>NC_087225.1:2861427-4061427 GCF_034640455.1 Diachasmimorpha longicaudata | reverse complement strand
ACTTTAGACCGTACGACACATGTTTCAAACTCTTTCCCTCCATTTTTTTTCCGCTGATCCTCAGACATATAAAACTGAGGACTCTTTTAATTTGAAGTTAGTTCTAATTTGTCACCTTGCAAAGTAGGCACTCTTAGCCCCAAAATTCTCTGTCGACTCGGTTGTTGAATACCTAGTGTTTCTCGATTAAATTATCCGTTTATTTTAGGAATAAATCTGTGTTCAAAATTCATTTATTGAGAATCGAACACTACTAGGAATAATATAAATGCAGTTGACAACACCAAATCACTAAACTATACCAAAAAGATCAGCAAGCAACAATAAAATAATAAAATTCAAGGAAAAGCCTCGTAACAATCAAATATAATTATATAGCATATCAAAATAGTTAATACAATTTATTGAACACTACCAAATAGAAATTATCCAATGGAACAGGTTAACAATTGTGAACTTGTCATCCATTGGAACCGCTCATTTGTGGGAATCGGTTATCCATCGTAAGTAGTTACCCATAGACGGGTTGCCACTGCTTATTCATCGCCGAGATACCAACCGTCGAATCCTATTACCGACGGTACGGTTATCGACGCTTGGAGCCAGTTACCGGCACTCTAGCCAGTTACCGATCCGGCTGAAAATACAATTAAGCAAAAATTTAGCTGATATCAATAAACCTAAGGAAATATTATAACAGCTAATATAAATAAGAAATTATATTGTAATATTTAGCCAGCGCACCATTTTACTGGAAATGATTAAGTGTGACATTGCACATGGCAAGAAAAATGCTAAATCAACTAAAACAAACCAGACGAGATTTTGTGCTAGCAAAATGCACCGGATGAAAATGCTTTGTGCTTGTACAACCGGAGACAAACTCTATATAAAAACCCCCCGATTTAAACAATAAACAGTTCCTTCTCAATCATACCACCCCGGTAAATTCATTATTGATCGCCGAGCAGAAGATTGCTCACATTCTATTTCTTTCCCTAATTGATTGGAGCAGAAGACTGCTGAATCAACATCCTAGCCCAGTACAGGATTGGAGCAGAAGATTACTCCATTCTCAAAAAACACTCCTCCCCTAGAGAGATTGGAGCAGAAGATTTCTTAATCTCTCTATACCTCGAATCAATCACCCCGTAATCCAGTGGTAAATAAATGCCGAAGAAGACTCGTCGAGCTGGAAGAAAATACCAGCTCCGGAAGCTGGCAGCCATCGCCAGGAATCCTTTAGAAGTAAATCTGGATTCTCTGCTGGGAATACCTGCACCAGCTCCTGTATTGACAGGGTCAGTTCTAGTGAAATTCCATGTAGTCAGGAATCCACAAAACAACTTTCGATTGACCAAGAAGACAGCTCCAGAAGGCGTAGACCAAACTCAGGCCATCCAGTATCTTCAGAATCAGGGGTATCTCGCCGACGAGTACGTGGCGAATCACCAAGATCGGAATTCTCCAACTCCTGGACTCCATCCACTGAGGATCACCCCCTGTACCCAGAGATTCCTCAAAGCCTTCAGACGGAAACTCCACCACTTAACGGCTCAATGAAGGCTAGACATTTTATTACATATTGTTAGGAAAAATCAATAAGCGAAAGAGAGAAATTCCCTCAAAACGGTTGCGTTGGCAAAAGTAGACAAAACTGAACGTCATTTTGAAATTGGACGTAATAATAACATCTTTCTTGAACGAAATTCCTCCCCTGCTTAGGACAGAATACAAGTTACAGCCTCACTATACGAATGAACAAGCCTCTACAAGCGCGATACCCGTCGATCAAAATCATATAAACGATATCGATTGATTTAAATCGCACCGCTGCCACCAATTTGTTACGACCCATTTCAAAATGACGTTGAATTTTGTCTGCTTTTTCCAACGCAACTGATTTGAGGGATTTTCTCTCTTTCGCTTATTGATTTTTCCTAACAATTTGTGATAAAATGTGTAACCTTCATTGAGTCTTTAAGTGGCGGAGTTTCGGTCTGAAGGCCTCGACGAATCTCTGGGTACCGGGGGTGATCCTCACTGGATGAAGCTCAGGAGTTGGAGAATTCTGATCATGATGATTTTCCACGTACTCGTTGGTAAGATATCCCTGATTCTGGGGATAGTGGATGGCCTGAGTCTGATCTAGGCCTTCTGGAGCTGTCTTCTTAGTCAGTCGAAATTTGTTTTGTGGATCCCTGACTTCGTGGAATTCCACTAGAACTGACCCTGTCAGTACAGGAGCTGGTGCAGGTATTCCCAGCAGAGAATCCAGATTTACTTCTAAAGGATTCCTGGCGATGGCTGCCAGCTTCCGGAGCTGGTATTTTCTTCCAGCTCGACGAGTCTTCTTCGGCATTTATTTACCACTGGATTACGGGGTGGTTGATTCGAGGTATAGAGAGATTGAGAAATCTTCTGCTCCAATCTCTCTAGGGGAGGAGTGTTTTTTGAGAATTGAGTAATCTTCTGCTCCAATCCTGTACTGGGCTAGGATGTTGATTCAGCAGTCTTCTGCTCCAATCAATTAGGAAAAGAAATGGAATGCGAGCAATCTTTTGCTCCGCGATAAATAATGAATTCACGGCGGTGGTTTGCTTTAGAATTGACTCTTTATTGTTTAAATCGGGGGGTTTTTATATAGAGAATCCGCTTGTAACATCAGCATAAAGCATTTTCGCCCGGTGCATTTTGTCAGCACAAAATCTTCGTCTGGTTTGTTTTAGTTGATTTAGCATTTTCCTTGGGACGTGTAGTGCCAAACTTAATAATTTCCGGTAAAACTGTGCGCTGGCTAAATATTACAATATAATTTCTTATTTATATTAACTTTTATAATATTTTCTTCGGTCTATTGTTAGTAGCTTAATTTTTACCTAATCGTATTTTTAGCCAGATCGGTAACTGGCTAGAGTGCGGGTAACTGGCTCCGAACATCTATAATAGGATTCGATGGTCGGTATCTGGGTAACTGGTTACGATGGGTAACCGATTCCCACAGATGAGCGCTTCCAATGGATGACAGGTTCACAATTGTTAACCTGTTTCAGTGCATAATTTCTATTTGTTAGTTTTCAATCAATTGTATTAATTATTTTGATATGCTATATAATTATATTTGATTGGTTCGAGGCTTTTCCTTGAATTTTATTATTTTAATGTTGCTTGTCGATCCTTTTGGTATAGTTTAGTGATTTGATCTGGTCAAGCGCATTCATATTATTCCTAGTAATATTCGAGTTGATTATTACCAGATAAAAATATTTGTTGATTATTGCGTTCTTATTTACGGGCCTTTTCCTATGTCCCGGAGCTGAAGTTAACAGTCGACGAGGAGTGAGGACGTGACAATTGACAATAGAAAGCAGCAACGATAGACTAAATATAGACTGTGTAGTCTATATTATCTCCGAGTACGGGGAAAACATAGTTAAAAATATCTCGAGAAACAACCCACCCGAAATGGTCCCCCTTATAAACAAAATGATCAAAGCAAAGCAACTAAACGAGATTAAAAAACCTAGTGATCCCGCTCAATAAACCAATTTCTTAGACGCAGTCAAAATCCCGCATAATGGAAGACCCCTAGATGACAACAATAACCCAATTATTCTGGACCCGACGCAAAAATTTGACAAAACTGGTGCTCATTTTGAAGCAGGCAATGCCCAACACCTCCACCTAGCTGATCAATCACTTTAAAAAATAGTGAAAACAATGGACGAATTAAAAAATGAGATAACCTATAAAAACTGGATCTTCACCAATTCGATTTCAAAAATAAAAAATCAAAAGATATTCGTGATGTGAGGCAATTGTGGTACTAACATTCCCCAGTAGGACTAGGAAAGATATTTTTAGCTTACTAATAACATGAACCTCAGCGAAACAACAAATTGTGCGCCCATTCAACGTCTCATTCTTTTAGATCGTAAAAGCTACGATCATACTAAATTGTAACTGCCCATCCCATTTTTCCATCAAATTATTGATTGTAGCCGATTGAAAATCGGCTAAAAACGAAAAAAATGGCAACATCTGGCGATTTTTCTACCAACCGATGTACTTATTTCCACAACTTTGTGTGATGCCCACTGAGATGACTATTTAGGAAAGAAAATTAAAATCCTTGGAATAGTGGTTGATATATTAAGGAAAAATGAAATTGTGAAAAATTTCTGTATCTCAACCGGATCGATCGAGCTAAAACGATGCATCAAAGGAAAAATTAAAGATAGCTATCATAATTTGAAAATTCGGGTTCATAGCTAGAAATTTTACAGTATTTATGGAGAATTTTCTCAAAATTAATCGTCAAAATCGGGAATTTTGCAGCACTTTCATAAAATTCTAGATAACTTGCGATTGAAATTAGAAAATCAAAAAATCGGTCAAATACAACAAGGCTTCCATTGCGAAGCAAAAACCTGCAAATGTCTATCTTCTTTAATTTTGCCGCTTCAGGATCTCAAAATTGAAACTCCTAATATTTTTAAATTAAAAATAATGAGTCATAAAAAAAATTTACGACTCAGGACACTTCACTTCTTCTTTGTTGTTACTGCACTGAAAATTGAGTTGCTTTTAAACGACAAAATTTTTGTTTTTGCATAAATTTTAAAAATATTGTTGATGTTGTTTCTTCAGCGGAGGTGGGGGGGGGGGGGGGACGGAGGGCTTCGACCGTTTCGAGACGTTTTGGCTAAAAATTCCAAATTCACTAAATGGTTGAGCAACAGTTCTCTCTCTCTCACTCTCTCTCTCCCCTACTCATCCAATTATGACATGGTCCTTCCCATCCCAGGTAATTTCACCAGTCACATGGTATTTCCAAAAAATTTTTCTCTTCCATTTTTTCATCCCTCTCGCTTCAAATTTTCCAAGTAGTCTCCATAATTAGTCCTACACTTCAATGTCATCCCAACCGCGAAATAGTAACCTCATCGGAGGTCTACAGGCTTTTTATATTTTGTTTATAATAAATTCAATTTCGAGATAAAATCGTGAGTGACATTCGACCCTCATCCCAAGGTTCTTTCATCTTCTAACTAACTCCCTTCACCACAACAACTAGCTACACAAACATAAATTTGGCCTGTAGCAGAATTGTAAATACTGATCTGTGTAAGTTAGAACTTGGGATTTTACCACTGCAGACTTTCCAAATCGAGCACACTATTGAAATAATTCATTACAGTGAGTTAATATGAAATTCTGCCGCCTCAGTGAATTCCTAAAAATAAAAAAAAAACCTGAAAGTGAAGTGTATTGATTGGAAGAAATTTTTTTAAAAAATAGAACGAATGATTCTTCGCGCGGTTTTCAGATGCTCTTTGAGGGTTCTTTCCGACATAACTGCGAGTGTTCATGGAACAATGCAAAACAAATTTTCTCTTGTATGAACAGATATTTTGAGAAACTACATCAAGAGCCATTGGCTCTATTTTGTTAGACATCTTTTTCAATCAAATACTTTACAAACTTCGCACTCTTTCCGATTTCAGATATTTTTTCGATTTTTCAGCTGCATCTAGGGAATTTCGTATCGACTCAATAAACACTTTTTGACTCCAATGTATAAAAATGGTTACTTTGCGTTTTGTTAACTACAATTGATTTGTTTTTTCTTATGTATTATTATTAACGACATAATATCTGAACCCTGGCTGATTGTCCGAAGGAAAAGAATCAAGAGATACCGGGATACCGGAAACCAGAAAGAATATCCGAACAACAAGGAAAAACTCGAAATTTGCAACGCGACATCCCAATAGAAATGGAAATATAAAAACAAGAATTTCTCAAAACTGAAAAGTACTTTCAATTAATGACACGTCCAACTTGCGAGCAACGAGCACTACAAAATCAACACAGGGAACATCAATTCTAGACGTCAATTGAAAATGTATGTCACATTATACATTGCAATAAACAGAACTGGAAAACATCAAAAATTGACACATCGACCAAAAAAGAATCACCAATGATTATGGAATCACTGGAATATCGTGAAAATCGTTGGCAGATTCAAAGGACAGGACAAGGACATATTCCATGAAATCACAAAAATAAATAAATTGCATATGAAAAACCGAAAAAAATCAAAAATTATTTACTAACATTTGAAAAATTAGCAAAAAATGGGAAAACGTTAAAAATTGGACGAAAAATAGGACAACTCGACAAACTGAGTAAGAATAAAAATACATGATAATTTTTTCCTAAAAACTGGGAAATATGGAAGAAAATGAAAAATATAAAAATCGGGGAAAAATATTTCATAATTCCGGTTGAAATTTTTTTTATTGTTGCATTTTATGAAATTTTTTGATTTTGCAAACTATTCCAATGATTTCACGATTTATCATCATTTTACGTGGTTGAGATCTCGTACAAAATGTCATTTACACTGTCGGACTTCATAACTTGCGTTTTTCAAAATCCTAATTTACATTTTAAATTTCGTATTGTACGATTAGTTCTTCCTGTGTGTTCTCATCTCAAGCTACTTATCTACAATCCTAGACGATGTTACGATCAGAGCTACTATCCATTGTTTTAACATAATAGAAATTCAATTTCGGTACGTACTTTTTGAAATATTGAGAAAAATAGATTTTTTAGAAATGATTGTATCTCGAAAGCTACTCCAACGATTGAGCTGTAACTGCGCGTGCAAATGCTCCAAAGTAATATCACTTAAATGCTGTAATTTCACATTCTATCTTAAATTTTAGTCCTTGTTGCCCAATGAAATCTTTGCTACTATCATCTTCCACTTTTTCGATTTTTTTATTCTGCTTGAATCTGATGTAGAATATGTGAACATTCTTTTATAAAAACAAAAGAAAGAAGACTCAATTTATTCCGAAAAAGATGAAAATTTATCCAATTATGGATATTACATATTGGACAGGACTCAGTCTGTGTCAATCTTAAACTAGATCTTCTCGAATTGTTATTTGCTCCTGAACCCTTGGCGCAAATATCTCGAACACTATCCAGTCAATACCCATTTTTGAACTCTTACGATACTCGTCTCGATGACTTCTATATCCATAAATCCCAACTTACGCACCTATGATCATTGCAAATTGTCGAGTTCAAAAAATCTTCTAATTCAACACATTATCAATGCAAAATTTCAAGTTCAATGATTGATTATTCAAGAAAAATGCACTCTCTGCAACCATTCGGTAACTCGCCATCAAATTATTGATTCCGATGAAAGATTAAAAGAATCATTTAATGACATGCTTAGTATCACATCATATTTTAATTAAAAAATATCGAGTGGTCGATTAAAAAATCAAAATAAAAACATTCAAATAGCTTTTGTGGGACGGGTGAAATAGTGTAGAGTAAAGGTTTTGTTCTTTTGTATAATTGTGCACGTGTGAGAGAGTGATATGACACCAGCAAATGTTAAAATTTGTTTAAACACTAGGTTTCCAATTTACATTACGTGTTTGTTTCTAGCATAACAAATGTGAGAGTAAAAGAAGACGTGTTTGCAAGACATGACAGTTTTATTACCGTTATGTTTAGGCTTTTTGAGGGTTTTCTGTGTCCTATAACTGTGGCCTTTGTCCGGCCATATGGGGTCATCCTTGGGACAGAGCTTGTATTGATGAAAACTGAGTGAGACAATTGGTGTAAAAAAAAGCAAAATGAGTGCGTTTCGAGTTCAGAAAATCGGGATGAGGGCAGTTGGGACTTGACTGATTGTGCGTGAGAATGGTTTTCCTTTTTCGTGTTTATAAGTTAAACTGTATTGTTTTGAATAAATTCAATTATCTCTTCAAAATAAATAAATCCTATTCCTTTATGATCTTGATCCTACGCTTTTATCGACATATTAAAAAATATATATATCCAGATCGAAAATTAAAAAGATACTGCATTAATTTTTGGAAAATTTCATTTGAAAATATGTGACATTTAGTCCACACGACACAACCTTACAATTATCGGTAGACAACCGATTTTAGAGAAAAAAATCAACAATTCAAAGAATCAATGGATAAATTCAATCCTGAATCTCGACTCCTGATTGAATCCCGATGATAGAGGCAGCTCAACAATGCATCCAATGCATCTATTTGAAAGAGAGTCCTCACTCCGATTAGCGAGGTGTACTTGAAGAATTTGATATGGAAATGGTCGCATAGACTAAACACTGAATTGTCAGACTTTTAATACCAAACAAAAAATGCAACACTCAAATTGAAACGATTACCGAGCGTCCATTTTGAAGTAAAAATCAATTTTTAATTTTTATAACGTACCATAATTAGTGCATGATGATAAAGTCTAATGAAAAGGAGCCAAAACATTCAACCACTTCGTCGAAAAAATTCTAGAACATCAGCTTTGATTTTTTCACAATAACTGAATATGCTATCAGAGTATGATTTATCACTCATAGAGATAAGAGTCTCCCTTGAAATTCCTATATTTGAGTTCTGCGCAGCTACGATCCCCAGAGGAAGTCCTTTTTTCCCTCTCGCGATAAAGCTCTTATCAAACTGTTCTCCATCCACCCGTCCATACTATCGGCTTTAAACACTAGCTAGATTATTAGCTAACGATACTCTTGCACTAGAGAGGGAAAAAAATTATACGACACACGGTTGGCGCCACTTGTATGGACCTCACCATTGACAGTGAGGGTCTAACGTTATAATGCGTTTTCGATAAAGCTGAGGATAATGTGGAAAGTGTACAGTGTTACATGAGATAAATTGGTAGAAGGAGGGGAAAGGACATCCTTTTTACTTCTCAACGGCTGCATTGGAATCGTGAAAATTCAAGTTTCCGTTTTTTCGATGACGCAACGATTTATTATGAACCCCAACTTCTGAAAATGCAATTTTTGCATCATGTTCAAACGTATATGTATGTTTATACAAAAAATTGTGTTTCGCGTTCGTCTTCGCTTGCTCGCCAATGATTTCATGGAATTAAATATATGTTTTTAAATATGTAGATATTATTAAGCCCTATCCACCACCATTAATCAAAATTTAATTCATTATTTATTTAATTTTGGGATTTAAAAAAAAATTGTTTTTTCTACGATCATTAAAAACGTGTCTGAGATGAATTGAATGCCAGCTTAAAAAAATGGGTTCGACGCCCCCTTGTGCAACTTCGAACATGAAGGTGACAGCAATAATGGTTAGTCCATTTTTTTTTTTAATTCGCTTTTCTTAATTCCATAGATGTATTTTTTCATGTTGAAAGATGCTTATTATTAGAGTTTACACTTTAAATTATTCATCAAAAATTGAATTACAGTTGGACTGAATAGGTTTTTGTACGATTTGTATTTCTTTTATTCTCGTGTTGCCACTTGACATTGGAAAACATCTTAATGGGTGAAAATTCCGAGAAGTTTGGGCTATGATGTGTATCCTCGATTTTTTTGGGTCTAAACAGAAGTGCATGACGCCCTTTAGTCTTTTCAGTTAGTTCCTCTAAGAAAATGAACTAGAGCGTTTGTGCCTTTCCAGCGTATTAAATAGAAGAGAATAAATAACATTCACACGTTTAGAATCATTATAACTATCTAATTTCTAATATTTATCGTATTTACCTTCATTGATTTCACTTTTATAATTATTCTTAGAAATTTTGAAGCTTTAATGCATTTCCTCTTCAAAGTTGCATTTCTGATGAGTTCTTCAGATTTGATGATTCGAATTCATCCAATTGAATGTGAATATAATCGGTTCGATAAAATTCCCTCAAAATTTCATTCTTTATGAGGAAAACACCCCCTTTGATCAATTCACTGGACGAGGAACGTTCAATTTAATTTCATTATAAAAGAAAGGATGCAATAAAAAATTATGCAATTCAATGAAACGAAATGTACCATAGTAGTATGAATTAGCTACAATAGGGGAATGTTGCATTATTCGCAAAGAAAACTATATTAAAGGCAATACCAGAGCGGTTGCCTACTTATCTATATTTCAGTAGTATAATCAGAGTTATGTATCCTATTTACAGACCGTCTGTTTCAGTCAGCTTTACGCTCAAACACACTAAATGGGCGTTACTCTAGAGGTGATATCTACTGTTTGGATGCCCCCGATGTGTGAATTGTCAAAATATCTTTGACCGGAAAATGATGCGAGTTTTTGAAGAACTGAATTATATTCTCCTTTAACTAGATGATCATTAATATAAAAACAATTGACGACTCAATTCTACAAGTGCTTGAGAGAGAGTGACTGAATAGCAAAAAATTAAAGGATATTTCTTTTTCTGCCGATTCTGTTAAAATATTCCATAAAATACAGTTAACACGGTTTGATTTCCCTGTAAAATGATTCTATTGAGATATTTTTTGCTTCGAAATCAAATTATTGTTATCCGTCAACTTTGACGTTCCTCAATTTTCATTGGAAGTGACATAAAATTGTCTGAAATGCAAAAATACGAAGTGTGAAGACCATATCTCGCACTGTATGTACCCCTCCCATCCTCTCTTACTTTGAATTTCTGCTGAAACCAACTTTTAAAAAATTAAACAATTAATTGACTGAAAAAAATTCCATATCATAGGTAATATAAAACTAACTCTCTGCTAAAGGGCTATTCGATCACTTGAATAGTTTACGGGAAAATACATTTTGTTGCTAAATCGTGATTCGCAAATATCTCCAAAGCTGTTTCTGCGATTCAATTTTTTCTGCTTCAAAATGTTCATCCTGATGCCGTCTAGGTAGATCACTAAAAAACTGTATACCCGTTCTCAAATTGCTTTTTCCGAAAAAATCGATGTGCGCTTTCTAGTACTCGCTAAAATTGCAATATCAAGTGGAAATTGCGAGAGAACATGCCCTTCATGATAAGAACGGTTCGTCTTACAGATGAGATACGTCTTAGTTTAGTTTTCTAAATTGGATAATTCGAAAAAACATAAGAATAAGAATTTGAAATTGAAGATGATAGTAGTCCGAATAATCTTAAAGGTTCCTATTTTTTAATAGGCGCATTCAATTAGTTAATTTTAGGGATATTCATTTTTTTATATAAATCCAATACTTTAAAATACCCTCCAGATTATAGGTGCCTGTTGTGGAGATAGAGTGTCAAGTCTGAAGAATAACAAAAATGAGAGAAGATTTCACTCAACTTCATCCATTAAGTTTTTATGAAGTTTTTTTTTAAATAAACGAGACGTTAGATAGAACATCGATAATTTTATCCGGAAAAGGAAGCGTTGGAGGGCAGTTTTCGATTATCCTAAGAGTTGCAACAATAAGAATCGAACCATGTATTTCCGTCAAGTATTATCTGCTGACAAGCATTTCATGGAAATACGGTGTCACTTTTAAGCTTCCCGGGGATAAAAAAATAAAAGAGATAGGTGGTCTCAGAGATAAATAATATGGCTCTGTCCGAGGATAGATGAAAGGGGACCTTCGCTCGAATAATGAAAAAAATTATTTCCGCGTTCTTTCTTCTTTCTCGTTGCCTCCTATCTTCTGTATTTCATCTGCGTGGACTTCTATCGATCAATTACAACCAAGTTAATTACAAAGATGCAAGTAGCTGATATTCAGTCTGACACGGAGCGATTGTTAAATGAATTATTTGATTTGATGTTTGGTTTATTTAAGACAAATATGTTGAGATTCGTATAATTCTGTCAATGATTCTGAATGATCTGGTGTAAAAACTGTTTTTGTTCTTCATTATTAGTTAATCAGTGATGAAATTTGTGAATGGAAGCAACAAGTCTGTAATTAATGTCATTCGTCACTTTGAAAGGTGCTAGTATTCGGAAACTGCGCTGAAAACCCTCAAGTGGAAATTTAGCTGGGGTGCAGATTAAGCTCGGACCAAATCAGACTTGACAATCGCTCAGGTACTGATCCAACAACGCGATAAAGGTTTGATAAAGCATGCAACGCCTTGAATCGATCCGCCTTTGGCGAGGGTCGTCGGATCAGGGTTTGAGGACGCAAAATGGATTATTATCTGATTACTGAACTCGAAAACCTTTATTAATTGATAATTAATTCAAAATAGGAAATGAATGCTTTTTTTACTTTATGCTACTTCTGTCGATGAATGTCTACCATAATTAGTGCTCAAATAATTTAACTATTTTTTACCGATGTTGAATTTAAATCAATTCAGTTTTTCTCATATGAAGGGTGTTGGAAATATTTGTTCACTTTAAAGTTTTTTCGATTGAAATTCTATTTTATTTTTAACAATAATAATATAAACAACAACAACAACAACAGCAACAACAACAACAGCAATAATAATAGTAATAGGCAGAGGTTCACGGTTTCAAATTGAATAATGTGCGAATAATTGAATAATTCAAGTTTTCAAGCCCACCTGACCGAAACTTGATCAGAATAATGATAGACGCCAGCTCAATTTCAGATCAGGCTGGCGTGGTCAGAATTGAAGCCGGATATTTGCAGGCAAATGGACCTCAGTCTGAAATCAATCGTACCACATCCGACCTTCATCAAAGTAATTGTAGACGGATAATTCAATTTGAGGTCAAGTTAACCTGATCAGAATCTGATCCAAATAATTGCAGGGGGAGGACTTCAGTTTACCCTCAGGCCCACCCAATCGAAAATTGATGAAACTGAGTCAGAGTAATACGGATCAGCTTTAGTAAATCAGAGACTGATAAATTCTTCATCAAGTTCCGCTTGATTAGCTGAACCTGAATACCGCCATGTCAAGTTCTGATCCAACCTGAGGCTCGCCTAACGTAATCTCCACTCGGGGGCCAATATTGACCACCACCCATTCATCATGTATCTTAGCCAGAAATCCTATGGGTATTTCAAATGACTCGAACAAACCATGTGACCCTTTCGCGACAAAATCATTCAAACCCTTTTCCAAGAATGAGTTTTGATCTTCCCCTCTTACTATGGCTCTCTTCAAATTTTTTACATGACTCTCCCTAATCACCATTACTTCTCTCATTTTTAACGTCAGATCTCTTAGCAGAGACGCATCCAAATCGAAAGATAGTGAGAATGAAAGCTTTTAAAATATCCGCGGCAGTAATTTTGGGTGGTCTTTGAATACCCAATGAATCTTCAGTTAGAGTCAAATTAGGGCAACGTAGCGACTGCTGCTACGTTCAGCTCATGTCAAGAAGTGCCTTTTCATGTACTTGTAAACGACAAGTCGAAACTCGTAACCGAAAAATTACACATTTTGCCATTCGCTCAACGTAACATCACCAACAACAATCGTAATTTGGATACACATGCGATGAAGTATTTGGACTCGTGTAATTGGCATCCTTCGACTTCGCTCTCCTTACCACTCCATCGGACTTGTACCAAAACATATACTATATTGTTTAAGATATAATATACTGAAACAAAGATTCAGAATGTCTCAAAAAAATTGCTCTCCAATTTGTCTATTTTTATAATTATCCAGAATTACGCATTAAATGCCCATTCTATTCTACGCAAAATGTTTTCTCGTTATTAAATATCAGATGCATAAGTGGAAATTGTTCCTGATCAAAGTTGACCCCCAGAAAATGCTATTATGCTAAACACCTAAACTGTGCACGTGCTCAAACCGAGGATACACTGTCCTTTTAATATATCTCCCCAATTGTGTATTTATACTACAGCAGATCATGTGCTGCAGTAAATATTTATAATGGACTGCTAAATGTAAAAAATAAAGATTATCTTGTCAATTGACTTGCTTTTCACCTCATGTAAATTAGATATTAAAGGATATTGAAGATTACTGAATGGTCAAGAAGTAAGAATGCTGTTTATGTATAATTTAATAGAAAAATTATATATTTTTTTTATGTGAAACATCTATAGGCTCACTTGTAAACCGAATCGTTGGCGTGGCGATACTTGCCGTGGGGACGGATAGCCACGCTATACTAAGGTATGCCTATGTATATATATTATGTGTAGTAGAGTGTACGGTGTGGCGTCTCACTCAGTTCGACGTTGTTGTTTACTACGGTACACATAACCTGCGTTTTATTTAATTTTTCATTTTAATTTTTGACAATAAAATATGTGTGATAGTGATACCTCAGAAGATCAAAGTGATCAACCTTGTGCAAAGAAAGTGAAACTACACTATGGTATACTACCAAGTCATCAGTAAGTAGATCGTATTTTTCAAATCTCCATAAATGTAATTATGATATTTTTAGATTTAATTAATTATATTCATATTAATCATATTAATAATTTATATAATTTTTATTAATATTATCTTCAATTAATTATTCTTTTATTATTCATGAAGGAATTAATATGGAAAAATTTATTAATAAAATTTATATTTGCAAATCTTTAGTCATATATTGCAATAATTAACTAAGATTTGAGTTCATGAGTATATTGAAGCCACACTTAAAATTTTTTTTTTTTGTGTATTTTAATATCATATTTTTTAAAATATTGCAGTTCCCAACAATCATCGCAGGGATCACAACATATTCTTATTGAAACTGGACGCCACCCTGATCATTCAAACACAAGGCATACTATCAATGTTGTGTAAGACTTTATTAATCGAATAGTACCAGACTATTTTAATTTTTATCTTAGGTTTTATTAACATATTCATATTTTTTTAAATATAAATGTGTGTTCATATTTTTTAATATGGAACAACAATAGATGCTGTATTTGTGAGATAACTTGATGATGTTTCATCCAATACTTTTGTAACGTACTTTAGTTATCATCGACCAATCGTCACAGTAATACCGGCAGAGGAAACCTCAAATATAACTATTACTGAAATCACGTATGAAAATATTTAAATTGTGGCCACTTGATATTAATATTGAACTTTTATATCACATGGAAATAAATGTTTATTAAATAAAGTTACCATTTTCTGTAAGAAATTCGTAATACTTCATTTTTCCATTAGGCTATATTTAATTCCTGTAATAATATGATCATCTATGCATATTACTTGTACACACACGATGTTCCACATCTGCCAGGCGTCCCATGACGGCTTACATTTTTTTTTGTAGCAGAATAAACCAATAGTTTGAATACATAAATAAAACAAATTAAAGCAGATAACTCTTCAATCGATCAGACAATCAAATTCTGTCAAGTGTGGTTGAAGAGAAGGTTTTCATGAAGTCTTCATATGATATAGCATTCCAAGTAATGATGATACACAATAATATCGATAAACAAAAGACATGATTTTGTAAGAAGAATAAAATATGACAATAAAACATAATTTTCTATGGCGGGATAGATGAATTTTGATGTGACGAGATAAGTATTATCGCGATGACTTGTTTGAAAAAAGAGTAACGCAATTGATCCAGATTTAGCAACGATGGGTGCTTCATTGGTACCAACTATCAGTCAAAGTTGTTACTTTTTTGTAAAAGACTTTTGCGGTTTTTTCTAAAATATTGAGAAAGCATATTGAAAATAAACGTTTTTAAACAATTTAATTTGTAGTAGACTAAACTTTTACTTGAATCGACCGCCTAAGGATCACCGTGGAACTGCCGTCTGCAGATTCAACGAAGGGCAAGGTCAATCGCACAGAGATTTAAATTACCTCAATCAATAGGTTGTCACCCATACGACACACCAATTGAAAATAGGCCACAAGGTAGAATTACATCTTGTCTGGGCCTCATTTCTCCTGAGATTCCTAGCAAGATCAGTACCTCCAATTTTTCTCGCTTGGATTAAATTAGTGGCCACGTGTAAATCGAACATTCTATTAGTTCTTTTACATCATTTTCGATTAAGGAATCCTGCGCAGGTGTGACAAAAATGTGTCTACAATATGGAAGTCGCGATTTGGGGACTCAAAAACCATTATATGGTGGGGAGAGTACATTTTTTTTTTGGTTATTGGCATTTGCTAAATTTTGACCTGATTATCTTTTAAAATTACACCGTGGCCTTAGTTAATCGAAAAGAGTTATGAGTGACCACTGGAGGGGTTGCGAATTGCGATGGCATTGATAAGTATTAAGGTGCCAATAATTTATTTTGTTTCTTTATGATTTGATGCATTGCAACTATCAAATGGAATTTAAATTTATGTTTATATTGGTTTAAAAGGAAGGACAGTTGAATTCTATTTATGACCAATAGCCCAATTAGGCAGAGTTAGATGGAATAATACTTTTATAATGAGATTTGACGATGTCCTTGAAATCACAAAATTATTATGCCATCTAACTCTATGCGTAATTGGGCCATTGATAACAAATAGAATTCCACTATCATTCAATATCATCGTTAAACTTTATCTTTAATTTTATAGGGCCCTATGGTCTCTAATTGTATTGAGATTAAAATTTTGATTAATGTACAACCAGAGGGAGAAGAGATTTCATTTATTGCTATCGATGTATGCGGATTTTTTGCGGAGATGCTATCTTTTCTCATGACAAATTATTTACCTTTAATTGGGATATCAATTATAATTTCCCTAATTTGGAATAGTAAATAGAATAATTAGCGGTGATCATTTGATTTTCATAACAGTGATAATAATATTATTTTTATTGATTTTAGTCGATTTCATCAAATTAATTCTTCTAATAATTGAATGGCATCGCTCATTAATTGATCATATCCCATGAGATATTAACCCGTGACTCATTTCAAAGCATAGAGTTCAAAATCCATAAATAGTAGCATTATAAATTTATTTACAATAAATAATAGATAGAATCAAATTGAATTTGTTATACTTATGTTAAGTATAACAAAAGTAGTTGTATTAAGTATGAAATATATTAACAGATACAACATAGGTATGTACAATAGATTTATTTTTTTAATGAATTGTCTCAGAAGTTGGCCAAACAAACAAGGATAAAAATAGTATGAAACAAATTTATATTCTTCTTTTCTAAATCCGAATATTTCCGACTGCCAACGATTGACCCGAAAGCGGGGTTTAATCGGGCTCCCGATAATCGACCAGCCGATATTGGCCCAATTACCAACCGTGTTATCGGGGTCGGGAATTCCGGCATAAGTTGGTTACTGTCGATGAGCATATATTGGGTACTCTAATCAATACTAATACCAAATTATTTTTGTTGTTTCTTACCAGTTATTGGTTCTCAGCTGTGACTGCCCCTGGATCATTGAAATATAATGAAAGTGAATATTTGAATAATCTGACATTACGTTCTGAATCGGCACACGTGGAGAAAAATCCCTGAAAAATTAGTATGGTCCTGCCAACGCTTAGGACATAGGGCAAACAGTATAAAAAGTAGGACTTGACACTGACAGAGTCATATGTCATACTGAGAAATCCGTAGGTGGCACTCTAATTTTCGTGTGTCGTTCACTAATTTTTCATGTGGTTTCCTTATTTTCTCATGTGACTCTCTCCGGGAACTTGATGCCCAACATTCATTTTTCTCATTGATAGCATAGACTCATTCTTAAAGAGTATTTTTTTTACTTGTCAATCTATTTTTTTTTCTCCGGGTAGTCAGGTGCGCAGATGACTAATCTACATGGAACATCAAATATGGAGAAAATATATATGAAAATTTATTCCAGATATATGCAATATACACACACATTGTTAAAATATGACCTATATATATGTGTAGAACAGCATTTTTCATCTTAATTCATACGTGGAAAGAGTATCTATTATATATACCGCAGCTATGTAGTTGAAGTGCAATATATTTGATTATATAATTCATATATTTGTTTTCTATATGCGGAATACATGTACGAGATTTCAATGTCTATGTGCGTAACATAGGTGTCACAAATACTTCAAGTCGTATATTTGAATTATAAGCATTTTGGAATGTCCAATATTGAGTTTATAACGCCTGTTCCGTTGTGGAATATATTTGTAATGTTAAATAACTTTGTCCCAGTATTCTCCGCATCTAGCATTTTGAAATTATCGCAAATGTCCATTCATTATCGACAATTCCAAATGTCTCTCATTGACAATTCCACAATTGGACCTTCATTTAGTTCCCCAGTGACTAGACTTATTTTCTTTCGAGTCGTATACGTAGTTCCCCATCGTCTAAACATCTTGTCAAAATTCAAATCTTGTCGTCTCATTTAAGAAAATTAATTGGGGATTAAGGAAATTTTCCTGTTAATAGTTGAGTAGTTTTCCTTTATTCACCTCGGCTGCATATTTTTATTTGGTCGTTTGTGACTTTATGGGATCAACTATTGTCACCCGACTCAGGTATGAGCCTAGAGATCCACGCTCTTCCTTCCAAATTTTTACATTTACCTCCCACTCTATTTCTTAATATCGTACAAATTGCCTACTGGTTCGGCAGCACCTACCCAAAATTGTATATAAGTTCACGCTATGTAAGAATTTTTCAATTTCCAATTCCAGTCTCTATGTTTAACCAACAATGCAGAACTACCCAATCCCACACACTTCTATTTATCAAAGAGCTGTCGTAATTTATTTCTCTAACAATTCTACATAAACACGTTTTTGCTAAGCAAATTATAATTCCCTCCGATTAAGTAATCCAAATTTATAACTCACTGTTAATTTCGAAAGTTTTGCCTGTTTTATAAAATAAATATATTACGTATTTTAATATACCGCTCAATATTTTTAATTTTAATACGTCATTCAACCGTTTCATTCTTCATCTAAGAAGAAACAACTCTGTTTGAGATGATACCTGGGTTGTGGGAAATGAGGTGGGCAAGTAGGTGAGAGGATGTGGAGGTGGGGGGTGAAAATTGAGGGGGACCGGGAGAAACCACAGCACACAGAATTCACGGTTGGTGATCTGAACAATTAGCCACTTTATCTAAAAAGAGTTGAGAACAATATTGATATGATTTACTTTTAATTTGAGCGGTCACAATAAATTTAGAATCAGAAAAACCTGATGAGATAGATTCCGAACAATTAATACACTGATTGATACACAGAGATGTTCGCGATCGAAGATCCACACGTAGAGTGAGCGTGATGAGTGGGGTCACGGGCGACAATTGGCCTAATTGTCGCCACATGACCCATTTCGCAGTGTTTAGCACGCATTTCCGGGGTCAAGGCCTCAAGAAAGTGACGCTTTGGGAAATGTCCGAGTTAACCCCCTGGTACCATCCGATTGTTATGATCCAGGGGGTCGTACAGTCGTTGAGTCGTCCCGGGAAAAGGAAGGGTCCGGAATTTAGTAGGATTTCCAACAAACTCCAATTCAGGATTTTCTGCAATTTACTATAGTCGCCTTATACAAAGAGCCAATAAATAGGAATTTGTTCACTAGATTGGATAAATTCACCTATCAGGTATTTGGAGCTGCAATCAACGGAGTCACGACCTAACGCATTATCAGGGGCAATCGCACGCCATCGATCACAGTAGCAATCAGTATTGTCTGTATGAGGTATCCATATCGATTTTAGATTCATTTGCAGTTGATAAATCCACGATTAGTTCTTACTCCACAGTTAAGGAGAACTATTTATCAGAATCATAAAGAGGGTAATTCAAGAAATGGCTGCAGGGGGAGAAATATTCAGTAAGAATAACGTAGAAGCTGCTTTATCCGCAAGCGAGAATCAAGGTATGATAAATATTGCGGATTATTTTTCCCACCCAAATTTCAGCCAATAGAATTGCACCATTTGTTGATATTTTGTATAGCCTACCTCGAATATCAGCGATTATTTTTCCCATCCAAATCTTGGCCAATAGGATTGCACCATTCGACGTTATTTTGTATAGTCAACACGGTATTTCAGCGGATATTCTTGAAAATTACACTGGAAATTTTGCATGTTGATATATATAAAAAAAAACAAATGTTGAAGTAACCCTCAATTGTATCTGACAGATTAAATGGCAATTCGTTAAAAATTATGTCTCATGGTGCAATTCTATCGGCCAACATTTGGATGCAAAAAATAATCCCCCGAATACCACTCGAACTTCGAAATTATCTGATATTTCCCTCAAGGTTCCCTGCAAACAAATAAGCTCGTCAAGTTTTCCAGAAAAATCACTCGCGCTTCGCGCTCGTGATTTTAAAACTGGAAAACTTGACACGTTCATTTGTTTGCAACGAACCTATCGGGAAATATCCGATAATTTCGGAGCTCTTGTGGTATTACATGCGATAATTTTTTGAATATTTTGGTAAACAAACGACACTTAACCAAATAAACCTCTTTTCATGTCATGGCACAATTCTCTTGGCCGAAATTTGGATAGGAAAAATAATCCCCTGAATACCACTCGAGCTTCAAAATTATAGAATATTTCCCTCTAGGTTCCCTGCATACAAATGAAGTCGTCAAGTTTTTCAGGAAAAATCACTCGTGCTTCGCACTCGTGATTTTTTAGCCTGAAAAACTTGACTCCTTCATTTGTTTGCAACGAATCTATCGGGAAATATTCGATAATTTTGAACCACTTGTGGTATTATATGTGATTATTTTTCCCACCCAAATTTCAGCCAATAGAATTGCACCATTTGTTGATATTTTGTATAGCCTACCTCGAATATCAGCGATAATTTTTTGAATATTTTGGTAAACAAACGACACCTAACCAAATAAACCTCTTTTCATGTCATGGCACAATTCTCTTGGCCGAAATTTGGATAGGAAAAATAATCCCCTGAATACCACTCGAGCTTCAAAATTATAGAATATTTCCCTCTAGGTTCCCTGCATACAAATGAAGTCGTCAAGTTTTTCAGGAAAAATCACTCGTGCTTCGCACTCGTGATTTTTTAGCCTGAAAAACTTGACTCCTTCATTTGTTTGCAACGAATCTATCGGGAAATATTCGATAATTTTGAAGCACTTGTGGTATTATATGTGAAAATTCAGTAAAAAGTACAGAACGGTCTGTCAATAATATGCAGCAAGTTATGTCATTTTCACGGAGCATTTCATACTTTGCATTCGGACCTTTGTAACTGTCACCGAATCTTTGTTGTCACTTGAGAATATCGGAACTTTCGCCTAATTTTTATTGGACTGTTTCAAAAAGATGACAATGTCAATTTACTCTGAGGACCCAACCAATGGTTCTTGATATATGAATGAGTGTCAACCCAGGAAACCCATGAGATTTTTTTTTATTAAATCAAATTTTTTTGTATTCAGACAACCATTCTTTGCAGTATTTTAAAACCTTAAAAACCAATATAAAAAATAATGGTTTTATAAGCGTTATGGGGTACAACTGAAAAGTTCGACCTATAGACACTTTCGCGTTATCCAATTATTTATAAATATTTTTTGACATGGTCTGTCTCTTTTGAGATTAATGGATATTTTTTTGTAAACCGTATACATAATTGAACTTTGTGCAAAAAGCGTATTCTGCTAATGTGTAAAGAAGGGCACAACAGTTTTTGCATAATTAGAAAAAAAGAAAAAATAGTAAGGAATTCTGAGGGAATCCCTTCCCTCACCACGGAATCAAACCGAACAGACCACATTTTTCGTTTGTAAGTACACAGAGAGAGTGACCCAAAGAGAGACAGAGAGAGTCAAGCCAAAGGTTTCAATGAATTCCAAAAGGGTTTTGAAAGAAATTAGGCGTTAGAAGTTTGTGTTGTTTGGGGACCTTTTACGTTTAAGTGAGGGTTATTAACCCGTAATTTAATATTGCGGATCTTTAACGCGTCTTGTGGTTTCTGACTTGCATTAATCGAACTATTAGGGTGAACAATATCATCGCGTCTTAAGCCAAAATATTAACGAGCTGCGTGACTAATTTTTAACGGCCCCTCCTTTCTTTGTCTTCGCGGAAATGTGTAGGTGCAGTTGGGAGACTACCCCTGAAATAGAGGATTTACGGGGTTGGATGGGTTCATTTTCGTTTTTGGGTGGAAGGTCAAGCGATCAATTACGACCGTTGCTCTCGCGTCGATTGCCAAAGGTCGAATTATGTCTAAAATTTTGAGTATCAGGGCGATATTTTTAATTAACATCGCGAGTATGTTTTTTTTGTATTTATTTCCGTTTTTCCTCACCCCGGAGATCCCGAGAATACAGAAGTGTATAAATTTGTTTAAATAACATTTTGCTTTGTAAGTATTGATCACCGTAATAATATATTTTGTCATTTATAGTAGGATCAACTTTTCTTTTGACGAGTTACTGAATAATGAGATTATGTACATAGAGAACAATTATTATGAGAAGAACTATTTTTTCTTTTCTGGTTGTGACCATTCAGAAAACTGTCTTTGAGGCCACGTGACACCTTCACCTTAGTTTTATTTAGATAATTCCTAGGTGTACTCCGAAACATTTAACCAATTCTTTGTTTGGGATTGTGAAATCTCCTTGTGTCACAAGATGACTAATGTTAATTTCACATTTCTTACTACTTCTTCGCTTTTTTTATGACAGACGAGAGGAACTATTTCCAAAAAGAATTGTCCGGTTTTTGGACAGGCGCACTTTTGAATTCCACCGCATTATTTCACTTCCCGATTCAAGCTCGAAGAATCTATGATATGCGCAGTAAAAAGTGGAAATAAACAGGCAGAAATAATAGTTCCCTGTTAATGTCTCTGCGTTGCTTGAAAACTGAGACGCAGTATTTTTACATTGATTAATAACTGTACAGCACTTGACATGGATCATCTCCTAAATCATTCTAATTAAGTCAATTGGGATTTTTTTCTCTTTCCACCAAACCCTTGTATTTGGCTGATTATTCGATTGTCCGATTTCAATTAGAGTTATCTAGAATGTGTAGAAACACGAAAAAAAACGATGGTCTTCTATCATGTTTATGTGTATGTGCTACAAAAGTCGACATTGGGAAGATTGAATTTGGGAAAAGTCTCCATAAAAACGATGAAATTTGTGGCTAAAAATTCGAATTTTGAACTTGTGACAAGATTCATTAACCTTTACTTTTATGCGCCGTTTCAGCGCGATTGGTTGAGTATTTCCTGAGATATAGCAACTTTGGTAAATTTTGTTTTTCCTCACTATCCCAAAAACAACCGGAAGGTTTTCGATTTTCAAAATACTCGTTTCAGTGAGTCCCGTCTATGTAATACCGGTCTGAACTTTTAGTCATATTTTCTTGTAACATTATATGGAGAATAATGCCGGTTCCCTCTCAACTTAATCCAAAATCCAATCCATGAATTTCCGGTGACATCACAATATGTGGAAAACTGGATAAATTTTTCGGTTTACATATGATATATCCACATTTTTTGGAAAAAATCGTGATATCGCTATTTTTAGGTTTCACCATGATGAACGTTGTGAATACCATAAATTAACAACAAATCGAGATCAGCAGTTGACATTTCATAGAGTACCAACTCTTGTATGCACACAATCGGTCGAGCAGTTCCAGAGATATTAAGCCTTTGCATGAATGTATTTCCGTGAGTATCTCATGAACCACTGACTAGATTTCAATTTTTTTCTCAATAATTGTCTGACAGCACTATACAAAGCGGTGAAAATATGTATACTCGTTCGCACAAAATCCCGAGATATTGTCATTTTTCGTTTTTTTAAAAAATACTTTCAGTATTCTATATTCCATCGTTTGATGGAAAATTGGGATAGCAAGTCAAAATTGGGTATGTTCATAACTTTTATGATATGAGAGTCTCAGACAGTAGTGACAAAATTTATTGTTTTAGCGAAGTTGATGGTACTAATAGGTAGGAGAAATTCACATCCCGAATATCTACTTTTTCATTGAAGCGGATCCGTTGGAAAATAGAATGAAGTTTCTTCATTTCTAAGAAGAAAATATATTTTACAACTTCGCCGTGTTTCAAGATACATCAGTAGAATATTACAGATAATCACCCGACGATCTCAGTAAATACTCAGTGAAAAAATAATAACGTGTAAAGTCTCGGTCACATCACTTCTGTCAAATAGTGTTCATGGCCTTTTTGTTTTTCTTTTTTCAGAATTCCATAGGCACTAATTTGATGAAAAATTACGATAGCGAGTTAAAATTTTGGTATGATTACAGTTTTTATAATATAACGTCAAAAATGTGGAACCTTTCACACAACAGTCAAAAATCAGTTATTAATGATACTGAAAATCGTTTGGAGATGTTCGTCGGCAGTCTCATATTGTGAAGCTATAATTTCGTTGGAAAGTTGATATTCGCACTGAAATAACCCGGTGTTGCTGAAAATTATGTTGTTTTTGTGTTGCATTGAGTATCTGTGTCATTTCTAGATTAAATAATAGAATATATATATCGGGAAATTATCATTCCCGTTTTAAAACGACTGATTCCCCAGTTTATCTCGGAAATCAGGTGACTATTTTTACGGTGGAAAGTTTCACGTTGTCAAGGACACGATCCCTGTTGCACTGCGATGCTACAGTCGCATTTTTCTTATGTGATGCCTATGCGCATCGCATCACCGGTTAGGGTTTAAAATACCAGTAAATGGTAAAATGGTAAAATTCTTAGAAGACCTTGTCCTAGACATGATCATCTGATCAGTAGCTTCACTTCCAGTTGAACTTATCCTAAAACATTTGTAACCCTGTCAAGTGCCTTGAATTCGAAATCTTTGAAAATGTAAGTCGATAAAAATAAAAACATTTTAGAATCACTTGCAATGGCCATAGAAGCCTGCCATTAATAAAATATCACTTTAAATAATTCTACCGATGAATCAAAATCAAATCGCTTGTAATGTAACTACCCAAAAGTATAAGAAAAAGAATCATCACAAACAGAATGCATCGAGTGCCAAGTGTAAAGGTTATCATAGCATCTGTGCCGATGCATGCAGTTGATAAAGACTATATGTATATATAGAACGATTTGTCAACGCGAAATTTTTGAAAACATTTGAATGAATAAATTGGCAAATATTTTATCGAACGATAATCTTATTGTAATCTACCTGAAACTTATCCTATTCCATCTTAGACATTAACGCATCTGAAGGACATTAGACCTAGGTCATGGTCCCTGGAGCAAAGAGCACATTTTTGCTTGGAACTGAAACGGAGACACACATCTATACAGATGGTAGTTGTTTAGTTTGGTGAGAATAATTGTTTTCCCCTAACTGTTGGAAAGTCTACGGGTAAAGTGAATAAAAAAATACCACCAAGTCACTTCACTTAGAAATTAATATATTTTCACACTTTATATATACTTGATGAATTTTCGAATAATTTGAAATATAATATAAAATAAACAATGAACTGTGAACGGAGCTGGACTTCCGGGAATTATGTGTTTAAATAGGACGAACGCGATGTGACTATTCGACTATAGGAAAATACAAGGATGAAAATGAAAAAAAAAGAGTCGATACTCTGCGATGTTATGTTGTCAAGCAAAGATGAATACTGGAAAATGTGGAGAAACGTGTCGAGTTATTTATTCAAAGTCCGCGTGGACTGTGCAGAAAAATTTGGTGAATTTTAATTGGCGAAAAAAAGTACAAGAACATTTCCATTCATTTCTCTACATGACAGTATAGTAGCTGATGAAGGGAAGGTGAAAGGGGAAAAGGCGTCGCAAGTTTGGACGTGTCTGTGTGCGAGCTATCCGAGTGACCGAAATTAACGAATGAATGATCCGAGCTCTAAAGCAGTTGAATATTTTTCCTGAGATTTTGAAAGGAGAGGACAGTTGATCACCGTAATAAGGGTGTAGAATAATTAACTATTGTTCTCGGATTTATAGAAAAGTACAATAAATGAGCCCGAACAATGAAATAGTTTCCCAGATTGGAAGAAATAGGATACAAAAGAAAAGAAAAAAGTTTTTGAATTTCGAGAAGTATTGCAAAGATAAAGATTTTGACCGTAAAAAAACTACGTTTTAACTGACGTAATATTTGAAAAGGTAGCCTTTACGATAGCAATATTATACTATTTTAAACGATTAAAATTTTCGAGACGAGTAATAAAATAATTTTAAGTACAATTTCTAAAAACTGTATTTTTCTTCTAATTTTAAATTCCCCCGAATCAATGAACAATTCCGTGACAGAACAGTAGTAACGGCAAGTAGAAATTTTGTAGGAGTAGCTTGCTCCTGCCCAACTTCCTATGTCTAAACTGCTATTCAAAGGGATGGCCACGCATCTGTATACATATATACAGTTGAATTCGTGGCTTTGAATCTCGGCAGGAAAATAGTTCAAGTGTGAGTAAACTGAACGTACATTGGCTATACTTTCTGACTCTCTCTGTCCACGGCAAGGTCTACAGATGAGTCATATTAAAGTATCCATAAACCCGTATATTCTCAAAATTAGATAAAATACCTAAAAAATGTAAGCAATTTGAATGAGAACTCAATCAACTTTTGCTGGATTCCGTCAAATGGAAGTTTGAGGGAAATGAGAGAACAAAACTCTTAGCAAAACTTATTGTACCTCCCTACATAGACTATAAAAAGTACTTTAAGGACGAAGGGAAAAGGAAACTTTAGATCATATTATGAGCCTATGAGAAAATAATGAAAAACTATACTACGATAATTCCTTCAAAAACGAATGAGCACTCTTGTAATATGACAAGAAACTGCCGAGAGGGATCAGAGTGTCCGTCAACAGAATTCACGCAAACCACTATAATCTGAAAGGTTTCCTATTCAGAGTGAACTTGTTCTCTTGACCACGTTTATCATGTACTGTACACTCTCTAGTGACCACTGAAAGACCATGTTGAACAAATTACGATTAATGAATATTACCCCCCTCCCTTCCCTCCTTAAAGATGGAACTCGTATCCCCTCGCAAAGCAGCAATTTAAGAAATAATACGTACTGTCTTCTAAAATTACAAATTAACGATTTAATAGATTTAATAATAATTCGCTATGCAATGTATGTAGTGTAACATATGATAATTTATGTAATAGATGTAGTGTAAATAACCAATACGGGTTCTCTCCCTTTAAATTACAATTGCAAAAAAAAAATGGCATTTCGCCAGACGCTATCAAGGGCTTTTTCAGGATCTAAGAGGATCGCATCAATTATTATTATTAAATATTTTGTTATCTTATTATTAAATGAATGACAGATGTGAGGTTCGACCGTTTCACTACACACGTTTCACTGCCCACATTCATAAATTTTTTCGTAAATATTTTTACGACTAAAACGGAGCATAAATGTTATTTTATCTCCAATGGCATATATAGCTCTTGATTATTTTGAGATACAGGGAGGATGACAGCATCATGTAGCTTATGGATGATTAATTTCAATGAGAAATATTACGGAAAGTCGAGCTAAATGCAATCTGGAACAGATTGCGGTCTTTCAAAAAAGGCTCAAGTATTTTCACGAAAGGTTTCGTCATTCCCAATGCAAACTATATGAGGTTTAATTTTTTTATAATAAATCTTTTGATAAAGATAACAAGGCACTCTCGAACAAATGATGGTGTCATCACGTTTTGTCAGAAAAGTACCTCTCAGTCAGTATCAGTCACTGATAGTCATGCGAAGCGTGACTGGAAAACACTTTTTCCGTATATTGTGATGAAAAATTTCCTTCCCAGTTCGTTACGAAATATCCTATTACTAATATACACATAGTACTAAAATGACGTGGTTATGAATCGGAAGCCGAAACATTTTTACTCAATAAGTTGATCATATTTGCACGCCACTCCCATAACAAACACTCTTCTGTAGTGGATAGATTAAAGGAAAAAATCGACTTTTGTACGAAAAAATGATACCAACAAACTCTCGTATGCCACCCTTATCGTACCAATTTATCCCATGAATGAGTTCTGCCATCTTTACCGTACCAAAAGAAACAATTTCTTTTACAAATGCCATTTGACTCCAGTAAAGTTCGATTATATCGTTGTAATATGACATATATTAAATCACATGATATGAGCACTTCTCACTGGATACTGGATATAAGAGACATATATTAATGTATTTGATTTTTTCAATATTTACCGGTTTGATTCCGGTAAAAATTGTGCATTGGTAAATATTGAAAAAATAAAATACAAAAATACAAAAATTACATTTTTTTCATTTACCCTCAAATAAAAAATCATAGACCTTCAAATTTTATAGTGCTGTTTAGTAAGTTTTACGATGCTACATATCATTGATTACAAAATTAAGTTAATTGCATTCATGTTCCGGATTGTGGCGCTGAAGGCGCTTCAAAATTTAAGAAGTCATCAAATTGAGATTTAAAAATTTCAAAGGATTTTTCGTCGAAATATATGACATAATGGAGAGCCATAACCTGATACATATCTACATGTATATAATTTTTCCATTCTCGACGGAACAATTATCATTCTCCATACTGTATCCATTTCGAAATCCACTAACTGAAAAGTGTGTCTAATAAACGTTAAAAAGTCTGACAAGACATCTTGCAGCATTCACTGGGAAACGTCAACCTGCAGTTCGCAAATGTCATTTTAATTATCTTCAATTCCATCAATATCCGGCTGCCCATGAATCGTTATACTCTTCATAGCAAAACAAATCATTTATTGAACCGGTGAATCATTCTCTGTTTTGATGGTAAGGTTTAGATGCTTATGGGAAGAAAAAACGAAGGCATCGCCACGAGAATACGAAGATGAATGCGTCAGAATTTTCGTAAACGAACATGTCACGTGTACGCCGCACTCGTTCCTCGCAAGGCCGGCGGAGGAACGTGTGTGTTACTGAGGCCCCACTCCACAGGTGAGAGCGGCTAGATAGTGACTCAGTGGAATACCACGTGATACGTTCCACGGTTGCAACTCATTCGCAGCGTCTCAAACTTTTGACTTGAAGTGAAAAAAACATAAGACTTACCAGTGCACTCCGTAAACAACAAAATCGGCAGAATTTTCAGTAGAGAATTCATATTTGAGCACTTTCCTTCAAAAAAAAAAACATTCACGTGTTCAGACAGTCATCGCACAAATATTTGAATTACTTTGACACGTGTCGGGAGGTGAATGGGTGGGCAACGAGTTGTTTACCACTGCGTGGTACAATGGTAACTACTTCTTCGGGTGTGCAGCACGCTCAGCTAGCAGTCACTGTTGAAGAGGGTGGGGTCGGTGAAGGTTGGCTTGGAGGAGGAAACTACGTCATTGGATGTATACCGGTAAGAGTCATGCTTGTGGCTTTCCAAAACTGGTTATGTCGATGCTCTCACAGCAAAGTGACTGAACGATTGGGCTTCTTATCAGATTGGGAAATTCCGGGGGAATTCAGAGAATTTCCCGACTGCAAACCTTTTATTGATTCTTATCGAGTATAAGCAATATGTATTGCTCAAAAGTCAAAATATATATATTTTTTTCACTTTTTTGACTGTTTTGGCTTTAAAAAAAAAGCATGTAACGCTTTTTGTCAGTGTTTTTCAGCGCATAGCTAGGCTAGGCATGTCAAAGAATATATATGTATATATTTTTCCTTTGATATGTGAAAATTAAAATGAATTATTATTATGTTACATCAATTTTATATTATCTATGTATGTATAAAGAACTTAAATGAATACGAATGAGAAATAAATAAATATCTTATATTATAGATGTTGCGTGTCAAACATGCGAAATAGATTTCATATTTAGTATTTTTCCATCCCCTTTTTTTACGACAATCGAAATTTTTACCAGGAGCAAACTCCCCTATAAAACCATAAAAAACTTGAAAATTTCAGGCCCATCCTTTAGAGTATAATAAAACTATGGAATTCTTTTGAATGTTTTCGGAATATTGCTCATTTTATCTTTCAGCACCATTCCTCTCTAAGAATTTACATCGATTCATTAAAATAATTCTCAATTCCCTGCACCTGTAAGAAACTGTTCGAATCCCATTATTGACGGAAAGCTATGCGCGTGGAATCACTTGATAGATTCTTTTCCCCAATTGTTGTATCGTCCACTGTAATAATCATTTTGTGGCTTAGTACAAATTCTTTATAAGCAGGATTATTGTTTTTCTCGACCCTGAGACATTTCAAAGTTTATTTTCCACTTCCATAATTTTTCATCCAACCAGTATTGTCGTGACTATCATAGCAGAAATATCTCAACGGAGATCTTTCCATTCCTCACGATATCTGCGCATTGTAGTGCACCTTTTGTTCATAAAATATATTTGAAGTTTTTATTAAAGGGTTGTGTATCGTTTAAGTGAATTCTCATTATTCTGAGAAGAATATTCAACTAACTACACAAGGAAAACCTCGGTATCTAGGGCATGTTCACAATATCATTCTCTAGAGGACAGATTTCCAGAATTTACAACTATAGGAAATTCAAAATTAAGTGTGGGCTTTCAACGAATATGAAACAATACATAAAATATTAGTATATTTCGATACAAGTGAGAAAATATATTTTTGGACAGTTCTCTACTCCCTTAACGTAGTATCATTAACAAAAAGTACAATTCGGATACACGTGCGAGGGGGCGTGTTAACTCGTGTGTTGCAACTCCACACTCGTTGCCGCCCCCTCGCACTTGTATCGAATTATACTATTATTCATTTTTTTGAGTCTTTATATTGATAACATAAACTCTATATAAAATAAATGTATTCATGTACAGCTAAATCTAAAATATTTAAATAATTTAAGAGAAAAAAACCTTGAAACCGGTTGGGACAACTTGAAAAAATGAAAGATAATCAATTGATTTAATTGTTACAATTAACACTATGAATAATAAACGTTGGAAATTTACCTTGAAGGTAAAAAAATCATCAATCATGTGTCCGTCAAGAAGATCAGAAATTCTACGAACAGCTTCATAATTATAAACTACAAATACTTATAACCGAAAAAATTTCATATCATTGACCTGCAACATAACAATTATTATTAATAACATTGAAAAAGATTACATACTCATATTCAGAAGATCATCACCTACTATAGACTGAAAACAGTAAATTTTTAGAATTCAACAAAAAAATAATATCAATTTATCAAATGATAAAATAATGGAGGAATAATATACAAAGTTGACACAAAATAAAAGTATGTAAATTCATACATCAGTTTATTAGATGATCAATTTATCGTTACATTACCGATATAGATATGAAGACATGTGTGGTAACTAGCAAATAACCAAACGGGCCACTGATGCTATCCGTCAGCAGTGATATGACCGATACTTTACACCTCATTATTTTTTATGTGAAACATCCATAGGCGCACTCCTAAACCGAATCGTTGGCGTGGCGATACTTGCCGTGGCGAGCAATCGCCACGCTATACTAAGGTATGCCTATCTATATTCTGTGTAGTAGAGTGTACGGTGTGGTTTCTCACTCAGTTCGACGTTGTTGTTTACTACGGTAAACATAACCTGCGTTTTATTTAATTTTTCATTTTAATTTTTGACAATAAAATATGTGTGACAGTGATAACTCAGAAGATCAAAGTGATCAACCTTGTGCAAAGAAAGTGAAACTACACTATTGTATACTACCAAGTCATCAGTAAGTAGATCGTATTTTTCAAGTCTCCATAAATGTAATTATTATATTTTTATATTTAATTAATTATATTCATATTAATCATATTAATAATTTATATAAATTATATTAATATTATCTTCAATTAAGTATCCTTTTATTATTCATGAAGGAATTAATATAGAAAAATTTATTAATAAAATTTATATTTGCAAATCTTTAGTCATATATTGCAATAATTAACTAAGATTTGAGTTCATGAGTATATTGAAGCCACACTTAAAATTTTTTTTTTTTTGTGTATTTTAATATCATATTGTTTTAAATATTTCAGTTCCCAACAATCATCACAGGGATCACAAAATATTATTATTGAAACTGGACGCCACCCTGATCAGTTAAACACAAGGCATACTATCAATGTTGTGTAAGACTTTATTAATCGAATAGTACCAGACTATTTTAAACTATTGCATCTATTGGAGATATGTGTTCTTCACATGTTAAACTACAAGACGGAAGTGAATTAATCATGATTATAATATACATTTCACCTAATAACAAAATGGATCATATCATTTCATTTTTACATGAAAGGTTATTTCCTTATAGTCAAACAGGTTCAATAATTCTTAAAACGAAAAAATATAAACTACCATTATTTTTAGCTGCATATTTCGATGTAAATTTTGCAAGAGCTGAATCAATGCCATTAATGACATTTCTTCAAAAAGAATTTCAATGGCAAATCACTAACGATCCAAAAGAATCTACTACCAAATATGGAACAACAATACATGCTGTATTTGTGAGATATCTTGATGGTGTTTCATCCAATACTTTTGTAACGTACTTTAGTTATCATCGACCAATCGTCACAGTAATACCGGCAGAGGAAAAATCGAATATAACTATTATTGAAGCCACAGATGAAAATATTTAAATTGTGGCAACTTGATACTAATATCGGATTTTTATATCATGTAAATAAATGTTTATTAAATAAAGTTACCATTTACTGTAAGAATCTCGTAATACTTCATTTTTTCATTAGGCTATATTTAATTCCTGCAATAATATTATCTGTTATGCATATCACTTGTACACACACGATGTTTCACATCTGCCAGGCGTCCCATGACGGCTCATTTTTTTTTCTTGCATTTCTACCAATTCCAATGGCAGTAGGCTTCCAAGTGGATCCGCACTGATCTGATTTAAAAAAGAAAAGGTAGATATTCGCGATATGAGATAATTACTCAAATCACATTGGTTGTGGTACTGACATGTGCCACGGGGTTTAGAAAGGTCTATTTAATCTATTAATAACACGAACTTCAGCAAAACAATGAATGTTGTACCTACCACCCAACGGATTGCGCACATCCAACGCCTGGTGTTTACATATCATAAATGCTATGCTCATACCAAATGTTAATTTGCTATTTCAGGTTTTCATCAATTATTGAGTATAGAATACTGGCAACATGAAAGAAATGGATAAGTGGCAACATCTCGTGATTTTTGCACCAACGAGTGGACGTATTGCTTCCGAATTTCCTTTCATATTCTTGAAAAACAAATTAATTTTCAGTACAGGAAAAAAAAAGTAAAAGTTGAAGTGCTTTGAGTCGTATATTTTTAACTTAGGAGCCATTTTAAATTTAAAAACATTAGAGGTTTTAACTTCGAGATCTTGAAGTAACAAAGCTAAAGATTCACATAATAATTGGCAGGGGTTTTCTTCCGAATGGAATCCATGTGTTTGATCGATTTTTGGGTTCTTTAATTTCAATTACAAGTCATCTAGAATGGTATGAAAAGTGAAAAACTATCTTTTTTATATCATGTCTATATGTACGCGCTGGAAAATGCGCAACGGTGAAAAATAATTTCAAAAAAATTGCAAAAAAAACAGTAAAATTCGTAACTCAACATCTAAATTTTCAACCTATAATAGCTATCATTAGCCTTTACTTTGATGCGTTGTTTGAGCTCGATCGGTCCCATAGTTGCTGACATATGGTGACTTTTGTAAATTTCATGTTTCCGTAATATCTCATAAACTGCGGCAAGGATTTCAATCTTTATGGTTCAATTTTTAACGTTTATCTATACCTGATATGTCTCTTGCTAATGACAGGTTTGCCTAAAGTTTTTGTGGTTTTGTTAAATTCAACAATAACATAAATATTTATTATGAATCGAATATATGAATAGAAGTCGTTTATTTGATAAATAAAGTACTCCTTATGTATTTGTTAAGCTTTAATTATATCAAATAATAAAATATGAAAAATAGATATAATATACTTCCATAGATATTATTCATCTAATTATTTTTTTCATGTGGCCCTACATGCTGACAGTGAAGGCGCGACGCTCGTCTTATAGGTGTAACATACCTCCACATCTAAATGTGAATTGTTAGTAGCGGACCTCCACTAAACTTCTACCATCCTTTAGGACCTTCTCCAATAAATCTTCTGCATTTTATTCCAAAAGTCATCTACGTTCTTTTCCAAATAAAACTCTGGGACCAACTAACCAAATACCCCCTTCACTAAATTCCTATTTTTTAGTAGAAAGTGTGCACGCGATTGTTATTTTTTGGTTAATCAGTTGCACATTTCGAGCTATACGAGCTACATTAAAATTTTTATCGAATTGTTACCTATCTGGAAATAAGAGAAAAAAGACACAACACGCAGTTTTTTAATTCACGATTTTGTATTTTAATGAAGAATCAAAGTTTTAGGTTTATGATTTTTACTTTAGTTCGGATTTTTAGAAAAGTTTGTTTTGTTTGAACTTTACACACTTATTGAGAAATATAAGGTTTTTTTGGTAAGAAGTGTAACGTGGTAGATTTTTACTCATATAAACATGGACCAGTTAACCCGCCCTTTTCCCTTGACAGCCCGAAAACGGAACGAATGCTCTGAAGGGCGCCAGTTGTTCTTTGTCTCGACGGAAACAACAAACTGAATAAACGTAATCGAAGCGGATAACTCACGACAACGAATTAAAACTTTAACTGAAACGTAAATGTAGGAAAAACTTAAACTAAATGGTCAAGGAAAAGGTGGTAAATGCTCACGCTGCTCAGGATGTAGGTTGTGGAGAAAGGGGTGGTTCGGGTGAATACTGGTCACTGGGCTATTAATTCAATGAATAAACTCAAACCCAACACATATTTAATATTTCTTTACGAAACTATATTAATGTTTAATGAGGAGCCTTGATCGGAGGGCATCGGCACGGGTGGGGGGTGAGCAACCCAGAAAAGAAACCACACTCGGCGCGTTATTACCACAGGTCACTGTTTGTTTAATAAACTTCGTCACTTAACAATATTAATTACAAATATTAATGAGCGGCTCCGCGTAGAATAATTAACAATAATAGTTGAGCGGTCGAATGTAATTAACAGCCCCGGTATGAACAATACCGGAGAAAAACCGATGATGAGCGGGTCGGGAGTTCGAAAGTTCGAGAGAGTTCGATTGAACTAGATGAGCGATACACCGAAAACACGTTGAACTTGAGAGTCCCCGAAAACGAATGACCGGGGGATCAACGCAACCGATGGAATTGCTCGGAATTCCAATCGCACGTGATAGTTGGTGGGGGTTATTATCGTGCGGAGGATAATAGCGAGCAGTCCGGGAAGTGACGCCCCAAAACCAAAAGAATGCCAGTTGGACCCCTGGCAACGATCGATTTGTTTGATCGTTACCTAACGGTGAGCTGCTGCGAGTGTGTGTGAGTGAGGTCCTGCCGACGGGGAGGATTTCCAACAACACCGTATTTCGTCCATATCTTTGGTAATATCATCGCTAGGGCAATTTGGCTGGCGCCATTGAATTTGTGAGACGATTTCCGATTTTTAAAGGGGTCCTGGAATATTCTGAAATCGATTTTTTCTTTTTCGCGTTTTTCTCGGCTTTTAGGGCTCCTAGAGCGAAAAGGACCCGGATTTCGGATAACACCGTTGTTCGTCCATATATATGGAAATATCATAGCTAAGACAATTTGGCTGGCGCCATTGGGTTCGTGAGACGATTTCCGATTTTTCTAGGGGTCCGGGAATTGTACACAGTCGATTTTTTCGTTTTTCGCGTTTTTCTTGCCTCCTATGCCTCCTAGGGCAAAAAGGGTCTGGATTTTAGAGCCCACCGTTTTACCTCCATATCTTTGGAAATATACTAGTCAGCCGTCGAAGCGCATCAGTTCGATTCTTCGGCGCCTGCGCATTAGTCCGATTCCACTCCGCCTGCGCATCAGTCCGATGCCTCTGCGCATGCGCGTCAGTCCGTTCCTGCTGCTTCTGCGCATCAGTCCGATTCTTCTGCGCATGCCCATCAATCCGACTCCCCTGCGACTGCGCATCAGTCCGATGCCACTGCGCGTGCGCATCAGTCCGATTTCTCCGCACCTGCGGGTCAGTCCGACGCCTCTGCGCATGCGCATCAGTCCGATTTCTCCGCACCTGCGGGTCAGTCCGATCCTCCTGCTCCTGCGGATCAGTCCGACTCTTCTGCGCATGCGCATCAGTCCGGCTCCCCTTCGCCGGCGCATCTGTCCGATGCTTCTGCGTCTGCGCATTTGTCCGATTGCTCTCCGCGTGCGCATCAGTCCGACTCCTGTGGCTCCTGCGCATCAGTCCGATTCTTCTGCTCCTGCGCATCAGTCCGACTCCTCTGCGCCTGTGCATCAGTCGGATTCTTCTGCGCATACCCATCAGTTCGATTGCTCTCCGCCTGCACATCAGTCCAACTCCTATGGCTCCTAGAGCAAAACGGGGCCGGATTTGGTATCAAACCGTTTTTCGCCCATATTTCTGGAAATATCATAGCTAGGACAATTTGGCTGGCGCCATTGGATTCGTGAGACGATTTCCGATTTTTCTAGGGCTCCGGGAATCGTCCACAGTCGATTTTTTCGTCTTTCGCGTTTTTCTCGGCTCCTGGGCCTCCTAGAGCAAAACGGACCCGGATTTGGGATCACACCGTTTTTTGTCCATATCTTTGTAACTATAACATCTAGGATAATTTGTTCGGCGCCATTGGATTCGTGAGATGATTTCCGATTTTTCTAGGGGTCCGGTAAATTTCTAAAGTCGATTTTCTCGTTTTTCGGGTTTTTCTCGGCTCCTGGGGCTCATAGAGCCAAACGGGCCCGGATTTGGGATCACACCGTTCTTCGCCCATATCTTTGGAAATATCATAGCTAGGGCAATTTGGCTGGCGCCATCGGATTCGTGAGACGATTTCCGATTTTTCTAGGGGCCCGCGAATTGTCCTCAGTCGATTTTTTCGTTTTTCGCGTTTTTCTCGGCTCCTGGCCCTCCTAGAGAAAAACGGGCCCGGATTTGGGATCACACCGTTTTTCGCCCATATCTGTGGAAATATCATAGCTTGGGCAATTTGGCTGGCGCCATTGGATTCGTGAGACGATTTCCGATTTTTCTACTGGTCCGGCAATTTTCTAAAGTCGATTTTTTCGTTTTTCGCGTTCTTCTCGGCTCCTATGCCTCCTAGCGCAAAAAGGGTCTGGATTTTGGAGCCCACCGTTTTACTTCCATACCTTTGGAAATATACTAGTCAGCCGTCGAAGCGCATCAGTTCGATTCTTCGGCGAATGCGCATTAGTCCGATTCCACTCCGCCTGCGCATCAGTCCGATGCCTCTGCACGTGCGCATCAGTCCGATTTCGCCGCACCTGCGGGTCAGTCCGATCCTCCTGCTCCTGCGCATCAGTCCGACTCCTCTGCGCCTGCGCATCAGTCGGCTTCTTCTGCGCATACCCATCAGTTCGATTGCTCTCCGCCTGCACATCAGTCCAACTCCTATGGCTCCTAGAGCAAAACGGGGCCGGATTTGGGATCACACCGTTCTTCGCCCATATCTTTGGAAATATCATAGCTAGGACAATTTGGCTGGCGGCATTGGATTCGTGAGACGATTTCCGATTTTTCTGGGGGTGCGGGAATTTTCTAAAGTCGATTTTTTCGTTTTTCGCGTTTTTTTCGGCTCCTGGCCCTCCTAGAGCAAAACGGGCCCAGATTTGGGATTACACCGTTCTTCGCCCATATCTTGGGAAATATCATAGCTAGGGCAATTTGGCTGGCGCCATTGGATTCGTGAGACGATTTCCGATTTTTCTAGGGGTCCGCGAATTGTCCACAGTCGATTTTTTCGTTTTTCGCGTTTTTCTCGGCTCCTGGGCCTCCTAGAGCCAAACGGGCCCAGATTTGGGATTACACCGTTCTTCGCCCATATCTTGGGAAATATCATAGCTAGGGCAATTTGGCTGGCGCCATTGGATTCGTGAGACGATTTCCGATTTTTCTAGGGGTCCGCGAATTGTCCACAGCCGATTTTTTCGTTTTTCGCATTTTTCTCGGCTCCTGGCCCTCCTAGAGCAAAACGGGCCCAGATTTGGGATCACACCGTTTCTCGCCCATATCTCTGGAAATATCATAGCTAGGGCAATTTGGCTGGCGCCATTGGATTCGTGAGACGATTTCCGATTTTTCTAGGGGTCCGGGAATTTTCTAAAATCGATTTTTTCGATTTTCGCTTTTTTCTCGGCTCCTATGCCTCCTAGCGCAAAAAGGGCCTGGATTTTGGAGCCCACCGTTTTACTTCCATACCTTTGGAAATATACTAGTCAGCCGTCGAAGCGCATCAGTTCGATTCTTCGGCGCCTGCGCATTAGTCCGATTCCACTCCGCCTGCGCATCAGTCCGTGCCTCTGCGCGTGCGCGTCGGTTCGATTTCTCCGCACCTGCGCATCAGTCCGATGCCTCTGCGCGTGCGCATCAGTCCGATTTCGCCGCACCTGCGGGTCAGTCCAATCCTCCTGCTCCTGCGCATCAGTCCGATTCTCCTGCTCCTGCGCATCAGTCCGATTCTTCTGCGCATGCGCATCAGTCCGACTCCCCTTCGCCGGCGCATCAGTCCGATGCCTCTGCACATGCGCATCAGTGCAACTCCCCTGCGCCTGAGCGTCAGTCCGATCCTCCTGCTCCTGCGCATCAGTCCGACTCCTCTGCGCCTGCGCAGCAGTCGGATTCTTCTGCGCATACTCATCAGTTCGATTGCTCTCCGCCTGCACATCAGTCCAACTCCTATGGCTCCTAGAGCAAAACGGGCCCGGATTTGGGATCACACCGTTTTTCGTCCATATCTTTGGAAATATCATAGCTAGGGCAATTTGGCTGGCGCCATTGGATTCGTGAGACGATTTTCGATTTTTCTAGGGATCCGCGAATTGTCCACAGTCGTTTTTTTCGTTTTTCGCATTTGTCTCGGTTCCTGGCCCTCCTAGAGCAAAACGGGGCCGGATTTGGGATCACACCGTTTTTCGCCCATATCTTTGGAAATATCATAGCTAGAACACTTTGGCTAGGGCCATTGGATTCGTGAGAGGATTTCCGATTTTTCTAGGGGTCCGGGAATTTTCTAAAGTCGATTTTATGGTTTTTCGCGTTTTTCTCGGCTCCTGGGCCTCCTAGAGCCAAACGGGCCCGGATTTGGGATCACACCGTTTTTCGCCCATATCTTTGGAAATATCATAGCTAGAACACTTTGGCTAGGGCCATTGGATTCGTGAGAGGATTTCCGATTTTTCTAGGGGTCCGGGAATTTTCTAAAGTCGATTTTATGGTTTTTCGCGTTTTTCTCGGCTCCTGGGCCTCCTAGAGCAAAACGGGCCCTGATTTGGGATGACACCGTTTTTAGCCCATATCTTTGGAAATATCATAGCTAGAACACTTTGGCTACCGCCATTGGATTCGTGAGACGATTTCCGATATTTCTAGGGGTCCGGGAATTTTCTTGTGGTGACTATGTCGCCACTACACCCTGGCATTCCCCAATCCTGTCTAGACTTCCTAGACAGGACTCATAAAAACACTTAGCCTAAATTACCTACCCGACCGTCGCCATCCCTGCAATATAAATCCGGGGAACTCCCCAGAACTGTCCCAGAAAAAACCCAACCTTCCTGTGCACTTGGCCGGCATCACGACGTCACGTGTCGAGAATACGATGCCGAGCCAATCCCAGCCGAGATCCCGTGCATCCCCTCTCCTGTTTCCCAACATGCGCACGCCCACACTTTTCCGCACACTTTTCCTCACTACACAGTCGCTCCTCTACCTACCTCGGATACAGTCGTTCCTCTACCTTCCTCGGACACACTACTCCCCGATCTACCTGGACACATCAGACAACACATCATACGAAGACCATCGAGAGGACAAGCCACGCTTAAGGCCAACTCTCGCCCTTTGTTCCGGCGAGAGCGCACAAAAAAACCGGAAGAGAGGGGGATGCGGGTGAACGGGGGAGAATAAACTGCGACACGAGACGCACTGGGTTTGTCGCTATAAAACAGTTTTATTTTAACGTCACTCGTTGTCAACAATTACAAACAACTACAATAATGTGCGTTGCACTTGAGCCGCGAACAAACAGTTAAATATTGAACGCGGTAGAGACGTATTCGGTGACGGAGATATAACACCACTACAGGTCACCAAGAGAGCACGTTGAGAAGTGACCCCCGGAAGGGTCGAGAGAATTCCAACGGAAATATGGAACGTTCGAGAACAAAATCGAACGTTCCAGCTAAATCATCGGAAATGGTGATTAGGGCAGCGCCTCAGGTGCAATTAGGCACCTGGACGCCAGCGCGGCCGGTCAGGCAGACCTCGCCCAGGAGGTGCTGCCACCCTTCGCCACATGAGGCCGTCGCCTCAACATTCTCCCCCCCGTCAGGAACCCCGTTGCTGACACAGAAGGAGTAGAGATCGTTTGCAGAGACCTGGAACACTTAAACAAACATTAATCAAGCCGGGAGAGACCAGCTCTCAGCTGGTAGAGATTGGTAACAAAACCAGCTTGGAGATCGGCCTGGTCAACGTCGTCGAGGCGGTTCTGATGGTCACAACTCTGGAGAGACCGTCCCTTCCAGGATGTAGAGCTGTGACCCGAGCAAGAGGCCACTTCGCTGGCGGGAACCGCTCGTCGTAGAGGAGAACCAGGCTGCCGACTTTGATCTCGTTGGACGGGTGATGCCACTTGGAGATGGACTGGAGCTGCTGCAGATACCCTGTAGACCATTGCTTCCAGAAGAACTGCAGCCTCTGCTGGATCAGTTGCCACCTAGAAAGTCGTCCAACGTTGAGGTGTTCCAGTGAGGGCTCCGGAAGAGCTATTGGAGCTTCTCCAATGAGGAAGTGCCCCGGGGTGAGGCAGGACACATCGTCAGGATCTTCCGAGAGCGGTTGTAGAGGCCTGGAGTTGAGAACGGCTTCAATCTGGGACAGCAGCGTAGAGAGCTCCTCGAACGTGAGAGCCGTATCCCGAACCGTTCGAGCGAGATGGTACTTCACCGACTTGACCGCTGCTTCCCATTTCCCCCCGAAATGAGGGGCTCCAGGGGGGTTGAAAGACCAACACGTTCCATCCTTGAGACATACTGCAGAGAGATGCTGGAACTCCTTGGCTCCAGCGGAGAACAACTTCTTCAGCTCCTTATCCGCCCCGATGAAGTTGGTCCCACAGTCACTATACAGGTGTCTGCAGTACCCCCGACGACTCACGAACCTCCGATAGGCGGCGATGAAACCATCCGCGGTGTAGTCCGTGACAGCTTCCAGATGGAGAGCGGACGTGGCCATACACACGAAGATCACCAACCAACCCTTCTGGGTCTTGTGACCACGTCCCCTCCAAGTCTTGAGAGACACTGGTCCGGCATAGTCCACACCAGTGTTAGAGAAAGCACGATCCGACACCAGACGTGCCACTGGAAGCTGACCCATCAGCTGCTGAGCGCGAATTCCCCGATGACGTGCGCACTCCACGCACTTGAGGATGAAGGATCTTACTGGTAGACGACCTCCAATAATCCAGTAAGACCTCCGGAGATGTGCCAAGGTGAGTTGAGTCCCACCGTGCAGCGTCCGCTGATGAGAGTCCCTGATGATGAGCTCCGCGAGCACTGAGCCTTGAGGGATGATGGCCTGATGCCTACTCTCTGGCCCTAGAGTAGAGAACTTCAACCGCCCGCCGACTCTGAGAACTCCTTGTTGATCAATGAAGGCCGTGAGCTTGGTCAACGGATGAGACTTCTTCAACTGCAATCCGTGAGAGATGATGTCACACTCGGCTTGGAGATGATGGGCTTGTGTCGCCTTGACCCAATGAAGCCGAGCTGCCTCCATGCTTCCTGGGCTGAACAAAGCTGGAACGATGATGCCCCTCTTCCTTTCCAGCTTCCGCAGCATATTCCCCACAACCGTTTGGCAAATTGCTGTGATCCTCAGCAACTTGTAGAGAGAGGAATACCGCGAACAGAGATCCCAGAGACTCGATCTTCCGAGGGAAGCGGCTAAAGTCAACCCCGGCTTCTCCTCTAAATCCGTAGACGGGTCCAACGTTGCTCTTCCACTTGGCCACTGAGACGCCTCCTTCCGTAGCCATTTTGGGCCCGTCCACCACAGATGATGGCCATTGAGTTGAGCCACCGAGATGCCCCTTGATGCGCAATCAGCAGGATTCTCCTTCCCACTGACGTACCTCCAACTGGCTTGTTGCACAAGCTCCTGAACGACGGTTACCCTGTTGTGGACATATTCCTTCCACCGGGAAGGATGAGCGCAAATCCACGCCAGAGCAACCGCGGAGTCCGTCCACAAATGGACCGGAGCACTATCAAGGTTGAGCTGCTCAATCACGTACCTTGTGAGCTTAGCTAGGATGACCGCGGCGTTGAGCTCCAGACGCGGGATGGTGAGCTTCTTGAGAGGAGCTACCTTCGTCTTAGCGACAGCTAAGGAGATGCTGACACCATCCTCACTCGTCACCTTCAAATAGACCACCGCCGACATCGCTAGTAGAGATGCATCCGAGAAGCCATGGATTTCCACCCGAGAATCCTTCTTGTATCCCATCCACCGCGGGATCGAGAGTTGATCCACCTGGGCCAGTTCTTCTCGGAACCGAACCCACTCCTGGACCAGATGCACCGGCAACTCCTCGTCCCAGTCCAATTTCTCCAGCCACAGTTGCTGCAGAAGAGCCTTGGCACGTATCACCACCGGTGAGAGCAGCCCTAGAGGATCGAAGAGCTGCGCAATCTCCGACAGCACAATCCTCTTCGATGGCTTCACGCCGACTGAGAGATGGATGGAGAACCTTAACCGGTCGTCGCTTGGATCCCACTTCAAGCCGAGAATCTTTGTGGTAGAGTCCTCTAGCGGCTTCGGACTCTGAGAGAAGCCTCCCGGTGTCAGAGCCCGAAGTAGAGACGGACTGTTCGAGTGCCACTTCGCTAGAGGGAATCCGCCAGCCCAGCAGAGCTCCGCCACTTGCTGAGCTACGAAGTGGAGATCGTCCTCCTCGTCAGCTCCACCACAGATGTCGTCCACATATCTTCCGCTGCTCAAGGGGGAAACGGCTAGAGGGAACCGATGCCCTTCGTCCTTGACCAGCTGGTCGAGAACCCTACAGGCGAGGAATGGAGCAGACTTGGTCCCGTAGGTGACGGTGGTGAGCTGATAGGTGCAGATTTGGCCCCGAGAATCACGCCACAGAATCTGTTGGAGAGGCCAGTCCTCCCGATGCACCTTGATCTGACGGAACATCTTCGTGATGTCCGTCATAAAGATGTACCTGCTCTGTCGAGACCAGAGCAGTACATCAGAGATGTTCCGTTGCAGCTTGGCCCCAGTATGCTGGATGTCGTTGAGAGACACTCCGGAGCTACTCTTACTGGAACCATTGAAGACTACCCTCAGCTTCGTAGTTTCACTACTTTCCCGGAGAACACAATGATGAGGGAAGTAGAACGCAGGAGCAGAAGAGCGAGATTGCCTCGTAGCCGAACTCCGACCGGAATCCTGATATGACCACCCGCCCTCGGAGACCCTCAACCCTCCTGAGGCCGAAGCCCCATGTGCCAAGGTCATCTCGCCAGGTTGACGGTCCAAGATCCGAGAGTCGGTTGAGACAGGCATAGCTGGAACACGCACCATGTGCCCCAACTCTTCGTACTCCTTGAGAAAGTCACTGTATAGCTGCAGAGATCCTTGACCTTTCTCCAACCTCCTAAGCAGGCTCGCGAGGCACGCCTTCGCGCGGCCTAGAGAATCCCCGAGCTCTGCGGGAGAGCGAACGAGAGGCAGGCGAACAATATAGCGCCCCGACCGATCCCGGGTATGGGTGCGCTGGAAGAATTCCTCACACTCTGCCTCTTCCCTCGTGAGAGCGACGCCTTTGCCTTCCGCCGCAGATACCTCCTCCTGCTGCCAGAACGAGGTGAGAAGCTCGCTAAGTTCCTCGTTGCTGACAGAGACGTGATGCGAGCTCGCCGCCGACGTCACTGCAGAGGTGGGCCCTAGCACTACCCACCCGAAGAGACTCAGCATCGCAATAGGAGAGTCGGATGGCCCCTTGATAATCTGCGGCTCCACTATCGATCCAAAGAAATCTGCGCCAATGAGAAGATCGACAGGTCTTGACGTCAGATAGTGTGGATCCGCTAGCTGCAACCCTCGGAGATGCTTCCACTGCTGAGGTTGAGAGGCAGAGAACGACGGCAACGACGACGTGAGGCTATCGAGAACGTAGGCCTTGACAAGAATCTGCTTGCTGGAGTGCAGAGACTTGAGAGAGAATTGAGAGAACCCATTAGAGGCCGAGGTCGAACCACTGATACCAACGACCGGTAGCACAGCTGGAGAAATCGGCAAGCTGAGCTTCTTGACCAGCTCCCTTGTAGCAAACGACAGCTCAGAACCTGTATCCAGCAGCATCCTAACCTCGTGAGAAGCGCCGTCCCTCAAGACTAGCGAGGCTAGGGCCGTGGCGAGAATTACACCTGGTCTGGGCTGTGGAGAGACTTTGCGATTGATCGCGGCTACACACGGAGCATCACTCGCCAGAGCCGGCCGTAGAGAGAGGTCATGGCGCGGCGACGACTCTGGCGTAGGCGTTGGTATCGCATGTCACTGTGGAGACATGTCAGGCCTAGAGGCAGTGGACTGTATAGATGGGCCGGGCTGAGGCTCCTGCATCGTCTTAACAACCTTCTGGCTGTCACGAGGCTGAGAGTATCCTTGAGGTGTTGGCTGAGGACGATTAATGTGAATCATCGAGTGGTGATTCTGCCGACACACAACGCAGGTCTTGTTGAGGCTCCGGCAACTCTCCCTATTATGCTTCCCCAGGCAGTTGAAGCATCGATGCTTGAGAACGACGAATGATCTCCTCTCGGTAGGAGACAGAGCCTTGAATTTGGAGCACCTGTCCAACGAATGCTCCTCCTCGCACATCGGACAGGCCCGGAAGCACATATCCGCCCAACTTTGAGACGGAGGCTGAGGTTGAGGCTTCACAGCCCGAGACGAGTGGCTCCCCGACTCTTTCCCGGACATAGGCTGCGACGTAGGACCAGCCGAGGCACTGTAGACCCGAGCAGGCTGGCCTGGAGCGTAGACCGTCACAGTCTGATTTGAGGGCTGGCCCTTCGATGGCCGAGGCTTCGAAGCCTGGTGAGGGTTCGATGACGCAGTCGATGGCGGCTCCGAGGCGTGCATCTCCATCGTTTCCCTGGCCAAGGCCCTACCGAGCACGAACTCCCTGAGAGCGGCGTACGTGGGAAACTCCGTTGATGAGCCGAGTTCAATCTCCCAAGCCTCCAGCATCTTGGCGTCCAGCCGCGTCGAATCGAGGTGGACGAGCATATCGTCCCAATGCTCCACCGGACGACCGAGAGACTCCAGCGCGGTGACCGCCTCAGCCACGGAGTTGAGAAGCGCGTTGTACTCCCTGGCGGTGCGGTTAATGACCCTCGGCGCCGCGTGAAGCTTCCCCAGCTGGATAGAGACGAGCCGCCTCTTGTTCTCGTAACGAGCCAAGAGGGCGTTCCACGCTGGCAGGAACGCGTCCTCGGTCACGGGCAAGGTGGAGATCAGCTGCTTAGGCTCACCCGTGAGAGACGTCAGCAGATAGTGGAACTTCTCCACAGTACTTAACGCCGAACTCCCGACCACCATGGAGAGGAACAGATCCTTGTACGGTATCCACTCCGAGAAGGCCCCTGAGAATGTTGGCAGCGAGATCTTAGGCAACTGCCGATGAGCCACAGACGCCGGTGGAGACGGAGCAGATGGCCGACGGAATGACTCGGAGAGGTCGATGGACTCATCCAGACCCTTGATCAATCCCATGAACTTGCTGCGCGCTGCGGAGTACATCACCAGGCACTTGTCGTACACCTCCTCCGTGACGTAAGCGTGTTCCAGCACCTCCTCATTATCTTTGGCAGTCAGCAGCTTCACATGTAGAGTGTCGAACAGTCTCCAATGGTTCTCCAGCATGTCGAGCTTGGATTGGAGCTCAGCCACCGTGAGAGCCTGCACGCTTTCGGAGGCTGACTCCGCTCTCAGACTCTCGATAAACCTAGCCCTGCTAGCCTGGAGTAAAATTTTCCCCTTAAACGCCATGCTCAAGCAGGAATGAGGAACCTTTCACTCAAAAAACAGCCCGCAGCCCGAGCAGAGAGAAAACCCGGTAATCCCCTTTGTTAGGGAACAATAAACAAATAAAGAAAGAAGAAAATAAAAAACCCAGGCGGAGAATTCCACAAAAAATTGAGCGCACGCAGTAATAAAGCACACCGAAACACCCCCGGTAGCGATAGCAGTAGGGTCAGCAATATCAATTAATTAATATTAATTAATTATTAATATATTGACAGGCAAAGATCAATAGAAAACCGTAGAATTATTAAATATTGACTTTCCTGAGATCTGAGGGGGTGTAGAGATGCTCCAGTCGGTTAGCGTGCCTCCCGTCGGTAAAAGCGTAGCCCTAAACCCTCGGGTGTCGGTTCGCGGGCGGCGGCCGGTAGCGTAGAGAGGGGCGGAGCGGCAGGCGTTGCTGTGGGCGGAGCCTCGATGACGTCGATGGGGGCGGGGCGCACCACGGCAGGTCCGGGTTCCCGCGTTTTCTCACCCGCGAAATGGACACCACCACCAAAACACTCAAAAAACACTTCCCGATAACCCGATCCGGCTCGAAGGACCAAATGTTCCGGCGAGAGCGCACAAAAAAACCGGAAGAGAGGGGGATGCGGGTGAACGGGGGAGAATAAACTGCGACACGAGACGCACTGGGTTTGTCGCTATAAAACAGTTTTATTTTAACGTCACTCGTTGTCAACAATTACAAACAACTACAATAATGTGCGTTGCACTTGAGCCGCGAACAAACAGTTAAATATTGAACGCGGTAGAGACGTATTCGGTGACGGAGATATAACACCACTACAGGTCACCAAGAGAGCACGTTGAGAAGTGACCCCCGGAAGGGTCGAGAGAATTCCAACGGAAATATGGAACGTTCGAGAACAAAATCGAACGTTCCAGCTAAATCATCGGAAATGGTGATTAGGGCAGCGCCTCAGGTGCAATTAGGCACCTGGACGCCAGCGCGGCCGGTCAGGCAGACCTCGCCCAGGAGGTGCTGCCACCCTTCGCCACATGAGGCCGTCGCCTCAACACCCTTGTACAACAGTGGTTTTAAAAATAAACGTTTGTTCACATCCCGACCCGGCGTTATCCTTCACCTGCTCAACCCCACATTCTAAAGTCGATTTTTTCGCTTTTCGCGTTTTTCTCGGCTCCTGGGCCTCCTAGAGCAAAACGGGCCCTGATTTCGGATCACACCGTTTTTAGCCCATATCTTTGGAAATATCATAGCTAGAACACTTTGGCTACCGCCATTGGATTCGTGAGACGATTTCCGATTTTTCTAGGGGTCCGGGACTTTTCTAAAGTCGATTTTTTCGTTTTTCGCGTTTTTCTCGGCTCCTGGCCCTCCTAGAAGAAAACGGGGCCGGATTTGGGATCACACCGTTTTTCGTCCATTTCTCTGGAACTATAATATCTAGGGTAATTTGTTCGGCGCCATTGGATTCGCGAGACGATTTCCGATTTTTCTAGGGGTCCGGGACTTTTCTTAAGTCGATTTTTTCGTTTTTCGCGTTTTTCTCGGCTCCTGGGCCTCCTAGAGCAAAATGGGCCCGGATTTGCGATCACACCGTTTTTCGTCCATATTTTTGGAAATGTCATAGCTAGGACAATTTGGCTGGCGCCCTTGGATTCGTGAGAGGAGTTCCGATTTTTCTAGGGGTCCGGGAATTTTCGAAAGTCGATTTTTTCGTTTTTCGCGTTTTTCTGGGCTCCTATGTCTCCTAGGGCAAAAAGGGTCTGGATTTTGAAGCCCACCGTTTTACTTCCATATCTTTGGAAATATACTAGTCACCCGTCGAAGCGCATCAGTTCGATTCTTCGGCGCCTGCGCATTAGTCCGATTCCACTCCGCCTGCGCATCAGTCCGAAGCCTCTCCGCGTGCGCACCAGTCCAATTCTTCTGCGCATGCGCGTCAGTCCCATTCTTCGGCGCATGCGCCAGACTCCCCTCCGCCTGCGTATCAGCCCGATGCCTCTGCGCATTCGCGTCAGTCCGATCCTGCTGCTCCTGCGCATCAGTCCGATCCTCCTGCTCCTGCGCATCAGTCCGATTCTTCTGCGCATGCGCATCAGTCCGATGCCTCTGCGCATGCGCATCAGTCCGACTCCCCTTCGCCGGCGCATCCGTCCGATGCTTCTGCGTCTGCGCATCAGTTCGATTTTTCGGCGCCTGCGCATTAGTCCGATTCCCCTCCGCCTGCGCATCAGGCCGATGCCTCTGCGCGTGCTCGTCGGTTCGATTTCTCCCCACCTGCGCATCAGTCCGATTGCTCTCCGCCTGCGCATCAGTCCAACTCCTATGACTTCTGCGCATCAGTCCGGTTCTTCTGCACATGCGCATCAGTGCGACTCCCCTGCGCCTGAGCGTCAGTCCGATCCTCCTGCTCTTGCGCATCAGTCCGAATCCTCTGCGCCTGCGCATCAGTCGGATTCTTCTGCGCATGCCCATCAGTTCGATTGCTCTCCGCCTGCACATCAGTCCAACTCCTATGGCTCCTAGAGCAAAAAAGGCCCGGATTTGGGATCACACCGTTTTCCGTCGATATCTTTGGAACTATAATATCTAGGGTAATTTGTTCGGCGCCATTGGATTCGCGAGACGATTTCCGATTTTTCTAGGGGTCCGGGAATTTTCTAAAGTCGATTTTTTCGTTTTTCGCGTTTTTCTCGGATCCTGGGCCTCCTAGAGCAAAACGGGCCCTGATTTGGGATGACACCGTTCTTAGCCCATATCTTTGGAAATATCATAGCTAGAACACTTTGGCTAGCGCCATTGGATTCGTGAGACGATTTCCGATTTTTCTAGGGGTCCGGGAATTTTCTAAAGTCGATTTTTTCGTTTTTCGCGTTTTTCCCGGATCCTGGGCCTCCTAGAGCCAAACGGGCCCGGATTTGGGATCACACCGTTCTTCGCCCATATCTTTGGAAATATCATAGCTAGGGCAATTTGGCTGGCGCCATTGGATTCGTGAGACGATTTCCGATTTTTCTAGGCGTCCGCGAATTGTCCACAGTCGATTTTTTCGCATTTTTCTCGGCTCCTGGCCCTCCTAGAGCAAAACGGGGCGGGATTTGGGGGCACACCGTTTTTCGCCCATATCTTTGGAAATATCATAGCTAGAACACTTTGGCTAGGGCCATTGGATTCGTGAGAGGATTTCCGATTTTTCTAGGGGTCCGGGAATTTTCTAAAGTCGATTTTTTCGTTTTTCGCGTTTTTCTCGGATCCTGGGCCTCCTAGAGCAAAACGGGCCCTGATTTCGGATCACACCGTTTTTAGCCCATATCTTTGGAAATATCATAGCTAGAACACTTTGGCTACCGCCATTGGATTCGTGAGACGATTTCCGATTTTTCTAGGGGTCCGGGACTTTTCTAAAGTCGATTTTTTCGTTTTTCGCGTTTTTCTCGGCTCCTGGCCCTCCTATAGCAAAACGGGCCGGATTTGGGATCACACCGTTTTTCGCCCATATCTTTGGAAATATCATAGCGAGAACCATTTGGCTGGCCATTGGATTCGTGAGACGATTTCCGATTTTTCTAGGGGTCCGGGAATTTTCTAAAGTCAATTTTTTCGTTTTTCGCGTTTTTCTGGGCTCCTATGCCTCCTAGGGCAAAAAGGGTCTGGATTTTGGAGCCCACCGTTTTACTTCCATATCTTTGGAATCATACTAGTCACCCGTCGAAGCGCATCAGTTCGATTCTTCGGCGCCTGCGCATTAGTCCGATTCCACTCCGCCTGCGCATCAGTCCGAAGCCTCTCCGCGTGCGCATCAGTCCAATTCTTCTGCGCATGCGCGTCAGTCCCATTCTTCGGCGTATGCGCCAGACTCCCCTCCGCCTGGGTATAAGCCCGATGCCTCTGCGCATGCGCGTCAGTCCGATCCTGCTGCTCCTGCGCATCAGTCCGATCCTCCTGCTCCTGCGCATCAGTCCGATTCTTCTGCGCATGCGCATCAGTCCGACGCCCCTTCGCCGGCGCATCCGTGCGATGCTTCTGCGTCTGCGCATCAGTTCGATTTTTCGGCGCCTGCGCATTAGTCCGATTCCCCTCCGCCTGCGCATCAGGCCGATGCCTCTGCGCGTGCTCGTCGGTTCGATTTCTCCCCACCTGCGCATCAGTCCGATTGCTCTCCGCCTGCGCATCAGTCCAACTCCTATGGCTCCTAGAGCAAAAAAGGCCCGGATTTGGGATCACACCGTTTTCCGTCGATATCTTTGGAACTATAATATCTAGGGTAATTTGTTCGGCGCCATTGGATTCGCGAGACGATTTCCGATTTTTCTAGGGGTCCGGGACTTTTCTAAAGTCGATTTTTTCGTTTTTCGCGTTTTTCTCGGCTCCTGGCCCTCCTATAGCAAAACGGGCCGGATTTGGGATCACACCGTTTTTCGCCCATATCTTTGGAAATATCATAGCGAGAACCATTTGGCTGGCCATTGGATTCGTGAGACGATTTCCGATTTTTCTAGGGGTCCGGGAATTTTCTAAAGTCAATTTTTTCGTTTTTCGCGTTTTTCTGGGCTCCTATGCCTCCTAGGGCAAAAAGGGTCTGGATTTTGGAGCCCACCGTTTTACTTCCATATCTTTGGAATCATACTAGTCACCCGTCGAAGCGCATCAGTTCGATTCTTCGGCGCCTGCGCATTAGTCCGATTCCACTCCGCCTGCGCATCAGTCCGAAGCCTCTCCGCGTGCGCATCAGTCCAATTCTTCTGCGCATGCGCGTCAGTCCCATTCTTCGGCGCATGCGCCAGACTCCCCTCCGCCTGGGTATAAGCCCGATGCCTCTGCGCATGCGCGTCAGTCCGATCCTGCTGCTCCTGCGCATCAGTCCGATCCTCCTGCTCCTGCGCATCAGTCCGATTCTTCTGCGCATGCGCATCAGTCCGACGCCTCTGCGCATGCGCATCAGTCCGACTCCCCTTCGCCGGCGCATCCGTCCGATGCTTCTGCGTCTGCGCATCAGTTCGATTTTTCGGCGCCTGCGCATTAGTCCGATTCCCCTCCGCCTGCGCATCAGGCCGATGCCTCTGCGCGTGCTCGTCGGTTCGATTTCTCCCCACCTGCGCATCAGTCCGATTGCTCTCCGCCTGCGCATCAGTCCAACTCCTATGACTTCTGCGCATCAGTCCGGTTCTTCTGCACATGCGCATCAGTGCGACTCCCCTGCGCCTGAGCGTCAGTCCGATCCTCCTGCTCTTGCGCATCAGTCCGAATCCTCTGCGCCTGCGCATCAGTCGGATTCTTCTGCGCATGCCCATCAGTTCGATTGCTCTCCGCCTGCACATCAGTCCAACTCCTATGGCTCCTAGAGCAAAAAAGGCCCGGATTTGGGATCACACCGTTTTCCGTCGATATCTTTGGAACTATAATATCTAGGGTAATTTGTTCGGCGCCATTGGATTCGCGAGACGATTTCCGATTTTTCTAGGGGTCCGGGAATTTTCTAAAGTCGATTTTTTCGTTTTTCGCGTTTTTCTCGGATCCTGGGCCTCCTAGAGCAAAACGGGCCCTGATTTCGGATCACACCGTTTTTAGCCCATATCTTTGGAAATATCATAGCTAGGACAATTTGGCTGGCGCCCTTGGATTCGTGAGAGGAGTTCCGATTTTTCTAGGGGTCCGGGAATTTTCGAAAGTCGATTTTTTCGTTTTTCGCGTTTTTCTGGGCTCCTATGCCTCCTAGGGCAAAAAGGGTCTGGATTTTGAAGCCCACCGTTTTACTTCCATATCTTTGGAAATATACTAGTCACCCGTCGAAGCGCATCAGTTCGATTCTTCGGCGCCTGCGCATTAGTCCGATTCCACTCCGCCTGCGCATCAGTCCGAAGCCTCTCCGCGTGCGCATCAGTCCAATTCTTCTGCGCATGCGCGTCAGTCCCATTCTTCGGCGCATGCGCCAGACTCCCCTCCGCCTGCGTATCAGCCCGATGCCTCTGCGCATTCGCGTCAGTCCGATCCTGCTGCTCCTGCGCATCAGTCCGATCCTCCTGCTCCTGCGCATCAGTCCGATTCTTCTGCGCATGCGCATCAGTCCGATGCCTCTGCGCATGCGCATCAGTCCGACTCCCCTTCGCCGGCGCATCCGTCCGATGCTTCTGCGTCTGCGCATCAGTTCGATTTTTCGGCGCCTGCGCATTAGTCCGATTCCCCTCCGCCTGCGCATCAGGCCGATGCCTCTGCGCGTGCTCGTCGGTTCGATTTCTCCCCACCTGCGCATCAGTCCGATTGCTCTCCGCCTGCGCATCAGTCCAACTCCTATGACTTCTGCGCATCAGTCCGGTTCTTCTGCACATGCGCATCAGTGCGACTCCCCTGCGCCTGAGCGTCAGTCCGATCCTCCTGCTCTTGCGCATCAGTCCGAATCCTCTGCGCCTGCGCATCAGTCGGATTCTTCTGCGCATGCCCATCAGTTCGATTGCTCTCCGCCTGCACATCAGTCCAACTCCTATGGCTCCTAGAGCAAAAAAGGCCCGGATTTGGGATCACACCGTTTTCCGTCGATATCTTTGGAACTATAATATCTAGGGTAATTTGTTCGGCGCCATTGGATTCGCGAGACGATTTCCGATTTTTCTAGGGGTCCGGGAATTTTCTAAAGTCGATTTTTTCGTTTTTCGCGTTTTTCTCGGATCCTGGGCCTCCTAGAGCAAAACGGGCCCTGATTTGGGATGACACCGTTCTTAGCCCATATCTTTGGAAATATCATAGCTAGAACACTTTGGCTAGCGCCATTGGATTCGTGAGACGATTTCCGATTTTTCTAGGGGTCCGGGAATTTTCTAAAGTCGATTTTTTCGTTTTTCGCGTTTTTCTCGGATCCTGGGCCTCCTAGAGCCAAACGGGCCCGGATTTGGGATCACACCGTTCTTCGCCCATATCTTCGGAAATATCATAGCTAGGGCAATTTGGCTGGCGCCATTGGATTCGTGAGACGATTTCCGATTTTTCTAGGCGTCCGCGAATTGTCCACAGTCGATTTTTTCGCATTTTTCTCGGCTCCTGGCCCTCCTAGAGCAAAACGGGGCGGGATTTGGGGGCACACCGTTTTTCGCCCATATCTTTGGAAATATCATAGCTAGAACACTTTGGCTAGGGCCATTGGATTCGTGAGAGGATTTCCGATTTTTCTAGGGGTCCGGGAATTTTCTAAAGTCGATTTTATGGTTTTTCGCGTTTTTCTCGGCTCCTGGGCCTCCTAGAGCCAAACCGGCCCGGATTTGGGATCGGACCGTTCTTCGCCCATATCTTTGGAAATATCATAGCTAGGGCAATTTGGCTGGCGCCATTTGATTCGTGAGACGATTTCCGATTTTTCTAGGGGCCCGCGAATTGTCCACAGTCGATTTTTTCGTTTTTCGCATTTTTCTCGGCTCGTGGGCCTCCTAGAGCAAAACGGGCCCTGATTTGGGATGACACCGTTTTTAGCCCATATCTTTGGAAATATCATAGCTAGAACACTTTGGCTAGCGCCATTGGATTCGTGAGACGATTTCCGATTTTTCTAGGGGTCCGGGAATTTTCTAAAGTCGATTTTTTCGTTTTTCGCGTTTTTCTCGGATCCTGGGCCTCCTAGAGCAAAACGGGCCCTGATTTCGGATCACACCGTTTTTAGCCCATATCTTTGGAAATATCATAGCTAGAACACTTTGGCTACCGCCATTGGATTCGTGAGACGATTTCCGATTTTTCTAGGGGTCCGGGACTTTTCTAAAGTCGATTTTTTCGTTTTTCGCGTTTTTCTGGGCTCCTATGCCTCCTAGGGCAAAAAGGGTCTGGATTTTGGAGCCCACCGTTTTACTTCCATATCTTTGGAATCATACTAGTCACCCGTCGAAGCGCATCAGTTCGATTCTTCGGCGCCTGCGCATTAGTCCGATTCCACTCCGCCTGCGCATCAGTCCGAAGCCTCTCCGCGTGCGCATCAGTCCAATTCTTCTGCGCATGCGCGTCAGTCCCATTCTTCGGCGTATGCGCCAGACTCCCCTCCGCCTGGGTATAAGCCCGATGCCTCTGCGCATGCGCGTCAGTCCGATCCTGCTGCTCCTGCGCATCAGTCCGATCCTCCTGCTCCTGCGCATCAGTCCGATTCTTCTGCGCATGCGCATCAGTCCGACGCCCCTTCGCCGGCGCATCCGTGCGATGCTTCTGCGTCTGCGCATCAGTTCGATTTTTCGGCGCCTGCGCATTAGTCCGATTCCCCTCCGCCTGCGCATCAGGCCGATGCCTCTGCGCGTGCTCGTCGGTTCGATTTCTCCGCACCTGCGCATCAGTCCGATTGCTCTCCGCCTGCGCATCAGTCCAACTCCTATGGCTCCTAGAGCAAAAAAGGCCCGGATTTGGGATCACACCGTTTTCCGTCGATATCTTTGGAACTATAATATCTAGGGTAATTTGTTCGGCGCCATTGGATTCGCGAGACGATTTCCGATTTTTCTAGGGGTCCGGGACTTTTCTAAAGTCGATTTTTTCGTTTTTCGCGTTTTTCTCGGCTCCTGGCCCTCCTATAGCAAAACGGGCCGGATTTGGGATCACACCGTTTTTCGCCCATATCTTTGGAAATATCATAGCGAGAACCATTTGGCTGGCCATTGGATTCGTGAGACGATTTCCGATTTTTCTAGGGGTCCGGGAATTTTCTAAAGTCAATTTTTTCGTTTTTCGCGTTTTTCTGGGCTCCTATGCCTCCTAGGGCAAAAAGGGTCTGGATTTTGGAGCCCACCGTTTTACTTCCATATCTTTGGAATCATACTAGTCACCCGTCGAAGCGCATCAGTTCGATTCTTCGGCGCCTGCGCATTAGTCCGATTCCACTCCGCCTGCGCATCAGTCCGAAGCCTCTCCGCGTGCGCATCAGTCCAATTCTTCTGCGCATGCGCGTCAGTCCCATTCTTCGGCGTATGCGCCAGACTCCCCTCCGCCTGGGTATAAGCCCGATGCCTCTGCGCATGCGCGTCAGTCCGATCCTGCTGCTCCTGCGCATCAGTCCGATCCTCCTGCTCCTGCGCATCAGTCCGATTCTTCTGCGCATGCGCATCAGTCCGACGCCCCTTCGCCGGCGCATCCGTGCGATGCTTCTGCGTCTGCGCATCAGTTCGATTTTTCGGCGCCTGCGCATTAGTCCGATTCCCCTCCGCCTGCGCATCAGGCCGATGCCTCTGCGCGTGCTCGTCGGTTCGATTTCTCCCCACCTGCGCATCAGTCCGATTGCTCTCCGCCTGCGCATCAGTCCAACTCCTATGGCTCCTAGAGCAAAAAAGGCCCGGATTTGGGATCACACCGTTTTCCGTCGATATCTTTGGAACTATAATATCTAGGGTAATTTGTTCGGCGCCATTGGATTCGCGAGACGATTTCCGATTTTTCTAGGGGCCCGCGAATTGTCCACAGTCGATTTTTTCGTTTTTCGCATTTTTCTCGGCTCGTGGGCCTCCTAGAGCAAATCGGGCCCTGATTTGGGATGACACCGTTTTTAGCCCATATCTTTGGAAATATCATAGCTAGAACACTTTGGCTAGCGCCATTGGATTCGTGAGACGATTTCCGATTTTTCTAGGGGTCCGGGAATTTTCTAAAGTCGATTTTTTCGTTTTTCGCGTTTTTCTCGGATCCTGGGCCTCCTAGAGCAAAACGGGCCCTGATTTCGGATCACACCGTTTTTAGCCCATATATTTGGAAATATCATAGCTAGAACACTTTGGCTACCGCCATTGGATTCGTGAGACGATTTCCGATTTTTCTAGGGGTCCGGGACTTTTCTAAAGTCGATTTTTTCGTTTTTCGCGTTTTTCTCGGCTCCTGGCCCTCCTATAGCAAAACGGGGCCGGATTTGGGATCACACCGTATTTAGCCCATATCGTTGGAAATATCATAGCTAGAACACTTTGGCTAGCGCCATTGGATTCGTGAGACGATTTCCGATTTTTCTAGGGGTCCGCGAATTTTCCACAGTCGATTTTTTCGTTTTTCGCATTTTTCTCGGCTCCTGGCCCTCCTAGAGCAAAACGAGGCCGGATTTGGGATCACACCGTTTTTCGCCCATATCTTTGGAAATATCATAGCGAGAACCATTTGGCTGGCCATTGGATTCGTGAGACGATTTCCGATTTTTCTAGGGGTCCGGGAATTTTCTTAAGTCGATTTTTTCGTTTTTCGCGTTTTTCTGGGCTCCTATGCCTCCTAGGGCAAAAAGGGTCTGGATTTTGGAGCCCACCGTTTTACTTCCATATCTTTGGAATCATACTAGTCACCCGTCGAAGCGCATCAGTTCGATTCTTCGGCGCCTGCGCATTAGTCCGATTCCACTCCGCCTGCGCATCAGTCCGAAGCCTCTCCGCGTGCGCATCAGTCCAATTCTTCTGCGCATGCGCGTCAGTCCCATTCTTCGGCGCATGCGCCAGACTCCCCTCCGCCTGGGTATAAGCCCGATGCCTCTGCGCATGCGCGTCAGTCCGATCCTGCTGCTCCTGCGCATCAGTCCGATCCTCCTGCTCCTGCGCATCAGTCCGATTCTTCTGCGCATGCGCATCAGTCCGACGCCCCTTCGCCGGCGCATCCGTCCGATGCTTCTGCGTCTGCGCATCAGTTCGATTTTTCGGCGCCTGCGCATTAGTCCGATGCCTCTGCGCGTGCTCGTCGGTTCGATTTCTCCCCACCTGTGCATCAGTCCGATTGCTCTCCGCCTGCGCATCAGTCCAACTCCTATGGCTCCTAGAGCAAAAAAGGCCCGGATTTGGCATCACACCGTTTTTCGCCCATATCTTTGGAAATATCATAGCTAGGGCAATTTGGCTGGCGCCATTTGATTCGTGAGACGATTTCCGATTTTTCTAGGGGTCCGCGAATTGTCCACAGTCGATTTTTTCGTTTTTCGGATTTTTCTCGGCTCGTGGGCCTCCTAGAGCAAAACGGGCCCTGATTTGGGATGACACCGTTTTTAGCCCATATCTTTGGAAATATCATAGCTAGAACACTTTGGCTAGCGCCATTGGATTCGTGAGACGATTTCCGATTTTTCTAGGGGTCCGGGAATTTTCTAAAGTCGATTTTTTCGTTTTTCGCGTTTTTCTCGGATCCTGGGCCTCCTAGAGCCAAACGGGCCCGGATTTGGGATCACACCGTTCTTCGCCCATATCTTTGGAAATATCATAGCTAGGGCAATTTGGCTGGCGCCATTTGATTCGTGAGACGATTTCCGATTTTTCTAGGGGTCCGCGAATTGTCCACAGTCGATTTTTTCGTTTTTCGCATTTTTCTCGGCTCGTGGGCCTCCTAGAGCAAAACGGGCCCTGATTTGGGATGACACCGTTTTTAGCCCATATCTTTGGAAATATCATAGCTAGAACACTTTGGCTACCGCCATTGGATTCGTGAGACGATTTCCGATTTTTCTAGGGGTCCGGGAATTTTCTTGTGGTGACTATGTCGCCACTACACCCTGGCATTCCCCAATCCTGTCTAGACTTCCTAGACAGGACTCATAAAAACACTTAGCCTAAATTACCTACCCGACCGTCGCCATCCCTGCAATATAAATCCGGGGAACTCCCCAGAACTGTCCCAGGAAAAACCCAACCTTCCTGTGCACTTGGCCGGCATCACGACGTCACGTGTCGAGAATACGATGCCGAGCCAATCACAGCCGAGATCCCGGGCATCCCCTCTCCTGTTTCCCAACATGCGCACGCCCACACTTTTCCGCACACTTTTCCTCACTACACAGTCGCTCCTCTACCTACCTCGGATACAGTCGTTCCTCTACCTTCCTCGGACACACTACTCCCCGATCTACCTGGACACATCAGACAACACATCATACGAAGACCATCGAGAGGACAAGCCACGCTTAAGGCCAACTCTCGCCCTTGTACAACAGTGGTTTTAAAAATAAACGTTTGTTCACATCCCGACCCGGCGTTATCCTTCACCTGCTCAACCCCCCATTCTAAAGTCGATTTTTTCGCTTTTCGCGTTTTTCTCGGCTCCTGGGCCTCCTAGAGCAAAACGGGCCCTGATTTCGGATCACACCGTTTTTAGCCCATATCTTTGGAAATATCATAGCTAGAACACTTTGGCTACCGCCATTGGATTCGTGAGACGATTTCCGATTTTTCTAGGGGTCCGGGACTTTTCTAAAGTCGATTTTTTCGTTTTTCGCGTTTTTCTCGGCTCCTGGCCCTCCTAGAAGAAAACGGGGCCGGATTTGGGATCACACCGTTTTTCGTCCATTTCTCTGGAACTATAATATCTAGGGTAATTTGTTCGGCGCCATTGGATTCGCGAGACGATTTCCGATTTTTCTAGGGGTCCGGGACTTTTCTAAAGTCGATTTTTTCATTTTTCGCGTTTTTCTGGGCTCCTATGCCTCCTAGGGCAAAAAGGGTCTGGATTTTGGAGCCCACCGTTTTCCTTCCATATCTTTGGAAATATACTAGTCACCCGTCGAAGCGCATCAGTTCGATTCTTCGGCGCCTGCGCATTAGTCCGATTCCACTCCGCCTGCGCATCAGTCCGAAGCCTCTCCCCGTGCGCATCAGTCCAATTCTTCTGCGCATGCGTGTCAGTCCCATTCTTCGGCGCATGCGCCAGACTCCCCTCCGCCTGCGTATCAGCCCGATGCCTCTGCGCATGCGCGTCAGTCCGATCCTGCTGCTCCTGCGCATCCGTCCGATCCTCCTGCTCCTGCGCATCAGTCCGATTCTTCTGCGCATGCGCATCAGTCCGACTCCCCTTCGCCGGCGCATCCGTCCGATGCTTCTGCGTCTGCGCATCAGTTCGATTTTTCGGCGCCTGCGCATTAGTCCGATGCCTCTGCGCGTGCTCGTCGGTTCGATTTCTCCGCACCTGCGCATCAGTCCGATTCCTCTCCGCCTGCGCATCAGTCCGACTCCGATGGCTCCTGCGAATGAGTCCGGTTCTTCTGCACATGCGCATCAGTGCGACTCCCCTGCGCCTGAGCGTCAGCCCGAGCCTCCTGCTCCTGCGCATCAGTCCGAATCCTCTGCGCCTGCGCATCAGTCGGATTTTTCTGCGCATGCGCGTCAGTATCATTCTTCGGCGCGTGCGCCAGACTCCCCTTCGCCTGCGTATCAGCCCGATGACTCTGCGCATGCGCGTCAGTTCGACTCCCCTGCGGCTGCGCATCAGTCCGATGCCTTTGCGCGTGCGCATCAGTCCGATTTCTCCGCACCTGCGGGTCAGTCCGATCCTCCTGCTCCTGCGCATTAGTCCGATTCTTCTGCGCATGCGCATCAGTCCGACTCCACTTCGCCGGCGCATCCGTCCGATGCTTCTGCGTCTGCGCATCAGTTCGATTTTTCGGCGTCTGCGCATTAGTCCGGTTCCACTCCGGCTGCGCATCAGTCCGATGCCTCTGCGCGTGCTCGTCGGTTCGATTTCTCCGCACCTGCGCATCAGTCCGATTGCTCTCCGCCTGCGCATCAGTCCGACTCCTATGGCTCCTGCGCATCAGTCCGGTTCTTCTGCACATGCGCATCAGTGCGACTCCCCTGCGCCTGAGCGTCAGCCCGAGCCTCCTGCTCCTGCGCATCAGTCCGAATCCTCTGCGCCTGCGCATCAGTCGGATTTTTCTGCGCATGCGCGTCAGTCCCATTCTTCGGCGCGTGCGCCAGACTCCCCTTCGCCTGCGTATCAGCCCGATGCCTCTGCGCATGCGCGTCAGTCCGATCCTGCTGCTCCTGCGCATTAGTCCGATTCTTCTGCGCATGCGCATCAGTCCGATTCTTCTGCGCATGCGCATCAGTCCGATCCTCCTGCTCCTGCGCATCAGTCCGATTCTTCTGCGCATGCGCATCAGTCCGACTCTCCTTCGCCGGCGCATCCGTCCGATGCTTCTGCGTCTGCGCATCAATTCGATTTTTCGGCGCCTGCGCATTAGTCCGATTCCCTTCCGCCTGCGCATCAGGCCGATGCCTCTGCGCGTGCTCGTCGGTTCGATTTCTCCCCACCTGCGCATCAGTCCGATTGCTCTCCGCCTGCGCATCAGTCCAACTCCTATGACTTCTGCGCATCAGTCCGGTTCTTCTGCACATGCGCATCAGTGCGACTCCCCTGCGCCTGAGCGTCAGTCCGATCCTCCTGCTCTTGCGCATCAGTCCGAATCCTCTGCGCCTGCGCATCAGTCGGATTCTTCTGCGCATGCCCATCAGTTCGATTGCTCTCCGCCTGCACATCAGTCCAACTCCTATGGCTCCTAGAGCAAAAAAGGCCCGGATTTGGGATCACACCGTTTTTCGTCGATATCTTTGGAACTATAATATCTAGGATAATTTGTTCGGCGCCATTGGATTCGCGAGACGATTTCCGATTTTTCTAGGGGTCCGGGAATTTTCTAAATTCGATTTTTTCGTTTTTTGCGTTTTTCTCTGCTCCTGGCCCTCCTAGAAGAAAACGGGGCCGGATTTGGGATCACACCGTTTTTCGCCCATATCTTTGGAAATATCATAGCTAGAACACTTTGGCTAGGGCCATTGGATTCGTGAGAGGATTTCCGATTTTTCTAGGGGTCTGGGAATTTTCTAAAGTCGATGTTATGGTTTTTCGCGTTTTTCTCGGCTCCTGGGCCTCCTAGAGCCAAACGGGCCCGGATTTGGGATCGGACCGTTCTTCGCCCATATCTTTGGAAATATCATAGCTAGGGCAATTTGGCTGGCGCCATTGGATTCGTGAGACGATTTCCGATTTTTCTAGGCGTCCGCGAATTGTCCACAGTCGATTTTATCGCATTTTTCTCGGCTCCTGGCCCTCCTAGAGCAAAACGGGGCCGGATTTGGGATCACACCGTTTTTCGCCCATATCTTTGGAAATATCATAGCCAGAACACTTTGGCTAGGGCCATTGGATTTGTGAGAGGATTTCCGATTTTTCTAGGGGTCCGGGAATTTTCTAAAGTCGATTTTATGGTTTTTCGCGTTTTTCTCTGCTCCTGGGCCTCCTAGAGCCAAACGGGCCCGGATTTGGGATCGGACCGTTCTTCGCCCATATCTTTGGAAATATCATAGCTAGGGCAATTTGGCTGGCGCCATTTGATTCGTGAGACGATTTCCGATTTTTCTAGGGGCCCGCGAATTGTCCACAGTCGATTTTTTCGTTTTTCGCATTTTTCTCGGCTCGTGGGCCTCCTAGAGCAAAACGGGCCCTGATTTGGGATGACACCGTTTTTAGCCCATATCTTTGGAAATATCATAGCTAGAACACTTTGGCTAGCGCCATTGGATTCGTGAGACGATTTCCGATTTTTCTAGGGGTCCGGGAATTTTCTAAAGTCGATTTTTTCGTTTTTCGCGTTTTTCTCGGATCCTGGGCCTCCTAGAGCAAAACGGGCCCTGATTTCGGATCACACCGTTTTTAGCCCATATCTTTGGAAATATCATAGCTAGAACACTTTGGCTACCGCCATTGGATTCGTGAGACGATTTCCGATTTTTCTAGGGGTCCGGGACTTTTCTAAAGTCGTTTTTTTCGTTTTTCGCGTTTTTCTCGGCTCCTGGCCCTCCTAGAAGAAAACGGGGCCGGATTTGGGATCACACCGTTTTTCGTCCATTTCTCTGGAACTATAATATCTAGGGTAATTTGTTCGGCGCCATTGGATTCGCGAGACGATTTCCGATTTTTCTAGGGGTCCGGGACTTTTCTAAAGTCGATTTTTTCATTTTTCGCGTTTTTCTGGGCTCCTATGCCTCCTAGGGCAAAAAGGGTCTGGATTTTGGAGCCCACCGTTTTCCTTCCATATCTTTGGAAATATACTAGTCACCCGTCGAAGCGCATCAGTTCGATTCTTCGGCGCCTGCGCATTAGTCCGATTCCACTCCGCCTGCGCATCAGTCCGAAGCCTCTCCCCGTGCGCATCAGTCCAATTCTTCTGCGCATGCGCGTCAGTCCCATTCTTCGGCGCATGCGCCAGACTCCCCTCCGCCTGCGTATCAGCCCGATGCCTCTGCGCATGCGCGTCAGTCCGATCCTGCTGCTCCTGCGCATCCGTCCGATCCTCCTGCTCCTGCGCATCAGTCCGATTCTTCTGCGCATGCGCATCAGTCCGACTCCCCTTCGCCGGCGCATCCGTCCGATGCTTCTGCGTCTGCGCATCAGTTCGATTTTTCGGCGCCTGCGCATTAGTCCGATGCCTCTGCGCGTGCTCGTCGGTTCGATTTCTCCGCACCTGCGCATCAGTCCGATTCCTCTCCGCCTGCGCATCAGTCCGACTCCGATGGCTCCTGCGAATGAGTCCGGTTCTTCTGCACATGCGCATCAGTGCGACTCCCCTGCGCCTGAGCGTCAGCCCGAGCCTCCTGCTCCTGCGCATCAGTCCGAATCCTCTGCGCCTGCGCATCAGTCGGATTTTTCTGCGCATGCGCGTCAGTATCATTCTTCGGCGCGTGCGCCAGACTCCCCTTCGCCTGCGTATCAGCCCGATGACTCTGCGCATGCGCGTCAGTTCGACTACCCTGCGGCTGCGCATCAGTCCGATGCCTTTGCGCGTGCGCATCAGTCCGATTTCTCCGCACCTGCGGGTCAGTCCGATCCTCCTGCTCCTGCGCATCAGTCCGATTCTTCTGCGCATGCGCATCAGTCCGACTCCACTTCGCCGGCGCATCAGTCCGATTGCTCTCCGCCTGCGCATCAGTCCGACTCCTATGGCTCCTGCGCATCAGTCCGGTTCTTCTGCACATGCGCATCAGTGCGACTCCCCTGCGCCTGAGCGTCAGCCCGAGCCTCCTGCTCCTGCGCATCAGTCCGAATCCTCTGCGCCTGCGCATCAGTCGGATTTTTCTGCGCATGCGCGTCAGTCCCATTCTTCGGCGCGTGCGCCAGACTCCCCTTCGCCTGCGTATCAGCCCGATACCTCTGCGCATGCGCGTCAGTCCGATCCTGCTGCTCCTGCGCATTAGTCCGATTCTTCTGCGCATGCGCATCAGTCCGATTCTTCTGCGCATGCGCATCAGTCCGATCCTCCTGCTCCTGCGCATCAGTCCGATTCTTCTGCGCATGCGCATCAGTCCGACTCCCCTTCGCCGGCGCATCCGTCCGATGCTTCTGCGTCTGCGCATCAATTCGATTTTTCGGCGCCTGCGCATTAGTCCGATTCCCCTCCGCCTGCGCATCAGGCCGATGCCTCTGCGCGTGCTCGTCGGTTCGATTTCTCCCCACCTGCGCATCAGTCCGATTGCTCTCCGCCTGTGCATCAGTCCAACTCCTATGACTTCTGCGCATCAGTCCGGTTCTTCTGCACATGCGCATCAGTGCGACTCCCCTGCGCCTGAGCGTCAGTCCGATCCTCCTGCTCTTGCGCATCAGTCCGAATCCTCTGCGCCTGCGCATCAGTCGGATTCTTCTGCGCATGCCCATCAGTTCGATTGCTCTCCGCCTGCACATCAGTCCAACTCCTATGGCTCCTAGAGCAAAAAAGGCCCGGATTTGGGATCACACCGTTTTTCGTCGATATCTTTGGAACTATAATATCTAGGATAATTTGTTCGGCGCCATTGGATTCGCGAGACGATTTCCGATTTTTCTAGGGGTCCGGGAATTTTCTAAAGTCGATTTTATGGTTTTTCGCGTTTTTCTCTGCTCCTGGGCCTCCTAGAGCCAAACGGGCCCGGATTTGGGATCGGACCGTTCTTCGCCCATATCTTTGGAAATATCATAGCTAGGGCAATTTGGCTGGCGCCATTTGATTCGTGAGACGATTTCCGATTTTTCTAGGGGCCCGCGAATTGTCCACAGTCGATTTTTTCGTTTTTCGCATTTTTCTCGGCTCGTGGGCCTCCTAGAGCAAAACGGGCCCTGATTTGGGATGACACCGTTTTTAGCCCATATCTTTGGAAATATCATAGCTAGAACACTTTGGCTAGCGCCATTGGATTCGTGAGACGATTTCCGATTTTTCTAGGGGTCCGGGAATTTTCTAAAGTCGATTTTTTCGTTTTTCGCGTTTTTCTCGGATCCTGGGCCTCCTAGAGCAAAACGGGCCCTGATTTCGGATCACACCGTTTTTAGCCCATATCTTTGGAAATATCATAGCTAGAACACTTTGGCTACCGCCATTGGATTCGTGAGACGATTTCCGATTTTTCTAGGGGTCCGGGACTTTTCTAAAGTCGATTTTTTCGTTTTTCGCGTTTTTCTCGGCTCCTGGCCCTCCTATAGCAAAACGGGCCGGATTTGGGATCACACCGTTTTTAGTCCATATCTTTGGAAATATCATAGCTAGAACACTTTGGCTAGCGCCATTGGATTCGTGAGACGATTTCCGATTTTTCTAGGGGTCCGCGAATTTTCCACAGTCGATTTTTTCGTTTTTCGCATTTTTCTCGGCTCCTGGCCCTCCTAGAGCAAAACGGGGCCGGATTTGGGATCACACCGTTTTTCGCCCATATCTTTGGAAATATCATAGCGAGAACCATTTGGCTGGCCATTGGATTCGTGAGACGATTTCCGATTTTTCTAGGGGTCCGGGAATTTTCTAAAGTCGATTTTTTCGTTTTTCGCGTTTTTCTGGGCTCCTATGCCTCCTAGGGCAAAAAGGGTCTGGATTTTGGAGCCCACCGTTTTACTTCCATATCTTTGGAATCATACTAGTCACCCGTCGAAGCGCATCAGTTCGATTCTTCGGCGCCTGCGCATTAGTCCGATTCCACTCCGCCTGCGCATCAGTCCGAAGCCTCTCCGCGTGCGCATCAGTCCAATTCTTCTGCGCATGCGCGTCAGTCCCATTCTTCGGCGTATGCGCCAGACTCCCCTCCGCCTGGGTATAAGCCCGATGCCTCTGCGCATGCGCGTCAGTCCGATCCTGCTGCTCCTGCGCATCAGTCCGATCCTCCTGCTCCTGCGCATCAGGCCGATGCCTCTGCGCGTGCTCGTCGGTTCGATTTCTCCCCACCTGCGCATCAGTCCGATTGCTCTCCGCCTGCGCATCGGTCCAACTCCTATGACTTCTGCGCATCAGTCCGGTTCTTCTGCACATGCGCATCAGTGCGACTCCCCTGCGCCTGAGCGTCAGTCCGATCCTCCTGCTCTTGCGCATCAGTCCGAATCCTCTGCGCCTGCGCATCAGTCGGATTCTTCTGCGCATGCCCATCAGTTCGATTGCTCTCCGCCTGCACATCAGTCCAACTCCTATGGCTCCTAAGCAAAAAAGGCCCGGATTTGGGATCACACCGTTTTCCGTCGATATCTTTGGAACTATAATATCTAGGGTAATTTGTTCGGCGCCATTGGATTCGCGAGACGATTTCCGATTTTTCTAGGGGTCCGGGAATTTTCTAAATTCGATTTTTTCGTTTTTCGCATTTTTCTCGGCTCCTGGCCCTCCTAGAGCAAAACGGGGCCGGATTTGGGATCACACCGTTTTTCGCCCATATCTTTGGAAATATCATAGCTAGAACACTTTGGCTAGGGCCATTGGATTCGTGAGAGGATTTCCGATTTTTCTAGGGGTCCGGGAATTTTCTAAAGTCGATTTTATGGTTTTTCGCGTTTTTCTCGGCTCCTGGGCCTCCTAGAGCCAAACGGGCCCGGATTTGGGATCGGACCGTTCTTCGCCCATATCTTTGGAAATATCATAGCTAGGGCAATTTGGCTGGCGCCATTTGATTCGTGAGACGATTTCCGATTTTTCTAGGGGCCCGCGAATTGTCCACAGTCGATTTTTTCGTTTTTCGCATTTTTCTCGGCTCGTGGCCCTCCTAGAGCAAAACGAGGCCGGATTTGGGATCACACCGTTTTTCGCTCATATCTTTGGAAATATCATAGCGAGAACCATTTGGCTGGCCATTGGATTCGTGAGACGATTTCCGATTTTTCTAGGGGTCCGGGAATTTTCTAAAGTCGATTTTTTCGTTTTTCGCGTTTTTCTGGGCTCCTATGCCTCCTAGGGCAAAAAGGGTCTGGATTTGGGATCACACCGTTCTTCGCCTATATCTTTGGAAATATCATAGCTAGGGCAATTTGGCTGGCGCCATTTGATTCGTGAGACGATTTCCGATTTTTCTAGGGGTCCGCGAATTGTCCACAGTCGATTTTTTCGTTTTTCGGATTTTTCTCGGCTCGTGGGCCTCCTAGAGCAAAACGGGCCCTGATTTGGGATGACACCGTTTTTAGCCCATATCTTTGGAAATATCATAGCTAGAACACTTTGGCTAGCGCCATTGGATTCGTGAGACGATTTCCGATTTTTCTAGGGGTCCGGGAATTTTCTAAAGTCGATTTTTTCGTTTTTCGCGTTTTTCTCGGCTCCAGGCCCTCCTAGAAGAAAACGGGGCCGGATTTGGGATCACACCGTTTTTCGTCCATTTCTCTGGAACTATAATATCTAGGGTAATTTGTTCGGCGCCATTGGATTCGCGAGACGATTTCCGATTTTTCTAGGGGTCCGGAACTTTTCTAAAGTCGATTTTTTCATTTTTCGCGTTTTTCTGGGCTCCTATGCCTCCTAGGGCAAAAAGGGTCTGGATTTTGGAGCCCACCGTTTTCCTTCCATATCTTTGGAAATATACTAGTCACCCGTCGAAGCGCATCAGTCCCATTCTTCGGCGCGTGCGCCAGACTCCCCTTCGCCTGCGTATCAGCCCGATGCCTCTGCGCATGCGCGTCAGCCCGATCCTGCTGCTCCTGCGCATCAGTCCGATCCTCCTGCTCCTGCGCATCAGTCCGACTCCCCTTCGCCGGCGCATCCGTCCGATGCTTCTGCGTCTGCGCATCATTTCGATTTTTCGGCGCCTGCGCATTAGTCCGATGCCTCTGCGCGTGCTCGTCGGTTCGATTTCTCCGCACCTGCGCATCAGTCCGATTGCTCTCCGCCTGCGCATCAGTCCGACTCCTATGGCTCCTGCGCATCAGTCCGGTTCTTCTGCACATGCGCATCAGTGCGACTCCCCTGCGCCTGAGCGTCAGCCCGAGCCTCCTGCTCCTGCGCATCAGTCCGAATCCTCTGCGCCTGCGCAGCAGTCGGATTTTTCTGCGCATGCGCGTCAGTCCCATTCTTCGGCGCGTGCGCCAGACTCCCCTTCGCCTGCGTATCAGCCCGATGCCTCTGCGCATGCGCGTCAGTCCGATCCTGCTGCTCCTGCGCATTAGTCCGATTCTTCTGCGCATGCGCATCAGTTCCACTCCCCTGCGGCTGCGCATCAGTCCGATGCCTTTGCGCGTGCGCCTCAGTCCGATTTCTCCGCACCTGCGGGTCAGTCCGATCCTCCTGCTCTTGCGCATCAGTCCGATTCTTCTGCGCATGCGCATCAGTCCGACTCCCCTTCACCGGCGCATCCGTCCGATGCTTCTGCGTCTGCGCTTCAGTTCGATTTTTCGGCGCCTGCGCATTAGTCCGATTCCCCTCCGCCTGCGCATCAGGCCGATGCCTCTGCGCGTGCTCGTCGGTTCGATTTCTCCGCACCTGCGCATCAGTCCGATTGCTCTCCGCCTGCGCATCAGTTCGACTCCTATGGCTCCTGCGCATCATTCTTCGGCGCATGCGCCAGACTCCCCTCCGCCTGCGTATCAGCCCGATGCCTCTGCGCATGCGCGTCAGTCCGATCCTGCTGCTCCTACGCATTAGTCCGATTCTTCGGCGCCTGCGCATTAGTACGATTCCACTCCGCCTGCGCATCAGTCCGAAGCCTCTCCGCGTGCGCATCAGTCCAATTCTTCTGCGCATGCGCGTCAGTCCCATTCTTCGGCGCATGCGCCAGACTCCCCTCCGCCTGCGTATCAGCCCGATGCCTCTGCGCATGCGCGTCAGTCCGATCCTGCTGCTCCTGCGCATCCGTCCGATCCTCCTGCTCCTGCGCATCAGTCCGATTCTTCTGCGCATGCGCATCAGTCCGACTCCCCTTCGCCGGCGCATCCGTCCGATGCTTCTGCGTCTGCGCATAAGTTCGATTTTTCGGCGCCTGCGCATTAGTTCGATTTTTCCCCACCTGCGCATCAGTCCGATTGCTCTCCGCCTGCGCATCAGTCCAACTCCTATGGCTCCTAGAGCAAAAAAGGCCCGGATTTGGCATCACACCGTTTTTCGCCCATATCTTTGGAAATATCATAGCTAGGACAATTCGGCTGGCGCCCTTGGATTCGTGAGAGGATTTCCGATTTTTCTAGGGGTCCGGGAATTTTATAAATTCCATTTTTTCGTTTTTTGCGTTTTTCCCTGCTCCTGGCCCTCCTAGAGCAAAATGGGCCCGGATTTGCGATCACACCGTTTTTCGTCCATATCTTTGGAAATATCATAGCTAGAACACTTTGGCTAGCGCCATTGGATTCGTGAGACGATTTCCGATTTTTCTAGGGGTCCGGGAATTTTCTAAAGTCGATTTTTTCGTTTTTCGCGTTTTTCTCGGATCCTGGGCCTCCTAGAGCCAAACGGGCCCGGATTTGGGATCACACCGTTCTTCGCCCATATCTTTGGAAATATCATAGCTAGGGCAATTTGGCTGGCGCCATTTGATTCGTGAGACGATTTCCGATTTTTCTAGGGGTTCGCGAATTGTACGGTAATAGACTCGTCTTTACCGACATATAGGGGCATTTTAACGGCTGCCACTTACGGTGGCAGCACTTACGGTGGGCCCGTCGTCGCACTGGTGGACATGTCGCTTTCGCCGATTGCGGGGCGGGACCCAATAGACGCTTGCGACGGAAAAGCTTTTTTTTGAATGCTCAACCGTCAGTTAGAAAATCCGTGTGAAAGTGTACACAGTGTATTATATCGATCGAGATTCATATCCACCTTTTAACTCACGATCTGTCCCGCAAAGACAATAAACTTGATTGAATCAGTGATCCCGAATGCCATTTCGGATAAATCACGAATAATTTCAACGATTTAACATCCACAAATTATAAAAACACGATCTCGAGATCAGTGGTCCGTAACCGCTTGGTTAGCCACATAAACACTTCACGAACGGTGAAAGTTAATTGTGCATCACAAACTATCAACATAAACAATTGATCAAGTTAAACATCAAAATCATTCTAAATAACCGCGAATTAATTCCAAAATAAAAACTAGTGTGCGTATGTGTGTGTGTGTGTGTTGACGTATAAACTGTCGGATTTGTTGCGTCATTCGCAGTTATCTTTATAAATTAGTTATTAAACTTGGGTTTTTTATGCCGATAGGCTTTTTCCCAATCAAAATATTGTGTTCTTGTTTCATTCATTAATATTCCCTAAAATTTATTACAACCACCATACCACCAAGGGTATGATGGTATTCAACGATTAATCATGGTGCCTCCTGTGAGGTATAATTGCTACCTCCATTAAAAACTGCGAGTGACGTGAAAAATTCGTGCATTAGTGAATAAGAAAAGACAGTTTTTTAAAAAAGAAGTTCAGCCGAAGCTCAAAAACATTGTGACGTGCATCCGGAGTGATAGCAGCCAACACTTCCGGTGGAAAAACCACCAGCGCGCTCAAGGGGACATCGCTGGTTACCGATCATCTAAAAGATAAGTGATCATCTAAATATCATCTATCTTTATCTATTTGTTATCTTTTTCACAATCAAACACATATTGTAAGAATCAGCGGATTCAACGTGAATTTAATCATTCCTCTCACTCATTTAAATAATATTTAACAAGAAATCGGGAATTTAATTTAATTAAATAACTTATAAATTATTCAACATGGAGCATGCCCCAGAAGAGGAAAAACATTTCACTCATTTGCGGGTGAAATTAAATCTCCTCATTAACCAAATCGAAAAATTAAAAAATTATCTCGACGGTTTGAATGTTGACGCGATAAATGCAAAAGTACGTCTGGATCGTTTAACCTCGTAGTATGAAAACGCCGGGAAATACAACGATAAAATATGCGCGAAATATCCCGACGATCCTCTCGTAAACGAGTTCGAGCGAATCGAATCGCGCAATTTTGAACTGGCTAGTGCAATTGAAAAATTGAAACAGAGCGCGCCTCTTCTAAGCTCAACGGCTAATTCCGGTAACATCACGATTACGGAGCGGCAAGAATTACCGAGATTGCCCAAAATTCGCATCCCAATCTTCGATGGAAAACGCGAAAATTGGGCCAACTATAAAAATAAATTTATCGCATTAGTTCACTCGCGATCCGACATTAGCGACGCGATCAAGTGCAGTCAACTCTTTGACTCACTTACCGACAAAGCTCTCGCCAAAGTCAGCCAATTCGATCCTAGTGAAAAGGATTATCCGAAGGCATGGCAAACCCTTTTAGATTTCTACGACCACAAACGTATGGTGGCTGTAGAACATCTACACGCGATTCTTGACCTTCCTCAGGTTCAGAAAATGTCGGCTGACGAGTTATCCGCTTTGATTGATCAAGCTCGTCAGCATCTTCACATTTTGGAAGGCCTCGATGTGCAGGTGAACCATGATCTTGTCGTATGCATCATCGAGCGTTGTCTTCCCCCTGTCCTCCGAAGTCGATGGCAAGACACACTAGAGATGGACACCCTCCCTAAATTGAATGACCTCTTCAAGTTCATTCAGAATGCCATTTTCAAGCAACAAGCTTTCGAACATTCGGCTGCATCTAGCCGAAATCAAATCAATAAAAAACGGGTAGGAGAGAATCTCTCTCAATCATCTTATAAGGTTCCCAAAAGATCCAATACGTTCGCTACGTCAGCAACAGTTGAAACTCCTGCAGCATTTTCGAAGTGTCCCAGCTGCAATGAGTCCCATCGCCTTTATAAATGTCCAACGTTCAATGGACTCAGTACTCAGGATCGTTGGAACCTGATCAGAAAGGTTAAGGCTTGTCAGAACTGTTTGTGGATTCATCAGTTCCCTTGTAAAAGTAACCAGCGGTGTAAGAGGTGCAATCGGAATCACCACACGCTGTTACACAATGAGAGAGGTTCTCAACAACAAAAGACTCCAGAACCATCTTCGTCAAACATTGGACATCAATGACTAGCGGTCCAATCGTATGCGTCGGTCGCGTTCCCGTCAGATTCCCAGTTAATGACCACCGCGATGGTCAAACTCATTGATAATCGTGGAAAAACCGTGTTAGCCCGTGCACTTTTAGATTCGTGTTCGACCGTGAATTTAATCACCCAACGTTTTGCGCAATCCCTTCGGTTAAACACCATTAGCTGTTCGGTTAACATCGGCGCGGTAGATGGTTTGTGTACCATTGCAGAAAGGTACAGTCAATTAGAAATACGATCGAATCACAACGACTTTAGGCAAAAATTGAATTTTTTAATAGTACCTCAGATCGCAGAGAGGATTCCCAACGAATTATTTCCCCGACAACTATTCGATATCCCCAAAAATCTTAAGCTAGCCGACCCTCAGTTTCATCTGCCCAGAGCGGTCGATCTATTAATCGCGTCGAATACAATGTTGTCGGTGCTCTCGGTAGGGCGAATTAAACTCCGTCATAAACACTCTAGCATCGTGATTCAAAAGACCCGATTGGGATGGATCGTCGCCGGAGGATCCGAAATCGCAACGTCGTCCACTAACTCGCCGTGTAATGTCGTAAAACTTGACAAACTCATCGAACGTTTTTGGGTCATCGAAGACTTCGATCATGACCCAGTTCGATCTCGCGATGAAATCTCGTGCGAGCAACATTATTTGACGCACACCAAACGGGACGTCACGGGTCGCTATATAGTTCGTCTCCCATTCAGAGATTCGAAATTCAGTCTGGGAGAATCTCGCATACAGGCCCTCAAACGGTTTCAGGCGCTAGAGCGAAAACTCTCAGCTAGGGCTTCACTGAGACTGGAATACACCAGGGTGATGGAGGAGTACATTTCTCTCGGTCATATGGCTCTGTGTGACGAGATCGAGGGGGGATGTTATCTTCCTCACCATGCTGTCATCAAGGAGTCCAGTGAGACCACCAAAGTTCGAGTCGTGTTCGACGCCTCCGCGAAGACTTCTACGGGCATTTCCCTCAACGACACTCTTCTTGTCGGGCCCACGATCCAAAATACCATCTTTGAGCAAGTCCTTCGATTTCGCGTTCATCGGTATGTCATTACGGCTGACATTGAGAAAATGTACCGTCAGATTCTCGTCCATCCGGAAGATCGCCAATTCCAGAAGGTTTTATGGACCCATCACGGCCAACTTCGAACATTCCAGCTAAATACTGTCACTTTCGGGACAGCCTCGGCCCCCTTTCTCGCGGTTCGTACGTTGCAACAGCTTGCTCGGGACGAAGCAGAGCATTTCCCACGCGCTAGCAAACTCTTACTTCCCGATTTTTACGTCGATGATTTTATCTCCGGTGCAGATTCTCTCGATGAACTCCTCACCATCCGGGATGAAATGATAGCATTGTTAGCTCGCGGCGGTTTTAAAATTCGTCAGTGGGCATCCAACCACTGCGCGGTGCTTAATTCCATAGATAAAAAATTCTTCGACCTGGATTGTCTGGTCAGAACTGACCCAATTCAAAAAACCCTAGGTATCATCTGGGACGCCGAAAGTGACGTCCTTCGATACACCATTGCCCAAGTGAACCCGAATGTTTCCGCAACAAAACGGAAACTCCTCTCTGAACTATCCAAAATTTTCGACCCATTGGGTTTATTAGGTCCCATAACTCTTCTCGCGAAGACCCTCATCCAGGATTGCTGGAAAGCAAAAATCACCTGGGATGAGTCGCTTCCTCAAGATATCCATTCCAAATGGATATCATTAGCTTCTCAGCTTCCAAGCCTACAAGACGTGGTCTTCTCGCGTCAGATTCTGATCCCGAACGCTGTAAGCATCGAACTTCATGGATTTTGTGATGCGTCCATCAACGGCTACGGAGCCTGTCTGTATATTAAGTCCCAGGACTCTCAGGGCACTGTCGCGATTAGATTAATCAGCAGTAAATCTCGAGTAGCTCCTCTGAAGGGAGTCACAATTCCGCGTTTAGAACTTTGCGCAGCCTCCGTTCTCAAAAGGCTATATGTCGAAACTAGGGCTCAAATAGAATTTTCGATCAATCAGGTATACTTATGGTCGGATTCCACCATCGTGCTGTGTTGGTTAAAGAAAGCTCCTCATCTTCTGCGTACCTTCGAAGCGAACCGGGTCGCAGATATTCAAACTTTAGGAGATGAGGTTATCTGGAAACACATCCGATCCGAGGATAATCCCGCGGATGCCCTATCCAGGGGACAGATGCCTTTAGAATTTCTAAAAAATACACTCTGGACTACCGGGCCTGAATGGCTAGTCCATGATCAAACACAATGGCCGAATTCAATCTTACCTTCAAATCTCCAAGTTCCGGCATTAAAAAAAGGCGTTTGCCTCCTGGCTGAGGCATCCCCAGAAGCGATATACGCGCGATTTTCCAATTTTGAACGGCTTACACGGGTTATTGCGCGTATCCTCCGATGGAAAAATTCGGAAATTTCGCGTTCGAGAACCCTTTCCATTGAAGAGCTCCAAGAAGCCGAGTATCGCATCTTAGCTATGATCCAACGCGAACGATTTTCCAACGAGCTACGAAAGCTAGCCACGACCCACGTTTCCAGCGAATCAGTCCGACGGCGTCGAACAGGGACTCCTTTTGATCAATTACATCCCTTCATTGACGATAAGGGAATTCTACGGGTAGGCGGACGCCTTACCCAGTCGGAACTTCCGTTTAATCGGAAACACCCCATTTTAGTACCTAGTAAACACCTTGTCACTGATATGCTCATTCGCCGAGTTCATCAGTCAAACTATCACGCCGGGATTCAGACTACCCTGTATATCCTTCGATCCAAATATTGGATTATCAACGGCAAGGATCAAATCAGGAAAATTGTTCATTCCTGTCTCGAATGCATCCGCCAGAGACCAAAATTTGCCCATGCTCAGATGGCAGATCTCCCAAAATTCCGTGTTAACGAAGCCCCAGCGTTCGCAAAAACAGGCGTCGACTTCTTCGGGTCAATTCTCATCAAAGAGAAAAAGGACCGCAATCGATCTTTTTTAAAGGCATACGGATGCGTTTTTATATGTATGGTGTCGAAGGCAGTTCATATCGAACTCGCCATCGACCTTTCGACAGAAGGCTTTCTAGCAGCCTTCCGTAGATTCGTTAGTAGAAGAGGAGTTCCGGAACACATGTACTCCGATAACGGCACGAACTTCGTCGGAGCGAATCGAGAACTCGACGAATTATACAGTCTTATTTCTAACCCCGAATTCGAAGACACTGTAGGCGCGTACGCGACGTCTAAACGTATCCGTTGGCACTTTAACCCACCATTATCTCCCCATTTCGGCGGGATTTGGGAGGCAGCCGTAAAGAGTTTCAAACATCATTTGAAACGTGTCTTAAAAGATCATAAATTAACGTATGAGCAATTAAATACTTTCTTAATAGAAATCGAAGCGATATTAAATTCCCGACCATTGTGTGCTCTTTCGGCTGATCCCAATGATCCCATAGCTATAATCCCAGCACATTTGCTCATTGGTCGTCCCTTCAATCAATTACCCGAACGATCTTTTTCCTCAGTTGCAGTTAATCGCTTGTCCATTTATAATTTCATCACCAAGGCCAAACAGGACTTTTGGAATAAATGGCACAAGGAGTATCTGCACGAACTGCAAACTCGTCACAAGTGGCAGGATTCCACAGCTGAGCTCCAGGTGGGGTCAGTGGTGCTTTTGATGGATGATCACCTTACTTGTGCTCGATGGCCATTGGGAGTTATCACTGAGGTGTTTCCTGGCAATGACGGAGTCGCCCGGGTGGCCACCATCAGGACCACCAATGGAACGTTTAAGCGCAACATCACCAGATTGTGCATGTTGCCGATAACTTAGTTTTAAGTTGTAGCGATCATTTATATGCGTCGTGAGGCAGTTCGATGAAGATTGACCCACGACAGAACTTACACATTCCTCATTATACGTTTTTTCACTGCTACGCAACTGTTCAGTGAACATTCGTTTCGCAGCTTCCCCCGGGAGTATGTACGGTAATAGACTCGTCTTTACCGACATATAGGGGCATTTTAACGGCTGCCACTTACGGTGGCAGCACTTACGGTGGGCCCGTCGTCGCACTGGTGGACATGTCGCTGTCGCCGATTGCGGGGCGGGACCCAATAGACGCTTGCGACGGAAAAGCTTTTTTTTGAATGCTCAACCGTCAGTTAGAAAATCCGTGTGAAAGTGTACACAGTGTATTATATCGATCGAGATTCATATCCACCTTTTAACTAACGATCTGTCCCGCAAAGACAATAAACTTGATTGAATCAGTGATCCCGAATGCCATTTCGGATAAATCACGAATAATTTCAACGATTTAACATCCACAAATTATAAAAACACGATCTCGAGATCAGTGGTCCGTAACCGCTTGGTTAGCCACATAAACACTTCACGAACGGTGAAAGTTAATTGTGCATCACAAACTATCAACATAAACAATTGATCAAGTTAAACATCAAAATCATTCTAAATAACCGCGAATTAATTCCAAAATAAAAACTAGTGTGCGTATGTGTGTGTGTGTGTGTTGACGTATAAACTGTCGGATTTGTTGCGTCATTCGCAGTTATCTTTATAAATTAGTTATTAAACTTGGGTTTTTTATGCCGATAGGCTTTTTCCCAATCAAAATATTGTGTTCTTGTTTCATTCATTAATATTCCCTAAAATTTATTACAACCACCATACCACCAAGGGTATGATGGTATTCAACGATTAATCACGAATTGTCCACAGTCGATTTTTTCGTTTTTCGCATTTTTCTCGGCTCGTGGGCCTCCTAGAGCAAAACGGGCCCTGATTTGGGATGACACCGTTTTTAGCCCATATCTTTGGAAATATCATAGCTAGAACACTTTGGCTACCGCCATTGGATTCGTGAGACGATTTCCGATTTTTCTAGGGGTCCGGGAATTTTCTTGTGGTGACTATGTCGCCACTACACCCTGGCATTCCCCAATCCTGTCTAGACTTCCTAGACAGGACTCATAAAAACACTTAGCCTAAATTACCTACCCGACCGTCGCCATCCCTGCAATATAAATCCGGGGAACTCCCCAGAACTGTCCCAGGAAAAACCCAACCTTCCTGTGCACTTGGCCGGCATCACGACGTCACGTGTCGCGAATACGATGCCGAGCCAATCACAGCCGAGATCCCGGGCATCCCCTCTCGTGTTTCCCAACATGCGCACGCCCACACTTTTCCGCACACTTTTCCTCACTACACAGTCGCTCCTCTACCTACCTCGGATACAGTCGTTCCTCTACCTTCCTCGGACACACTACTCCCCGATCTACCTGGACACATCAGACAACACATCATACGAAGACCATCGAGAGGACAAGCCACGCTCAAGGCCAACTCTCGCCCTTGTACAACAGTGGTTTTAAAAATAAACGTTTGTTCACATCCCGACCCGGCGTTATCCTTCACCTGCTCAACCCCACATTCTAAAGTCGATTTTTTCGCTTTTCGCGTTTTTCTCGGCTCCTGGGCCTCCTAGAGCAAAACGGGCCCTGATTTCGGATCACACCGTTTTTAGCCCATATCTTTGGAAATATCATAGCTAGAACACTTTGGCTACCGCCATTGGATACGTGAGACGATTTCCGATTTTTCTAGGGGTCCGGGACTTTTCTAAAGTCGATTTTTTCGTTTTTCGCGTTTTTCTCGGCTCCTGGCCCTCCTAGAAGAAAACGGGGCCGGATTTGGGATCACACCGTTTTTCGTCCATTTCTCTGGAACTATAATATCTAGGGTAATTTGTTCGGCGCCATTGGATTCGCGAGACGATTTCCGATTTTTCTAGGGGTCCGGGACTTTTCTAAAGTCGATTTTTTCATTTTTCGCGTTTTTCTGGGCTCCTATGCCTCCTAGGGCAAAAAGGGTCTGGATTTTGGAGCCCACCGTTTTCCTTCCATATCTTTGGAAATATCACAGCTAGGACAATTTGGCTGGCGCCATTGGATTCGCAATACGATTTGCGATTTTTCTAGGGGTCCGGGAATTTTCTAAAGTCGATTTTTTCGTTTTTCGCGTTGTTCTCGGCTCCTGGGCCTCCTAGAGCAAAACGGGCCCGGATTTGGAATCATAGCGTTTTTCGTCCATATCTTTGGAAATATCATAGCTAGGACAATTTGGCTGCCGCCATTGGATTCGTGAGACGATTTCCGATTTTTCTAGGGGTCCGGGAATTGTCCACAGTCGTTTTTCTCGTTTTTCGCGTTTTTCTCGGCTCCTGGCCCTCCTAGACCAAAACGGGCCCGGATTTGCGATCACACCGTTTTTCGTCCATATCTTTGGAAATATCATAGCTAGGACAATTTGGCTGCCGTCATTGGATTCGTGAGACGATTTCCGAGTTTTCTAGGGGTCCGGGAATTTTCTAAAGTCGATTTTTTCGTTTTTCGCGTTTTTCTCGGATCCTGGGCCTCCTAGAGCCAAACGGGCCCGAATTTGGGATCACACCGTTCTTCGCCCATATCTTTGGAAATAACATAGCTAGGGCAATTTGGCAGGCGCCATTGGATTCGTGAGACGATTTCCGATTTTTCTAGGGGTCCGCGAATTGTCCACAGTCGATTTTTTCGTTTTTCGCATTTTTCTCGGCTCCTGGCCCTCCTAGAGCAAAACGGGGCCGGATTTGGGATCACACCGTTTTTCGCCCATATCTTTGGAAATATCATAGCTAGAACACTTTGGCTAGCGCCATTGGATTCGTGAGACGATTTCCGATTTTTCTAGGGGTCCGGGAATTTTCTAAAGTCGATTTTTTCGTTTTTCGCGTTTTTCTCGGATCCTGGGCCTCCTAGAGCCAAACGGGCCCGGATTTGGGATCACACCGTTCTTCGCCCATATCTTTGGAAATATCATAGCTAGGGCAATTTGGCTGGCGCCATTTGATTCGTGAGACGATTTCCGATTTTTCTAGGGGTCCGCGAATTGTCCACAGTCGATTTTTTCGTTTTTCGCATTTTTCTCGGCTCGTGGGCCTCCTAGAGCAAAACGGGCCCTGATTTGGGATGACACCGTTTTTAGCCCATATCTTTGGAAATATCATAGCTAGAACACTTTGGCTACCGCCATTGGATTCGTGAGACGATTTCCGATTTTTCTAGGGGTCCGGGACTTTTCTAAAGTCGATTTTTTCGTTTTTCGCGTTTTTCTCGGCTCCTGGCCCTCCTAGAAGAAAACGGGGCCGGATTTGGGATCACACCGTTTTTCGTCCATTTCTCTGGAACTATAATATCTAGGGTAATTTGTTCGGCGCCATTGGATTCGCGAGACGATTTCCGATTTTTCTAGCGGTCCGGGACTTTTCTAAAGTCGATTTTTTCATTTTTCGCGTTTTTCTGGGCTCCTATGCCTCCTAGGGCAAAAAGGGTCTGGATTTTGGAGCCCACCGTTTTCCTTCCATATCTTTGGAAATATACTAGTCACCCGTCGAAGCGCATCAGTTCGATTCTTCGGCGCCTGCGCATTAGTCCGATTCCACTCCGCCTGCGCATCAGTCCGAAGCCTCTCCGCGTGCGCATCAGTCCAATTCTTCTGCGCATGCGCGTCAGTCCCATTCTTCGGCGCATGCGCCAGACTCCCCTCCGCCTGCGTATCAGCCCGATGCCTCTGCGCATGCGCGTCAGTCCGATCCTGCTGCTCCTGCGCATCCGTCCGATCCTCCTGCTCCTGCGCATCAGTCCGATTCTTCTGCGCATGCGCATCAGTCCGACTCCCCTTCGCCGGCGCATCCGTCCGATGCTTCTGCGTCTGCGCATCAGTTCGATTTTTCGGCGCCTGCGCATTAGTCCGATGCCTCTGCGCGTGCTCGTCGGTTCGATTTCTCCCCACCTGCGCATCAGTCCGATTGCTCTCCGCCTGCGCATCAGTCCAACTCCTATGGCTCCTAGAGCAAAAAAGGCCCGGATTTGGCATCACACCGTTTTTCGCCCATATCTTTGGAAATATCATAGCTAGAACACTTTGGCTACCGCCATTGGATTCGTGAGACGATTTGCGATTTTTCTAGGGGTCCGGGAATTTTCTAAAGTCGATTTTTTCGTTTTTCGCGTTGTTCTCGGCTCCTGGGCCTCCTAGAGCAAAACGGGCTCGGATTTGGAATCATAGCGTTTTTCGTCCATATCTTTGGAAATATCATAGCTAGGACAATTTGGCTGGCGCCATTGGATTCGCAATACGATTTCCGATTTTTCTAGGGGTCCGGGAATCTTCTAAAGTCGAGTTTTTCGTTTTTAGCGTTGTTCTCGGCTCCTGGGCCTCCTAGAGCAAAACGGGCCCGGATTTGGGATCATACCGTTTTTCGTCCATATCTTTGGAAATATAATAGCTAGGACAATTTGGCTGCCGCCATTGGATTCGTGAGACGATTTCCGAGTTTTCTAGGGGTCCGGGAATTTTCTTGTGGTGACTATGTCGCCACTACACCCTGGCATTCCCCAATCCTGTCTAGACTTCCTAGACAGGACTCATAAAAACACTTAGCCTGAATTACCTACCCGACCGTCGCCATCCCTGCAATATAAATCCGGGGAACTCCCCAGAACTGTCCCAGGAAAAATCCAACCTTCCTGTGCACTTGGCCGGCATCACGACGTCACGTGTCGAGAATACGATGCCGAGCCAATCACAGCCGAGATCCCGGGCATCCCCTCTCCTGTTTCCCAACATGCGCACGCCCACACTTTTCCGCACACTTTTCCTCACTACACAGTCGCTCCTCTACCTACCTCGGATACAGTCGTTCCTCTACCTTCCTCGGACACACTACTCCCCGATATACCTGGACACATCAGACAACACATCATACGAAGACCATCGAGAGGACAAGCCACGCTTAAGGCCAACTCTCGCCCTTGTACAACAGTGGTTTTAAAAATAAACGTTTGTTCACATCCCGACCCGGCGTTATCCTTCACCTGCTCAACCCCACATTCTAACGTCGATTTTTTCGCTTTTCGCGTTTTTCTCGGCTCCTGGGCCTCCTAGAGCCAAACGGGCCCGGATTTGGGATCACACCGTTCTTCGCCTATATCTTTGGAAATATCATAGCTAGAACACTTTGGCTAGCGCCATTGGATTCGTGAGATGATTTCCGATTTTTCTAGGGGTCCGGGAATTTTCTAAAGTCGATTTTTTGGTTTTTCGCGTTTTTCTCGGATCCTGGGCCTCCTAGAGCAAAACGGGCCCTGATTTGCGATCACACCGTTTTTCGTCCATATTTTTGGAAATGTCATAGCTAGGACAATTTGGCTGGCGCCCTTGGATTCGTGAGAGAAGTTCCGATTTTTCTAGGGGTCCGGGAATTTTCTAAAGTCGATTTTTTCGTTTTTCGCGTTTTTCTGGGCTCCTATGCCTCCTAGGGCAAAAAGGGTCTGGATTTTGAAGCCCCCCGTTTTACTTCCATATCTTTGGAAATATACTAGTCACCCGTCGAAGCGCATCAGTTCGATTCTTCGGCGCCTGCGCATTAGTCCGATTCCACTCCGCCTGCCCATCAGTCCGAAGCCTCTCCGCGTGCTCGTCGGTTCGATTTCTCCGCACCTGCGCATCAGTCCGATTGCTCTCCGCCTGCGCATCAGTTCGACTCCTATGGCTCCTGCGCATCATTCTTCGGCGCATGCGCCAGACTCCCCTCCGCCTGCGTATCAGTCCGATTCTTCTGCGCATGCGCATCAGTCCGACGCCCCTTCGCCGGCGCATCCGTCCGATGCTTCTGCGTCTGCGCATCAGTTCGATTTTTCGGCGCCTGCGCATTAGTCCGATGCCTCTGCGCGTGCTCGTCGGTTCGATTTCTCCCCACCTGCGCATCAGTCCGATTGCTCTCCGCCTGCGCATCAGTCCAACTCCTATGGCTCCTAGAGCAAAAAAGGCCCGGATTTGGCATCACACCGTTTTTCGCCCATATCTTTGGAAATATCATAGCTAGAACACTTTGGCTAGCGCCATTGGATTCGTGAGACCATTTCCGATTTTTCTAGGGGTCCGGGACTTTTCTAAAGTCGATTTTTTCGTTTTTGGCGTTTTTCTCTGCTCCTGGCCCTCCTAGAGCAAAACGGGGCCGGATTTGGGATCACACCGTTTTTCGCCCATATCTTTGGAAATATCATAGCTAGAACCTTTTGGCTACCGCCATTGGCTTCGTGAGACGATTTCCGATTTTTCTAGGGGTCCGGGACTTTTCTAAAGTCGATTTTTTCGTTTTTTGCGTTTTTCTCTGCTCCTGGCCCTCCTAGAGCAAAACGGGGCCGGATTTGGGATCACACCGTTTTTCGCCCATATCTTTGGAAATATCATAGTGAGAACCATTTGGCTGGCCATTGGATTCGTGAGACGATTTCCGATCTTTCTAGGGGTCCGGGAATTTTCTTGTGGTGACTATGTCGCCACTACACCCTGGCATTCCCCAATCCTGTCTAGACTTCCTAGACAGGACTCATAAAAACACTTAGCCTGAATTACCTACCCGACCGTCGCCATCCCTGCAATATAAATCCGGGGAACTCCCCAGAACTGTCCCAGGAAAAACCCATCCTTCCTGTGCACTTGGCCGGCATCACGACGTCACGTGTCGAGAATACGATGCCGAGCCAATCACAGCCGAGATCCCGGGCATCCCCTCTCCTGTTTCCCAACATGCGCACGCCCACACTTTTCCGCACACTTTTCCTCACTACACAGTCGCTCCTCTACCTACCTCGGATACAGTCGTTCCTCTACCATCCTCGGACACACTACTCCCCGATCTACCTGGACACATCAGACAACACATCATACGAAGACCATCGAGAGGACAAGCCACGCTTAAGGCCAACTCTCGCCCTTGTACAACAGTGGTTTTAAAAATAAACGTTTGTTCACATCCCGACCCGGCGTTATCCTTCACCTGCTCAACCCCACATTCTAACGTCGATTTTTTCGCTTTTCGCGTTTTTCTCGGCTCCTGGGCCTCCTAGAGCAAAACGGGCCCTGATTTCGGATCACACCGTTTTTAGCCCATATCTTTGGAAATATCATAGCTAGAAGACTTTGGCTACCGCCATTGGATTCGTGAGACGATTTCCGATTTTTCTAGGGGTCCGGGACTTTTCTAAAGTCGATTTTTTCGTTTTTCGCGTTTTTCTCGGCTCCTGGGCCTCCTAGAGCAAAATGGGCCCGGATTTGCGATCACACCGTTTTTCGTCCATATTTTTGGAAATGTCATAGCTAGGACAATTTGGCTGGCGCCCTTGGATTCGTGAGAGAAGTTCCGATTTTTCTAGGGGTCCGGGAATTTTCTAAAGTCGATTTTTTCGTTTTTCGCGTTTTTCTGGGCTCCTATGCCTCCTAGGGCAAAAAGGGTCTGGATTTTGAAGCCCCCCGTTTTACTTCCATATCTTTGGAAATATACTAGTCACCCGTCGAAGCGCATCAGTTCGATTCTTCGGCGCCTGCGCATTAGTCCGATTCCACTCCGCCTGCCCATCAGTCCGAAGCCTCTCCGCGTGCTCGTCGGTTCGATTTCTCCGCACCTGCGCATCAGTCCGATTGCTCTCCGCCTGCGCATGAGTTCGACTCCTATGGCTCCTGCGCATCATTCTTCGGCGCATGCGCCAGACTCCCCTCCGCCTGCGTATCAGCCCGATGCCTCTGCGCATGCGCGTCAGTCCGATCCTGCTGCTCCTGCGCATTAGTCCGATTCTTCTGCGCATGCGCATCAGTTCGACTCCCCTGCTGCTGCGCATCAGTCCGATGCCTTTGCGCGTGCGCATCAGTCCGATTTCTCCGCACCTGCGGGTCAGTCCGATCCTCCTGCTCCTGCGCATCAGTCCGATTCTTCTGCGCATGCGCATCAGTCCGACTCCCCTTCGCCGGCGCATCCGTCCGATGCTTCTGCGTCTGCGCATCAGTTCGATTTTTCGGCGTCTGCGCATTAGTCCGGTTCCACTCCGGCTGCGCATCAGTCCGATGCCTCTGCGCGTGCTCGTCGGTTCGATTTCTCCGCACCTGCGCATCAGTCCGATTGCTCTCCGCCTGCGCATCAGTCCGACTCCTATGGCTCCTGCGCATCAGTCCGGTTCTTCTGCACATGCGCATCAGTGCGACTCCCCTGCGCCTGAGCGTCAGTCCGAGCCTCCTGCTCCTGCGCATCAGTCCGAATCCTCTGCGCCTGCGCATCAGTCGGATTTTTCTGCGCATGCGCGTCAGTCCGATCCTGCTGCTCCTGCGCATTAGTCCGATTCTTCTGCGCATGCGCATCAGTTCGACTCCCGTGCGGCTGCGCATCAGTCCGATGCCTTTGCGCGTGCGCATCAGTCCGATTTCTCCGCACCTGCGGGTCAGTCCGATCCTCCTGCTCCAGCGCATCAGTCCGATTCTTCTGCGCATGCGCATCAGTCCGAGTCCCCTTCGCCGGCGCATCCGTCCGATGCTTCTGCGTCTGCGCATCAGTTCGATTTTTCGGCGCCTGCGCATTAGTTCGATTCCCCTCCGCCTGCGCATCAGTCCGATGCCTCTGCGCGTGCTCGTCGGTTCGATTTCTCCGCACCTGCGCATCAGTCCGATTGCTCTCCGCCTGCGCATCAGTTCGACTCCTATGGCTCCTGCGCATCATTCTTCGGCGCATGCGCCAGACTCCCCTCCGCCTGCGTATCAGTCCGATTCTTCTGCGCATGCGCATCAGTCCGACGCCCCTTCGCCGGCGCATCCGTCCGATGCTTCTGCGTCTGCGCATCAGTTCGATTTTTCGGCGCCTGCGCATTAGTCCGATGCCTCTGCGCGTGCTCGTCGGTTCGATTTCTCCCCACCTGCGCATCAGTCCGATTGCTCTCCGCCTGCGCATCAGTCCAACTCCTATGGCTCCTAGAGCAAAAAAGGCCCGGATTTGGCATCACACCGTTTTTCGCCCATATCTTTGGAAATATCATAGCTAGAACACTTTGGCTAGCGCCATTGGATTCGTGAGACCATTTCCGATTTTTCTAGGGGTCCGGGACTTTTCTAAAGTCGATTTTTTCGTTTTTTGCGTTTTTCTCTGCTCCTGGCCCTCCTAGAGCAAAACGGGGCCGGATTTGGGATCACACCGTTTTTCGCCCATATCTTTGGAAATATCATAGCTAGAACCTTTTGGCTACCGCCATTGGATTCGTGAGACGATTTCCGATTTTTCTAGGGGTCCGGGACTTTTCTAAAGTCGATTTTTTCGTTTTTTGCGTTTTTCTCTGCTCCTGGCCCTCCTAGAGCAAAACGGGGCCGGATTTGGGATCACACCGTTTTTCGCCCATATCTTTGGAAATATCATAGCGAGAACCATTTGGCTGGCCATTGGATTCGTGAGACGATTTCCGATCTTTCTAGGGGTCCGGGAATTTTCTTGTGGTGACTATGTCGCCACTACACCCTGGCATTCCCCAATCCTGTCTAGACTTCCTAGACAGGACTCATAAAAACACTTAGCCTGAATTACCTACCCGACCGTCGCCATCCCTGCAATATAAATCCGGGGAACTCCCCAGAACTGTCCCAGGAAAAACCCAACCTTCCTGTGCACTTGGCCGGCATCACGACGTCACGTGTCGAGAATACGATGCCGAGCCAATCACAGCCGAGATCCCGGGCATCCCCTCTCCTGTTTCCCAACATGCGCACGCCCACACTTTTCCGCACACTTTTCCTCACTACACAGTCGCTCCTCTACCTACCTCGGATACAGTCGCTCCTCTACCTTCCTCGGACACACTACTCCCCGATCTACCTGGACACATCAGACAACACATCATACGAAGACCATCGAGAGGACAAGCCACGCTTAAGGCCAACTCTCGCCCTTGTACAACAGTGGTTTTAAAAATAAACGTTTGTTCACATCCCGACCCGGCGTTATCCTTCACCTGCTCAACCCCACATTCTAAAGTCGATTTTTTCGCTTTTCGCGTTTTTCTCGGCTCCTGGGCCGCCTAGAGCAAAACGGGCCCTGATTTCGGATCACACCGTTTTTAGCCCATATCTTTGGAAATATCATAGCTAGAACACTTTGGCTACCGCCATTGGATTCGTGAGACGATTTCCGATTTTTCTAGGGGTCCGGGACTTTTCTAAAGTCGGATTTTTCGTTTTTCGCATTTGTCTCGGCTCCTGGCCCTCCTAGAGCAAAACGGGCCCGGATTTGGGATCACACCGTTTTTCGTCCATTTCTCTGGAACTATAATATCTAGGGTAATTTGTTCGGCGCCATTGGATTCGTGAGACGATTTCCGATTTTTCTAGGGGTCCGGGAATTTTCTAAAGTCGATTTTTTCGTATTTCGCGTTTTTCTCGGCTCCTGGGCCTCCTAGAGCAAAATGGGCCCGGATTTGGGATCACACCGTTTTTTGTCCATATCTTTGGAAATATCATAGCTAGGACAATTTGGCTGGCGCCATTGGATTCGTGAGACGATTTCCGATTTTTCTAGGGGTCCGCGAATTGTCCACAGTCGATTTTTTCGTTTTTCGCGTTGTTCTCGGCTCCTGGGCCTCCTAGAGCAAAGCGGGCCCGGATTTGGGATCATACCGTTTTTCGTCCATATCTTTGGAAATATCATAGCTAGGACAATTTGGCTGCCGCCATTGGATTCGTGAGACGATTTCCGATTTTTCTAGGGGTCCGGGAATTGTCCACAGTCGTTGTTTTCGTTTTTCGCGTTTTTCTCGGCTCCTGGCCCTCCTGGACCAAAACGGGCCCGGATTTGCGATCACACCGTTTTTCGTCCATATCTTTGGAAATATCATAGCTAGGACAATTTGGCTGGCGCCATTGGATTCGCAATACGATTCCCGATTTCTCTAGGGGTCCGGGAATTTTCTAAAGTCGATTTTTTGGTTTTTCGCGTTTTTCTCGGCTCCTGGGCCTCCTAGAGCCAAACGGGCCCGGATTTGGGATCACACCGTTCTTCGCCTATATCTTTGGAAATATCATAGCTAGAACACTTTGGCTAGCGCCATTGGATTCGTGAGACGATTTCCGATTTTTCTAGGGGTCCGGGAATTTTCTAAAGTCGATTTTTTCGTTTTTCGCGTTTTTCTCGGATCCTGGGCCTCCTAGAGCCAAACGGGCCCGAATTTGGGATCACACCGTTCTTCGCCCATATCTTTGGAAATAACATAGCTAGGGCAATTTGGCAGGCGCCATTGGATTCGTGAGACGATTTCCGATTTTTCTAGGGGTCCGCGAATTGTCCACAGTCGATTTTTTCGTTTTTCGCGTTTTTCTCGGCTCCTGGCCCTCCTAGACCAAAACGGGCCCGGATTTGCGATCACACCGTTTTTCGTCCATATCTTTGGAAATATCATAGCTAGGACAATTTGGCTGCCGTCATTGGATTCGTGAGACGATTTCCGAGTTTTCTAGGGGTCCGGGAATTTTCTAAAGTCGATTTTTTCGTTTTTCGCGTTTTTCTCGGATCCTGGGCCTCCTAGAGCCAAACGGGCCCGAATTTGGGATCACACCGTTCTTCGCCCATATCTTTGGAAATAACATAGCTAGGGCAATTTGGCAGGCGCCATTGGATTCGTGAGACGATTTCCGATTTTTCTAGGGGTCCGCGAATTGTCCACAGTCGATTTTTTCGTTTTTCGCATTTTTCTCGGCTCCTGGCCCTCCTAGAGCAAAACGGGGCCGGATTTGGGATCACACCGTTTTTCGCCCATATCTTTGGAAATATCATAGCTAGAACACTTTGGCTAGCGCCATTGGATTCGTGAGACGATTTCCGATTTTTCTAGGGGTCCGGGAATTTTCTAAAGTCGATTTTTTCGTTTTTCGCGTTTTTCTCGGATCCTGGGCCTCCTAGAGCCAAACGGGCCCGGATTTGGGATCACACCGTTCTTCGCCCATATCTTTGGAAATATCATAGCTAGGGCAATTTGGCTGGCGCCATTTGATTCGTGAGACGATTTCCGATTTTTCTAGGGGTCCGCGAATTGTCCACAGTCGATTTTTTCGTTTTTCGCATTTTTCTCGGCTCGTGGGCCTCCTAGAGCAAAACGGGCCCTGATTTGGGATGACACCGTTTTTAGCCCATATCTTTGGAAATATCATAGCTAGAACACTTTGGCTACCGCCATTGGATTCGTGAGACGATTTCCGATTTTTCTAGGGGTCCGGGACTTTTCTAAAGTCGATTTTTTCGTTTTTCGCGTTTTTCTCGGCTCCTGGCCCTCCTAGAAGAAAACGGGGCCGGATTTGGGATCACACCGTTTTTCGTCCATTTCTCTGGAACTATAATATCTAGGGTAATTTGTTCGGCGCCATTGGATTCGCGAGACGATTTCCGATTTTTCTAGGGGTCCGGGACTTTTCTAAAGTCGATTTTTTCATTTTTCGCGTTTTTCTGGGCTCCTATGCCTCCTAGGGCAAAAAGGGTCTGGATTTTGGAGCCCACCGTTTTCCTTCCATATCTTTGGAAATATACTAGTCACCCGTCGAAGCGCATCAGTTCGATTCTTCGGCGCCTGCGCATTAGTCCGATTCCACTCCGCCTGCGCATCAGTCCGAAGCCTCTCCGCGTGCGCATCAGTCCAATTCTTCTGCGCATGCGCGTCAGTCCCATTCTTCGGCGCATGCGCCAGACTCCCCTCCGCCTGCGTATCAGCCCGATGCCTCTGCGCATGCGCGTCAGTCCGATCCTGCTGCTCCTGCGCATCCGTCCGATCCTCCTGCTCCTGCGCATCAGTCCGATTCTTCTGCGCATGCGCATCAGTCCGACTCCCCTTCGCCGGCGCATCCGTCCGATGCTTCTGCGTCTGCGCATCAGTTCGATTTTTCGGCGCCTGCGCATTAGTCCGATGCCTCTGCGCGTGCTCGTCGGTTCGATTTCTCCCCACCTGCGCATCAGTCCGATTGCTCTCCGCCTGCGCATCAGTCCAACTCCTATGGCTCCTAGAGCAAAAAAGGCCCGGATTTGGCATCACACCGTTTTTCGCCCATATCTTTGGAAATATCATAGCTAGAACACTTTGGCTACCGCCATTGGATTCGTGAGACGATTTGCGATTTTTCTAGGGGTCCGGGAATTTTCTAAAGTCGATTTTTTCGTTTTTCGCGTTGTTCTCGGCTCCTGGGCCTCCTAGAGCAAAACGGGCTCGGATTTGGAATCATAGCGTTTTTCGTCCATATCTTTGGAAATATCATAGCTAGGACAATTTGGCTGGCGCCATTGGATTCGTGAGACGATTTCCGATTTTTCTAGGGGTCCGGGAATTTTCTAAAGTCGATTTTTTCGTTTTTCGCGTTTTTCTCGGCTCCTGGGCCTCCTAGAGCAAAACGGGCCCGGATTTGGGATCACACGGTTTTTCGTCCCTATCTTTGGAAATATCACAGCTAGGACAATTTGGCTGGCGCCATTGGATTCGCAATACGATTTCCGATTTTTCTAGGGGTCCGGGAATGTTCTAAAGTCGAGTTTTTCGTTTTTCGCGTTGTTCTCGGCTCCTGGGCCTCCTAGAGCAAAACGGGCCCGGATTTGGGATCATACCGTTTTTCGTCCATATCTTTGGAAATATAATAGCTAGGACAATTTGGCTGCCGCCATTGGATTCGTGAGACGATTTCCGAGTTTTCTAGGGGTCCGGGAATTTTCTTGTGGTGACTATGTCGCCACTACACCCTGGCATTCCCCAATCCTGTCTAGACTTCCTAGACAGGACTCATAAAAACACTTAGCCTGAATTACCTACCCGACCGTCGCCATCCCTGCAATATAAATCCGGGGAACTCCCCAGAACTGTCCCAGGAAAAATCCAACCTTCCTGTGCACTTGGCCGGCATCACGACGTCACGTGTCGAGAATACGATGCCGAGCCAATCACAGCCGAGATCCCGGGCATCCCCTCTCCTGTTTCCCAACATGCGCACGCCCACACTTTTCCGCACACTTTTCCTCACTACACAGTCGCTCCTCTACCTACCTCGGATACAGTCGTTCCTCTACCTTCCTCGGACACACTACTCCCCGATATACCTGGACACATCAGACAACACATCATACGAAGACCATCGAGAGGACAAGCCACGCTTAAGGCCAACTCTCGCCCTTGTACAACAGTGGTTTTAAAAATAAACGTTTGTTCACATCCCGACCCGGCGTTATCCTTCACCTGCTCAACCCCACATTCTAACGTCGATTTTTTCGCTTTTCGCGTTTTTCTCGGCTCCTGGGCCTCCTAGAGCCAAACGGGCCCGGATTTGGGATCACACCGTTCTTCGCCTATATCTTTGGAAATATCATAGCTAGAACACTTTGGCTAGCGCCATTGGATTCGTGAGATGATTTCCGATTTTTCTAGGGGTCCGGGAATTTTCTAAAGTCGATTTTTTGGTTTTTCGCGTTTTTCTCGGATCCTGGGCCTCCTAGAGCAAAACGGGCCCTGATTTCGGATCACACCGTTTTTAGCCCATATCTTTGGAAATATCATAGCTAGAACACTTTGGCTACCGCCATTGGATTCGTGAGACGATTTCCGATTTTTCTAGGGGTCCGGGACTTTTCTAAAGTCGATTTTTTCGTTTTTCGCGTTTTTCTCGGCTCCTGGGCCTCCTAGAGCAAAATGGGCCCGGATTTGCGATCACACCGTTTTTCGTCCATATTTTTGGAAATGTCATAGCTAGGACAATTTGGCTGGCGCCCTTGGATTCGTGAGAGAAGTTCCGATTTTTCTAGGGGTCCGGGAATTTTCTAAAGTCGATTTTTTCGTTTTTCGCGTTTTTCTGGGCTCCTATGCCTCCTAGGCCAAAAAGGGTCTGGATTTTGAAGCCCCCCGTTTTACTTCCATATCTTTGGAAATATACTAGTCACCCGTCGAAGCGCATCAGTTCGATTCTTCGGCGCCTGCGCATTAGTCCGATTCCACTCCGCCTGCCCATCAGTCCGAAGCCTCTCCGCGTGCTCGTCGGTTCGATTTCTCCGCACCTGCGCATCAGTCCGATTGCTCTCCGCCTGCGCATCAGTTCGACTCCTATGGCTCCTGCGCATCATTCTTCGGCGCATGCGCCAGACTCCCCTCCGCCTGCGTATCAGTCCGATTCTTCTGCGCATGCGCATCAGTCCGACGCCCCTTCGCCGGCGCATCCGTCCGATGCTTCTGCGTCTGCGCATCAGTTCGATTTTTCGGCGCCTGCGCATTAGTCCGATGCCTCTGCGCGTGCTCGTCGGTTCGATTTCTCCCCACCTGCGCATCAGTCCGATTGCTCTCCGCCTGCGCATCAGTCCAACTCCTATGGCTCCTAGAGCAAAAAAGGCCCGGATTTGGCATCACACCGTTTTTCGCCCATATCTTTGGAAATATCATAGCTAGAACACTTTGGCTAGCGCCATTGGATTCGTGAGACCATTTCCGATTTTTCTAGGGGTCCGGGACTTTTCTAACGTCGATTTTTTCGTTTTTGGCGTTTTTCTCTGCTCCTGGCCCTCCTAGAGCAAAACGGGGCCGGATTTGGGATCACACCGTTTTTCGCCCATATCTTTGGAAATATAATAGCTAGGACAATTTGGCTGCCGCCATTGGATTCGTGAGACGATTTCCGAGTTTTCTAGGGGTCCGGGAATTTTCTTGTGGTGACTATGTCGCCACTACACCCTGGCATTCCCCAATCCTGTCTAGACTTCCTAGACAGGACTCATAAAAACACTTAGCCTGAATTACCTACCCGACCGTCGCCATCCCTGCAATATAAATCCGGGGAACTCCCCAGAACTGTCCCAGGAAAAATCCAACCTTCCTGTGCACTTGGCCGGCATCACGACGTCACGTGTCGAGAATACGATGCCGAGCCAATCACAGCCGAGATCCCGGGCATCCCCTCTCCTGTTTCCCAACATGCGCACGCCCACACTTTTCCGCACACTTTTCCTCACTACACAGTCGCTCCTCTACCTACCTCGGATACAGTCGTTCCTCTACCTTCCTCGGACACACTACTCCCCGATATACCTGGACACATCAGACAACACATCATACGAAGACCATCGAGAGGACAAGCCACGCTTAAGGCCAACTCTCGCCCTTGTACAACAGTGGTTTTAAAAATAAACGTTTGTTCACATCCCGACCCGGCGTTATCCTTCACCTGCTCAACCCCACATTCTAACGTCGATTTTTTCGCTTTTCGCGTTTTTCTCGGCTCCTGGGCCTCCTAGAGCCAAACGGGCCCGGATTTGGGATCACACCGTTCTTCGCCTATATCTTTGGAAATATCATAGCTAGAACACTTTGGCTAGCGCCATTGGATTCGTGAGATGATTTCCGATTTTTCTAGGGGTCCGGGAATTTTCTAAAGTCGATTTTTTGGTTTTTCGCGTTTTTCTCGGATCCTGGGCCTCCTAGAGCAAAACGGGCCCTGATTTCGGATCACACCGTTTTTAGCCCATATCTTTGGAAATATCATAGCTAGAACACTTTGGCTACCGCCATTGGATTCGTGAGACGATTTCCGATTTTTCTAGGGGTCCGGGACTTTTCTAAAGTCGATTTTTTCGTTTTTCGCGTTTTTCTCGGCTCCTGGGCCTCCTAGAGCAAAATGGGCCCGGATTTGCGATCACACCGTTTTTCGTCCATATTTTTGGAAATGTCATAGCTAGGACAATTTGGCTGGCGCCCTTGGATTCGTGAGAGAAGTTCCGATTTTTCTAGGGGTCCGGGAATTTTCTAAAGTCGATTTTTTCGTTTTTCGCGTTTTTCTGGGCTCCTATGCCTCCTAGGGCAAAAAGGGTCTGGATTTTGAAGCCCCCCGTTTTACTTCCATATCTTTGGAAATATACTAGTCACCCGTCGAAGCGCATCAGTTCGATTCTTCGGCGCCTGCGCATTAGTCCGATTCCACTCCGCCTGCCCATCAGTCCGAAGCCTCTCCGCGTGCTCGTCGGTTCGATTTCTCCGCACCTGCGCATCAGTCCGATTGCTCTCCGCCTGCGCATCAGTTCGACTCCTATGGCTCCTGCGCATCATTCTTCGGCGCATGCGCCAGACTCCCCTCCGCCTGCGTATCAGTCCGATTCTTCTGCGCATGCGCATCAGTCCGACGCCCCTTCGCCGGCGCATCCGTCCGATGCTTCTGCGTCTGCGCATCAGTTCGATTTTTCGGCGCCTGCGCATTAGTCCGATGCCTCTGCGCGTGCTCGTCGGTTCGATTTCTCCCCACCTGCGCATCAGTCCGATTGCTCTCCGCCTGCGCATCAGTCCAACTCCTATGGCTCCTAGAGCAAAAAAGGCCCGGATTTGGCATCACACCGTTTTTCGCCCATATCTTTGGAAATATCATAGCTAGAACACTTTGGCTAGCGCCATTGGATTCGTGAGACCATTTCCGATTTTTCTAGGGGTCCGGGACTTTTCTAAAGTCGATTTTTTCGTTTTTGGCGTTTTTCTCTGCTCCTGGGCCTCCTAGAGCAAAACGGGGCCGGATTTGGGATCACACCGTTTTTCGCCCATATCTTTGGAAATATCATAGCTAGAACCTTTTGGCTACCGCCATTGGCTTCGTGAGACGATTTCCGATTTTTCTAGGGGTCCGGGACTTTTCTAAAGTCGATTTTTTCGTTTTTTGCGTTTTTCTCTGCTCCTGGCCCTCCTAGAGCAAAACGGGGCCGGATTTGGGATCACACCGTTTTTCGCCCATATCTTTGGAAATATCATAGCGAGAACCATTTGGCTGGCCATTGGATTCGTGAGACGATTTCCGATCTTTCTAGGGGTCCGGGAATTTTCTTGTGGTGACTATGTCGCCACTACACCCTGGCATTCCCCAATCCTGTCTAGACTTCCTAGACAGGACTCATAAAAACACTTAGCCTGAATTACCTACCCGACCGTCGCCATCCCTGCAATATAAATCCGGGGAACTCCCCAGAACTGTCCCAGGAAAAACCCAACCTTCCTGTGCACTTGGCCGGCATCACGACGTCACGTGTCGAGAATACGATGCCGAGCCAATCACAGCCGAGATCCCGGGCATCCCCTCTCCTGTTTCCCAACATGCGCACGCCCACACTTTTCCGCACACTTTTCCTCACTACACAGTCGCTCCTCTACCTACCTCGGATACAGTCGTTCCTCTACCTTCCTCGGACACACTACTCCCCGATCTACCTGGACACATCAGACAACACATCATACGAAGACCATCGAGAGGACAAGCCACGCTTAAGGCCAACTCTCGCCCTTGTACAACAGTGGTTTTAAAAATAAACGTTTGTTCACATCCCGACCCGGCGTTATCCTTCACCTGCTCAACCCCACATTCTAACGTCGATTTTTTCGCTTTTCGCGTTTTTCTCGGCTCCTGGGCCTCCTAGAGCAAAACGGGCCCTGATTTCGGATCACACCGTTTTTAGCCCATATCTTTGGAAATATCATAGCTAGAAGACTTTGGCTACCGCCATTGGATTCGTGAGACGATTTCCGATTTTTCTAGGGGTCCGGGACTTTTCTAAAGTCGATTTTTTCGTTTTTCGCGTTTTTCTCGGCTCCTGGGCCTCCTAGAGCAAAATGGGCCCGGATTTGCGATCACACCGTTTTTCGTCCATATTTTTGGAAATGTCATAGCTAGGACAATTTGGCTGGCGCCCTTGGATTCGTGAGAGAAGTTCCGATTTTTCTAGGGGTCCGGGAATTTTCTAAAGTCGATTTTTTCGTTTTTCGCGTTTTTCTGGGCTCCTATGCCTCCTAGGGCAAAAAGGGTCTGGATTTTGAAGCCCCCCGTTTTACTTCCATATCTTTGGAAATATACTAGTCACCCGTCGAAGCGCATCAGTTCGATTCTTCGGCGCCTGCGCATTAGTCCGATTCCACTCCGCCTGCCCATCAGTCCGAAGCCTCTCCGCGTGCTCGTCGGTTCGATTTCTCCGCACCTGCGCATCAGTCCGATTGCTCTCCGCCTGCGCATGAGTTCGACTCCTATGGCTCCTGCGCATCATTCTTCGGCGCATGCGCCAGACTCCCCTCCGCCTGCGTATCAGCCCGATGCCTCTGCGCATGCGCGTCAGTCCGATCCTGCTGCTCCTGCGCATTAGACCGATTCTTCTGCGCATGCGCATCAGTTCGACTCCCCTGCTGCTGCGCATCAGTCCGATGCCTTTGCGCGTGCGCATCAGTCCGATTTCTCCGCACCTGCGGGTCAGTCCGATCCTCCTGCTCCTGCGCATCAGTCCGATTCTTCTGCGCATGCGCATCAGTCCGACTCCCCTTCGCCGGCGCATCCGTCCGATGCTTCTGCGTCTGCGCATCAGTTCGATTTTTCGGCGTCTGCGCATTAGTCCGGTTCCACTCCGGCTGCGCATCAGTCCGATGCCTCTGCGCGTGCTCGTCGGTTCGATTTCTCCGCACCTGCGCATCAGTCCGATTGCTCTCCGCCTGCGCATCAGTCCGACTCCTATGGCTCCTGCGCATCAGTCCGGTTCTTCTGCACATGCGCATCAGTGCGACTCCCCTGCGCCTGAGCGTCAGTCCGAGCCTCCTGCTCCTGCGCATCAGTCCGAATCCTCTGCGCCTGCGCATCAGTCGGATTTTTCTGCGCATGCGCGTCAGTCCGATCCTGCTGCTCCTGCGCATTAGTCCGATTCTTCTGCGCATGCGCATCAGTTCGACTCCCCTGCGGCTGCGCATCAGTCCGATGCCTTTGCGCGTGCGCATCAGTCCGATTTCTCCGCACCTGCGGGTCAGTCCGATCCTCCTGCTCCAGCGCATCAGTCCGATTCTTCTGCGCATGCGCATCAGTCCGAGTCCCCTTCGCCGGCGCATCCGTCCGATGCTTCTGCGTCTGCGCATCAGTTCGATTTTTCGGCGCCTGCGCATTAGTTCGATTCCCCTCCGCCTGCGCATCAGTCCGATGCCTCTGCGCGTGCTCGTCGGTTCGATTTCTCCGCACCTGCGCATCAGTCCGATTGCTCTCCGCCTGCGCATCAGTTCGACTCCTATGGCTCCTGCGCATCATTCTTCGGCGCATGCGCCAGACTCCCCTCCGCCTGCGTATCAGTCCGATTCTTCTGCGCATGCGCATCAGTCCGACGCCCCTTCGCCGGCGCATCCGTCCGATGCTTCTGCGTCTGCGCATCAGTTCGATTTTTCGGCGCCTGCGCATTAGTCCGATGCCTCTGCGCGTGCTCGTCGGTTCGATTTCTCCCCACCTGCGCATCAGTCCGATTGCTCTCCGCCTGCGCATCAGTCCAACTCCTATGGCTCCTAGAGCAAAAAAGGCCCGGATTTGGCATCACACCGTTTTTCGCCCATATCTTTGGAAATATCATAGCTAGAACACTTTGGCAGGCGCCATTGGATTCGTGAGACGATTTCCGATTTTTCTAGGGGTCCGCGAATTGTCCACAGTCGATTTTTTCGTTTTTCGCATTTTTCTCGGCTCCTGGCCCTCCTAGAGCAAAACGGGGCCGGATTTGGGATCACACCGTTTTTCGCCCATATCTTTGGAAATATCATAGCTAGAACACTTTGGCTAGCGCCATTGGATTCGTGAGACGATTTCCGATTTTTCTAGGGGTCCGGGAATTTTCTAAAGTCGATTTTTTCGTTTTTCGCGTTTTTCTCGGATCCTGGGCCTCCTAGAGCCAAACGGGCCCGGATTTGGGATCACACCGTTCTTCGCCCATATCTTTGGAAATATCATAGCTAGGGCAATTTGGCTGGCGCCATTTGATTCGTGAGACGATTTCCGATTTTTCTAGGGGTCCGCGAATTGTCCACAGTCGATTTTTTCGTTTTTCGCATTTTTCTCGGCTCGTGGGCCTCCTAGAGCAAAACGGGCCCTGATTTGGGATGACACCGTTTTTAGCCCATATCTTTGGAAATATCATAGCTAGAACACTTTGGCTACCGCCATTGGATTCGTGAGACGATTTCCGATTTTTCTAGGGGTCCGGGACTTTTCTAAAGTCGATTTTTTCGTTTTTCGCGTTTTTCTCGGCTCCTGGCCCTCCTAGAAGAAAACGGGGCCGGATTTGGGATCACACCGTTTTTCGTCCATTTCTCTGGAACTATAATATCTAGGGTAATTTGTTCGGCGCCATTGGATTCGCGAGACGATTTCCGATTTTTCTAGGGGTCCGGGACTTTTCTAAAGTCGATTTTTTCGTTTTTCGCGTTTTTCTGGGCTCCTATGCCTCCTAGGGCAAAAAGGGTCTGGATTTTGAAGCCCACCGTTTTACTTCCATATCTTTGGAAATATACTAGTCACCCGTCGAAGCGCATCAGTTCGATTCTTCGGCGCCTGCGCATTAGTCCGATGCCTCTGCGCGTGCTCGTCGGTTCGATTTCTCCCCACCTGCGCATCAGTCCGATTGCTCTCCGCCTGCGCATCAGTCCAACTCCTATGGCTCCTAGAGCAAAAAAGGCCCGGATTTGGCATCACACCGTTTTTCGCCCATATCTTTGGAAATATCATAGCTAGAACACTTTGGCTACCGCCATTGGATTCGTGAGACGATTTGCGATTTTTCTAGGGGTCCGGGAATTTTCTAAAGTCGATTTTTTCGTTTTTCGCGTTGTTCTCGGCTCCTGGGCCTCCTAGAGCAAAACGGGCCCGGATTTGGGATCACACGGTTTTTCGTCCCTATCTTTGGAAATATCACAGCTAGGACAATTTGGCTGGCGCCATTGGATTCGCAATACGATTTCCGATTTTTCTAGGGGTCCGGGAATGTTCTAAAGTCGAGTTTTTCGTTTTTCGCGTTGTTCTCGGCTCCTGGGCCTCCTAGAGCAAAACGGGCCCGGATTTGGGATCATACCGTTTTTCGTCCATATCTTTGGAAATATAATAGCTAGGACAATTTGGCTGCCGCCATTGGATTCGTGAGACGATTTCCGAGTTTTCTAGGGGTCCGGGAATTTTCTAAAGTCGATTTTTTGGTTTTTCGCGTTTTTCTCGGCTCCTGGGCCTCCTAGAGCCAAACGTGCCCGGATTTGGGATCACACCGTTCTTCGCCTATATCTTTGGAAATATCATAGCTAGAACACTTTGGCTAGCGCCATTGGATTCGTGAGACGATTTCCGATTTTTCTAGGGGTCCGGGAATTTTCTAAAGTCGATTTTTTCGTTTTTCGCGTTTTTCTCGGATCCTGGGCCTCCTAGAGCCAAACGGGCCCGGATTTGGGATCACACCGTTCTTCGCCCATATCTTTGGAAATAACATAGCTAGGGCAATTTGGCAGGCGCCATTGGATTCGTGAGACGATTTCCGATTTTTCTAGGGGTCCGGGAATTGTCCACAGTCGTTTTTTTCGTTTTTCGCGTTTTTCTCGGCTCCTGGCCCTCCTAGACCAAAACGGGCCCGGATTTGCGATCACACCGTTTTTCGTCCATATCTTTGGAAATATCATAGCTAGGACAATTTGGCTGGCGCCATTGGATTCGTGAGACGATTTCCGATTTTTCTAGGGGTCCGGGAATTTTATAAAGTCGATTTTTTCGTTTTTCGCGTTTTTCTCGGCTCCTGGGCCTCCTAGAGCAAAACGGGCCCGGATTTGGGATCACACGGTTTTTCGTCCCTATCTTTGGAAATATCACAGCTAGGACAATTTGGCTGGCGCCATTGGATTCGCAATACGATTTCCGATTTTTCTAGGGGTCCGGGAATGTTCTAAAGTCGAGTTTTTCGTTTTTCGCGTTGTTCTCGGCTCCTGGGCCTCCGAGAGCAAAACGGGCCCGGATTTGGGATCATACCGTTTTTCGTCCATATCTTTGGAAATATAATAGCTAGGACAATTTGGCTGCCGCCATTGGATTCGTGAGACGATTTCCGAGTTTTCTAGGGCTCCGGGAATTTTCTAAAGTCGATTTTTTGGTTTTTCGCGTTTTTCTCGGCTCCTGGGCCTCCTAGAGCCAAACGGGCCCGGATTTGGGATCACACCGTTCTTCGCCTATATCTTTGGAAATATCATAGCTAGAACACTTTGGCTAGCGCCATTGGATTCGTGAGACGATTTCCGATTTTTCTAGGGGTCCGGGAATTTTCTAAAGTCGATTTTTTCGTTTTTCGCGTTTTTCTGGGCTCCTATGCCTCCTAGGGCAAAAAGGGTCTGGATTTTGGAGCCCACCGTTTTACTTCCATATCTTTGGAATCATACTAGTCACCCGTCGAAGCGCATCAGTTCGATTCTTCGGCGCCTGCGCATTAGTCCGATTCCACTCGCCCTGCGCATCAGTCCGAAGCCTCTCCGCGTGCGCATCAGTCCAATTCTTCTGCGCATGCGCGTCAGTCCCATTCTTCGGCGCATGCGCCAGACTCCCCTCCGCCAGCGTATAAGCCCGATGCCTCTGCGCATGCGCGTCAGTCCGATCCTGCTGCTCCTGCGCATCAGTCCGATCCTCCTGCTCCTGCGCATCAGTCCGATTCTTCTGCGCATGCGCATCAGTCCGACTCCCCTTCGCCGGCGCATCCGTCCGATGCTTCTGCGTCTGCGCATCAGTTCGATTTTTCGGCGCCTGCGCATTAGTCCGATGCCTCTGCGCGTGCTCGTCGGTTCGATTTCTCCCCACCTGCGCATCAGTCCGATTGCTCTCCGCCTGCGCATCAGTCCAACTCCTATGGCTCCTAGAGCAAAAAAGGCCCGGATTTGGCATCACACCGTTTTTCGCCCATATCTTTGGAAATATCATAGCTAGAACACTTTGGCTAGCGCCATTGGATTCGTGAGACGATTTCCGATTTTTCTAGGGGTCCGGGACTTTTCTAAAGTCGATTTTTTCGTTTTTCGCGTTTTTCTCGGCTCCTGGGCCTCCTAGAGCAAAATGGGCCCGGATTTGCGATCACACCGTTTTTCGTCCATATTTTTGGAAATGTCATAGCTAGGACAATTTGGCTGGCGCCCTTGGATTCGTGAGAGAAGTTCCGATTTTTCTAGGGGTCCGGGAATTTTCTAAAGTCGATTTTTTCGTTTTTCGCGTTTTTCTGGGCTCCTATGCCTCCTAGGGCAAAAAGGGTCTGGATTTTGAAGCCCACCGTTTTACTTCCATATCTTTGGAAATATACTAGTCACCCGTCGAAGCGCATCAGTTCGATTCTTCGGCGCCTGCGCATTAGTCCGATTCCACTCCGCCTGCGCATCAGTCCGAAGCCTCTCCGCGTGCGCATCAGTCCAATTCTTCTGCGCATGCGCGTCAGTCCCATTCTTCGGCGCATGCGCCAGACTCCCCTCCGCCAGCGTATAAGCCCGATGCCTCTGCGCATGCGCGTCAGTCCGATCCTGCTGCTCCTGCGCATCAGTCCGATCCTCCTGCTCCTGCGCATCAGTCCGATTCTTCTGCGCATGCGCATCAGTCCGACTCCCCTTCGCCGGCGCATCCGTCCGATGCTTCTGCGTCTGCGCATCAGTTCGATTTTTCGGCCCCTGCGCATTAGTCCGATTCCACTCCGCCTGCGCATCAGTCCGAAGCCTCTCCGCGTGCGCATCAGTCCAATTCTTCTGCGCATGCGCGTCAGTCCCATTCTTCGGCGCATGCGCCAGACTCCCCTCCGCCAGCGTATAAGCCCGATGCCTCTGCGCATGCGCGTCAGTCCGATCCTGCTGCTCCTGCGCATCAGTCCGATCCTCCTGCTCCTGCGCATCAGTCCGATTCTTCTGCGCATGCGCATCAGTCCGACTCCCCTTCGCCGGCGCATCCGTCCGATGCTTCTGCGTCTGCGCATCAGTTCGATTTTTCGGCGCCTGCGCATTAGTCCGATGCCTCTGCGCGTGCTCGTCGGTTCGATTTCTCCCCACCTGCGCATCAGTCCGATTGCTCTCCGCCTGCGCATCAGTCCAACTCCTATGGCTCCTAGAGCAAAAAAGGCCCGGATTTGGCATCACACCGTTTTTCGCCCATATCTTTGGAAATATCATAGCTAGAACACTTTGGCTAGCGCCATTGGATTCGTGAGACGATTTCCGATTTTTCTAGGGGTCCGGGACTTTTCTAAAGTCGATTTTTTCGTTTTTCGCGTTTTTCTCGGCTCCTGGGCCTCCTAGAGCAAAATGGGCCCGGATTTGCGATCACACCGTTTTTCGTCCATATTTTTGGAAATGTCATAGCTAGGACAATTTGGCTGGCGCCCTTGGATTCGTGAGAGAAGTTCCGATTTTTCTAGGGGTCCGGGAATTTTCTAAAGTCGATTTTTTCGTTTTTCGCGTTTTTCTGGGCTCCTATGCCTCCTAGGGCAAAAAGGGTCTGGATTTTGAAGCCCACCGTTTTACTTCCATATCTTTGGAAATATACTAGTCACCCGTCGAAGCGCATCAGTTCGATTCTTCGGCGCCTGCGCATTAGTCCGATTCCACTCCGCCTGCGCATCAGTCCGAAGCCTCTCCGCGTGCGCATCAGTCCAATTCTTCTGCGCATGCGCGTCAGTCCCATTCTTCGGCGCATGCGCGTCAGTCCCATTCTTCGGCGCATGCGCCAGACTCCCCTCCGGTCATGATGCGCATGTGCTTCTGCACATGCGCATCAGTGCGACTCCCCTGCGCCTGAGCGTCTGTCCGAGCCTTCTGCTCCTGCGCATCAGTCCGAATCCTCTGCTCCTGCGCATCAGTCGGATTTTTCTGCGCATGCCCATCAGGTCGATTGCTCTCCGCCTGCACATCAGTCCAACTCCTATGGCTCCTAGAGCAAAAAAGGCCCGGATTTGGGATCACACCGTTTTCCGTCGATATCTTTGGAACTATAATATCTAGGGTAATTTGTTCGGCGCTATTGGATTCGCGAGACGATTTACGATTTTTCTACGGGTCCGGGAATTTTTTAAAGTCGATTTTTTCGTTTTTCGCGTTTTTCTCGTCTCCTGGGCCTCCTAGAGCAAAACGGGCCCGGATTTGGGATCACACGGTTTTTCGTCCCTATCTTTGGAAATATCACAGCTAGGACAATTTGGCTGGCGCCATTGGATTCGCAATACGATTTCCGATTTTTCTAGGGGTCCGGGAATGTTCTAAAGTCGAGTTTTTCGTTTTACGCGTTGTTCTCGGCTCCTGGGCCTCCTAGAGCAAAACGGGCCCGGATTTGGGATCATACCGTTTTTCGTCCATATCTTTGGAAATATCACAGCTAGGACAATTTGGCTGGCGCCATTGGATTCGCAATACGATTTCCGATTTTTCTAGGGGTCCGGGAATGTTCTAAAGTCGAGTTTTTCGTTTTTTGCGTTTTTCTCTGCTCCTGGCCCTCCTAGAGCAAAACGGGGCCGGATTTGGGATCACACCGTTCTTCGCCTATATCTTTGGAAATATCATAGCTAGAACACTTTGGCTAGCGCCATTGGATTCGTGAGATGATTTCCGATTTTTCTAGGGGTCCGGGAATTTTCTAAAGTCGATTTTTTGGTTTTTCGCGTTTTTCTCGGATCCTGGGCCTCCTAGAGCAAAACGGGCCCTGATTTCGGATCACACCGTTTTTAGCCCATATCTTTGGAAATATCATAGCTAGAACACTTTGGCTACCGCCATTGGATTCGTGAGACGATTTCCGATTTTTCTAGGGGTCCGGGACTTTTCTAAAGTCGATTTTTTCGTTTTTCGCGTTTTTCTCGGCTCCTGGGCCTCCTAGAGCAAAATGGGCCCGGATTTGCGATCACACCGTTTTTCGTCCATATTTTTGGAAATGTCATAGCTAGGACAATTTGGCTGGCGCCCTTGGATTCGTGAGAGAAGTTCCGATTTTTCTAGGGGTCCGGGAATTTTCTAAAGTCGATTTTTTCGTTTTTCGCGTTTTTCTGGGCTCCTATGCCTCCTAGGGCAAAAAGGGTCTGGATTTTGAAGCCCCCCGTTTTACTTCCATATCTTTGGAAATATACTAGTCACCCGTCGAAGCGCATCAGTTCGATTCTTCGGCGCCTGCGCATTAGTCCGATTCCACTCCGCCTGCCCATCAGTCCGAAGCCTCTCCGCGTGCTCGTCGGTTCGATTTCTCCGCACCTGCGCATCAGTCCGATTGCTCTCCGCCTGCGCATCAGTTCGACTCCTATGGCTCCTGCGCATCATTCTTCGGCGCATGCGCCAGACTCCCCTCCGCCTGCGTATCAGTCCGATTCTTCTGCGCATGCGCATCAGTCCGACGCCCCTTCGCCGGCGCATCCGTCCGATGCTTCTGCGTCTGCGCATCAGTTCGATTTTTCGGCGCCTGCGCATTAGTCCGATGCCTCTGCGCGTGCTCGTCGGTTCGATTTCTCCCCACCTGCGCATCAGTCCGATTGCTCTCCGCCTGCGCATCAGTCCAACTCCTATGGCTCCTAGAGCAAAAAAGGCCCGGATTTGGCATCACACCGTTTTTCGCCCATATCTTTGGAAATATCATAGCTAGAACACTTTGGCTAGCGCCATTGGATTCGTGAGACCATTTCCGATTTTTCTAGGGGTCCGGGACTTTTCTAAAGTCGATTTTTTCGTTTTTTGCGTTTTTCTCTGCTCCTGGCCCTCCTAGAGCAAAACGGGGCCGGATTTGGGATCACACCGTTTTTCGCCCATATCTTTGGAAATATCATAGCTAGAACCTTTTGGCTACCGCCATTGGATTCGTGAGACGATTTCCGATTTTTCTAGGGGTCCGGGACTTTTCTAAAGTCGATTTTTTCGTTTTTTGCGTTTTTCTCTGCTCCTGGCCCTCCTAGAGCAAAACGGGGCCGGATTTGGGATCACACCGTTTTTCGCCCATATCTTTGGAAATATCATAGCGAGAACCATTTGGCTGGCCATTGGATTCGTGAGACGATTTCCGATCTTTCTAGGGGTCCGGGAATTTTCTTGTGGTGACTATGTCGCCACTACACCCTGGCATTCCCCAATCCTGTCTAGACTTCCTAGACAGGACTCATAAAAACACTTAGCCTGAATTACCTACCCGACCGTCGCCATCCCTGCAATATAAATCCGGGGAACTCCCCAGAACTGTCCCAGGAAAAACCCAACCTTCCTGTGCACTTGGCCGGCATCACGACGTCACGTGTCGAGAATACGATGCCGAGCCAATCACAGCCGAGATCCCGGGCATCCCCTCTCCTGTTTCCCGACATGCGCACGCCCACACTTTTCCGCACACTTTTCCTCACTACACAGTCGCTCCTCTACCTACCTCGGATACAGTCGCTCCTCTACCTTCCTCGGACACACTACTCCCCGATCTACCTGGACACATCAGACAACACATCATACGAAGACCATCGAGAGGACAAGCCACGCTTAAGGCCAACTCTCGCCCTTGTACAACAGTGGTTTTAAAAATAAACGTTTGTTCACATCCCGACCCGGCGTTATCCTTCACCTGCTCAACCCCACATTCTAAAGTCGATTTTTTCGCTTTTCGCGTTTTTCTCGGCTCCTGGGCCGCCTAGAGCAAAACGGGCCCTGATTTCGGATCACACCGTTTTTAGCCCATATCTTTGGAAATATCATAGCTAGAACACTTTGGCTACCGCCATTGGATTCGTGAGACGATTTCCGATTTTTCTAGGGGTCCGGGACTTTTCTAAAGTCGGATTTTTCGTTTTTCGCATTTGTCTCGGCTCCTGGCCCTCCTAGAGCAAAACGGGCCCGGATTTGGGATCACACCGTTTTTCGTCCATTTCTCTGGAACTATAATATCTAGGGTAATTTGTTCGGCGCCATTGGATTCGTGAGACGATTTCCGATTTTTCTAGGGGTCCGGGAATTTTCTAAAGTCGATTTTTTCGTATTTCGCGTTTTTCTCGGCTCCTGGGCCTCCTAGAGCAAAATGGGCCCGGATTTGGGATCACACCGTTTTTTGTCCATATCTTTGGAAATATCATAGCTAGGACAATTTGGCTGGCGCCATTGGATTCGTGAGACGATTTCCGATTTTTCTAGGGGTCCGCGAATTGTCCACAGTCGATTTTTTCGTTTTTCGCGTTGTTCTCGGCTCCTGGGCCTCCTAGAGCAAAGCGGGCCCGGATTTGGGATCATACCGTTTTTCGTCCATATCTTTGGAAATATCATAGCTAGGACAATTTGGCTGCCGCCATTGGATTCGTGAGACGATTTCCGATTTTTCTAGGGGTCCGGGAATTGTCCACAGTCGTTGTTTTCGTTTTTCGCGTTTTTCTCGGCTCCTGGCCCTCCTGGACCAAAACGGGCCCGGATTTGCGATCACACCGTTTTTCGTCCATATCTTTGGAAATATCATAGCTAGGACAATTTGGCTGGCGCCATTGGATTCGCAATACGATTTCCGATTTTTCTAGGGGTCCGGGAATGTTCTAAAGTCGAGTTTTTCGTTTTTCGCGTTGTTCTCGGCTCCTGGGCCTCCTAGAGCCAAACGGGCCCGGATTTGGGATCACACCGTTCTTCGCTCATATCTTTGGAAATATTATAGCGAGAACCATTTGGCTGGCCATTGGATTCGTGAGACGATTTCCGATTTTTCTAGGGGTCCGGGAATTTTCTAAAGTCGATTTTTTCGTTTTTCGCGTTTTTCTGGGCTCCTATGCCTCCTAGGGCAAAAAGGGTCTGGATTTTGGAGCCCACCGTTTTACTTCCATATCTTTGGAAATATACTAGTCACCCGTCGAAGCGCATCAGTTCGATTCTTCGGTGCCTGCGCATTAGTCCGATTCCACTCCGCCTGCGCAACAGTCCGAAGCCTCTGCGCGTGCGCATCAGTCCAATTCTTCTGCGCATGCGCGTCAGTCCCTTTCTTCGGCGCATGCGCCAGACTCCCCTCCGCCTGCGTATCAACCCGATGCCTCTGCGCATGCGCGTCAGCCCGATCCTGCTGCTCCTGCGCATCAGTCCGATCCTCCTGCTCCTGCGCATCAGTCCGATTCTTCTGCGCATGCGCATCAGTCCGACTCCCCTTCGCCGGCGTATCCGTCCGATGCTTCTGCGTCTGCGCATCAGTTCGATTTTTCGGCGCCTGCGCATTAGTCCGATTCCACTCCGCCTGCGCATCAGTCCGATGCCTCTGCGCGTGCTCGTCGGTTCGATTTCTCCGCACCTGCGCATCAGTCCGATTGCTCTCCGCCTGCACATCAGTCCAACTCCTATGGCTCCTAGAGCAAAAAAGGCCCGGATTTGGGATCACACCGTTTTCCGTCGATATCTTTGGAACTATAATATCTAGGGTAATTTGTTCGGCGCCATTGGATTCGTGAGACGATTTCCGATTTTTCTAGGGGTCCGGGAATTTTCTAAAGTCGATTTTTTCGTTTTTCGCGTTGTTCTCGGCTCCTGGGCCTCCTAGAGCAAAACGGGGCCCGATTTGGGATCACACCGTTTTTCGCCCATATCTTTGGAAATACCATAGCTAGGACAATTTGGCTGGCGCCATTGGATTCGTGAGACGATTTCCGATTTTTCTAGGGGTCCGGGAATTTTCTAAAGTCGATTTTTTCGTTTTTCGCTTTTTTCTCGGCTCCTGGGCCTCCTAGAGCAAAACGGGCCCGGATTTGGGATCACACGGTTTTTCGTCCCTATCTTTGGAAATATCACAGCTAGGACAATTTGGCTGGCGCCATTGGATTCGCAATACGATTTCCGATTTTTCTAGGGGTCCGGGAATTTTCTAAAGTCAATTTTCTCGTTTTTCGCGTTGTTCTCGGCTCCTGGGCCTCCTAGAGCAAAACGGGCCCGGATTTGGGATCGTACCGTTTTTCGTCCATATCTTTGGAAATATCATAGCTAGGACAATTTGGCTGCCGCCATTGGATTCGTGAGACGATTTCCGATTTTTCTAGGGGTCCGCGAATTGTCCACAGTCGATTTTTTCGTTTTTCGCGTTGTTCTCGGCTCCTGGGCCTCCTAGAGCCAAACGGGCCCGGATTTGGGATCACACCGTTCTTCGCCCATATCTTTGGAAATATCATAGCTAGGGCAATTTGGCTCGCGCCATTGGATTCGTGAGACGATTTTCGATTTTTCTCGGGGTCCGCGAATTGTCCACAGTCGATTTTTTCGTTTTTCGCGTTGTTCTCGGCTCCTGGGCCTCCTAGAGCCAAACGGGCGCGGATTTGGGATCACACCGGTCTTCGCCCATATCTTTGGAAATATCATAGCGAGGGCAATTTGGCTGGCGCCATTGGATTCGTGAGACGATTTTCGATTTTTCTAGGGGTCTGGGAATTTTCTAAAGTCGATTTTTTCGTATTTCGCGTTTTTCTCGGCTCCTGGCCCTCCTAGAGCAAAACGGGGCCGGATTTGGGATCACACCGTTTTTCGTCCATTTCTCTGGAACTATAATATCTAGGGTAATTTGTTCGGCGCCATTGGATTCGTGAGACGATTTCCGATTTTTCTAGGGCTCCGGGACTTTTCTAAAGTCGATTTTTTCGTTTTTCGCGTTTTTCTCGGCTCCTGGGCCTCCGAGAGCAAAATGGGCCCGGATTTGGGATCACACCGTTTTCCGTCGATATCTTTGGAACTATAATATCTAGGGTAATTTGTTCGGCGCCATTGGATTCGTGAGACGATTTCCGATTTTTCTAGGGCTCCGGGACTTTTCTAAAGTCGATTTTTTCGTTTTTCGCGTTTTTCTGGGCTCCTATGCCTCCTAGGGCAAAAAGGGTCTGGATTTTGAAGCCCCCCGTTTTACTTCCATATCTTTGGAAATATACTAGTCACCCGTCGAAGCGCATCAGTTCGATTCTTCGGCGCCTGCGCATTAGTCCGATTCCACTCCGCCTGCCCATCAGTCCGATTGCTCTCCGCCTGCGCATGAGTTCGACTCCTATGGCTCCTGCGCATCATTCTTCGGCGCATGCGCCAGACTCCCCTCCGCCTGCGTATCAGCCCGATGCCTCTGCGCATGCGCGTCAGTCCGATCCTGCTGCTCCTGCGCATTAGTCCGATTCTTCTGCGCATGCGCATCAGTTCGACTCCCCTGCTGCTGCGCATCAGTCCGATGCCTTTGCGCGTGCGCATCAGTCCGATTTCTCCGCACCTGCGGGTCAGTCCGATCCTCCTGCTCCTGCGCATCAGTCCGATTCTTCTGCGCATGCGCATCAGTCCGACTCCCCTTCGCCGGCGCATCCGTCCGATGCTTCTGCGTCTGCGCATCAGTTCGATTTTTCGGCGTCTGCGCATTAGTCCGGTTCCACTCCGGCTGCGCATCAGTCCGATGCCTCTGCGCGTGCTCGTCGGTTCGATTTCTCCGCACCTGCGCATCAGTCCGATTGCTCTCCGCCTGCGCATCAGTCCGACTCCTATGGCTCCTGCGCATCAGTCCGGTTCTTCTGCACATGCGCATCAGTGCGACTCCCCTGCGCCTGAGCGTCAGTCCGAGCCTCCTGCTCCTGCGCATCAGTCCGAATCCTCTGCGCCTGCGCATCAGTCGGATTTTTCTGCGCATGCGCGTCAGTCCGATCCTGCTGCTCCTGCGCATTAGTCCGATTCTTCTGCGCATGCGCATCAGTTCGACTCCCCTGCGGCTGCGCATCAGTCCGATGCCTTTGCGCGTGCGCATCAGTCCGATTTCTCCGCACCTGCGGGTCAGTCCGATCCTCCTGCTCCAGCGCATCAGTCCGATTCTTCTGCGCATGCGCATCAGTCCGAGTCCCCTTCGCCGGCGCATCCGTCCGATGCTTCTGCGTCTGCGCATCAGTTCGATTTTTCGGCGCCTGCGCATCAGTCCGATTGCTCTCCGCCTGCGCATCAGTTCGACTCCTATGGCTCCTGCGCATCATTCTTCGGCGCATGCGCCAGACTCCCCTCCGCCTGCGTATCAGTCCGATTCTTCTGCGCATGCGCATCAGTCCGACGCCCCTTCGCCGGCGCATCCGTCCGATGCTTCTGCGTCTGCGCATCAGTTCGATTTTTCGGCGCCTGCGCATTAGTCCGATGCCTCTGCGCGTGCTCGTCGGTTCGATTTCTCCCCACCTGCGCATCAGTCCGATTGCTCTCCGCCTGCGCATCAGTCCAACTCCTATGGCTCCTAGAGCAAAAAAGGCCCGGATTTGGCATCACACCGTTTTTCGCCCATATCTTTGGAAATATCATAGCTAGAACACTTTGGCTAGCGCCATTGGATTCGTGAGACCATTTCCGATTTTTCTAGGGGTCCGGGACTTTTCTAAAGTCGATTTTTTCGTTTTTTGCGTTTTTCTCTGCTCCTGGCCCTCCTAGAGCAAAACGGGGCCGGATTTGGGATCACACCGTTTTTCGCCCATATCTTTGGAAATATCATAGCTAGAACCTTTTGGCTACCGCCATAGGATTCGTGAGACGATTTCCGATTTTTCTAGGGGTCCGGGACTTTTCTAAAGTCGATTTTTTCGTTTTTTGCGTTTTTCTCTGCTCCTGGCCCTCCTAGAGCAAAACGGGGCCGGATTTGGGATCACACCGTTTTTCGCCCATATCTTTGGAAATATCATAGCGAGAACCATTTGGCTGGCCATTGGATTCGTGAGACGATTTCCGATCTTTCTAGGGGTCCGGGAATTTTCTTGTGGTGACTATGTCGCCACTACACCCTGGCATTCCCCAATCCTGTCTAGACTTCCTAGACAGGACTCATAAAAACCCTTAGCCTGAATTACCTACCCGACCGTCGCCATCCCTGCAATATAAATCCGGGGAACTCCCCAGAACTGTCCCAGGAAAAACCCAACCTTCCTGTGCACTTGGCCGGCATCACGACGTCACGTGTCGAGAATACGATGCCGAGCCAATCACAGCCGAGATCCCGGGCATCCCCTCTCCTGTTTCCCGACATGCGCACGCCCACACTTTTCCGCACACTTTTCCTCACTACACAGTCGCTCCTCTACCTACCTCGGATACAGTCGCTCCTCTACCTTCCTCGGACACACTACTCCCCGATCTACCTGGACACATCAGACAACACATCATACGAAGACCATCGAGAGGACAAGCCACGCTTAAGGCCAACTCTCGCCCTTGTACAACAGTGGTTTTAAAAATAAACGTTTGTTCACATCCCGACCCGGCGTTATCCTTCACCTGCTCAACCCCACATTCTAAAGTCGATTTTTTCGCTTTTCGCGTTTTTCTCGGCTCCTGGGCCGCCTAGAGCAAAACGGGCCCTGATTTCGGATCACACCGTTTTTAGCCCATATCTTTGGAAATATCATAGCTAGAACACTTTGGCTACCGCCATTGGATTCGTGAGACGATTTCCGATTTTTCTAGGGGTCCGGGACTTTTCTAAAGTCGGATTTTTCGTTTTTCGCATTTGTCTCGGCTCCTGGCCCTCCTAGAGCAAAACGGGCCCGGATTTGGGATCACACCGTTTTTCGTCCATTTCTCTGGAACTATAATATCTAGGGTAATTTGTTCGGCGCCATTGGATTCGTGAGACGATTTCCGATTTTTCTAGGGGTCCGGGAATTTTCTAAAGTCGATTTTTTCGTATTTCGCGTTTTTCTCGGCTCCTGGGCCTCCTAGAGCAAAATGGGCCCGGATTTGGGATCACACCGTTTTTTGTCCATATCTTTGGAAATATCATAGCTAGGACAATTTGGCTGGCGCCATTGGATTCGTGAGACGATTTCCGATTTTTCTAGGGGTCCGCGAATTGTCCACAGTCGATTTTTTCGTTTTTCGCGTTGTTCTCGGCTCCTGGGCCTCCTAGAGCAAAGCGGGCCCGGATTTGGGATCATACCGTTTTTCGTCCATATCTTTGGAAATATCATAGCTAGGACAATTTGGCTGCCGCCATTGGATTCGTGAGACGATTTCCGATTTTTCTAGGGGTCCGGGAATTGTCCACAGTCGTTGTTTTCGTTTTTCGCGTTTTTCTCGGCTCCTGGCCCTCCTGGACCAAAACGGGCCCGGATTTGCGATCACACCGTTTTTCGTCCATATCTTTGGAAATATCATAGCTAGGACAATTTGGCTGGCGCCATTGGATTCGCAATACGATTTCCGATTTTTCTAGGGGTCCGGGAATGTTCTAAAGTCGAGTTTTTCGTTTTTCGCGTTGTTCTCGGCTCCTGGGCCTCCTAGAGCCAAACGGGCCCGGATTTGGGATCACACCGTTCTTCGCTCATATCTTTGGAAATATTATAGCGAGAACCATTTGGCTGGCCATTGGATTCGTGAGACGATTTCCGATTTTTCTAGGGGTCCGGGAATTTTCTAAAGTCGATTTTTTCGTTTTTCGCGTTTTTCTGGGCTCCTATGCCTCCTAGGGCAAAAAGGGTCTGGATTTTGGAGCCCACCGTTTTACTTCCATATCTTTGGAAATATACTAGTCACCCGTCGAAGCGCATCAGTTCGATTCTTCGGCGCCTGCGCATTAGTCCGATTCCACTCCGCCTGCGCAACAGTCCGAAGCCTCTGCGCGTGCGCATCAGTCCAATTCTTCTGCGCATGCGCGTCAGTCCCTTTCTTCGGCGCATGCGCCAGACTCCCCTCCGCCTGCGTATCAACCCGATGCCTCTGCGCATGCGCGTCAGCCCGATCCTGCTGCTCCTGCGCATCAGTCCGATCCTCCTGCTCCTGCGCATCAGTCCGATTCTTCTGCGCATGCGCATCAGTCCGACTCCCCTTCGCCGGCGTATCCGTCCGATGCTTCTGCGTCTGCGCATCAGTTCGATTTTTCGGCGCCTGCGCATTAGTCCGATTCCACTCCGCCTGCGCATCAGTCCGATGCCTCTGCGCGTGCTCGTCGGTTCGATTTCTCCGCACCTGCGCATCAGTCCGATTGCTCTCCGCCTGCACATCAGTCCAACTCCTATGGCTCCTAGAGCAAAAAAGGCCCGGATTTGGGATCACACCGTTTTCCGTCGATATCTTTGGAACTATAATATCTAGGGTAATTTGTTCGGCGCCATTGGATTCGTGAGACGATTTCCGATTTTTCTAGGGGTCCGGGAATTTTCTAAAGTCGATTTTTTCGTTTTTCGCGTTGTTCTCGGCTCCTGGGCCTCCTAGAGCAAAACGGGGCCGGATTTGGGATCACACCGTTTTTCGCCCATATCTTTGGAAATACCATAGCTAGGACAATTTGGCTGGCGCCATTGGATTCGTGAGACGATTTCCGATTTTTCTAGGGGTCCGGGAATTTTCTAAAGTCGATTTTTTCGTTTTTCGCTTTTTTCTCGGCTCCTGGGCCTCCTAGAGCAAAACGGGCCCGGATTTGGGATCACACGGTTTTTCGTCCCTATCTTTGGAAATATCACAGCTAGGACAATTTGGCTGGCGCCATTGGATTCGCAATACGATTTCCGATTTTTCTAGGGGTCCGGGAATTTTCTAAAGTCAATTTTCTCGTTTTTCGCGTTGTTCTCGGCTCCTGGGCCTCCTAGAGCAAAACGGGCCCGGATTTGGGATCGAACCGTTTTTCGTCCATATCTTTGGAAATATCATAGCTAGGACAATTTGGCTGCCGCCATTGGATTCGTGAGACGATTTCCGATTTTTCTAGGGGTCCGCGAATTGTCCACAGTCGATTTTTTCGTTTTTCGCGTTGTTCTCGGCTCCTGGGCCGCCTAGAGCCAAACGGGCCCGGATTTGGGATCACACCGTTCTTCGCCCATATCTTTGGAAATATCATAGCTAGGGCAATTTGGCTCGCGCCATTGGATTCGTGAGACGATTTTCGATTTTTCTAGGGGTCCGGGACTTTTCTAAAGTCGGATTTTTCGTTTTTCGCATTTGTCTCGGCTCCTGGCCCTCCTAGAGCAAAACGGGCCCGGATTTGGGATCACACCGTTTTTCGTCCATTTCTCTGGAACTATAATATCTAGGGTAATTTGTTCGGCGCCATTGGATTCGTGAGACGATTTCCGATTTTTCTAGGGGTCCGGGAATTTTCTAAAGTCGATTTTTTCGTATTTCGCGTTTTTCTCGGCTCCTGGGCCTCCTAGAGCAAAATGGGCCCGGATTTGGGATCACACCGTTTTTTGTCCATATCTTTGGAAATATCATAGCTAGGACAATTTGGCTGGCGCCATTGGATTCGTGAGACGATTTCCGATTTTTCTAGGGGTCCGCGAATTGTCCACAGTCGATTTTTTCGTTTTTCGCGTTGTTCTCGGCTCCTGGGCCTCCTAGAGCAAAGCGGGCCCGGATTTGGGATCATACCGTTTTTCGTCCATATCTTTGGAAATATCATAGCTAGGACAATTTGGCTGCCGCCATTGGATTCGTGAGACGATTTCCGATTTTTCTAGGGGTCCGGGAATTGTCCACAGTCGTTGTTTTCGTTTTTCGCGTTTTTCTCGGCTCCTGGCCCTCCTGGACCAAAACGGGCCCGGATTTGCGATCACACCGTTTTTAGTCCATATCTTTGGAAATATCATAGCTAGGACAATTTGGCTGGCGCCATTGGATTCGCAATACGATTTCCGATTTTTCTAGGGGTCCGGGAATGTTCTAAAGTCGAGTTTTTCGTTTTTCGCGTTGTTCTCGGCTCCTGGGCCTCCTAGAGCCAAACGGGCCCGGATTTGGGATCACACCGTTCTTCGCTCATATCTTTGGAAATATTATAGCGAGAACCATTTGGCTGGCCATTGGATTCGTGAGACGATTTCCGATTTTTCTAGGGGTCCGGGAATTTTCTAAAGTCGATTTTTTCGTTTTTCGCGTTTTTCTGGGCTCCTATGCCTCCTAGGGCAAAAAGGGTCTGGATTTTGGAGCCCACCGTTTTACTTCCATATCTTTGGAAATATACTAGTCACCCGTCGAAGCGCATCAGTTCGATTCTTCGGCGCCTGCGCATTAGTCCGATTCCACTCCGCCTGCGCAACAGTCCGAAGCCTCTGCGCGTGCGCATCAGTCCAATTCTTCTGCGCATGCGCGTCAGTCCCTTTCTTCGGCGCATGCGCCAGACTCCCCTCCGCCTGCGTATCAACCCGATGCCTCTGCGCATGCGCGTCAGCCCGATCCTGCTGCTCCTGCGCATCAGTCCGATCCTCCTGCTCCTGCGCATCAGTCCGATTCTTCTGCGCATGCGCATCAGTCCGACTCCCCTTCGCCGGCGTATCCGTCCGATGCTTCTGCGTCTGCGCATCAGTTCGATTTTTCGGCGCCTGCGCATTAGTCCGATTCCACTCCGCCTGCGCATCAGTCCGATGCCTCTGCGCGTGCTCGTCGGTTCGATTTCTCCGCACCTGCGCATCAGTCCGATTGCTCTCCGCCTGCACATCAGTCCAACTCCTATGGCTCCTAGAGCAAAAAAGGCCCGGATTTGGGATCACACCGTTTTCCGTCGATATCTTTGGAACTATAATATCTAGGGTAATTTGTTCGGCGCCATTGGATTCGTGAGACGATTTCCGATTTTTCTAGGGGTCCGGGAATTTTCTAAAGTCGATTTTTTCGTTTTTCGCGTTGTTCTCGGCTCCTGGGCCTCCTAGAGCAAAACGGGGCCGGATTTGGGATCACACCGTTTTTCGCCCATATCTTTGGAAATACCATAGCTAGGACAATTTGGCTGGCGCCATTGGATTCGTGAGACGATTTCCGATTTTTCTAGGGGTCCGGGAATTTTCTAAAGTCGATTTTTTCGTTTTTCGCTTTTTTCTCGGCTCCTGGGCCTCCTAGAGCAAAACGGGCCCGGATTTGGGATCACACGGTTTTTCGTCCCTATCTTTGGAAATATCACAGCTAGGACAATTTGGCTGGCGCCATTGGATTCGCAATACGATTTCCGATTTTTCTAGGGGTCCGGGAATTTTCTAAAGTCAATTTTCTCGTTTTTCGCGTTGTTCTCGGCTCCTGGGCCTCCTAGAGCAAAACGGGCCCGGATTTGGGATCGTACCGTTTTTCGTCCATATCTTTGGAAATATCATAGCTAGGACAATTTGGCTGCCGCCATTGGATTCGTGAGACGATTTCCGATTTTTCTAGGGGTCCGCGAATTGTCCACAGTCGATTTTTTCGTTTTTCGCGTTGTTCTCGGCTCCTGGGCCTCCTAGAGCCAAACGGGCCCGGATTTGGGATCACACCGTTCTTCGCCCATATCTTTGGAAATATCATAGCTAGGGCAATTTGGCTCGCGCCATTGGATTCGTGAGACGATTTTCGATTTTTCTCGGGGTCCGCGAATTGTCCACAGTCGATTTTTTCGTTTTTCGCGTTGTTCTCGGCTCCTGGGCCTCCTAGAGCCAAACGGGCGCGGATTTGGGATCACACCGGTCTTCGCCCATATCTTTGGAAATATCATAGCGAGGGCAATTTGGCTGGCGCCATTGGATTCGTGAGACGATTTTCGATTTTTCTAGGGGTCTGGGAATTTTCTAAAGTCGATTTTTTCGTATTTCGCGTTTTTCTCGGCTCCTGGCCCTCCTAGAGCAAAACGGGGCCGGATTTGGGATCACACCGTTTTTCGCCCATTTCTCTGGAACTATAATATCTAGGGTAATTTGTTCGGCGCCATTGGATTCGTGAGACGATTTCCGATTTTTCTAGGGCTCCGGGACTTTTCTAAAGTCGATTTTTTCGTTTTTCGCGTTTTTCTCGGCTCCTGGGCCTCCGAGAGCAAAATGGGCCCGGATTTGGGATCACACCGTTTTCCGTCGATATCTTTGGAACTATAATATCTAGGGTAATTTGTTCGGCGCCATTGGATTCGTGAGACGATTTCCGATTTTTCTAGGGCTCCGGGACTTTTCTAAAGTCGATTTTTTCGTTTTTCGCGTTTTTCTCGGCTCCTGGCCCTCCTGGACCAAAACGGGCCCGGATTTGCGATCACACCGTTTTTCGTCCATATCTTTGGAAATATCATAGCTAGGACAATTTGGCTGGCGCCATTGGATTCGCAATACGATTTCCGATTTTTCTAGGGGTCCGGGAATGTTCTAAAGTCGAGTTTTTCGTTTTTCGCGTTGTTCTCGGCTCCTGGGCCTCCTAGAGCCAAACGGGCCCGGATTTGGGATCACACCGTTCTTCGCTCATATCTTTGGAAATATTATAGCGAGAACCATTTGGCTGGCCATTGGATTCGTGAGACGATTTCCGATTTTTCTAGGGGTCCGGGAATTTTCTAAAGTCGATTTTTTCGTTTTTCGCGTTTTTCTGGGCTCCTATGCCTCCTAGGGCAAAAAGGGTCTGGATTTTGGAGCCCACCGTTTTACTTCCATATCTTTGGAAATATACTAGTCACCCGTCGAAGCGCATCAGTTCGATTCTTCGGCGCCTGCGCATTAGTCCGATTCCACTCCGCCTGCGCAACAGTCCGAAGCCTCTGCGCGTGCGCATCAGTCCAATTCTTCTGCGCATGCGCGTCAGTCCCTTTCTTCGGCGCATGCGCCAGACTCCCCTCCGCCTGCGTATCAACCCGATGCCTCTGCGCATGCGCGTCAGCCCGATCCTGCTGCTCCTGCGCATCAGTCCGATCCTCCTGCTCCTGCGCATCAGTCCGATTCTTCTGCGCATGCGCATCAGTCCGACTCCCCTTCGCCGGCGTATCCGTCCGATGCTTCTGCGTCTGCGCATCAGTTCGATTTTTCGGCGCCTGCGCATTAGTCCGATTCCACTCCGCCTGCGCATCAGTCCGATGCCTCTGCGCGTGCTCGTCGGTTCGATTTCTCCGCACCTGCGCATCAGTCCGATTGCTCTCCGCCTGCACATCAGTCCAACTCCTATGGCTCCTAGAGCAAAAAAGGCCCGGATTTGGGATCACACCGTTTTCCGTCGATATCTTTGGAACTATAATATCTAGGGTAATTTGTTCGGCGCCATTGGATTCGTGAGACGATTTCCGATTTTTCTAGGGGTCCGGGAATTTTCTAAAGTCGATTTTTTCGTTTTTCGCGTTGTTCTCGGCTCCTGGGCCTCCTAGAGCAAAACGGGGCCGGATTTGGGATCACACCGTTTTTCGCCCATATCTTTGGAAATACCATAGCTAGGACAATTTGGCTGGCGCCATTGGATTCGTGAGACGATTTCCGATTTTTCTAGGGGTCCGGGAATTTTCTAAAGTCGATTTTTTCGTTTTTCGCTTTTTTCTCGGCTCCTGGGCCTCCTAGAGCAAAACGGGCCCGGATTTGGGATCACACGGTTTTTCGTCCCTATCTTTGGAAATATCACAGCTAGGACAATTTGGCTGGCGCCATTGGATTCGCAATACGATTTCCGATTTTTCTAGGGGTCCGGGAATTTTCTAAAGTCAATTTTCTCGTTTTTCGCGTTGTTCTCGGCTCCTGGGCCTCCTAGAGCAAAACGGGCCCGGATTTGGGATCGTACCGTTTTTCGTCCATATCTTTGGAAATATCATAGCTAGGACAATTTGGCTGCCGCCATTGGATTCGTGAGACGATTTCCGATTTTTCTAGGGGTCCGCGAATTGTCCACAGTCGATTTTTTCGTTTTTCGCGTTGTTCTCGGCTCCTGGGCCTCCTAGAGCCAAACGGGCCCGGATTTGGGATCACACCGTTCTTCGCCCATATCTTTGGAAATATCATAGCTAGGGCAATTTGGCTCGCGCCATTGGATTCGTGAGACGATTTTCGATTTTTCTCGGGGTCCGCGAATTGTCCACAGTCGATTTTTTCGTTTTTCGCGTTGTTCTCGGCTCCTGGGCCTCCTAGAGCCAAACGGGCGCGGATTTGGGATCACACCGGTCTTCGCCCATATCTTTGGAAATATCATAGCGAGGGCAATTTGGCTGGCGCCATTGGATTCGTGAGACGATTTTCGATTTTTCTAGGGGTCTGGGAATTTTCTAAAGTCGATTTTTTCGTATTTCGCGTTTTTCTCGGCTCCTGGCCCTCCTAGAGCAAAACGGGGCCGGATTTGGGATCACACCGTTTTTCGTCCATTTCTCTGGAACTATAATATCTAGGGTAATTTGTTCGGCGCCATTGGATTCGTGAGACGATTTCCGATTTTTCTAGGGCTCCGGGACTTTTCTAAAGTCGATTTTTTCGTTTTTCGCGTTTTTCTCGGCTCCTGGGCCTCCGAGAGCAAAATGGGCCCGGATTTGGGATCACACCGTTTTCCGTCGATATCTTTGGAACTATAATATCTAGGGTAATTTGTTCGGCGCCATTGGATTCGTGAGACGATTTCCGATTTTTCTAGGGCTCCGGGACTTTTCTAAAGTCGATTTTTTCGTTTTTCGCTTTTTTCTCGGCTCCTGGGCCTCCTAGAGCCAAACGGGCCCGGATTTGGGATCACACGGTTTTTCGTCCCTATCTTTGGAAATATCACAGCTAGGACAATTTGGCTGGCGCCATTGGATTCGCAATACGATTTCCGATTTTTCTAGGGGTCCGGGAATTTTCTAAAGTCAATTTTCTCGTTTTTCGCGTTGTTCTCGGCTCCTGGGCCTCCTAGAGCAAAACGGGCCCGGATTTGGGATCGTACCGTTTTTCGTCCATATCTTTGGAAATATCATAGCTAGGACAATTTGGCTGCCGCCATTGGATTCGTGAGACGATTTCCGATTTTTCTAGGGGTCCGGGAATTGTCCACAGTCGTTGTTTTCGTTTTTCGCGTTTTTCTCGGCTCCTGGCCCTCCTGGACCAAAACGGGCCCGGATTTGGGATCACACGGTTTTTCGTCCCTATCTTTGGAAATATCACAGCTAGGACAATTTGGCTGGCGCCATTGGATTCGCAATACGATTTCCGATTTTTCTAGGGGTCCGGGAATTTTCTAAAGTCGATTTTTTCGTTTTTCGCGTTGTTCTCGGCTCCGGGGCCTCCTAGAGCAAAGCGGGCCCGGATTTGGGATCATACCGTTTTTCGTCCATATCTTTGGAAATATCATAGCTAGGACAATTTGGCTGCCGCCATTGGATTCGTGAGACGATTTCCGATTTTTCTAGGGGTCCGGGAATTGTCCACAGTCGTTGTTTTCGTTTTTCGCGTTTTTCTCGGCTCCTGGCCCTCCTGGACCAAAACGGACCCGGATTTGCGATCACACCGTTTTTCGTCCATATCTTTGGAAATATCATAGCTAGGACAATTTGGCTGGCGCCATTGGATTCGCAATACGATTTCCGATTTTTCTAGGGGTCCGGGAATGTTCTAAAGTCGAGTTTTTCGTTTTTCGCGTTGTTCTCGGCTCCTGGGCCTCCTAGAGCCAAACGGGCCCGGATTTGGGATCACACCGTTCTTCGCTCATATCTTTGGAAATATTATAGCGAGAACCATTTGGCTGGCCATTGGATTCGTGAGACGATTTCCGATTTTTCTAGGGGTCCGGGAATTTTCTAAAGTCGATTTTTTCGTTTTTCGCGTTTTTCTGGGCTCCTATGCCTCCTAGGGCAAAAAGGGTCTGGATTTTGGAGCCCACCGTTTTACTTCCATATCTTCGGAAATATACTAGTCACCCGTCGAAGCGCATCAGTTCGATTCTTCGGCGCCTGCGTATTAGTCCCATTCCACTCCGCCTGCGCATCAGCCCAATGCCTCTGCGCGTGCTCGTCGGTTCGATTTCTCCGCACCTGCGCATCAGTCCGATTGCTCTCCGCCTGCGCATCAGTCCGGTTCTTCTGCACATGCGCATCAGTGCGACTCTCTTGTGCCTGAGCGTCAGTCCGATCCTCCTGCTCCTGCGCATCAGTCCGAATCCTCTGCGCCTGCGCATCAGTCGGATTCTTCTGCGCATGCCCATCAGTTCGATTGCTCTCCGCCTGCACATCAGTCCAACTCCTATGGCTCCTAGAGCAAAAAAGGCCCGGATTTGGGATCACACCGTTTTCCGTCGATATCTTTGGAACTATAATATCTAGGGTAATTTGTTCGGCGCCATTGGATTCGCGAGACGATTTCCGATTTTTCTAGGGGTCCGGGAATTTTCTAAAGTCGATTTTTTCGTATTTCGCGTTTTTCTCGGCTCCTGGGCCTCCTAGAGCAAAATGGGCCCGGATTTGGGATCACACCGTTTTTTGCCCATATCTTTGGAAATATCATAGCTAGGACAATTTGGCTGCCGCCATTGGATTCGTGAGACGCTTTCCGATTTTTCTAGGGGTCCGCGAATTGTCCACAGTCGATTTTTTCGTTTTTCGCATTTTTCTCGGCTCCTGGCCCTCCTAGAGCCAAACGGGCCCGGATTTGGGATCACACCGTTCTTCGCTCATATCTTTGGAAATATTATAGCGAGAACCATTTGGCTGGCCATTGGATTCGTGAGACGATTTCCGATTTTTCTAGGGGTCCGGGAATTTTCTAAAGTCGATTTTTTCGTTTTTCGCGTTTTTCTGGGCTCCTATGCCTCCTAGGGCAAAAAGGGTCTGGATTTTGGAGCCCACCGTTTTACTTCCATATCTTTGGAAATATACTAGTCACCCGTCGAAGCGCATCAGTTCGATTCTTCGGCGCCTGCGCATTAGTCCGATTCCACTCCGCCTGCGCAACAGTCCGAAGCCTCTGCGCGTGCGCATCAGTCCAATTCTTCTGCGCATGCGCGTCAGTCCCTTTCTTCGGCGCATGCGCCAGACTCCCCTCCGCCTGCGTATCAACCCGATGCCTCTGCGCATGCGCGTCAGCCCGATCCTGCTGCTCCTGCGCATCAGTCCGATCCTCCTGCTCCTGCGCATCAGTCCGATTCTTCTGCGCATGCGCATCAGTCCGACTCCCCTTCGCCGGCGTATCCGTCCGATGCTTCTGCGTCTGCGCATCAGTTCGATTTTTCGGCGCCTGCGCATTAGTCCGATTCCACTCCGCCTGCGCATCAGTCCGATGCCTCTGCGCGTGCTCGTCGGTTCGATTTCTCCGCACCTGCGCATCAGTCCGATTGCTCTCCGCCTGCACATCAGTCCAACTCCTATGGCTCCTAGAGCAAAAAAGGCCCGGATTTGGGATCACACCGTTTTCCGTCGATATCTTTGGAACTATAATATCTAGGGTAATTTGTTCGGCGCCATTGGATTCGTGAGACGATTTCCGATTTTTCTAGGGGTCCGGGAATTTTCTAAAGTCGATTTTTTCGTTTTTCGCGTTGTTCTCGGCTCCTGGGCCTCCTAGAGCAAAACGGGGCCGGATTTGGGATCACACCGTTTTTCGCCCATATCTTTGGAAATACCATAGCTAGGAGAATTTGGCTGGCGCCATTGGATTCGTGAGACGATTTCCGATTTTTCTAGGGGTCCGGGAATTTTCTAAAGTCGATTTTTTCGTTTTTCGCTTTTTTCTCGGCTCCTGGGCCTCCTAGAGCAAAACGGGCCCGGATTCGGGATCACACGGTTTTTCGTCCCTATCTTTGGAAATATCACAGCTAGGACAATTTGGCTGGCGCCATTGGATTCGCAATACGATTTCCGATTTTTCTAGGGGTCCGGGAATTTTCTAAAGTCAATTTTCTCGTTTTTCGCGTTGTTCTCGGCTCCTGGGCCTCCTAGAGCAAAACGGGCCCGGATTTGGGATCGTACCGTTTTTCGTCCATATCTTTGGAAATATCATAGCTAGGACAATTTGGCTGCCGCCATTGGATTCGTGAGACGATTTCCGATTTTTCTAGGGGTCCGCGAATTGTCCACAGTCGATTTTTTCGTTTTTCGCGTTGTTCTCGGCTCCTGGGCCTCCTAGAGCCAAACGGGCCCGGATTTGGGATCACACCGTTCTTCGCCCATATCTTTGGAAATATCATAGCTAGGGCAATTTGGCTCGCGCCATTGGATTCGTGAGACGATTTTCGATTTTTCTCGGGGTCCGCGAATTGTCCACAGTCGATTTTTTCGTTTTTCGCGTTGTTCTCGGCTCCTGGGCCTCCTAGAGCCAAACGGGCGCGGATTTGGGATCACACCGGTCTTCGCCCATATCTTTGGAAATATCATAGCGAGGGCAATTTGGCTGGCGCCATTGGATTCGTGAGACGATTTTCGATTTTTCTAGGGGTCTGGGAATTTTCTAAAGTCGATTTTTTCGTATTTCGCGTTTTTCTCGGCTCCTGGCCCTCCTAGAGCAAAACGGGGCCGGATTTGGGATCACACCGTTTTTCGTCCATTTCTCTGGAACTATAATATCTAGGGTAATTTGTTCGGCGCCATTGGATTCGTGAGACGATTTCCGATTTTTCTAGGGCTCCGGGACTTTTCTAAAGTCGATTTTTTCGTTTTTCGCGTTTTTCTCGGCTCCTGGGCCTCCGAGAGCAAAATGGGCCCGGATTTGGGATCACACCGTTTTCCGTCGATATCTTTGGAACTATAATATCTAGGGTAATTTGTTCGGCGCCATTGGATTCGTGAGACGATTTCCGATTTTTCTAGGGGTCCGGGAATTTTCTAAAGTCGATTTTTTCGTTTTTCGCGTTGTTCTCGGCTCCGGGGCCTCCTAGAGCAAAGCGGGCCCGGATTTGGGATCATACCGTTTTTCGTCCATATCTTTGGAAATATCATAGCTAGGACAATTTGGCTGCCGCCATTGGATTCGTGAGACGATTTCCGATTTTTCTAGGGGTCCGGGAATTGTCCACAGTCGTTGTTTTCGTTTTTCGCGTTTTTCTCGGCTCCTGGCCCTCCTGGACCAAAACGGACCCGGATTTGCGATCACACCGTTTTTCGTCCATATCTTTGGAAATATCATAGCTAGGACAATTTGGCTGGCGCCATTGGATTCGCAATACGATTTCCGATTTTTCTAGGGGTCCGGGAATGTTCTAAAGTCGAGTTTTTCGTTTTTCGCGTTGTTCTCGGCTCCTGGGCCTCCTAGAGCCAAACGGGCCCGGATTTGGGATCACACCGTTCTTCGCTCATATCTTTGGAAATATTATAGCGAGAACCATTTGGCTGGCCATTGGATTCGTGAGACGATTTCCGATTTTTCTAGGGGTCCGGGAATTTTCTAAAGTCGATTTTTTCGTTTTTCGCGTTTTTCTGGGCTCCTATGCCTCCTAGGGCAAAAAGGGTCTGGATTTTGGAGCCCACCGTTTTACTTCCATATCTTCGGAAATATACTAGTCACCCGTCGAAGCGCATCAGTTCGATTCTTCGGCGCCTGCGTATTAGTCCCATTCCACTCCGCCTGCGCATCAGCCCAATGCCTCTGCGCGTGCTCGTCGGTTCGATTTCTCCGCACCTGCGCATCAGTCCGATTGCTCTCCGCCTGCGCATCAGTCCGGTTCTTCTGCACATGCGCATCAGTGCGACTCTCTTGTGCCTGAGCGTCAGTCCGATCCTCCTGCTCCTGCGCATCAGTCCGAATCCTCTGCGCCTGCGCATCAGTCGGATTCTTCTGCGCATGCCCATCAGTTCGATTGCTCTCCGCCTGCACATCAGTCCAACTCCTATGGCTCCTAGAGCAAAAAAGGCCCGGATTTGGGATCACACCGTTTTCCGTCGATATCTTTGGAACTATAATATCTAGGGTAATTTGTTCGGCGCCATTGGATTCGCGAGACGATTTCCGATTTTTCTAGGGGTCCGGGAATTTTCTAAAGTCGATTTTTTCGTTTTTCGCGTTTTTCTCGGCTCCTGGCCCTCCTAGAGCAAAACGGGCCCGGATTTGGGATCACACCGTTTTTGGTCCATTTCTCTGGAACTATAATATCTAGGGTAATTTGTTCGGCGCCATTGGATTCGTGAGACGATTTCCGATTTTTCTAGGGGTCCGGGAATTTTCTAAAGTCGATTTTTTCGTTTTTCGCGTTGTTCTCGGCTCCTGGGCCTCCTAGAGCAAAACGGGGCCGGATTTGGGATCACACCGTTTTTCGCCCCTATCTTTGGAAGTACCATAGCGAGAACCATTTGGCTGGCCATTGGAGTCGTGAGACGATTTCCGATTTTTCTAGAGGTCCGGGAATTTTCTGAAGTCGATTTTTTCGTTTTTCGCGTTTTTCTGGGCTCCTATGCCTCCTAGGGCAAAAAGGGTCTGGATTTTGGAGCCCACCGTTTTACTTCCATATCTTTGGAAATATACTAGTCACCCGTCGAAGCGCGTCAGTCCGATCCTGCTGCTCCTACGCATTAGTCCGATTCTTCTGCGCATGCGCATCAGTCCGACTCCCCTTAACCGGCGCATCCGTCCGATGCTTCTGCGTCTGCGCATCATTTCGATTTTTCGGCGCCTGCGCATTAGTCCGATGCCTCTGCGCGTGCTCGTCGGTTCGATTTCTCCGCACCTGCGCATCAGTTCGATTGCTCTCCGCCTGCACATCAGTCCAACTCCTATGGCTCCTAGAGCAAAAAAGGCCCGGATTTGGGATCACACCGTTTTCCGTCGATATCTTTGGAACTATAATATCTAGGGTAATTTGTTCGGCGCTATTGGATTCGTGAGACGATTTCCGATTTTTCTAGGGGTCCGGGAATTTTCTAAAGTCGATTTTTTCGTTTTTCGCGTTTTTCTCGGCTCCTGGGCCTCCTAGAGCCAAACGGGCCCGGATTTGGGATCACACGGTTTTTCGTCCCTATCTTTGGAAATATCACAGCTAGGACAATTTGGCTGCCGCCATTGGATTCGTGAGACGATTTCCGATTTTTCTAGGGGTCCGCGAATTGTCCACAGTCGATTTTTTCGTTTTTCGCATTTTTCTCGGCTCCTGGCCCTCCTAGAGCAAAACGGGGCCGGATTTGGGATCACACCGTTTTTCGCCCATATCTTTGGAAATACCATAGCTAGGACAATTTGGCTGGCGCCATTGGATTCGTGAGACGATTTCCGATTTTTCTAGGGGTCCGGGAATTTTCTAAAGTCGATTTTTTCGTTTTTCGCGTTTTTCTCGGCTCCTGGCCCTCCTAGAGCAAAACGGGCCCGGATTTGGGATCACACCGTTTTTGGTCCATTTCTCTGGAACTATAATATCTAGGGTAATTTGTTCGGCGCCATTGGATTCGTGAGACGATTTCCGATTTTTCTAGGGGTCCGGGAATTTTCTAAAGTCGATTTTTTCGTTTTTCGCGTTGTTCTCGGCTCCTGGGCCTCCTAGAGCAAAACGGGGCCGGATTTGGGATCACACCGTTTTTCGCCCCTATCTTTGGAAGTACCATAGCGAGAACCATTTGGCTGGCCATTGGAGTCGTGAGACGATTTCCGATTTTTCTAGAGGTCCGGGAATTTTCTGAAGTCGATTTTTTCGTTTTTCGCGTTTTTCTGGGCTCCTATGCCTCCTAGGGCAAAAAGGGTCTGGATTTTGGAGCCCACCGTTTTACTTCCATATCTTTGGAAATATACTAGTCACCCGTCGAAGCGCATCAGTTCGATTCTTCGGCGCCTGCGCATTAGTCCGATTCCACTCCGCCTGCGCAACAGTCCGAAGCCTCTGCGCGTGGGCATCAGTCCAATTCTTCTGCGCATGCGCGTCAGTCCCATTCTTCGGCGCATGCGCCAGACTCCCCTCCGCCTGCGTATCAACCCGATGCCTCTGCGCATGCGCGTCAGTCCGATCCTGCTGCTCCTGCGCATCAGTCCGATCCTCCTGCTCCTGCGCATCAGTCCGATTGCTCTCCGCCTGCGCATCAGTTCGACTCCTATGGCTCCTGCGCATCATTCTTCGGCGCATGCGCCAGACTCCCCTCCGCCTGCGTATCAGCCCGATGCCTCTGCGCATGCGCGTCAGTCCGATCCTGCTGCTCCTACGCATTAGTCCGATTCTTCTGCGCATGGGCATCAGTCCGACTCCCCTTAACCGGCGCATCCGTCCGATGCTTCTGCGTCTGCGCATCATTTCGATTTTTCGGCGCCTGCGCATTAGTCCGATGCCTCTGCGCGTGCTCGTCGGTTCGATTTCTCCGCACCTGCGCATCAGTTCGATTGCTCTCCGCCTGCACATCAGTCCAACTCCTATGGCTCCTAGAGCAAAAAAGGCCCGGATTTGGGATCACACCGTTTTCCGTCGATATCTTTGGAACTATAATATCTAGGGTAATTTGTTCGGCGCTATTGGATTCGTGAGACGATTTCCGATTTTTCTAGGGGTCCGGGACTTTTCTAAAGTCGATTTTTTCGTTTTTCGCGTTTTTCTCGGCTCCTGGGCCTCCTAGAGCAAAACGGGCCCGGATTTGGGATCACACGGTTTTTCGTCCCTATCTTTGGAAATATCACAGCTAGGACAATTTGGCTGCCGCCATTGGATTCGTGAGACGATTTCCGATTTTTCTAGGGGTCCGCGAATTGTCCACAGTCGATTTTTTCGTTTTTCGCATTTTTCTCGGCTCCTGGCCCTCCTAGAGCAAAACGGGGCCGGATTTGGGATCACACCGTTTTTCGCCCATATCTTTGGAAATATCATAGCTAAAACACTTTGGCTACCGCCATTGGATTCGTGAGACGATTTCCGATTTTTCTAGGGGTCCGGGACTTTTCTAAAGTCGATTTTTTCGTTTTTCGCGTTTTTCTCGGCTCCTGGGCCTCCTAGAGCAAAACGGGCCCGGATTTGGGATCACACCGTTTTTCGTCCATATCTTTGGAAATATCATAGCTAGGACAATTTGGCTGGCGCCATTGGATTCCTGAGACGATTTCCGATTTTTCTAGGGGTCCGGGAATTTTCTAAAGTCGATTTTTTCGATTTTCGCGTTTTTCTCGGCTCCCGGGCCTCCTAGAGCAAAACGGGCCCGGATTTGGGATCACACGGTTTTTCGTCCCTATCTTTGGAAATATCACAGCTAGGACAATTTGGCTGCCGCCATTGGATTCGTGAGACGATTTCCGATTTTTCTAGGGGTCCGCGAATTGTCCACAGTCGATTTTTTCGTTTTTCGCATTTTTCTCGGCTCCTGGCCCTCCTAGAGCAAAACGGGGCCGGATTTGGGATCACACCGTTTTTCGCCCATATCTTTGGAAATATCATAGCTAAAACACTTTGGCTACCGCCATTGGATTCGTGAGACGATTTCCGATTTTTCTAGGGGTCCGGGACTTTTCTAAAGTCGATTTTTTCGTTTTTCGCGTTTTTCTCGGCTCCTGGGCCTCCTAGAGCAAAACGGGCCCGGATTTGGGATCACACCGTTTTTGGTCCATTTCTCTGGAACTATAATATCTAGGGTAATTTGTTCGGCGCCATTGGATTCGTGAGACGATTTCCGATTTTTCTAGGGGTCCGGGAATTTTCTAAAGTCGATTTTTTCGATTTTCGCGTTTTTCTCGGCTCCTGGGCCTCCTAGAGCAAAACGTGCCCGGATTTGGGATCACACGGTTTTTCGTCCCTATCTTTGGAAATATCACAGCTAGGACAATTTGGCTGCCGCCATTGGATTCGTGAGACGATTTCCGATTTTTCTAGGGGTCCGCGAATTGTCCACAGTCGATTTCTTCGTTTTTCGCATTTTTCTCGGCTCCTGGCCCTCCTAGAGCAAAACGGGGCCGGATTTGGGATCACACCGTTTTTCGCCCATATCTTTGGAAATACCATAGCTAGGACAATTTGGCTGGCGCCATTGGATTCGTGAGACGATTACCGATTTTTCTAGGGGTCCGGGAATTTTCTAAAGTCGATTTTTTCGTTTTTCGCGTTTTTCTCGGCTCCTGGCCCTCCTAGAGCAAAACGGGCCCGGATTTGGGATCACACCGTTTTTGGTCCATATCTTTGGAAATATCATAGCTAGGGCAATTTGGCTGGCGCCATTGGATTCCTCAGACGATTTCCGATTTTTCTAGGGGTCCGGGAATTTTCTAAAGTCGATTTTTTCGATTTTCGCGTTTTTCTCGGCTCCTGGGCCTCCTAGAGCAAAACGGGCCCGGATTTGGGATCACACGGTTTTTCGTCCCTATCTTTGGAAATATCACAGCTAGGACAATTTGGCTGCCGCCATTGGATTCGTGAGACGATTTCCGATTTTTCTAGGGGTCCGCGAATTGTCCACAGTCGATTTTTTCGTTTTTCGCATTTTTCTCGGCTCCTGGCCCTCCTAGAGCAAAACGGGGCCGGATTTGGGATCACACCGTTTTTCGCCCATATCTTTGGAAATACCATAGCGAGAACCATTTGGCTGGCCATTGGAGTCGTGAGACGATTTCCGATTTTTCTAGAGGTCCGGGAATTTTCTGAAGTCGATTTTTTCGTTTTTCGCGTTTTTCTGGGCTCCTATGCCTCCTAGGGCAAAAAGGGTCTGGATTTTGGAGCCCACCGTTTTACTTCCATATCTTTGGAAATATACTAGTCACCCGTCGAAGCGCATCAGTTCGATTCTTCGGCGCCTGCGCATTAGTCCGATTCCACTCCGCCTGCACATCAGTCCAACTCCTATGGCTCCTAGAGCAAAAAAGGCCCGGATTTGGGATCACACCGTTTTCCGTCGATATCTTTGGAACTATAATATCTAGGGTAATTTGTTCGGCGCTATTGGATTCGTGAGACGATTTCCGATTTTTCTAGGCGTCCGGGAATTTTCTAAAGTTGATTTTTTCGCTGTTCGCGTTGTTCTCGGCTCCTGGGCCTCCTAGAGCAAAACGGGCCCGGATTTGGGATCACACGGTTTTTCGTCCCTATCTTTGGAAATATCACAGCTAGGACAATTTGGCTGCCGCCATTGGATTCGTGAGACGATTTCCGATTTTTCTAGGGGTCCACGAATTGTCCACAGTCGATTTTTTCGTTGTTCGCATTTTTCTCGGCTCCTGGCCCTCCTAGAGCAAAACGGGGCCGGATTTGGGATCACACCGTTTTTCGCCCATATCTTTGGAAATATCATAGCTAAAACACTTTGGCTACCGCCATTGGATTCGTGAGACGATTTCCGATTTTTCTAGGGGTCCGGGACTTTTCTAAAGTCGATTTTTTCGTTTTTCGCGTTTTTCTCGGCTCCTGGGCCTCCTAGAGCAAAACGGGCCCTGATTTGAGATCACACCGTTTTTAGCCCATATCTTTGGAAATATCATAGCTAGAACACTTTGGCTACCGCCATTGGATTCGTGAGACGATTTCCGATTTTTCTAGGGGTCCGGGACTTTTCTAAAGTCGATTTTTTCGATTTTCGCGTTTTTCTCGGCTCCTGGGCCTCCTAGAGCAAAACGGGCCCGGATTTGGGATCACACGGTTTTTCGTCCCTATCTTTGGAAATATCACAGCTAGGACAATTTGGCTGGCGCCATTGGATTCGCAATACGATTTCCGATTTTTCTAGGGGTCCGGGAATGTTCTAAAGTCGAGTTTTTCGTTTTTCGCGTTGTTCTCGGCTCCTGGGCCTCCTAGAGCCAAACGGGCGCGGATTTGGGATCACACCGTTCTTCGCCCATATCTTTGGAAATATCATAGCGAGGGCAATTTGGCTGGCGCCATTGGATTCGTGAGACGATTTTCGATTTTTCTAGGGGTCCGCGAATTGTCCACAGTCGTTTTTTTCGTTTTTCGCATTTGTCTCGGCTCCTGGCCCTCCTAGAGCAAAACGGGCCCGGATTTGAGATCACACCGTTTTCCGTCGATATCTTTGGAACTATAATATCTAGGGTAATTTGTTCGGCGCTATTGGATTCGTGAGACGATTTCCGATTTTTCTAGGGGTCCGGGACTTTTCTAAAGTCGATTTTTTCGATTTTCGCGTTTTTCTCGGCTCCTGGGCCTCCTAGAGCAAAACGGGCGCGGATTTGGGATCACACCGTTCTTCGCCCATATCTTTGGAAATATCATAGCGAGGGCAATTTGGCTGGCGCCATTGGATTCGTGAGACGATTTTCGATTTTTCTAGGGGTCCGCGAATTGTCCACAGTCGTTTTTTTCGTTTTTCGCATTTGTCTCGGCTCCTGGCCCTCCTAGAGCAAAACGGGCCCGGATTTGGGATCACACCGTTTTTCGCCCCTATCTTTGGAAGTACCATAGCGAGAACCATTTGGCTGGCCATTGGAGTCGTGAGACGATTTCCGATTTTTCTAGAGGTCCGGGAATTTTCTGAAGTCGATTTTTTCGTTTTTCGCGTTTTTCTGGGCTCCTATGCCTCCTAGGGCAAAAAGGGTCTGGATTTTGGAGCCCACCGTTTTACTTCCATATCTTTGGAAATATACTAGTCACCCGTCGAAGCGCATCAGTTCGATTCTTCGGCGCCTGCGCATTAGTCCGATTCCACTCCGCCTGCGCAACAGTCCGAAGCCTCTGCGCGTGGGCATCAGTCCAATTCTTCTGCGCATGCGCGTCAGTCCCATTCTTCGGCGCATGCGCCAGACTCCCCTCCGCCTGCGTATCAACCCGATGCCTCTGCGCATGCGCGTCAGTCCGATCCTGCTGCTCCTGCGCATCAGTCCGATCCTCCTGCTCCTGCGCATCAGTCCGATTGCTCTCCGCCTGCGCATCAGTTCGACTCCTATGGCTCCTGCGCATCATTCTTCGGCGCATGCGCCAGACTCCCCTCCGCCTGCGTATCAGCCCGATGCCTCTGCGCATGCGCGTCAGTCCGATCCTGCTGCTCCTACGCATTAGTCCGATTCTTCTGCGCATGGGCATCAGTCCGACTCCCCTTAACCGGCGCATCCGTCCGATGCTTCTGCGTCTGCGCATCATTTCGATTTTTCGGCGCCTGCGCATTAGTCCGATGCCTCTGCGCGTGCTCGTCGGTTCGATTTCTCCGCACCTGCGCATCAGTTCGATTGCTCTCCGCCTGCACATCAGTCCAACTCCTATGGCTCCTAGAGCAAAAAAGGCCCGGATTTGGGATCACACCGTTTTCCGTCGATATCTTTGGAACTATAATATCTAGGGTAATTTGTTCGGCGCTATTGGATTCGTGAGACGATTTCCGATTTTTCTAGGGGTCCGGGACTTTTCTAAAGTCGATTTTTTCGTTTTTCGCGTTTTTCTCGGCTCCTGGGCCTCCTAGAGCAAAACGGGCCCGGATTTGGGATCACACGGTTTTTCGTCCCTATCTTTGGAAATATCACAGCTAGGACAATTTGGCTGCCGCCATTGGATTCGTGAGACGATTTCCGATTTTTCTAGGGGTCCGCGAATTGTCCACAGTCGATTTTTTCGTTTTTCGCATTTTTCTCGGCTCCTGGCCCTCCTAGAGCAAAACGGGGCCGGATTTGGGATCACACCGTTTTTCGCCCATATCTTTGGAAATATCATAGCTAAAACACTTTGGCTACCGCCATTGGATTCGTGAGACGATTTCCGATTTTTCTAGGGGTCCGGGACTTTTCTAAAGTCGATTTTTTCGTTTTTCGCGTTTTTCTCGGCTCCTGGGCCTCCTAGAGCAAAACGGGCCCGGATTTGGGATCACACCGTTTTTCGTCCATATCTTTGGAAATATCATAGCTAGGACAATTTGGCTGGCGCCATTGGATTCCTGAGACGATTTCCGATTTTTCTAGGGGTCCGGGAATTTTCTAAAGTCGATTTTTTCGATTTTCGCGTTTTTCTCGGCTCCCGGGCCTCCTAGAGCAAAACGGGCCCGGATTTGGGATCACACGGTTTTTCGTCCCTATCTTTGGAAATATCACAGCTAGGACAATTTGGCTGCCGCCATTGGATTCGTGAGACGATTTCCGATTTTTCTAGGGGTCCGCGAATTGTCCACAGTCGATTTTTTCGTTTTTCGCATTTTTCTCGGCTCCTGGCCCTCCTAGAGCAAAACGGGGCCGGATTTGGGATCACACCGTTTTTCGCCCATATCTTTGGAAATATCATAGCTAAAACACTTTGGCTACCGCCATTGGATTCGTGAGACGATTTCCGATTTTTCTAGGGGTCCGGGACTTTTCTAAAGTCGATTTTTTCGTTTTTCGCGTTTTTCTCGGCTCCTGGGCCTCCTAGAGCAAAACGGGCCCGGATTTGGGATCACACCGTTTTTGGTCCATTTCTCTGGAACTATAATATCTAGGGTAATTTGTTCGGCGCCATTGGATTCGTGAGACGATTTCCGATTTTTCTAGGGGTCCGGGAATTTTCTAAAGTCGATTTTTTCGATTTTCGCGTTTTTCTCGGCTCCTGGGCCTCCTAGAGCAAAACGTGCCCGGATTTGGGATCACACGGTTTTTCGTCCCTATCTTTGGAAATATCACAGCTAGGACAATTTGGCTGCCGCCATTGGATTCGTGAGACGATTTCCGATTTTTCTAGGGGTCCGCGAATTGTCCACAGTCGATTTCTTCGTTTTTCGCATTTTTCTCGGCTCCTGGCCCTCCTAGAGCAAAACGGGGCCGGATTTGGGATCACACCGTTTTTCGCCCATATCTTTGGAAATACCATAGCTAGGACAATTTGGCTGGCGCCATTGGATTCGTGAGACGATTACCGATTTTTCTAGGGGTCCGGGAATTTTCTAAAGTCGATTTTTTCGTTTTTCGCGTTTTTCTCGGCTCCTGGCCCTCCTAGAGCAAAACGGGCCCGGATTTGGGATCACACCGTTTTTGGTCCATATCTTTGGAAATATCATAGCTAGGGCAATTTGGCTGGCGCCATTGGATTCCTCAGACGATTTCCGATTTTTCTAGGGGTCCGGGAATTTTCTAAAGTCGATTTTTTCGATTTTCGCGTTTTTCTCGGCTCCTGGGCCTCCTAGAGCAAAACGGGCCCGGATTTGGGATCACACGGTTTTTCGTCCCTATCTTTGGAAATATCACAGCTAGGACAATTTGGCTGCCGCCATTGGATTCGTGAGACGATTTCCGATTTTTCTAGGGGTCCGCGAATTGTCCACAGTCGATTTTTTCGTTTTTCGCATTTTTCTCGGCTCCTGGCCCTCCTAGAGCAAAACGGGGCCGGATTTGGGATCACACCGTTTTTCGCCCATATCTTTGGAAATACCATAGCGAGAACCATTTGGCTGGCCATTGGAGTCGTGAGACGATTTCCGATTTTTCTAGAGGTCCGGGAATTTTCTGAAGTCGATTTTTTCGTTTTTCGCGTTTTTCTGGGCTCCTATGCCTCCTAGGGCAAAAAGGGTCTGGATTTTGGAGCCCACCGTTTTACTTCCATATCTTTGGAAATATACTAGTCACCCGTCGAAGCGCATCAGTTCGATTCTTCGGCGCCTGCGCATTAGTCCGATTCCACTCCGCCTGCACATCAGTCCAACTCCTATGGCTCCTAGAGCAAAAAAGGCCCGGATTTGGGATCACACCGTTTTCCGTCGATATCTTTGGAACTATAATATCTAGGGTAATTTGTTCGGCGCTATTGGATTCGTGAGACGATTTCCGATTTTTCTAGGCGTCCGGGAATTTTCTAAAGTTGATTTTTTCGCTGTTCGCGTTGTTCTCGGCTCCTGGGCCTCCTAGAGCAAAACGGGCCCGGATTTGGGATCACACGGTTTTTCGTCCCTATCTTTGGAAATATCACAGCTAGGACAATTTGGCTGCCGCCATTGGATTCGTGAGACGATTTCCGATTTTTCTAGGGGTCCACGAATTGTCCACAGTCGATTTTTTCGTTGTTCGCATTTTTCTCGGCTCCTGGCCCTCCTAGAGCAAAACGGGGCCGGATTTGGGATCACACCGTTTTTCGCCCATATCTTTGGAAATATCATAGCTAAAACACTTTGGCTACCGCCATTGGATTCGTGAGACGATTTCCGATTTTTCTAGGGGTCCGGGACTTTTCTAAAGTCGATTTTTTCGTTTTTCGCGTTTTTCTCGGCTCCTGGGCCTCCTAGAGCAAAACGGGCCCTGATTTGAGATCACACCGTTTTTAGCCCATATCTTTGGAAATATCATAGCTAGAACACTTTGGCTACCGCCATTGGATTCGTGAGACGATTTCCGATTTTTCTAGGGGTCCGGGACTTTTCTAAAGTCGATTTTTTCGATTTTCGCGTTTTTCTCGGCTCCTGGGCCTCCTAGAGCAAAACGGGCCCGGATTTGGGATCACACGGTTTTTCGTCCCTATCTTTGGAAATATCACAGCTAGGACAATTTGGCTGGCGCCATTGGATTCGCAATACGATTTCCGATTTTTCTAGGGGTCCGGGAATGTTCTAAAGTCGAGTTTTTCGTTTTTCGCGTTGTTCTCGGCTCCTGGGCCTCCTAGAGCCAAACGGGCGCGGATTTGGGATCACACCGTTCTTCGCCCATATCTTTGGAAATATCATAGCGAGGGCAATTTGGCTGGCGCCATTGGATTCGTGAGACGATTTTCGATTTTTCTAGGGGTCCGCGAATTGTCCACAGTCGTTTTTTTCGTTTTTCGCATTTGTCTCGGCTCCTGGCCCTCCTAGAGCAAAACGGGCCCGGATTTGAGATCACACCGTTTTCCGTCGATATCTTTGGAACTATAATATCTAGGGTAATTTGTTCGGCGCTATTGGATTCGTGAGACGATTTCCGATTTTTCTAGGGGTCCGGGAATTTTCTAAAGTCGATTTTTTCGCTGTTCGCGTTTTTCTCGGCTCCTGGGCCTCCTAGAGCAAAACGGGCCCGGATTTGGGATCACACCGTTTTTCGTCCATATCTTTGGAAATATCATAGCTAGGACAATTTGGCTGGCGCCATTGGATTCCTGAGACGATTTCCGATTTTTCTAGGGGTCCGGGAATTTTCTAAAGTCGATTTTTTCGATTTTCGCGTTTTTCTCGGCTCCTGGGCCTCCTAGAGCAAAACGGGCCCGGATTTGGGATCACACGGTTTTTCGTCCCTATCTTTGGAAATATCACAGCTAGGACAATTTGGCTGCCGCCATTGGATTCGTGAGACGATTTCCGACTTTTCTAGGGGTCCGCGAATTGTCCACAGTCGATTTTTTCGTTTTTCGCATTTTTCTCGGCTCCTGGCCCTCCTAGAGCAAAACGGGGCCGGATTTGGGATCACACCGTTTTTCGCCCATATCTTTGGAAATACCATAGCTAGGACAATTTGGCTGGCGCCATTGGATTCGTGAGACGATTTCCGATTTTTCTAGGGGTCCGGGAATTTTCTAAAGTCGATTTTTTCGTTTTTCGCGTTTTTCTCGGCTCCTGGCCCTCCTAGAGCAAAACGGGCCCGGATTTGGGATCACACCGTTTTTGGTCCATTTCTCTGGAACTATAATATCTAGGGTAATTTGTTCGGCGCCATTGGATTCGTGAGACGATTTCCGATTTTTCTAGGGGTCCGGGAATTTTCTAAAGTCGATTTTTTCGATTTTCGCGTTTTTCTCGGCTCCTGGGCCTCCTAGAGCAAAACGGGCCCGGATTTGGGATCACACGGTTTTTCGTCCCTATCTTTGGAAATATCACAGCTAGGACAATTTGGCTGCCGCCATTGGATTCGTGAGACGATTTCCGATTTTTCTAGGGGTCCGCGAATTGTCCACAGTCGATTTTTTCGTTTTTCGCATTTTTCTCGGCTCCTGGCCCTCCTAGAGCAAAACGGGGCCGGATTTGGGATCACACCGTTTTTCGCCCATATCTTTGGAAATACCATAGCTAGGACAATTTGGCTGGCGCCATTGGATTCGTGAGACGATTTCCGATTTTTCTAGGGGTCCGGGAATTTTCTAAAGTCGATTTTTTCGATTTTCGCGTTTTTCTCGGCTCCTGGGCCTCCTAGAGCAAAACGGGCCCGGATTTGGGATCACACGGTTTTTCGTCCCTATCTTTGGAAATATCACAGCTAGGACAATTTGGCTGCCGCCATTGGATTCGTGAGACGATTTCCGATTTTTCTAGGGGTCCGCGAATTGTCCACAGTCGATTTTTTCGTTTTTCGCATTTTTCTCGGCTCCTGGCCCTCCTAGAGCAAAACGGGGCCGGATTTGGGATCACACCGTTTTTCGCCCATATCTTTGGAAATACCATAGCAAGAACCATTTGGCTGGCCATTGGAGTCGTGAGACGATTTCCGATTTTTCTAGAGGTCCGGGAATTTTCTGAAGTCGATTTTTTCGTTTTTCGCGTTTTTCTGGGCTCCTATGCCTCCTAGGGCAAAAAGGGTCTGGATTTTGGAGCCCACCGTTTTACTTCCATATCTTTGGAAATATACTAGTCACCCGTCGAAGCGCATCAGTTCGATTCTTCGGCGCCTGCGCATTAGTCCGATTCCACTCCGCCTGCGCAACAGTCCGAAGCCTCTGCGCGTGCGCATCAGTCCAATTCTTCTGCGCATGCGCTTCAGTCCCATTCTTCGGCGCATGCGCCAGACTCCCCTCCGCCTGCGTATCAACCCGATGCCTCTGCGCATGCGCGTCAGTCCGATCCTGCTGCTCCTACGCATTAGTCCGATTCTTCTGCGCATGCGCATCAGTCCGACTCCCCTTAACCGGCGCATCCGTCCGATGCTTCTGCGTCTGCGCATCATTTCGATTTTTCGGCGCCTGCGCATTAGTCCGATGCCTCTGCGCGTGCTCGTCGGTTCGATTTCTCCGCACCTGCGCATCAGTTCGATTGCTCTCCGCCTGCACATCAGTCCAACTCCTATGGCTCCTAGAGCAAAAAAGGCCCGGATTTGGGATCACACCGTTTTCCGTCGATATCTTTGGAACTATAATATCTAGGGTAATTTGTTCGGCGCTGTTGGATTCGTGAGACGATTTCCGATTTTTCTAGGGGTCCGGGAATTTTCTAAAGTTGATTTTTTCGCTGTTCGCGTTTTTCTCGGCTCCTGGGCCTCCTAGAGCAAAACGGGCCCTGATTTGAGATCACACCGTTTTTAGCCCATATCTTTGGAAATATCATAGCTAGAACACTTTGGCTACCGCCATTGGATTCGTGAGACGATTTCCGATTTTTCTAGGGGTCCGGGAATTTTCTAAAGTCGATTTTTTCGATTTTCGCGTTTTTCTCGGCTCCTGGGCCTCCTAGAGCAAAACGGGCCCGGATTTGGGATCACACGGTTTTTCGTCCCTATCTTTGGAAATATCACAGCTAGGACAATTTGGCTGCCGCCATTGGATTCGTGAGACGATTTCCGATTTTTCTAGGGGTCCGCGAATTGTCCACAGTCGATTTTTTCGTTTTTCGCATTTTTCTCGGCTCCTGGCCCTCCTAGAGCAAAACGGGGCCGGATTTGGGATCACACCGTTTTTCGCCCATATCTTTGGAAATACCATAGCTAGGACAATTTGGCTGGCGCCATTGGATTCGTGAGACGATTTCCGATTTTTCTAGGGGTCCGGGAATTTTCTAAAGTCGATTTTTTCGTTTTTCGCGTTTTCCTCGGCTCCTGGCCCTCCTAGAGCAAAACGGGCCCGGATTTGGGATCACACCGTTTTTGGTCCATTTCTCTGGAACTATAATATCTAGGGTAATTTGTTCGGCGCCATTGGATTCGTGAGACGATTTCCGATTTTTCTAGGGGTCCGGGAATTTTCTAAAGTCGATTTTTTCGTTTTTCGCGTTGTTCTCGGCTCCTGGGCCTCCTAGAGCAAAACGGGGCCGGATTTGGGATCACACCGTTTTTCGCCCATATCTTTGGAAATACCATAGCGAGAACCATTTGGCTGGCCATTGGAGTCGTGAGACGATTTCCGATTTTTCTAGAGGTCCGGGAATTTTCTGAAGTCGATTTTTTCGTTTTTCGCGTTTTTCTGGGCTCCTATGCCTCCTAGGGCAAAAAGGGTCTGGATTTTGGAGCCCACCGTTTTACTTCCATATCTTTGGAAATATACTAGTCACCCGTCGAAGCGCATCAGTTCGATTCTTCGGCGCCTGCGCATTAGTCCGATTCCACTCCGCCTGCGCAACAGTCCGAAGCCTCTGCGCGTGCGCATCAGTCCAATTCTTCTGCGCATGCGCGTCAGTCCCATTCTTCGGCGCATGCGCCAGACTCCCCTCCGCCTGCGTATCAACCCGATGCCTCTGCGCATGCGCGTCAGTCCGATCCTGCTGCTCCTGCGCATCAGTCCGATCCTCCTGCTCCTGCGCATCAGTCCGATTGCTCTCCGCCTGCGCATCAGTTCGACTCCTATGGCTCCTGCGCATCATTCTTCGGCGCATGCGCCAGACTCCCCTCCGCCTGCGTATCAGCCCGATGCCTCTGCGCATGCGCGTCAGTCCGATCCTGCTGCTCCTACGCATTAGTACGATTCTTCTGCGCATGCGCATCAGTCCGACTCCCCTTAACCGGCGCATCCGTCCGATGCTTCTGCGTCTGCGCATCATTTCGATTTTTCGGCGCCTGCGCATTAGTCCGATGCCTCTGCGCGTGCTCGTCGGTTCGATTTCTCCGCACCTGCGCATCAGTTCGATTGCTCTCCGCCTGCACATCAGTCCAACTCCTATGGCTCCTAGAGCAAAAAAGGCCCGGATTTGGGATCACACCGTTTTCCGTCGATATCTTTGGAACTATAATATCTAGGGTAATTTGTTCGGCGCTATTGGATTCGTGAGACGATTTCCGATTTTTCTAGGGGTCCGGGAATTTTCTAAAGTCGATTTTTTCGCTGTTCGCGTTTTTCTCGGCTCCTGGGCCTCCTAGAGCAAAACGGGCCCTGATTTGAGATCACACCGTTTTTAGCCCATATCTTTGGAAATATCATAGCTAGAACACTTTGGCTACCGCCATTGGATTCGTGAGACGATTTCCGATTTTTCTAGGGGTCCGGGACTTTTCTAAAGTCGATTTTTTCGTTTTTCGCGTTTTTCTCGGCTCCTGGGCCTCCTAGAGCAAAACGGGCCCGGATTTGGGATCACACCGTTTTTCGTCCATATCTTTGGAAATATCATAGCTAGGACAATTTGGCTGGCGCCATTGGATTCCTGAGACGATTTCCGATTTTTCTAGGGGTCCGGGAATTTTCTAAAGTCGATTTTTTCGATTTTCGCGTTTTTCTCGGCTCCTGGGCCTCCTAGAGCAAAACGGGCCCGGATTTGGGATCACACGGTTTTTCGTCCCTATCTTTGGAAATATCACAGCTAGGACAATTTGGCTGCCGCCATTGGATTCGTGAGACGATTTCCGATTTTTCTAGGGGTCCGCGAATTGTCCACAGTCGATTTTTTCGTTTTTCGCATTTTTCTCGGCTCCTGGCCCTCCTAGAGCAAAACGGGGCCGGATTTGGGATCACACCGTTTTTCGCCCATATCTTTGGAAATACCATAGCTAGGACAATTTGGCTGGCGCCATTGGATTCGTGAGACGATTTCCGATTTTTCTAGGGGTCCGGGAATTTTCTAAAGTCGATTTTTTCGTTTTTTAGCGTTTTTCTCGGCTCCTGGCCCTCCTAGAGCAAAACGGGCCCGGATTTGGGATCACACCGTTTTTGGTCCATTTCTCTGGAACTATAATATCTAGGGTAATTTGTTCGGCGCCATTGGATTCGTGAGACGATTTCCGATTTTTCTAGGGGTCCGGGAATTTTCTAAAGTCGATTTTTTCGTTTTTCGCGTTGTTCTCGGCTCCTGGGCCTCCTAGAGCAAAACGGGGCCGGATTTGGGATCACACCGTTTTTCGCCCATATCTTTGGAAATACCATAGCAAGAACCATTTGGCTGGCCATTGGAGTCGTGAGACGATTTCCGATTTTTCTAGAGGTCCGGGAATTTTCTGAAGTCGATTTTTTCGTTTTTCGCGTTTTTCTGGGCTCCTATGCCTCCTAGGGCAAAAAGGGTCTGGATTTTGGAGCCCACCGTTTTACTTCCATATCTTTGGAAATATACTAGTCACCCGTCGAAGCGCATCAGTTCGATTCTTCGGCGCCTGCGCATTAGTCCGATTCCACTCCGCCTGCGCAACAGTCCGAAGCCTCTGCGCGTGCGCATCAGTCCAATTCTTCTGCGCATGCGCTTCAGTCCCATTCTTCGGCGCATGCGCCAGACTCCCCTCCGCCTGCGTATCAACCCGATGCCTCTGCGCATGCGCGTCAGTCCGATCCTGCTGCTCCTACGCATTAGTCCGATTCTTCTGCGCATGCGCATCAGTCCGACTCCCCTTAACCGGCGCATCCGTCCGATGCTTCTGCGTCTGCGCATCATTTCGATTTTTCGGCGCCTGCGCATTAGTCCGATGCCTCTGCGCGTGCTCGTCGGTTCGATTTCTCCGCACCTGCGCATCAGTTCGATTGCTCTCCGCCTGCACATCAGTCCAACTCCTATGGCTCCTAGAGCAAAAAAGGCCCGGATTTGGGATCACACCGTTTTCCGTCGATATCTTTGGAACTATAATATCTAGGGTAATTTGTTCGGCGCTATTGGATTCGTGAGACGATTTCCGATTTTTCTAGGGGTCCGGGAATTTTCTAAAGTTGATTTTTTCGCTGTTCGCGTTTTTCTCGGCTCCTGGGCCTCCTAGAGCAAAACGGGCCCTGATTTGAGATCACACCGTTTTTAGCCCATATCTTTGGAAATATCATAGCTAGAACACTTTGGCTACCGCCATTGGATTCGTGAGACGATTTCCGATTTTTCTAGGGGTCCGGGAATTTTCTAAAGTCGATTTTTTCGATTTTCGCGTTTTTCTCGGCTCCTGGGCCTCCTAGAGCAAAACGGGCCCGGATTTGGGATCACACGGTTTTTCGTCCCTATCTTTGGAAATATCACAGCTAGGACAATTTGGCTGCCGCCATTGGATTCGTGAGACGATTTCCGATTTTTCTAGGGGTCCGCGAATTGTCCACAGTCGATTTTTTCGTTTTTCGCATTTTTCTCGGCTCCTGGCCCTCCTAGAGCAAAACGGGGCCGGATTTGGGATCACACCGTTTTTCGCCCATATCTTTGGAAATACCATAGCTAGGACAATTTGGCTGGCGCCATTGGATTCGTGAGACGATTTCCGATTTTTCTAGGGGTCCGGGAATTTTCTAAAGTCGATTTTTTCGTTTTTCGCGTTTTCCTCGGCTCCTGGCCCTCCTAGAGCAAAACGGGCCCGGATTTGGGATCACACCGTTTTTGGTCCATTTCTCTGGAACTATAATATCTAGGGTAATTTGTTCGGCGCCATTGGATTCGTGAGACGATTTCCGATTTTTCTAGGGGTCCGGGAATTTTCTAAAGTCGATTTTTTCGTTTTTCGCGTTGTTCTCGGCTCCTGGGCCTCCTAGAGCAAAACGGGGCCGGATTTGGGATCACACCGTTTTTCGCCCATATCTTTGGAAATACCATAGCGAGAACCATTTGGCTGGCCATTGGAGTCGTGAGACGATTTCCGATTTTTCTAGAGGTCCGGGAATTTTCTGAAGTCGATTTTTTCGTTTTTCGCGTTTTTCTGGGCTCCTATGCCTCCTAGGGCAAAAAGGGTCTGGATTTTGGAGCCCACCGTTTTACTTCCATATCTTTGGAAATATACTAGTCACCCGTCGAAGCGCATCAGTTCGATTCTTCGGCGCCTGCGCATTAGTCCGATTCCACTCCGCCTGCGCAACAGTCCGAAGCCTCTGCGCGTGCGCATCAGTCCAATTCTTCTGCGCATGCGCGTCAGTCCCATTCTTCGGCGCATGCGCCAGACTCCCCTCCGCCTGCGTATCAACCCGATGCCTCTGCGCATGCGCGTCAGTCCGATCCTGCTGCTCCTGCGCATCAGTCCGATCCTCCTGCTCCTGCGCATCAGTCCGATTGCTCTCCGCCTGCGCATCAGTTCGACTCCTATGGCTCCTGCGCATCATTCTTCGGCGCATGCGCCAGACTCCCCTCCGCCTGCGTATCAGCCCGATGCCTCTGCGCATGCGCGTCAGTCCGATCCTGCTGCTCCTACGCATTAGTACGATTCTTCTGCGCATGCGCATCAGTCCGACTCCCCTTAACCGGCGCATCCGTCCGATGCTTCTGCGTCTGCGCATCATTTCGATTTTTCGGCGCCTGCGCATTAGTCCGATGCCTCTGCGCGTGCTCGTCGGTTCGATTTCTCCGCACCTGCGCATCAGTTCGATTGCTCTCCGCCTGCACATCAGTCCAACTCCTATGGCTCCTAGAGCAAAAAAGGCCCGGATTTGGGATCACACCGTTTTCCGTCGATATCTTTGGAACTATAATATCTAGGGTAATTTGTTCGGCGCTATTGGATTCGTGAGACGATTTCCGATTTTTCTAGGGGTCCGGGAATTTTCTAAAGTCGATTTTTTCGCTGTTCGCGTTTTTCTCGGCTCCTGGGCCTCCTAGAGCAAAACGGGCCCTGATTTGAGATCACACCGTTTTTAGCCCATATCTTTGGAAATATCATAGCTAGAACACTTTGGCTACCGCCATTGGATTCGTGAGACGATTTCCGATTTTTCTAGGGGTCCGGGACTTTTCTAAAGTCGATTTTTTCGTTTTTCGCGTTTTTCTCGGCTCCTGGGCCTCCTAGAGCAAAACGGGCCCGGATTTGGGATCACACCGTTTTTCGTCCATATCTTTGGAAATATCATAGCTAGGACAATTTGGCTGGCGCCATTGGATTCCTGAGACGATTTCCGATTTTTCTAGGGGTCCGGGAATTTTCTAAAGTCGATTTTTTCGATTTTCGCGTTTTTCTCGGCTCCTGGGCCTCCTAGAGCAAAACGGGCCCGGATTTGGGATCACACGGTTTTTCGTCCCTATCTTTGGAAATATCACAGCTAGGACAATTTGGCTGCCGCCATTGGATTCGTGAGACGATTTCCGATTTTTCTAGGGGTCCGCGAATTGTCCACAGTCGATTTTTTCGTTTTTCGCATTTTTCTCGGCTCCTGGCCCTCCTAGAGCAAAACGGGGCCGGATTTGGGATCACACCGTTTTTCGCCCATATCTTTGGAAATACCATAGCTAGGACAATTTGGCTGGCGCCATTGGATTCGTGAGACGATTTCCGATTTTTCTAGGGGTCCGGGAATTTTCTAAAGTCGATTTTTTCGTTTTTTAGCGTTTTTCTCGGCTCCTGGCCCTCCTAGAGCAAAACGGGCCCGGATTTGGGATCACACCGTTTTTGGTCCATTTCTCTGGAACTATAATATCTAGGGTAATTTGTTCGGCGCCATTGGATTCGTGAGACGATTTCCGATTTTTCTAGGGGTCCGGGAATTTTCTAAAGTCGATTTTTTCGTTTTTCGCGTTGTTCTCGGCTCCTGGGCCTCCTAGAGCAAAACGGGGCCGGATTTGGGATCACACCGTTTTTCGCCCATATCTTTGGAAATACCATAGCAAGAACCATTTGGCTGGCCATTGGAGTCGTGAGACGATTTCCGATTTTTCTAGAGGTCCGGGAATTTTCTGAAGTCGATTTTTTCGTTTTTCGCGTTTTTCTGGGCTCCTATGCCTCCTAGGGCAAAAAGGGTCTGGATTTTGGAGCCCACCGTTTTACTTCCATATCTTTGGAAATATACTAGTCACCCGTCGAAGCGCATCAGTTCGATTCTTCGGCGCCTGCGCATTAGTCCGATTCCACTCCGCCTGCGCAACAGTCCGAAGCCTCTGCGCGTGCGCATCAGTCCAATTCTTCTGCGCATGCGCTTCAGTCCCATTCTTCGGCGCATGCGCCAGACTCCCCTCCGCCTGCGTATCAACCCGATGCCTCTGCGCATGCGCGTCAGTCCGATCCTGCTGCTCCTACGCATTAGTCCGATTCTTCTGCGCATGCGCATCAGTCCGACTCCCCTTAACCGGCGCATCCGTCCGATGCTTCTGCGTCTGCGCATCATTTCGATTTTTCGGCGCCTGCGCATTAGTCCGATGCCTCTGCGCGTGCTCGTCGGTTCGATTTCTCCGCACCTGCGCATCAGTTCGATTGCTCTCCGCCTGCACATCAGTCCAACTCCTATGGCTCCTAGAGCAAAAAAGGCCCGGATTTGGGATCACACCGTTTTCCGTCGATATCTTTGGAACTATAATATCTAGGGTAATTTGTTCGGCGCTATTGGATTCGTGAGACGATTTCCGATTTTTCTAGGGGTCCGGGAATTTTCTAAATTTGATTTTTTCGCTGTTCGCGTTTTTCTCGGCTCCTGGGCCTCCTAGAGCAAAACGGGCCCTGATTTGAGATCACACCGTTTTTAGCCCATATCTTTGGAAATATCATAGCTAGAACACTTTGGCTACCGCCATTGGATTCGTGAGACGATTTCCGATTTTTCTAGGGGTCCGGGAATTTTCTAAAGTCGATTTTTTCGATTTTCGCGTTTTTCTCGGCTCCTGGGCCTCCTAGAGCAAAACGGGCCCGGATTTGGGATCACACGGTTTTTCGTCCCTATCTTTGGAAATATCACAGCTAGGACAATTTGGCTGCCGCCATTGGATTCGTGAGACGATTTCCGATTTTTCTAGGGGTCCGCGAATTGTCCACAGTCGATTTTTTCGTTTTTCGCATTTTTCTCGGCTCCTGGCCCTCCTAGAGCAAAACGGGGCCGGATTTGGGATCACACCGTTTTTCGCCCATATCTTTGGAAATACCATAGCAAGAACCATTTGGCTGGCCATTGGAGTCGTGAGACGATTTCCGATTTTTCTAGAGGTCCGGGAATTTTCTGAAGTCGATTTTTTCGTTTTTCGCGTTTTTCTGGGCTCCTATGCCTCCTAGGGCAAAAAGGGTCTGGATTTTGGAGCCCACCGTTTTACTTCCATATCTTTGGAAATATACTAGTCACCCGTCGAAGCGCATCAGTTCGATTCTTCGGCGCCTGCGCATTAGTCCGATTCCACTCCGCCTGCGCAACAGTCCGAAGCCTCTGCGCGTGCGCATCAGTCCAATTCTTCTGCGCATGCGCTTCAGTCCCATTCTTCGGCGCATGCGCCAGACTCCCCTCCGCCTGCGTATCAACCCGATGCCTCTGCGCATGCGCGTCAGTCCGATCCTGCTGCTCCTACGCATTAGTCCGATTCTTCTGCGCATGCGCATCAGTCCGACTCCCCTTAACCGGCGCATCCGTCCGATGCTTCTGCGTCTGCGCATCATTTCGATTTTTCGGCGCCTGCGCATTAGTCCGATGCCTCTGCGCGTGCTCGTCGGTTCGATTTCTCCGCACCTGCGCATCAGTTCGATTGCTCTCCGCCTGCACATCAGTCCAACTCCTATGGCTCCTAGAGCAAAAAAGGCCCGGATTTGGGATCACACCGTTTTCCGTCGATATCTTTGGAACTATAATATCTAGGGTAATTTGTTCGGCGCTATTGGATTCGTGAGACGATTTCCGATTTTTCTAGGGGTCCGGGAATTTTCTAAAGTTGATTTTTTCGCTGTTCGCGTTTTTCTCGGCTCCTGGGCCTCCTAGAGCAAAACGGGCCCTGATTTGAGATCACACCGTTTTTAGCCCATATCTTTGGAAATATCATAGCTAGAACACTTTGGCTACCGCCATTGGATTCGTGAGACGATTTCCGATTTTTCTAGGGGTCCGGGAATTTTCTAAAGTCGATTTTTTCGATTTTCGCGTTTTTCTCGGCTCCTGGGCCTCCTAGAGCAAAACGGGCCCGGATTTGGGATCACACGGTTTTTCGTCCCTATCTTTGGAAATATCACAGCTAGGACAATTTGGCTGCCGCCATTGGATTCGTGAGACGATTTCCGATTTTTCTAGGGGTCCGCGAATTGTCCACAGTCGATTTTTTCGTTTTTCGCATTTTTCTCGGCTCCTGGCCCTCCTAGAGCAAAACGGGGCCGGATTTGGGATCACACCGTTTTTCGCCCATATCTTTGGAAATACCATAGCTAGGACAATTTGGCTGGCGCCATTGGATTCGTGAGACGATTTCCGATTTTTCTAGGGGTCCGGGAATTTTCTAAAGTCGATTTTTTCGTTTTTCGCGTTGTTCTCGGCTCCTGGGCCTCCTAGAGCAAAACGGGGCCGGATTTGGGATCACACCGTTTTTCGCCCATATCTTTGGAAATACCATAGCAAGAACCATTTGGCTGGCCATTGGAGTCGTGAGACGATTTCCGATTTTTCTAGAGGTCCGGGAATTTTCTGAAGTCGATTTTTTCGTTTTTCGCGTTTTTCTGGGCTCCTATGCCTCCTAGGGCAAAAAGGGTCTGGATTTTGGAGCCCACCGTTTTACTTCCATATCTTTGGAAATATACTAGTCACCCGTCGAAGCGCATCAGTTCGATTCTTCGGCGCCTGCGCATTAGTCCGATTCCACTCCGCCTGCGCAACAGTCCGAAGCCTCTGCGCGTGCGCATCAGTCCAATTCTTCTGCGCATGCGCTTCAGTCCCATTCTTCGGCGCATGCGCCAGACTCCCCTCCGCCTGCGTATCAACCCGATGCCTCTGCGCATGCGCGTCAGTCCGATCCTGCTGCTCCTACGCATTAGTCCGATTCTTCTGCGCATGCGCATCAGTCCGACTCCCCTTAACCGGCGCATCCGTCCGATGCTTCTGCGTCTGCGCATCATTTCGATTTTTCGGCGCCTGCGCATTAGTCCGATGCCTCTGCGCGTGCTCGTCGGTTCGATTTCTCCGCACCTGCGCATCAGTTCGATTGCTCTCCGCCTGCACATCAGTCCAACTCCTATGGCTCCTAGAGCAAAAAAGGCCCGGATTTGGGATCACACCGTTTTCCGTCGATATCTTTGGAACTATAATATCTAGGGTAATTTGTTCGGCGCTATTGGATTCGTGAGACGATTTCCGATTTTTCTAGGGGTCCGGGAATTTTCTAAAGTTGATTTTTTCGCTGTTCGCGTTTTTCTCGGCTCCTGGGCCTCCTAGAGCAAAACGGGCCCTGATTTGAGATCACACCGTTTTTAGCCCATATCTTTGGAAATATCATAGCTAGAACACTTTGGCTACCGCCATTGGATTCGTGAGACGATTTCCGATTTTTCTAGGGGTCCGGGACTTTTCTAAAGTCGATTTTTTCGTTTTTCGCGTTTTTCTCGGCTCCTGGGCCTCCTAGAGCAAAACGGGCCCGGATTTGGGATCACACCGTTTTTCGTCCCTATCTTTGGAAATATCACAGCTAGGACAATTTGGCTGGCGCCATTGGATTCGCAATACGATTTCCGATTTTTCTAGGGGTCCGGGAATGTTCTAAAGTCGAGTTTTTCGTTTTTCGCGTTGTTCTCGGCTCCTGGGCCTCCTAGAGCCAAACGGGCGCGGATTTGGGATCACACCGTTCTTCGCCCATATCTTTGGAAATATCATAGCGAGGGCAATTTGGCTGGCGCCATTGGATTCGTGAGACGATTTTCGATTTTTCTAGGGGTCCGCGAATTGTCCACAGTCGTTTTTTTCGTTTTTCGCATTTGTCTCGGCTCCTGGCCCTCCTAGAGCAAAACGGGCCCGGATTTGAGATCACACCGTTTTCCGTCGATATCTTTGGAACTATAATATCTAGGGTAATTTGTTCGGCGCTATTGAATTCGTGAGACGATTTCCGATTTTTCTAGGGGTCCGGGAATTTTCTAAAGTCGATTTTTTCGCTGTTCGCGTTTTTCTCGGCTCCTGGGCCTCCTAGAGCAAAACGGGCCCTGATTTGAGATCACACCGTTTTTAGCCCATATCTTTGGAAATATCATAGCTAGAACACTTTGGCTACCGCCATTGGATTCGTGAGACGATTTCCGATTTTTCTAGGGGTCCGGGACTTTTCTAAAGTCGATTTTTTCGTTTTTCGCGTTTTTCTCGGCTCCTGGGCCTCCTAGAGCAAAACGGGCCCGGATTTGGGATCACACCGTTTTTCGTCCATATCTTTGGAAATATCATAGCTAGGACAATTTGGCTGGCGCCATTGGATTCCTGAGACGATTTCCGATTTTTCTAGGGGTCCGGGAATTTTCTAAAGTCGATTTTTTCGATTTTCGCGTTTTTCTCGGCTCCTGGGCCTCCTAGAGCAAAACGGGCCCGGATTTGGGATCACACGGTTTTTCGTCCCTATCTTTGGAAATATCACAGCTAGGACAATTTGGCTGCCGCCATTGGATTCGTGAGACGATTTCCGATTTTTCTAGGGGTCCGCGAATTGTCCACAGTCGATTTTTTCGTTTTTCGCATTTTTCTCGGCTCCTGGCCCTCCTAGAGCAAAACGGGGCCGGATTTGGGATCACACCGTTTTTCGCCCATATCTTTGGAAATACCATAGCTAGGACAATTTGGCTGGCGCCATTGGATTCGTGAGACGATTTCCGATTTTTCTAGGGGTCCGGGAATTTTCTAAAGTCGATTTTTTCGTTTTTTAGCGTTTTTCTCGGCTCCTGGCCCTCCTAGAGCAAAACGGGCCCGGATTTGGGATCACACCGTTTTTGGTCCATTTCTCTGGAACTATAATATCTAGGGTAATTTGTTCGGCGCCATTGGATTCGTGAGACGATTTCCGATTTTTCTAGGGGTCCGGGAATTTTCTAAAGTCGATTTTTTCGTTTTTCGCGTTGTTCTCGGCTCCTGGGCCTCCTAGAGCAAAACGGGGCCGGATTTGGGATCACACCGTTTTTCGCCCATATCTTTGGAAATACCATAGCAAGAACCATTTGGCTGGCCATTGGAGTCGTGAGACGATTTCCGATTTTTCTAGAGGTCCGGGAATTTTCTGAAGTCGATTTTTTCGTTTTTCGCGTTTTTCTGGGCTCCTATGCCTCCTAGGGCAAAAAGGGTCTGGATTTTGGAGCCCACCGTTTTACTTCCATATCTTTGGAAATATACTAGTCACCCGTCGAAGCGCATCAGTTCGATTCTTCGGCGCCTGCGCATTAGTCCGATTCCACTCCGCCTGCGCAACAGTCCGAAGCCTCTGCGCGTGCGCATCAGTCCAATTCTTCTGCGCATGCGCTTCAGTCCCATTCTTCGGCGCATGCGCCAGACTCCCCTCCGCCTGCGTATCAACCCGATGCCTCTGCGCATGCGCGTCAGTCCGATCCTGCTGCTCCTACGCATTAGTCCGATTCTTCTGCGCATGCGCATCAGTCCGACTCCCCTTAACCGGCGCATCCGTCCGATGCTTCTGCGTCTGCGCATCATTTCGATTTTTCGGCGCCTGCGCATTAGTCCGATGCCTCTGCGCGTGCTCGTCGGTTCGATTTCTCCGCACCTGCGCATCAGTTCGATTGCTCTCGGCCTGCACATCAGTCCAACTCCTATGGCTCCTAGAGCAAAAAAGGCCCGGATTTGGGATCACACCGTTTTCCGTCGATATCTTTGGAACTATAATATCTAGGGTAATTTGTTCGGCGCTATTGGATTCGTGAGACGATTTCCGATTTGTCTAGGGGTCCGGGAATTTTCTAAAGTTGATTTTTTCGCTGTTCGCGTTTTTCTCGGCTCCTGGGCCTCCTAGAGCAAAACGGGCCCTGATTTGAGATCACACCGTTTTTAGCCCATATCTTTGGAAATATCATAGCTAGAACACTTTGGCTACCGCCATTGGATTCGTGAGACGATTTCCGATTTTTCTAGGGGTCCGGGAATTTTCTAAAGTCGATTTTTTCGATTTTCGCGTTTTTCTCGGCTCCTGGGCCTCCTAGAGCAAAACGGGCCCGGATTTGGGATCACACGGTTTTTCGTCCCTATCTTTGGAAATATCACAGCTAGGACAATTTGGCTGCCGCCATTGGATTCGTGAGACGATTTCCGATTTTTCTAGGGGTCCGCGAATTGTCCACTGTCGATTTTTTCGTTTTTCGCATTTTTCTCGGCTCCTGGCCCTCCTAGAGCAAAACGGGGCCGGATTTGGGATCACACCGTTTTTCGCCCATATCTTTGGAAATACCATAGCTAGGACAATTTGGCTGGCGCCATTGGATTCGTGAGACGATTTCCGATTTTTCTAGGGGTCCGGGAATTTTCTAAAGTCGATTTTTTCGTTTTTCGCGTTGTTCTCGGCTCCTGGGCCTCCTAGAGCAAAACGGGGCCGGATTTGGGATCACACCGTTTTTCGCCCATATCTTTGGAAATACCATAGCAAGAACCATTTGGCTGGCCATTGGAGTCGTGAGACGATTTCCGATTTTTCTAGAGGTCCGGGAATTTTCTGAAGTCGATTTTTTCGTTTTTCGCGTTTTTCTGGGCTCCTATGCCTCCTAGGGCAAAAAGGGTCTGGATTTTGGAGCCCACCGTTTTACTTCCATATCTTTGGAAATATACTAGTCACCCGTCGAAGCGCATCAGTTCGATTCTTCGGCGCCTGCGCATTAGTCCGATTCCACTCCGCCTGCGCAACAGTCCGAAGCCTCTGCGCGTGCGCATCAGTCCAATTCTTCTGCGCATGCGCTTCAGTCCCATTCTTCGGCGCATGCGCCAGACTCCCCTCCGCCTGCGTATCAACCCGATGCCTCTGCGCATGCGCGTCAGTCCGATCCTGCTGCTCCTACGCATTAGTCCGATTCTTCTGCGCATGCGCATCAGTCCGACTCCCCTTAACCGGCGCATCCGTCCGATGCTTCTGCGTCTGCGCATCATTTCGATTTTTCGGCGCCTGCGCATTAGTCCGATGCCTCTGCGCGTGCTCGTCGGTTCGATTTCTCCGCACCTGCGCATCAGTTCGATTGCTCTCCGCCTGCACATCAGTCCAACTCCTATGGCTCCTAGAGCAAAAAAGGCCCGGATTTGGGATCACACCGTTTTCCGTCGATATCTTTGGAACTATAATATCTAGGGTAATTTGTTCGGCGCTATTGGATTCGTGAGACGATTTCCGATTTTTCTAGGGGTCCGGGAATTTTCTAAAGTTGATTTTTACGCTGTTCGCGTTTTTCTCGGCTCCTGGGCCTCCTAGAGCAAAACGGGCACTGATTTGAGATCACACCGTTTTTAGCCCATATCTTTGGAAATATCATAGCTAGAACACTTTGGCTACCGCCATTGGATTCGTGAGACGATTTCCGATTTTTCTAGGGGTCCGGGAATTTTCTAAAGTCGATTTTTTCGATTTTCGCGTTTTTCTCGGCTCCTGGGCCTCCTAGAGCAAAACGGGCCCGGATTTGGGATCACACGGTTTTTCGTCCCTATCTTTGGAAATATCACAGCTAGGACAATTTGGCTGGCGCCATTGGATTCGCAATACGATTTCCGATTTTTCTAGGGGTCCGGGAATGTTCTAAAGTCGAGTTTTTCGTTTTTCGCGTTGTTCTCGGCTCCTGGGCCTCCTAGAGCCAAACGGGCGCGGATTTGGGATCACACCGTTCTTCGCCCATATCTTTGGAAATATCATAGCGAGGGCAATTTGGCTGGCGCCATTGGATTCGTGAGACGATTTTCGATTTTTCTAGGGGTCCGCGAATTGTCCACAGTCGTTTTTTTCGTTTTTCGCATTTGTCTCGGCTCCTGGCCCTCCTAGAGCAAAACGGGCCCGGATTTGAGATCACACCGTTTTCCGTCGATATCTTTGGAACTATAATATCTAGGGTAATTTGTTCGGCGCTATTGAATTCGTGAGACGATTTCCGATTTTTCTAGGGGTCCGGGAATTTTCTAAAGTCGATTTTTTCGCTGTTCGCGTTTTTCTCGGCTCCTGGGCCTCCTAGAGCAAAACGGGCCCTGATTTGAGATCACACCGTTTTTAGCCCATATCTTTGGAAATATCATAGCTAGAACACTTTGGCTACCGCCATTGGATTCGTGAGACGATTTCCGATTTTTCTAGGGGTCCGGGACTTTTCTAAAGTCGATTTTTTCGTTTTTCGCGTTTTTCTCGGCTCCTGGGCCTCCTAGAGCAAAACGGGCCCGGATTTGGGATCACACCGTTTTTCGTCCATATCTTTGGAAATATCATAGCTAGGACAATTTGGCTGGCGCCATTGGATTCCTGAGACGATTTCCGATTTTTCTAGGGGTCCGGGAATTTTCTAAAGTCGATTTTTTCGATTTTCGCGTTTTTCTCGGCTCCTGGGCCTCCTAGAGCAAAACGGGCCCGGATTTGGGATCACACGGTTTTTCGTCCCTATCTTTGGAAATATCACAGCTAGGACAATTTGGCTGCCGCCATTGGATTCGTGAGACGATTTCCGATTTTTCTAGGGGTCCGCGAATTGTCCACAGTCGATTTTTTCGTTTTTCGCATTTTTCTCGGCTCCTGGCCCTCCTAGAGCAAAACGGGGCCGGATTTGGGATCACACCGTTTTTCGCCCATATCTTTGGAAATACCATAGCTAGGACAATTTGGCTGGCGCCATTGGATTCGTGAGACGATTTCCGATTTTTCTAGGGGTCCGGGAATTTTCTAAAGTCGATTTTTTCGTTTTTCGCGTTTTCCTCGGCTCCTGGCCCTCCTAGAGCAAAACGGGCCCGGATTTGGGATCACACCGTTTTTGGTCCATTTCACTGGAACTATAATATCTAGGGTAATTTGTTCGGCGCCATTGGATTCGTGAGACGATTTCCGATTTTTCTAGGGGTCCGGGAATTTTCTAAAGTCGATTTTTTCGTTTTTCGCGTTGTTCTCGGCTCCTGGGCCTCCTAGAGCAAAACGGGGCCGGATTTGGGATCACACCGTTTTTCGCCCATATCTTTGGAAATACCATAGCGAGAACCATTTGGCTGGCCATTGGAGTCGTGAGACGATTTCCGATTTTTCTAGAGGTCCGGGAATTTTCTGAAGTCGATTTTTTCGTTTTTCGCGTTTTTCTGGGCTCCTATGCCTCCTAGGGCAAAAAGGGTCTGGATTTTGGAGCCCACCGTTTTACTTCCATATCTTTGGAAATATACTAGTCACCCGTCGAAGCGCATCAGTTCGATTCTTCGGCGCCTGCGCATTAGTCCGATTCCACTCCGCCTGCGCAACAGTCCGAAGCCTCTGCGCGTGCGCATCAGTCCAATTCTTCTGCGCATGCGCGTCAGTCCCATTCTTCGGCGCATGCGCCAGACTCCCCTCCGCCTGCGTATCAACCCGATGCCTCTGCGCATGCGCGTCAGTCCGATCCTGCTGCTCCTGCGCATCAGTCCGATCCTCCTGCTCCTGCGCATCAGTCCGATTGCTCTCCGCCTGCGCATCAGTTCGACTCCTATGGCTCCTGCGCATCATTCTTCGGCGCATGCGCCAGACTCCCCTCCGCCTGCGTATCAGCCCGATGCCTCTGCGCATGCGCGTCAGTCCGATCCTGCTGCTCCTACGCATTAGTACGATTCTTCTGCGCATGCGCATCAGTCCGACTCCCCTTAACCGGCGCATCCGTCCGATGCTTCTGCGTCTGCGCATCATTTCGATTTTTCGGCGCCTGCGCATTAGTCCGATGCCTCTGCGCGTGCTCGTCGGTTCGATTTCTCCGCACCTGCGCATCAGTTCGATTGCTCTCCGCCTGCACATCAGTCCAACTCCTATGGCTCCTAGAGCAAAAAAGGCCCGGATTTGGGATCACACCGTTTTCCGTCGATATCTTTGGAACTATAATATCTAGGGTAATTTGTTCGGCGCTATTGGATTCGTGAGACGATTTCCGATTTTTCTAGGGGTCCGGGAATTTTCTAAAGTCGATTTTTTCGCTGTTCGCGTTTTTCTCGGCTCCTGGGCCTCCTAGAGCAAAACGGGCCCTGATTTGAGATCACACCGTTTTTAGCCCATATCTTTGGAAATATCATAGCTAGAACACTTTGGCTACCGCCATTGGATTCGTGAGACGATTTCCGATTTTTCTAGGGGTCCGGGACTTTTCTAAAGTCGATTTTTTCGTTTTTCGCGTTTTTCTCGGCTCCTGGGCCTCCTAGAGCAAAACGGGCCCGGATTTGGGATCACACCGTTTTTCGTCCATATCTTTGGAAATATCATAGCTAGGACAATTTGGCTGGCGCCATTGGATTCCTGAGACGATTTCCGATTTTTCTAAGGGTCCGGGAATTTTCTAAAGTCGATTTTTTCGATTTTCGCGTTTTTCTCGGCTCCTGGGCCTCCTAGAGCAAAACGGGCCCGGATTTGGGATCACACGGTTTTTCGTCCCTATCTTTGGAAATATCACAGCTAGGACAATTTGGCTGCCGCCATTGGATTCGTGAGACGATTTCCGATTTTTCTAGGGGTCCGCGAATTGTCCACAGTCGATTTTTTCGTTTTTCGCATTTTTCTCGGCTCCTGGCCCTCCTAGAGCAAAACGGGGCCGGATTTGGGATCACACCGTTTTTCGCCCATATCTTTGGAAATACCATAGCTAGGACAATTTGGCTGGCGCCATTGGATTCGTGAGACGATTTCCGATTTTTCTAGGGGTCCGGGAATTTTCTAAAGTCGATTTTTTCGTTTTTCGCGTTTTTCTCGGCTCCTGGCCCTCCTAGAGCAAAACGGGCCCGGATTTGGGATCACACCGTTTTTGGTCCATTTCTCTGGAACTATAATATCTAGGGTAATTTGTTCGGCGCCATTGGATTCGTGAGACGATTTCCGATTTTTCTAGGGGTCCGGGAATTTTCTAAAGTCGATTTTTTCGATTTTCGCGTTTTTCTCGGCTCCTGGGCCTCCTAGAGCAAAACGGGCCCGGATTTGGGATCACACGGTTTTTCGTCCCTATCTTTGGAAATATCACAGCTAGGACAATTTGGCTGCCGCCATTGGATTCGTGAGACGATTTCCGATTTTTCTAGGGGTCCGCGAATTGTCCACAGTCGATTTTTTCGTTTTTCGCATTTTTCTCGGCTCCTGGCCCTCCTAGAGCAAAACGGGGCCGGATTTGGGATCACACCGTTTTTCGCCCATATCTTTGGAAATACCATAGCTAGGACAATTTGGCTGGCGCCATTGGATTCGTGAGACGATTTCCGATTTTTCTAGGGGTCCGGGAATTTTCTAAAGTCGATTTTTTCGTTTTTCGCGTTTTCCTCGGCTCCTGGCCCTCCTAGAGCAAAACGGGCCCGGATTTGGGATCACACCGTTTTTGGTCCATTTCTCTGGAACTATAATATCTAGGGTAATTTGTTCGGCGCCATTGGATTCGTGAGACGATTTCCGATTTTTCTAGGGGTCCGGGAATTTTCTAAAGTCGATTTTTTCGTTTTTCGCGTTGTTCTCGGCTCCTGGGCCTCCTAGAGCAAAACGGGGCCGGATTTGGGATCACACCGTTTTTCGCCCATATCTTTGGAAATACCATAGCGAGAACCATTTGGCTGGCCATTGGAGTCGTGAGACGATTTCCGATTTTTCTAGAGGTCCGGGAATTTTCTGAAGTCGATTTTTTCGTTTTTCGCGTTTTTCTGGGCTCCTATGCCTCCTAGGGCAAAAAGGGTCTGGATTTTGGAGCCCACCGTTTTACTTCCATATCTTTGGAAATATACTAGTCACCCGTCGAAGCGCATCAGTTCGATTCTTCGGCGCCTGCGCATTAGTCCGATTCCACTCCGCCTGCGCAACAGTCCGAAGCCTCTGCGCGTGCGCATCAGTCCAATTCTTCTGCGCATGCGCGTCAGTCCCATTCTTCGGCGCATGCGCCAGACTCCCCTCCGCCTGCGTATCAACCCGATGCCTCTGCGCATGCGCGTCAGTCCGATCCTGCTGCTCCTGCGCATCAGTCCGATCCTCCTGCTCCTGCGCATCAGTCCGATTGCTCTCCGCCTGCGCATCAGTTCGACTCCTATGGCTCCTGCGCATCATTCTTCGGCGCATGCGCCAGACTCCCCTCCGCCTGCGTATCAGCCCGATGCCTCTGCGCATGCGCGTCAGTCCGATCCTGCTGCTCCTACGCATTAGTACGATTCTTCTGCGCATGCGCATCAGTCCGACTCCCCTTAACCGGCGCATCCGTCCGATGCTTCTGCGTCTGCGCATCATTTCGATTTTTCGGCGCCTGCGCATTAGTCCGATGCCTCTGCGCGTGCTCGTCGGTTCGATTTCTCCGCACCTGCGCATCAGTTCGATTGCTCTCCGCCTGCACATCAGTCCAACTCCTATGGCTCCTAGAGCAAAAAAGGCCCGGATTTGGGATCACACCGTTTTCCGTCGATATCTTTGGAACTATAATATCTAGGGTAATTTGTTCGGCGCTATTGGATTCGTGAGACGATTTCCGATTTTTCTAGGGGTCCGGGAATTTTCTAAAGTCGATTTTTTCGCTGTTCGCGTTTTTCTCGGCTCCTGGGCCTCCTAGAGCAAAACGGGCCCTGATTTGAGATCACACCGTTTTTAGCCCATATCTTTGGAAATATCATAGCTAGAACACTTTGGCTACCGCCATTGGATTCGTGAGACGATTTCCGATTTTTCTAGGGGTCCGGGACTTTTCTAAAGTCGATTTTTTCGTTTTTCGCGTTTTTCTCGGCTCCTGGGCCTCCTAGAGCAAAACGGGCCCGGATTTGGGATCACACCGTTTTTCGTCCATATCTTTGGAAATATCATAGCTAGGACAATTTGGCTGGCGCCATTGGATTCCTGAGACGATTTCCGATTTTTCTAAGGGTCCGGGAATTTTCTAAAGTCGATTTTTTCGATTTTCGCGTTTTTCTCGGCTCCTGGGCCTCCTAGAGCAAAACGGGCCCGGATTTGGGATCACACGGTTTTTCGTCCCTATCTTTGGAAATATCACAGCTAGGACAATTTGGCTGCCGCCATTGGATTCGTGAGACGATTTCCGATTTTTCTAGGGGTCCGCGAATTGTCCACAGTCGATTTTTTCGTTTTTCGCATTTTTCTCGGCTCCTGGCCCTCCTAGAGCAAAACGGGGCCGGATTTGGGATCAGACCGTTTTTCGCCCATATCTTTGGAAATACCATAGCTAGGACAATTTGGCTGGCGCCATTGGATTCGTGAGACGATTTCCGATTTTTCTAGGGGTCCGGGAATTTTCTAAAGTCGATTTTTTCGTTTTTCGCGTTTTTCTCGGCTCCTGGCCCTCCTAGAGCAAAACGGGCCCGGATTTGGGATCACACCGTTTTTGGTCCATTTCTCTGGAACTATAATATCTAGGGTAATTTGTTCGGCGCCATTGGATTCGTGAGACGATTTCCGATTTTTCTAGGGGTCCGGGAATTTTCTAAAGTCGATTTTTTCGATTTTCGCGTTTTTCTCGGCTCCTGGGCCTCCTAGAGCAAAACGGGCCCGGATTTGGGATCACAGGGTTTTTCGTCCCTATCTTTGGAAATATCACAGCTAGGACAATTTGGCTGCCGCCATTGGATTCGTGAGACGATTTCCGATTTTTCTAGGGGTCCGCGAATTGTCCACAGTCGATTTTTTCGTTTTTCGCATTTTTCTCGGCTCCTGGCCCTCCTAGAGCAAAACGGGCCCGGATTTGGGATCACACCGTTTTTGGTCCATTTCTCTGGAACTATAATATCTAGGGTAATTTGTTCGGCGCCATTGGATTCGTGAGACGATTTCCGATTTTTCTAGGGGTCCGGGAATTTTCTAAAGTCGATTTTTTCGTTTTTCGCGTTGTTCTCGGCTCCTGGGCCTCCTAGAGCAAAACGGGGCCGGATTTGGGATCACACCGTTTTTCGCCCATATCTTTGGAAATACCATAGCAAGAACCATTTGGCTGGCCATTGGAGTCGTGAGACGATTTCCGATTTTTCTAGAGGTCCGGGAATTTTCTGAAGTCGATTTTTTCGTTTTTCGCGTTTTTCTGGGCTCCTATGCCTCCTAGGGCAAAAAGGGTCTGGATTTTGGAGCCCACCGTTTTACTTCCATATCTTTGGAAATATACTAGTCACCCGTCGAAGCGCATCAGTTCGATTCTTCGGCGCCTGCGCATTAGTCCGATTCCACTCCGCCTGCGCAACAGTCCGAAGCCTCTGCGCGTGCGCATCAGTCCAATTCTTCTGCGCATGCGCTTCAGTCCCATTCTTCGGCGCATGCGCCAGACTCCCCTCCGCCTGCGTATCAACCCGATGCCTCTGCGCATGCGCGTCAGTCCGATCCTGCTGCTCCTACGCATTAGTCCGATTCTTCTGCGCATGCGCATCAGTCCGACTCCCCTTAACCGGCGCATCCGTCCGATGCTTCTGCGTCTGCGCATCATTTCGATTTTTCGGCGCCTGCGCATTAGTCCGATGCCTCTGCGCGTGCTCGTCGGTTCGATTTCTCCGCACCTGCGCATCAGTTCGATTGCTCTCCGCCTGCACATCAGTCCAACTCCTATGGCTCCTAGAGCAAAAAAGGCCCGGATTTGGGATCACACCGTTTTCCGTCGATATCTTTGGAACTATAATATCTAGGGTAATTTGTTCGGCGCTATTGGATTCGTGAGACGATTTCCGATTTTTCTAGGGGTCCGGGAATTTTCTAAAGTTGATTTTTTCGCTGTTCGCGTTTTTCTCGGCTCCTGGGCCTCCTAGAGCAAAACGGGCCCTGATTTGAGATCACTCCGTTTTTAGCCCATATCTTTGGAAATATCATAGCTAGAACACTTTGGCTACCGCCATTGGATTCGTGAGACGATTTCCGATTTTTCTAGGGGTCCGGGAATTTTCTAAAGTCGATTTTTTCGATTTTCGCGTTTTTCTCGGCTCCTGGGCCTCCTAGAGCAAAACGGGCCCGGATTTGGGATCACACGGTTTTTCGTCCCTATCTTTGGAAATATCACAGCTAGGACAATTTGGCTGCCGCCATTGGATTCGTGAGACGATTTCCGATTTTTCTAGGGGTCCGCGAATTGTCCACAGTCGATTTTTTCGTTTTTCGCATTTTTCTCGGCTCCTGGCCCTCCTAGAGCAAAACGGGGCCGGATTTGGGATCACACCGTTTTTCGCCCATATCTTTGGAAATACCATAGCTAGGACAATTTGGCTGGCGCCATTGGATTCGTGAGACGATTTCCGATTTTTCTAGGGGTCCGGGAATTTTCTAAAGTCGATTTTTTCGTTTTTCGCGTTGTTCTCGGCTCCTGGGCCTCCTAGAGCAAAACGGGGCCGGATTTGGGATCACACCGTTTTTCGCCCATATCTTTGGAAATACCATAGCAAGAACCATTTGGCTGGCCATTGGAGTCGTGAGACGATTTCCGATTTTTCTAGAGGTCCGGGAATTTTCTGAAGTCGATTTTTTCGTTTTTCGCGTTTTTCTGGGCTCCTATGCCTCCTAGGGCAAAAAGGGTCTGGATTTTGGAGCCCACCGTTTTACTTCCATATCTTTGGAAATATACTAGTCACCCGTCGAAGCGCATCAGTTCGATTCTTCGGCGCCTGCGCATTAGTCCGATTCCACTCCGCCTGCGCAACAGTCCGAAGCCTCTGCGCGTGCGCATCAGTCCAATTCTTCTGCGCATGCGCTTCAGTCCCATTCTTCGGCGCATGCGCCAGACTCCCCTCCGCCTGCGTATCAACCCGATGCCTCTGCGCATGCGCGTCAGTCCGATCCTGCTGCTCCTACGCATTAGTCCGATTCTTCTGCGCATGCGCATCAGTCCGACTCCCCTTAACCGGCGCATCCGTCCGATGCTTCTGCGTCTGCGCATCATTTCGATTTTTCGGCGCCTGCGCATTAGTCCGATGCCTCTGCGCGTGCTCGTCGGTTCGATTTCTCCGCACCTGCGCATCAGTTCGATTGCTCTCCGCCTGCACATCAGTCCAACTCCTATGGCTCCTAGAGCAAAAAAGGCCCGGATTTGGGATCACACCGTTTTCCGTCGATATCTTTGGAACTATAATATCTAGGGTAATTTGTTCGGCGCTATTGGATTCGTGAGACGATTTCCGATTTTTCTAGGGGTCCGGGAATTTTCTAAAGTTGATTTTTTCGCTGTTCGCGTTTTTCTCGGCTCCTGGGCCTCCTAGAGCAAAACGGGCACTGATTTGAGATCACACCGTTTTTAGCCCATATCTTTGGAAATATCATAGCTAGAACACTTTGGCTACCGCCATTGGATTCGTGAGACGATTTCCGATTTTTCTAGGGGTCCGGGAATTTTCTAAAGTCGATTTTTTCGATTTTCGCGTTTTTCTCGGCTCCTGGGCCTCCTAGAGCAAAACGGGCCCGGATTTGGGATCACACGGTTTTTCGTCCCTATCTTTGGAAATATCACAGCTAGGACAATTTGGCTGGCGCCATTGGATTCGCAATACGATTTCCGATTTTTCTAGGGGTCCGGGAATGTTCTAAAGTCGAGTTTTTCGTTTTTCGCGTTGTTCTCGGCTCCTGGGCCTCCTAGAGCCAAACGGGCGCGGATTTGGGATCACACCGTTCTTCGCCCATATCTTTGGAAATATCATAGCGAGGGCAATTTGGCTGGCGCCATTGGATTCGTGAGACGATTTTCGATTTTTCTAGGGGTCCGCGAATTGTCCACAGTCGTTTTTTTCGTTTTTCGCATTTGTCTCGGCTCCTGGCCCTCCTAGAGCAAAACGGGCCCGGATTTGAGATCACACCGTTTTCCGTCGATATCTTTGGAACTATAATATCTAGGGTAATTTGTTCGGCGCTATTGAATTCGTGAGACGATTTCCGATTTTTCTAGGGGTCCGGGAATTTTCTAAAGTCGATTTTTTCGCTGTTCGCGTTTTTCTCGGCTCCTGGGCCTCCTAGAGCAAAACGGGCCCTGATTTGAGATCACACCGTTTTTAGCCCATATCTTTGGAAATATCATAGCTAGAACACTTTGGCTACCGCCATTGGATTCGTGAGACGATTTCCGATTTTTCTAGGGGTCCGGGACTTTTCTAAAGTCGATTTTTTCGTTTTTCGCGTTTTTCTCGGCTCCTGGGCCTCCTAGAGCAAAACGGGCCCGGATTTGGGATCACACCGTTTTTCGTCCATATCTTTGGAAATATCATAGCTAGGACAATTTGGCTGGCGCCATTGGATTCCTGAGACGATTTCCGATTTTTCTAGGGGTCCGGGAATTTTCTAAAGTCGATTTTTTCGATTTTCGCGTTTTTCTCGGCTCCTGGGCCTCCTAGAGCAAAACGGGCCCGGATTTGGGATCACACGGTTTTTCGTCCCTATCTTTGGAAATATCACAGCTAGGACAATTTGGCTGCCGCCATTGGATTCGTGAGACGATTTCCGATTTTTCTAGGGGTCCGCGAATTGTCCACAGTCGATTTTTTCGTTTTTCGCATTTTTCTCGGCTCCTGGCCCTCCTAGAGCAAAACGGGGCCGGATTTGGGATCACACCGTTTTTCGCCCATATCTTTGGAAATACCATAGCTAGGACAATTTGGCTGGCGCCATTGGATTCGTGAGACGATTTCCGATTTTTCTAGGGGTCCGGGAATTTTCTAAAGTCGATTTTTTCGTTTTTCGCGTTTTCCTCGGCTCCTGGCCCTCCTAGAGCAAAACGGGCCCGGATTTGGGATCACACCGTTTTTGGTCCATTTCTCTGGAACTATAATATCTAGGGTAATTTGTTCGGCGCCATTGGATTCGTGAGACGATTTCCGATTTTTCTAGGGGTCCGGGAATTTTCTAAAGTCGATTTTTTCGTTTTTCGCGTTGTTCTCGGCTCCTGGGCCTCCTAGAGCAAAACGGGGCCGGATTTGGGATCACACCGTTTTTCGCCCATATCTTTGGAAATACCATAGCGAGAACCATTTGGCTGGCCATTGGAGTCGTGAGACGATTTCCGATTTTTCTAGAGGTCCGGGAATTTTCTGAAGTCGATTTTTTCGTTTTTCGCGTTTTTCTGGGCTCCTATGCCTCCTAGGGCAAAAAGGGTCTGGATTTTGGAGCCCACCGTTTTACTTCCATATCTTTGGAAATATACTAGTCACCCGTCGAAGCGCATCAGTTCGATTCTTCGGCGCCTGCGCATTAGTCCGATTCCACTCCGCCTGCGCAACAGTCCGAAGCCTCTGCGCGTGCGCATCAGTCCAATTCTTCTGCGCATGCGCGTCAGTCCCATTCTTCGGCGCATGCGCCAGACTCCCCTCCGCCTGCGTATCAACCCGATGCCTCTGCGCATGCGCGTCAGTCCGATCCTGCTGCTCCTGCGCATCAGTCCGATCCTCCTGCTCCTGCGCATCAGTCCGATTGCTCTCCGCCTGCGCATCAGTTCGACTCCTATGGCTCCTGCGCATCATTCTTCGGCGCATGCGCCAGACTCCCCTCCGCCTGCGTATCAGCCCGATGCCTCTGCGCATGCGCGTCAGTCCGATCCTGCTGCTCCTACGCATTAGTACGATTCTTCTGCGCATGCGCATCAGTCCGACTCCCCTTAACCGGCGCATCCGTCCGATGCTTCTGCGTCTGCGCATCATTTCGATTTTTCGGCGCCTGCGCATTAGTCCGATGCCTCTGCGCGTGCTCGTCGGTTCGATTTCTCCGCACCTGCGCATCAGTTCGATTGCTCTCCGCCTGCACATCAGTCCAACTCCTATGGCTCCTAGAGCAAAAAAGGCCCGGATTTGGGATCACACCGTTTTCCGTCGATATCTTTGGAACTATAATATCTAGGGTAATTTGTTCGGCGCTATTGGATTCGTGAGACGATTTCCGATTTTTCTAGGGGTCCGGGAATTTTCTAAAGTCGATTTTTTCGCTGTTCGCGTTTTTCTCGGCTCCTGGGCCTCCTAGAGCAAAACGGGCCCTGATTTGAGATCACACCGTTTTTAGCCCATATCTTTGGAAATATCATAGCTAGAACACTTTGGCTACCGCCATTGGATTCGTGAGACGATTTCCGATTTTTCTAGGGGTCCGGGACTTTTCTAAAGTCGATTTTTTCGTTTTTCGCGTTTTTCTCGGCTCCTGGGCCTCCTAGAGCAAAACGGGCCCGGATTTGGGATCACACCGTTTTTCGTCCATATCTTTGGAAATATCATAGCTAGGACAATTTGGCTGGCGCCATTGGATTCCTGAGACGATTTCCGATTTTTCTAAGGGTCCGGGAATTTTCTAAAGTCGATTTTTTCGATTTTCGCGTTTTTCTCGGCTCCTGGGCCTCCTAGAGCAAAACGGGCCCGGATTTGGGATCACACGGTTTTTCGTCCCTATCTTTGGAAATATCACAGCTAGGACAATTTGGCTGCCGCCATTGGATTCGTGAGACGATTTCCGATTTTTCTAGGGGTCCGCGAATTGTCCACAGTCGATTTTTTCGTTTTTCGCATTTTTCTCGGCTCCTGGCCCTCCTAGAGCAAAACGGGGCCGGATTTGGGATCACACCGTTTTTCGCCCATATCTTTGGAAATACCATAGCTAGGACAATTTGGCTGGCGCCATTGGATTCGTGAGACGATTTCCGATTTTTCTAGGGGTCCGGGAATTTTCTAAAGTCGATTTTTTCGTTTTTCGCGTTTTTCTCGGCTCCTGGCCCTCCTAGAGCAAAACGGGCCCGGATTTGGGATCACACCGTTTTTGGTCCATTTCTCTGGAACTATAATATCTAGGGTAATTTGTTCGGCGCCATTGGATTCGTGAGACGATTTCCGATTTTTCTAGGGGTCCGGGAATTTTCTAAAGTCGATTTTTTCGATTTTCGCGTTTTTCTCGGCTCCTGGGCCTCCTAGAGCAAAACGGGCCCGGATTTGGGATCACACGGTTTTTCGTCCCTATCTTTGGAAATATCACAGCTAGGACAATTTGGCTGCCGCCATTGGATTCGTGAGACGATTTCCGATTTTTCTAGGGGTCCGCGAATTGTCCACAGTCGATTTTTTCGTTTTTCGCATTTTTCTCGGCTCCTGGCCCTCCTAGAGCAAAACGGGGCCGGATTTGGGATCACACCGTTTTTCGCCCATATCTTTGGAAATACCATAGCTAGGACAATTTGGCTGGCGCCATTGGATTCGTGAGACGATTTCCGATTTTTCTAGGGGTCCGGGAATTTTCTAAAGTCGATTTTTTCGTTTTTCGCGTTTTTCTCGGCTCCTGGCCCTCCTAGAGCAAAACGGGCCCGGATTTGGGATCACACCGTTTTTGGTCCATTTCTCTGGAACTATAATATCTAGGGTAATTTGTTCGGCGCCATTGGATTCGTGAGAAGATTTCCGATTTTTCTAGGGGTCCGGGAATTTTCTAAAGTCGATTTTTTCGTTTTTCGCGTTGTTCTCGGCTCCTGGGCCTCCTAGAGCAAAACGGGGCCGGATTTGGGATCACACCGTTTTTCGCCCATATCTTTGGAAATACCATAGCAAGAACCATTTGGCTGGCCCTTGGAGTCGTGAGACGATTTCCGATTTTTCTAGAGGTCCGGGAATTTTCTGAAGTCGATTTTTTCGTTTTTCGCGTTTTTCTGGGCTCCTATGCCTCCTAGGGCAAAAAGGGTCTGGATTTTGGAGCCCACCGTTTTACTTCCATATCTTTGGAAATATACTAGTCACCCGTCGAAGCGCATCAGTTCGATTCTTCGGCGCCTGCGCATTAGTCCGATTCCACTCCGCCTGCGCAACAGTCCGAAGCCTCTGCGCGTGCGCATCAGTCCAATTCTTCTGCGCATGCGCTTCAGTCCCATTCTTCGGCGCATGCGCCAGACTCCCCTCCGCCTGCGTATCAACCCGATGCCTCTGCGCATGCGCGTCAGTCCGATCCTGCTGCTCCTACGCATTAGTCCGATTCTTCTGCGCATGCGCATCAGTCCGACTCCCCTTAACCGGCGCATCCGTCCGATGCTTCTGCGTCTGCGCATCATTTCGATTTTTCGGCGCCTGCGCATTAGTCCGATGCCTCTGCGCGTGCTCGTCGGTTCGATTTCTCCGCACCTGCGCATCAGTTCGATTGCTCTCCGCCTGCACATCAGTCCAACTCCTATGGCTCCTAGAGCAAAAAAGGCCCGGATTTGGGATCACACCGTTTTCCGTCGATATCTTTGGAACTATAATATCTAGGGTAATTTGTTCGGCGCTATTGGATTCGTGAGACGATTTCCGATTTTTCTAGGGGTCCGGGAATTTTCTAAAGTTGATTTTTTCGCTGTTCGCGTTTTTCTCGGCTCCTGGGCCTCCTAGAGCAAAACGGGCCCTGATTTGAGATCACACCGTTTTTAGCCCATATCTTTGGAAATATCATAGCTAGAACACTTTGGCTACCGCCATTGGATTCGTGAGACGATTTCCGATTTTTCTAGGGGTCCGGGAATTTTCTAAAGTCGATTTTTTCGATTTTCGCGTTTTTCTCGGCTCCTGGGCCTCCTAGAGCAAAACGGGCCCGGATTTGGGATCACACGGTTTTTCGTCCCTATCTTTGGAAATATCACAGCTAGGACAATTTGGCTGCCGCCATTGGATTCGTGAGACGATTTCCGATTTTTCTAGGGGTCCGCGAATTGTCCACAGTCGATTTTTTCGTTTTTCGCATTTTTCTCGGCTCCTGGCCCTCCTAGAGCAAAACGGGGCCGGATTTAGGATCACACTGTTTTTCGCCCATATCTTTGGAAATACCATAGCTAGGACAATTTGGCTGGCGCCATTGGATTCGTGAGACGATTTCCGATTTTTCTAGGGGTCCGGGAATTTTCTAAAGTCGATTTTTTCGTTTTTCGCGTTTTTCTCGGCTCCTGGGCCTCCTAGAGCAAAACGGGCCCTGATTTGAGATCACACCGTTTTTAGCCCATATCTTTGGAAATATCATAGCTAGAACACTTTGGCTACCGCCATTGGATTCGTGAGACGATTTCCGATTTTTCTAGGGGTCCGGGACTTTTCTAAAGTCGATTTTTTCGATTTTCGCGTTTTTCTCGGCTCCTGGGCCTCCTAGAGCAAAACGGGCCCGGATTTGGGATCACACGGTTTTTCGTCCCTATCTTTGGAAATATCACAGCTAGGACAATTTGGCTGGCGCCATTGGATTCGCAATACGATTTCCGATTTTTCTAGGGGTCCGGGAATGTTCTAAAGTCGAGTTTTTCGTTTTTCGCGTTGTTCTCGGCTCCTGGGCCTCCTAGAGCCAAACGGGCGCGGATTTGGGATCACACCGTTCTTCGCCCATATCTTTGGAAATATCATAGCGAGGGCAATTTGGCTGGCGCCATTGGATTCGTGAGACGATTTTCGATTTTTCTAGGGGTCCGCGAATTGTCCACAGTCGTTTTTTTCGTTTTTCGCATTTGTCTCGGCTCCTGGCCCTCCTAGAGCAAAACGGGCCCGGATTTGAGATCACACCGTTTTCCGTCGATATCTTTGGAACTATAATATCTAGGGTAATTTGTTCGGCGCTATTGGATTCGTGAGACGATTTCCGATTTTTCTAGGGGTCCGGGAATTTTCTAAAGTCGATTTTTTCGCTGTTCGCGTTTTTCTCGGCTCCTGGGCCTCCTAGAGCAAAACGGGCCCTGATTTGAGATCACACCGTTTTTAGCCCATATCTTTGGAAATATCATAGCTAGAACACTTTGGCTACCGCCATTGGATTCGTGAGACGATTTCCGATTTTTCTAGGGGTCCGGGAATTTTCTAAAGTCGATTTTTTCGATTTTCGCGTTTTTCTCGGCTCCTGGGCCTCCTAGAGCAAAACGGGCCCGGATTTGGGATCACACGGTTTTTCGTCCCTATCTTTGGAAATATCACAGCTAGGACAATTTGGCTGCCGCCATTGGATTCGTGAGACGATTTCCGATTTTTCTAGGGGTCCGCGAATTGTCCACAGTCGATTTTTTCGTTTTTCGCATTTTTCTCGGCTCCTGGCCCTCCTAGAGCAAAACGGGGCCGGATTTAGGATCACACTGTTTTTCGCCCATATCTTTGGAAATACCATAGCTAGGACAATTTGGCTGGCGCCATTGGATTCGTGAGACGATTTCCGATTTTTCTAGGGGTCCGGGAATTTTCTAAAGTCGATTTTTTCGTTTTTCGCGTTTTTCTCGGCTCCTGGGCCTCCTAGAGCAAAACGGGCCCTGATTTGAGATCACACCGTTTTTAGCCCATATCTTTGGAAATATCATAGCTAGAACACTTTGGCTACCGCCATTGGATTCGTGAGACGATTTCCGATTTTTCTAGGGGTCCGGGACTTTTCTAAAGTCGATTTTTTCGATTTTCGCGTTTTTCTCGGCTCCTGGGCCTCCTAGAGCAAAACGGGCCCGGATTTGGGATCACACGGTTTTTCGTCCCTATCTTTGGAAATATCACAGCTAGGACAATTTGGCTGGCGCCATTGGATTCGCAATACGATTTCCGATTTTTCTAGGGGTCCGGGAATGTTCTAAAGTCGAGTTTTTCGTTTTTCGCGTTGTTCTCGGCTCCTGGGCCTCCTAGAGCCAAACGGGCGCGGATTTGGGATCACACCGTTCTTCGCCCATATCTTTGGAAATATCATAGCGAGGGCAATTTGGCTGGCGCCATTGGATTCGTGAGACGATTTTCGATTTTTCTAGGGGTCCGCGAATTGTCCACAGTCGTTTTTTTCGTTTTTCGCATTTGTCTCGGCTCCTGGCCCTCCTAGAGCAAAACGGGCCCGGATTTGAGATCACACCGTTTTCCGTCGATATCTTTGGAACTATAATATCTAGGGTAATTTGTTCGGCGCTATTGGATTCGTGAGACGATTTCCGATTTTTCTAGGGGTCCGGGAATTTTCTAAAGTCGATTTTTTCGCTGTTCGCGTTTTTCTCGGCTCCTGGGCCTCCTAGAGCAAAACGGGCCCTGATTTGAGATCACACCGTTTTTAGCCCATATCTTTGGAAATATCATAGCTAGAACACTTTGGCTACCGCCATTGGATTCGTGAGACGATTTCCGATTTTTCTAGGGGTCCGGGACTTTTCTAAAGTCGATTTTTTCGTTTTTCGCGTTTTTCTCGGCTCCTGGGCCTCCTAGAGCAAAACGGGCCCGGATTTGGGATCACACCGTTTTTCGTCCATATCTTTGGAAATATCATAGCTAGGACAATTTGGCTGGCGCCATTGGATTCCTGAGACGATTTCCGATTTTTCTAGGGGTCCGGGAATTTTCTAAAGTCGATTTTTTCGATTTTCGCGTTTTTCTCGGCTCCTGGGCCTCCTAGAGCAAAACGGGCCCGGATTTGGGATCACACGGTTTTTCGTCCCTATCTTTGGAAATATCACAGCTAGGACAATTTGGCTGCCGCCATTGGATTCGTGAGACGATTTCCGATTTTTCTAGGGGTCCGCGAATTGTCCACAGTCGATTTTTTCGTTTTTCGCATTTTTCTCGGCTCCTGGCCCTCCTAGAGCAAAACGGGGCCGGATTTGGGATCACACCGTTTTTCGCCCATATCTTTGGAAATATCATAGCTAGGACAATTTGGCTACCGCCATTGGATTCGTGAGACGATTTCCGATTTTTCTAGGGGTCCGGGACTTTTCTAAAGTCGATTTTTTCGATTTTCGCGTTTTTCTCGGCTCCTGGGCCTCCTAGAGCAAAACGGGCCCGGATTTGGGATCACACGGTTTTTCGTCCCTATCTTTGGAAATATCACAGCTAGGACAATTTGGCTGGCGCCATTGGATTCGCAATACGATTTCCGATTTTTCTAGGGGTCCGGGAATGTTCTAAAGTCGAGTTTTTCGTTTTTCGCGTTGTTCTCGGCTCCTGGGCCTCCTAGAGCCAAACGGGCGCGGATTTGGGATCACACCGTTCTTCGCCCATATCTTTGGAAATATCATAGCGAGGGCAATTTGGCTGGCGCCATTGGATTCGTGAGACGATTTTCGATTTTTCTAGGGGTCCGCGAATTGTCCACAGTCGTTTTTTTCGTTTTTCGCATTTGTCTCGGCTCCTGGCCCTCCTAGAGCAAAACGGGCCCGGATTTGAGATCACACCGTTTTCCGTCGATATCTTTGGAACTATAATATCTAGGGTAATTTGTTCGGCGCTATTGGATTCGTGAGACGATTTCCGATTTTTCTAGGGGTCCGGGAATTTTCTAAAGTCGATTTTTTCGCTGTTCGCGTTTTTCTCGGCTCCTGGGCCTCCTAGAGCAAAACGGGCCCTGATTTGAGATCACACCGTTTTTAGCCCATATCTTTGGAAATATCATAGCTAGAACACTTTGGCTACCGCCATTGGATTCGTGAGACGATTTCCGATTTTTCTAGGGGTCCGGGACTTTTCTAAAGTCGATTTTTTCGTTTTTCGCGTTTTTCTCGGCTCCTGGGCCTCCTAGAGCAAAACGGGCCCGGATTTGGGATCACACCGTTTTTCGTCCATATCTTTGGAAATATCATAGCTAGGACAATTTGGCTGGCGCCATTGGATTCCTGAGACGATTTCCGATTTTTCTAGGGGTCCGGGAATTTTCTAAAGTCGATTTTTTCGATTTTCGCGTTTTTCTCGGCTCCTGGGCCTCCTAGAGCAAAACGGGCCCGGATTTGGGATCACACGGTTTTTCGTCCCTATCTTTGGAAATATCACAGCTAGGACAATTTGGCTGCCGCCATTGGATTCGTGAGACGATTTCCGATTTTTCTAGGGGTCCGCGAATTGTCCACAGTCGATTTTTTCGTTTTTCGCATTTTTCTCGGCTCCTGGCCCTCCTAGAGCAAAACGGGGCCGGATTTGGGATCACACCGTTTTTCGCCCATATCTTTGGAAATACCATAGCTAGGACAATTTGGCTGGCGCCATTGGATTCGTGAGACGATTTCCGATTTTTCTAGGGGTCCGGGAATTTTCTAAAGTCGATTTTTTCGTTTTTCGCGTTTTCCTCGGCTCCTGGCCCTCCTAGAGCAAAACGGGCCCGGATTTGGGATCACACCGTTTTTGGTCCATTTCTCTGGAACTATAATATCTAGGGTAATTTGTTCGGCGCCATTGGATTCGTGAGACGATTTCCGATTTTTCTAGGGGTCCGGGAATTTTCTAAAGTCGATTTTTTCGTTTTTCGCGTTGTTCTCGGCTCCTGGGCCTCCTAGAGCAAAACGGGGCCGGATTTGGGATCACACCGTTTTTCGCCCATATCTTTGGAAATACCATAGCGAGAACCATTTGGCTGGCCATTGGAGTCGTGAGACGATTTCCGATTTTTCTAGAGGTCCGGGAATTTTCTGAAGTCGATTTTTTCGTTTTTCGCGTTTTTCTGGGCTCCTATGCCTCCTAGGGCAAAAAGGGTCTGGATTTTGGAGCCCACCGTTTTACTTCCATATCTTTGGAAATATACTAGTCACCCGTCGAAGCGCATCAGTTCGATTCTTCGGCGCCTGCGCATTAGTCCGATTCCACTCCGCCTGCGCAACAGTCCGAAGCCTCTGCGCGTGCGCTTCAGTCCAATTCTTCTGCGCATGCGCGTCAGTCCCATTCTTCGGCGCATGCGCCAGACTCCCCTCCGCCTGCGTATCAACCCGATGCCTCTGCGCATGCGCGTCAGTCCGATCCTGCTGCTCCTGCGCATCAGTCCGATCCTCCTGCTCCTGCGCATCAGTCCGATTGCTCTCCGCCTGCGCATCAGTTCGACTCCTATGGCTCCTGCGCATCATTCTTCGGCGCATGCGCCAGACTCCCCTCCGCCTGCGTATCAGCCCGATACCTCTGCGCATGCGCGTCAGTCCGATCCTGCTGCTCCTACGCATTAGTACGATTCTTCTGCGCATGCGCATCAGTCCGACTCCCCTTAACCGGCGCATCCGTCCGATGCTTCTGCGTCTGCGCATCATTTCGATTTTTCGGCGCCTGCGCATTAGTCCGATGCCTCTGCGCGTGCTCGTCGGTTCGATTTCTCCGCACCTGCGCATCAGTTCGATTGCTCTCCGCCTGCACATCAGTCCAACTCCTATGGCTCCTAGAGCAAAAAAGGCCCGGATTTGGGATCACACCGTTTTCCGTCGATATCTTTGGAACTATAATATCTAGGGTAATTTGTTCGGCGCTATTGGATTCGTGAGACGATTTCCGATTTTTCTAGGGGTCCGGGAATTTTCTAAAGTCGATTTTTTCGCTGTTCGCGTTTTTCTCGGCTCCTGGGCCTCCTAGAGCAAAACGGGCCCTGATTTGAGATCACACCGTTTTTAGCCCATATCTTTGGAAATATCATAGCTAGAACACTTTGGCTACCGCCATTGGATTCGTGAGACGATTTCCGATTTTTCTAGGGGTCCGGGACTTTTCTAAAGTCGATTTTTTCGTTTTTCGCGTTTTTCTCGGCTCCTGGGCCTCCTAGAGCAAAACGGGGCCGGATTTGGGATCACACCGTTTTTCGCCCATATCTTTGGAAATACCATAGCAAGAACCATTTGGCTGGCCATTGGAGTCGTGAGACGATTTCCGATTTTTCTAGAGGTCCGGGAATTTTCTGAAGTCGATTTTTTCGTTTTTCGCGTTTTTCTGGGCTCCTATGCCTCCTAGGGCAAAAAGGGTCTGGATTTTGGAGCCCACCGTTTTACTTCCATATCTTTGGAAATATACTAGTCACCCGTCGAAGCGCATCAGTTCGATTCTTCGGCGCCTGCGCATTAGTCCGAATCCACTCCGCCTGCGCAACAGTCCGAAGCCTCTGCGCGTGCGCATCAGTCCAATTCTTCTGCGCATGCGCTTCAGTCCCATTCTTCGGCGCATGCGCCAGACTCCCCTCCGCCTGCGTATCAACCCGATGCCTCTGCGCATGCGCGTCAGTCCGATCCTGCTGCTCCTACGCATTAGTCCGATTCTTCTGCGCATGCGCATCAGTCCGACTCCCCTTAACCGGCGCATCCGTCCGATGCTTCTGCGTCTGCGCATCATTTCGATTTTTCGGCGCCTGCGCATTAGTCCGATGCCTCTGCGCGTGCTCGTCGGTTCGATTTCTCCGCACCTGCGCATCAGTTCGATTGCTCTCCGCCTGCACATCAGTCCAACTCCTATGGCTCCTAGAGCAAAAAAGGCCCGGATTTGGGATCACACCGTTTTCCGTCGATATCTTTGGAACTATAATATCTAGGGTAATTTGTTCGGCGCTATTGGATTCGTGAGACGATTTCCGATTTTTCTAGGGGTCCGGGAATTTTCTAAAGTTGATTTTTTCGCTGTTCGCGTTTTTCTCGGCTCCTGGGCCTCCTAGAGCAAAACGGGCCCTGATTTGAGATCACACCGTTTTTAGCCCATATCTTTGGAAATATCATAGCTAGAACACTTTGGCTACCGCCATTGGATTCGTGAGACGATTTCCGATTTTTCTAGGGGTCCGGGAATTTTCTAAAGTCGATTTTTTCGATTTTCGCGTTTTTCTCGGCTCCTGGGCCTCCTAGAGCAAAACGGGCCCGGATTTGGGATCACACGGTTTTTCGTCCCTATCTTTGGAAATATCACAGCTAGGACAATTTGGCTGCCGCCATTGGATTCGTGAGACGATTTCCGATTTTTCTAGGGGTCCGCGAATTGTCCACAGTCGATTTTTTCGTTTTTCGCATTTTTCTCGGCTCCTGGCCCTCCTAGAGCAAAACGGGGCCGGATTTAGGATCACACTGTTTTTCGCCCATATCTTTGGAAATACCATAGCTAGGACAATTTGGCTGGCGCCATTGGATTCGTGAGACGATTTCCGATTTTTCTAGGGGTCCGGGAATTTTCTAAAGTCGATTTTTTCGTTTTTCGCGTTTTTCTCGGCTCCTGGGCCTCCTAGAGCAAAACGGGCCCTGATTTGAGATCACACCGTTTTTAGCCCATATCTTTGGAAATATCATAGCTAGAACACTTTGGCTACCGCCATTGGATTCGTGAGACGATTTCCGATTTTTCTAGGGGTCCGGGACTTTTCTAAAGTCGATTTTTTCGATTTTCGCGTTTTTCTCGGCTCCTGGGCCTCCTAGAGCAAAACGGGCCCGGATTTGGGATCACACGGTTTTTCGTCCCTATCTTTGGAAATATCACAGCTAGGACAATTTGGCTGGCGCCATTGGATTCGCAATACGATTTCCGATTTTTCTAGGGGTCCGGGAATGTTCTAAAGTCGAGTTTTTCGTTTTTCGCGTTGTTCTCGGCTCCTGGGCCTCCTAGAGCCAAACGGGCGCGGATTTGGGATCACACCGTTCTTCGCCCATATCTTTGGAAATATCATAGCGAGGGCAATTTGGCTGGCGCCATTGGATTCGTGAGACGATTTTCGATTTTTCTAGGGGTCCGCGAATTGTCCACAGTCGTTTTTTCGTTTTTCGCATTTGTCTCGGCTCCTGGCCCTCCTAGAGCAAAACGGGCCCGGATTTGAGATCACACCGTTTTCCGTCGATATCTTTGGAACTATAATATCTAGGGTAATTTGTTCGGCGCTATTGGATTCGTGAGACGATTTCCGATTTTTCTAGGGGTCCGGGAATTTTCTAAAGTCGATTTTTTCGCTGTTCGCGTTTTTCTCGGCTCCTGGGCCTCCTAGAGCAAAACGGGCCCTGATTTGAGATCACACCGTTTTTAGCCCATATCTTTGGAAATATCATAGCTAGAACACTTTGGCTACCGCCATTGGATTCGTGAGACGATTTCCGATTTTTCTAGGGGTCCGGGACTTTTCTAAAGTCGATTTTTTCGTTTTTCGCGTTTTTCTCGGCTCCTGGGCCTCCTAGAGCAAAACGGGCCCGGATTTGGGATCACACCGTTTTTCGTCCATATCTTTGGAAATATCATAGCTAGGACAATTTGGCTGCCGCCATTGGATTCGTGAGACGATTTCCGATTTTTCTAGGGGTCCGCGAATTGTCCACAGTCGATTTTTTCGTTTTTCGCATTTTTCTCGGCTCCTGGCCCTCCTAGAGCAAAACGGGGCCGGATTTAGGATCACACTGTTTTTCGCCCATATCTTTGGAAATACCATAGCTAGGACAATTTGGCTGGCGCCATTGGATTCGTGAGACGATTTCCGATTTTTCTAGGGGTCCGGGAATTTTCTAAAGTCGATTTTTTCGTTTTTCGCGTTTTTCTCGGCTCCTGGGCCTCCTAGAGCAAAACGGGCCCTGATTTGAGATCACACCGTTTTTAGCCCATATCTTTGGAAATATCATAGCTAGAACACTTTGGCTACCGCCATTGGATTCGTGAGACGATTTCCGATTTTTCTAGGGGTCCGGGACTTTTCTAAAGTCGATTTTTTCGATTTTCGCGTTTTTCTCGGCTCCTGGGCCTCCTAGAGCAAAACGGGCCCGGATTTGGGATCACACGGTTTTTCGTCCCTATCTTTGGAAATATCACAGCTAGGACAATTTGGCTGGCGCCATTGGATTCGCAATACGATTTCCGATTTTTCTAGGGGTCCGGGAATGTTCTAAAGTCGAGTTTTTCGTTTTTCGCGTTGTTCTCGGCTCCTGGGCCTCCTAGAGCCAAACGGGCGCGGATTTGGGATCACACCGTTCTTCGCCCATATCTTTGGAAATATCATAGCGAGGGCAATTTGGCTGGCGCCATTGGATTCGTGAGACGATTTTCGATTTTTCTAGGGGTCCGCGAATTGTCCACAGTCGTTTTTTTCGTTTTTCGCATTTGTCTCGGCTCCTGGCCCTCCTAGAGCAAAACGGGCCCGGATTTGAGATCACACCGTTTTCCGTCGATATCTTTGGAACTATAATATCTAGGGTAATTTGTTCGGCGCTATTGGATTCGTGAGACGATTTCCGATTTTTCTAGGGGTCCGGGAATTTTCTAAAGTCGATTTTTTCGCTGTTCGCGTTTTTCTCGGCTCCTGGGCCTCCTAGAGCAAAACGGGCCCTGATTTGAGATCACACCGTTTTTAGCCCATATCTTTGGAAATATCATAGCTAGAACACTTTGGCTACCGCCATTGGATTCGTGAGACGATTTCCGATTTTTCTAGGGGTCCGGGACTTTTCTAAAGTCGATTTTTTCGTTTTTCGCGTTTTTCTCGGCTCCTGGGCCTCCTAGAGCAAAACGGGCCCGGATTTGGGATCACACCGTTTTTCGTCCATATCTTTGGAAATATCATAGCTAGGACAATTTGGCTGGCGCCATTGGATTCCTGAGACGATTTCCGATTTTTCTAGGGGTCCGGGAATTTTCTAAAGTCGATTTTTTCGATTTTCGCGTTTTTCTCGGCTCCTGGGCCTCCTAGAGCAAAACGGGCCCGGATTTGGGATCACACGGTTTTTCGTCCCTATCTTTGGAAATATCACAGCTAGGACAATTTGGCTGCCGCCATTGGATTCGTGAGACGATTTCCGATTTTTCTAGGGGTCCGCGAATTGTCCACAGTCGATTTTTTCGTTTTTCGCATTTTTCTCGGCTCCTGGCCCTCCTAGAACAAAACGGGGCCGGATTTGGGATCACACCGTTTTTCGCCCATATCTTTGGAAATACCATAGCTAGGACAATTTGGCTGGCGCCATTGGATTCGTGAGACGATTTCCGATTTTTCTAGGGGTCCGGGAATTTTCTAAAGTCGATTTTTTCGTTTTTCGCGTTTTCCTCGGCTCCTGGCCCTCCTAGAGCAAAACGGGCCCGGATTTGGGATCACACCGTTTTTGGTCCATTTCTCTGGAACTATAATATCTAGGGTAATTTGTTCGGCGCCATTGGATTCGTGAGACGATTTCCGATTTTTCTAGGGGTCCGGGAATTTTCTAAAGTCGATTTTTTCGTTTTTCGCGTTGTTCTCGGCTCCTGGGCCTCCTAGAGCAAAACGGGGCCGGATTTGGGATCACACCGTTTTTCGCCCATATCTTTGGAAATACCATAGCGAGAACCATTTGGCTGGCCATTGGAGTCGTGAGACGATTTCCGATTTTTCTAGAGGTCCGGGAATTTTCTGAAGTCGATTTTTTCGTTTTTCGCGTTTTTCTGGGCTCCTATGCCTCCTAGGGCAAAAAGGGTCTGGATTTTGGAGCCCACCGTTTTACTTCCATATCTTTGGAAATATACTAGTCACCCGTCGAAGCGCAGCAGTTCGATTCTTCGGCGCCTGCGCATTAGTCCGATTCCACTCCGCCTGCGCAACAGTCCGAAGCCTCTGCGCGTGCGCTTCAGTCCAATTCTTCTGCGCATGCGCGTCAGTCCCATTCTTCGGCGCATGCGCCAGACTCCCCTCCGCCTGCGTATCAACCCGATGCCTCTGCGCATGCGCGTCAGTCCGATCCTGCTGCTCCTGCGCATCAGTCCGATCCTCCTGCTCCTGCGCATCAGTCCGATTGCTCTCCGCCTGCGCATCAGTTCGACTCCTATGGCTCCTGCGCATCATTCTTCGGCGCATGCGCCAGACTCCCCTCCGCCTGCGTATCAGCCCGATACCTCTGCGCATGCGCGTCAGTCCGATCCTGCTGCTCCTACGCATTAGTACGATTCTTCTGCGCATGCGCATCAGTCCGACTCCCCTTAACCGGCGCATCCGTCCGATGCTTCTGCGTCTGCGCATCATTTCGATTTTTCGGCGCCTGCGCATTAGTCCGATGCCTCTGCGCGTGCTCGTCGGTTCGATTTCTCCGCACCTGCGCATCAGTTCGATTGCTCTCCGCCTGCACATCAGTCCAACTCCTATGGCTCCTAGAGCAAAAAAGGCCCGGATTTGGGATCACACCGTTTTCCGTCGATATCTTTGGAACTATAATATCTAGGGTAATTTGTTCGGCGCTATTGGATTCGTGAGACGATTTCCGATTTTTCTAGGGGTCCGGGAATTTTCTAAAGTCGATTTTTTCGCTGTTCGCGTTTTTCTCGGCTCCTGGGCCTCCTAGAGCAAAACGGGCCCTGATTTGAGATCACACCGTTTTTAGCCCATATCTTTGGAAATATCATAGCTAGAACACTTTGGCTACCGCCATTGGATTCGTGAGACGATTTCCGATTTTTCTAGGGGTCCGGGACTTTTCTAAAGTCGATTTTTTCGTTTTTCGCGTTTTTCTCGGCTCCTGGGCCTCCTAGAGCAAAACGGGCCCGGATTTGGGATCACACCGTTTTTCGTCCATATCTTTGGAAATATCATAGCTAGGACAATTTGGCTGGCGCCATTGGATTCCTGAGACGATTTCCGATTTTTCTAAGGGTCCGGGAATTTTCTAAAGTCGATTTTTTCGATTTTCGCGTTTTTCTCGGCTCCTGGGCCTCCTAGAGCAAAACGGGCCCGGATTTGGGATCACACGGTTTTTCGTCCCTATCTTTGGAAATATCACAGCTAGGACAATTTGGCTGCCGCCATTGGATTCGTGAGACGATTTCCGATTTTTCTAGGGGTCCGCGAATTGTCCACAGTCGATTTTTTCGTTTTTCGCATTTTTCTCGGCTCCTGGCCCTCCTAGAGCAAAACGGGGCCGGATTTGGGATCACACCGTTTTTCGCCCATATCTTTGGAAATACCATAGCTAGGACAATTTGGCTGGCGCCATTGGATTCGTGAGACGATTTCCGATTTTTCTAGGGGTCCGGGAATTTTCTAAAGTCGATTTTTTCGTTTTTCGCGTTTTTCTCGGCTCCTGGCCCTCCTAGAGCAAAACGGGCCCGGATTTGGGATCACACCGTTTTTGGTCCATTTCTCTGGAACTATAATATCTAGGGTAATTTGTTCGGCGCCATTGGATTCGTGAGACGATTTCCGATTTTTCTAGGGGTCCGGGAATTTTCTAAAGTCGATTTTTTCGATTTTCGCGTTTTTCTCGGCTCCTGGGCCTCCTAGAGCAAAACGGGCCCGGATTTGGGATCACACGGTTTTTCGTCCCTATCTTTGGAAATATCACAGCTAGGACAATTTGGCTGCCGCCATTGGATTCGTGAGACGATTTCCGATTTTTCTAGGGGTCCGGGAATTTTCTAAAGTTGATTTTTTCGCTGTTCGCGTTTTTCTCGGCTCCTGGGCCTCCTAGAGCAAAACGGGCCCTGATTTGAGATCACACCGTTTTTAGCCCATATCTTTGGAAATATCATAGCTAGAACACTTTGGCTACCGCCATTGGATTCGTGAGACGATTTCCGATTTTTCTAGGGGTCCGGGAATTTTCAAAAGTCGATTTTTTCGATTTTCGCGTTTTTCTCGGCTCCTGGCCCTCCTAGAGCAAAACGGGCCCGGATTTGGGATCACACCGTTTTTGGTCCATTTCTCTGGAACTATAATATCTAGGGTAATTTGTTCGGCGCCATTGGATTCGTGAGACGATTTCCGATTTTTCTAGGGGTCCGCGAATTGTCCACAGTCGATTTTTTCGTTTTTCGCATTTTTCTCGGCTCCTGGCCCTCCTAGAGCAAAACGGGGCCGGATTTGGGATCACACCGTTTTTCGCCCATATCTTTGGAAATACCATAGCTAGGACAATTTGGCTGGCGCCATTGGATTCGTGAGACGATTTCCGATTTTTCTAGGGGTCCGGGAATTTTCTAAAGTCGATTTTTTCGTTTTTCGCGTTTTTCTCGGCTCCTGGCCCTCCTAGAGCAAAACGGGCCCGGATTTGGGATCACACCGTTTTTGGTCCATTTCTCTGGAACTATAATATCTAGGGTAATTTGTTCGGCGCCATTGGATTCGTGAGACGATTTCCGATTTTTCTAGGGGTCCGGGAATTTTCTAAAGTCGATTTTTTCGTTTTTCGCGTTGTTCTCGGCTCCTGGGCCTCCTAGAGCAAAACGGGGCCGGATTTGGGATCACACCGTTTTTCGCCCATATCTTTGGAAATACCATAGCGAGAACCATTTGGCTGGCCATTGGAGTCGTGAGACGATTTCCGATTTTTCTAGAGGTCCGGGAATTTTCTGAAGTCGATTTTTTCGTTTTTCGCGTTTTTCTGGGCTCCTATGCCTCCTAGGGCAAAAAGGGTCTGGATTTTGGAGCCCACCGTTTTACTTCCATATCTTTGGAAATATACTAGTCACCCGTCGAAGCGCATCAGTTCGATTCTTCGGCGCCTGCGCATTAGTCCGATTCCACTCCGCCTGCGCAACAGTCCGAAGCCTCTGCGCGTGCGCATCAGTCCAATTCTTCTGCGCATGCGCGTCAGTCCCATTCTTCGGCGCATGCGCCAGACTCCCCTCCGCCTGCGTATCAACCCGATGCCTCTGCGCATGCGCGTCAGTCCGATCCTGCTGCTCCTACGCATTAGGCCGATTCTTCTGCGCATGCGCATCAGTCCGACTCCCCTTAACCGGCGCATCCGTCCGATGCTTCTGCGTCTGCGCATCATTTCGATTTTTCGGCGCCTGCGCATTAGTCCGATGCCTCTGCGCGTGCTCGTCGGTTCGATATCTCCGCACCTGCGCATCAGTTCGATTGCTCTCCGCCTGCACATCAGTCCAACTCCTATGGCTCCTAGAGCAAAAAAGGCCCGGATTTGGGATCACACCGTTTTCCGTCGATATCTTTGGAACTATAATATCTAGGGTAATTTGTTCGGCGCTATTGGATTCGTGAGACGATTTCCGATTTTTCTAGGGGTCCGGGAATTTTCTAAAGTTGATTTTTTCGCTGTTCGCGTTTTTCTCGGCTCCTGGGCCTCCTAGAGCAAAACGGGCCCTGATTTGAGATCACACCGTTTTTAGCCCATATCTTTGGAAATATCATAGCTAGAACACTTTGGCTACCGCCATTGGATTCGTGAGACGATTTCCGATTTTTCTAGGGGTCCGGGACTTTTCTAAAGTCGATTTTTTCGTTTTTCGCGTTTTTCTCGGCTCCTGGGCCTCCTAGAGCAAAACGGGCCCGGATTTGGGATCACACCGTTTTTCGTCCATATCTTTGGAAATATCATAGCTAGGACAATTTGGCTGGCCCCATTGGATTCCTGAGACGATTTCCGATTTTTCTAGGGGTCCGGGAATTTTCTAAAGTCGATTTTTTCGATTTTCGCGTTTTTCTCGGCTCCTGGGCCTCCTAGAGCAAAACGGGCCCGGATTTGGGATCACACGGTTTTTCGTCCCTATCTTTGGAAATATCACAGCTAGGACAATTTGGCTGGCGCCATTGGATTCGCAATACGATTTCCGATTTTTCTAGGGGTCCGGGAATGTTCTAAAGTCGAGTTTTTCGTTTTTCGCGTTGTTCTCGGCTCCTGGGCCTCCTAGAGCCAAACGGGCGCGGATTTGGGATCACACCGTTCTTCGCCCATATCTTTGGAAATATCATAGCGAGGGCAATTTGGCTGGCGCCATTGGATTCGTGAGACGATTTTCGATTTTTCTAGGGGTCCGCGAATTGTCCACAGTCGTTTTTTTCGTTTTTCGCATTTGTCTCGGCTCCTGGCCCTCCTAGAGCAAAACGGGCCCGGATTTGGAAACACACCGTTTTTCGTCCATTTCTCTGGAACTATAATATCTAGGGTAATTTGTTCGGCGCCATTGGATTCGTGAGACGATTTCCGATTTTTCTAGGGGTCCGGGAATTTTCTAAAGTCGATTTTTTCGTTTTTCGCGTTTTTCTCGGCTCCTGGGCCTCCTAGAGCAAAACGGGCCCGGATTTGGGATCACACGGTTTTTCGTCCCTATCTTTGGAAATATCACAGCTAGGACAATTTGGCTGGCGCCATTGGATTCCTGAGACGATTTCCGATTTTTCTAGGGGTCCCCGAATTTTCTAAAGTCGATTTTTTTCGATTTTCGCGTTTTTCTCGGCTCCTGGGCCTCCTAGAGCAAAACGGGCCCGGATTTGGGATCACACGGTTTTTCGTCCCTATCTTTGGAAATATCACAGCTAGGACAATTTGGCTGGCGCCATTGGATTCGCAATACGATTTCCGATTTTTCTAGGGGTCCGGGAATGTTCTAAAGTCGAGTTTTTCGTTTTTCGCGTTGTTCTCGGCTCCTGGGCCTCCTAGAGCCAAACGGGCGCGGATTTGGCATCACACCGTTCTTCGCCCATATCTTTGGAAATATCATAGCTAGGGCAATTTGGCTGGCGCCATTGGATTCGTGAGACGATTTTCGATTTTTCTAGGGGTCCGCGAATTGTCCACAGTCGTTTTTTTCGTTTTTCGCATTTGTCTCGGCTCCTGGCCCTCCTAGAGCAAAACGGGCCCGGATTTGGGATCACACCGTTTTTGGTCCATTTCTCTGGAACTATAATATCTAGGGTAATTTGTTCGGCGCCATTGGATTCGTGAGACCATTTCCGATTTTTCTAGGGGTCCGGGACTTTTCTAAAGTCGATTTTTTCGTTTTTCGCGTTTTTCTCGGCTCCTGGGCCTCCTAGAGCAAAATGGGCCCGGATTTGCGATCACACCGTTTTTCGTCCATATTTTTGGAAATGTCATAGCTAGGACAATTTGGCTGGCGCCCTTGGATTCGTGAGAGAAGTTCCGATTTTTCTAGGGGTCCGGGAATTTTCTAAAGTCGATTTTTTCGTTTTTCGCGTTTTTCTGGGCTCCTATGCCTCCTACGGCAAAAAGGGTCTGGATTTTGAAGCCCCCCGTTTTACTTCCATATCTTTGGAAATATACTAGTCACCCGTCGAAGCGCATCAGTTCGATTCTTCGGCGCCTGCGCATTAGTCCGATTCCACTCCGCCTGCCCATCAGTCCGAAGCCTCTCCGCGTGCTCGTCGGTTCGATTTCTCCGCACCTGCGCATCAGTCCGATTGCTCTCCGCCTGCGCATCAGTTCGACTCCTATGGCTCCTGCGCATCATTCTTCGGCGCATGCGCCAGACTCCCCTCCGCCTGCGTATCAGTCCGATTCTTCTGCGCATGCGCGTCAGTCCGATCCTGCTGCTCCTGCGCATTAGTCCGATTCTTCTGCGCATGCGCATCAGTTCGACTCCCCTGCTGCTGCGCATCAGTCCGATGCCTTTGCGCGTGCGCATCAGTCCGATTTCTCCGCACCTGCGGGTCAGTCCGATCCTCCTGCTCCTGCGCATCAGTCCGATTCTTCTGCGCATGCGCATCAGTCCGACTCCCCTTCGCCGGCGCATCCGTCCGATGCTTCTGCGTCTGCGCATCAGTTCGATTTTTCGGCGTCTGCGCATTAGTCCGGTTCCACTCCGGCTGCGCATCAGTCCGATGCCTCTGCGCGTGCTCGTCGGTTCGATTTCTCCGCACCTGCGCATCAGTCCGATTGCTCTCCGCCTGCGCATCAGTCCGACTCCTATGGCTCCTGCGCATCAGTCCGGTTCTTCTGCACATGCGCATCAGTGCGACTCCCCTGCGCCTGAGCGTCAGTCCGAGCCTCCTGCTCCTGCGCATCAGTCCGAATCATCTGCGCCTGCGCATCAGTCGGATTTTTCTGCGCATGCGCGTCAGTCCGATCCTGCTGCTCCTGCGCATTAGTCCGATTCTTCTGCGCATGCGCATCAGTTCGACTCCCCTGCGGCTGCGCATCAGTCCGATGCCTTTGCGCGTGCGCATCAGTCCGATTTCTCCGCACCTGCGGGTCAGTCCGATCCTCCTGCTCCAGCGCATCAGTCCGATTCTTCTGCGCATGCGCATCAGTCCGAGTCCCCTTCGCCGGCGCATCCGTCCGATGCTTCTGCGTCTGCGCATCAGTTCGATTTTTCGGCGCCTGCGCATTAGTTCGATTCCCCTCCGCCTGCGCATCAGTCCGATGCCTCTGCGCGTGCTCGTCGGTTCGATTTCTCCGCACCTGCGCATCAGTCCGATTGCTCTCCGCCTGCGCATCAGTTCGACTCCTATGGCTCCTGCGCATCATTCTTCGGCGCATGCGCCAGACTCCCCTCCGCCTGCGTATCAGTCCGATTCTTCTGCGCATGCGCATCAGTCCGACGCCCCTTCGCCGGCGCATCCGTCCGATGCTTCTGCGTCTGCGCATCAGTTCGATTTTTCGGCGCCTGCGCATTAGTCCGATGCCTCTGCGCGTGCTCGTCGGTTCGATTTCTCCCCACCTGCGCATCAGTCCGATTGCTCTCCGCCTGCGCATCAGTCCAACTCCTATGGCTCCTAGAGCAAAAAAGGCCCGGATTTGGCATCACACCGTTTTTCGCCCATATCTTTGGAAATATCATAGCTAGAACACTTTGGCCAGCGCCATTGGATTCGTGAGACCATTTCCGATTTTTCTAGGGGTCCGGGACTTTTCTAAAGTCGATTTTTTCGTTTTTTGCGTTTTTCTCTGCTCCTGGCCCTCCTAGAGCAAAACGGGGCCGGATTTGGGATCACACCGTTTTTCGCCCATATCTTTGGAAATATCATAGCTAGAACCTTTTGGCTACCGCCATTGGACTCGTGAGACGATTTCCGATTTTTCTAGGGGTCCGGGACTTTTCTAAAGTCGATTTTTTCGTTTTTTGCGTTTTTCTCTGCTCCTGGCCCTCCTAGAGCAAAACGGGGCCGGATTTGGGATCACACCGTTTTTCGCCCATATCTTTGGAAATATCATAGCGAGAACCATTTGGCTGGCCATTGGATTCGTGAGACGATTTCCGATCTTTCTAGGGGTCCGGGAATTTTCTTGTGGTGACTATGTCGCCACTACACCCTGGCATTCCCCAATCCTGTCTAGACTTCCTAGACAGGACTCATAAAAACACTTAGCCTGAATTACCTACCCGACCGTCGCCATCCCTGCAATATAAATCCGGGGAACTCCCCAGAACTGTCCCAGGAAAAACCCAACCTTCCTGTGCACTTGGCCGGCATCACGACGTCACGTGTCGAGAATACGATGCCGAGCCAATCACAGCCGAGATCCCGGGCATCCCCTCTCCTGTTTCCCAACATGCGCACGCCCACACTTTTCCGCACACTTTTCCTCACTACACAGTCGCTCCTCTACCTACCTCGGATACAGTCGTTCCTCTACCTTCCTCGGACACACTACTCCCCGATCTACCTGGACACATCAGACAACACATCATACGAAGACCATCGAGAGGACAAGCCACGCTTAAGGCCAACTCTCGCCCTTGTACAACAGTGGTTTTAAAAATAAACGTTTGTTCATATCCCGACCCGGCGTTATCCTTCACCTGCTCAACCCCACATTCTAACGTCGATTTTTTCGCTTTTCGCGTTTTTCTCGGCTCCTGGGCCTCCTAGAGCAAAATGGGCCCGGATTTGGGATCACACCGTTTTTTGTCCATATCTTTGGAAATATCATAGCTAGGACAATTTGGCTGCCGCCATTGGATTCGTGAGACGATTTCCGATTTTTCTAGGGGTCCGCGAATTGTCCACTGTCAATTTTTTCGTTTTTCGCATTTTTCTCGGCTCCTGGCCCTCCTAGAGCAAAACGGGGCCGGATTTGGGATCACACCGTTTTTCGCCCATATCTTTGGAAATATCATAGCGAGAACCATTTGGCTGGCCATTGGATTCGTGAGACGATTTCCGATTTTTCTAGAGGTCCGGGAATTTTCTAAAGTCGATTTTTTCGTTTTTCGCGTTTTTCTGGGCTCCTATGCCTCCTAGGGCAAAAAGGGTCTGGATTTTGGAGCCCACCGTTTTACTTCCATATCTTTGGAAATATACTAGTCACGCGTCGAAGCGCATCAGTTCGATTCTTCGGCGCCTGCGCATTAGTCCGATTCCACTCCGCCTGCGCAACAGTCCGAAGCCTCTGCGCGTGCGCATCAGTCCAATTCTTCTGCGCATGCGCGTCAGTCCCATTCTTCGGCGCATGCGCCAGACTCCCCTCCGCCTGCGTATCAACCCGATGCCTCTGCGCATGCGCGTCAGTCCGATCCTGCTGCTCCTGCGCATCAGTCCGATCCTCCTGCTCCTGCGCATCAGTCCGATTGCTCTCCGCCTGCACATCAGTCCAACTCCTATGGCTCCTAGAGCAAAAAAGGCCCGGATTTGGGATCACACCGTTTTCCGTCGATATCTTTGGAACTATAATATCTAGGGTAATTTGTTCGGCGCTATTGGATTCGTGAGACGATTTCCGATTTTTCTAGGGGTCCGGGAATTTTCTAAAGTCGATTTTTTCGCTGTTCGCGTTTTTCTCGGCTCCTGGGCCTCCTAGAGCCAAACGGGTGCGGATTTGGGATCACACCGTTCTTCGCCCATATCTTTGGAAATATCATAGCGAGGGCAATTTGGCTGGCGCCATTGGATTCGTGAGACGATTTTCGATTTTTCTAGGGGTCCGCGAATTGTCCACAGTCGTTTTTTTCGTTTTTCGCATTTGTCTCGGCTCCTGGCCCTCCTAGAGCAAAACGGGCCCGGATTTGGGATCACACCGTTTTTCGTCCATTTCTCTGGAACTATAATATCTAGGGTAATTTGTTCGGCGCCATTGGATTCGTGAGACGATTTCCGATTTTTCTAGGGGTCCGGGAATTTTCTAAAGTCGATTTTTTCGTATTTCGCGTTTTTCTCGGCTCCTGGGCCTCCTAGAGCAAAATGGGCCCGGATTTGGGATCACACCGTTTTTTGTCCATATCTTTGGAAATATCATAGCTAGGACAATTTGGCTGGCGCCATTGGATTCGTGAGACGATTTCCGATTTTTCTAGGGGTCCGCGAATTGTCCACAGTCGATTTTTTCGTTTTTCGCGTTGTTCTCGGCTCCTGGGCCTCCTAGAGCAAAGCGGGCCCGGATTTGGGATCATACCGTTTTTCGTCCATATCTTTGGAAATATCATAGCTAGGACAATTTGGCTGCCGCCATTGGATTCGTGAGACGATTTCCGATTTTTCTAGGGGTCCGGGAATGTTCTAAAGTCGAGTTTTTCGTTTTTCGCGTTGTTCTCGGCTCCTGGGCCTCCTAGAGCCAAACGGGCCCGGATTTGGGATCACACCGTTCTTCGCTCATATCTTTGGAAATATTATAGCGAGAACCATTTGGCTGGCCATTGGATTCGTGAGACGATTTCCGATTTTTCTAGGGGTCCGGGAATTTTCTAAAGTCGATTTTTTCGTTTTTCGCGTTTTTCTGGGCTCCTATGCCTCCTAGGGCAAAAAGGGTCTGGATTTTGGAGCCCACCGTTTTACTTCCATATCTTTGGAAATATACTAGTCACCCGTCGAAGCGCATCAGTTCGATTCTTCGGCGCCTGCGCATTAGTCCGATTCCACTCCGCCTGCGCAACAGTCCGAAGCCTCTGCGCGTGCGCATCAGTCCAATTCTTCTGCGCATGCGCGTCAGTCCCTTTCTTCGGCGCATGCGCCAGACTCCCCTCCGCCTGCGTATCAACCCGATGCCTCTGCGCATGCGCGTCAGCCCGATCCTGCTGCTCCTGCGCATCAGTCCGATCCTCCTGCTCCTGCGCATCAGTCCGATTCTTCTGCGCATGCGCATCAGTCCGACTCCCCTTCGCCGGCGTATCCGTCCGATGCTTCTGCGTCTGCGCATCAGTTCGATTTTTCGGCGCCTGCGCATTAGTCCGATTCCACTCCGCCTGCGCATCAGTCCGATGCCTCTGCGCGTGCTCGTCGGTTCGATTTCTCCGCACCTGCGCATCAGTCCGATTGCTCTCCGCCTGCACATCAGTCCAACTCCTATGGCTCCTAGAGCAAAAAAGGCCCGGATTTGGGATCACACCGTTTTCCGTCGATATCTTTGGAACTATAATATCTAGGGTAATTTGTTCGGCGCCATTGGATTCGTGAGACGATTTCCGATTTTTCTAGGGGTCCGGGAATTTTCTAAAGTCGATTTTTTCGTTTTTCGCGTTGTTCTCGGCTCCTGGGCCTCCTAGAGCCAAACGGGCCCGGATTTGGGATCACACCGTTCTTCGCCCATATCTTTGGAAATATCATAGCTAGGGCAATTTGGCTCGCGCCATTGGATTCGTGAGACGATTTTCGATTTTTCTCGGGGTCCGCGAATTGTCCACAGTCGATTTTTTCGTTTTTCGCGTTGTTCTCGGCTCCTGGGCCTCCTAGAGCCAAACGGGCGCGGATTTGGGATCACACCGGTCTTCGCCCATATCTTTGGAAATATCATAGCGAGGGCAATTTGGCTGGCGCCATTGGATTCGTGAGACGATTTTCGATTTTTCTAGGGGTCTGGGAATTTTCTAAAGTCGATTTTTTCGTATTTCGCGTTTTTCTCGGCTCCTGGCCCTCCTAGAGCAAAACGGGGCCGGATTTGGGATCACACCGTTTTTCGTCCATTTCTCTGGAACTACAATATCTAGGGTAATTTGTTCGGCGCCATTGGATTCGTGAGACGATTTCCGATTTTTCTAGGGCTCCGGGACTTTTCTAAAGTCGATTTTTTCGTTTTTCGCGTTTTTCTCGGCTCCTGGGCCTCCGAGAGCAAAATGGGCCCGGATTTGGGATCACACCGTTTTTCGCCCATATCTTTGGAAATATCATAGCGAGAACCATTTGGCTGGCCATTGGATTCGTGAGACGATTTCCGATTTTTCTAGAGGTCCGGGAATTTTCTAAAGTCGATTTTTTCGTTTTTCGCTTTTTTCTCGGCTCCTGGGCCTCCTAGAGCCAAACGGGCCCGGATTTGCGATCACACGGTTTTTCGTCCCTATCTTTGGAAATATCACAGCTAGGACAATTTGGCTGGCGCCATTGGATTCGCAATACGATTTCCGATTTTTCTAGGGGTCCGGGAATTTTCTAAAGTCAATTTTCTCGTTTTTCGCGTTGTTCTCGGCTCCTGGGCCTCCTAGAGCAAAACGGGCCCGGATTTGGGATCGTACCGTTTTTCGTCCATATCTTTGGAAATATCATAGCTAGGACAATTTGGCTGCCGCCATTGGATTCGTGAGAGGATTTCCGATTTTTCTAGGGGTCCGGGAATTGTCCACAGTCGTTTTTTTCGTTTTTCGCATTTGTCTCGGCTCCTGGCCCTCCTAGAGCAAAACGGGCCCGGATTTGGGATCACACCGTTTTTCGTCCATTTCTCTGGAACTATAATATCTAGGGTAATTTGTTCGGCGCCATTGGATTCGTGAGACGATTTCCGATTTTTCTAGGGGTCCGGGAATTTTCTAAAGTCGATTTTTTCGTTTTTCGCGTTTTTCTCGGCTCCTGGGCCTCCTAGAGCAAAACGGGCCCGGATTTGGGATCACACGGTTTTTCGTCCCTATCTTTGGAAATATCACAGCTAGGACAATTTGGCTGGCGCCATTGGATTCGCAATACGATTTCCGATTTTTCTAGGGGTCCGGGAATTTTCTAAAGCCAATTTTCTCGTTTTTCGCGTTGTTCTGGGCTCCTGGGCCTCCTAGAGCAAAACGGGCCCGGATTTGGGATCGTACCGTTTTTCGTCCATATCTTTGGAAATATCATAGCTAGGACAATTTGGCTGCCGCCATTGGATTCGTGAGAGGATTTCCGATTTTTCTAGGGGTCCGGGAATTTTCTAAAGTCGATTTTTTCGTTTTTCGCGTGTTTCTGCGCTCCTATGCCTCCTAGGGCAAAAAGGGTCTGGATTTTGGAGCCCACCGTTTTACTTCCATATCTTTGGAAATATACTAGTCACCCGTGGAAGCGCATCAGTTCGATTCTTCGGCGCCTGCGCATTAGTCCGATTCCACTCCGCCGGCGCATCAGCCCAATGCCTCTGCGCGTGCTCGTCGGTTCGATTTCTCCGCACCTGCGCATCAGTCCGATTGCTCTCCGCCTGCGCATCAGTCCGACTCCTATGGCTCCTGCGCATCAGTCCGGTTCTTCTGCACATGCGCATCAGTGCGACTCCCCTGCGCCTGAGCGTCAGTCCGATCCTCCTGCTCCTGCGCATCAGTCCGAATCCTCTGCGCCTGCGCATCAGTCGGATTCTTCTGCGCATGCCCATCAGTTCGATTGCTCTCCGCCTGCACATCAGTCCAACTCCTATGGCTCCTAGAGCAAAAAAGGCCCGGATTTGGGATCACACCGTTTTCCGTCGATATCTTTGGAACTATAATATCTAGGGTAATTTGTTCGGCGCCATTGGATTCGCGAGACGATTTCCGATTTTTCTAGGGGTCCGGGAATTTTCTAAAGTCGATTTTTTCGTATTTCACGTTTTTCTCGGCTCCTGGGCCTCCTAGAGCAAAGTAGGCCCGGATTTGGGATCACACCGTTTTTTGTCCATATCTTTGGAAATATCATAGCTAGGACAATTTGGCTGCCGCCATTGGATTCGTGAGACGACTTCCGATTTTTCTAGGGGTCCGGGAATTGTCCACAGTCGTTGTTTTCGTTTTTCGCGTTTTTCTCGGCTCCTGGCCCTCCTGGACCAAAACGGGCCCGGATTTGCGATCACACCGTTTTTCGTCCATATCTTTGGAAATATCATAGCTAGGACAATTTGGCTGGCGCCATTGGATTCGCAATACGATTTCCGATTTTTCTAGGGGTCCGGGAATGTTCTAAAGTCGAGTTTTTCGTTTTTCGCGTTGTTCTCGGCTCCTGGGCCTCCTAGAGCCAAACGGGCCCGGATTTGGGATCACACCGTTCTTCGCTCATATCTTTGGAAATATTATAGCGAGAACCATTTGGCTGGCCATTGGATTCGTGAGACGATTTCCGATTTTTCTAGGGGTCCGGGAATCTTCTAAAGTCGATTTTTTCGTTTTTCGCGTTTTTCTGCGCTCCTATGCCTCCTAGGGCAAAAAGGGTCTGGATTTTGGAGCCCACCGTTTTACTTCCATATCTTTGGAAATATACTAGTCACCCGTGGAAGCGCATCAGTTCGATTCTTCGGCGCCTGCGCATTAGTCCGATTCCACTCCGCCTGCGCATCAGCCCAATGCCTCTGCGCGTGCTCGTCGGTTCGATTTCTCCGCACCTGCGCATCAGTCCGATTGCTCTCCGCCTGCGCATCAGTCCGACTCCTATGGCTCCTGCGCATCAGTCCGGTTCTTCTGCACATGCGCATCAGTGCGACTCCCCTGCGCCTGCGCATCAGTCGGATTCTTCTGCGCATGCCCATCAGTTCGATTGCTCTCCGCCTGCACATCAGTCCAACTCCTATGGCTCCTAGAGCAAAAAAGGCCCGGATTTGGGATCACACCGTTTTCCGTCGATATCTTTGGAACTATAATATCTAGGGTAATTTGTTCGGCGCCATTGGATTCGCGAGACGATTTCCGATTTTTCTAGGGGTCCGGGAATTTTCTAAAGTCGATTTTTTCGTATTTCGCGTTTTTCTCGGCTCCTGGGCCTCCTAGAGCAAAATGGGCCCGGATTTGGGATCACACCGTTTTTTGTCCATATCTTTGGAAATATCATAGCTAGGACAATTTGGCTGCCGCCATTGGATTCGTGAGACGATTTCCGATTTTTCTAGGGGTCCGGGAATTTTCTAAAGTCGATTTTTTCGCTGTTCGCGTTTTTCTCGGCTCCTGGGCCTCCTAGAGCAAAACGGGCCCTGATTTGAGATCACACCGTTTTTAGCCCATATCTTTGGAAATATCATAGCTAGAACACTTTGGCTACCGCCATTGGATTCGTGAGACGATTTCCGATTTTTCTAGGGGTCCGGGACTTTTCTAAAGTCGATTTTTTCGTTTTTCGCGTTTTTCTCGGCTCCTGGGCCTCCTAGAGAAAAACGGGCCCGGATTTGGGATCACACCGTTTTTCGTCCATATCTTTGGAAATATCATAGCTAGGACAATTTGGCTGGCGCCATTGGATTCCTGAGACGATTTCCGATTTTTCTAGGGGTCCGGGAATTTTCTAAAGTCGATTTTTTCGATTTTCGCGTTTTTCTCGGCTCCTGGGCCTCCTAGAGCAAAACGGGCCCGGATTTGGGATCACACGGTTTTTCGTCCCTATCTTTGGAAATATCACAGCTAGGACAATTTGGCTGGCGCCATTGGATTCGCAATACGATTTCCGATTTTTCTAGGGGTCCGGGAATGTTCTAAAGTCGAGTTTTTCGTTTTTCGCGTTGTTCTCGGCTCCTGGGCCTCCTAGAGCCAAACGGGCGCGGATTTGGGATCACACCGTTCTTCGCCCATATTTTTGGAAATATCATAGCGAGGGCAATTTGGCTGGCGCCATTGGATTCGTGAGACGATTTTCGATTTTTCTAGGGGTCCGCGAATTGTCCACAGTCGTTTTTTTCGTTTTTCGCATTTGTCTCGGCTCCTGGCCCTCCTAGAGCAAAACGGGCCCGGATTTGGGATCACACCGTTTTTCGTCCATTTCTCTGGAACTATAATATCTAGGGTAATTTGTTCGGCGCCATTGGATTCGTGAGACGATTTCCGATTTTTCTAGGGGTCCGGGAATTTTCTAAAGTCGATTTTTTCGTATTTCGCGTTTTTCTCGGCTCCTGGGCCTCCTAGAGCAAAATGGGCCCGGATTTGGGATCACACCGTTTTTTGTCCATATCTTTGGAAATATCATAGCTAGGACAATTTGGCTGCCGCCATTGGATTCGTGAGACGATTTCCGATTTTTCTAGGGGTCCGGGAATTTTCTAAAGTCGATTTTTTCGTTTTTCGCGTTTTTCTCGGCTCCTGGGCCTCCTAGAGCAAAACGGGCCCGGATTTGGGATCACACGGTTTTTCGTCCCTATCTTTGGAAATATCACAGCTAGGACAATTTGGCTGGCGCCATTGGATTCGCAATACGATTTCCGATTTTTCTAGGGGTCCGGGAATTTTCTAAAGTCGATTTTTTCGTTTTTCGCGTTGTTCTCGGCTCCGGGGTCTCCTAGAGCAAAGCGGGCCCGGATTTGGGATCATACCGTTTTTCGTCCATATCTTTGGAAATATCATAGCTAGGACAATTTGGCTGCCGCCATTGGATTCGTGAGACGATTTCCGATTTTTCTAGGGGTCCGGGAATTGTCCACAGTCGTTGTTTTCGTTTTTCGCGTTTTTCTCGGCTCCTGGCCCTCCTGGACCAAAACGGGCCCGGATTTGGGATCACACGGTTTTTCGTCCATATCTTTGGAAATATCACAGCTAGGACAATTTGGCTGGCGCCATTGGATTCGCAATACGATTTCCGATTTTTCTAGGGGTCCGGGAATTTTCTAAAGTCGATTTTTTCGTTTTTCGCGTTGTTCTCGGCTCCGGGGCCTCCTAGAGCAAAGCGGGCCCGGATTTGGGATCATACCGTTTTTCGTCCATATCTTTGGAAATATCATAGCTAGGACAATTTGGCTGCCGCCATTGGATTCGTGAGACGATTTCCGATTTTTCTAGGGGTCCGGGAATTGTCCACAGTCGTTGTTTTCGTTTTTCGCGTTTTTCTCGGCTCCTGGCCCTCCTGGACCAAAACGGGCCCGGATTTGCGATCACACCGTTTTTCGTCCATATCTTTGGAAATATCATAGCTAGGACAATTAGGCTGGCGCCATTGGATTCGCAATACGATTTCCGATTTTTCTAGGGGTCCGGGAATGTTCTAAAGTCGAGTTTTTCGTTTTTCGCGTTGTTCTCGGCTCCTGGGCCTCCTAGAGCCAAACGGGCCCGGATTTGGGATCACACCGTTCTTCGCTCATATCTTTGGAAATATTATAGCGAGAACCATTTGGCTGGCCATTGGATTCGTGAGACGATTTCCGATTTTTCTAGGGGTCCGGGAATTTTCTAAAGTCGATTTTTTCGTTTTTCGCGTTTTTCTGGGCTCCTATGCCTCCTAGGGCAAAAAGGGTCTGGATTTTGGAGCCCACCGTTTTACTTCCATATCTTCGGAAATATACTAGTCGACCGTCGAAGCGCATCAGTTCGATTCTTCGGCGCCTGCGTATTAGTCCCATTCCACTCCGCCTGCGCATCAGCCCAATGCCTCTGCGCGTGCTCGTCGGTTCGATTTCTCCGCACCTGCGCATCAGTCCGATTGCTCTCCGCCTGCGCATCAGTCCGGTTCTTCTGCACATGCGCATCAGTGCGACTCTCTTGTGCCTGAGCGTCAGTCCGATCCTCCTGCTCCTGCGCATCAGTCCGAATCCTCTGCGCCTGCGCATCAGTCGGATTCTTCTGCGCATGCCCATCAGTTCGATTGCTCTCCGCCTGCACATCAGTCCAACTCCTATGGCTCCTAGAGCAAAAAAGGCCCGGATTTGGGATCACACCGTTTTCCGTCGATATCTTTGGAACTATAATATCTAGGGTAATTTGTTCGGCAACATTGGATTCGCGAGACGATTCCCGATTTTTCTAGGGGTCCGGGAATTTTCTAAAGTCGATTTTTTCGTATTTCGCGTTTTTCTCGGCTCCTGGGCCTCCTAGAGCAAAATGGGCCCGGATTTGGGATCACACCGTTTTTTGCCCATATCTTTGGAAATATCATAGCTAGGACAATTTGGCTGCCGCCATTGGATTCGTGAGACGCTTTCCGATTTTTCTAGGGGTCCGCGAATTGTCCACAGTCGATTTTTTCGTTTTTCGCATTTTTCTCGGCTCCTGGCCCTCCTAGAGCAAAACGGGGCCGGATTTGGGATCACACCGTTTTTCGCCCATATCTTTGGAAATATCATAGCGAGAACCATTTGGCTGGCCATTGGAGTCGTGAGACGATTTCCGATTTTTCTAGAGGTCCGGGAATTTTCTAAAGTCGATTTTTTCGTTTTTCGCGTTTTTCTCGGCTCCTGGCCCTCCTAGAGCCAAACGGGCCCGGATTTGGGATCACACGGTTTTTCGTCCCTATCTTTGGAAATATCACAGCTAGGACAATTTGGCTGGCGCCATTGGATTCGCAATACGATTTCCGATTTTTCTAGGGGTCCGGGAATTTTCTAAAGTCAATTTTCTCGTTTTTCGCGTTGTTCTCGGCTCCTAGGCCTCCTAGAGCAAAACGGGCCCGGATTTGGGATCGTACCGTTTTTCGTCCATATCTTTGGAAATATCATAGCTAGGACAATTTGGCTGCCGCCATTGGATTCGTGAGAGGATTTCCGATTTTTCTAGGGGTCCGGGAATTGTCCACAGTCGTTTTTTTCGTTTTTCGCATTTGTCTCGGCTCCTGGCCCTCCTAGAGCAAAACGGGCCCGGATTTGGGATCACACCGTTTTTCGTCCATTTCTCTGGAACTATAATATCTAGGGTAATTTGTTCGGCGCCATTGGATTCGTGAGACGATTTCCGATTTTTCTAGGGGTCCGGGAATTTTCTAAAGTCGATTTTTTCGTTTTTCGCGTTTTTCTCGGCTCCTGGGCCTCCTAGAGCAAAACGGGCCCGGATTTGGGATCACACGGTTTTTCGTCCCTATCTTTGGAAATATCACAGCTAGGACAATTTGGCTGGCGCCATTGGATTCGCAATACGATTTCCGATTTTTCTAGGGGTCCGGGAATTTTCTAAAGTCAATTTTCTCGTTTTTCGCGTTGTTCTCGGCTCCTGGGCCTGCTAGAGCAAAACGGGCCCGGATTTGGGATCGTACCGTTTTTCGTCCATATCTTTGGAAATATCATAGCTAGGACAATTTGGCTGCCGCCATTGGATTCGTGAGAGGATTTCCGATTTTTCTAGGGGTCCGGGAATTTTCTAAAGTCGATTTTTTCGTTTTTCGCGTTTTTCTGCGCTCCTATGCCTCCTAGGGCAAAAAGGGTCTGGATTTTGGAGCCCACCGTTTTACTTCCATATCTTTGGAAATATACTAGTCACCCGTGGAAGCGCATCAGTTCGATTCTTCGGCGCCTGCGCATTAGTCCGATTCCACTCCGCCTGCGCATCAGCCCAATGCCTCTGCGCGTGCTCGTCGGTTCGATTTCTCCGCACCTGCGCATCAGTCCGATTGCTCTCCGCCTGCGCATCAGTCCGACTCCTATGGCTCCTGCGCATCAGTCCGGTTCTTCTGCACATGCGCATCAGTGCGACTCCCCTGCGCCTGCGCATCAGTCGGATTCTTCTGCGCATGCCCATCAGTTCGATTGCTCTCCGCCTGCACATCAGTCCAACTCCTATGGCTCCTAGAGCAAAAAAGGCCCGGATTTGGGATCACACCGTTTTCCGTCGATATCTTTGGAACTATAATATCTAGGGTAATTTGTTCGGCGCCATTGGATTCGCGAGACGATTTCCGATTTTTCTAGGGGTCCGGGAATTTTCTAAAGTCGATTTTTTCGTATTTCGCGTTTTTCTCGGCTCCTGGGCCTCCTAGAGCAAAATGGGCCCGGATTTGGGATCACACCGTTTTTTGTCCATATCTTTGGAAATATCATAGCTAGGACAATTTGGCTGCCGCCATTGGATTCGTGAGACGATTTCCGATTTTTCTAGGGGTCCGGGAATTTTCTAAAGTCGATTTTTTCGCTGTTCGCGTTTTTCTCGGCTCCTGGGCCTCCTAGAGCAAAACGGGCCCTGATTTGAGATCACACCGTTTTTAGCCCATATCTTTGGAAATATCATAGCTAGAACACTTTGGCTACCGCCATTGGATGCGTGAGACGATTTCCGATTTTTCTAGGGGTCCGGGACTTTTCTAAAGTCGATTTTTTCGTTTTTCGCGTTTTTCTCGGCTCCTGGGCCTCCTAGAGCAAAACGGGCCCGGATTTGGGATCACACCGTTTTTCGTCCATATCTTTGGAAATATCATAGCTAGGACAATTTGGCTGGCGCCATTGGATTCCTGAGACGATTTCCGATTTTTCTAGGGGTCCGGGAATTTTCTAAAGTCGATTTTTTCGATTTTCGCGTTTTTCTCGGCTCCTGGGCCTCCTAGAGCAAAACGGGCCCGGATTTGGGATCACACGGTTTTTCGTCCCTATCTTTGGAAATATCACAGCTAGGACAATTTGGCTGGCGCCATTGGATTCGCAATACGATTTCCGATTTTTCTAGGGGTCCGGGAATGTTCTAAAGTCGAGTTTTTCGTTTTTCGCGTTGTTCTCGGCTCCTGGGCCTCCTAGAGCCAAACGGGCGCGGATTTGGGATCACACCGTTCTTCGCCCATATCTTTGGAAATATCATAGCGAGGGCAATTTGGCTGGCGCCATTGGATTCGTGAGACGATTTTCGATTTTTCTAGGGGTCCGCGAATTGTCCACAGTCGTTTTTTTCGTTTTTCGCATTTGTCTCGGCTCCTGGCCCTCCTAGAGCAAAACGGGCCCGGATTTGGGATCACACCGTTTTTCGTCCATTTCTCTGGAACTATAATATCTAGGGTAATTTGTTCGGCGCCATTGGATTCGTGAGACGATTTCCGATTTTTCTAGGGGTCCGGGAATTTTCTAAAGTCGATTTTTTCGTATTTCGCGTTTTTCTCGGCTCCTGGGCCTCCTAGAGCAAAATGGGCCCGGATTTGGGATCACACCGTTTTTTGTCCATATCTTTGGAAATATCATAGCTAGGACAATTTGGCTGCCGCCATTGGATTCGTGAGACGATTTCCGATTTTTCTAGGGGTCCGCGAATTGTCCACAGTCGATTTTTTCGTTTTTCGCATTTTTCTCGGCTCCTGGCCCTCCTAGAGCAAAACGGGGCCGGATTTGGGATCACACCGGTTTTCGCCCATATCTTTGGAAATACCATAGCTAGGACAATTTGGCTGGCGCCATTGGATTCGTGAGACGATTTCCGATTTTTCTAGGGGTCCGGGAATTTTCTAAAGTCGATTTTTTCGTTTTTCGCGTTTTTCTCGGCTGCTGGGCCTCCTAGAGCAAAACGGGCCCGGATTTGGGATCACACGGTTTTTCGTCCCTATCTTTGGAAATATCACAGCTAGGACAATTTGGCTGGCGCCATTGGATTCGCAATACGATTTCCGATTTTTCTAGGGGTCCGGGAATTTTCTAAAGTCGATTTTTTCGTTTTTCGCGTTGTTCTCGGCTCCGGGGCCTCCTAGAGCAAAGCGGGCCCGGATTTGGGATCATACCGTTTTTCGTCCATATCTTTGGAAATATCATAGCTAGGACAATTTGGCTGCCGGCATTGGATTCGTGAGACGATTTCCGATTTTTCTAGGGGTCCGGGAATTGTCCACAGTCGTTGTTTTCGTTTTTCGCGTTTTTCTCGGCTCCTGGCCCTCCTGGACCAAAACGGGCCCGGATTTGGGATCACACGGTTTTTCGTCCATATCTTTGGAAATATCACAGCTAGGACAATTTGGCTGGCGCCATTGGATTCGCAATACGATTTCCGATTTTTCTAGGGGTCCGGGAATTTTCTAAAGTCGATTTTTTCGTTTTTCGCGTTGTTCTCGGCTCCGGGGCCTCCTAGAGCAAAGCGGGCCCGGATTTGGGATCATACCGTTTTTCGTCCATATCTTTGGAAATATCATAGCTAGGACAATTTGGCTGCCGCCATTGGATTCGTGAGACGATTTCCGATTTTTCTAGGGGTCCGGGAATTGTCCACAGTCGTTGTTTTCGTTTTTCGCGTTTTTCTCGGCTCCTGGCCCTCCTGGACCAAAACGGGCCCGGATTTGCGATCACACCGTTTTTCGTCCATATCTTTGGAAATATCATAGCTAGGACAATTTGGCTGGCGCCATTGGATTCGCAATACGATTTCCGATTTTTCTAGGGGTCCGGGAATGTTCTAAAGTCGAGTTTTTCGTTTTTCGCGTTGTTCTCGGCTCCTGGGCCTCCTAGAGCCAAACGGGCCCGGATTTGGGATCACACCGTTTTCCGTCGATATCTTTGGAACTATAATATCTAGGGTAATTTGTTCGGCGCCATTGGATTCGTGAGACGATTTCCGATTTTTCTAGGGGTCCGGGAATTTTCTAAAGTCGATTTTTTCGTTTTTCGCGTTGTTCTCGGCTCCTGGGCCTCCTAGAGCAAAACGGGGCCGGATTTGGGATCACACCGTTTTTCGCCCATATCTTTGGAAATACCATAGCTAGGACAATTTGGCTGGCGCCATTGGATTCGTGAGACGATTTCCGATTTTTCTAGGGGTCCGGGAATTTTCTAAAGTCGATTTTTTCGTTTTTCGCTTTTTTCTCGGCTCCTGGGCCTCCTAGAGCAAAACGGGCCCGGATTTGGGATCACACGGTTTTTCGTCCCTATCTTTGGAAATATCACAGCTAGGACAATTTGGCTGGCGCCATTGGATTCGCAATACGATTTCCGATTTTTCTAGGGGTCCGGGAATTTTCTAAAGTCAATTTTCTCGTTTTTCGCGTTGTTCTCGGCTCCTGGGCCTCCTAGAGCAAAACGGGCCCGGATTTGGGATCGTACCGTTTTTCGTCCATATCTTTGGAAATATCATAGCTAGGACAATTTGGCTGCCGCCATTGGATTCGTGAGACGATTTCCGATTTTTCTAGGGGTCCGCGAATTGTCCACAGTCGATTTTTTCGTTTTTCGCGTTGTTCTCGGCTCCTGGCCCTCCTAGAGCAAAACGGGGCCGGATTTGGGATCACACCGTTTTTCGTCCATTTCTCTGGAACTATAATATCTAGGGTAATTTGTTCGGCGCCATTGGATTCGTGAGACGATTTCCGATTTTTCTAGGGCTCCGGGACTTTTCTAAAGTCGATTTTTTCGTTTTTCGCGTTTTTCTCGGCTCCTGGGCCTCCGAGAGCAAAATGGGCCCGGATTTGGGATCACACCGTTTTTCGCCCATATCTTTGGAAATATCATAGCGAGAACCATTTGGCTGGCCATTGGATTCGTGAGACGATTTCCGATTTTTCTAGAGGTCCGGGAATTTTCTAAAGTCGATTTTTTCGTTTTTCGCTTTTTTCTCGGCTCCTGGGCCTCCTAGAGCCAAACGGGCCCGGATTTGGGATCACACGGTTTTTCGTCCCTATCTTTGGAAATATCACAGCTAGGACAATTTGGCTGGCGCCATTGGATTCGCAATACGATTTCCGATTTTTCTAGGGGTCCGGGAATTTTCTAAAGTCAATTTTCTCGTTTTTCGCGTTGTTCTCGGCTCCTAGGCCTCCTAGAGCAAAACGGGCCCGGATTTGGGATCGTACCGTTTTTCGTCCATATCTTTGGAAATATCATAGCTAGGACAATTTGGCTGCCGCCATTGGATTCGTGAGAGGATTTCCGATTTTTCTAGGGGTCCGGGAATTGTCCACAGTCGTTTTTTTCGTTTTTCGCATTTGTCTCGGCTCCTGGCCCTCCTAGAGCAAAACGGGCCCGGATTTGGGATCACACCGTTTTTCGTCCATTTCTCTGGAACTATAATATCTAGGGTAATTTGTTCGGCGCCATTGGATTCGTGAGACGATTTCCGATTTTTCTAGGGGTCCGGGAATTTTCTAAAGTCGATTTTTTCGTTTTTCGCGTTTTTCTCGGCTCCTGGGCCTCCTAGAGCAAAACGGGCCCGGATTTGGGATCACACGGTTTTTCGTCCCTATCTTTGGAAATATCACAGCTAGGACAATTTGGCTGGCGCCATTGGATTCGCAATACGATTTCCGATTTTTCTAGGGGTCCGGGAATTTTCTAAAGTCAATTTTCTCGTTTTTCGCGTTGTTCTCGGCTCCTGGGCCTGCTAGAGCAAAACGGGCCCGGATTTGGGATCGTACCGTTTTTCGTCCATATCTTTGGAAATATCATAGCTAGGACAATTTGGCTGCCGCCATTGGATTCGTGAGAGGATTTCCGATTTTTCTAGGGGTCCGGGAATTTTCTAAAGTCGATTTTTTCGTTTTTCGCGTTTTTCTGCGCTCCTATGCCTCCTAGGGCAAAAAGGGTCTGGATTTTGGAGCCCACCGTTTTACTTCCATATCTTTGGAAATATACTAGTCACCCGTGGAAGCGCATCAGTTCGATTCTTCGGCGCCTGCGCATTAGTCCGATTCCACTCCGCCTGCGCATCAGCCCAATGCCTCTGCGCGTGCTCGTCGGTTCGATTTCTCCGCACCTGCGCATCAGTCCGATTGCTCTCCGCCTGCGCATCAGTCCGGTTCTTCTGCACATGCGCATCAGTGCGACTCTCTTGTGCCTGAGCGTCAGTCCGATCCTCCTGCTCCTGCGCATCAGTCCGAATCCTCTGCGCCTGCGCATCAGTCGGATTCTTCTGCGCATGCCCATCAGTTCGATTGCTCACCGCCTGCACATCAGTCCAACTCCTATGGCTCCTAGAGCAAAAAAGGCCCGGATTTGGGATCACACCGTTTTCCGTCGATATCTTTGGAACTATAATATCTAGGGTAATTTGTTCGGCGCCATTGGATTCGCGAGACGATTTCCGATTTTTCTAGGGGTCCGGGAATTTTCTAAAGTCGATTTTTTCGTATTTCGCGTTTTTCTCGGCTCTTGGGCCTCCTAGAGCAAAATGGGCCCGGATTTGGGATCACACCGTTTTTTGCCCATATCTTTGGAAATATCATAGCTAGGACAATTTGGCTGCCGCCATTGGATTCGTGAGACGCTTTCCGATTTTTCTAGGGGTCCGCGAATTGTCCACAGTCGATTTTTTCGTTTTTCGCATTTTTCTCGGCTCCTGGCCCTCCTAGAGCAAAACGGGGCCGGATTTGGGATCACACCGTTTTTCGCCCATATCTTTGGAAATATCATAGCGAGAACCATTTGGCTGGCCATTGGAGTCGTGAGACGATTTCCGATTTTTCTAGAGGTCCGGGAATTTTCTAAAGTCGATTTTTTCGTTTTTCGCGTTTTTCTCGGCTCCTGGCCCTCCTAGAGCAAAACGGGCCCGGATTTGGGATCACACCGTTTTTGGTCCATTTCTCTGGAACTATAATATCTAGGGTAATTTGTTCGGCGCCATTGGATTCGTGAGACGATTTCCGATTTTTCTAGGGGTCCGGGAATTTTCTAAAGTCGATTTTTTCGTTTTTCGCGTTGTTCTCGGCTCCTGGGCCTCCTAGAGCAAAACGGGGCCGGATTTGGGATCACACCGTTTTTCGCCCCTATCTTTGGAAATACCATAGCGAGAACCATTTGGCTGGCCATTGGAGTCGTGAGACGATTTCCGATTTTTCTAGAGGTCCGGGAATTTTCTGAAGTCGATTTTTTCGTTTTTCGCGTTTTTCTGGGCTCCTATGCCTCCTAGGGCATAAAGGGTCTGGATTTTGGAGCCCACCGTTTTACTTCCATATCTTTGGAAATATACTAGTCACCCGTCGAAGCGCATCAGTTCGATTCTTCGGCGCCTGCGCATTAGTCCGATTCCACTCCGCCTGCGCAACAGTCCGAAGCCTCTGCGCGTGCGCATCAGTCCAATTATTCTGCGCATGCGCGTCAGTCCCATTCTTCGGCGCATGCGCCAGACTCCCCTCCGCCTGCGTATCAACCCGATGCCTCTGCGCATGCGCGTCAGTCCGATCCTGCTGCTCCTGCGCATCAGTCCGATCCTCCTGCTCCTGCGCATCAGTCCGATTGCTCTCCGCCTGCGCATCAGTTCGACTCCTATGGCTCCTGCGCATCATTCTTCGGCGCATGCGCCAGACTCCCCTCCGCCTGCGTATCAGCCCGATGCCTCTGCGCATGCGCGTCAGTCCGATCCTGCTGCTCCTACGCATTAGTCCGATTCTTCTGCGCATGGGCATCAGTCCGACTCCCCTTAACCGGCGCATCCGTCCGATGCTTCTGCGTCTGCGCATCATTTCGATTTTTCGGCGCCTGCGCATTAGTCCGATGCCTCTGCGCGTGCTCGTCGGTTCGATTTCTCCGCACCTGCGCATCAGTTCGATTGCTCTCCGCCTGCACATCAGTCCAACTCCTATGGCTCCTAGAGCAAAAAAGGCCCGGATTTGGGATCACACCGTTTTCCGTCGATATCTTTGGAACTATAATATCTAGGGTAATTTGTTCGACGCTATTGGATTCGTGAGACGATTTCCGATTTTTCTAGGGGTCCGGGAATTTTCTAAAGTTGATTTTTTCGCTGTTCGCGTTTTTCTCGGCTCCTGGGCCTCCTAGAGCAAAACGGGCCCTGATTTGAGATCACACCGTTTTTAGCCCATATCTTTGGAAATATCATAGCTAGAACACTTTGGCTACCGCCATTGGATTCGTGAGACGATTTCCGATTTTTCTAGGGGTTCGGGACTTTTCTAAAGTCGATTTTTTCGTTTTTCGCGTTTTTCTCGGCTCCTGGGCCTCCTAGAGCAAAACGGACCCGGATTTGGGATCACACCGTTTTTCGTCCATATCTTTGGAAATATCATAGCTAGGACAATTTGGCTGGCGCCATTGGATTCCTGAGACGATTTCCGATTTTTCTAGGGGTCCGGGAATTTTCTAAAGTCGATTTTTTCGATTTTCGCGTTTTTCTCGGCTCCTGGGCCTCCTAGAGCAAAACGGGCCCGGATTTGGGATCACACGGTTTTTCGTCCCTATCTTTGGAAATATCACAGCTAGGACAATTTGGCTGGCGCCATTGGATTCGCAATACGATTTCCGATTTTTCTAGGGGTCCGGGAATGTTCTAAAGTCGAGTTTTTCGTTTTTCGCGTTGTTCTCGGCTCCTGGGCCTCCTAGAGCCAAACGGGCGCGGATTTGGGATCACACCGTTCTTCGCCCATATCTTTGGAAATATCATAGCGAGGGCAATTTGGCTGGCGCCATTGGATTCGTGAGACGATTTTCGATTTTTCTAGGGGTCCGCGAATTGTCCACAGTCGTTTTTTTCGTTTTTCGCATTTGTCTCGGCTCCTGGCCCTCCTAGAGCAAAACGGGCCCGGATTTGAGATCACACCGTTTTCCGTCGATATCTTTGGAACTATAATATCTAGGGTAATTTGTTCGGCGCTATTGGATTCGTGAGACGATTTCCGATTTTTCTAGGGGTCCGGGAATTTTCTAAAGTCGATTTTTTCGCTGTTCGCGTTTTTCTCGGCTCCTGGGCCTCCTAGAGCAAAACGGGCCCTGATTTGAGATCACACCGTTTTTAGCCCATATCTTTGGAAATATCATAGCTAAAACACTTTGGCTACCGCCATTGGATTCGTGAGACGATTTCCGATTTTTCTAGGGGTCCGGGACTTTTCTAAAGTCGATTTTTTCGTTTTTCGCGTTTTTCTCGGCTCCTGGGCCTCCTAGAGCAAAACGGGCCCGGATTTGGGATCACACGGTTTTTCGTCCCTATCTTTGGAAATATCACAGCTAGGACAATTTGGCTGCCGCCATTGGATTCGTGAGACGATTTCCGATTTTTCTAGGGGTCCGCGAATTGTCCACAGTCGATTTTTTCGTTTTTCGCATTTTTCTCGGCTCCTGGCCCTCCTAGAGCAAAACGGGGCCGGATTTGGGATCACACCGTTTTTCGCCCATATCTTTGGAAATATCATAGCTAAAACACTTTGGCTACCGCCATTGGATTCGTGAGACGATTTCCGATTTTTCTAGGGGTCCGGGACTTTTCTAAAGTCGATTTTTTCGTTTTTCGCGTTTTTCTCGGCTCCTGGGCCTCCTAGAGCAAAACGGGCCCGGATTTGGGATCACACCGTTTTTCGTCCATATCTTTGGAAATATCATAGCTAGGACAATTTGGCTGGCGCCATTGGATTCCTGAGACGATTTCCGATTTTTCAAGGGGTCCGGGAATTTTCTAAAGTCGATTTTTTCGATTTTCGCGTTTTTCTCGGCTCCTGGGCCTCCTAGAGCAAAACGGGCCCGGATTTGGGATCACACCGTTCTTCGCCCATATCTTTGGAAATATCATAGCGAGGGCAATTTGGCTGGCGCCATTGGATTCGTGAGACGATTTTCGATTTTTCTAGGGGTCCGCGAATTGTCCACAGTCGTTTTTTTCGTTTTTCGCATTTGTCTCGGCTCCTGGCCCTCCTAGAGCAAAACGGGCCCGGATTTGAGATCACACCGTTTTCCGTCGATATCTTTGGAACTATAATATCTAGGGTAATTTGTTCGGCGCTATTGGATTCGTGAGACGATTTCCGATTTTTCTAGGGGTCCGGGAATTTTCTAAAGTCGATTTTTTCGCTGTTCGCGTTTTTCTCGGCTCCTGGGCCTCCTAGAGCAAAACGGGCCCTGATTTGAGATCACACCGTTTTTAGCCCATATCTTTGGAAATATCATAGCTAAAACACTTTGGCTACCGCCATTGGATTCGTGAGACGATTTCCGATTTTTCTAGGGGTCCGGGACTTTTCTAAAGTCGATTTTTTCGTTTTTCGCGTTTTTCTCGGCTCCTGGGCCTCCTAGAGCAAAACGGGCCCGGATTTGGGATCACACGGTTTTTCGTCCCTATCTTTGGAAATATCACAGCTAGGACAATTTGGCTGCCGCCATTGGATTCGTGAGACGATTTCCGATTTTTCTAGGGGTCCGCGAATTGTCCACAGTCGATTTTTTCGTTTTTCGCATTTTTCTCGGCTCCTGGCCCTCCTAGAGCAAAACGGGGCCGGATTTGGGATCACACCGTTTTTCGCCCATATCTTTGGAAATATCATAGCTAAAACACTTTGGCTACCGCCATTGGATTCGTGAGACGATTTCCGATTTTTCTAGGGGTCCGGGACTTTTCTAAAGTCGATTTTTTCGTTTTTCGCGTTTTTCTCGGCTCCTGGGCCTCCTAGAGCAAAACGGGCCCGGATTTGGGATCACACCGTTTTTCGTCCATATCTTTGGAAATATCATAGCTAGGACAATTTGGCTGGCGCCATTGGATTCCTGAGACGATTTCCGATTTTTCTAGGGGTCCGGGAATTTTCTAAAGTCGATTTTTTCGATTTTCGCGTTTTTCTCGGCTCCTGGGCCTCCTAGAGCAAAACGGGCCCGGATTTGGGATCACACGGTTTTTCGTCCCTATCTTTGGAAATATCACAGCTAGGACAATTTGGCTGCCGCCATTGGATTCGTGAGACGATTTCCGATTTTTCTAGGGGTCCGCGAATTGTCCACAGTCGATTTTTTCGTTTTTCGCATTTTTCTCGGCTCCTGGCCCTCCTAGAGCAAAACGGGGCCGGATTTGGGATCACACCGTTTTTCGCCCATATCTTTGGAAATATCATAGCTAAAACACTTTGGCTACCGCCATTGGATTCGTGAGACGATTTCCGATTTTTCTAGGGGTCCGGGACTTTTCTAAAGTCGATTTTTTCGTTTTTCGCGTTGTTCTCGGCTCCTGGGCCTCCTAGAGCCAAACGGGCGCGGATTTGGGATCACACCGTTTTTAGCCCATATCTTTGGAAATATCACAGCTAGGACAATTTGGCTGGCGCCATTGGATTCGCAATACGATTTCCGATTTTTCTAGGGGTCCGGGAATGTTCTAAAGTCGAGTTTTTCGTTTTTCGCGTTGTTCTCGGCTCCTGGGCCTCCTAGAGCAAAACGGGCCCGGATTTGGGATCATACCGTTTTTCGTCCATATCTTTGGAAATATCATAGCTAGGACAATTTGGCTGCCGCCATTGGATTCGTGAGACGATTTCCGATTTTTCTAGGGGTCCGCGAATTGTCCACAGTCGATTTTTTCGTTTTTCGGATTTTTCTCGGCTCGTGGGCCTCCTAGAGCAAAACGGGCCCTGATGTGGGATGACACCGTTTTTAGCCCATATCTTTGGAAATATCATAGCTAGAACACTTTGGCTAGCGCCATTGGATTCGTGAGACGATTTCCGATTTTTCTAGGGGTCCGCGAATTGTCCACAGTCGATTTTTTCGTTTTTCGCATTTTTCTCGGCTCCTGGCCCTCCTAGAGCAAAACGGGGCCGGATTTGGGATCACACCGTTTTTCGCCCATATCTTTGGAAATATCATAGCTAGAACACTTTGGCTAGGGCCATTGGATTCGTGAGAGGATTTCCGATTTTTCTAGGGGTCCGGGAATTTTCTAAAGTCGATTTTATGGTTTTTCGCGTTTTTCTCGGCTCCTGGGCCTCCTAGAGCCAAAGGGCCCGGATTTGGGATCGGACCGTTCTTCGCCCATATCTTTGGAAATATCATAGCTAGGGCAATTTGGCTGGCGCCATTTGATTCGTGAGACGATTTCCGATTTTTCTAGGGGCCCGCGAATTGTGCACAGTCGATTTTTTCGTTTTTCGCATTTTTCTCGGCTCGTGGGCCTCCTAGATCAAAACGGGCCCTGATTTGGGATGACACCGTTTTTAGCCCATATCTTTGGAAATATCATAGCTAGAACACTTTGGCTAGCGCCATTGGATTCGTGAGACGATTTCCGATTTTTCTAGGGGTCCGCGAATTTTCCACAGTCGATTTTTTCGTTTTTCGCATTTTTCTCGGCTCCTGGCCCTCCTAGAGCAAAACGGGGCCGGATTTGGGATCACACCGTTTTTCGCCCATATCTTTGGAAATATCATAGCGAGAACCATTTGGCTGGCCATTGGATTCGTGAGACGATTTCCGATTTTTCTAGGGGTCCGGGAATTTTCTAAAGTCGATTTTTTCGTTTTTCGCGTTTTTCTGGGCTCCTATGCCTCCTAGGGCAAAAAGGGTCTGGATTTTGGAGCCCACCGTTTTACTTCCATATCTTTGGAATCATACTAGTCACCCGTCGAAGCGCATCAGTTCGAATCTTCGGCGCCTGCGCATTAGTCCGATTCCACTCCGCCTGCGCATCAGTCCGAAGCCTCTCCGCGTGCGCATCAGTCCAATTCTTCTGCGCATGCGCGTCACTCCCATTCTTCGGCGCATGCGCCAGACTCCCCTCCGCCTGCGTATAAGCCCGATGCCTCTGCGCATGCGCGTCAGTCCGATCCGGCTGCTCCTGCGCATCAGTCCGATCCTCCTGCTCCTGCGCATCAGCCCGATTCTTCTGCGCATGCGCATCAGTCCGACGCCCCTTCGCCGGCGCATCCGTCCGATGCTTCTGCGTCTGCGCATCAGTTCGATTTTTCGGCGCCTGCGCATTAGTCCGATGCCTCTGCGCGTGCTCGTCGGTTCGATTTCTCCGCACCTGCGCATCAGTCCGATTGCTCTCCGCCTGCGCATCAGTCCGTCTCCTATGGCTCCTGCGCATCAGTCCGGTTCTTCTGCACATGCGCATCAGTGCGACTCCCCTGCGCCTGAGCGTCAGCCCGAGCCTCCTGCTCCTGCGCATCAGTCCGAATCCTCTGCGCCTGCGCATCAGTCGGATTTTTCTGCGCATGCCCATCAGTTCGATTGCTCTCCGCCTGCACATCAGTCCAACTCCTATGGCTCCTAGAGCAAAAAAGGCCCGGATTTGGGATCACACCGTTTTCCGTCGATATCTTTGGAACTATAATATCTAGGGTAATTTGTTCGGCGCCATTAGATTCGCGAGACGATTTCCGATTTTTCTAGGGGTCCGGGAATTTTCTAAAGTCGATTTTTTCGTTTTTTGCGTTTTTCTCGGATCCTGGGCCTCCTAGAGCCAAACGGGCCCGGATTTGGGTTCACACCGTTTTTCGCCCATATCTTTGGAAATACCATAGCTAGGACAATTTGGCTGGCGCCATTGGATTCATGAGACGATTTCCGATTTTTCTAGCGGTCCGGGAATTTTCTTGTGGTGACTATGTCGCCACTACAGCCTGGCATTCCCCAATCCTGTCTAGACTTCCTAGACAGGACTCATAAAAACACTTAGCCTAAATTACCTACCCGACCGTCGCCATCCCTGCAATATAAATCCGGGGAACTCCCCAGAACTGTCCCAGGAAAAACCCAACCTTCCTGTGCACTTGGCCGGCATCACGACGTCACGTGTCGAGAATACGATGCCGAGCCAATCACAGCCGAGATCCCGGGCATCCCCTCTCCTGTTTCCCAACATGCGCACGCCCACACTTTTCCGCACACTTTTCCTCACTACACAGTCGCTCCTCTACCTACCTCGGATACAGTCGCTCCTCTACCTTCCTCGGACACACTACTCCCCGATCTACCTGGACACATCAGACAACACATCATACGAAGACCATCGAGAGGACAAGCCACGCTTAAGGCCAACTCTCGCCCTTGTACAACAGTGGTTTTAAAAATAAACGTTTGTTCACATCCCGACCCGGCGTTATCCTTCACCTGCTCAACCCCACATTCTAAAGTCGATTTTTTCGCTTTTCGCGTTTTTCTCGGCTCCTGGGCCGCCTAGAGCAAAACGGGCCCTGATTTCGGATCACACTGTTTTTAGCCCATATCTTTGGAAATATCATAGCTAGAACACTTTGGCTACCGCCATTGGATTCGTGAGACGATTTCCGATTTTTCTAGGGGTCCGGGACTTTTCTAAAGTCGGATTTTTCGTTTTTCGCGTTTTTCTCGGCTCCTGGCCCTCCTAGAAGAAAACGGGGCCGGATTTGGGATCACACCGTTTTTGTCCATTTCTCTGGAACTATAATATCCAGGGTAATTTGTTGGGCGCCATTGGATTCGCGAGACGATTTCCGATTTTTCTAGGGGTCCGGGACTTTTCTAAAGTCGATTTTTTCGTTTTTCGCGTTTTTCTCGGCTCCTGGGCCTCCTAGAGCAAAACGGGGCCGGATTTGGGATCACACCGTTTTTCGCCAATATCGTTGGAAATATCATAGCTAGAACACTTTGGCTAGCGCCATTGGATTCGTGAGACGATTTCCGATTTTTCTAGGGGTCCGGGAATTGTCCACAGTCGTTTTTTTCGTTTTTCGCGTTTTTCTCGGCTCCTGGGCCTCCTAGAGCCAAACGGGCGCGGATTTGGGTCACACCGTTCTTCGCCCATATCTTTGGAAATATCATAGCTAGGGCAATTTGGCTGGCGCCATTGGATTCGTGAGACGATTTCCGATTTTTCTAGGGGTCCGGGAATTTTCTAAAGTCGATTTTTTCGTTTTTCGCGTTTTTCTCGGCTCCTGGGCCTCCTAGAGCAAAACGGGCCCGGATTCGGGATCACACCGTTTTTCGCCCATATCTTTGGAAATATCATAGCGAGAACCATTTGGCTGGCCATTGGATTCGTGAGACGATTTCCCATTTTTCTAGGGGTCCGGGAATTTTCTAAAGTCGATTTTTCGGATTTTCGCGTTTTTCTGGGCTCCTATGCCTCCTAGGGCCAAACGGGCCCGGATTTGGGATCACACCGTTCTTCGCCCATAACTTTGGAAATATCATAGCTAGAACACTTTGGCTACTGCCATTGGATTCGTGAGACGATTTCCGATTTTCTAGGGGTCCGGGACTTTTCTAAAGTCGATTTTTTCGTTTTTCGCCTTTTTCTGGGCTCCTATGCCTCCTAGGGCAAAAAGGGTCTGGATTTTGGAGCCCACCGTTTTACTTCCATATCTTTGGAATCATACTAGTCACCCGTCGAAGCGCATCAGTTCGATTCTTCGGCGCCTGCGCATTAGTCCGATTCCACTCCGCCTGCGCATCAGTCCGAAGCCTCTCCGCGTGCGCATCAGTCCAATTCTTCTGCGCATGCGCGTCAGTCCCATTCTTCGGCGCATGCGCCAGACTCCCCTCCGCCTGCGTATAAGCCCGATGCCTCTGCGCATGCGCGTCAGTCCGATCCTGCTGCTCCTGCGCATCAGTCCGATCCTCCTGCTCCTGCGCATCAGCCCGATTCTTCTGCGCATGCGCATCAGTCCGACGCCCCTTCGCCGGCGCATCCGTCCGATGCTTCTGCGTCTGCGCATCAGTTCGATTTTTCGGCGCCTGCGCATTAGTCCGATGCCTCTGCGCGTGCTCGTCGGTTCGATTTCTCCGCACCTGCGCATCAGTCCGATTGCTCTCCGCCTGCGCATCAGTCCGTCTCCTATGGCTCCTGCGCATCAGTCCGGTTCTTCTGCACATGCGCATCAGTGCGACTCCCCTGCGCCTGAGCGTCAGCCCGCGCCTCCTGCTCCAGCGCATCAGTCCGAATCCTCTGCGCCTGCGCATCAGTCGGATTTTTCTGCGCATGCCCATCAGTTCGATTGCTCTCCGCCTGCACATCAGTCCAACTCCTATGGCTCCTAGAGCAAAAAAGGCCCGGATTTGGGATCACACCGTTTTCCGTCGATATCTTTGGAACTATAATATCTAGGGTAATTTGTTCGGCGCCATTAGATTCGCGAGACGATTTCCGATTTTTCTAGGGGTCCGCGAATTTTCCACAGTCGATTTTTTCGTTTTTCGCATTTTTCTCGGCTCCTGGCCCTCCTAGAGCAAAACGGGGCCGGATTTGGGATCACATCGTTTTTCGCCCATATCTTTGGAAATATCATAGCGAGAACCATTTGGCTGGCCATTGGATTCGTGAGACGATTTCCGATTTTTCTAGGGGTCCGGGAATTTTCTAAAGTCGATTTTTTCGTTTTTCGCCTTTTTCTGGGCTCCTATGCCTCCTAGGGCAAAAAGGGTCTGGATTTTGGAGCCCACCGTTTTACTTCCATATCTTTGGAATCATACTAGTCACCCGTCGAAGCGCATCAGTTCGATTCTTCGGCGCCTGCGCATTAGTCCGATTCCACTCCGCCTGCGCATCAGTCCGAAGCCTCTCCGCGTGCGCATCAGTCCAATTCTTCTGCGCATGCGCGTCAGTCCCATTCTTCGGCGCATGCGCCAGACTCCCCTCCGCCTGCGTATAAGCCCGATGCCTCTGCGCATGCGCGTCAGTCCGATCCTGCTGCTCCTGCGCATCAGTCCGATCCTCCTGCTCCTGCGCATCAGCCCGATTCTTCTGCGCATGCGCATCAGTCCGACGCCCCTTCGCCGGCGCATCCGTCCGATGCTTCTGCGTCTGCGCATCAGTTCGATTTTTCGGCGCCTGCGCATTAGTCCGATGCCTCTGCGCGTGCTCGTCGGTTCGATTTCTCCGCACCTGCGCATCAGTCCGATTGCTCTCCGCCTGCGCATCAGTCCGTCTCCTATGGCTCCTGCGCATCAGTCCGGTTCTTCTGCACATGCGCATCAGTGCGACTCCCCTGCGCCTGAGCGTCAGCCCGAGCCTCCTGCTCCTGCGCATCAGTCCGAATCCTCTGCGCCTGCGCATCAGTCGGATTTTTCTGCGCATGCCCATCAGTTCGATTGCTCTCCGCCTGCACATCAGTCCAACTCCTAGGGCTCCTAGAGCAAAAAAGGCCCGGATTTGGGATCACACCGTTTTCCGTCGATATCTTTGGAACTATAATATCTAGGGTAATTTGTTCGGCGCCATTAGATTCGCGAGACGATTTCCGATTTTTCTAGGGGTCCGGGAATTTTCTAAAGTCGATTTTTTCGTTTTTTGCGTTTTTCTCGGATCCTGGGCCTCCTAGAGCCAAACGGGCCCGGATTTGGGTTCACACCGTTTTTCGCCCATATCTTTGGAAATACCATAGCTAGGACAATTTGGCTGGCGCCATTGGATTCGTGAGACGATTTCCGATTTTTCTAGCGGTCCGGGAATTTTCTTGTGGTGACTATGTCGCCACTACACCCTGGCATTCCCCAATCCTGTCTAGACTTCCTAGACAGGACTCATAAAAACACTTAGCCTAAATTACCTACCCGACCGTCGCCATCCCTGCAATATAAATCCGGGGAACTCCCCAGAACTGTCCCAGGAAAAACCCAACCTTCCTGTGCACTTGGCCGGCATCACGACGTCACGTGTCGAGAATACGATGCCGAGCCAATCACAGCCGAGATCCCGGGCATCCCCTCTCCTGTTTCCCAACATGCGCACGCCCACACTTTTCCGCACACTTTTCCTCACTACACAGTCGCTCCTCTACCTACCTCGGATACAGTCGCTCCTCTACCTTCCTCGGACACACTACTCCCCGATCTACCTGGACACATCAGACAACACATCATACGAAGACCATCGAGAGGACAAGCCACGCTTAAGGCCAACTCTCGCCCTTGTACAACAGTGGTTTTAAAAATAAACGTTTGTTCACATCCCGACCCGGCGTTATCCTTCACCTGCTCAACCCCACATTCTAAAGTCGATTTTTTCGCTTTTCGCGTTTTTCTCGGCTCCTGGGCCGCCTAGAGCAAAACGGGCCCTGATTTCGGATCACACCGTTTTTAGCCCATATCTTTGGAAATATCATAGCTAGAACACTTTGGCTACCGCCATTGGATTCGTGAGACGATTTCCGATTTTTCTAGGGGTCCGGGACTTTTCTAAAGTCGGATTTTTCGTTTTTCGCGTTTTTCTCGGCTCCTGGCCCTCCTAGAAGAAAACGGGGCCGGATTTGGGATCACACCGTTTTTGTCCATTTCTCTGGAACTATAATATCCAGGGTAATTTGTTGGGCGCCATTGGATTCGCGAGACGATTTCCGATTTTTCTAGGGGTCCGGGACTTTTCTAAAGTCGATTTTTTCGTTTTTCGCGTTTTTCTCGGCTCCTGGGCCTCCTAGAGCAAAATGGGCCCGGATTTGCGATCACACCGTTTTTCGTCCATATCTTTGGAAATGTCATAGCTAGGACAATTTGTTCGGCGCCATTGGATTCGCGAGACGATTTCCGATTTTTCTAGGGGTCCGGGAATTTTCTAAAGTCGATTTTTTCGTATTTCGCGTTTTTCTCGGCTCCTGGGCCTCCTAGAGCAAAACGGGCCCGGATTTGGGATCACACCGTTTTTCGCCTATATCTTTGGAAATATCATAGCTAGGGCAATTTGGCTGGCGCCATTTGATTCGTGAGACGATTTCCGATTTTTCTAGGGGCCCGCGAATTGTCCACAGTCGATTTTTTCGTTTTTCGCATTTTTCTCGGCTCGTGGGCCTCCTAGAGCAAAACGGGCCCTGATTTGGGATGACACCGTTTTTAGCCCATATCTTTGGAAATATCATAGCTAGAACACTTTGGCTAGCGCCATTGGATTCGTGAGACGATTTCCGATTTTTCTAGGGGTCCGCGAATTTTCCACAGTCGATTTTTTCGTTTTTCGCATTTTTCTCGGCTCCTGGCCCTCCTAGAGCAAAACGGGGCCGGATTTGGGATCACATCGTTTTTCGCCCATATCTTTGGAAATATCATAGCGAGAACCATTTGGCTGGCCATTGGATTCGTGAGAGGATTTCCGATTTTTCTAGGGGTCCGGGAATTTTCTAAAGTCGATTTTTTCGTTTTTCGCGTTTTTCTCGGCTCCTGGGCCTCCTAGAGCAAAACGGGCCCGGATTTGGGATCACACCGTTTTTCGCCTATATCTTTGGAAATATCATAGCTAGGGCAATTTGGCTGGCGCCATTGGATTCGTGAGACGATTTCCGATTTTTCTAGGGGTCCGGGACTTTTCTAAAGTCGATTTTTTCGTTTTTTGCGTTTTTCTCGGCTCCTGGGCCTCCTAGAGCAAAATGGGCCCGGATTTGCGATCACACCGTTTTTCGTCCATATCTTTGGAAATGTCATAGCTAGGACAATTTGGCTGGCGCCCTTGGATTCGTGAGAGGAGTTCCGATTTTTCTAGGGGTCCGCGAATTGTCCACAGTCGTTTTTTTCGTTTTTCGCATTTGTCTCGGCTCCTGGCCCTCCTAGAGCAAAACTGGGCCGGATTTGGGATCACACCGTTTTTGGCCAATATCGTTGGAAATATCATAGCTAGAACACTTTGGCTAGCGCCATTGGATTCGTGAGACGATTTCCGATTTTTCTAGGGGTCCGGGAATTTTCTAAAGTCGAGTTTTGATGTGAAACATCTTATAGGCGCACTCCTCAACCGAATACATACCTTAGTATAGCGTGGCCGAGCAACGGCCACGCTATACTAAGGTATGCCTATCTATATTCTGTGTAGTAGAGTGGACGGTGTGGGGATGGGCCGCCACGCTATACTGAGGTATACCTATATATATTATGTGTAATAGAGTGTACGGTGTGGCTTCTCACACAGTTCCACGTGGTTCTTTATACGGTACACATAACCTGTGTTTTATTTAATTTTTTATTTCAATTTTTGAAAATAAAATATGTGTGATAGTGATAACTTAGAAGATCAAAGTGATCAACCGTGTGCAAAGAAAGGGAAACTAGACTATGGCATACTACCAAGTCATCAGTAAGTAGATCGTATTTTTCATGTCTCCATAACTGTAATTATTATAGCTCCATATTTAATTAATTATATTGATATTAATCATATCAGTAATTTATAAATTATATTAGGATTAATAATTATATAAATTATATTAATGTTATCTTTAATTAATTATTTTTTTATTATTCATAAAGGAATGAATATGGACAAATTTATTAATTAAATTTATATTCTCAAATCTTTAGTCATATATTGCAATAAGTAACTAAGATTTGAGTTCATGAGTATATTGAAGCCATACTCAACATTTTTTTTTTTTGTATATTTTAATATCATATTTTTTACAATATTTCAGTTCTCAACAATCTTTACAGGCATCACAAAATATTATTATTGAAACTGGACGCCATCCTGATCAGTTGAACACAAGGCATACTATCAATGTTGTGTAAGACTTTACTAATCGATTGATCACTGATTTTATCAACTCCAGAAATAAATTAACCATATACACTTTAAACTGTCAAAGTCTCAGGAAACATGCTGCTGATTTACAAGATCCTATTTGTAGAAATAGTAACTTTTTGTTGCTAACTGAAACATGGTGTCCTGCAGATGAAGCAGTTGATTTATGTAACTTCCATTGTATTGCAAAATTTAAACGACAAAATGTTAGAGCCGCTGGAGTGGCCATTTACAAAAACAATAACACTTCACATGTTACTACACTCAACATGGATCTAGCAGTTCAAAATGCTACAGAAGTTCATGTTTCCCAAACATCTATTGGTGATATGTGTGCTTCACATATTAAACTAGAAGGGGGAAGTGAATTAATTATGATTGTAGTATACATTTCACCTAATAACAAAATGGATCATATAATTTCATTTTTACATGAAAGGTTATTTCCTTATAGCCAAACAGGTTCAATAATTTTTAAAACAAATAAACCTAAACTGCCATTAATTTTAGCTGGAGACTTTAATGTAAATTTTGCAAGAGCTGAATCAATGCCATTAATGACATTTCTTCAAAAAGAATTTCAATTGCAAATCATTAATAATCCAAGAGAATCTACTACCAAATATGGAACAACAATAGATGCTGTATTTGTGAGATATCTTGATGGTGTTTCATCCAATACTTTTGTAACGTACTTGAGTTATCATCGACCAATCGTCACGGTAATACCGGCAGAGGAAAAATCGAATATAACTATTACTGAAGTTACAGATGAAAATAGTTAAATTGTAGCCACTTGATATTAATATCGAATTTTTATATCCCATGTAAATAAATTTTTATTAAATAAAGTTATCATTTTTTCGTTTTTCGCGTTGTCCTCGGCTCCTGGGCCTCCTAGAGCAAAACGGGCCCGGATTTGGGATCATACCGTTTTTCGTCCATATCTTTGGAAATATCATAGCTAGGACAATTTGGCTGCCGCCATTGGATTCGTGAGACGATTTCCGATTTTTCTAGGGGTCCGGGAATTGTCCACAGTCGTTTTTTTCGTTTTTCGCGTTTTTCTCGGCTCCTGGCCCTCCTAGACCAAAACGGGCCCGGATTTGCGATCACACCGTTTTTCGTCCATATCTTTGGAAATGTCATAGCTAGGACAATTTGGCTGGCGCCCGTGGATTCGCGAGAGGAGTTCCGATTTTCCTAGGGGTCCGGGAATTTTTTAAAGTCGATTTTTTCGTTTTTTGCGTTTTTCTCTGCTCCTGGCCCTCCTAGAGGAAAACGGGGCCGGATTTGGGATCACACCGTTTTTCGCCCATATCGTTGGAAATATCATAGCTAGAACACTTTGGCTAGCGCCATTGGATTCGTGAGACGATTTCCGATTTTTCTAGGGGTCCGGGAATTTTCTAAAGTCGATTTTTTCGTTTTTCGCGTTTTTCTCGGATCCTGGGCCTCCTAGAGCCAAACGGGCGCGGATTTGGGATCACACCGTTCTTCGCCCATATCTTTGGAAATATCATAGCTAGGGCAATTTGGCTGGCGCCATTGGATTCGTGAGACGATTTCCGATTTTTCTAGGGGTCCGGGAATTTTCTAAAGTCGATTTTTTCGTTTTTCGCGTTTTTCTCGGCTCCTGGGCCTCCTAGAGCAAAACGGGCCCGGATTTGGGATCACACCGTTTTTCGCCCATATCTTTGGAAATATCATAGCGAGAACCATTTGGCTGGCCATTGGATTCGTGAGACGATTTCCGATTTTTCTAGGGGTCCGGGAATTTTCTAAAGTCGATTTTTTTGATTTTCGCGTTTTTCTGGGCTCCTATGCCTCCTAGGGCCAAACGGGCCCGGATTTGGGATCACACCGTTCTTCGCCCATAACTTTGGAAATATCATAGCTAGGGCAATTTGGCTGGCGCCATTGGATTCGTGAGACGATTTCCGATTTTTCTAGGGGTCCGGGACTTTTCTAAAGTCGATTTTTTCATTTTTTGCGTTTTTCTCGGCTCCTGGGCCTCCTAGAGCAAAATGGGCCCGGATTTGCGATCACACCGTTTTTCGTCCATATCTTTGGAAATGTCATAGCTAGGACAATTTGGCTGGCGCCCTTGGATTCGTGAGAGGAGTTCCGATTTTTCTAGGGGTCCGCGAATTGTCCACAGTCGTTTTTTTCGTTTTTCGCATTTGTCTCGGCTCCTGGCCCTCCTAGAGCAAAACGGGCCCGGATTTGGGATCACACCGTTTTTCGTCCTTTTCTCTGGAACTATAATATCTAGGGTAATTTGTTCGGCGCCATTGGATTCGTGAGACGATTTCCGATTTTTCTAGGGGTCCGGGAATTTTCTAAAGTCGATTTTTTTCGTTTTTCGCGTTGTTCTCGGCTCCTGGGCCTCCTAGAGCAAAACGGGGCCGGATTTGGGATCACACCGTTTTTAGCCCCTATCTTTGGAAATATCATAGCTAGAACACTTTGGCTAGCGCCATTGGATTCGTGAGACGATTTCCGATTTTTCTAGGGGTCCGGGAATTTTCTAAAGTCGATTTTTTCGATTTTCGCGTTTTTCTGGGCTCCTATGCCTCCTAGGGCCAAACGGGCCCGGATTTGGGATCACACCGATCTTCGCCCATAACTTTGGAAATATCATAGCTAGGGCAATTTGGCTGGCGCCATTGGATTCGTGAGACGATTTCCGATTTTTATAGGGGTCCGGGACTTTTCTAAAGTCGATTTTTTCGTTTTTTGCGTTTTTCTCGGATCCTGGGCCTCCTAGAGCCAAACGGGCGCGGATTTGGGATCACACCGTTCTTCGCCCATTTCTTTGGAAATATCATAGCTAGGGCTATTTGGCTGGCGCCATTGGATTCGTGAGACGATTTCCGATTTTTCTAGGGGTCCGGGAATTTTCTAAAGTCGATTTTTTCGATTTTCGCGTTTTTCTGGGCTCCTATGCCTCCTAGGGCCAAACGGGCCCGGATTTGGGATCACACCGTTCTTCGCCCATAACTTTGGAAATATCATAGCTAGGGCAATTTGGCTGGCGCCATTGGATTCGTGAGACGATTTCCGATTTTTCTAGGGGTCCGCGAATTGTCCACAGTCGTTTTTTTCGTTTTTCGCATTTTTCTCGGCTCCTGGGCCTCTTAGAGCAAAACGGGCCCTGATTTGGGATCACACCGTTCTTCGCTCATATCTTTGGAAATATCATAGCTAGGGCAATTTGGCTGGCGCCCTTGGATTCGTGAGAGGATTTCCGATTTTTCTAGGGGTCCGGGAATTTTCTAAAGTCGATTTTTTCGTTTTTCGCGTTTTTCTCGGCTCCTGGGCCTCCTAGAGCAAAACGGGCCCGGATTTGGGATCACACCGTTCTTCGCCCATATCTTTGGAAATATCATAGCTAGGGCAATTTGGCTGGCGCCATTGGATTCGTGAGACGATTTCCGATTTTTCTAGGGGTCCGGGAATTTTCTAAAGTCGATTTTTTCGTTTTTCGCGTTTTTCTCGGCTCCTGGGCCTCCTAGAGCAAAACGGGCCCGGATTTGGGATCACACCGTTTTTCGTCCATATCTTTGGAAATATCATAGCTAGGACACTTTGGCTACCGCCATTGGATTCGTGAGACGATTTCCGATTTTTCTAGGGGTCCGGGAATTTTCTAAAGTCGATTTTTTTCGTTTTTCGCGTTGTTCTCGGCTCCTGGGCCTCCTAGAGCAAAACGGGGCCGGATTTGGGATCACACCGTTTTTAGCTCCTATCTTTGGAAATATCATAGCTAGAACACTTTGGCTAGCGCCATTGGATTCGTGAGACGATTTCCGATTTTTCTAGGGGTCCGCGAATTGTCCACAGTCGATTTTTTCGTTTTTCGCATTTTTCTCGGCTCCTGGCCCTCTTAGAGCAAAACGGGGCCGGATTTGGGATCACACCGTTTTTCGCCCATATCTTTGGAAATATCATAGCTAGGACAATTTGGCTGGCACCATTGGATTCGTGAGAGGATTTCCGATTTTTCTAGGGGTCCGGGAATTTTCTAAAGTCGATTTGTGGTGACAGTGTCGCCAGGACACCCCATCAACTCGATGGGAAATTCCCCAACCGAGTCTAGCCCCGGACCTGACCCTCGGAGGCTAATTACCCTCTCGACCATCATCAGTTTGGGGAACACCCCAAACCCTGGTCATCTACAGGCAATAAACCATTATTTAGAGACTGGGGAACTCCCCAGAACCGGCGCATTCCGAACCCTAAACCAGAGATCCAAAGGCGTTCCCTTTCCTACACTTTTCCTTTATAAGCCCACACTCTTCCCGATCTCTACACAGTCGTTCCTCTACCTTCCTCGGACACACTACTCCCGATCTACCTTGGACATACAATTCATGGTATCTTCAAAGAGGAAATAAAATATTCGACCACCGCACTGGCGTGAATCTCATTCAATCACCTGCTCAACCCCACAAATTGGTGACCCCGACGTGATCCAGCGGAAGTTCGTGGACACTGAGCACCAGCAGACGCCACATGGTCGTGGAACGAGAGCGGCCACTACAGCAACGAGCACCATCCGACGAGTGCACCTCACCACCATCGCAGGACACGTGGCCTCCACAGCAGCAGCAGAACCTGATGGAGAGTACGGCCCAAATCAACCGAGTAGCCGTGCAGCTAGGAGAGTTCACGCCGGAGGACCCTGAACTCTTCTTCGGCATCGCCGATCGCAGTTTTCACGCAGCCGGGATCACTTCCGAATCAACAAAATTCGGCCACATCTGCGGGAAGCTCTCCAGGTCAAGGTACGCCACCGACGTGAGGGATATCATCCTGAACCCTCCGGCGGACAACCCCTACACATATTTAAAAACGGAGCTCATAAAGCGCCTGAGCTCCTCCCAGGAGGAGAAGACGAGGAAGCTCCTAGAAGGCGCAGAAATGGGAGACATGAAACCGTCTCAGTTTCTGCGCCACCTAAAAAACCTGGCGGGACCCAACTTCCCGGACGATGCTCTCCGGACACTGTGGGTCACACGCCTTCCGGCCGACGTCCAGGTGTTATTGGCCACCCAGCGCAAGGCCTCCCTCGACGACGCTGCAGATCTGGCCGACAAGACCATCCAGATCCTGAGACCAAGGATCCCACCTGCTGCTCCACAGGTCGCTGAGGCAGCGGCGCACAGCATTGAGGCGCTCCTGAGCCTCAAGCTGTCCCAGTTGGCCCTCAACCTCGAGGAACAATTCGGCGACTTACGCTCTGAAATCGAGAGCCTGAAGCGGTCGAGCAGAGGAGACGGAGGATCCCCCCGCGGCCGCAACGTCAGGCGAGAGAGGTCCAGGTCGCGCTCCACGCACCGGCAGCACGGAACCGACCGCATCTGTTGGTACCATCGGCGCTTCGGACCTGAGGCTAAAATGTGCACACGACCGTGCAATTTCACCGCTCAGGGAAACGGACCGAGCAGTCACCAATGGCGGGTAGTGACTCTGCCTCGACGACGCGCCGCCTATTCATCACCGATCAGGAAACCAAGGTACGTTTTTTGATCGACACAGGAGCCGACTTGTGCGTTTTCCCACGACGGTTAGTGCGCGGGCCGCAACGCAAGTCGACTTATCAGCTCTCGGCGGCGAACGGCAGCACCATTGCGACGTACGGGACGGTCTCCTTGGACCTCAACTTGAAGCTGCGGCGAGCATTCCCGTGGAGCTTCGTCATCGCCGACGTCTCCAAACCCATCATCGGAGCAGACTTCCTGTTCCACTACGGACTCTTGGTGGACCTCCGCAATGGCAGACTCGTGGACTCCATCACCTCGCTCACCTCACCCGGGCAAGTCGAAAATGTTAATCTATCGAGTATTAAAATAGTTACAGGTAGTTCGCAGTACCACGAGCTCCTTCAGCAGTTCCCCGACCTCACCAGACCCGATGGAACCGGGACAGCTCCGCGGCATGACACCAAGCATCACATCCAGACCACTCCAGGACCTCCAGTGGCCAGCAAACCACGGCGTTTGGCCCCAGACCGCCTGGCCGATGCCAAAAAGGAGTTCAGCGCCATGGTCCAACGAGGTACAGCCCGACCATCGAATAGCCCATGGTCTTCACCTCTCCACATGGCCAAGAAGAAGACGGATGACTGGAGACCATGCGGAGACTACCGGGCGCTCAACGCTCGCACCGTTCCGGACCGCTACCCAGTGCGGCACATCCAGGACTTCGCGCAGGCACTCCGAGGCAAGGAGATCTTCTCCACGATCGACCTGGTTCGGGCGTACCACCAAATTCCGGTCGCCGAGGCGGACATCCCGAAGACGGCGATCACCACACCATTCGGTATGTACGAATTCCCCTACATGTCGTTCGGTCTTCGCAACGCCGCCCAGACCTTTCAACGCTTCATCGACGAGGTGCTACGGGACTTGGACTTCTGCTACGCGTACATCGACGACATCCTGATAGCCTCCGAAACACCAGAACAACACCAACAGCACCTGGGGACCTTATTTGAACGCCTCCAATCCTACGGCCTCCTCATCAACCCACAGAAGTGCGTGTTCGGCCAGCCTGAGGTGGAGTTCCTGGGCTACCTGGTGTCCAAGGAGGGCACACGTCCATTGCCGAAAAAAGTCCAAGCCATCCTGGACTATCCAGCACCAACAACGGCGAAGCAGCTCCGACAGTTCCTGGGTATGCTGAATTTCTACCGGAGATTCATACCCCGGACTGCACAGGACCAGGCACCACTCAACGAGCTCTTGGTGGGGAATATCAAGGGCAGAACTCCCATCAACTGGACTCCGGAAGCCCAGACGGCTTTCACCACCTGCAAGGCCAGACTAGCTGACGCAGCGCTCCTGGCTCACCCCAAGGCCGACGCCAACCTCGCGCTCATCTGTGACGCCTCCAACCACACCGTCGGTGCAGCATTGCAGCAACGAGTCAACGGGGACTGGGAACCATTGGCTTTCTTCTCGAAGAAGCTCAGTCCAGCACAAACAAAGTGGAGCGCATTCGACCGTGAGCTCCTGGCAATCTACCTCGCCATCAAACACTTCAGACACATGGTAGAGGCCAGGACCTTCACGATCTTCACGGACCACAAACCAATCACGTTCGCATTCCGGCAGAAGTTGGAAAAGGCTTCACCCAGACAGGCACGGCACCTGGATTTCATCGGGCAGTTCTCCACCGACATCCAACACGTGTCCGGCAAGGACAACGTCGTCGCGGACGCACTGTCCCGCATCGACGCAGTTTCATCACCACTGGACTACACCGCCCTGGCGTCATCACAGCAGGCCGATGACACCATGAAAACATACCTACGCTCAGGATCAGGCTTGCAACTCAAGCAAATCCAGATCCCAGGAGCAGGCGTAGCTGTCTTCTGCGACACGTCATCACCATCACCAAGACCATACCTGACACCTCCATACCGCCGAGCAGCCTTCAACATCATCCACAACCTGGCTCACCCTGGAGTCAAAGCCTCGGTCAAACTCGTGACTCAACGTTACGTTTGGCCGTCCGTAAAAGCAGACTGCCGCGAGTGGGCTCGCGCCTGCATCCAGTGCCAGCAGGCCAAAATCACCAGGCATGTCTCAGCGCCAGTGGGAGAATTCGCCCCACCATCTTCGAGGTTCGAGCACGTGCACATGGACCTGATCATCCTGTCCATCTCCGAGGGCTACCGATACTGCCTCACGTGCGTCGACAGATTCTCCAGGTGGCCGGAGGCATTTCCCCTGGAGGACCAGGAGGCACCCACAGTCGCTAGAGCCTTCTACGAGGGATGGATATGCCGCTTCGGTGTTCCCCTCCGCATTACCACAGACCAAGGTCGGCAATTCGAGTCATACCTGTTCAAGCACCTCAATTGCTTGGCAGGCACGACTCACCTGAGGACAACTGCCTATCACCCAGCAGCTAACGGCATGGTCGAGCGGTTTCATCGCCAACTCAAGGCAGCTATCAAGTGCCACGAGAACACCACGTGGACGGAGGTACTCCCTACGGTGCTCTTGGGGATCAGAGCGGCCTGGAAGGAAGACCTCCAGGCATCAGCAGCCGACCTGGCATACGGCGAGCCATTACGTCTACCTGGAGAGTTCCTGGCCCCCCGAGCTGTCAGTCACCAAGACGACCCAGCGGACTACGTCAAGGAACTTCGCCAGCACTTCGCCAACCTGCGCCCGGCTAAGGTCAACAGACACGGAGCTCACAAAACCTTTGTGTTCAAAGACCTAGCCACGGCAGAGCAAGTCTTCGTCCGCCATGACGCACCAAAAGGACCTCTCCAGATGCCGTACCAAGGTCCATACAGGGTCATCCGCCGCAGCGCCAAGACGTTCACCATCCACATCAGGGGCAAGGACGTGAACGTCTCCATCGACAGGTTGAAACCAGCTTATGTCATCGCTGACGATGAAGCAGGTCTCCAACAAGCCACCCAGAATTTAGCAACACCCGAGCCGGAAGTACCAGAGCCACCACCACCACCACCAGCAACACCACCAACAACGCGCTCAGGAAGACGCGTCAGGTTCACCAACCACTACCAGGCAGGACAGTAGCATCATCATCGTGATCCAAATCACTGGCAGGGGGGTACTGTGGTGACAGTGTCGCCAGGACACCCCATCAACTCGATGGGAAATTCCCCAACCGAGTCTAGCCCCGGACCTGACCCTCGGAGGCTAATTACCCTCTCGACCATCATCAGTTTGGGGAACACCCCAAACCCTGGTCATCTACAGGCAATAAACCATTATTTAGAGACTGGGGAACTCCCCAGAACCGGCGCATTCCGAACCCTAAACCAGAGATCCAAAGGCGTTCCCTTTCCTACACTTTTCCTTTATAAGCCCACACTCTTCCCGATCTCTACACAGTCGTTCCTCTACCTTCCTCGGACACACTACTCCCGATCTACCTTGGACATACAATTCATGGTATCTTCAAAGAGGAAATAAAATATTCGACCACCGCACTGGCGTGAATCTCATTCAATCACCTGCTCAACCCCACAGATTTTTTGGTTTTTCGCGTTTTTCTCGGCTCCTGGGCCTCCTAGAGCAAAACGGGCCCTGATTTGGGATGACACCGTTTTTAGCCCATATCTTTGGAAATATCATAGCTAGAACACTTTGGCTAGCGCCATTGGATTCGTGAGACGATTTCCGATTTTTCTAGGGGTCCGGGAATTTTCTAAAGTCAATTTTTTCGTTTTTCGCGTTTTTCTCGGATCCTGGGCCTCCTAGAGCCAAACGGGCGCGGATTTGGGATCACACCGTTCTTCACCCATATCTTCGGAAATATCATAGCTAGGGCTATTTGGCTGGCGCCATTGGATTCGTGAGACGATTTCCGATTTTTCTAGGGGTCCGGGAATTTTCTAAAGTCGATTTTTTCGATTTTCGCGTTTTTCTGGGCTCCTGGCCCTCCTAGAGGAAAACGGGGCCGGATTTGGGATCACACCGTTTTTCGCCCATATCTTTGGAAATATCATAGCTAGGACAATTTGGCTGGCGCCATTGGATTCGCGAGACGATTTCCGATTTTTCTAGGGGTCCGGGAATTGTCCACAGTCGATTTTTTGGTTTTTCGCGTTTTTCTCGGCTCCTGGGCCTCCTAGAGCCAAACGGGCCCGGATTTGGGATCACACCGTTCTTCGCTCATATCTTTGGAAATATCATAGCTAGGGGAATTTGGCTGGCGCCCTTGGATTCGTGAGAGGATTTCCGATTTTTCTAGGGGTCCGGGAATTTTCTAAAGTCGATTTTTTCGTTTTTCGCATTTGTCTCGGCTCCTGGCCCTCCTAGAGCAAAACGGGCCCGGATTTGGGATCACACCGTTTTTCGTCCTTTTCTCTGGAACTATAATATCTAGGGTAATTTGTTCGGCGCCATTGGATTCGTGAGACGATTTCCGATTTTTCTAGGGGTCCGGGAATTTTCTAAAGTCGATTTTTTTCGTTTTTCGCGTTGTTCTCGGCTCCTGGGCCTCCTAGAGCAAAACGGGGCCGGATTTGGGATCACACCGTTTTTAGCCCCTATCTTTGGAAATATCATAGCTAGAACACTTTGGCTAGCGCCATTGGATTCGTGAGACGATTTCCGATTTTTCTAGGGGTCCGGGAATTCTCTAAAGTCGATTTTTTCGTTTTTCGCGTTTTTCTCGGCTCCTGGGCCTCCTAGAGCAAAACGGGCCCGGATTTGGGATCACACCGTTTTTCGGCCATATCGTTGGAAATATCATAGCTAGGGCATCTTGGCTGGCGCCATTGGATTCGTGAGACGATTTTCGATTTTTCTAGGGGTCCGCGAATTGTCCACAGTCGTTTTTTTCGTTTTTCGCATTTGTCTCGGCTCCTGGCCCTCCTAGAGCAAAACGGGCCCGGATTTGGGATCACACCGTTTTTCGTCCTTTTCTCTGGAACTATAATATCTAGGGTAATTTGTTCGGCGCCATTGGATTCGTGAGACGATTTCCGATTTTTCTAGGGGTCCGGGAATTTTCTAAAGTCGATTTTTTTCGTTTTTCGCGTTGTTCTCGGCTCCTGGGCCTCCTAGAGCAAAACGGGGCCGGATTTGGGATCACACCGTTTTTAGCTCCTATCTTTGGAAATATCATAGCTAGAACACTTTGGCTAGCGCCATTGGATTCGTGAGACGATTTCCGATTTTTCTAGGGGTCCGCGAATTGTCCACAGTCGATTTTTTCGTTTTTCGCATTTTTCTCGGCTCCTGGCCCTCTTAGAGCAAAACGGGGCCGGATTTGGGATCACACCGTTTTTCGCCCATATCTTTGGAAATATCATAGCTAGGACAATTTGGCTGGCACCATTGGATTCGTGAGAGGATTTCCGATTTTTCTAGGGGTCCGGGAATTTTCTAAAGTCGATTTGTGGTGACAGTGTCGCCAGGACACCCCATCAACTCGATGGGAAATTCCCCAACCGAGTCTAGCCCCGGACCTGACCCTCGGAGGCTAATTACCCTCTCGACCATCATCAGTTTGGGGAACACCCCAAACCCTGGTCATCTACAGGCAATAAACCATTATTTAGAGACTGGGGAACTCCCCAGAACCGGCGCATTCCGAACCCTAAACCAGAGATCCAAAGGCGTTCCCTTTCCTACACTTTTCCTTTATAAGCCCACACTCTTCCCGATCTCTACACAGTCGTTCCTCTACCTTCCTCGGACACACTACTCCCGATCTACCTTGGACATACAATTCATGGTATCTTCAAAGAGGAAATAAAATATTCGACCACCGCACTGGCGTGAATCTCATTCAATCACCTGCTCAACCCCACAAATTGGTGACCCCGACGTGATCCAGCGGAAGTTCGTGGACACTGAGCACCAGCAGACGCCACATGGTCGTGGAACGAGAGCGGCCACTACAGCAACGAGCACCATCCGACGAGTGCACCTCACCACCATCGCAGGACACGTGGCCTCCACAGCAGCAGCAGAACCTGATGGAGAGTACGGCCCAAATCAACCGAGTAGCCGTGCAGCTAGGAGAGTTCACGCCGGAGGACCCTGAACTCTTCTTCGGCATCGCCGATCGCAGTTTTCACGCAGCCGGGATCACTTCCGAATCAACAAAATTCGGCCACATCTGCGGGAAGCTCTCCAGGTCAAGGTACGCCACCGACGTGAGGGATATCATCCTGAACCCTCCGGCGGACAACCCCTACACATATTTAAAAACGGAGCTCATAAAGCGCCTGAGCTCCTCCCAGGAGGAGAAGACGAGGAAGCTCCTAGAAGGCGCAGAAATGGGAGACATGAAACCGTCTCAGTTTCTGCGCCACCTAAAAAACCTGGCGGGACTCAACTTCCCGGACGATGCTCTCCGGACACTGTGGGTCACACGCCTTCCGGCCGACGTCCAGGTGTTATTGGCCACCCAGCGCAAGGCCTCCCTCGACGACGCTGCAGATCTGGCCGACAAGACCATCCAGATCCTGAGACCAAGGATCCCACCTGCTGCTCCACAGGTCGCTGAGGCAGCGGCGCACAGCATTGAGGCGCTCCTGAGCCTCAAGCTGTCCCAGTTGGCCCTCAACCTCGAGGAACAATTCGGCGACTTACGCTCTGAAATCGAGAGCCTGAAGCGGTCGAGCAGAGGAGACGGAGGATCCCCCCGCGGCCGCAACGTCAGGCGAGAGAGGTCCAGGTCGCGCTCCACGCACCGGCAGCACGGAACCGACCGCATCTGTTGGTACCATCGGCGCTTCGGACCTGAGGCTAAAATGTGCACACGACCGTGCAATTTCACCGCTCAGGGAAACGGACCGAGCAGTCACCAATGGCGGGTAGTGACTCTGCCTCGACGACGCGCCGCCTATTCATCACCGATCAGGAAACCAAGGTACGTTTTTTGATCGACACAGGAGCCGACTTGTGCGTTTTCCCACGACGGTTAGTGCGCGGGCCGCAACGCAAGTCGACTTATCAGCTCTCGGCGGCGAACGGCAGCACCATTGCGACGTACGGGACGGTCTCCTTGGACCTCAACTTGAAGCTGCGGCGAGCATTCCCGTGGAGCTTCGTCATCGCCGACGTCTCCAAACCCATCATCGGAGCAGACTTCCTGTTCCACTACGGACTCTTGGTGGACCTCCGCAATGGCAGACTCGTGGACTCCATCACCTCGCTCACCTCACCCGGGCAAGTCGAAAATGTTAATCTATCGAGTATTAAAATAGTTACAGGTAGTTCGCAGTACCACGAGCTCCTTCAGCAGTTCCCCGACCTCACCAGACCCGATGGAACCGGGACAGCTCCGCGGCATGACACCAAGCATCACATCCAGACCACTCCAGGACCTCCAGTGGCCAGCAAACCACGGCGTTTGGCCCCAGACCGCCTGGCCGATGCCAAAAAGGAGTTCAGCGCCATGGTCCAACGAGGTACAGCCCGACCATCGAATAGCCCATGGTCTTCACCTCTCCACATGGCCAAGAAGAAGACGGATGACTGGAGACCATGCGGAGACTACCGGGCGCTCAACGCTCGCACCGTTCCGGACCGCTACCCAGTGCGGCACATCCAGGACTTCGCGCAGGCACTCCGAGGCAAGGAGATCTTCTCCACGATCGACCTGGTTCGGGCGTACCACCAAATTCCGGTCGCCGAGGCGGACATCCCGAAGACGGCGATCACCACACCATTCGGTATGTACGAATTCCCCTACATGTCGTTCGGTCTTCGCAACGCCGCCCAGACCTTTCAACGCTTCATCGACGAGGTGCTACGGGACTTGGACTTCTGCTACGCGTACATCGACGACATCCTGATAGCCTCCGAAACACCAGAACAACACCAACAGCACCTGGGGACCTTATTTGAACGCCTCCAATCCTACGGCCTCCTCATCAACCCACAGAAGTGCGTGTTCGGCCAGCCTGAGGTGGAGTTCCTGGGCTACCTGGTGTCCAAGGAGGGCACACGTCCATTGCCGAAAAAAGTCCAAGCCATCCTGGACTATCCAGCACCAACAACGGCGAAGCAGCTCCGACAGTTCCTGGGTATGCTGAATTTCTACCGGAGATTCATACCCCGGACTGCACAGGACCAGGCACCACTCAACGAGCTCTTGGTGGGGAATATCAAGGGCAGAACTCCCATCAACTGGACTCCGGAAGCCCAGACGGCTTTCACCACCTGCAAGGCCAGACTAGCTGACGCAGCGCTCCTGGCTCACCCCAAGGCCGACGCCAACCTCGCGCTCATCTGTGACGCCTCCAACCACACCGTCGGTGCAGCATTGCAGCAACGAGTCAACGGGGACTGGGAACCATTGGCTTTCTTCTCGAAGAAGCTCAGTCCAGCACAAACAAAGTGGAGCGCATTCGACCGTGAGCTCCTGGCAATCTACCTCGCCATCAAACACTTCAGACACATGGTAGAGGCCAGGACCTTCACGATCTTCACGGACCACAAACCAATCACGTTCGCATTCCGGCAGAAGTTGGAAAAGGCTTCACCCAGACAGGCACGGCACCTGGATTTCATCGGGCAGTTCTCCACCGACATCCAACACGTGTCCGGCAAGGACAACGTCGTCGCGGACGCACTGTCCCGCATCGACGCAGTTTCATCACCACTGGACTACACCGCCCCGGCGTCATCACAGCAGGCCGATGACACCATGAAAACATACCTACGCTCAGGATCAGGCTTGCAACTCAAGCAAATCCAGATCCCAGGAGCAGGCGTAGCTGTCTTCTGCGACACGTCATCACCATCACCAAGACCATACCTGACACCTCCATACCGCCGAGCAGCCTTCAACATCATCCACAACCTGGCTCACCCTGGAGTCAAAGCCTCGGTCAAACTCGTGACTCAACGTTACGTTTGGCCGTCCGTAAAAGCAGACTGCCGCGAGTGGGCTCGCGCCTGCATCCAGTGCCAGCAGGCCAAAATCACCAGGCATGTCTCAGCGCCAGTGGGAGAATTCGCCCCACCATCTTCGAGGTTCGAGCACGTGCACATGGACCTGATCATCCTGTCCATCTCCGAGGGCTACCGATACTGCCTCACGTGCGTCGACAGATTCTCCAGGTGGCCGGAGGCATTTCCCCTGGAGGACCAGGAGGCACCCACAGTCGCTAGAGCCTTCTACGAGGGATGGATATGCCGCTTCGGTGTTCCCCTCCGCATTACCACAGACCAAGGTCGGCAATTCGAGTCATACCTGTTCAAGCACCTCAATTGCTTGGCAGGCACGACTCACCTGAGGACAACTGCCTATCACCCAGCAGCTAACGGCATGGTCGAGCGGTTTCATCGCCAACTCAAGGCAGCTATCAAGTGCCACGAGAACACCACGTGGACGGAGGTACTCCCTACGGTGCTCTTGGGGATCAGAGCGGCCTGGAAGGAAGACCTCCAGGCATCAGCAGCCGACCTGGCATACGGCGAGCCATTACGTCTACCTGGAGAGTTCCTGGCCCCCCGAGCTGTCAGTCACCAAGACGACCCAGCGGACTACGTCAAGGAACTTCGCCAGCACTTCGCCAACCTGCGCCCGGCTAAGGTCAACAGACACGGAGCTCACAAAACCTTTGTGTTCAAAGACCTAGCCACGGCAGAGCAAGTCTTCGTCCGCCATGACGCACCAAAAGGACCTCTCCAGATGCCGTACCAAGGTCCATACAGGGTCATCCGCCGCAGCGCCAAGACGTTCACCATCCACATCAGGGGCAAGGACGTGAACGTCTCCATCGACAGGTTGAAACCAGCTTATGTCATCGCTGACGATGAAGCAGGTCTCCAACAAGCCACCCAGAATTTAGCAACACCCGAGCCGGAAGTACCAGAGCCACCACCACCACCACCAGCAACACCACCAACAACGCGCTCAGGAAGACGCGTCAGGTTCACCAACCACTACCAGGCAGGACAGTAGCATCATCATCGTGATCCAAATCACTGGCAGGGGGGTACTGTGGTGACAGTGTCGCCAGGACACCCCATCAACTCGATGGGAAATTCCCCAACCGAGTCTAGCCCCGGACCTGACCCTCGGAGGCTAATTACCCTCTCGACCATCATCAGTTTGGGGAACACCCCAAACCCTGGTCATCTACAGGCAATAAACCATTATTTAGAGACTGGGGAACTCCCCAGAACCGGCGCATTCCGAACCCTAAACCAGAGATCCAAAGGCGTTCCCTTTCCTACACTTTTCCTTTATAAGCCCACACTCTTCCCGATCTCTACACAGTCGTTCCTCTACCTTCCTCGGACACACTACTCCCGATCTACCTTGGACATACAATTCATGGTATCTTCAAAGAGGAAATAAAATATTCGACCACCGCACTGGCGTGAATCTCATTCAATCACCTGCTCAACCCCACAGATTTTTTGGTTTTTCGCGTTTTTCTCGGCTCCTGGGCCTCCTAGAGCAAAACGGGCCCTGATTTGGGATGACACCGTTTTTAGCCCATATCTTTGGAAATATCATAGCTAGAACACTTTGGCTAGCGCCATTGGATTCGTGAGACGATTTCCGATTTTTCTAGGGGTCCGGGAATTTTCTAAAGTCAATTTTTTCGTTTTTCGCGTTTTTCTCGGATCCTGGGCCTCCTAGAGCCAAACGGGCGCGGATTTGGGATCACACCGTTCTTCACCCATATCTTCGGAAATATCATAGCTAGGGCTATTTGGCTGGCGCCATTGGATTCGTGAGACGATTTCCGATTTTTCTAGGGGTCCGGGAATTTTCTAAAGTCGATTTTTTCGATTTTCGCGTTTTTCTGGGCTCCTGGCCCTCCTAGAGGAAAACGGGGCCGGATTTGGGATCACACCGTTTTTCGCCCATATCTTTGGAAATATCATAGCTAGGACAATTTGGCTGGCGCCATTGGATTCGCGAGACGATTTCCGATTTTTCTAGGGGTCCGGGAATTGTCCACAGTCGATTTTTTGGTTTTTCGCGTTTTTCTCGGCTCCTGGGCCTCCTAGAGCCAAACGGGCCCGGATTTGGGATCACACCGTTCTTCGCTCATATCTTTGGAAATATCATAGCTAGGGGAATTTGGCTGGCGCCCTTGGATTCGTGAGAGGATTTCCGATTTTTCTAGGGGTCCGGGAATTTTCTAAAGTCGATTTTTTCGTTTTTCGCATTTGTCTCGGCTCCTGGCCCTCCTAGAGCAAAACGGGCCCGGATTTGGGATCACACCGTTTTTCGTCCTTTTCTCTGGAACTATAATATCTAGGGTAATTTGTTCGGCGCCATTGGATTCGTGAGACGATTTCCGATTTTTCTAGGGGTCCGGGAATTTTCTAAAGTCGATTTTTTTCGTTTTTCGCGTTGTTCTCGGCTCCTGGGCCTCCTAGAGCAAAACGGGGCCGGATTTGGGATCACACCGTTTTTAGCCCCTATCTTTGGAAATATCATAGCTAGAACACTTTGGCTAGCGCCATTGGATTCGTGAGACGATTTCCGATTTTTCTAGGGGTCCGGGAATTCTCTAAAGTCGATTTTTTCGTTTTTCGCGTTTTTCTCGGCTCCTGGGCCTCCTAGAGCAAAACGGGCCCGGATTTGGGATCACACCGTTTTTCGGCCATATCGTTGGAAATATCATAGCTAGGGCATCTTGGCTGGCGCCATTGGATTCGTGAGACGATTTTCGATTTTTCTAGGGGTCCGCGAATTGTCCACAGTCGTTTTTTTCGTTTTTCGCATTTGTCTCGGCTCCTGGCCCTCCTAGAGCAAAACGGGCCCGGATTTGGGATCACACCGTTTTTCGTCCTTTTCTCTGGAACTATAATATCTAGGGTAATTTGTTCGGCGCCATTGGATTCGTGAGACGATTTCCGATTTTTCTAGGGGTCCGGGAATTTTCTAAAGTCGATTTTTTTCGTTTTTCGCGTTGTTCTCGGCTCCTGGGCCTCCTAGAGCAAAACGGGGCCGGATTTGGGATCACACCGTTTTTAGCTCCTATCTTTGGAAATATCATAGCTAGAACACTTTGGCTAGCGCCATTGGATTCGTGAGACGATTTCCGATTTTTCTAGGGGTCCGCGAATTGTCCACAGTCGATTTTTTCGTTTTTCGCATTTTTCTCGGCTCCTGGCCCTCTTAGAGCAAAACGGGGCCGGATTTGGGATCACACCGTTTTTCGCCCATATCTTTGGAAATATCATAGCTAGGACAATTTGGCTGGCACCATTGGATTCGTGAGAGGATTTCCGATTTTTCTAGGGGTCCGGGAATTTTCTAAAGTCGATTTGTGGTGACAGTGTCGCCAGGACACCCCATCAACTCGATGGGAAATTCCCCAACCGAGTCTAGCCCCGGACCTGACCCTCGGAGGCTAATTACCCTCTCGACCATCATCAGTTTGGGGAACACCCCAAACCCTGGTCATCTACAGGCAATAAACCATTATTTAGAGACTGGGGAACTCCCCAGAACCGGCGCATTCCGAACCCTAAACCAGAGATCCAAAGGCGTTCCCTTTCCTACACTTTTCCTTTATAAGCCCACACTCTTCCCGATCTCTACACAGTCGTTCCTCTACCTTCCTCGGACACACTACTCCCGATCTACCTTGGACATACAATTCATGGTATCTTCAAAGAGGAAATAAAATATTCGACCACCGCACTGGCGTGAATCTCATTCAATCACCTGCTCAACCCCACAAATTGGTGACCCCGACGTGATCCAGCGGAAGTTCGTGGACACTGAGCACCAGCAGACGCCACATGGTCGTGGAACGAGAGCGGCCACTACAGCAACGAGCACCATCCGACGAGTGCACCTCACCACCATCGCAGGACACGTGGCCTCCACAGCAGCAGCAGAACCTGATGGAGAGTACGGCCCAAATCAACCGAGTAGCCGTGCAGCTAGGAGAGTTCACGCCGGAGGACCCTGAACTCTTCTTCGGCATCGCCGATCGCAGTTTTCACGCAGCCGGGATCACTTCCGAATCAACAAAATTCGGCCACATCTGCGGGAAGCTCTCCAGGTCAAGGTACGCCACCGACGTGAGGGATATCATCCTGAACCCTCCGGCGGACAACCCCTACACATATTTAAAAACGGAGCTCATAAAGCGCCTGAGCTCCTCCCAGGAGGAGAAGACGAGGAAGCTCCTAGAAGGCGCAGAAATGGGAGACATGAAACCGTCTCAGTTTCTGCGCCACCTAAAAAACCTGGCGGGACTCAACTTCCCGGACGATGCTCTCCGGACACTGTGGGTCACACGCCTTCCGGCCGACGTCCAGGTGTTATTGGCCACCCAGCGCAAGGCCTCCCTCGACGACGCTGCAGATCTGGCCGACAAGACCATCCAGATCCTGAGACCAAGGATCCCACCTGCTGCTCCACAGGTCGCTGAGGCAGCGGCGCACAGCATTGAGGCGCTCCTGAGCCTCAAGCTGTCCCAGTTGGCCCTCAACCTCGAGGAACAATTCGGCGACTTACGCTCTGAAATCGAGAGCCTGAAGCGGTCGAGCAGAGGAGACGGAGGATCCCCCCGCGGCCGCAACGTCAGGCGAGAGAGGTCCAGGTCGCGCTCCACGCACCGGCAGCACGGAACCGACCGCATCTGTTGGTACCATCGGCGCTTCGGACCTGAGGCTAAAATGTGCACACGACCGTGCAATTTCACCGCTCAGGGAAACGGACCGAGCAGTCACCAATGGCGGGTAGTGACTCTGCCTCGACGACGCGCCGCCTATTCATCACCGATCAGGAAACCAAGGTACGTTTTTTGATCGACACAGGAGCCGACTTGTGCGTTTTCCCACGACGGTTAGTGCGCGGGCCGCAACGCAAGTCGACTTATCAGCTCTCGGCGGCGAACGGCAGCACCATTGCGACGTACGGGACGGTCTCCTTGGACCTCAACTTGAAGCTGCGGCGAGCATTCCCGTGGAGCTTCGTCATCGCCGACGTCTCCAAACCCATCATCGGAGCAGACTTCCTGTTCCACTACGGACTCTTGGTGGACCTCCGCAATGGCAGACTCGTGGACTCCATCACCTCGCTCACCTCACCCGGGCAAGTCGAAAATGTTAATCTATCGAGTATTAAAATAGTTACAGGTAGTTCGCAGTACCACGAGCTCCTTCAGCAGTTCCCCGACCTCACCAGACCCGATGGAACCGGGACAGCTCCGCGGCATGACACCAAGCATCACATCCAGACCACTCCAGGACCTCCAGTGGCCAGCAAACCACGGCGTTTGGCCCCAGACCGCCTGGCCGATGCCAAAAAGGAGTTCAGCGCCATGGTCCAACGAGGTACAGCCCGACCATCGAATAGCCCATGGTCTTCACCTCTCCACATGGCCAAGAAGAAGACGGATGACTGGAGACCATGCGGAGACTACCGGGCGCTCAACGCTCGCACCGTTCCGGACCGCTACCCAGTGCGGCACATCCAGGACTTCGCGCAGGCACTCCGAGGCAAGGAGATCTTCTCCACGATCGACCTGGTTCGGGCGTACCACCAAATTCCGGTCGCCGAGGCGGACATCCCGAAGACGGCGATCACCACACCATTCGGTATGTACGAATTCCCCTACATGTCGTTCGGTCTTCGCAACGCCGCCCAGACCTTTCAACGCTTCATCGACGAGGTGCTACGGGACTTGGACTTCTGCTACGCGTACATCGACGACATCCTGATAGCCTCCGAAACACCAGAACAACACCAACAGCACCTGGGGACCTTATTTGAACGCCTCCAATCCTACGGCCTCCTCATCAACCCACAGAAGTGCGTGTTCGGCCAGCCTGAGGTGGAGTTCCTGGGCTACCTGGTGTCCAAGGAGGGCACACGTCCATTGCCGAAAAAAGTCCAAGCCATCCTGGACTATCCAGCACCAACAACGGCGAAGCAGCTCCGACAGTTCCTGGGTATGCTGAATTTCTACCGGAGATTCATACCCCGGACTGCACAGGACCAGGCACCACTCAACGAGCTCTTGGTGGGGAATATCAAGGGCAGAACTCCCATCAACTGGACTCCGGAAGCCCAGACGGCTTTCACCACCTGCAAGGCCAGACTAGCTGACGCAGCGCTCCTGGCTCACCCCAAGGCCGACGCCAACCTCGCGCTCATCTGTGACGCCTCCAACCACACCGTCGGTGCAGCATTGCAGCAACGAGTCAACGGGGACTGGGAACCATTGGCTTTCTTCTCGAAGAAGCTCAGTCCAGCACAAACAAAGTGGAGCGCATTCGACCGTGAGCTCCTGGCAATCTACCTCGCCATCAAACACTTCAGACACATGGTAGAGGCCAGGACCTTCACGATCTTCACGGACCACAAACCAATCACGTTCGCATTCCGGCAGAAGTTGGAAAAGGCTTCACCCAGACAGGCACGGCACCTGGATTTCATCGGGCAGTTCTCCACCGACATCCAACACGTGTCCGGCAAGGACAACGTCGTCGCGGACGCACTGTCCCGCATCGACGCAGTTTCATCACCACTGGACTACACCGCCCCGGCGTCATCACAGCAGGCCGATGACACCATGAAAACATACCTACGCTCAGGATCAGGCTTGCAACTCAAGCAAATCCAGATCCCAGGAGCAGGCGTAGCTGTCTTCTGCGACACGTCATCACCATCACCAAGACCATACCTGACACCTCCATACCGCCGAGCAGCCTTCAACATCATCCACAACCTGGCTCACCCTGGAGTCAAAGCCTCGGTCAAACTCGTGACTCAACGTTACGTTTGGCCGTCCGTAAAAGCAGACTGCCGCGAGTGGGCTCGCGCCTGCATCCAGTGCCAGCAGGCCAAAATCACCAGGCATGTCTCAGCGCCAGTGGGAGAATTCGCCCCACCATCTTCGAGGTTCGAGCACGTGCACATGGACCTGATCATCCTGTCCATCTCCGAGGGCTACCGATACTGCCTCACGTGCGTCGACAGATTCTCCAGGTGGCCGGAGGCATTTCCCCTGGAGGACCAGGAGGCACCCACAGTCGCTAGAGCCTTCTACGAGGGATGGATATGCCGCTTCGGTGTTCCCCTCCGCATTACCACAGACCAAGGTCGGCAATTCGAGTCATACCTGTTCAAGCACCTCAATTGCTTGGCAGGCACGACTCACCTGAGGACAACTGCCTATCACCCAGCAGCTAACGGCATGGTCGAGCGGTTTCATCGCCAACTCAAGGCAGCTATCAAGTGCCACGAGAACACCACGTGGACGGAGGTACTCCCTACGGTGCTCTTGGGGATCAGAGCGGCCTGGAAGGAAGACCTCCAGGCATCAGCAGCCGACCTGGCATACGGCGAGCCATTACGTCTACCTGGAGAGTTCCTGGCCCCCCGAGCTGTCAGTCACCAAGACGACCCAGCGGACTACGTCAAGGAACTTCGCCAGCACTTCGCCAACCTGCGCCCGGCTAAGGTCAACAGACACGGAGCTCACAAAACCTTTGTGTTCAAAGACCTAGCCACGGCAGAGCAAGTCTTCGTCCGCCATGACGCACCAAAAGGACCTCTCCAGATGCCGTACCAAGGTCCATACAGGGTCATCCGCCGCAGCGCCAAGACGTTCACCATCCACATCAGGGGCAAGGACGTGAACGTCTCCATCGACAGGTTGAAACCAGCTTATGTCATCGCTGACGATGAAGCAGGTCTCCAACAAGCCACCCAGAATTTAGCAACACCCGAGCCGGAAGTACCAGAGCCACCACCACCACCACCAGCAACACCACCAACAACGCGCTCAGGAAGACGCGTCAGGTTCACCAACCACTACCAGGCAGGACAGTAGCATCATCATCGTGATCCAAATCACTGGCAGGGGGGTACTGTGGTGACAGTGTCGCCAGGACACCCCATCAACTCGATGGGAAATTCCCCAACCGAGTCTAGCCCCGGACCTGACCCTCGGAGGCTAATTACCCTCTCGACCATCATCAGTTTGGGGAACACCCCAAACCCTGGTCATCTACAGGCAATAAACCATTATTTAGAGACTGGGGAACTCCCCAGAACCGGCGCATTCCGAACCCTAAACCAGAGATCCAAAGGCGTTCCCTTTCCTACACTTTTCCTTTATAAGCCCACACTCTTCCCGATCTCTACACAGTCGTTCCTCTACCTTCCTCGGACACACTACTCCCGATCTACCTTGGACATACAATTCATGGTATCTTCAAAGAGGAAATAAAATATTCGACCACCGCACTGGCGTGAATCTCATTCAATCACCTGCTCAACCCCACAGATTTTTTGGTTTTTCGCGTTTTTCTCGGCTCCTGGGCCTCCTAGAGCAAAACGGGCCCTGATTTGGGATGACACCGTTTTTAGCCCATATCTTTGGAAATATCATAGCTAGAACACTTTGGCTAGCGCCATTGGATTCGTGAGACGATTTCCGATTTTTCTAGGGGTCCGGGAATTTTCTAAAGTCAATTTTTTCGTTTTTCGCGTTTTTCTCGGATCCTGGGCCTCCTAGAGCCAAACGGGCGCGGATTTGGGATCACACCGTTCTTCACCCATATCTTCGGAAATATCATAGCTAGGGCTATTTGGCTGGCGCCATTGGATTCGTGAGACGATTTCCGATTTTTCTAGGGGTCCGGGAATTTTCTAAAGTCGATTTTTTCGATTTTCGCGTTTTTCTGGGCTCCTGGCCCTCCTAGAGGAAAACGGGGCCGGATTTGGGATCACACCGTTTTTCGCCCATATCTTTGGAAATATCATAGCTAGGACAATTTGGCTGGCGCCATTGGATTCGCGAGACGATTTCCGATTTTTCTAGGGGTCCGGGAATTGTCCACAGTCGATTTTTTGGTTTTTCGCGTTTTTCTCGGCTCCTGGGCCTCCTAGAGCCAAACGGGCCCGGATTTGGGATCACACCGTTCTTCGCTCATATCTTTGGAAATATCATAGCTAGGGGAATTTGGCTGGCGCCCTTGGATTCGTGAGAGGATTTCCGATTTTTCTAGGGGTCCGGGAATTTTCTAAAGTCGATTTTTTCGTTTTTCGCATTTGTCTCGGCTCCTGGCCCTCCTAGAGCAAAACGGGCCCGGATTTGGGATCACACCGTTTTTCGTCCTTTTCTCTGGAACTATAATATCTAGGGTAATTTGTTCGGCGCCATTGGATTCGTGAGACGATTTCCGATTTTTCTAGGGGTCCGGGAATTTTCTAAAGTCGATTTTTTTCGTTTTTCGCGTTGTTCTCGGCTCCTGGGCCTCCTAGAGCAAAACGGGGCCGGATTTGGGATCACACCGTTTTTAGCCCCTATCTTTGGAAATATCATAGCTAGAACACTTTGGCTAGCGCCATTGGATTCGTGAGACGATTTCCGATTTTTCTAGGGGTCCGGGAATTCTCTAAAGTCGATTTTTTCGTTTTTCGCGTTTTTCTCGGCTCCTGGGCCTCCTAGAGCAAAACGGGCCCGGATTTGGGATCACACCGTTTTTCGGCCATATCGTTGGAAATATCATAGCTAGGGCATCTTGGCTGGCGCCATTGGATTCGTGAGACGATTTTCGATTTTTCTAGGGGTCCGCGAATTGTCCACAGTCGTTTTTTTCGTTTTTCGCATTTGTCTCGGCTCCTGGCCCTCCTAGAGCAAAACGGGCCCGGATTTGGGATCACACCGTTTTTCGTCCTTTTCTCTGGAACTATAATATCTAGGGTAATTTGTTCGGCGCCATTGGATTCGTGAGACGATTTCCGATTTTTCTAGGGGTCCGGGAATTTTCTAAAGTCGATTTTTTTCGTTTTTCGCGTTGTTCTCGGCTCCTGGGCCTCCTAGAGCAAAACGGGGCCGGATTTGGGATCACACCGTTCTTCGCTCATATCTTTGGAAATATCATAGCTAGGGCAATTTGGCTGGCGCCCGTGGATTCGCGAGAGGAGTTCCGATTTTCCTAGGGGTCCGGGAATTTTCTAAAGTCGATTTTTTCGTTTTTTGCGTTTTTCTCGGCTCCTGGGCCTCCTAGAGCAAAATGGGCCCGGATTTGCGATCACACCGTTAATCGTCCATATCTTTGGAAATGTCATAGCTAGGACAATTTGGCTGGCGCCCTTGTATTCGTGAGAGGAGTTCCGATTTTTCTAGGGGTCCGCGAATTGTCCACAGTCGTTTTTTTCGTTTTTCGCATTTGTCTCGGCTCCTGGCCCTCCTAGAGCAAAACGGGCCCGGATTTGGGATCACACCGTTTTTCGTCCTTTTCTCTGGAACTATAATATCTAGGGTAATTTGTTCGGCGCCATTGGATTCGTGAGACGATTTCCGATTTTTCTAGGGGTCCGGGAATTTTCTAAAGTCGATTTTTTTCGTTTTTCGCGTTGTTCTCGGCTCCTGGGCCTCCTAGAGCAAAACGGGGCCGGATTTGGGATCACACCGTTTTTAGCCCCTATCTTTGGAAATATCATAGCTAGAACACTTTGGCTAGCGCCATTGGATTCGTGAGACGATTTCCGATTTTTCTAGGGGTCCGGGAATTTTCTAAAGTCGATTTTTTCGTTTTTCGCGTTTTTCTCGGCTCCTGGGCCTCCTAGAGCAAAACGGGCCCGGATTTGGGATCACACCGTTTGGCGCACATATCTTTGGAAATATCATAGCGAGAACCATTTGGATGGCCATTGGATTCGTGAGACGATTTCCGATTTTTCTAGAGGTCCGGGAATTTTCTAAAGTCGATTTTTTCGTTTTTCGCGTTTTTCTGGGCTCCTATGCCTCCTAGGGCAAAAAGGGTCTGGATTTTGGAGCCCACCGTTTTACTTCCATATCTTTGGAAATATACTAGTCACCCATCGAAGCGCATCAGTTCGATTCTTCGGCGCCTGCGCATTAGTCCGAAGCCTCTGCGCGTGCGCATCAGTCCAATTCTTCTGCGCATGCGCGTCAGTCCCATTCTTCGGCGCATGCGCCAGACTCCCCTCCGCCTGCGTATCAGCCCGATGCCTCTGCGCATGCGCGTCAGTCCGATCCTGCTGCTCCTGCGCATCAGTCCGATCCTCCTGCTCCTGCGCATCAGTCCGATTCTTCTGCGCATGCGCATCAGTCCGACTCCCCTTCGCCGGCGCATCCGTCCGATGCTTCTGCGTCTGCGCATCATTTCGATTTTTCGGCGCCTGCCCATTAGTCCGATGCCCCTGCGCGTGCTCGTCGGTTCGATTTCTCCGCACCTGCGCATCATTCCGATTGCTCTCCGCCTGCGCATCAGTCCGACTCCTATGGCTCCTGCGCATCAGTCCGGTTCTTCTGCACATGCGCATCAGTGCGACTCCCCTGCGCCTGAGCGTCAGTCCGAGCCTCCTGCTCCTGCGCATCAGTCCGAATCCTCTGCGCCTGCGCATCAGTCCAACTCCTGTGGCTCCTAGAGTAAAAAAGGCCCGGATTTGGGATCACACCGTTTTCCGTCGATATCTTTGGAACTATAAATTACTAGGGTATATAAAGTACTAGGGTAATTTGTTCGGCGCTATTGGATTTGCGAGACGATTTCCGATTTTTCTAGGGGTCCGGGAATTTTCTAAAGTCGATTTTTTCGTTTTTCGCGTTTTTCTCGGCTCCCGGGCCTCCTAGAGCAAAACGGGCCCGGATTTGGGATCACACGGTTTTTCGTCCCTATCTTTGGAAATATCATAGCTAGGACAATTTGGCTGGCACCATTGGATTCGTGAGAGGATTTCCGATTTTTCTAGGGGTCCGGGAATTTTCTAAAGTCGATTTTTTGGTTTTTCGCGTTTTTCTCGGCTCCTGGGCCTCCTAGAGCAAAACGGGCCCTGATTTGGGATGACACCGTTTTTAGCCCATATCTTTGGAAATATCATAGCTAGAACACTTTGGCTAGCGCCATTGGATTCGTGAGACGATTTCCGATTTTTCTAGGGGTCCGGGAATTTTCTAAAGTCAATTTTTTCGTTTTTCGCGTTTTTCTCGGATCCTGGGCCTCCTAGAGCCAAACGGGCCCGGATTTGGGATCATACCGTTTTTCGTCCATATCTTTGGAAATATCATAGCTAGGACAATTTGGCTGCCGCCATTGGATTCGTGCGACGATTTCCGATTTTTCTAGGGGTCCGGGAATTGTCCACAGTCGTTTTTTTCGTTTTTCGCGTTTTTCCCGGCTCCTGGCCCTCCTAGACCAAAACGGGCCCGGATTTGCGATCACACCGTTTTTCGTCCATATCTTTGGAAATGTCATAGCTAGGACAATTTGGCTGGCGCCCTTGGATTCGCGAGAGGAGTTCCGATTTTCCTAGGGGTCCGGGAATTTTCTAAAGTCGATTTTTTCGTTTTTTGCGTTTTTCTCGGCTCCTGGCCCTCCTATAGCAAAACGCGGCCGGATTTGGGATCACACCGTTTTTCGCCAATATCTTTGGAAATATCATAGCTAGGGCAATTTGGCTGGCGCCATTGGATTCCTGAGACGATTTTCGATTTTTTTAGGGGTCCGCTAATTGTCCACAGTCGTTTGTTTCGTTTTTCGCATTTGTCTCGGCTCCTGGCCCTCCTAGAGCCAAACGGGCCCGGATTTGCGATCACACCGTTTTTCGTCCATATCTTTGGAAATGTCATAGCTAGGACAATTTGGCTGGCGCCCTTGGATTCGCGAGAGGAGTTCCGATTTTCCTAGGGGTCCGGGAATTTTCTGAAGTCGATTTTTTCGTTTTTTGCGTTTTTCTCGGCTCCTGGCCCTCCTATAGCAAAACGCGGCCGGATTTGGGATCACACCGTTTTTCGCCAATATCTTTGGAAATATCATAGCTAGGGCAATTTGACTGGCGCCATTGGATTCCTGAGACGATTTTCGATTTTTTTAGGGGTCCGCTAATTGTCCACAGTCGTTTTTTTCGTTTTTCGCATTTGTCTCGGCTCCTGGCCCTCCTAGAGCCAAACGGGCGCGGATTTGGGATCACACCGTTCTTCGCTCATATCTTTGGAAATATCATAGCTAGAACACTTTGGCTAGCGCCATTGGATTCGTGAGACGATTTCCGATTTTTCTAGGGGTCCGGGAATTTTCTAAAGTCGATTTTTTCGTTTTTCGCGTTTTTCTCGGCTCCTGGGCCTCCTAGAGCAAAACGGGCCCGGATTTGGGATCACACCGTTTTTCGTCCATATCTTTGGAAATATCATAGCTAGGACAATTTGGCTGGCGCCATTGGATTCGCGAGAGGAGTTCCGATTTTCCTAGGGGTCCGGGAATTTTCTAAAGTCGATTTTTTCGTTTTTTGCGTTTTTCTCGGCTCCTGGCCCTCCTATAGCAAAACGCGGCCGGATTTGGGATCACACCGTTTTTCGCCAATATCTTTGGAAATATCATAGCTAGGGCAATTTGGCTGGCGCCATTGGATTCCTGAGACGATTTTCGATTTTTTTAGGGGTCCGCTAATTGTCCACAGTCGTTTGTTTCGTTTTTCGCATTTGTCTCGGCTCCTGGCCCTCCTAGAGCCAAACGGGCCCGGATTTGCGATCACACCGTTTTTCGTCCATATCTTTGGAAATGTCATAGCTAGGACAATTTGGCTGGCGCCCTTGGATTCGCGAGAGGAGTTCCGATTTTCCTAGGGGTCCGGGAATTTTCTGAAGTCGATTTTTTCGTTTTTTGCGTTTTTCTCGGCTCCTGGCCCTCCTATAGCAAAACGCGGCCGGATTTGGGATCACACCGTTTTTCGCCAATATCTTTGGAAATATCATAGCTAGGGCAATTTGGCTGGCGCCATTGGATTCCTGAGACGATTTTCGATTTTTTTAGGGGTCCGCTAATTGTCCACAGTCGTTTTTTTCGTTTTTCGCATTTGTCTCGGCTCCTGGCCCTCCTAGAGCCAAACGGGCCCGGATTTGGGATCACACCGTTCTTCGCTCATATCTTTGGAAATATCATAGCTAGAACACTTTGGCTAGCGCCATTGGATTCGTGAGACGATTTCCGATTTTTCTAGGGGTCCGGGAATTTTCTAAAGTCGATTTTTTCGTTTTTCGCGTTTTTCTCGGCTCCTGGGCCTCCTAGAGCAAAACGGGCCCGGATTTGGGATCACACCGTTTTTCGTCCATATCTTTGGAAATATCATAGCTAGGACAATTTGGCTGGCGCCATTGGATTCGCAATACGATTTCCGATTTTTCTAGGGGTCCGGGAATTTTCTAAAGTCGATTTTTTCGTTTTTCGCGTTTTTCTCGGCTCCTGGGCCTCCTAGAGCAAAACTGGCCCGGATTTGGGATCACACCGTTTTTCGTCCATTTCTTTGGAACTATAATATCTAGGGTAATTTGTTCGGCGGCATTGGATTCGTGAGATGATTTCCGATTTTTCTAGGGGTCCGGGAATTGTCCACAGTCGATTTTTTGGTTTTTCGCGTTTTTCTCGGCTCCTGGGCCTCCTAGAGCCAAACGGGCCTGGATTTGGGATCACACCGTTCTTCGCCCATATCTTTGGAAATATCATAGCTAGGGCAATTTGGCTGGCGCCATTGGATTCGTGAGACGATTTCCGATTTTTCTAGGGGTCCGCGAATTGTCCACAGTCGATTTTTTCGTTTTTCGCATTTTTCTCGGCTCCTGGGCCTCCTAGAGCCAAACGGGCCCGGATTTGGGATCACACCGTTTTTCGCCCATATCTTTGGAAATATCATAGCGAGAACCATTTGGCTGGCCATTGGATTCGTGAGACGATTTCCGATTTTTCTAGGGGTCCGGGAATTTTCTAAAGTCGATTTTTTCGATTTTCGCGTTTTTCTGGGCTCCTATGCCTCCTAGGGCCAAACGGGCCCGGATTTGGGATCACACCGTTCTTCGCCCATAACTTTGGAAATATCATAGCTAGGGCAATTTGGCTGGCGCCATTGGATTCGTGAGACGATTTCCGATTTTTCTAGGGGTCCGGGACTTTTCTAAAGTCGATTTTTTCGTTTTTTGCGTTTTTCTCGGCTCCTGGGCCTCCTAGAGCAAAATGGGCCCGGATTTGCGATCACACCGTTTTTCGTCCATATCTTTGGAAATGTCATAGCTAGGACAATTTGGCTGGCGCCCTTGGATTCGTGAGAGGAGTTCCGATTTTTCTAGGGGTCCGCGAATTGTCCACAGTCGTTTTTTTCGTTTTTCGCATTTGTCTCGGCTCCTGGCCCTCCTAGAGCAAAACGGGCCCGGATTTGGGATCACACCGTTTTTCGTCCTTTTCTCTGGAACTATAATATCTAGGGTAATTTGTTCGGCGCCATTGGATTCGTGAGACGATTTCCGATTTTTCTAGGGGTCCGGGAATTTTCTAAAGTCGATTTTTTTCGTTTTTCGCGTTGTTCTCGGCTCCTGGGCCTCCTAGAGCAAAACGGGGCCGGATTTGGGATCACGCCGTTTTTAGCCCCTATCTTTGGAAATATCATAGCTAGAACACTTTGGCTAGCGCCATTGGATTCGTGAGACGATTTCCGATTTTTCTAGAGGTCCGGGAATTTTCTAAAGTCGATTCTTTCGTTTTTCGCGTTTTTCTGGGCTCCTATGCCTCCTAGGGCAAAAAGGGTCTGGATTTTGGAGCCCACCGTTTTACTTCCATATCTTTGGAAATATACTAGTCGACCGTCGAAGCGCATCAGTTCGATTCTTCGGCGCCTGCGCATTAGTCCGATTCCACTCCGCCTGCGCATCAGTCCGAAGCCTCTGCGCGTGCGCATCAGTCCAATTCTTCTGCGAATGCGCGTCAGTCCCATTCTTCGGCGCATGCGCCAGACTCCCCTCCGCCTGCGTATCAGCCCGATGCCTCTGCGCATGCGCGTCAGTCCGATCCTGCTGCTCCTGCGCATCAGTCCGATCCTCCTGCTCCTGCGCATCCGTCCGATGCTTCTGCGTCTGCGCATCATTTCGATTTTTCGGCGCCTGCGCATTAGTCCGATGCCTCTGCGCGTGCTCGTCGGTTCGATTTCTCCGCACCTGCGCATCAGTCCGATTGCTCTCCGCCTGCGCATTAGTCCGACTCCTGTGGCTCCTAGAGTAAAAAAGGCCCGGATTTGGGATCACACCGTTTTCCGTCGATATCTTTGGAACTATAAATTACTAGGGTATATAAAGTACTAGGGTAATTTGTTCGGCGCTATTGGATTCGCGAGACGATTTCCGATTTTTCTAGGGGTCCGGGAATTTTCTAAAGTCGATTTTTTCGTTTTTCGCGTTTTTCTCGGCTCCCGGGCCTCCTAGAGCAAAACGGGCCCGGATTTGGGATCACACGGTTTTTCGTCCCTATCTTTGGAAATATCACAGCTAGGACAATTTGGCTGGCGCCATTGGATTCGCAATACGATTTCCGATTTTTCTACGGGTCCGGGAATTTTCTAAAGTCGATTTTTTCGTTTTTCGCGTTTTTCTCGGCTCCTGAGCCTCCTAGAGCAAAACGGGCCCGGATTTGGGATCATACCGTTTTTCGTCCATATCTTTGGAAATATCATAGCTAGGACAATTTGGCTGCCGCCATTGGATTCGTGAGACGATTTCCGATTTTTCTAGGGGTCCGGGAATTGTCCACAGTCGTTTTTTTCGTTTTTCGCGTTTTTCCCGGCTCCTGGCCCTCCTAGAGCCAAACGGGCCCGGATTTGCGATCACACCGTTTTTCGTCCATATCTTTGGAAATGTCATAGCTAGGGCAATTTGGCTGGCGCCATTGGATTCCTGAGACGATTTTCGATTTTTTTAGGGGTCCGCTAATTGTCCACAGTCGTTTTTTTCGTTTTTCGCATTTGTCTCGGCTCCTGGCCCTCCTAGAGCCAAACGGGCCCGGATTTGGGATCACACCGTTCTTCGCTCATATCTTTGGAAATATCATAGCTAGAACACTTTGGCTAGCGCCATTGGATTCGTGAGACGATTTCCGATTTTTCTAGGGGTCCGGGAATTTTCTAAAGTCGATTTTTTCGTTTTTCGCATTTTTCTCGGCTCCTGGGCCTCCTAGAGCAAAACGGGCCCGGATTTGGGATCACACCGTTTTTCGTCCATATCTTTGGAAATATCATAGCTAGGACAATTTGGCTGGCGCCATTGGATTCGCAATACGATTTCCGATTTTTCTAGCGGTCCGGGAATTTTCTAAAGTCGATTTTTTCGTTTTTCGCGTTTTTCTCGGCTCCTGGGCCTCCTAGAGCAAAACGGGCCCGGATTTGGGATCACACCGTTTTTCGTCCATTTCTTTGGAACTATAATATCTAGGGTAATTTGTTCGGCGGCATTGGATTCGTGAGATGATTTCCGATTTTTCTAGGGGTCCGGGAATTTTCTAAAGTCGATTTTTTCGTTTTTCGCGTTTTTCTGAGCTCCTATGCCTCCTAGGGCAAAAAGGGTCTGGATTTTGGAGCCCACCGTTTTACTTCCATATCTTTGGAAATATACTAGTCACCCGTCGAAGCGCATCAGTTCGATTCTTCGGCGCCTGCGCATTAGTCCGATGCCTCTGCGCGTGCTCGTCGGTTCGATTTCTCCGCACCTGCGCATCAGTCCGATTGCTCTCCGCCTGCACATCAGTCCAACTCCTATGGCTCCTAGAGCAAAAAAGGCCCGGATTTGGAATCACACCGTTTTCCGTCGATATCTTTGGAACTATCATATCTAGGGTAATTTGTTCGGCGCCATTGGATTCGCGAGACGATTTTCGATTTTTTTAGGGGTCCGCTAATTGTCCACAGTCGTTTTTTTCGTTTTTCGCATTTGTCTCGGCTCCTGGCCCTCCTAGAGCCAAACGGGCCCGGATTTGGGATCACACCGTTCTTCGCTCATATCTTTGGAAATATCATAGCTAGAACACTTTGGCTAGCGCCATTGGATTCGTGAGACGATTTCCGATTTTTCTAGGGGTCCGGGAATTTTCTAAAGTCGATTTTTTCGTTTTTCGCATTTTTCTCGGCTCCTGGGCCTCCTAGAGCAAAACGGGCCCGGATTTGGGATCACACCGTTTTTCGTCCATATCTTTGGAAATATCATAGCTAGGACAATTTGGCTGGCGCCATTGGATTCGCAATACGATTTCCGATTTTTCTAGCGGTCCGGGAATTTTCTAAAGTCGATTTTTTCGTTTTTCGCGTTTTTCTCGGCTCCTGGGCCTCCTAGAGCAAAACGGGCCCGGATTTGGGATCACACCGTTTTTCGTCCATTTCTTTGGAACTATAATATCTAGGGTAATTTGTTCGGCGGCATTGGATTCGTGAGATGATTTCCGATTTTTCTAGGGGTCCGGGAATTTTCTAAAGTCGATTTTTTCGTTTTTCGCGTTTTTCTGAGCTCCTATGCCTCCTAGGGCAAAAAGGGTCTGGATTTTGGAGCCCACCGTTTTACTTCCATATCTTTGGAAATATACTAGTCACCCGTCGAAGCGCATCAGTTCGATTCTTCGGCGCCTGCGCATTAGTCCGATGCCTCTGCGCGTGCTCGTCGGTTCGATTTCTCCGCACCTGCGCATCAGTCCGATTGCTCTCCGCCTGCACATCAGTCCAACTCCTATGGCTCCTAGAGCAAAAAAGGCCCGGATTTGGAATCACACCGTTTTCCGTCGATATCTTTGGAACTATCATATCTAGGGTAATTTGTTCGGCGCCATTGGATTCGCGAGACGATTTCCGATTTTTCTAGGGGTCCGGGAATTTTCTAAAGTCGATTTTTTCGTATTTCGCGTTTTTCTCGGCTCCTGGCCCTCCTAGAGCAAAACGGGGCCGGATTTGGGATCACACCGATTTTCGCCAATATCGTTGGAAATATCATAGCTAGAACACTTTGGCTAGCGCCATTGGATTCGTCAGACGATTTCCGATTTTTCTAGGGGTCCGGGAATTTTCTAAAGTCGAGTTTTTCGTTTTTCGCGTTGTTCTCGGCTCCTGGGCCTCCTAGAGCAAAACGGGCCCGGATTTGGGATCATACCGTTTTTCGTCCATATCTTTGGAAATATCATAGCTAGGACAATTTGGCTGCCGCCATTGGATTCGTGAGACGATTTCCGATTTTTCTAGGGGTCCGGGAATTGTCCACAGTCGTTTTTTTCGTTTTTCGCTTTTTTCCCGGCTCCTGGCCCTCCTAGACCAAAACGGGCCCGGATTTGCGATCACACCGTTTTTCGTCCATATCTTTGGAAATGTCATAGCTAGGACAATTTGGCTGGCGCCCTTGGATTCGCGAGAGGAGTTCCGATTTTCCTAGGGGTCCGGGAATTTTCTAAAGTCGATTTTTTCGTTTTTTGCGTTTTTCTCGGCTCCTGGCCCTCCTATAGCAAAACGCGGCCGGATTTGGGATCACACCGTTTTTCGCCAATATCTTTGGAAATATCATAGCTAGGGCAATTTGGCTGGCGCCATTGGATTCCTGAGACGATTTTCGATTTTTCTAGGGGTCCGCTAATTGTCCACAGTCGTTTTTTTCGTTTTTCGCATTTGTCTCGGCTCCTGGCCCTCCTAGAGCCAAACGGGCCCGGATTTGGGATCACACCGTTCTTCGCCCATATCTTTGGAAATATCATAGCTAGAACACTTTGGCTAGCGCCATTGGATTCGTGAGACGATTTCCGATTTTTCTAGGGGTCCGGGAATTTTCTAAAGTCGATTTTTTCGTTTTTCGCGTTTTTCTCGGCTCCTGGGCCTCCTAGAGCAAAACGGGCCCGGATTTGGGATCACACCGTTTTTCGCCAATATCTTTGGAAATATCATAGCTAGGGCAATTTGGCTGGCGCCATTGGATTCCTGAGACGATTTTCGATTTTTCTAGGGGTCCGCTAATTGTCCACAGTCGTTTTTTTCGTTTTTCGCATTTGTCTCGGCTCCTGGCCCTCCTAGAGCCAAACGGGCCCGGATTTGGGATCACACCGTTCTTCGCTCATATCTTTGGAAATATCATAGCTAGAACACTTTGGCTAGCGCCATTGGATTCGTGAGACGATTTCCGATTTTTCTAGGGGTCCGGGAATTTTCTAAAGTCGATTTTTTCGTTTTTCGCGTTTTTCTCGGCTCCTGGGCCTCCTAGAGCAAAACGGGCCCGGATTTGGGATCACACCGTTTTTCGTCCATATCTTTGGAAATATCATAGCTAGGACAATTTGGCTGGCGCCATTGGATTCGCAATACGATTTCCGATTTTTCTAGGGGTCCGGGAATTTTCTAAAGTCGATTTTTTCGTTTTTCGCGTTTTTCTCGGCTCCTGGGCCTCCTAGAGCAAAACGGGCCCGGATTTGGGATCACACCGTTTTTCCTCCATATCTTTGGAAATATCATAGCTAGGACAATTTGGCTGGCGCCATTGGATTCGCAATATGATTTCCGATTTTTCTAGGGGTCCGGGAATTTTCTAAAGTCGATTTTTTCGTTTTTCGCGTTTTTCTCGGCTCCTGGGCCTCCTAGAGCAAAACGGGCCTGGATTTGGGATCACACCGTTCTTCGCCCATATCTTTGGAAATATCATAGCTAGGGCAATTTGGCTGGCGCCATTGGATTCGTGAGACGATTTCCGATTTTTCTAGGGGTTCGCGAATTGTCCACAGTCGTTTTTTTCGTTTTTCGCATTTTTCTCGGCTCCTGGGCCTCTTAGAGCAAAACGGGCCCTGATTTGGGATCACACCGTTTTTAGCCCATATCTTTGGAAATATCATAGCGAGAACACTTTGGCTACCGCCATTGGATTCGTGAGACGATTTCCGATTTTTCTAAGGGTCCGGGACTTTTCTAAAGTCGATTTTTTCGTTTTTCGCGTTTTTCTCGGCTCCTGGGCCTCCTAGAGCAAAACGGGCCCGGATTTGGGATCACACCGTTTTTCGTCCATATCTTTGGAAATATCATAGCTAGGACAATTTGGCTGGCTCCATTGGATTCGTGAGACGATTTCCTATTTTTCTAGGGGTCCGGGAATTTTCTAAAGTCGATTTTTTCGTTTATCGCGTTGTTCTCGGCTCCCGGGCCTCCTAGAGCAAAACGGGCCCGGATTTAGGATCACACGGTTTTTCGTCCCTATCTTTGGAAATATCACAGCTAGGACAATTTGGCTGGCGCCATTCTAATCGCTAGACGATTTCCGATTTTTCTAGGGGTCCGGGAATTTTCTAAAGTCGATTTTTTCGATTTTCGCGTTTTTCTCGGCTCCTGGGCCTCCTAGAGCAAAACGGGCCCGGATTTGGGATCACACCGTTTTTTGTCCATATCTTTGGAAATATCATAGCTAGGATAATTTGGCTGGCGCCATTGGAATCGTGAGACGATTTCCGATTTTTCTAGGGGTCCGCGAATTGCCCGCAGTAGATTTTTTCGTTTTGCGAAAATCACACCGTTTTTTGACCATATCTTTGGAAATATCATAGCTAGGACAATTTGACTGGCCTCATTGGATTCGTGAGACGATTTCCGATTTTTCTAGGGGTCCGCGAATTTTCTAAAGTCGATTTTTTCGTTTTTCGCGTTTTTCTGGGCTCCTATGCCTCCTAGGGCAAAAAGGGTCTGGATTTTGGAGCCCACCGTTTTACTTCCATATCTTTGGAAATATACTAGTCACCCGTCGAAGCGCATCAGTTCGATTCTTCGGCGCCTGCGCATTAGTCCGATGCCTCTGCGCGTGCTCGTCGGTTCGATTTCTCCGCACCTGCGCATCAGTCCGATTGCTCTCCGCTTGCGCATCAGTCCGACTCCTATGGCTCCTGCGCATCAGTCCGGTTCTTCTGCACATGCGCATCAGTGCGACTCCCCTGCGCCTGAGCGTCAGTCCGAGCCTCCTGCTCCTGCGCATCAGTCCGAATCCTCTGGGCCTGCGCATCAATAGGATTTTTCTGCGCATGCCCATCAGTTCGATTGCTCTCCGCCTGCACATCAGTCCAACTCCTGTGGCTCCTAGAGCAAAAAAGGCCCGGATTTGGGATCACACCGTTTTCCGTCGATATGTTTGGAACTATAAATTACTAGGGTATATAAATTACTAGGGTAATTTGTTCGGCGCTATTGGATTCGCGAGACGATTTACGATTTTTCTACGGTTCCGGGACTTTTCTAAAGTTGATTTTTTCGTTTTTCGCGTTTTTCTCGGCTCCTGGGCCTCCTAGAGCCAAACGGGCCCGGATTTGGGATCACACCGTTCATCGTCCATATCTTTGGAAATATCATAGCTAGGGCAATTTGGCTGGCGCCATTTGATTCGTGAGACGATTTCCGATTTTTCTAGGGGTCCGCGAATTGTCCACAGTCGATTTTGTCGTTTTTCGCATTTTTCTCGGCTCGTGGGCCTCCTAGAGCAAAACGGGCCCTGATGTGGGATGACACCGTTTTTAGCCCATATCTTTGGAAATATCATAGCTAGAACACTTTGGCTAGCGCCATTGGATTCGTGAGACGATTTCCGATTTTTCTAGGGGTCCGGGAATTTTCTAAATTCGATTTTTTCGTTTTTCGCGTTTTTCTCGGATCCTGGGCCTCCTAGAGCTAAACGGGCCCGGATTTGGGTTCACACCGTTTTTCGTCCATTTCTTTGGAACTATAATATCTAGGGTAATTTGTTCGGCGGCATTGGATTCGTGAGATGATTTCCGATTTTTCTAGGGGTCCGGGAATTGTCCACAGTCGATTTTTTCGTTTTTCGCGTTTTTCTCGGCTCCTTGGCCTCTTAGAGCCAAACGGGCCCGGATTTGGACTCAGACCGATTTTCACCCATTTCTTTGGAACTATAATATCTAGGGTAATTTGTTCGGCGCCATTGGATTCCTGAGACGATTTCCGATTTTTCTAGGGATCCGGGAATTTTCTAAAGTCGATTTTTTCGTTTATCGCGTTTTTCTCGGCTCCTGGGCCTCCTAGAGCAAAACGGGCCCGGATTTGGGATCACACGGTTTTTCGTCCGTATCTTTGGAAATATCACAGCTAGGACAATTTGGCTGGCGCCATTGGATTCGCAATACGATTTCCGATTTTTCTAGGGGTCCGGGAATTGTCCACAGTCGATTTTTTGGTTCTTCGCGTTTTTCTCGGCTCCTGCGCCTCCTAGAGCCAAACGGGCCTGGATTTGGGATCACACCGTTTTTCGTCCATTTCTTTGGAACTATAATATCTAGGGTAATTTGTTCGGCGGCATTGGATTCCTGAGACGATTTCCGATTTTTCTAGGGATCCGGGAATTTTCTAAAGTCGATTTTTTCGTTTATCGCGTTTTTCTCGGCTCCTGGGCCTCCTAGAGCAAAACGGGCCCGGATTTGGGATCACACCGTTTTTCGTCCATATCTTTGGAAATATCATAGATAGGACAATTTGGCTGGCTCCATTGGATTCGTGAGACGATTTCCTATTTTTCTAGGGGTCCGGGAATTTTCTAAAGTCGATTTTTTCGATTTTCGCGTTTTTCTGGGCTCCTATGCCTCCTAGGGCCAAACGGGCCCGGATTTGGGATCACACCGTTCTTCGCCCGTAACTTTGGAAATATCATAGCTAGGGCAATTTGGCTGGCGCCATTGGATTCGTGAGACGATTTCCGATTTTTCTAGGGGTCCGCGAATTGTCCACAGTCGTTTTTTTCGTTTTTCGCATTTTTCTCGGCTCCTGGGCCTCTTAGAGCAAAACGGGTCCTGATTTGGGATCACACCGTTTTTAGCCCATATCTTTGGAAATATCATAGCGAGAACACTTTGGCTACCGCCATTGGATTCGTGAGACGATTTCCGATTTTTCTAAGGGTCCGGGACTTTTCTAAAGTCGATTTTTTCGTTTTTCGCGTTTTTCTCGGCTCCTGGGCCTCCTAGAGCAAAACGGGCCCGGATTTGGGATCACACGGTTTTTCGTCCCTATCTTTGGAAATATCATAGCTAGGACAATTTGGCTGGCGCCATTGGATTCGTGAGAGGATTTCTGATTTTTCTAGGGGTCCGGGAATTTTCTAAAGTCGATTTTTTGGTTTTTCGCGTTTTTCTCGGCTCCTGGCCCTCCTAGAGCAAAACGGGGCCGGATTTGGGATCACACCGTTTTTCGCCAATATCGTTGGAAATATCATAGCTAGAACACTTTGGCTAGCGCCATTGGATTCGTCAGACGATTTCCGATTTTTCTAGGGGTCCGGGAATTTTCTAAAGTCGAGTTTTTCGTTTTTCGCGTTGTTCTCGGCTCCTGGGCCTCCTAGAGCAAAACGGGCCCGGATTTGGGATCATACCGTTTTTCGTCCATATCTTTGGAAATATCATAGCTAGGACAATTTGGCTGCCGCCATTGGATTCGTGAGACGATTTCCGATTTTTCTAGGGGTCCGGGAATTGTCCACAGTCGTTTTTTTCGTTTTTCGCTTTTTTCCCGGCTCCTGGCCCTCCTAGACCAAAACGGGCCCGGATTTGCGATCACACCGTTTTTCGTCCATATCTTTGGAAATGTCATAGCTAGGACAATTTGGCTGGCGCCCTTGGATTCGCGAGAGGAGTTCCGATTTTCCTAGGGGTCCGGGAATTTTCTAAAGTCGATTTTTTCGTTTTTTGCGTTTTTCTCGGCTCCTGGCCCTCCTATAGCAAAACGCGGCCGGATTTGGGATCACACCGTTTTTCGCCAATATCTTTGGAAATATCATAGCTAGGGCAATTTGGCTGGCGCCATTGGATTCCTGAGACGATTTTCGATTTTTCTAGGGGTCCGCTAATTGTCCACAGTCGTTTTTTTCGTTTTTCGCATTTGTCTCGGCTCCTGGCCCTCCTAGAGCCAAACGGGCCCGGATTTGGGATCACACCGTTCTTCGCCCATATCTTTGGAAATATCATAGCTAGAACACTTTGGCTAGCGCCATTGGATTCGTGAGACGATTTCCGATTTTTCTAGGGGTCCGGGAATTTTCTAAAGTCGATTTTTTCGTTTTTCGCGTTTTTCTCGGCTCCTGGGCCTCCTAGAGCAAAACGGGCCCGGATTTGGGATCACACCGTTTTTCGCCAATATCTTTGGAAATATCATAGCTAGGGCAATTTGGCTGGCGCCATTGGATTCCTGAGACGATTTTCGATTTTTCTAGGGGTCCGCTAATTGTCCACAGTCGTTTTTTTCGTTTTTCGCATTTGTCTCGGCTCCTGGCCCTCCTAGAGCCAAACGGGCCCGGATTTGGGATCACACCGTTCTTCGCTCATATCTTTGGAAATATCATAGCTAGAACACTTTGGCTAGCGCCATTGGATTCGTGAGACGATTTCCGATTTTTCTAGGGGTCCGGGAATTTTCTAAAGTCGATTTTTTCGTTTTTCGCGTTTTTCTCGGCTCCTGGGCCTCCTAGAGCAAAACGGGCCCGGATTTGGGATCACACCGTTTTTCGTCCATATCTTTGGAAATATCATAGCTAGGACAATTTGGCTGGCGCCATTGGATTCGCAATACGATTTCCGATTTTTCTAGGGGTCCGGGAATTTTCTAAAGTCGATTTTTTCGTTTTTCGCGTTTTTCTCGGCTCCTGGGCCTCCTAGAGCAAAACGGGCCCGGATTTGGGATCACACCGTTTTTCCTCCATATCTTTGGAAATATCATAGCTAGGACAATTTGGCTGGCGCCATTGGATTCGCAATATGATTTCCGATTTTTCTAGGGGTCCGGGAATTTTCTAAAGTCGATTTTTTCGTTTTTCGCGTTTTTCTCGGCTCCTGGGCCTCCTAGAGCAAAACGGGCCTGGATTTGGGATCACACCGTTCTTCGCCCATATCTTTGGAAATATCATAGCTAGGGCAATTTGGCTGGCGCCATTGGATTCGTGAGACGATTTCCGATTTTTCTAGGGGTTTGCGAATTGTCCACAGTCGTTTTTTTCGTTTTTCGCATTTTTCTCGGCTCCTGGGCCTCTTAGAGCAAAACGGGCCCTGATTTGGGATCACACCGTTTTTAGCCCATATCTTTGGAAATATCATAGCGAGAACACTTTGGCTACCGCCATTGGATTCGTGAGACGATTTCCGATTTTTCTAAGGGTCCGGGACTTTTCTAAAGTCGATTTTTTCGTTTTTCGCGTTTTTCTCGGCTCCTGGGCCTCCTAGAGCAAAACGGGCCCGGATTTGGGATCACACCGTTTTTCGTCCATATCTTTGGAAATATCATAGCTAGGACAATTTGGCTGGCTCCATTGGATTCGTGAGACGATTTCCTATTTTTCTAGGGGTCCGGGAATTTTCTAAAGTCGATTTTTTCGTTTATCGCGTTGTTCTCGGCTCCCGGGCCTCCTAGAGCAAAACGGGCCCGGATTTAGGATCACACGGTTTTTCGTCCCTATCTTTGGAAATATCACAGCTAGGACAATTTGGCTGGCGCCATTCTAATCGCTAGACGATTTCCGATTTTTCTAGGGGTCCGGGAATTTTCTAAAGTCGATTTTTTCGATTTTCGCGTTTTTCTCGGCTCCTGGGCCTCCTAGAGCAAAACGGGCCCGGATTTGGACTCAGACCGATTTTCACCCATTTCTTTGGAACTATAATATCTAGGGTAATTTGTTCGGCGCCATTGGATTCCTGAGACGATTTCCGATTTTTCTAGGGATCCGGGAATTTTCTAAAGTCGATTTTTTCGTTTATCGCGTTTTTCTCGGCTCCTGGGCCTCCTAGAGCAAAACGGGCCCGGATTTGGGATCACACGGTTTTTCGTCCGTATCTTTGGAAATATCACAGCTAGGACAATTTGGCTGGCGCCATTGGATTCGCAATACGATTTCCGATTTTTCTAGGGGTCCGGGAATTGTCCACAGTCGATTTTTTGGTTCTTCGCGTTTTTCTCGGCTCCTGCGCCTCCTAGAGCCAAACGGGCCTGGATTTGGGATCACACCGTTTTTCGTCCATTTCTTTGGAACTATAATATCTAGGGTAATTTGTTCGGCGGCATTGGATTCCTGAGACGATTTCCGATTTTTCTAGGGATCCGGGAATTTTCTAAAGTCGATTTTTTCGTTTATCGCGTTTTTCTCGGCTCCTGGGCCTCCTAGAGCAAAACGGGCCCGGATTTGGGATCACACCGTTTTTCGTCCATATCTTTGGAAATATCATAGCTAGGACAATTTGGCTGGCTCCATTGGATTCGTGAGACGATTTCCTATTTTTCTAGGGGTCCGGGAATTTTCTAAAGTCGATTTTTTCGATTTTCGCGTTTTTCTGGGCTCCTATGCCTCCTAGGGCCAAACGGGCCCGGATTTGGGATCACACCGTTCTTCGCCCGTAACTTTGGAAATATCATAGCTAGGGCAATTTGGCTGGCGCCATTGGATTCGTGAGACGATTTCCGATTTTTCTAGGGGTCCGCGAATTGTCCACAGTCGTTTTTTTCGTTTTTCGCATTTTTCTCGGCTCCTGGGCCTCTTAGAGCAAAACGGGTCCTGATTTGGGATCACACCGTTTTTAGCCCATATCTTTGGAAATATCATAGCGAGAACACTTTGGCTACCGCCATTGGATTCGTGAGACGATTTCCGATTTTTCTAAGGGTCCGGGACTTTTCTAAAGTCGATTTTTTCGTTTTTCGCGTTTTTCTCGGCTCCTGGGCCTCCTAGAGCAAAACGGGCCCGGATTTGGGATCACACGGTTTTTCGTCCCTATCTTTGGAAATATCATAGCTAGGACAATTTGACTGGCGCCATTGGATTCGTGAGAGGATTTCTGATTTTTCTAGGGGTCCGGGAATTTTCTAAAGTCGATTTTTTGGTTTTTCGCGTTTTTCTCGGCTCCTGGGCCTCCTAGAGCAAAACGGGCCCGGATTTGGGATCACACGGTTTTTCGTCCCTATCTTTGGAAATATCACAGCTAGCACAATTTGGCTGGCGCCATTGGATTCGCAATACGATTTCCGATTTTTCTAGGGGTCCGGGAATTTTCTAAAGTCGATTTTTTCGTTTTTCGCGTTTTTCTCGGCTCCTGGGCCTCCTAGAGCAAAACGGGCCCGGATTTGGACTCAGACCGATTTTCGCCCATTTCTTTGGAACTATAATATCTAGGGTAATTTGTTCGGCGGCATTGGATTCGTGAGATGATTTCCGATTTTTCTAGGGGTCCGGGAATTGTCCACAGTCGATTTTTTGGTTTTTCGCGTTTTTCTCGGCTCCTGGGCCTCCTAGAGCCAAACGGGCCTGGATTTGGGTTCACACCGTTCTTCGCCCATATCTTTGGAAATATCATAGCTAGTGCAATTTGGCTGGCGCCATTGGATTCGTGAGACGATTTCCGATTTTTCTAGGGGTCCGCGAATTGTCCACAGTCGATTTTTTCTTTTTTCGCATTTTTCTCGGCTCCTGGCCCTCCTAGAGCAAAACGGGCCCGGATTTGGGATCACACCGTTTTTCGTCCATTTCTTTGGAACTATCATAGCTAGGATAATTTGGCTGGCGCCATTGGAATCGTGAGACGATTTCCGATTTTTCTAGGGGTCCGCGAATTGCCCACAGTAGATTTTTTCGTTTTGCGAAAATCACACCGTTTTTTGACCATATCTTTGGAAATATGACAGCTAGGACAAATTGACTGGCCTCATTGGATGCGTGAGACGATTTCCGATTTTTCTAGGGGTCCGGGAATTTTCTAAAGTCGATTTTTTCGTTTTTCGCGTTTTTCTCGGCTCCTGGCCCTCCTAGAGCAGAACGGGCCCTCATTTGGGATCACAGCGTTTTTAGCCCATATCTTTGGAAATATCATAGCTAGAACACTTTGGCTAGCGTCATTGGAATCGTGAGACGATTTCCGATTTTTCTAGGGGTCCGCGAATTGCCCACAGTACATTTTTTCGTTTTGCGCGTTTTTCTCGGCTCCTGGCCCTCCTAGAGCAAAACGGGCCCGGATTTGGGATCACACCGTTTTTCGTCCATTTCTTTGGAACTATAATATCTAGGGTAATTTGTTCGGCGGCATTGGATTCGTGAGATGATTTCCGATTTTTCTAGGGGTCCGGGAATTGTCCAAAGTCGATTTTTTCGTTTTTCGCCTTTTTCTCGGCTCCTGGCCCTCCTAGAGGAAAACGGGGGCGGATTTGGGATCACACCGTTTTTCGCCCATATCGTTGGAAATATCATAGCTAGGGCAATTTGGCTGGCGCCATTGGATTCGTGAGAGGATTTCCGATTTTTCTAGGGGTCCGGGAATTTTCTAAAGTCGATTTTTTGGTTTATCGCGTTTTTCTCGGCTCCCGGGCCTCCTAGAGCAAAACGGGCCCGGATTTGGGATCACACGGTTTTTCGTCCCTATCTTTGGAAATATCACAGCTAGGACAATTTGGCTGGCGCCATTGGATTCGTGAGAGGATTTCCGATTTTTCTAGGGGTCCGGGAATTGTCCACAGTCGATTTTTTGGTTTTTCGCGTTTTTCTCGGCTCCTGGGCCTCCTAGAGCCAAACGGGCCTGGATTTGGGATCACACCGTTTTTCGTCCATTTCTTTGGAACTATAATATCTAGGGTAATTTGTTCGGCGGCATTGGATTCGTGAGATGATTTCCGATTTTTCTAGGGGTCCGCGAATTGTCCACAGTCGTTTTTTTCGTTTTTCGCATTTTTCTCGGCTCCTGGGCCTCTTAGAGCAAAACGGGCCCTGATTTGGGATCACACCGTTTTTAGCCCATATCTTTGGAAATATCATAGCGAGAACACTTTGGCTACCGCCATTGGATTCGTGAGACGATTTCCGATTTTTCCAAGGGTCCGGGACTTTTCTAAAGTCGATTTTTTCGTTTTTCGCGTTTTTCTCGGCTCCTGGGCCTCCTAGAGCAAAACGGGCCCGGATTTGGGATCACACCGTTTTTCGTCCATATCTTTGGAAATATCATAGCTAGGACAATTTGGCTGGCTCCATTGGACTCGTGAGACGATTTCCTATTTTTCTAGGGGTCCGGGAATTTTCTAAAGTAGATTTTTTCGTTTTTCGCGTTGTTCTCGGCTCCCGGGCCTCCTAGAGCAAAACGGGCCCGGATTTGGGATCACACGGTTTTTCGTCCCTATCTTTGGAAATATCACAGCTAGGACAATTTGGCTGGCGCCATTGGATTCGCAATACGATTTCCGATTTTTCTAGGGGTCCGGGAATTTTCTAAAGTCGATTTTTTCGTTTTTCGCGTTTTTCTCGGCTCCTGGCCCTCCTAGAGCAGAACGGGCCCTCATTTGGGATCACAGCGTTTTTAGCCCATATCTTTGGAACTATCATAGCTAGAACACTTTGGCTAGCGTCATTGGAATCGTGAGACGATTTCCGATTTTTCTAGGGGTCCGCGAATTGCCCACAGTACATTTTTTCGTTTTGTGCGTTTTTCTCGGCTCCTGGCCCTTCTAGAGCAAAACGGGCCCGGATTTGGGATCACACAGTTTTTCGTCCATTTCTTTGGAACTATAATATCTAGGGTAATTTGTTCGGCGGCATTGGATTCGTGAGATGATTTCCGATTTTTCTAGGGGTCCGGGAATTGTCCACAGTCGATTTTTTCGTTTTTCGCATTTTTCTCGGCTCCTGGCCCTCCTAGAAGAAAACGGGCCCGGATTTGGGATCACACCGTTTTCTGTCCATATCTTTGGAAATATCATAGCTAGGATAATTTGGCTGGCGCCATTGGAATCGCTAGACGATTTCCGATTTTTCTAGGGGTCCGGGAATTTTCTAAAGTCGATTTTTTCGTTTTTTGCGTTTTTCTCTGCTCCCGGCCCTCCTAGAGGAAAACGGGGGCGGATTTGGGATCACACCGTTTTTCGCCCCTATCGTTGGAAATATCATAGCTAGGGCAATTTGGCTGGCGCCATTGGATTCGTGAGACGATTTCCAATTTTTCTAGGGGTCCGGGAATTTTCTAAAGTCGATTTTTTCGTTTTTCGCGTTTTTCTCGGCTCCTGGGCCTCCTAGAGCAAAACGGGCCCGGATTTGGGATCACACGGTTTTTCGTCCGTATCTTTGGAAATATCACAGCTAGGACAATTTGGCTGGCGCCATTGGATTCGCAATACGATTTCCGATTTTTCTAGGGGTCCGGGAATTTTCTAAAGTCGATTTTTTGGTTTTTCGCGTTTTTCTCGGCTCTTGGGCCTCCTAGAGCAAAACGGGCCCGGATTTGGGATCACACGGTTTTTCGTCCGTATCTTTGGAAATATCACAGCTAGGATAATTTGGCTGGCGCCATTGGAATCGTGAGACGATTTCCGATTTTTCTAGGGGTCCGCGAATTGCCCACAGTAGATTTTTTCGTTTTGCGAAAATCACACCGTTGTTTGACCATATCTTTGGAAATATCATAGCTAGGACAATTTGACTGGCCTCATTGGATTCGTGAGACGATTTCCGATTTTTCTAGGGGTCCGGGAATTTTCTAAAGTCGATTTTTTCGTTTTTCGCGTTTTTCTCGGCTCCTGGCCCTCCTAGAGCAGAACGGGCCCTCATTTGGGATCACAGCGTTTTTAGCCCATATCTTTGGAAATATCATAGCTAGAACACTTTGGCTAGCGTCATTGGAATCGTGAGACGATTTCCGATTTTTCAAGGGGTCCGCGAATTGCCCACAGTACATTTTTTCGTTTTGCGCATTTTTCTCGGCTCCTGGCCCTCCTAGAAGAAAACGGGCCCGGATTTGGCATCACACGGTTTTTCGTCCCTATCTTTGGAAATATCACAGCTAGGACAATTTGGCTGGCGCCATTGGATTCGCAATACGATTTCCGATTTTTCTAGGGGTCCGGGAATTTTCTAAAGTCGATTTTTTCGTTTTTTGCGTTTTTCTCTGCTCCTGGCCCTCCTAGAGGAAAACGGGGGCGGATTTGGGATCACACCGTTTTTCGCCCCTATCGTTGGAAATATCACAGCTAGGACAATTTGGCTGGCGCCATTGGATTCGCAATACGATTTCCGATTTTTCTAGGGGTCCGGGAATTGTCCACAGTCGATTTTTTGGTTCTTCGCGTTTTTCTCGGCTCCTGCGCCTCCTAGAGCCAAACGGGCCTGGATTTGGGATCACACCGTTTTTCGTCCATTTCTTTGGAACTATAATATCTAGGGTAATTTGTTCGGCGGCATTGGATTCCTGAGACGATTTCCGATTTTTCTAGGGATCCGGGAATTTTCTAAAGTCGATTTTTTCGTTTATCGCGTTTTTCTCGGCTCCTGGGCCTCCTAGAGCAAAACGGGCCCGGATTTGGGATCACACCGTTTTTCGTCCATATCTTTGGAAATATCATAGCTAGGACAATTTGGCTGGCTCCATTGGATTCGTGAGACGATTTCCTATTTTTCTAGGGGTCCGGGAATTTTCTAAAGTCGATTTTTTCGATTTTCGCGTTTTTCTGGGCTCCTATGCCTCCTAGGGCCAAACGGGCCCGGATTTGGGATCACACCGTTCTTCGCCCGTAACTTTGGAAATATCATAGCTAGGACAATTTGGCTGGCGCCATTGGATTCGTGAGACGATTTCCGATTTTTCTAGGGGTCCGCGAATTGTCCACAGTCGTTTTTTTCGTTTTTCGCATTTTTCTCGGCTCCTGGGCCTCTTAGAGCAAAACGGGTCCTGATTTGGGATCACACCGTTTTTAGCCCATATCTTTGGAAATATCATAGCGAGAACACTTTGGCTACCGCCATTGGATTCGTGAGACGATTTCCGATTTTTCTAAGGGTCCGGGACTTTTCTAAAGTCGATTTTTTCGTTTTTCGCGTTTTTCTCGGCTCCTGGGCCTCCTAGAGCAAAACGGGCCCGGATTTGGGATCACACGGTTTTTCGTCCCTATCTTTGGAAATATCATAGCTAGGACAATTTGGCTGGCGCCATTGGATTCGTGAGAGGATTTCTGATTTTTCTAGGGGTCCGGGAATTTTCTAAAGTCGATTTTTTGGTTTTTCGCGTTTTTCTCGGCTCCTGGGCCTCCTAGAGCAAAACGGGCCCGGATTTGGGATCACACGGTTTTTCGTCCCTATCTTTGGAAATATCACAGCTAGCACAATTTGGCTGGCGCCATTGGATTCGCAATACGATTTCCGATTTTTCTAGGGGTCCGGGAATTTTCTAAAGTCGATTTTTTCGTTTTTCGCGTTTTTCTCGGCTCCTGGGCCTCCTAGAGCAAAACGGGCCCGGATTTGGACTCAGACCGATTTTCGCCCATTTCTTTGGAACTATAATATCTAGGGTAATTTGTTCGGCGGCATTGGATTCGTGAGATGATTTCCGATTTTTCTAGGGGTCCGGGAATTGTCCACAGTCGATTTTTTGGTTTTTCGCGTTTTTCTCGGCTCCTGGGCCTCCTAGAGCCAAACGGGCCTGGATTTGGGTTCACACCGTTCTTCGCCCATATCTTTGGAAATATCATAGCTAGTGCAATTTGGCTGGCGCCATTGGATTCGTGAGACGATTTCCGATTTTTCTAGGGGTCCGCGAATTGTCCACAGTCGATTTTTTCGTTTTTCGCATTTTTCTCGGCTCCTGGCCCTCCTAGAGCAAAACGGGCCCGGATTTGGGATCACACCGTTTTTCGTCCATTTCTTTGGAACTATCATAGCTAGGATAATTTGGCTGGCGCCATTGGATTCGTGAGAGGATTTCCGATTTTTCTAGGGGTCCGGGAATTTTCTAAAGTCGATTTTTTGGTTTATCGCGTTTTTCTCGGCTCCCGGGCCTCCTAGAGCAAAACGGGCCCGGATTTGGGATCACACGGTTTTTCGTCCCTATCTTTGGAAATATCACAGCTAGGACAATTTGGCTGGCGCCATTGGATTCGTGAGAGGATTTCCGATTTTTCTAGGGGTCCGGGAATTGTCCACAGTCGATTTTTTGGTTTTTCGCGTTTTTCTCGGCTCCTGGGCCTCCTAGAGCCAAACGGGCCTGGATTTGGGATCACACCGTTTTTCGTCCATTTCTTTGGAACTATAATATCTAGGGTAATTTGTTCGGCGGCATTGGATTCGTGAGATGATTTCCGATTTTTCTAGGGGTCCGCGAATTGTCCACAGTCGTTTTTTTCGTTTTTCGCATTTTTCTCGGCTCCTGGGCCTCTTAGAGCAAAACGGGCCCTGATTTGGGATCACACCGTTTTTAGCCCATATCTTTGGAAATATCATAGCGAGAACACTTTGGCTACCGCCATTGGATTCGTGAGACGATTTCCGATTTTTCCAAGGGTCCGGGACTTTTCTAAAGTCGATTTTTTCGTTTTTCGCGTTTTTCTCGGCTCCTGGGCCTCCTAGAGCAAAACGGGCCCGGATTTGGGATCACACCGTTTTTCGTCCATATCTTTGGAAATATCATAGCTAGGACAATTTGGCTGGCTCCATTGGACTCGTGAGACGATTTCCTATTTTTCTAGGGGTCCGGGAATTTTCTAAAGTAGATTTTTTCGTTTTTCGCGTTGTTCTCGGCTCCCGGGCCTCCTAGAGCAAAACGGGCCCGGATTTGGGATCACACGGTTTTTCGTCCCTATCTTTGGAAATATCACAGCTAGGACAATTTGGCTGGCGCCATTGGATTCGCAATACGATTTCCGATTTTTCTAGGGGTCCGGGAATTTTCTAAAGTCGATTTTTTCGTTTTTCGCGTTTTTCTCGGCTCCTGGCCCTCCTAGAGCAGAACGGGCCCTCATTTGGGATCACAGCGTTTTTAGCCCATATCTTTGGAACTATCATAGCTAGAACACTTTGGCTAGCGTCATTGGAATCGTGAGACGATTTCCGATTTTTCTAGGGGTCCGCGAATTGCCCACAGTACATTTTTTCGTTTTGTGCGTTTTTCTCGGCTCCTGGCCCTTCTAGAGCAAAACGGGCCCGGATTTGGGATCACACAGTTTTTCGTCCATTTCTTTGGAACTATAATATCTAGGGTAATTTGTTCGGCGGCATTGGATTCGTGAGATGATTTCCGATTTTTCTAGGGGTCCGGGAATTGTCCACAGTCGATTTTTTCGTTTTTCGCATTTTTCTCGGCTCCTGGCCCTCCTAGAAGAAAACGGGCCCGGATTTGGGATCACACCGTTTTCTGTCCATATCTTTGGAAATATCATAGCTAGGATAATTTGGCTGGCGCCATTGGAATCGCTAGACGATTTCCGATTTTTCTAGGGGTCCGGGAATTTTCTAAAGTCGATTTTTTCGTTTTTTGCGTTTTTCTCTGCTCCCGGCCCTCCTAGAGGAAAACGGGGGCGGATTTGGGATCACACCGTTTTTCGCCCCTATCGTTGGAAATATCATAGCTAGGGCAATTTGGCTGGCGCCATTGGATTCGTGAGACGATTTCCAATTTTTCTAGGGGTCCGGGAATTTTCTAAAGTCGATTTTTTCGTTTTTCGCGTTTTTCTCGGCTCCTGGGCCTCCTAGAGCAAAACGGGCCCGGATTTGGGATCACACGGTTTTTCGTCCGTATCTTTGGAAATATCACAGCTAGGACAATTTGGCTGGCGCCATTGGATTCGCAATACGATTTCCGATTTTTCTAGGGGTCCGGGAATTTTCTAAAGTCGATTTTTTGGTTTTTCGCGTTTTTCTCGGCTCTTGGGCCTCCTAGAGCAAAACGGGCCCGGATTTGGGATCACACGGTTTTTCGTCCGTATCTTTGGAAATATCACAGCTAGGATAATTTGGCTGGCGCCATTGGAATCGTGAGACGATTTCCGATTTTTCTAGGGGTCCGCGAATTGCCCACAGTAGATTTTTTCGTTTTGCGAAAATCACACCGTTGTTTGACCATATCTTTGGAAATATCATAGCTAGGACAATTTGACTGGCCTCATTGGATTCGTGAGACGATTTCCGATTTTTCTAGGGGTCCGGGAATTTTCTAAAGTCGATTTTTTCGTTTTTCGCGTTTTTCTCGGCTCCTGGCCCTCCTAGAGCAGAACGGGCCCTCATTTGGGATCACAGCGTTTTTAGCCCATATCTTTGGAAATATCATAGCTAGAACACTTTGGCTAGCGTCATTGGAATCGTGAGACGATTTCCGATTTTTCAAGGGGTCCGCGAATTGCCCACAGTACATTTTTTCGTTTTGCGCATTTTTCTCGGCTCCTGGCCCTCCTAGAAGAAAACGGGCCCGGATTTGGCATCACACGGTTTTTCGTCCCTATCTTTGGAAATATCACAGCTAGGACAATTTGGCTGGCGCCATTGGATTCGCAATACGATTTCCGATTTTTCTAGGGGTCCGGGAATTTTCTAAAGTCGATTTTTTCGTTTTTTGCGTTTTTCTCTGCTCCTGGCCCTCCTAGAGGAAAACGGGGGCGGATTTGGGATCACACCGTTTTTCGCCCCTATCGTTGGAAATATCATAGCTAGGGCAATTTGGCTGGCGCCATTGGATTCGTGAGACGATTTCCAATTTTTCTAGGGGTCCGGGAATTTTCTAAAGTCGATTTTTTCGTTTTTCGCGTTTTTCTCGGCTCCTGGGCCTCCTAGAGCAAAACGGGCCCGGATTTGGGATCACACGGTTTTTCGTCCGTATCTTTGGAAATAACACAGCTAGGACAATTTGGCTGGCGCCATTGGATTCGCAATACGATTTCCGATTTTTCTAGGGGTCCGGGAATTTTCTAAAGTCGATTTTTTGGTTTTTCGCGTTTTTCTCGGCTCTTGGGCCTCCTAGAGCAAAACGGGCCCGGATTTGGGATCACACGGTTTTTCGTCCGTATCTTTGGAAATATCACAGCTAGGATAATTTGGCTGGCGCCATTGGAATCGTGAGACGATTTCCGATTTTTCTAGGGGTCCGCGAATTGCACACAGTAGATTTTTTCGTTTTGCGAAAATCACACCGTTTTTTGACCATATCTTTGGAAATATCACAGCTAGGACAATTTGGCTGGCGCCATTGGATTCGCAATACGATTTCCGATTTTTCTAGGGGTCCGGGAATTTTCTAAAGTCGATTTTTTGGTTTTTCGCGTTTTTCTCGGCTCCTGGGCCTCCTAGAGCAAAACGGGCCCGGATTTGGGATCACACCGTTTTTCGTCCATTTCTTTGGAACTATAATATCTAGGGTAATTTGTTCGGCGGCATTGGATTCGTGAGATGATTTCCGATTTTTCTAGGGGTCCGGGAATTGTCCAAAGTCGATTTTTTCGTTTTTCGCCTTTTTCTCGGCTCCTGGCCCTCCTAGAGGAAAACGGGGGCGGATTTGGGATCACACCGTTTTTCGCCCATATCGTTGGAAATATCATAGCTAGGGCAATTTGGCTGGCGCCATTGGATTCGTGAGAGGATTTCCGATTTTTCCAAGGGTCCGGGACTTTTCTAAAGTCGATTTTTTCGTTTTTCGCGTTTTTCTCGGCTCCTGGGCCTCCTAGAGCAAAACGGGCCCGGATTTGGGATCACACCGTTTTTCGTCCATATCTTTGGAAATATCATAGCTAGGACAATTTGGCTGGCTCCATTGGACTCGTGAGACGATTTCCTATTTTTCTAGGGGTCCGGGAATTTTCTAAAGTAGATTTTTTCGTTTTTCGCGTTGTTCTCGGCTCCCGGGCCTCCTAGAGCAAAACGGGCCCGGATTTGGGATCACACGGTTTTTCGTCCCTATCTTTGGAAATATCACAGCTAGGACAATTTGGCTGGCGCCATTGGATTCGCAATACGATTTCCGATTTTTCTAGGGGTCCGGGAATTTTCTAAAGTCGATTTTTTCGTTTTTCGCGTTTTTCTCGGCTCCTGGCCCTCCTAGAAGAAAACGGGCCCGGATTTGGGATCACACCGTTTTCTGTCCATATCTTTGGAAATATCATAGCTAGGATAATTTGGCTGGCGCCATTGGAATCGCTAGACGATTTCCGATTTTTCTAGGGGTCCGGGAATTTTCTAAAGTCGATTTTTTCGTTTTTTGCGTTTTTCTCTGCTCCCGGCCCTCCTAGAGGAAAACGGGGGCGGATTTGGGATCACACCGTTTTTCGCCCCTATCGTTGGAAATATCATAGCTAGGGCAATTTGGCTGGCGCCATTGGATTCGTGAGACGATTTCCAATTTTTCTAGGGGTCCGGGAATTTTCTAAAGTCGATTTTTTCGTTTTTCGCGTTTTTCTCGGCTCCTGGGCCTCCTAGAGCAAAACGGGCCCGGATTTGGGATCACACGGTTTTTCGTCCGTATCTTTGGAAATATCACAGCTAGGACAATTTGGCTGGCGCCATTGGATTCGCAATACGATTTCCGATTTTTCTAGGGGTCCGGGAATTTTCTAAAGTCGATTTTTTGGTTTTTCGCGTTTTTCTCGGCTCTTGGGCCTCCTAGAGCAAAACGGGCCCGGATTTGGGATCACACGGTTTTTCGTCCGTATCTTTGGAAATATCACAGCTAGGATAATTTGGCTGGCGCCATTGGAATCGTGAGACGATTTCCGATTTTTCTAGGGGTCCGCGAATTGCCCACAGTAGATTTTTTCGTTTTGCGAAAATCACACCGTTGTTTGACCATATCTTTGGAAATATCATAGCTAGGACAATTTGACTGGCCTCATTGGATTCGTGAGACGATTTCCGATTTTTCTAGGGGTCCGGGAATTTTCTAAAGTCGATTTTTTCGTTTTTCGCGTTTTTCTCGGCTCCTGGCCCTCCTAGAGCAGAACGGGCCCTCATTTGGGATCACAGCGTTTTTAGCCCATATCTTTGGAAATATCATAGCTAGAACACTTTGGCTAGCGTCATTGGAATCGTGAGACGATTTCCGATTTTTCAAGGGGTCCGCGAATTGCCCACAGTACATTTTTTCGTTTTGCGCATTTTTCTCGGCTCCTGGCCCTCCTAGAAGAAAACGGGCCCGGATTTGGCATCACACGGTTTTTCGTCCCTATCTTTGGAAATATCACAGCTAGGACAATTTGGCTGGCGCCATTGGATTCGTGAGACGATTTCCAATTTTTCTAGGGGTCCGGGAATTTTCGAAAGTCGATTTTTTCGTTTTTCGCGTTTTTCTCGGCTCCTGGGCCTCCTAGAGCAAAACGGGCCCGGATTTGGGATCACACGGTTTTTCGTCCGTATCTTTGGAAATATCACAGCTAGGACAATTTGGCTGGCGCCATTGGATTCGCAATACGATTTCCGATTTTTCTAGGGGTCCGGGAATTTTCTAAAGTCGATTTTTTCGTTTTTTGCGTTTTTCTCTGCTCCTGGCCCTCCTAGAGGAAAACGGGGGCGGATTTGGGATCACACCGTTTTTCGCCCCTATCGTTGGAAATATCATAGCTAGGGCAATTTGGCTGGCGCCATTGGATTCGTGAGACGATTTCCAATTTTTCTAGGGGTCCGGGAATTTTCTAAAGTCGATTTTTTCGTTTTTCGCGTTTTTCTCGGCTCCTGGGCCTCCTAGAGCAAAACGGGCCCGGATTTGGGATCACACGGTTTTTCGTCCGTATCTTTGGAAATATCACAGCTAGGACAATTTGGCTGGCGCCATTGGATTCGCAATACGATTTCCGATTTTTCTAGGGGTCCGGGAATTTTCTAAAGTCGATTTTTTGGTTTTTCGCGTTTTTCTCGGCTCTTGGGCCTCCTAGAGCAAAACGGGCCCGGATTTGGGATCACACGGTTTTTCGTCCGTATCTTTGGAAATATCACAGCTAGGATAATTTGGCTGGCGCCATTGGAATCGTGAGACGATTTCCGATTTTTCTAGGGGTCCGCGAATTGCCCACAGTAGATTTTTTCGTTTTGCGAAAATCACACCGTTTTTTGACCATATCTTTGGAAATATCACAGCTAGGACAATTTGGCTGGCGCCATTGGATTCGCAATACGATTTCCGATTTTTCTAGGGGTCCGGGAATTTTCTAAAGTCGATTTTTTGGTTTTTCGCGTTTTTCTCGGCTCCTGGGCCTCCTAGAGCAAAACGGGCCCGGATTTGGGATCACACCGTTTTTCGTCCATATCTTTGGAAATATCATAGCTAGGACAATTTGGCTGGCACCATTGCATTCGTGAGAGGATTTCCGATTTTTCTAGGGGTCCGGGAATTTTCTAAAGTCGATTTTTTGGTTTTTCGCGTTTTTCTCGGCTCCTGGGCCTCCTAGAGCCAAACGGGCCCGGATTTGGGATCACACCGTTCTTCGCCCATATCTTTGGAAATATCATAGCTAGGGCAATTTGGCTGGCGCCATTTGATTCGTTAGACGATTTCCGATTTTTCTAGGGGTCCGCGAATTGTCCACAGTCGATGTTTTCGTTTTTCGCATTTTTCTCGGCTCCTTGGCCTCTTAGAGCCAAACGGGCCCGGATTTGGACTCAGACCGATTTTCGCCCATTTCTTTGGAACTATAATATCTAGGGTAATTTGTTCGGCGGCATTGGATTCGTGAGATGATTTCCGATTTTTCTAGGGGTCCGGGAATTGTCCACAGTCGATTTTTTGGTTTTTCGCGTTTTTCTCGGCTCCTGGGCCTCCTAGAGCAAAACGGGCCCGGATTTGGGATCACACGGTTTTTCGTCCGTATCTTTGGAAATATCACAGCTAGGACAATTTGGCTGGCGCCATTGGATTCGCAATACGATTTCCGATTTTTCTAGGGGTCCGGGAATTTTCTAAAGTCGATTTTTTGGTTTTTCGCGTTTTTCTCGGCTCCTGGGCCTCCTAGAGCCAAACGGGCCCGGATTTGGGATCACACCGTTCTTCGCCCATATCTTTGGAAATATCATAGCTAGGGCAATTTGGCTGGCGCCATTTGATTCGTTAGACGATTTCCGATTTTTCTAGGGGTCCGCGAATTGCACACAGTAGATTTTTTCGTTTTGCGAAAATCACACCGTTTTTTGACCATATCTTTGGAAATATCACAGCTAGGACAATTTGGCTGGCGCCATTGGATTCGCAATACGATTTCCGATTTTTCTAGGGGTCCGGGAATTTTCTAAAGTCGATTTTTTGGTTTTTCGCGTTTTTCTCGGCTCCTGGGCCTCCTAGAGCAAAACGGGCCCGGATTTGGGATCACACCGTTTTTCGTCCATTTCTTTGGAACTATAATATCTAGGGTAATTTGTTCGGCGGCATTGGATTCGTGAGATGATTTCCGATTTTTCTAGGGGTCCGGGAATTGTCCAAAGTCGATTTTTTCGTTTTTCGCCTTTTTCTCGGCTCCTGGCCCTCCTAGAGGAAAACGGGGGCGGATTTGGGATCACACCGTTTTTCGCCCATATCGTTGGAAATATCATAGCTAGGGCAATTTGGCTGGCGCCATTGGATTCGTGAGAGGATTTCCGATTTTTCCAAGGGTCCGGGACTTTTCTAAAGTCGATTTTTTCGTTTTTCGCGTTTTTCTCGGCTCCTGGGCCTCCTAGAGCAAAACGGGCCCGGATTTGGGATCACACCGTTTTTCGTCCATATCTTTGGAAATATCATAGCTAGGACAATTTGGCTGGCTCCATTGGACTCGTGAGACGATTTCCTATTTTTCTAGGGGTCCGGGAATTTTCTAAAGTAGATTTTTTCGTTTTTCGCGTTGTTCTCGGCTCCCGGGCCTCCTAGAGCAAAACGGGCCCGGATTTGGGATCACACGGTTTTTCGTCCCTATCTTTGGAAATATCACAGCTAGGACAATTTGGCTGGCGCCATTGGATTCGCAATACGATTTCCGATTTTTCTAGGGGTCCGGGAATTTTCTAAAGTCGATTTTTTCGTTTTTCGCGTTTTTCTCGGCTCCTGGCCCTCCTAGAAGAAAACGGGCCCGGATTTGGGATCACACCGTTTTCTGTCCATATCTTTGGAAATATCATAGCTAGGATAATTTGGCTGGCGCCATTGGAATCGCTAGACGATTTCCGATTTTTCTAGGGGTCCGGGAATTTTCTAAAGTCGATTTTTTCGTTTTTTGCGTTTTTCTCTGCTCCCGGCCCTCCTAGAGGAAAACGGGGGCGGATTTGGGATCACACCGTTTTTCGCCCCTATCGTTGGAAATATCATAGCTAGGGCAATTTGGCTGGCGCCATTGGATTCGTGAGACGATTTCCAATTTTTCTAGGGGTCCGGGAATTTTCTAAAGTCGATTTTTTCGTTTTTCGCGTTTTTCTCGGCTCCTGGGCCTCCTAGAGCAAAACGGGCCCGGATTTGGGATCACACGGTTTTTCGTCCGTATCTTTGGAAATATCACAGCTAGGACAATTTGGCTGGCGCCATTGGATTCGCAATACGATTTCCGATTTTTCTAGGGGTCCGGGAATTTTCTAAAGTCGATTTTTTGGTTTTTCGCGTTTTTCTCGGCTCCTGGGCCTCCTAGAGCAAAACGGGCCCGGATTTGGGATCACACCGTTTTTCGTCCATATCTTTGGAAATATCATAGCTAGGACAATTTGGCTGGCACCATTGCATTCGTGAGAGGATTTCCGATTTTTCTAGGGGTCCGGGAATTTTCGAAAGTCGATTTTTTCGTTTTTCGCGTTTTTCTCGGCTCCTGGGCCTCCTAGAGCAAAACGGGCCCGGATTTGGGATCACACGGTTTTTCGTCCGTATCTTTGGAAATATCACAGCTAGGACAATTTGGCTGGCGCCATTGGATTCGCAATACGATTTCCGATTTTTCTAGGGGTCCGGGAATTTTCTAAAGTCGATTTTTTCGTTTTTTGCGTTTTTCTCTGCTCCTGGCCCTCCTAGAGGAAAACGGGGGCGGATTTGGGATCACACCGTTTTTCGCCCCTATCGTTGGAAATATCATAGCTAGGGCAATTTGGCTGGCGCCATTGGATTCGTGAGACGATTTCCAATTTTTCTAGGGGTCCGGGAATTTTCTAAAGTCGATTTTTTGGTTTTTCGCGTTTTTCTCGGCTCCTGGGCCTCCTAGAGCAAAACGGGCCCGGATTTGGGATCACACGGTTTTTCGTCCGTATCTTTGGAAATATCACAGCTAGGATAATTTGGCTGGCGCCATTGGAATCGTGAGACGATTTCCGATTTTTCTAGGGGTCCGCGAATTGCCCACAGTAGATTTTTTCGTTTTGCGAAAATCACACCGTTGTTTGACCATATCTTTGGAAATATCATAGCTAGGACAATTTGACTGGCCTCATTGGATTCGTGAGACGATTTCCGATTTTTCTAGGGGTCCGGGAATTTTCTAAAGTCGATTTTTTCGTTTTTCGCGTTTTTCTCGGCTCCTGGCCCTCCTAGAGCAGAACGGGCCCTCATTTGGGATCACAGCGTTTTTAGCCCATATCTTTGGAAATATCATAGCTAGAACACTTTGGCTAGCGTCATTGGAATCGTGAGACGATTTCCGATTTTTCAAGGGGTCCGCGAATTGCCCACAGTACATTTTTTCGTTTTGCGCATTTTTCTCGGCTCCTGGCCCTCCTAGAAGAAAACGGGCCCGGATTTGGCATCACACGGTTTTTCGTCCCTATCTTTGGAAATATCACAGCTAGGACAATTTGGCTGGCGCCATTGGATTCGTGAGACGATTTCCAATTTTTCTAGGGGTCCGGGAATTTTCGAAAGTCGATTTTTTCGTTTTTCGCGTTTTTCTCGGCTCCTGGGCCTCCTAGAGCAAAACGGGCCCGGATTTGGGATCACACGGTTTTTCGTCCGTATCTTTGGAAATATCACAGCTAGGACAATTTGGCTGGCGCCATTGGATTCGCAATACGATTTCCGATTTTTCTAGGGGTCCGGGAATTTTCTAAAGTCGATTTTTTCGTTTTTTGCGTTTTTCTCTGCTCCTGGCCCTCCTAGAGGAAAACGGGGGCGGATTTGGGATCACACCGTTTTTCGCCCCTATCGTTGGAAATATCATAGCTAGGGCAATTTGGCTGGCGCCATTGGATTCGTGAGACGATTTCCAATTTTTCTAGGGGTCCGGGAATTTTCTAAAGTCGATTTTTTCGTTTTTCGCGTTTTTCTCGGCTCCTGGGCCTCCTAGAGCAAAACGGGCCCGGATTTGGGATCACACGGTTTTTCGTCCGTATCTTTGGAAATATCACAGCTAGGACAATTTGGCTGGCGCCATTGGATTCGCAATACGATTTCCGATTTTTCTAGGGGTCCGGGAATTTTCTAAAGTCGATTTTTTGGTTTTTCGCGTTTTTCTCGGCTCCTGGGCCTCCTAGAGCCAAACGGGCCCGGATTTGGGATCACACCGTTCTTCGCCCATATCTTTGGAAATATCATAGCTAGGGCAATTTGGCTGGCGCCATTTGATTCGTTAGACGATTTCCGATTTTTCTAGGGGTCCGCGAATTGTCCACAGTCGATTTTTTCGTTTTTCGCATTTTTCTCGGCTCCTTGGCCTCTTAGAGCCAAACGGGCCCGGATTTGGACTCAGGCCGATTTTCGCCCATTTCTTTGGAACTATAATATCTAGGGTAATTTGTTCGGCGGCATTGGATTCGTGAGATGATTTCCGATTTTTCTAGGGGTCCGGGAATTGTCCACAGTCGATTTTTTGGTTTTTCGCGTTTTTCTCGGCTCCTGGGCCTCCTAGAGCCAAACGGGCGCGGATTTGGGATCACACCGTTCTTCGCCCATAACTTTGGAAATATCATAGCTAGGGCAATTTGGCTGGCGCCATTGGATTCGTGAGAGGATTTCCGATTTTTCTAGGGGTCCGGGAATTTTCTAAAGTCGATTTTTTCGTTTATCGCGTTTTTCTCGGCTCCCGGGCCTCCTAGAGCAAAACGGGCCCGGATTTGGGATCACACGGTTTTTCGTCCCTATCTTTGGAAATATCACAGCTAGGACAATTTGGCTGGCGCCATTGGAATCGTGAGAGGATTTCCGATTTTTCTAGGGGTCCGGGAATTTTCTAAAGTCGATTTTTTCGTTTTTCGCGTTTTTCTCGGCTCCTGGGCCTCCTAGAGCAAAACGGGCCCGGATTTGGGATCACACCGTTTTTCGTCCATATCTTTGGAAATATCATAGCTAGGACAATTTGGCTGGCGCCATTGGATTCGCAATACGATTTCCGATTTTTCTAGGGGTCCGGGAATTTTCTAAAGTCGATTTTTTCGTTTTTCGCGTTTTTCTCGGCTCCTGGGCCTCCTAGAGCAAAACGGGCCCGGATTTGGGATCACACCGTTTTTCGTCCATATCTTTGGAAATATCATAGCTAGGACAATTTGGCTGGCGCCATTGGATTCGCAATACGATTTCCGATTTTTCTAGGGGTCCGGGAATTGTCCACAGTCGATTTTTTGGTTTTTCGCGTTTTTCTCGGCTCCTGGGCCTCCTAGAGCCAAACGGGCCTGGATTTGGGATCACACCGTTTTTCGTCCATTTCTTTGGAACTATAATATCTAGGGTAATTTGTTCGGCGGCATTGGATTCGTGAGATGATTTCCGATTTTTCTAGGGGTCCGCGAATTGTCCACAGTCGTTTTTTTCGTTTTTCGCATTTTTCTCGGCTCCTGGGCCTCTTAGAGCAAAACGGGCCCTGATTTGGGATCACACCGTTTTTAGCCCATATCTTTGGAAATATCATAGCGAGAACACTTTGGCTACCGCCATTGGATTCGTGAGACGATTTCCGATTTTTCCATGGGTCCGGGACTTTTCTAAAGTCGATTTTTTCGTTTTTCGCGTTTTTCTCGGCTCCTGGGCCTCCTAGAGCAAAACGGGCCCGGATTTGGGATCACACCGTTTTTCGTCCATATCTTTGGAAATATCATAGCTAGGACAATTTGGCTGGCTCCATTGGATTCGTGAGACGATTTCCGATTTTTCTAGGGGTCCGGGAATTTTCTAAAGTCGATTTTTTCGTTTTTCGCGTTTTTCTCGGCTCCTGGCCCTCCTAGAGCAGAACGGGCCCTCATTTGGGATCACAGCGTTTTTAGCCCATATCTTTGGAAATATCATAGCTAGTGCAATTTGGCTGGCGCCATTGGATTCGTGAGACGATTTCCGATTTTTCTAGGGGTCCGCGAATTGTCCACAGTCGATTTTTTCGTTTTTCGCATTTTTCTCGGCTCCTGGCCCTCCTAGAGCAAAACGGGCCCGGATTTGGGATCACACCGTTTTTCGTCCATTTCTTTGGAACTGTCATAGCTAGGATAATTTGGCTGGCGCCATTGGAATCGTGAGACGATTTCCGATTTTTCTAGGGGTCCGCGAATTGCCCACAGTAGATTTTTTCGTTTTGCGAAAATCACACCGTTTTTTGACCATATCTTTGGAAATATCACAGCTAGGACAAATTGACTGGCCTCATTGGATGCGTGAGACGATTTCCGATTTTTCTAGGGGTCCGGGAATTTTCTAAAGTCGATTTTTTCGTTTTTCGCGTTTTTCTCGGCTCCTGGCCCTCCTAGAGCAGAACGGGCCCTCATTTGGGATCACAGCGTTTTTAGCCCATATCTTTGGAAATATCATAGCTAGAACACTTTGGCTAGCGTCATTGGAATCGTGAGACGATTTCCGATTTTTCTAGGGGTCCGCGAATTGCCCACAGTACATTTTTTCGTTTTGCGCGTTTTTCTCGGCTCCTGGCCCTCCTAGAGCCAAACGGGCCCGGATTTGGGATCACACCGTTCTTCGCCCATAACTTTGGAAATATCATAGCTAGGGCAATTTGGCTGGCGCCATTGGATTCGTGAGAGGATTTCCGATTTTTCTAGGGGTCCGGGAATTTTCTAAAGTCGATTTTTTCGTTTATCGCGTTTTTCTCGGCTCCCGGGCCTCCTAGAGCAAAACGGGCCCGGATTTGGGATCACACGGTTTTTCGTCCCTATCTTTGGAAATATCACAGCTAGGAAAATTTGGCTGGCGCCATTGGAATCGTGAGAGGATTTCCGATTTTTCTAGGGGTCCGGGAATTTTCTAAAGTCGATTTTTTCGTTTTTCGCGTTTTTCTCGGCTCCTGGGCCTCCTAGAGCAAAACGGGCCCGGATTTGGGATCACACCGTTTTTCGTCCATATCTTTGGAAATATCATAGCTAGGACAATTTGGCTGGCGCCATTGGATTCGCAATACGATTTCCGATTTTTCTAGGGGTCCGGGAATTTTCTAAAGTCGATTTTTTCGTTTTTCGCGTTTTTCTCGGCTCCTGGGCCTCCTAGAGCAAAACGGGCCCGGATTTGGGATCACACCGTTTTTCGTCCATATCTTTGGAAATATCATAGCTAGGACAATTTGGCTGGCGCCATTGGATTCGCAATACGATTTCCGATTTTTCTAGGGGTCCGGGAATTGTCCACAGTCGATTTTTTGGTTTTTCGCGTTTTTCTCGGCTCCTGGGCCTCCTAGAGCCAAACGGGCCTGGATTTGGGATCACACCGTTTTTCGTCCATTTCTTTGGAACTATAATATCTAGGGTAATTTGTTCGGCGGCATTGGATTCGTGAGATGATTTCCGATTTTTCTAGGGGTCCGCGAATTGTCCACAGTCGTTTTTTTCGTTTTTCGCATTTTTCTCGGCTCCTGGGCCTCTTAGAGCAAAACGGGCCCTGATTTGGGATCACACCGTTTTTAGCCCATATCTTTGGAAATATCATAGCGAGAACACTTTGGCTACCGCCATTGGATTCGTGAGACGATTTCCGATTTTTCCATGGGTCCGGGACTTTTCTAAAGTCGATTTTTTCGTTTTTCGCGTTTTTCTCGGCTCCTGGGCCTCCTAGAGCAAAACGGGCCCGGATTTGGGATCACACCGTTTTTCGTCCATATCTTTGGAAATATCATAGCTAGGACAATTTGGCTGGCTCCATTGGATTCGTGAGACGATTTCCGATTTTTCTAGGGGTCCGGGAATTTTCTAAAGTCGATTTTTTCGTTTTTCGCGTTTTTCTCGGCTCCTGGGCCTCCTAGAGCAAAACGGGCCCGGATTTGGGATCACACGGTTTTTCGTCCGTATCTTTGGAAATATCACAGCTGGGACAATTTGGCTGGCGCCATTGGATTCGCAATACGATTTCCGATTTTTCTAGGGGTCCGGGAATTTTCTAAAGTCGATTTTTTGGTTTTTCGCGTTTTTCTCGGCTCCTGGGCCTCCTAGAGCAAAACGGGCCCGGATTTGGGATCACACGGTTTTTCGTCCGTATCTTTGGAAATATCACAGCTAGGATAATTTGGCTGGCGCCATTGGAATCGTGAGACGATTTCCGTTTTTTCTAGGGGTCCGCGAATTGCCCACAGTAGATTTTTTCGTTTTGCGAAAATCACACCGTTTTTTGACCATATCTTTGGAAATATCATAGCTAGGACAATTTGACTGGCCTCATTGGATTCGTGAGACGATTTCCGATTTTTCTAGGGGTCCGGGAATTTTCTAGAGTCGATTTTTTCGTTTTTCGCGTTTTTCTCGGCTCCTGGCCCTCCTAGAGCAGAACGGGCCCTCATTTTGGATCACAGCGTTTTTAGCCCATATCTCTGGAAATATCATAGCTAGAACACTTTGGCTAGCGTCATTGAAATCGTGAGACGATTTCCGATTTTTCAAGGGGTCCGCGAATTGCCCACAGTACATTTTTTCGTTTTGCGCATTTTTCTCGGCTCCTGGCCCTCCTAGAAGAAAACGGGCCCGGATTTGGCATCACACGGTTTTTCGTCCCTATCTTTGGAAATATCACAGCTAGGACAATTTGGCTGGCGCCATTGGATTCGCAATACGATTTCCGATTTTTCTAGGGGTCCGGGAATTTTCTAAAGTCGATTTTTTGGTTTTTCGCGTTTTTCTCGGCTCCTGGGCCTCCTAGAGCCAAACGGGCCCGGATTTGGGATCACACCGTTCTTCGCCCATATCTTTGGAAATATCATAGCTAGGGCAATTTGGCTGGCGCCATTTGATTCGTTAGACGATTTCCGATCTTTCTAGGGGTCCGCGAATTGTCCACAGTCGATTTTTTCGTTTTTCGCATTTTTCTCGGCTCCTTGGCCTCTTAGAGCCAAACGGGCCCGGATTTGGACTCAGACCGATTTTCGCCCATTTCTTTGGAACTATAATATCTAGGGTAATTTGTTCGGCGGCATTGGATTCGTGAGATGATTTCCGATTTTTCTAGGGGTCCGGGAATTGTCCACAGTCGATTTTTTGGTTTTTCGCGTTTTTCTCGGCTCCTGGGCCTCCTAGAGCCAAACGGGCCCGGATTTGGGATCACACCGTTCTTCGCCCATAACTTTGGAAATATCATAGCTAGGGCAATTTGGCTGGCGCCATTGGATTCGTGAGAGGATTTCCGATTTTTCTAGGGGTCCGGGAATTTTCTCAAGTCGATTTTTTGGTTTATCGCGTTTTTCTCGGCTCCCGGGCCTCCTAGAGCAAAACGGGCCCGGATTTGGGATCACACGGTTTTTCGTCCCTATCTTTGGAAATATCACAGCTAGGACAATTTGGCTGGCGCCATTGGATTCGTGAGAGGATTTCCGATTTTTCTAGGGGTCCGGGAATTGTCCACAGTCGATTTTTTGGTTTTTCGCGTTTTTCTCGGCTCCTGGGCCTCCTAGAGCCAAACGGGCCTGGATTTGGGATCACACCGTTTTTCGTCCATTTCTTTGGAACTATAATATCTAGGGTAATTTGTTCGGCGGCATTGGATTCGTGAGATGATTTCCGATTTTTCTAGGGGTCCGCGAATTGTCCACAGTCGTTTTTTTCGTTTTTCGCGATTTTTCTCGGCTCCTGGGCCTCTTAGAGCAAAACGGGCCCTGATTTGGGATCACACCGTTTTTAGCCCATATCTTTGGAAATATCATAGCGAGAACACTTTGGCTACCGCCATTGGATTCGTGAGACGATTTCCGATTTTTCCAAGGGTCCGGGACTTTTCTAAAGTCGATTTTTTCGTTTTTCGCGTTTTTCTCGGCTCCTGGGCCTCCTAGAAGAAAACGGGCCCGGATTTGGCATCACACGGTTTTTCGTCCCTATCTTTGGAAATATCACAGCTAGGACAATTTGGCTGGCGCCATTGGATTCGTGAGACGATTTCCAATTTTTCTAGGGGTCCGGGAATTTTCGAAAGTCGATTTTTTCGTTTTTCGCGTTTTTCTCGGCTCCTGGGCCTCCTAGAGCAAAACGGGCCCGGATTTGGGATCACACGGTTTTTCGTCCGTATCTTTGGAAATATCACAGCTAGGACAATTTGGCTGGCGCCATTGGATTCGCAATACGATTTCCGATTTTTCTAGGGGTCCGGGAATTTTCTAAAGTCGATTTTTTCGTTTTTTGCGTTTTTCTCTGCTCCTGGCCCTCCTAGAGGAAAACGGGGGCGGATTTGGGATCACACCGTTTTTCGCCCCTATCGTTGGAAATATCATAGCTAGGGCAATTTGGCTGGCGCCATTGGATTCGTGAGACGATTTCCAATTTTTCTAGGGGTCCGGGAATTTTCTAAAGTCGATTTTTTCGTTTTTCGCGTTTTTCTCGGCTCCTGGGCCTCCTAGAGCAAAACGGGCCCGGATTTGGGATCACACGGTTTTTCGTCCGTATCTTTGGAAATATCACAGCTAGGACAATTTGGCTGGCGCCATTGGATTCGCAATACGATTTCCGATTTTTCTAGGGGTCCGGGAATTTTCTAAAGTCGATTTTTTGGTTTTTCGCGTTTTTCTCGGCTCTTGGGCGTCCTAGAGCAAAACGGGCCCGGATTTGGGATCACACGGTTTTTCGTCCGTATCTTTGGAAATATCACAGCTAGGATAATTTGGCTGGCGCCATTGGAATCGTGAGACGATTTCCGATTTTTCTAGGGGTCCGCGAATTGCCCACAGTAGATTTTTTCGTTTTGCGAAAATCACACCGTTTTTTGACCATATCTTTGGAAATATCACAGCTAGGACAATTTGGCTGGCGCCATTGGATTCGCAATACGATTTCCGATTTTTCTAGGGGTCCGGGAATTTTCTAAAGTCGATTTTTTGGTTTTTCGCGTTTTTCTCGGCTCTTGGGCCTCCTAGAGCAAAACGGGCCCGGATTTGGGATCACACGGTTTTTCGTCCGTATCTTTGGAAATATCACAGCTAGGATAATTTGGCTGGCGCCATTGGAATCGTGAGACGATTTCCGATTTTTCTAGGGGTCCGCGAATTGCCCACAGTAGATTTTTTCGTTTTGCGAAAATCACACCATTTTTTGACCATATCTTTGGAAATATCACAGCTAGGACAATTTGGCTGGCGCCATTGGATTCGCAATACGATTTCCGATTTTTCTAGGGGTGCGGGAATTTTCTAAAGTCGATTTTTTGGTTTTTCGCGTTTTTCTCGGCTCCTGGGCCTCCTAGAGCAAAACGGGCCCGGATTTGGGATCACACCGTTTTTCGTCCATATCTTTGGAAATATCATAGCTAGGACAATTTGGCTGGCACCATTGCATTCGTGAGAGGATTTCCGATTTTTCTAGGGGTCCGGGAATTTTCTAAAGTCGATTTTTTGGTTTTTCGCGTTTTTCTCGGCTCCTGGGCCTCCTAGAGCCAAACGGGCCCGGATTTGGGATCACACCGTTCTTCGCCCATATCTTTGGAAATATCATAGCTAGGGCAATTTGGCTGGCGCCATTTGATTCGTTAGACGATTTCCGATTTTTCTAGGGGTCCGCGAATTGTCCACAGTCGATTTTTTCGTTTTTCGCATTTTTCTCGGCTCCTTGGCCTCTTAGAGCCAAACGGGCCCGGATTTGGACTCAGACCGATTTTCGCCCATTTCTTTGGAACTATAATATCTAGGGTAATTTGTTCGGCGGCATTGGATTCGTGAGATGATTTCCGATTTTTCTAGGGGTCCGGGAATTGTCCACAGTCGATTTTTTGGTTTTTCGCGTTTTTCTCGGCTCCTGGGCCTCCTAGAGCCAAACGGGCCCGGATTTGGGATCACACCGTTCTTCGCCCATAACTTTGGAAATATCATAGCTAGGGCAATTTGGCTGGCGCCATTGGATTCGTGAGAGGATTTCCGATTTTTCTAGGGGTCCGGGAATTTTCTAAAGTCGATTTTTTCGTTTATCGCGTTTTTCTCGGCTCCCGGGCCTCCTAGAGCAAAACGGGCCCGGATTTGGGATCACACGGTTTTTCGTCCCTATCTTTGGAAATATCACAGCTAGGACAATTTGGCTGGCGCCATTGGAATCGTGAGAGGATTTCCGATTTTTCTAGGGGTCCGGGAATTTTCTAAAGTCGATTTTTTCGTTTTTCGCGTTTTTCTCGGCTCCTGGGCCTCCTAGAGCAAAACGGGCCCGGATTTGGGATCACACGGTTTTTCGTCCGTATCTTTGGAAATATCACAGCTAGGACAATTTGGCTGGCGCCATTGGATTCGCAATACGATTTCCGATTTTTCTAGGGGTCCGGGAATTTTCTAAAGTCGATTTTTTGGTTTTTCGCGTTTTTCTCGGCTCCTGGGCCTCCTAGAGCAAAACGGGCCCGGATTTGGGATCACACGGTTTTTCGTCCGTATCTTTGGAAATATCACAGCTAGGATAATTTGGCTGGCGCCATTGGAATCGTGAGACGATTTCCGTTTTTTCTAGGGGTCCGCGAATTGCCCACAGTAGATTTTTTCGTTTTGCGAAAATCACACCGTTTTTTGACCATATCTTTGGAAATATCATAGCTAGGACAATTTGACTGGCCTCATCGGATTCGTGAGACGATTTCCGATTTTTCTAGGGGTCCGGGAATTTTCTAGAGTCGATTTTTTCGTTTTTCGCGTTTTTCTCGGCTCCTGGCCCTCCTAGAGCAGAACGGGCCCTCATTTTGGATCACAGCGTTTTTAGCCCATATCTCTGGAAATATCATAGCTAGAACACTTTGGCTAGCGTCATTGAAATCGTGAGACGATTTCCGATTTTTCAAGGGGTCCGCGAATTGCCCACAGTACATTTTTTCGTTTTGCGCATTTTTCTCGGCTCCTGGCCCTCCTAGAAGAAAACGGGCCCGGATTTGGCATCACACGGTTTTTCGTCCCTATCTTTGGAAATATCACAGCTAGGACAATTTGGCTGGCGCCATTGGAATCGTGAGAGGATTTCCGATTTTTCTAGGGGTCCGGGAATTTTCTAAAGTCGATTTTTTCGTTTTTCGCGTTTTTCTCGGCTCCTGGGCCTCCTAGAGCAAAACGGGCCCGGATTTGGGATCACACCGTTTTTCGTCCATATCTTTGGAAATATCATAGCTAGGACAATTTGGCTGGCGCCATTGGATTCGCAATACGATTTCCGATTTTTCTAGGGGTCCGGGAATTTTCTAAAGTCGATTTTTTCGTTTTTCGCGTTTTTCTCGGCTCCTGGGCCTCCTAGAGCAAAACGGGCCCGGATTTGGGATCACACCGTTTTTCGTCCATATCTTTGGAAATATCATAGCTAGGACAATTTGGCTGGCGCCATTGGATTCGCAATACGATTTCCGATTTTTCTAGGGGTCCGGGAATTGTCCACAGTCGATTTTTTGGTTTTTCGCGTTTTTCTCGGCTCCTGGGCCTCCTAGAGCCAAACGGGCCTGGATTTGGGATCACACCGTTTTTCGTCCATTTCTTTGGAACTATAATATCTAGGGTAATTTGTTCGGCGGCATTGGATTCGTGAGATGATTTCCGATTTTTCTAGGGGTCCGCGAATTGTCCACAGTCGTTTTTTTCGTTTTTCGCATTTTTCTCGGCTCCTGGGCCTCTTAGAGCAAAACGGGCCCTGATTTGGGATCACACCGTTTTTAGCCCATATCTTTGGAAATATCATAGCGAGAACACTTTGGCTACCGCCATTGGATTCGTGAGACGATTTCCGATTTTTCCATGGGTCCGGGACTTTTCTAAAGTCGATTTTTTCGTTTTTCGCGTTTTTCTCGGCTCCTGGGCCTCCTAGAGCAAAACGGGCCCGGATTTGGGATCACACCGTTTTTCGTCCATATCTTTGGAAATATCATAGCTAGGACAATTTGGCTGGCTCCATTGGATTCGTGAGACGATTTCCGATTTTTCTAGGGGTCCGGGAATTTTCTAAAGTCGATTTTTTCGTTTTTCGCGTTTTTCTCGGCTCCTGGCCCTCCTAGAGCAGAACGGGCCCTCATTTGGGATCACAGCGTTTTTAGCCCATATCTTTGGAAATATCATAGCTAGAACACTTTGGCTAGCGTCATTGGAATCGTGAGACGATTTCCGATTTTTCTAGGGGTCCGCGAATTGCCCACAGTACATTTTTTCGTTTTGCGCGTTTTTCTCGGCTCCTGGCCCTCCTAGAGCAAAACGAGCCCGGATTTGGGATCACACAGTTTTTCGTCCATTTCTTTGGAACTATAATATCTAGGGTAATTTGTTCGGCGGCATTGGATTCGTGAGATGATTTCCGATTTTTCTAGGGGTCCAGGAATTGTCCACAGTCGATTTTTTCGTTTTTCGCATTTTTCTCGGCTCCTGGCCCTCCTAGAAGAAAACGGGCCCGGATTTGGGATCACACCGTTTTCTGTCCATATCTTTGGAAATATCATAGCTAGGATAATTTGGCTGGCGCCATTGGAATCGCTAGACGATTTCCGATTTTTCTAGGTGTCCGGGAATTTTCTAAAGTCGATTTTTTCGATTTTCGCGTTTTTCTCGGCTCCTGGGCCTCCTAGAGCAAAACGGGCCCGGATTTGGGATCACACGGTTTTTCGTCCCTATCTTTGGAAATATCACAGCTAGGACAATTTGGCTGGCGCCATTGGATTCGCAATACGATTTCCGATTTTTCTAGGGGTCCGGGAATTTTCTAAAGTCGATTTTTTCGTTTTTCGCGTTTTTCTCGGCTCCTGGGCCTCCTAGAGCAAAATGGGCCCTGATTTGGGATGACACCGTTTTTAGCCCATATCTTTGGAAATATCATAGCTAGAACACTTTGGCTAGCGCCATTGGATTCGTGAGACGATTTCCGATTTTTCTAGGTGTCCGGGAATTTTCTAAAGTCTATTTTTTTTTTTCGCGTTTTTCTCGGATCCTGGGCCTCCTAGAGCCAAACGGGCGCGGATTTGGGATCACACCGTTCTTCGCCCATATCTTTGGAAATATCATAGCTAGGGCTATTTGGCTGGCGCCATTGGATTCGTGAGACGATTTCCGATTTTTCTAGGGGTCCGGGAATTTTCTAAAGTCGATTTTTTCGTTTTTCGCGTTTTTCTCGGCTCCTGGGCCTCCTAGAGCAAAACGGGCCCGGATTTGGACTCAGACCGATTTTCGCCCATTTCTTTGGAACTATAATATCTAGGGTAATTTGTTCGGCGGCATTGGATTCGTGAGATGATTTCCGATTTTTCTAGGGGTCCGGGAATTGTCCACAGTCGATTTTTTGGTTTTTCGCGTTTTTCTCGGCTCCTGGGCCTCCTAGAGCCAAACGGGCCCGGATTTGGGATCACACCGTTCTTCGCCCATAACTTTGGAAATATCATAGCTAGGGCAATTTGGCTGGCGCCATTGGATTCGTGAGAGGATTTCCGATTTTTCTAGGGGTCCGGGAATTTTCTAAAGTCGATTTTTTCGTTTATCGCGTTTTTCTCGGCTCCCGGGCCTCCTAGAGCAAAACGGGCCCGGATTTGGGATCACACGGTTTTTCGTCCCTATCTTTGGAAATATCACAGCTAGGACAATTTGGCTGGCGCCATTGGATTCGTGAGAGGATTTCCGATTTTTCTAGGGGTCCGGGAATTTTCTAAAGTCGATTTTTTCGTTTTTCGCGTTTTTCTCGGCTCCTGGGCCTCCTAGAGCAAAACGGGCCCGGATTTGGGATCACACCGTTTTTCGTCCATATCTTTGGAAATATCATAGCTAGGACAATTTGGCTGGCGCCATTGGATTCGCAATACGATTTCCGATTTTTCTAGGGGTACGGGAATTTTCTAAAGTCGATTTTTTCGTTTTTCGCGTTTTTCTCGGCTCCTGGGCCTCCTAGAGCAAAACGGGCCCGGATTTGGGATCACACCGTTTTTCGTCCATATCTTTGGAAATATCATAGCTAGGACAATTTGGCTGGCGCCATTGGATTCGCAATACGATTTCCGATTTTTCTAGGGGTCCGGGAATTGTCCACAGTCGATTTTTTGGTTTTTCGCGTTTTTCTCGGCTCCTGGGCCTCCTAGAGCAAAATGGGCCCTGATTTGGGATGACACCGTTTTTAGCCCATATCTTTGGAAATATCATAGCTAGAACACTTTGGCTAGCGCCATTGGATTCGTGAGACGATTTCCGATTTTTCTAGGGGTTCGGGAATTTTCTAAAGTCTATTTTTTTTTTCGCGTTTTTCTCGGATCCTGGGCCTCCTAGAGCCAAACGGGCGCGGATTTGGGATCACACCGTTCTTCGCCCATATCTTTGGAAATATCATAGCTAGGGCTATTTGGCTGGCGCCATTGGATTCGTGAGACGATTTCCGATTTTTCTAGGGGTCCGGGAATTTTCTAAAGTCGATTTTTTCGTTTTTCGCGTTTTTCTCGGCTCCTGGGCCTCCTAGAGCAAAACGGGCCCGGATTTGGACTCAGACCGATTTTCGCCCATTTCTTTGGAACTATAATATCTAGGGTAATTTGTTCGGCGGCATTGGATTCGTGAGATGATTTCCGATTTTTCTAGGGGTCCGGGAATTGTCCACAGTCGATTTTTTGGTTTTTCGCGTTTTTCTCGGCTCCTGGCCCTCCTAGAGCAAAACGGGCCCGGATTTGGGATCACACCGTTTTTCGTCCATTTCTTTGGAACTATCATAGCTAGGATAATTTGGCTGGCGCCATTGGAATCGTGAGACGATTTCCGATTTTTCTAGGGGTCCGCGAATTGCCCACAGTAGATTTTTTCGTTTTGCGAAAGGCACACCGTTTGTTGACCATATCTTTGGAAATATCATAGCTAGGACAATTTGACTGGCCTCATTGGATGCGTGAGACGATTTCCGATTTTTCTAGGGGTCCGGGAATTTTCTAAAGTCGATTTTTTCGTTTTTCGCGTTTTTCTCGGCTCCTGGCCCTCCTAGAGCAGAACGGGCCCTCATTTGGGATCACAGCGTTTTTAGCCCATATCTTTGGAAATATCATAGCTAGAACACTTTGGCTAGCGTCATTGGATTCGCAATACGATTTCCGATTTTTCTAGGGGTCCGGGAATTGTCCACAGTCGATTTTTTCGTTTTTCGCATTTTTCTCGGCTCCTGGCCCTCCTAGAAGAAAACGGGCCCGGATTTGGGATCACACCGTTTTCTGTCCATATCTTTGGAAATATCATAGCTAGGATAATTTGGCTGGCGCCATTGGAATCGCTAGACGATTTCCGATTTTTCTAGGTGTCCGGGAATTTTCTAAAGTCGATTTTTTCGATTTTCGCGTTTTTCTCGGCTCCTGGGCCTCCTAGAGCAAAACGGGCCCGGATTTGGGATCACACGGTTTTTCGTCCCTATCTTTGGAAATATCACAGCTAGGACAATTTGGCTGGCGCCATTGGATTCGCAATACGATTTCCGATTTTTCTAGTGGTCCGGGAATTTTCTAAAGTCGATTTTTTCGTTTTTCGCGTTTTTCTCGGCTCCTGGGCCTCCTAGAGCAAAATGGGCCCTGATTTGGGATGACACCGTTTTTAGCCCATATCTTTGGAAATATCATAGCTAGAACACTTTGGCTAGCGCCATTGGATTCGTGAGACGATTTCCGATTTTTCTAGGGGTCCGGGAATTTTCTAAAGTCTATTTTTTTTTTTCGCGTTTTTCTCGGATCCTGGGCCTCCTAGAGCCAAACGGGCGCGGATTTGGGATCACACCGTTCTTCGCCCATATCTTTGGAAATATCACAGCTAGGACAATTTGGCTGGCGCCATTGGATTCGCAATACGATTTCCGATTTTTCTAGGGGTCCGGGAATTTTCTAAAGTCGATTTTTTCGTTTTTCGCGTTTTTCTCGGCTCCTGGGCCTCCTAGAGCAAAATGGGCCCTGATTTGGGATGACACCGTTTTTAGCCCATATCTTTGGAAATATCATAGCTAGAACACTTTGGCTAGCGCCATTGGATTCGTGAGACGATTTCCGATTTTTCTAGGTGTCCGGGAATTTTCTAAAGTCTATTTTTTTTTTTCGCGTTTTTCTCGGATCCTGGGCCTCCTAGAGCCAAACGGGCGCGGATTTGGGATCACACCGTTCTTCGCCCATATCTTTGGAAATATCATAGCTAGGGCTATTTGGCTGGCGCCATTGGATTCGTGAGACGATTTCCGATTTTTCTAGGGGTCCGGGAATTTTCTAAAGTCGATTTTTTCGTTTTTCGCGTTTTTCTCGGCTCCTGGGCCTCCTAGAGCAAAACGGGCCCGGATTTGGACTCAGACCGATTTTCGCCCATTTCTTTGGAACTATAATATCTAGGGTAATTTGTTCGGCGGCATTGGATTCGTGAGATGATTTCCGATTTTTCTAGGGGTCCGGGAATTGTCCACAGTCGATTTTTTGGTTTTTCGCGTTTTTCTCGGCTCCTGGGCCTCCTAGAGCCAAACGGGCCCGGATTTGGGATCACACCGTTCTTCGCCCATAACTTTGGAAATATCATAGCTAGGGCAATTTGGCTGGCGCCATTGGATTCGTGAGAGGATTTCCGATTTTTCTAGGGGTCCGGGAATTTTCTAAAGTCGATTTTTTCGTTTATCGCGTTTTTCTCGGCTCCCGGGCCTCCTAGAGCAAAACGGGCCCGGATTTGGGATCACACGGTTTTTCGTCCCTATCTTTGGAAATATCACAGCTAGGACAATTTGGCTGGCGCCATTGGATTCGTGAGAGGATTTCCGATTTTTCTAGGGGTCCGGGAATTTTCTAAAGTCGATTTTTTCGTTTTTCGCGTTTTTCTCGGCTCCTGGGCCTCCTAGAGCAAAACGGGCCCGGATTTGGGATCACACGGTTTTTCGTCCGTATCTTTGGAAATATCACAGCTAGGACAATTTGGCTGGCGCCATTGGATTCGCAATACGATTTCCGATTTTTCTAGGGGTCCGGGAATTTTCTAAAGTCGATTTTTTGGTTTTTCGCGTTTTTCTCGGCTCTTGGGCGTCCTAGAGCAAAACGGGCCCGGATTTGGGATCACACGGTTTTTCGTCCGTATCTTTGGAAATATCACAGCTAGGATAATTTGGCTGGCGCCATTGGAATCGTGAGACGATTTCCGATTTTTCTAGGGGTCCGCGAATTGCCCACAGTAGATTTTTTCGTTTTGCGAAAATCACACCGTTTTTTGACCATATCTTTGGAAATATCACAGCTAGGACAATTTGGCTGGCGCCATTGGATTCGCAATACGATTTCCGATTTTTCTAGGGGTCCGGGAATTTTCTAAAGTCGATTTTTTGGTTTTTCGCGTTTTTCTCGGCTCCTGGGCCTCCTAGAGCAAAACGGGCCCGGATTTGGGATCACACCGTTTTTCGTCCATATCTTTGGAAATATCATAGCTAGGACAATTTGGCTGGCACCATTGCATTCGTGAGAGGATTTCCGATTTTTCTAGGGGTCCGGGAATTTTCTAAAGTCGATTTTTTGGTTTTTCGCGTTTTTCTCGGCTCCTGGGCCTCCTAGAGCCAAACGGGCCCGGATTTGGGATCACACCGTTCTTCGCCCATATCTTTGGAAATATCATAGCTAGGGCAATTTGGCTGGCGCCATTTGATTCGTTAGACGATTTCCGATTTTTCTAGGGGTCCGCGAATTGTCCACAGTCGATTTTTTCGTTTTTCGCATTTTTCTCGGCTCCTTGGCCTCTTAGAGCCAAACGGGCCCGGATTTGGACTCAGACCGATTTTCGCCCATTTCTTTGGAACTATAATATCTAGGGTAATTTGTTCGGCGGCATTGGATTCGTGAGATGATTTCCGATTTTTCTAGGGGTCCGGGAATTGTCCACAGTCGATTTTTTGGTTTTTCGCGTTTTTCTCGGCTCCTGGGCCTCCTAGAGCCAAACGGGCCCGGATTTGGGATCACACCGTTCTTCGCCCATAACTTTGGAAATATCATAGCTAGGGCAATTTGGCTGGCGCCATTGGATTCGTGAGAGGATTTCCGATTTTTCTAGGGGTCCGGGAATTTTCTAAAGTCGATTTTTTCGTTTATCGCGTTTTTCTCGGCTCCCGGGCCTCCTAGAGCAAAACGGGCCCGGATTTGGGATCACACGGTTTTTCGTCCCTATCTTTGGAAATATCACAGCTAGGACAATTTGGCTGGCGCCATTGGAATCGTGAGAGGATTTCCGATTTTTCTAGGGGTCCGGGAATTTTCTAAAGTCGATTTTTTCGTTTTTCGCGTTTTTCTCGGCTCCTGGGCCTCCTAGAGCAAAACGGGCCCGGATTTGGGATCACACCGTTTTTCGTCCATATCTTTGGAAATATCATAGCTAGGACAATTTGGCTGGCGCCATTGGATTCGCAATACGATTTCCGATTTTTCTAGGGGTCCGGGAATTTTCTAAAGTCGATTTTTTCGTTTTTCGCGTTTTTCTCGGCTCCTGGGCCTCCTAGAGCAAAACGGGCCCGGATTTGGGATCACACCGTTTTTCGTCCATATCTTTGGAAATATCATAGCTAGGACAATTTGGCTGGCGCCATTGGATTCGCAATACGATTTCCGATTTTTCTAGGGGTCCGGGAATTGTCCACAGTCGATTTTTTGGTTTTTCGCGTTTTTCTCGGCTCCTGGGCCTCCTAGAGCCAAACGGGCCTGGATTTGGGATCACACCGTTTTTCGTCCATTTCTTTGGAACTATAATATCTAGGGTAATTTGTTCGGCGGCATTGGATTCGTGAGATGATTTCCGATTTTTCTAGGGGTCCGCGAATTGTCCACAGTCGTTTTTTTCGTTTTTCGCATTTTTCTCGGCTCCTGGGCCTCTTAGAGCAAAACGGGCCCTGATTTGGGATCACACCGTTTTTAGCCCATATCTTTGGAAATATCATAGCGAGAACACTTTGGCTACCGCCATTGGATTCGTGAGACGATTTCCGATTTTTCCATGGGTCCGGGACTTTTCTAAAGTCGATTTTTTCGTTTTTCGCGTTTTTCTCGGCTCCTGGGCCTCCTAGAGCAAAACGGGCCCGGATTTGGGATCACACCGTTTTTCGTCCATATCTTTGGAAATATCATAGCTAGGACAATTTGGCTGGCTCCATTGGATTCGTGAGACGATTTCCGATTTTTCTAGGGGTCCGGGAATTTTCTAAAGTCGATTTTTTCGTTTTTCGCGTTTTTCTCGGCTCCTGGCCCTCCTAGAGCAGAACGGGCCCTCATTTGGGATCACAGCGTTTTTAGCCCATATCTTTGGAAATATCATAGCTAGAACACTTTGGCTAGCGTCATTGGAATCGTGAGACGATTTCCGATTTTTCTAGGGGTCCGCGAATTGCCCACAGTACATTTTTTCGTTTTGCGCGTTTTTCTCGGCTCCTGGCCCTCCTAGAGCAAAACGAGCCCGGATTTGGGATCACACAGTTTTTCGTCCATTTCTTTGGAACTATAATATCTAGGGTAATTTGTTCGGCGGCATTGGATTCGTGAGATGATTTCCGATTTTTCTAGGGGTCCAGGAATTGTCCACAGTCGATTTTTTCGTTTTTCGCATTTTTCTCGGCTCCTGGCCCTCCTAGAAGAAAACGGGCCCGGATTTGGGATCACACCGTTTTCTGTCCATATCTTTGGAAATATCATAGCTAGGATAATTTGGCTGGCGCCATTGGAATCGCTAGACGATTTCCGATTTTTCTAGGTGTCCGGGAATTTTCTAAAGTCGATTTTTTCGATTTTCGCGTTTTTCTCGGCTCCTGGGCCTCCTAGAGCAAAACGGGCCCGGATTTGGGATCACACGGTTTTTCGTCCCTATCTTTGGAAATATCACAGCTAGGACAATTTGGCTGGCGCCATTGGATTCGCAATACGATTTCCGATTTTTCTAGGGGTCCGGGAATTTTCTAAAGTCGATTTTTTCGTTTTTCGCGTTTTTCTCGGCTCCTGGGCCTCCTAGAGCAAAATGGGCCCTGATTTGGGATGACACCGTTTTTAGCCCATATCTTTGGAAATATCATAGCTAGAACACTTTGGCTAGCGCCATTGGATTCGTGAGACGATTTCCGATTTTTCTAGGTGTCCGGGAATTTTCTAAAGTCTATTTTTTTTTTTCGCGTTTTTCTCGGATCCTGGGCCTCCTAGAGCCAAACGGGCGCGGATTTGGGATCACACCGTTCTTCGCCCATATCTTTGGAAATATCATAGCTAGGGCTATTTGGCTGGCGCCATTGGATTCGTGAGACGATTTCCGATTTTTCTAGGGGTCCGGGAATTTTCTAAAGTCGATTTTTTCGTTTTTCGCGTTTTTCTCGGCTCCTGGGCCTCCTAGAGCAAAACGGGCCCGGATTTGGGATCACACCGTTTTTCGTCCATATCTTTGGAAATATCATAGCTAGGACAATTTGGCTGGCGCCATTGGATTCGCAATACGATTTCCGATTTTTCTAGGGGTACGGGAATTTTCTAAAGTCGATTTTTTCGTTTTTCGCGTTTTTCTCGGCTCCTGGGCCTCCTAGAGCAAAACGGGCCCGGATTTGGGATCACACCGTTTTTCGTCCATATCTTTGGAAATATCATAGCTAGGACAATTTGGCTGGCGCCATTGGATTCGCAATACGATTTCCGATTTTTCTAGGGGTCCGGGAATTGTCCACAGTCGATTTTTTGGTTTTTCGCGTTTTTCTCGGCTCCTGGGCCTCCTAGAGCAAAATGGGCCCTGATTTGGGATGACACCGTTTTTAGCCCATATCTTTGGAAATATCATAGCTAGAACACTTTGGCTAGCGCCATTGGATTCGTGAGACGATTTCCGATTTTTCTAGGGGTTCGGGAATTTTCTAAAGTCTATTTTTTTTTTCGCGTTTTTCTCGGATCCTGGGCCTCCTAGAGCCAAACGGGCGCGGATTTGGGATCACACCGTTCTTCGCCCATATCTTTGGAAATATCATAGCTAGGGCTATTTGGCTGGCGCCATTGGATTCGTGAGACGATTTCCGATTTTTCTAGGGGTCCGGGAATTTTCTAAAGTCGATTTTTTCGTTTTTCGCGTTTTTCTCGGCTCCTGGGCCTCCTAGAGCAAAACGGGCCCGGATTTGGACTCAGACCGATTTTCGCCCATTTCTTTGGAACTATAATATCTAGGGTAATTTGTTCGGCGGCATTGGATTCGTGAGATGATTTCCGATTTTTCTAGGGGTCCGGGAATTGTCCACAGTCGATTTTTTGGTTTTTCGCGTTTTTCTCGGCTCCTGGCCCTCCTAGAGCAAAACGGGCCCGGATTTGGGATCACACCGTTTTTCGTCCATTTCTTTGGAACTATCATAGCTAGGATAATTTGGCTGGCGCCATTGGAATCGTGAGACGATTTCCGATTTTTCTAGGGGTCCGCGAATTGCCCACAGTAGATTTTTTCGTTTTGCGAAAATCACACCGTTTGTTGACCATATCTTTGGAAATATCATAGCTAGGACAATTTGACTGGCCTCATTGGATGCGTGAGACGATTTCCGATTTTTCTAGGGGTCCGGGAATTTTCTAAAGTCGATTTTTTCGTTTTTCGCGTTTTTCTCGGCTCCTGGCCCTCCTAGAGCAGAACGGGCCCTCATTTGGGATCACAGCGTTTTTAGCCCATATCTTTGGAAATATCATAGCTAGAACACTTTGGCTAGCGTCATTGGATTCGCAATACGATTTCCGATTTTTCTAGGGGTCCGGGAATTGTCCACAGTCGATTTTTTCGTTTTTCGCATTTTTCTCGGCTCCTGGCCCTCCTAGAAGAAAACGGGCCCGGATTTGGGATCACACCGTTTTCTGTCCATATCTTTGGAAATATCATAGCTAGGATAATTTGGCTGGCGCCATTGGAATCGCTAGACGATTTCCGATTTTTCTAGGTGTCCGGGAATTTTCTAAAGTCGATTTTTTCGATTTTCGCGTTTTTCTCGGCTCCTGGGCCTCCTAGAGCAAAACGGGCCCGGATTTGGGATCACACGGTTTTTCGTCCCTATCTTTGGAAATATCACAGCTAGGACAATTTGGCTGGCGCCATTGGATTCGCAATACGATTTCCGATTTTTCTAGGGGTCCGGGAATTTTCTAAAGTCGATTTTTTCGTTTTTCGCGTTTTTCTCGGCTCCTGGGCCTCCTAGAGCAAAATGGGCCGTGATTTGGGATGACACCGTTTTTAGCCCATATCTTTGGAAATATCATAGCTAGAACACTTTGGCTAGCGCCATTGGATTCGTGAGACGATTTCCGATTTTTCTAGGGGTCCGGGAATTTTCTAAAGTCTATTTTTTTTTTTCGCGTTTTTCTCGGATCCTGGGCCTCCTAGAGCCAAACGGGCGCGGATTTGGGATCACACCGTTCTTCGCCCATATCTTTGGAAATATCATAGCTAGGGCTATTTGGCTGGCGCCATTGGATTCGTGAGACGATTTCCGATTTTTCTAGGGGTCCGGGAATTTTCTAAAGTCGATTTTTTCGTTTTTCGCGTTTTTCTCGGCTCCTGGGCCTCCTAGAGCAAAACGGGCCCGGATTTGGACTCAGACCGATTTTCGCCCATTTCTTTGGAACTATAATATCTAGGGTAATTTGTTCGGCGGCATTGGATTCGTGAGATGATTTCCGATTTTTCTAGGGGTCCGGGAATTGTCCACAGTCGATTTTTTGGTTTTTCGCGTTTTTCTCGGCTCCTGGCCCTCCTAGAGCAAAACGGGCCCGGATTTGGGATCACACCGTTTTTCGTCCCTATCTTTGGAAATATCACAGCTAGGACAATTTGGCTGGCGCCATTGGATTCGCAATACGATTTCCGATTTTTCTAGGGGTCCGGGAATTTTCTAAAGTCGATTTTTTCGTTTTTCGCGTTTTTCTCGGCTCCTGGGCCTCCTAGAGCAAAATGGGCCCTGATTTGGGATGACACCGTTTTTAGCCCATATCTTTGGAAATATCATAGCTAGAACACTTTGGCTAGCGCCATTGGATTCGTGAGACGATTTCCGATTTTTCTAGGTGTCCGGGAATTTTCTAAAGTCTATTTTTTTTTTTCGCGTTTTTCTCGGATCCTGGGCCTCCTAGAGCCAAACGGGCGCGGATTTGGGATCACACCGTTCTTCGCCCATATCTTTGGAAATATCATAGCTAGGGCTATTTGGCTGGCGCCATTGGATTCGTGAGACGATTTCCGATTTTTCTAGGGGTCCGGGAATTTTCTAAAGTCGATTTTTTCGTTTTTCGCGTTTTTCTCGGCTCCTGGGCCTCCTAGAGCAAAACGGGCCCGGATTTGGACTCAGACCGATTTTCGCCCATTTCTTTGGAACTATAATATCTAGGGTAATTTGTTCGGCGGCATTGGATTCGTGAGATGATTTCCGATTTTTCTAGGGGTCCGGGAATTGTCCACAGTCGATTTTTTGGTTTTTCGCGTTTTTCTCGGCTCCTGGGCCTCCTAGAGCCAAACGGGCCCGGATTTGGGATCACACCGTTCTTCGCCCATAACTTTGGAAATATCATAGCTAGGGCAATTTGGCTGGCGCCATTGGATTCGTGAGAGGATTTCCGATTTTTCTAGGGGTCCGGGAATTTTCTAAAGTCGATTTTTTCGTTTATCGCGTTTTTCTCGGCTCCCGGGCCTCCTAGAGCAAAACGGGCCCGGATTTGGGATCACACGGTTTTTCGTCCCTATCTTTGGAAATATCACAGCTAGGACAATTTGGCTGGCGCCATTGGATTCGTGAGAGGATTTCCGATTTTTCTAGGGGTCCGGGAATTTTCTAAAGTCGATTTTTTCGTTTTTCGCGTTTTTCTCGGCTCCTGGGCCTCCTAGAGCAAAACGGGCCCGGATTTGGGATCACACCGTTTTTCGTCCATATCTTTGGAAATATCATAGCTAGGACAATTTGGCTGGCGCCATTGGATTCGCAATACGATTTCCGATTTTTCTAGGGGTACGGGAATTTTCTAAAGTCGATTTTTTCGTTTTTCGCGTTTTTCTCGGCTCCTGGGCCTCCTAGAGCAAAACGGGCCCGGATTTGGGATCACACCGTTTTTCGTCCATATCTTTGGAAATATCATAGCTAGGACAATTTGGCTGGCGCCATTGGATTCGCAATACGATTTCCGATTTTTCTAGGGGTCCGGGAATTGTCCACAGTCGATTTTTTGGTTTTTCGCGTTTTTCTCGGCTCCTGGGCCTCCTAGAGCAAAATGGGCCCTGATTTGGGATGACACCGTTTTTAGCCCATATCTTTGGAAATATCATAGCTAGAACACTTTGGCTAGCGCCATTGGATTCGTGAGACGATTTCCGATTTTTCTAGGGGTTCGGGAATTTTCTAAAGTCTATTTTTTTTTTCGCGTTTTTCTCGGATCCTGGGCCTCCTAGAGCCAAACGGGCGCGGATTTGGGATCACACCGTTCTTCGCCCATATCTTTGGAAATATCATAGCTAGGGCTATTTGGCTGGCGCCATTGGATTCGTGAGACGATTTCCGATTTTTCTAGGGGTCCGGGAATTTTCTAAAGTCGATTTTTTCGTTTTTCGCGTTTTTCTCGGCTCCTGGGCCTCCTAGAGCAAAACGGGCCCGGATTTGGACTCAGACCGATTTTCGCCCATTTCTTTGGAACTATAATATCTAGGGTAATTTGTTCGGCGGCATTGGATTCGTGAGATGATTTCCGATTTTTCTAGGGGTCCGGGAATTGTCCACAGTCGATTTTTTGGTTTTTCGCGTTTTTCTCGGCTCCTGGCCCTCCTAGAGCAAAACGGGCCCGGATTTGGGATCACACCGTTTTTCGTCCATTTCTTTGGAACTATCATAGCTAGGATAATTTGGCTGGCGCCATTGGAATCGTGAGACGATTTCCGATTTTTCTAGGGGTCCGCGAATTGCCCACAGTAGATTTTTTCGTTTTGCGAAAATCACACCGTTTGTTGACCATATCTTTGGAAATATCATAGCTAGGACAATTTGACTGGCCTCATTGGATGCGTGAGACGATTTCCGATTTTTCTAGGGGTCCGGGAATTTTCTAAAGTCGATTTTTTCGTTTTTCGCGTTTTTCTCGGCTCCTGGCCCTCCTAGAGCAGAACGGGCCCTCATTTGGGATCACAGCGTTTTTAGCCCATATCTTTGGAAATATCATAGCTAGAACACTTTGGCTAGCGTCATTGGATTCGCAATACGATTTCCGATTTTTCTAGGGGTCCGGGAATTGTCCACAGTCGATTTTTTCGTTTTTCGCATTTTTCTCGGCTCCTGGCCCTCCTAGAAGAAAACGGGCCCGGATTTGGGATCACACCGTTTTCTGTCCATATCTTTGGAAATATCATAGCTAGGATAATTTGGCTGGCGCCATTGGAATCGCTAGACGATTTCCGATTTTTCTAGGTGTCCGGGAATTTTCTAAAGTCGATTTTTTCGATTTTCGCGTTTTTCTCGGCTCCTGGGCCTCCTAGAGCAAAACGGGCCCGGATTTGGGATCACACGGTTTTTCGTCCCTATCTTTGGAAATATCACAGCTAGGACAATTTGGCTGGCGCCATTGGATTCGCAATACGATTTCCGATTTTTCTAGGGGTCCGGGAATTTTCTAAAGTCGATTTTTTCGTTTTTCGCGTTTTTCTCGGCTCCTGGGCCTCCTAGAGCAAAATGGGCCCTGATTTGGGATGACACCGTTTTTAGCCCATATCTTTGGAAATATCATAGCTAGAACACTTTGGCTAGCGCCATTGGATTCGTGAGACGATTTCCGATTTTTCTAGGGGTCCGGGAATTTTCTAAAGTCTATTTTTTTTTTTCGCGTTTTTCTCGGATCCTGGGCCTCCTAGAGCCAAACGGGCGCGGATTTGGGATCACACCGTTCTTCGCCCATATCTTTGGAAATATCATAGCTAGGGCTATTTGGCTGGCGCCATTGGATTCGTGAGACGATTTCCGATTTTTCTAGGGGTCCGGGAATTTTCTAAAGTCGATTTTTTCGTTTTTCGCGTTTTTCTCGGCTCCTGGGCCTCCTAGAGCAAAACGGGCCCGGATTTGGACTCAGACCGATTTTCGCCCATTTCTTTGGAACTATAATATCTAGGGTAATTTGTTCGGCGGCATTGGATTCGTGAGATGATTTCCGATTTTTCTAGGGGTCCGGGAATTGTCCACAGTCGATTTTTTGGTTTTTCGCGTTTTTCTCGGCTCCTGGCCCTCCTAGAGCAAAACGGGCCCGGATTTGGGATCACACCGTTTTTCGTCCATTTCTTTGGAACTATCATAGCTAGGATAATTTGGCTGGCGCCATTGGAATCGTGAGACGATTTCCGATTTTTCTAGGGGTCCGGGAATTTTCTAAAGTCGTTTTTTTCGTTTTTCGCATTTTTCTCGGCTCCTGGGCCTCTTAGAGCAAAACGGGCCCTGATTTGGGATCACACCGTTTTTACCCCATATCTTTGGAAATATCATAGCGAGAACAATTTGGCTACCGCCATTGGATTCGTGAGACGATTTCCGATTTTTCTAAGGGTCCGGGACTTTTCTAAAGTCGATTTTTTCGTTTTTCGCGTTTTTCTCGGCTCCTGGGCCTCCTAGAGCAAAACGGGCCCGGATTTGGGATCACACCGTTTTTCGTCCATATCTTTGGAAATATCATAGCTAGGACAATTTGGCTGGCGCCATTCGAATCGTGAGACGATTTCCTATTTTTCTAGGGGTCCGGGAATTTTCTAAAGTCGATTTTTTCGTTTTTCGCGTTTTTCTCGGCTCCCGGGCCTCCTAGAGCAAAACGGGCCCGGATTTGGCATCACACGGTTTTTCGTCCCTATCTTTGGAAATATCACAGCTAGGACAATTTGGCTGGCGCCATTGGATTCGCAATACGATTTCCGATTTTTCTCGGGGTCCGGGAATTTTCTAAAATCGATTTTTTCGTTTTTCGCGTTTTTCTCGGCTCCTGGGCCTCCCAGAGCAAAACGGGCCAGGATTTGGGATCACACGGTTTTTCGTCCCTATCTTTGGAAATATCACAGCTAGCACAATTTGGCTGGCGCCATTGGATTCGCAATACGATTTCCGATTTTTCTAGGGGTCCGGGAATTTTCTAAAGTCGATTTTTTCGTTTTTCGCGTTTTTCTCGGCTCCTGGGCCTCCTAGAGCAAAACGGGCCCGGATTTGGACTCAGACCGATTTTCGCCCATTTCTTTGGAACTATAATATCTAGGGTAATTTGTTCGGCGGCATTGGATTCGTGAGATGATTTCCGATTTTTCTAAGGGTCCGGGAATTGTCCACAGTCGATTTTTTCGTTTTTCGCATTTTTCTCGGCTCCTGGCCCTCCTAGAGCAAAATGGGCCCGGATTTGGGATCACACCGTTTTTCGTCCATTTCTTTGGAACTATCATAGCTAGGATAATTTGGCTGGCGCCATTGGAATCGTGAGACGATTTCCGATTTTTCTAGGGGTCCGCGAATTGCCCACAGTAGATTTTTTCGTTTTGCGAAAATCACACCGTTTTTTGACCATATCTTTGGAAATATCATAGCTAGGACAATTTGACTGGCCTCATTGGATGCGTGAGACGATTTCCGATTTTTCTAGGGGTCCGGGAATTTTCTAAAGTCGATTTTTTCGTTTTTCGCGTTTTTCTCGGCTCCTGGCCCTCCTAGAGCAGAACGGGCCCTCATTTGGGATCACAGCGTTTTTAGCCCATATCTTTGGAAATATCATAGCTAGAACACTTTGGCTAGCGTCATTGGAATCGTGAGACGATTTCCGATTTTTTTAGGGGTCCGCGAATTGCCCACAGTACATTTTTTCGTTTTGCGCGTTTTTCTCGGCTCCTGGCCCTCCTAGAGCAAAACGGGCCCGGATTTGGACTCAGACCGATTTTCGCCCATTTCTTTGGAACTATAATATCTAGGGTAATTTGTTCGGCGGCATTGGATTCGTGAGATGATTTCCGATTTTTCTAGGGGTCCGGGAATTGTCCACAGTCGATTTTTTGGTTTTTCACGTTTTTCTCGGCTCCTGGGCCTCCTAGAGCCAAACGGGCCTGGATTTGGGATCACACCGTTCTTCGCCCATATCTTTGGAAATATCATAGCTAGTGCAATTTGGCTGGCGCCATTGGATTCGTGAGACGATTTCCGATTTTTCTAGGGGTCCGCGAATTGTCCACAGTCGATTTTTTCGTTTTTCGCATTTTTCTCGGCTCCTGGCCCTCCTAGAGCAAAACGGGCCCGGATTTTGGATCACACCGTTTTTCGTCCATTTCTTTGGAACTATCATAGCTAGGATAATTTGGCTGGCGCCATTGGAATCATGAGACGATTTCCGATTTTTCTAGGGGTCCGCGAATTGCCCACAGTAGATTTTTTCGTTTTGCGAAAATCACACCGTTTTTTGACCATATCTTTGGAAATATCATAGCTAGGACAATTTGACTGGCCTCATTGGATGCGTGAGACGATTTCCGATTTTTCTAGGGGTCCGGGAATTTTCTAAAGTCGATTTTTTCGTTTTTCGCGTTTTTCTCGGCTCCTGGCCCTCCTAGAGCAGAACGGGCCCTCATTTGGGATCACAGCGTTTTTAGCCCATATCTTTGGAAATATCATAGCTAGAACACTTTGGCTAGCGTCATTGGAATCGTGAGACGATTTCCGATTTTTCTAGGGGTCCGCGAATTGCCAACAGTACATTTTTTCGTTTTGCGCGTTTTTCTCGGCTCCTGGCCCTCCTAGAGCAAAACGGGCCCGGATTTGGGATCACACCGTTTTTCGTCCATTTCTTTGGAACTATAATATCTAGGGTAATTTGTTCGACGGCATTGGATTCGTGAGATGATTTCCGATTTTTCTAGGGGTCCGGGAATTGTCCACAGTCGATTTTTTCGTTTTTCGCCTTTTTCTCGGCTCCTGGCCCTCCTAGAAGAAAACGGGCCCGGATTTGGGATCACACCGTTTTTTGTCCATATCTTTGGAAATATCATAGCTAGGATAATTTGGCTGGCGCCATTGGATTCGCGAGACGATTTCCGATTTTTCTAGGGGTCCGGGAATTTTCTAAAGTCGATTTTTTCGATTTTCGCGTTTTTCTCGGCTCCTGGGCCTCCTAGAGCAAAACGGACCCGGATTTGGGATCACACCGTTTTTTGTCCATATCTTTGGAAATATCATAGCTAGGATAATTTGGCTGGCGCCATTGGAATCGTGAGACGATTTCCGATTTTTCTAGGGGTCCGCGAATTGCCCACAGTAGATTTTTTCGTTTTGCGAAAATCACACCGTTTTTTGACCATATCTTTGGAAATATCATAGCTAGGACAATTTGACTGGCCTCATTGGATTCGTGAGACGATTTCCGATTTTTCTAGGGGTCCGGGAATTTTCTAAAGTCGATTTTTTCGTTTTTCGCGTTTTTCTGGGCTCCTATGCCTCCTAGGGCAAAAAGGGTCTGGATTTTGGAGCCCACCGTTTTACTTCCATATCTTTGGAAATATACTAGTCACCCGTCGAAGCGCATCAGTTCGATTCTTCGGCGCCTGCGCATTAGTCCGATGCCTCTGCGCGTGCTCGTCGGTTCGATTTCTCCGCACCTGCGCATCAGTCCGATTGCTCTCCGCCTGCGCATCAGTCCGACTCCTATGCCTCCTGCGCATCAGTCCGGTTCTTCTGCACATGCGCATCAGTGCGACTCCCCTGCGCCTGAGCGTCAGTCCGAGCCTCCTGCTCCTGCGCATCAGTCCGAATCCTCTGCGCCTGCGCATCAATCGGATTTTTCTGCGCATGCCCATCAGTTCGATTGCTCTCCGCCTGCACATCAGTCCAACTCCTGTGGCTCCTAGAGCAAAAAAGGCCCGGATTTGGGATCACACCGTTTTCCGTCGATATCTTTGGAACTATAAATTACTAGGGTATATAAATTACTAGGGTAATTTGTTCGGCGCTATTGGATTCGCGTGACGATTTACGATTTTTCTACGGGTCCGGGACTTTTCTAAAGTTGATTTTTTCGTTTTTCGCGTTTTTCTCGGCTCCTGGGCCTCCTAGAGCCAAACGGGCCCGGATTTGGGATTACACCGTTCTTCGTCCATATCTTTGGAAATATCATAGCTAGGGCAATTTGGCTGGCGCCATTTGATTCGTGAGACGATTTCCGATTTTTCTAGGGGTCCGCGAATTGTCCACAGTCGATTTTGTCGTTGTTCGCATTTTTCTCGGCTCGTGGGCCTCCTAGAGCAAAACGGGCCCTGATGTGGGATGACACCGTTTTTAGCCCATATCTTTGAAAATATCATAGCTAGAACACTTTGGCTAGCGCCATTGGATTCGTGAGACGATTTCCGATTTTTCTAGGGGTCCGGGAATTTTCTAAATTCGATTTTTTCGTTTTTCGCGTTTTTCTCGGCTCCTGGGCCTCCTAGAGCAAACCGGGCCCGGATTTGGGATCACACGGTTTTTCGTCCCTATCTTTGGAAATATCACAGCTAGGACAATTTGGCTGGCGCCATTGGATTCGCAATACGATTTCCGATTTTTCTAGGGATCCGGGAATTTTCTAAAGTCGATTTTGTCGTTTTTCGCATTTTTCTCGGCTCGTGGGCCTCCTAGAGCAAAACGGGCCCTGATGTGGGATGACACCGTTTTTAGCCCATATCTTTGGAAATATCATAGCTAGAACACTTTGGCTAGCGCCATTGGATTCGTGAGACGATTTCCGATTTTTCTAGGGGTCCGGGAATTTTCTAAATTCGATTTTTTCGTGTTTCGCGTTTTTCTCGGCTCCTGGGCCTCCTAGAGCAAACCGGGCCCGGATTTGGGATCACACGGTTTTTCGTCCCTATCTTTGGAAATATCACAGCTAGGACAATTTGGCTTGCGCCATTGGATTCGCAATACGATTTCCGATTTTTCTAGGGATCCGGGAATTTTCTAAAGTCGATTTTTTCGTTTTTCGCGTTTTTCTCGGCTCCTGGGCCTCCTAGAGCAAAACGGGCCCGGATTTGGGATCACACGGTTTTTCGTCCCTATCTTTGGAAATATCATAGCTAGGACAATTTGGCTGGCGCCATTGGATTCGCAATACGATTTCCGATTTTTCTAGGGGTCCGGGAATTTTCTAAAGTCGATTGTTTGGTTTTTCGCGTTTTTCTCGGCTCTTGGGCCTCCTAGAGCAAAACGGGCCCGGATTTGGGATCACACCGTTTTTCGTCCATTTCTTTGGAACTATAATATCTAGGGTAATTTGTTCGGCGGCATTGGATTCGTGAGATGATTTCCGATTTTTCTAGGGGTCCGGGAATTTTCTAAAGTCGATTTTTTCGTTTTTCGCGTTATTCTCGGCTCCTGGGCCTCCTAGAGCAAAATGGGCCCTGATTTGGGATGACACCGTTTTTAGCCCATATCTTTGGAAATATCATAGCTAGAACACTTTGGCTAGCGCCATTGGATTCGTGAGACGATTTCCGATTTTTCTAGGGGTCCGGGAATTTTCTAAAGTCGATTTTTTCGTTTTTCGCGTTTTTCTCGGCTCCTGGGCCTCCTAGAGCAAAATGGGCCCTGATTTGGGATGACACCGTTTTTAGCCCATATCTTTGGAAATATCATAGCTAGAACACTTTGGCTAGCGCCATTGGATTCGTGAGACGATTTCCGATTTTTCTAGGGGTCCGGGAATTTTCTAAAGTCTATTTTTTTTTTTCGCGTTTTTCTCGGATCCTGGGCCTCCTAGAGCCAAACGGGCGCGGATTTGGGATCACACCGTTCTTCGCCCATATCTTTGGAAATATCATAGCTAGGGCTATTTGGCTGGCGCCATTGGATTCGTGAGACGATTTCCGATTTTTCTAGGGGTCCGGGAATTTTCTAAAGTCGATTTTTTCGTTTTTCGCGTTTTTCTCGGCTCCTGGGCCTCCTAGAGCAAAACGGGCCCGGATTTGGACTCAGACCGATTTTCGCCCATTTCTTTGGAACTATAATATCTAGGGTAATTTGTTCGGCGGCATTGGATTCGTGAGATGATTTCCGATTTTTCTAGGGGTCCGGGAATTGTCCACAGTCGATTTTTTGGTTTTTCGCGTTTTTCTCGGCTCCTGGCCCTCCTAGAGCAAAACGGGCCCGGATTTGGGATCACACCGTTTTTCGTCCCTATCTTTGGAAATATCACAGCTAGGACAATTTGGCTGGCGCCATTGGATTCGCAATACGATTTCCGATTTTTCTAGGGGTCCGGGAATTTTCTAAAGTCGATTTTTTCGTTTTTCGCGTTTTTCTCGGCTCCTGGGCCTCCTAGAGCAAAATGGGCCCTGATTTGGGATGACACCGTTTTTAGCCCATATCTTTGGAAATATCATAGCTAGAACACTTTGGCTAGCGCCATTGGATTCGTGAGACGATTTCCGATTTTTCTAGGTGTCCGGGAATTTTCTAAAGTCTATTTTTTTTTTTCGCGTTTTTCTCGGATCCTGGGCCTCCTAGAGCCAAACGGGCGCGGATTTGGGATCACACCGTTCTTCGCCCATATCTTTGGAAATATCATAGCTAGGGCTATTTGGCTGGCGCCATTGGATTCGTGAGACGATTTCCGATTTTTCTAGGGGTCCGGGAATTTTCTAAAGTCGATTTTTTCGTTTTTCGCGTTTTTCTCGGCTCCTGGGCCTCCTAGAGCAAAACGGGCCCGGATTTGGACTCAGACCGATTTTCGCCCATTTCTTTGGAACTATAATATCTAGGGTAATTTGTTCGGCGGCATTGGATTCGTGAGATGATTTCCGATTTTTCTAGGGGTCCGGGAATTGTCCACAGTCGATTTTTTGGTTTTTCGCGTTTTTCTCGGCTCCTGGGCCTCCTAGAGCCAAACGGGCCCGGATTTGGGATCACACCGTTCTTCGCCCATAACTTTGGAAATATCATAGCTAGGGCAATTTGGCTGGCGCCATTGGATTCGTGAGAGGATTTCCGATTTTTCTAGGGGTCCGGGAATTTTCTAAAGTCGATTTTTTCGTTTATCGCGTTTTTCTCGGCTCCCGGGCCTCCTAGAGCAAAACGGGCCCGGATTTGGGATCACACGGTTTTTCGTCCCTATCTTTGGAAATATCACAGCTAGGACAATTTGGCTGGCGCCATTGGATTCGTGAGAGGATTTCCGATTTTTCTAGGGGTCCGGGAATTTTCTAAAGTCGATTTTTTCGTTTTTCGCGTTTTTCTCGGCTCCTGGGCCTCCTAGAGCAAAACGGGCCCGGATTTGGGATCACACCGTTTTTCGTCCATATCTTTGGAAATATCATAGCTAGGACAATTTGGCTGGCGCCATTGGATTCGCAATACGATTTCCGATTTTTCTAGGGGTACGGGAATTTTCTAAAGTCGATTTTTTCGTTTTTCGCATTTTTCTCGGCTCCTGGCCCTCCTAGAAGAAAACGGGCCCGGATTTGGGATCACACCGTTTTTCGTCCATATCTTTGGAAATATCATAGCTAGGACAATTTGGCTGGCGCCATTGGAATCGCTAGACGATTTCCGATTTTTCTAGGTGTCCGGGAATTTTCTAAAGTCGATTTTTTCGATTTTCGCGTTTTTCTCGGCTCCTGGGCCTCCTAGAGCAAAACGGGCCCGGATTTGGGATCACACGGTTTTTCGTCCCTATCTTTGGAAATATCACAGCTAGGACAATTTGGCTGGCGCCATTGGATTCGCAATACGATTTCCGATTTTTCTAGGGGTCCGGGAATTTTCTAAAGTCGATTTTTTCGTTTTTCGCGTTTTTCTCGGCTCCTGGGCCTCCTAGAGCAAAATGGGCCCTGATTTGGGATGACACCGTTTTTAGCCCATATCTTTGGAAATATCATAGCTAGAACACTTTGGCTAGCGCCATTGGATTCGTGAGACGATTTCCGATTTTTCTAGGGGTCCGGGAATTTTCTAAAGTCTATTTTTTTTTTTCGCGTTTTTCTCGGATCCTGGGCCTCCTAGAGCCAAACGGGCGCGGATTTGGGATCACACCGTTCTTCGCCCATATCTTTGGAAATATCATAGCTAGGGCTATTTGGCTGGCGCCATTGGATTCGTGAGACGATTTCCGATTTTTCTAGGGGTCCGGGAATTTTCTAAAGTCGATTTTTTCGTTTTTCGCGTTTTTCTCGGCTCCTGGGCCTCCTAGAGCAAAACGGGCCCGGATTTGGACTCAGACCGATTTTCGCCCATTTCTTTGGAACTATAATATCTAGGGTAATTTGTTCGGCGGCATTGGATTCGTGAGATGATTTCCGATTTTTCTAGGGGTCCGGGAATTGTCCACAGTCGATTTTTTGGTTTTTCGCGTTTTTCTCGGCTCCTGGCCCTCCTAGAGCAAAACGGGCCCGGATTTGGGATCACACCGTTTTTCGTCCATTTCTTTGGAACTATCATAGCTAGGATAATTTGGCTGGCGCCATTGGAATCGTGAGACGATTTCCGATTTTTCTAGGGGTCCGGGAATTTTCTAAAGTCGTTTTTTTCGTTTTTCGCATTTTTCTCGGCTCCTGGGCCTCTTAGAGCAAAACGGGCCCTGATTTGGGATCACACCGTTTTTACCCCATATCTTTGGAAATATCATAGCGAGAACAATTTGGCTACCGCCATTGGATTCGTGAGACGATTTCCGATTTTTCTAAGGGTCCGGGACTTTTCTAAAGTCGATTTTTTCGTTTTTCGCGTTTTTCTCGGCTCCTGGGCCTCCTAGAGCAAAACGGGCCCGGATTTGGGATCACACCGTTTTTCGTCCATATCTTTGGAAATATCATAGCTAGGACAATTTGGCTGGCGCCATTCGAATCGTGAGACGATTTCCTATTTTTCTAGGGGTCCGGGAATTTTCTAAAGTCGATTTTTTCGTTTTTCGCGTTTTTCTCGGCTCCCGGGCCTCCTAGAGCAAAACGGGCCCGGATTTGGCATCACACGGTTTTTCGTCCCTATCTTTGGAAATATCACAGCTAGGACAATTTGGCTGGCGCCATTGGATTCGCAATACGATTTCCGATTTTTCTCGGGGTCCGGGAATTTTCTAAAATCGATTTTTTCGTTTTTCGCGTTTTTCTCGGCTCCTGGGCCTCCCAGAGCAAAACGGGCCAGGATTTGGGATCACACGGTTTTTCGTCCCTATCTTTGGAAATATCACAGCTAGCACAATTTGGCTGGCGCCATTGGATTCGCAATACGATTTCCGATTTTTCTAGGGGTCCGGGAATTTTCTAAAGTCGATTTTTTCGTTTTTCGCGTTTTTCTCGGCTCCTGGGCCTCCTAGAGCAAAACGGGCCCGGATTTGGACTCAGACCGATTTTCGCCCATTTCTTTGGAACTATAATATCTAGGGTAATTTGTTCGGCGGCATTGGATTCGTGAGATGATTTCCGATTTTTCTAAGGGTCCGGGAATTGTCCACAGTCGATTTTTTCGTTTTTCGCATTTTTCTCGGCTCCTGGCCCTCCTAGAGCAAAATGGGCCCGGATTTGGGATCACACCGTTTTTCGTCCATTTCTTTGGAACTATCATAGCTAGGATAATTTGGCTGGCGCCATTGGAATCGTGAGACGATTTCCGATTTTTCTAGGGGTCCGCGAATTGCCCACAGTAGATTTTTTCGTTTTGCGAAAATCACACCGTTTTTTGACCATATCTTTGGAAATATCATAGCTAGGACAATTTGACTGGCCTCATTGGATGCGTGAGACGATTTCCGATTTTTCTAGGGGTCCGGGAATTTTCTAAAGTCGATTTTTTCGTTTTTCGCGTTTTTCTCGGCTCCTGGCCCTCCTAGAGCAGAACGGGCCCTCATTTGGGATCACAGCGTTTTTAGCCCATATCTTTGGAAATATCATAGCTAGAACACTTTGGCTAGCGTCATTGGAATCGTGAGACGATTTCCGATTTTTTTAGGGGTCCGCGAATTGCCCACAGTACATTTTTTCGTTTTGCGCGTTTTTCTCGGCTCCTGGCCCTCCTAGAGCAAAACGGGCCCGGATTTGGACTCAGACCGATTTTCGCCCATTTCTTTGGAACTATAATATCTAGGGTAATTTGTTCGGCGGCATTGGATTCGTGAGATGATTTCCGATTTTTCTAGGGGTCCGGGAATTGTCCACAGTCGATTTTTTGGTTTTTCACGTTTTTCTCGGCTCCTGGGCCTCCTAGAGCCAAACGGGCCTGGATTTGGGATCACACCGTTCTTCGCCCATATCTTTGGAAATATCATAGCTAGTGCAATTTGGCTGGCGCCATTGGATTCGTGAGACGATTTCCGATTTTTCTAGGGGTCCGCGAATTGTCCACAGTCGATTTTTTCGTTTTTCGCATTTTTCTCGGCTCCTGGCCCTCCTAGAGCAAAACGGGCCCGGATTTTGGATCACACCGTTTTTCGTCCATTTCTTTGGAACTATCATAGCTAGGATAATTTGGCTGGCGCCATTGGAATCATGAGACGATTTCCGATTTTTCTAGGGGTCCGCGAATTGCCCACAGTAGATTTTTTCGTTTTGCGAAAATCACACCGTTTTTTGACCATATCTTTGGAAATATCATAGCTAGGACAATTTGACTGGCCTCATTGGATGCGTGAGACGATTTCCGATTTTTCTAGGGGTCCGGGAATTTTCTAAAGTCGATTTTTTCGTTTTTCGCGTTTTTCTCGGCTCCTGGCCCTCCTAGAGCAGAACGGGCCCTCATTTGGGATCACAGCGTTTTTAGCCCATATCTTTGGAAATATCATAGCTAGAACACTTTGGCTAGCGTCATTGGAATCGTGAGACGATTTCCGATTTTTCTAGGGGTCCGCGAATTGCCAACAGTACATTTTTTCGTTTTGCGCGTTTTTCTCGGCTCCTGGCCCTCCTAGAGCAAAACGGGCCCGGATTTGGGATCACACCGTTTTTCGTCCATTTCTTTGGAACTATAATATCTAGGGTAATTTGTTCGACGGCATTGGATTCGTGAGATGATTTCCGATTTTTCTAGGGGTCCGGGAATTGTCCACAGTCGATTTTTTCGTTTTTCGCCTTTTTCTCGGCTCCTGGCCCTCCTAGAAGAAAACGGGCCCGGATTTGGGATCACACCGTTTTTTGTCCATATCTTTGGAAATATCATAGCTAGGATAATTTGGCTGGCGCCATTGGATTCGCGAGACGATTTCCGATTTTTCTAGGGGTCCGGGAATTTTCTAAAGTCGATTTTTTCGATTTTCGCGTTTTTCTCGGCTCCTGGGCCTCCTAGAGCAAAACGGACCCGGATTTGGGATCACACCGTTTTTTGTCCATATCTTTGGAAATATCATAGCTAGGATAATTTGGCTGGCGCCATTGGAATCGTGAGACGATTTCCGATTTTTCTAGGGGTCCGCGAATTGCCCACAGTAGATTTTTTCGTTTTGCGAAAATCACACCGTTTTTTGACCATATCTTTGGAAATATCATAGCTAGGACAATTTGACTGGCCTCATTGGATTCGTGAGACGATTTCCGATTTTTCTAGGGGTCCGGGAATTTTCTAAAGTCGATTTTTTCGTTTTTCGCGTTTTTCTGGGCTCCTATGCCTCCTAGGGCAAAAAGGGTCTGGATTTTGGAGCCCACCGTTTTACTTCCATATCTTTGGAAATATACTAGTCACCCGTCGAAGCGCATCAGTTCGATTCTTCGGCGCCTGCGCATTAGTCCGATGCCTCTGCGCGTGCTCGTCGGTTCGATTTCTCCGCACCTGCGCATCAGTCCGATTGCTCTCCGCCTGCGCATCAGTCCGACTCCTATGCCTCCTGCGCATCAGTCCGGTTCTTCTGCACATGCGCATCAGTGCGACTCCCCTGCGCCTGAGCGTCAGTCCGAGCCTCCTGCTCCTGCGCATCAGTCCGAATCCTCTGCGCCTGCGCATCAATCGGATTTTTCTGCGCATGCCCATCAGTTCGATTGCTCTCCGCCTGCACATCAGTCCAACTCCTGTGGCTCCTAGAGCAAAAAAGGCCCGGATTTGGGATCACACCGTTTTCCGTCGATATCTTTGGAACTATAAATTACTAGGGTATATAAATTACTAGGGTAATTTGTTCGGCGCTATTGGATTCGCGTGACGATTTACGATTTTTCTACGGGTCCGGGACTTTTCTAAAGTTGATTTTTTCGTTTTTCGCGTTTTTCTCGGCTCCTGGGCCTCCTAGAGCCAAACGGGCCCGGATTTGGGATTACACCGTTCTTCGTCCATATCTTTGGAAATATCATAGCTAGGGCAATTTGGCTGGCGCCATTTGATTCGTGAGACGATTTCCGATTTTTCTAGGGGTCCGCGAATTGTCCACAGTCGATTTTGTCGTTGTTCGCATTTTTCTCGGCTCGTGGGCCTCCTAGAGCAAAACGGGCCCTGATGTGGGATGACACCGTTTTTAGCCCATATCTTTGAAAATATCATAGCTAGAACACTTTGGCTAGCGCCATTGGATTCGTGAGACGATTTCCGATTTTTCTAGGGGTCCGGGAATTTTCTAAATTCGATTTTTTCGTTTTTCGCGTTTTTCTCGGCTCCTGGGCCTCCTAGAGCAAACCGGGCCCGGATTTGGGATCACACGGTTTTTCGTCCCTATCTTTGGAAATATCACAGCTAGGACAATTTGGCTGGCGCCATTGGATTCGCAATACGATTTCCGATTTTTCTAGGGATCCGGGAATTTTCTAAAGTCGATTTTGTCGTTTTTCGCATTTTTCTCGGCTCGTGGGCCTCCTAGAGCAAAACGGGCCCTGATGTGGGATGACACCGTTTTTAGCCCATATCTTTGGAAATATCATAGCTAGAACACTTTGGCTAGCGCCATTGGATTCGTGAGACGATTTCCGATTTTTCTAGGGGTCCGGGAATTTTCTAAATTCGATTTTTTCGTGTTTCGCGTTTTTCTCGGCTCCTGGGCCTCCTAGAGCAAACCGGGCCCGGATTTGGGATCACACGGTTTTTCGTCCCTATCTTTGGAAATATCACAGCTAGGACAATTTGGCTTGCGCCATTGGATTCGCAATACGATTTCCGATTTTTCTAGGGATCCGGGAATTTTCTAAAGTCGATTTTTTCGTTTTTCGCGTTTTTCTCGGCTCCTGGGCCTCCTAGAGCAAAACGGGCCCGGATTTGGGATCACACGGTTTTTCGTCCCTATCTTTGGAAATATCATAGCTAGGACAATTTGGCTGGCGCCATTGGATTCGCAATACGATTTCCGATTTTTCTAGGGGTCCGGGAATTTTCTAAAGTCGATTGTTTGGTTTTTCGCGTTTTTCTCGGCTCTTGGGCCTCCTAGAGCAAAACGGGCCCGGATTTGGGATCACACCGTTTTTCGTCCATTTCTTTGGAACTATAATATCTAGGGTAATTTGTTCGGCGGCATTGGATTCGTGAGATGATTTCCGATTTTTCTAGGGGTCCGGGAATTTTCTAAAGTCGATTTTTTCGTTTTTCGCGTTATTCTCGGCTCCTGGGCCTCCTAGAGCAAAATGGGCCCTGATTTGGGATGACACCGTTTTTAGCCCATATCTTTGGAAATATCATAGCTAGAACACTTTGGCTAGCGCCATTGGATTCGTGAGACGATTTCCGATTTTTCTAGGGGTCCGGGAATTTTCTAAAGTCGATTTTTTCGTTTTTCGCGTTTTTCTCGGATCCTGGGCCTCCTAGAGCCAAACGGGCGCGGATTTGGGATCACACCGTTCTTCGCCCATATCTTTGGAAATATCATAGCTAGGGCTATTTGGCTGGCGCCATTGGATTCGTGAGACGATTTCCGATTTTTCTAGGGGTCCGGGAATTTTCTAAAGTCGATTTTTTCGATTTTCGCGTTTTTCTGGGCTCCTATGCCTCCTAGGGCCAAACGGGCCCGGATTTGGGATCACACCGTTCTTCGCCCATAACTTTGGAAATATCATAGCTAGGGCAATTTGGCTGGCGCCATTGGATTCGTGAGACGATTTCCGATTTTTCTAGGGGTCCGCGAATTGTCCACAGTCGTTTTTTTCGTTTTTCGCATTTTTCTCGGCTCCTGGGCCTCTTAGAGCAAAACGGGCCCTGATTTGGGATCACACCGTTTTTAGCCCATATCTTTGGAAATATCATAGCGAGAACACTTTGGCTACCGCCATTGGATTCGTGAGACGATTTCCGATTTTTCTAAGGGTCCGGGACTTTTCTAAAGTCGATTTTTTCGTTTTTCGCGTTTTTCTCGGCTCCTGGGCCTCCTAGAGCAAAACGGGCCCGGATTTGGGATCACACGGTTTTTCGTCCGTATCTTTGGAAATATCACAGCTAGGACAATTTGGCTGGGGCCATTGGATTCGCAATACGATTTCCGATTTTTCTAGGGGTCCGGGAATTTTCTAAAGTCGATTGTTTGGTTTTTCGCGTTTTTCTCGGCTCTTGGGCCTCCTAGAGCAAAACGGGCCCGGATTTGGGATCACACCGTTTTTCGTCCATTTCTTTGGAACTATAATATCTAGGGTAATTTGTTCGGCGGCATTGGATTCGTGAGATGATTTCCGATTTTTCTAGGGGTCCGGGAATTGTCCACAGTCGATTTTTTGGTTTTTCGCGTTTTTCTCGGCTCCTGGGCCTCCTAGAGCCAAACGGGCCTGGATTTGGGATCACACCGTTCTTCGCCCATATCTTTGGAAATATCATAGCTAGGGCAATTTGGCTGGCGCCATTGGATTCGTGAGACGATTTCCGATTTTTCTAGGGGTCCGCGAATTGTCCACAGTCGTTTTTTTCGTTTTTCGCATTTTTCTCGGCTCCTGGGCCTCTTAGAGCAAAACGGGCCCTGATTTGGGATCACACCGTTTTTAGCCCATATCTTTGGAAATATCATAGCAAGAACACTTTGGCTACCGCCATTGGATTCGTGAGACGATTTCCGATTTTTCTAAGGGTCCGGGACTTTTCTAAAGTCGATTTTTTCGTTTTTCGCGTTTTTCTCGGCTCCTGGGCCTCCTAGAGCAAAACGGGCCCGGATTTGGGATCACACCGTTTTTCGTCCATATCTTTGGAAATATCATAGCTAGGACAATTTGGCTGGCTCCATTGGATTCGTGAGACGATTTCCTATTTTTCTAGAGGTCCGGGACTTTTCTAAAGTCGATTCTTTCGTTTTTCGCGTTTTTCTCGGCTCCTGGGCCTCCGAGAGCAAAATGGGCCCGGATTTGGGATCACACCGTTTTTCGTCCATATCTTTGGAAATATCATAGCTAGGACAATTTGGCTGCCGCCATTGGATTCGTGAGACGATTTCCGATTTTTCTAGGGGTCCGCGAATTTTCTAAAGTCGATTTTTTTGTTTTTCGCGTTTTTCTCGGCTCCTGGGCCTCCTAGAGCAAAACGGGCCCTGATTTGGGATCACACCGTTTTTAGCCCATATCTTTGGAAATATCATAGCAAGAACACTTTGGCTACCGCCATTGGATTCGTGAGACGATTTCCGATTTTTCTAAGGGTCCGGGACTTTTCTAAAGTCGATTTTTTCGTTTTTCGCGTTTTTCTCGGCTCCTGGGCCTCCTAGAGCAAAACGGGCCCGGATTTGGGATCACACCGTTTTTCGTCCATATCTTTGGAAATATCATAGCTAGGACAATTTGGCTGGCTCCATTGGATTCGTGAGACGATTTCCTATTTTTCTAGGGGTCCGGGACTTTTCTAAAGTCGATTCTTTCGTTTTTCGCGTTTTTCTCGGCTCCTGGGCCTCCGAGAGCAAAATGGGCCCGGATTTGGGATCACACCGTTTTTCGTCCATATCTTTGGAAATATCATAGCTAGGACAATTTGGCTGCCGCCATTGGATTCGTGAGACGATTTCCGATTTTTCTAGGGGTCCGCGAATTTTCTAAAGTCGATTTTTTTGTTTTTCGCGTTTTTCTCGGCTCCTGGGCCTCCTAGAGCAAAACGGGCCCGGATTTGGGATCACACCGTTTTTCGTCCATATCTTTGGAAATATCATAGCTAGGACAATTTGGCTGGCGCCATTGGATTCGCAATACGATTTCCGATTTTTCTGGGGTCCGGGAATTTTCTAAAGTCGATTTTTTCGTTTTTCGCGTTTTTCTCGGCTCCTGGGCCTCCTAGAGCAAAACGGGCCCGGATTTGGGATCACACCGTTTTTCGTCCATATCTTTGGAAATATCATAGCTAGGACAATTTGGCTGGCACCATTGGATTCGTGAGAGGATTTCTGATTTTTCTAGGGGTCCGGGAATTTTCTAAAGTCGATTTTTTGGTTTTTCGCGTTTTTCTCGGCTCCTGGGCCTCCTAGAGCAAAACGGGCCCTGATTTGGGATGACACCGTTTTTAGCCCATATCTTTGGAAATATCATAGCTAGAACACTTTGGCTAGCGCCATTGGATTCGTGAGACGATTTCCGATTTTTCTAGGGGTCCGGGAATTTTCTGAAGTCGATTTTTTCGTTTTTCGCGTTTTTCTTGGATCCTGGGCCTCCTAGGGCAAAAAGGGTCTGGATTTTGGAGCCCACCGTTTTACTTCCATATCTTTGGAAATATACTAGTCACCCGTCGAAGCGCATCAGTTCGATTCTTCGGCGCCTGCGCATTAGTCCGATGCCTCTGCGCGTGCTCGTCGGTTCGATTTCTCCGCACCTGCGCATCAGTCCGATTGCTCTCCGCCTGCGCATCAGTCCGACTCCTATGGCTCCTGCGCATCAGTCCGGTTCTTCTGCACATGCGCATCAGTGCGACTCCCCTGCGCCTGAGCGTCAGTCCGAGCCTCCTGCTCCTGCGCATCAGTCCGAATCCTCTGCGCCTGCGCATCAATCGGATTTTTCTGCGCATGCCCATCAGTTCGATTGCTCTCCGCCTGCACATCAGTCCAACTCCTGTGGCTCCTAGAGCAAAAAAGGCCCGGATTTGGGATCACACCGTTTTCCGTCGATATCTTTGGAACTATAAATTACTAGGGTATATAAATTACTAGGGTAATTTGTTCGGCGCTATTGGATTCGCGAGACGATTTACGATTTTTCTACGGGTCCGGGACTTTTCTAAAGTTGATTTTTTCGTTTTTCGCGTTTTTCTCGGCTCCTGGGCCTCCTAGAGCCAAACGGGCCCGGATTTGGGATCACACCGTTCTTCGTCCATATCTTTGGAAATATCATAGCTAGGGCAATTTGGCTGGCGCCATTTGATTCGTGAGACGATTTCCGATTTTTCTAGGGGTCCGCGAATTGTCCACAGTCGATTTTGTCGTTTTTCGCATTTTTCTCGGCTCGTGGGCCTCCTAGAGCAAAACGGGCCCTGATGTGGGATGACACCGTTTTTAGCCCATATCTTTGGAAATATCATAGCTAGAACACTTTGGCTAGCGCCATTGGATTCGTGAGACGATTTCCGATTTTTCTAGGGGTCCGGGAATTTTCTAAATTCGATTTTTTCGTTTTTCGCGTTTTTCTCGGCTCCTGGGCCTCCTAGAGCAAACCGGGCCCGGATTTGGGATCACACGGTTTTTCGTCCCTATCTTTGGAAATATCTCAGCTAGGACAATTTGGCTGGCGCCATTGGATTCGCAATACGATTTCCGATTTTTCTAGGGGTCCGAGAATTTTCTAAAGTCGATTTTTTCGTTTTTCGCGTTTTTCTCGGCTCCTGGGCCTCCTAGAGCAAAATGGGCCCTGATTTGGGATGACACCGTTTTTAGCCCATATCTTTGGAAATATCATAGCTAGAACACTTTGGCTAGCGCCATTGGATTCGTGAGACGATTTCCGATTTTTCTAGGGGTCCGGGAATTTTCTAAAGTCGATTCTTTCGTTTTTCGCGTTTTTCTCGGATCCTGGGCCTCCTAGAGCCAAACGGGCCCGGATTTGGGATCACACCGTTTTTCGTCCATTTCTTTGGAACTATAATATCTAGGGTAATTTGTTCGGCGGCATTGGATTCGTGAGATGATTTCCGATTTTTCTAGGGGTCCGGGAATTGTCCACAGTCGATTTTTTGGTTTTTCGCGTTTTTCTCGGCTCCTGGGCCTCCTAGAGCCAAACGGGCCTAGATTTGGGATCACACCGTTCTTCGCCCATATCTTTGGAAATATCATAGCTAGGGCAATTTGGCTGGCGCCATTGGATTCGTGAGACGATTTCCGATTTTTCTAGGGGTCCGCGAATTGTCCACAGTCGTTTTTTTCGTTTTTCGCATTTTTCTCGGCTCCTGGGCCTCCTAGAGCAAAACGGGCCCTGATGTGGGATGACACCGTTTTTAGCCCATATCTTTGGAAATATCATAGCTAGAACACTTTGGCTAGCGCCATTGGATTCGTGAGACGATTTCCGATTTTTCTAGGGGTCCGGGAATTTTCTAAATTCGATTTTTTCGTTTTTCGCGTTTTTCTCGGCTCCTGGGCCTCCTAGAGCAAACCGGGCCCGGATTTGGGATCACACGGTTTTTCGTCCCTATCTTTGGAAATATCACAGCTAGGACAATTTGGCTGGCGCCATTGGATTCGCAATACGATTTCCGATTTTTCTAGGGGTCCGAGAATTTTCTAAAGTCGATTTTTTCGTTTTTCGCGTTTTTCTCGGCTCCTGGCCCTCCTAGAGCAAAACGGGCCCGGATTTGGGATCACACCGTTTTTCGTCCCTATCTTTGGAAATATCACAGCTAGGACAATTTGGCTGGCGCCATTGGATTCGCAATACGATTTCCGATTTTTCTAGGGGTCCGGGAATTTTCTAAAGTCGATTTTTTCGTTTTTCGCGTTTTTCTCGGCTCCTGGGCCTCCTAGAGCAAAATGGGCCCTGATTTGGGATGACACCGTTTTTAGCCCATATCTTTGGAAATATCATAGCTAGAACACTTTGGCTAGCGCCATTGGATTCGTGAGACGATTTCCGATTTTTCTAGGTGTCCGGGAATTTTCTAAAGTCTATTTTTTTTTTTCGCGTTTTTCTCGGATCCTGGGCCTCCTAGAGCCAAACGGGCGCGGATTTGGGATCACACCGTTCTTCGCCCATATCTTTGGAAATATCATAGCTAGGGCTATTTGGCTGGCGCCATTGGATTCGTGAGACGATTTCCGATTTTTCTAGGGGTCCGGGAATTTTCTAAAGTCGATTTTTTCGTTTTTCGCGTTTTTCTCGGCTCCTGGGCCTCCTAGAGCAAAACGGGCCCGGATTTGGACTCAGACCGATTTTCGCCCATTTCTTTGGAACTATAATATCTAGGGTAATTTGTTCGGCGGCATTGGATTCGTGAGATGATTTCCGATTTTTCTAGGGGTCCGGGAATTGTCCACAGTCGATTTTTTGGTTTTTCGCGTTTTTCTCGGCTCCTGGGCCTCCTAGAGCCAAACGGGCCCGGATTTGGGATCACACCGTTCTTCGCCCATAACTTTGGAAATATCATAGCTAGGGCAATTTGGCTGGCGCCATTGGATTCGTGAGAGGATTTCCGATTTTTCTAGGGGTCCGGGAATTTTCTAAAGTCGATTTTTTCGTTTATCGCGTTTTTCTCGGCTCCCGGGCCTCCTAGAGCAAAACGGGCCCGGATTTGGGATCACACGGTTTTTCGTCCCTATCTTTGGAAATATCACAGCTAGGACAATTTGGCTGGCGCCATTGGATTCGTGAGAGGATTTCCGATTTTTCTAGGGGTCCGGGAATTTTCTAAAGTCGATTTTTTCGTTTTTCGCGTTTTTCTCGGCTCCTGGGCCTCCTAGAGCAAAACGGGCCCGGATTTGGGATCACACCGTTTTTCGTCCATATCTTTGGAAATATCATAGCTAGGACAATTTGGCTGGCGCCATTGGATTCGCAATACGATTTCCGATTTTTCTAGGGGTACGGGAATTTTCTAAAGTCGATTTTTTCGTTTTTCGCGTTTTTCTCGGCTCCTGGGCCTCCTAGAGCAAAACGGGCCCGGATTTGGGATCACACCGTTTTTCGTCCATATCTTTGGAAATATCATAGCTAGGACAATTTGGCTGGCGCCATTGGATTCGCAATACGATTTCCGATTTTTCTAGGGGTCCGGGAATTGTCCACAGTCGATTTTTTGGTTTTTCGCGTTTTTCTCGGCTCCTGGGCCTCCTAGAGCAAAATGGGCCCTGATTTGGGATGACACCGTTTTTAGCCCATATCTTTGGAAATATCATAGCTAGAACACTTTGGCTAGCGCCATTGGATTCGTGAGACGATTTCCGATTTTTCTAGGGGTTCGGGAATTTTCTAAAGTCTATTTTTTTTTTCGCGTTTTTCTCGGATCCTGGGCCTCCTAGAGCCAAACGGGCGCGGATTTGGGATCACACCGTTCTTCGCCCATATCTTTGGAAATATCATAGCTAGGGCTATTTGGCTGGCGCCATTGGATTCGTGAGACGATTTCCGATTTTTCTAGGGGTCCGGGAATTTTCTAAAGTCGATTTTTTCGTTTTTCGCGTTTTTCTCGGCTCCTGGGCCTCCTAGAGCAAAACGGGCCCGGATTTGGACTCAGACCGATTTTCGCCCATTTCTTTGGAACTATAATATCTAGGGTAATTTGTTCGGCGGCATTGGATTCGTGAGATGATTTCCGATTTTTCTAGGGGTCCGGGAATTGTCCACAGTCGATTTTTTGGTTTTTCGCGTTTTTCTCGGCTCCTGGCCCTCCTAGAGCAAAACGGGCCCGGATTTGGGATCACACCGTTTTTCGTCCATTTCTTTGGAACTATCATAGCTAGGATAATTTGGCTGGCGCCATTGGAATCGTGAGACGATTTCCGATTTTTCTAGGGGTCCGCGAATTGCCCACAGTAGATTTTTTCGTTTTGCGAAAATCACACCGTTTGTTGACCATATCTTTGGAAATATCATAGCTAGGACAATTTGACTGGCCTCATTGGATGCGTGAGACGATTTCCGATTTTTCTAGGGGTCCGGGAATTTTCTAAAGTCGATTTTTTCGTTTTTCGCGTTTTTCTCGGCTCCTGGCCCTCCTAGAGCAGAACGGGCCCTCATTTGGGATCACAGCGTTTTTAGCCTATATCTTTGGAAATATCATAGCTAGAACACTTTGGCTAGCGTCATTGGATTCGCAATACGATTTCCGATTTTTCTAGGGGTCCGGGAATTGTCCACAGTCGATTTTTTCGTTTTTCGCATTTTTCTCGGCTCCTGGCCCTCCTAGAAGAAAACGGGCCCGGATTTGGGATCACACCGTTTTCTGTCCATATCTTTGGAAATATCATAGCTAGGATAATTTGGCTGGCGCCATTGGAATCGCTAGACGATTTCCGATTTTTCTAGGTGTCCGGGAATTTTCTAAAGTCGATTTTTTCGATTTTCGCGTTTTTCTCGGCTCCTGGGCCTCCTAGAGCAAAACGGGCCCGGATTTGGGATCACACGGTTTTTCGTCCCTATCTTTGGAAATATCACAGCTAGGACAATTTGGCTGGCGCCATTGGATTCGCAATACGATTTCCGATTTTTCTAGGGGTCCGGGAATTTTCTAAAGTCGATTTTTTCGTTTTTCGCGTTTTTCTCGGCTCCTGGGCCTCCTAGAGCAAAATGGGCCCTGATTTGGGATGACACCGTTTTTAGCCCATATCTTTGGAAATATCATAGCTAGAACACTTTGGCTAGCGCCATTGGATTCGTGAGACGATTTCCGATTTTTCTAGGGGTCCGGGAATTTTCTAAAGTCTATTTTTTTTTTTCGCGTTTTTCTCGGATCCTGGGCCTCCTAGAGCCAAACGGGCGCGGATTTGGGATCACACCGTTCTTCGCCCATATCTTTGGAAATATCATAGCTAGGGCTATTTGGCTGGCGCCATTGGATTCGTGAGACGATTTCCGATTTTTCTAGGGGTCCGGGAATTTTCTAAAGTCGATTTTTTCGTTTTTCGCGTTTTTCTCGGCTCCTGGGCCTCCTAGAGCAAAACGGGCCCGGATTTGGACTCAGACCGATTTTCGCCCATTTCTTTGGAACTATAATATCTAGGGTAATTTGTTCGGCGGCATTGGATTCGTGAGATGATTTCCGATTTTTCTAGGGGTCCGGGAATTGTCCACAGTCGATTTTTTGGTTTTTCGCGTTTTTCTCGGCTCCTGGCCCTCCTAGAGCAAAACGGGCCCGGATTTGGGATCACACCGTTTTTCGTCCATTTCTTTGGAACTATCATAGCTAGGATAATTTGGCTGGCGCCATTGGAATCGTGAGACGATTTCCGATTTTTCTAGGGGTCCGGGAATTTTCTAAAGTCGTTTTTTTCGTTTTTCGCATTTTTCTCGGCTCCTGGGCCTCTTAGAGCAAAACGGGCCCTGATTTGGGATCACACCGTTTTTACCCCATATCTTTGGAAATATCATAGCGAGAACAATTTGGCTACCGCCATTGGATTCGTGAGACGATTTCCGATTTTTCTAAGGGTCCGGGACTTTTCTAAAGTCGATTTTTTCGTTTTTCGCGTTTTTCTCGGCTCCTGGGCCTCCTAGAGCAAAACGGGCCCGGATTTGGGATCACACCGTTTTTCGTCCATATCTTTGGAAATATCATAGCTAGGACAATTTGGCTGGCGCCATTCGAATCGTGAGACGATTTCCTATTTTTCTAGGGGTCCGGGAATTTTCTAAAGTCGATTTTTTCGTTTTTCGCGTTTTTCTCGGCTCCCGGGCCTCCTAGAGCAAAACGGGCCCGGATTTGGCATCACACGGTTTTTCGTCCCTATCTTTGGAAATATCACAGCTAGGACAATTTGGCTGGCGCCATTGGATTCGCAATACGATTTCCGATTTTTCTCGGGGTCCGGGAATTTTCTAAAATCGATTTTTTCGTTTTTCGCGTTTTTCTCGGCTCCTGGGCCTCCCAGAGCAAAACGGGCCAGGATTTGGGATCACACGGTTTTTCGTCCCTATCTTTGGAAATATCACAGCTAGCACAATTTGGCTGGCGCCATTGGATTCGCAATACGATTTCCGATTTTTCTAGGGGTCCGGGAATTTTCTAAAGTCGATTTTTTCGTTTTTCGCGTTTTTCTCGGCTCCTGGGCCTCCTAGAGCAAAACGGGCCCGGATTTGGACTCAGACCGATTTTCGCCCATTTCTTTGGAACTATAATATCTAGGGTAATTTGTTCGGCGGCATTGGATTCGTGAGATGATTTCCGATTTTTCTAAGGGTCCGGGAATTGTCCACAGTCGATTTTTTCGTTTTTCGCATTTTTCTCGGCTCCTGGCCCTCCTAGAGCAAAATGGGCCCGGATTTGGGATCACACCGTTTTTCGTCCATTTCTTTGGAACTATCATAGCTAGGATAATTTGGCTGGCGCCATTGGAATCGTGAGACGATTTCCGATTTTTCTAGGGGTCCGCGAATTGCCCACAGTAGATTTTTTCGTTTTGCGAAAATCACACCGTTTTTTGACCATATCTTTGGAAATATCATAGCTAGGACAATTTGACTGGCCTCATTGGATGCGTGAGACGATTTCCGATTTTTCTAGGGGTCCGGGAATTTTCTAAAGTCGATTTTTTCGTTTTTCGCGTTTTTCTCGGCTCCTGGCCCTCCTAGAGCAGAACGGGCCCTCATTTGGGATCACAGCGTTTTTAGCCCATATCTTTGGAAATATCATAGCTAGAACACTTTGGCTAGCGTCATTGGAATCGTGAGACGATTTCCGATTTTTTTAGGGGTCCGCGAATTGCCCACAGTACATTTTTTCGTTTTGCGCGTTTTTCTCGGCTCCTGGCCCTCCTAGAGCAAAACGGGCCCGGATTTGGACTCAGACCGATTTTCGCCCATTTCTTTGGAACTATAATATCTAGGGTAATTTGTTCGGCGGCATTGGATTCGTGAGATGATTTCCGATTTTTCTAGGGGTCCGGGAATTGTCCACAGTCGATTTTTTGGTTTTTCACGTTTTTCTCGGCTCCTGGGCCTCCTAGAGCCAAACGGGCCTGGATTTGGGATCACACCGTTCTTCGCCCATATCTTTGGAAATATCATAGCTAGTGCAATTTGGCTGGCGCCATTGGATTCGTGAGACGATTTCCGATTTTTCTAGGGGTCCGCGAATTGTCCACAGTCGATTTTTTCGTTTTTCGCATTTTTCTCGGCTCCTGGCCCTCCTAGAGCAAAACGGGCCCGGATTTTGGATCACACCGTTTTTCGTCCATTTCTTTGGAACTATCATAGCTAGGATAATTTGGCTGGCGCCATTGGAATCATGAGACGATTTCCGATTTTTCTAGGGGTCCGCGAATTGCCCACAGTAGATTTTTTCGTTTTGCGAAAATCACACCGTTTTTTGACCATATCTTTGGAAATATCATAGCTAGGACAATTTGACTGGCCTCATTGGATGCGTGAGACGATTTCCGATTTTTCTAGGGGTCCGGGAATTTTCTAAAGTCGATTTTTTCGTTTTTCGCGTTTTTCTCGGCTCCTGGCCCTCCTAGAGCAGAACGGGCCCTCATTTGGGATCACAGCGTTTTTAGCCCATATCTTTGGAAATATCATAGCTAGAACACTTTGGCTAGCGTCATTGGAATCGTGAGACGATTTCCGATTTTTCTAGGGGTCCGCGAATTGCCAACAGTACATTTTTTCGTTTTGCGCGTTTTTCTCGGCTCCTGGCCCTCCTAGAGCAAAACGGGCCCGGATTTGGGATCACACCGTTTTTCGTCCATTTCTTTGGAACTATAATATCTAGGGTAATTTGTTCGACGGCATTGGATTCGTGAGATGATTTCCGATTTTTCTAGGGGTCCGGGAATTGTCCACAGTCGATTTTTTCGTTTTTCGCCTTTTTCTCGGCTCCTGGCCCTCCTAGAAGAAAACGGGCCCGGATTTGGGATCACACCGTTTTTTGTCCATATCTTTGGAAATATCATAGCTAGGATAATTTGGCTGGCGCCATTGGATTCGCGAGACGATTTCCGATTTTTCTAGGGGTCCGGGAATTTTCTAAAGTCGATTTTTTCGATTTTCGCGTTTTTCTCGGCTCCTGGGCCTCCTAGAGCAAAACGGACCCGGATTTGGGATCACACCGTTTTTTGTCCATATCTTTGGAAATATCATAGCTAGGATAATTTGGCTGGCGCCATTGGAATCGTGAGACGATTTCCGATTTTTCTAGGGGTCCGCGAATTGCCCACAGTAGATTTTTTCGTTTTGCGAAAATCACACCGTTTTTTGACCATATCTTTGGAAATATCATAGCTAGGACAATTTGACTGGCCTCATTGGATTCGTGAGACGATTTCCGATTTTTCTAGGGGTCCGGGAATTTTCTAAAGTCGATTTTTTCGTTTTTCGCGTTTTTCTGGGCTCCTATGCCTCCTAGGGCAAAAAGGGTCTGGATTTTGGAGCCCACCGTTTTACTTCCATATCTTTGGAAATATACTAGTCACCCGTCGAAGCGCATCAGTTCGATTCTTCGGCGCCTGCGCATTAGTCCGATGCCTCTGCGCGTGCTCGTCGGTTCGATTTCTCCGCACCTGCGCATCAGTCCGATTGCTCTCCGCCTGCGCATCAGTCCGACTCCTATGCCTCCTGCGCATCAGTCCGGTTCTTCTGCACATGCGCATCAGTGCGACTCCCCTGCGCCTGAGCGTCAGTCCGAGCCTCCTGCTCCTGCGCATCAGTCCGAATCCTCTGCGCCTGCGCATCAATCGGATTTTTCTGCGCATGCCCATCAGTTCGATTGCTCTCCGCCTGCACATCAGTCCAACTCCTGTGGCTCCTAGAGCAAAAAAGGCCCGGATTTGGGATCACACCGTTTTCCGTCGATATCTTTGGAACTATAAATTACTAGGGTATATAAATTACTAGGGTAATTTGTTCGGCGCTATTGGATTCGCGTGACGATTTACGATTTTTCTACGGGTCCGGGACTTTTCTAAAGTTGATTTTTTCGTTTTTCGCGTTTTTCTCGGCTCCTGGGCCTCCTAGAGCCAAACGGGCCCGGATTTGGGATTACACCGTTCTTCGTCCATATCTTTGGAAATATCATAGCTAGGGCAATTTGGCTGGCGCCATTTGATTCGTGAGACGATTTCCGATTTTTCTAGGGGTCCGCGAATTGTCCACAGTCGATTTTGTCGTTGTTCGCATTTTTCTCGGCTCGTGGGCCTCCTAGAGCAAAACGGGCCCTGATGTGGGATGACACCGTTTTTAGCCCATATCTTTGAAAATATCATAGCTAGAACACTTTGGCTAGCGCCATTGGATTCGTGAGACGATTTCCGATTTTTCTAGGGGTCCGGGAATTTTCTAAATTCGATTTTTTCGTTTTTCGCGTTTTTCTCGGCTCCTGGGCCTCCTAGAGCAAACCGGGCCCGGATTTGGGATCACACGGTTTTTCGTCCCTATCTTTGGAAATATCACAGCTAGGACAATTTGGCTGGCGCCATTGGATTCGCAATACGATTTCCGATTTTTCTAGGGATCCGGGAATTTTCTAAAGTCGATTTTGTCGTTTTTCGCATTTTTCTCGGCTCGTGGGCCTCCTAGAGCAAAACGGGCCCTGATGTGGGATGACACCGTTTTTAGCCCATATCTTTGGAAATATCATAGCTAGAACACTTTGGCTAGCGCCATTGGATTCGTGAGACGATTTCCGATTTTTCTAGGGGTCCGGGAATTTTCTAAATTCGATTTTTTCGTGTTTCGCGTTTTTCTCGGCTCCTGGGCCTCCTAGAGCAAACCGGGCCCGGATTTGGGATCACACGGTTTTTCGTCCCTATCTTTGGAAATATCACAGCTAGGACAATTTGGCTTGCGCCATTGGATTCGCAATACGATTTCCGATTTTTCTAGGGATCCGGGAATTTTCTAAAGTCGATTTTTTCGTTTTTCGCGTTTTTCTCGGCTCCTGGGCCTCCTAGAGCAAAACGGGCCCGGATTTGGGATCACACGGTTTTTCGTCCCTATCTTTGGAAATATCATAGCTAGGACAATTTGGCTGGCGCCATTGGATTCGCAATACGATTTCCGATTTTTCTAGGGGTCCGGGAATTTTCTAAAGTCGATTGTTTGGTTTTTCGCGTTTTTCTCGGCTCTTGGGCCTCCTAGAGCAAAACGGGCCCGGATTTGGGATCACACCGTTTTTCGTCCATTTCTTTGGAACTATAATATCTAGGGTAATTTGTTCGGCGGCATTGGATTCGTGAGATGATTTCCGATTTTTCTAGGGGTCCGGGAATTTTCTAAAGTCGATTTTTTCGTTTTTCGCGTTATTCTCGGCTCCTGGGCCTCCTAGAGCAAAATGGGCCCTGATTTGGGATGACACCGTTTTTAGCCCATATCTTTGGAAATATCATAGCTAGAACACTTTGGCTAGCGCCATTGGATTCGTGAGACGATTTCCGATTTTTCTAGGGGTCCGGGAATTTTCTAAAGTCGATTTTTTCGTTTTTCGCGTTTTTCTCGGATCCTGGGCCTCCTAGAGCCAAACGGGCGCGGATTTGGGATCACACCGTTCTTCGCCCATATCTTTGGAAATATCATAGCTAGGGCTATTTGGCTGGCGCCATTGGATTCGTGAGACGATTTCCGATTTTTCTAGGGGTCCGGGAATTTTCTAAAGTCGATTTTTTCGATTTTCGCGTTTTTCTGGGCTCCTATGCCTCCTAGGGCCAAACGGGCCCGGATTTGGGATCACACCGTTCTTCGCCCATAACTTTGGAAATATCATAGCTAGGGCAATTTGGCTGGCGCCATTGGATTCGTGAGACGATTTCCGATTTTTCTAGGGGTCCGCGAATTGTCCACAGTCGTTTTTTTCGTTTTTCGCATTTTTCTCGGCTCCTGGGCCTCTTAGAGCAAAACGGGCCCTGATTTGGGATCACACCGTTTTTAGCCCATATCTTTGGAAATATCATAGCGAGAACACTTTGGCTACCGCCATTGGATTCGTGAGACGATTTCCGATTTTTCTAAGGGTCCGGGACTTTTCTAAAGTCGATTTTTTCGTTTTTCGCGTTTTTCTCGGCTCCTGGGCCTCCTAGAGCAAAACGGGCCCGGATTTGGGATCACACGGTTTTTCGTCCGTATCTTTGGAAATATCACAGCTAGGACAATTTGGCTGGGGCCATTGGATTCGCAATACGATTTCCGATTTTTCTAGGGGTCCGGGAATTTTCTAAAGTCGATTGTTTGGTTTTTCGCGTTTTTCTCGGCTCTTGGGCCTCCTAGAGCAAAACGGGCCCGGATTTGGGATCACACCGTTTTTCGTCCATTTCTTTCGAACTATAATATCTAGGGTAATTTGTTCGGCGGCATTGGATTCGTGAGATGATTTCCGATTTTTCTAGGGGTCCGGGAATTGTCCACAGTCGATTTTTTGGTTTTTCGCGTTTTTCTCGGCTCCTGGGCCTCCTAGAGCCAAACGGGCCTGGATTTGGGATCACACCGTTCTTCGCCCATATCTTTGGAAATATCATAGCTAGGGCAATTTGGCTGGCGCCATTGGATTCGTGAGACGATTTCCGATTTTTCTAGGGGTCCGCGAATTGTCCACAGTCGTTTTTTTCGTTTTTCGCATTTTTCTCGGCTCCTGGGCCTCTTAGAGCAAAACGGGCCCTGATTTGGGATCACACCGTTTTTAGCCCATATCTTTGGAAATATCATAGCAAGAACACTTTGGCTACCGCCATTGGATTCGTGAGACGATTTCCGATTTTTCTAAGGGTCCGGGACTTTTCTAAAGTCGATTTTTTCGTTTTTCGCGTTTTTCTCGGCTCCTGGGCCTCCTAGAGCAAAACGGGCCCGGATTTGGGATCACACCGTTTTTCGTCCATATCTTTGGAAATATCATAGCTAGGACAATTTGGCTGGCTCCATTGGATTCGTGAGACCATTTCCTATTTTTCTAGGGGTCCGGGACTTTTCTAAAGTCGATTCTTTCGTTTTTCGCGTTTTTCTCGGCTCCTGGGCCTCCGAGAGCAAAATGGGCCCGGATTTGGGATCACACCGTTTTTCGTCCATATCTTTGGAAATATCATAGCTAGGACAATTTGGCTGCCGCCATTGGATTCGTGAGACGATTTCCGATTTTTCTAGGGGTCCGCGAATTTTCTAAAGTCGATTTTTTTGTTTTTCGCGTTTTTCTCGGCTCCTGGGCCTCCTAGAGCAAAACGGGCCCGGATTTGGGATCACACCGTTTTTCGTCCATATCTTTGGAAATATCATAGCTAGGACAATTTGGCTGGCGCCATTGGATTCGCAATACGATTTCCGATTTTTCTGGGGTCCGGGAATTTTCTAAAGTCGATTTTTTCGTTTTTCGCGTTTTTCTCGGCTCCTGGGCCTCCTAGAGCAAAACGGGCCCGGATTTGGGATCACACCGTTTTTCGTCCATATCTTTGGAAATATCATAGCTAGGACTATTTGGCTGGCACCATTGGATTCGTGAGAGGATTTCTGATTTTTCTAGGGGTCCGGGAATTTTCTAAAGTCGATTTTTTGGTTTTTCGCGTTTTTCTCGGCTCCTGGGCCTCCTAGAGCAAAACGGGCCCGGATTTGGGATCACACCGTTTTTCGTCCATTTCTTTGGAACTATAATATCTAGGGTAATTTGTTCGGCGGCATTGGATTCGTGAGATGATTTCCGATTTTTCTAGGGGTCCGGGAATTGTCCACAGTCGATTTTTTGGTTTTTCGCGTTTTTCTCGGCTCCTGGGCCTCCTAGAGCCAAACGGGCCTGGATTTGGGATCACACCGTTCTTCGCCCATATCTTTGGAAATATCATAGCTAGGGCAATTTGGCTGGCGCCATTGGATTCGTGAGACGATTTCCGATTTTTCTAGGGGTCCGCGAATTGTCCACAGTCGTTTTTTTCGTTTTTCGCATTTTTCTCGGCTCCTGGGCCTCTTAGAGCAAAACGGGCCCTGATTTGGGATCACACCGTTTTTAGCCCATATCTTTGGAAATATCATAGCAAGAACACTTTGGCTACCGCCATTGGATTCGTGAGACGATTTCCGATTTTTCTAAGGGTCCGGGACTTTTCTAAAGTCGATTTTTTCGTTTTTCGCGTTTTTCTCGGCTCCTGGGCCTCCTAGAGCAAAACGGGCCCGGATTTGGGATCACACCGTTTTTCGTCCATATCTTTGGAAATATCATAGCTAGGACAATTTGGCTGCCGCCATTGGATTCGTGAGACGATTTCCGATTTTTCTAGGGGTCCGCGAATTTTCTAAAGTCGATTTTTTTGTTTTTCGCGTTTTTCTCGGCTCCTGGGCCTCCTAGAGCAAAACGGGCCCGGATTTGGGATCACACCGTTTTTCGTCCATATCTTTGGAAATATCATAGCTAGGACAATTTGGCTGGCGCCATTGGATTCGCAATACGATTTCCGATTTTTCTGGGGTCCGGGAATTTTCTAAAGTCGATTTTTTCGTTTTTCGCGTTTTTCTCGGCTCCTGGGCCTCCTAGAGCAAAACGGGCCCGGATTTGGGATCACACCGTTTTTCGTCCATATCTTTGGAAATATCATAGCTAGGACAATTTGGCTGGCACCATTGGATTCGTGAGAGGATTTCTGATTTTTCTAGGGGTCCGGGAATTTTCTAAATTCGATTCTTTCGTTTTTCGCGTTTTTCTCGGATCCTGGGCCTCCTAGAGCCAAACGGGCCCGGATTTGGGATCACACCGTTTTTCGTCCATTTCTTTGGAACTATAATATCTAGGGTAATTTGTTCGGCGGCATTGGATTCGTGAGATGATTTCCGATTTTTCTAGGGGTCCGGGAATTGTCCACAGTCGATTTTTTGGTTTTTCGCGTTTTTCTCGGCTCCTGGGCCTCCTAGAGCCAAACGGGCCTAGATTTGGGATCACACCGTTCTTCGCCCATATCTTTGGAAATATCATAGCTAGGGCAATTTGGCTGGCGCCATTGGATTCGTGAGACGATTTCCGATTTTTCTAGGGGTCCGCGAATTGTCCACAGTCGTTTTTTTCGTTTTTCGCATTTTTCTCGGCTCCTGGGCCTCCTAGAGCAAAACGGGCCCTGATGTGGGATGACACCGTTTTTAGCCCATATCTTTGGAAATATCATAGCTAGAACACTTTGGCTAGCGCCATTGGATTCGTGAGACGATTTCCGATTTTTCTAGGGGTCCGGGAATTTTCTAAATTCGATTTTTTCGTTTTTCGCGTTTTTCTCGGCTCCTGGGCCTCCTAGAGCAAACCGGGCCCGGATTTGGGATCACACGGTTTTTCGTCCCTATCTTTGGAAATATCACAGCTAGGACAATTTGGCTGGCGCCATTGGATTCGCAATACGATTTCCGATTTTTCTAGGGGTCCGAGAATTTTCTAAAGTCGATTTTTTCGTTTTTCGCGTTTTTCTCGGCTCCTGGGCCTCCTAGAGCAAAACGGGCCCGGATTTGGGATCACACGGTTTTTCGTCCCTATCTTTGGAAATATCATAGCTAGGACAATTTGGCTGGCGCCATTGGATTCGCAATACGATTTCCGATTTTTCTAGGGGTCCGGGAATTTTCTAAAGTCGATTGTTTGGTTTTTCGCGTTTTTCTCGGCTCTTGGGCCTCCTAGAGCCAAACGGGCCCGGATTTGGGATCACACCGTTTTTCGTCCATTTCTTTGGAACTATAATATCTAGGGTAATTTGTTCGGCGGCATTGGATTCGTGAGATGATTTCCGATTTTTCTAGGGGTCCGGGAATTGTCCACAGTCGATTTTTTGGTTTTTCGCGTTTTTCTCGGCTCCTGGGCCTCCTAGAGCCAAACGGGCCTAGATTTGGGATCACACCGTTCTTCGCCCATATCTTTGGAAATATCATAGCTAGGGCAATTTGGCTGGCGCCATTGGATTCGTGAGACGATTTCCGATTTTTCTAGGGGTCCGCGAATTGTCCACAGTCGTTTTTTTCGTTTTTCGCATTTTTCTCGGCTCCTGGGCCTCCTAGAGCAAAACGGGCCCTGATGTGGGATGACACCGTTTTTAGCCCATATCTTTGGAAATATCATAGCTAGAACACTTTGGCTAGCGCCATTGGATTCGTGAGACGATTTCCGATTTTTCTAGGGGTCCGGGAATTTTCTAAATTCGATTTTTTCGTTTTTCGCGTTTTTCTCGGCTCCTGGGCCTCCTAGAGCAAACCGGGCCCGGATTTGGGATCACACGGTTTTTCGTCCCTATCTTTGGAAATATCACAGCTAGGACAATTTGGCTGGCGCCATTGGATTCGCAATACGATTTCCGATTTTTCTAGGGGTCCGAGAATTTTCTAAAGTCGATTTTTTCGTTTTTCGCGTTTTTCTCGGCTCCTGGGCCTCCTAGAGCAAAACGGGCCCGGATTTGGGATCACACGGTTTTTCGTCCCTATCTTTGGAAATATCATAGCTAGGACAATTTGGCTGGCGCCATTGGATTCGCAATACGATTTCCGATTTTTCTAGGGGTCCGGGAATTTTCTAAAGTCGATTGTTTGGTTTTTCGCGTTTTTCTCGGCTCTTGGGCCTCCTAGAGCAAAACGGGCCCGGATTTGGGATCACACCGTTTTTCGTCCATTTCTTTGGAACTATAATATCTAGGGTAATTTGTTCGGCGGCATTGGAATCGTGAGACGATTTCCGATTTTTCTAGGGGTCCGCGAATTGCCCACAGTAGATTTTTTCGTTTTTCGCATTTTTCTCGGCTCCTGGGCCTCTTAGAGCAAAACGGGCCCTGATTTGGGATCACACCGTTTTTAGCCCATATCTTTGGAAATATCATAGCGAGAACACTTTGGCTACCGCCATTGGATTCGTGAGACGATTTCCGATTTTTCTAGGGGTCCGGGAATTTTCTAAAGTCGATTTTTTCGTTTTTCGCATTTCTCTCGGCTCCTGGGCCTCCTAGAGCAAAACGGGCCCTGATGTGGGATGACACCGTTTTTAGCCCATATCTTTGGAAATATCATAGCTAGAACACTTTGGCTAGCGCCATTGGATTCGTGAGACGATTTCCGATTTTTCTAGGGGTCCGGGAATTTTCTAAATTCGATTTTTTCGTTTTTCGCGTTTTTCTCGGCTCCTGGGCCTCCTAGAGCAAACCGGGCCTGGATTTGGGATCACACGGTTTTTCGTCCCTATCTTTGGAAATATCACAGCTAGGACAATTTGGCTGGCGCCATTGGATTCGCAATACGATTTCCGATTTTTCTAGGGGTCCGGGAATTTTCTAAAGTCGATTGTTTGGTTTTTCGCGTTTTTCTCGGCTCTTGGGCCTCCTAGAGAAAAACGGGCCCGGATTTGGGATCACACCGTTTTTCGTCCATATCTTTGGAAATATCATAGCTAGGACAATTTGGCTGGCGCCATTGGATTCGCAATACGATTTCCGATTTTTCTGGGGTCCGGGAATTTTCTAAAGTCGATTTTTTCGTTTTTCGCGTTTTTCTCGGCTCCTGGGCCTCCTAGAGCAAAACGGGCCCGGATTTGGGATCACACCGTTTTTCGTCCATATCTTTGGAAATATCATAGCTAGGACAATTTGGCTGGCACCATTGGATTCGTGAGAGGATTTCTGATTTTTCTAGGGGTCCGGGAATTTTCTAAATTCGATTCTTTCGTTTTTCGCGTTTTTCTCGGATCCTGGGCCTCCTAGAGCCAAACGGGCCCGGATTTGGGATCACACCGTTTTTCGTCCATTTCTTTGGAACTATAATATCTAGGGTAATTTGTTCGGCGGCATTGGATTCGTGAGATGATTTCCGATTTTTCTAGGGGTCCGGGAATTGTCCACAGTCGATTTTTTGGTTTTTCGCGTTTTTCTCGGCTCCTGGGCCTCCTAGAGCCAAACGGGCCTAGATTTGGGATCACACCGTTCTTCGCCCATATCTTTGGAAATATCATAGCTAGGGCAATTTGGCTGGCGCCATTGGATTCGTGAGACGATTTCCGATTTTTCTAGGGGTCCGCGAATTGTCCACAGTCGTTTTTTTCGTTTTTCGCATTTTTCTCGGCTCCTGGGCCTCCTAGAGCAAAACGGGCCCTGATGTGGGATGACACCGTTTTTAGCCCATATCTTTGGAAATATCATAGCTAGAACACTTTGGCTAGCGCCATTGGATTCGTGAGACGATTTCCGATTTTTCTAGGGGTCCGGGAATTTTCTAAATTCGATTTTTTCGTTTTTCGCGTTTTTCTCGGCTCCTGGGCCTCCTAGAGCAAACCGGGCCCGGATTTGGGATCACACGGTTTTTCGTCCCTATCTTTGGAAATATCACAGCTAGGACAATTTGGCTGGCGCCATTGGATTCGCAATACGATTTCCGATTTTTCTAGGGGTCCGAGAATTTTCTAAAGTCGATTTTTTCGTTTTTCGCGTTTTTCTCGGCTCCTGGGCCTCCTAGAGCAAAACGGGCCCGGATTTGGGATCACACGGTTTTTCGTCCCTATCTTTGGAAATATCATAGCTAGGACAATTTGGCTGGCGCCATTGGATTCGCAATACGATTTCCGATTTTTCTAGGGGTCCGGGAATTTTCTAAAGTCGATTGTTTGGTTTTTCGCGTTTTTCTCGGCTCTTGGGCCTCCTAGAGCCAAACGGGCCCGGATTTGGGATCACACCGTTTTTCGTCCATTTCTTTGGAACTATAATATCTAGGGTAATTTGTTCGGCGGCATTGGATTCGTGAGATGATTTCCGATTTTTCTAGGGGTCCGGGAATTGTCCACAGTCGATTTTTTGGTTTTTCGCGTTTTTCTCGGCTCCTGGGCCTCCTAGAGCCAAACGGGCCTAGATTTGGGATCACACCGTTCTTCGCCCATATCTTTGGAAATATCATAGCTAGGGCAATTTGGCTGGCGCCATTGGATTCGTGAGACGATTTCCGATTTTTCTAGGGGTCCGCGAATTGTCCACAGTCGTTTTTTTCGTTTTTCGCATTTTTCTCGGCTCCTGGGCCTCCTAGAGCAAAACGGGCCCTGATGTGGGATGACACCGTTTTTAGCCCATATCTTTGGAAATATCATAGCTAGAACACTTTGGCTAGCGCCATTGGATTCGTGAGACGATTTCCGATTTTTCTAGGGGTCCGGGAATTTTCTAAATTCGATTTTTTCGTTTTTCGCGTTTTTCTCGGCTCCTGGGCCTCCTAGAGCAAACCGGGCCCGGATTTGGGATCACACGGTTTTTCGTCCCTATCTTTGGAAATATCACAGCTAGGACAATTTGGCTGGCGCCATTGGATTCGCAATACGATTTCCGATTTTTCTAGGGGTCCGAGAATTTTCTAAAGTCGATTTTTTCGTTTTTCGCGTTTTTCTCGGCTCCTGGGCCTCCTAGAGCAAAACGGGCCCGGATTTGGGATCACACGGTTTTTCGTCCCTATCTTTGGAAATATCATAGCTAGGACAATTTGGCTGGCGCCATTGGATTCGCAATACGATTTCCGATTTTTCTAGGGGTCCGGGAATTTTCTAAAGTCGATTGTTTGGTTTTTCGCGTTTTTCTCGGCTCTTGGGCCTCCTAGAGCAAAACGGGCCCGGATTTGGGATCACACCGTTTTTCGTCCATTTCTTTGGAACTATAATATCTAGGGTAATTTGTTCGGCGGCATTGGAATCGTGAGACGATTTCCGATTTTTCTAGGGGTCCGCGAATTGCCCACAGTAGATTTTTTCGTTTTTCGCATTTTTCTCGGCTCCTGGGCCTCTTAGAGCAAAACGGGCCCTGATTTGGGATCACACCGTTTTTAGCCCATATCTTTGGAAATATCATAGCGAGAACACTTTGGCTACCGCCATTGGATTCGTGAGACGATTTCCGATTTTTCTAGGGGTCCGGGAATTTTCTAAAGTCGATTTTTTCGTTTTTCGCATTTCTCTCGGCTCCTGGGCCTCCTAGAGCAAAACGGGCCCTGATGTGGGATGACACCGTTTTTAGCCCATATCTTTGGAAATATCATAGCTAGAACACTTTGGCTAGCGCCATTGGATTCGTGAGACGATTTCCGATTTTTCTAGGGGTCCGGGAATTTTCTAAATTCGATTTTTTCGTTTTTCGCGTTTTTCTCGGCTCCTGGGCCTCCTAGAGCAAACCGGGCCCGGATTTGGGATCACACGGTTTTTCGTCCCTATCTTTGGAAATATCACAGCTAGGACAATTTGGCTGGCGCCATTGGATTCGCAATACGATTTCCGATTTTTCTAGGGGTCCGGGAATTTTCTAAAGTCGATTGTTTGGTTTTTCGCGTTTTTCTCGGCTCTTGGGCCTCCTAGAGAAAAACGGGCCCGGATTTGGGATCACACCGTTTTTCGTCCATTTCTTTGGAACTATAATATCTAGGGTAATTTGTTCGGCGGCATTGGAATCGTGAGACGATTTCCGATTTTTCTAGGGGTCCGCGAATTGCCCACAGTAGATTTTTTCGTTTTGCGAAAATCACACCGTTTTTTGACCATATCTTTGGAAATATCATAGCTAGGACAATTTGACGGGCCTCATTGGATTCGTGAGACGATTTCCGATTCTTCTAGGGGTCCGGGAATTGTCCATAGTCGATTTTTTGGTTTTTCGCATTTTTCTCGGCTCCTGGGCCTCCTAGAGCAAAACGGGCCCTGATTTGGGATGACACCGTTTTTAGCCCATATCTTTGGAAATATCATAGCTAGAACACTTTGGCTAGCGCCATTGGATTCGTGAGACGATTTCCGATTTTTCTAGGGGTCCGGGAATTTTCTCAAGTCGATTTTTTCGTTTTTCGCGTTTTTCTGGGCTCATATGCCTCCTAGGGCAAAAAGGGTCTGGATTTTGGAGCCCACCGTTTTACTTCCATATCTTTGGAAATATACTAGTCACCCGTCGAAGCGCATCAGTTCGATTCTTCGGCGCCTGCGCATTAGTCCGATGCCTCTGCGCGTGCTCGTCGGTTCGATTTCTCCGCACCTGCGCATCAGTCCGATTGCTCTCCGCCTGCGCATCAGTCCGACTCCTATGGCTCCTGCGCATCAGTCCGGTTCTTCTGCACATGCGCATCAGTGCGACTCCCCTGCGCCTGAGCGTCAGTCCGAGCCTCCTGCTCCTGCGCATCAGTCCGAATCCTCTGCGCCTGCGCATCAATCGGATTTTTCTGCGCATGCCCATCAGTTCGATTGCTCTCCGCCTGCACATCAGTCCAACTCCTGTGGCTCCTAGAGCAAAAAAGGCCCGGATTTGGGATCACACCGTTTTCCGTCGATATCTTTGGAACTATAAATTACTAGGGTATATAAATTACTAGGGTAATTTGTTCGGCGCTATTGGATTCGCGAGACGATTTACGATTTTTCTACGGGTCCAGGACTTTTCTAAAGTTGATTTTTTCGTTTTTCGCGTTTTTCTCGGCTCCTGGGCCTCCTAGAGCCAAACGGGCCCGGATTTGGGATCACACCGTTCTTCGTCCATATCTTTGGAAATATCATAGCTAGGGCAATTTGGCTGGCGCCATTTGATTCGTGAGACGATTTCCGATTTCTCTAGGGGTCCGCGAATTGTCCACAGTCGATTTTGTCGTTTTTCGCATTTTTCTCGGCTCGTGGGCCTCCTAGAGCAAAACGGGCCCTGATGTGGGATGACACCGTTTTTAGCCCATATCTTTGGAAATATCATAGCTAGAACACTTTGGCTAGCGCCATTGGATTCGTGAGACGATTTCCGATTTTTCTAGGGGTCCAGGAATTTTCTAAATTCGATTTTTTCGTTTTTCGCGTTTTTCTCGGCTCCTGGGCCTCCTAGAGCAAACCGGGCCCGGATTTGGGATCACACGGTTTTTCGTCCCTATCTTTGGAAATATCACAGCTAGGACAATTTGGCTGGCGCCATTGGATTCGCAATACGATTTCCGATTTTTCTAGGGGTCCGAGAATTTTCTAAAGTCGATTTTTTCGTTTTTCGCGTTTTTCTCGGCTCCTGGACCTCCTAGAGCAAAATGGGCCCTGATTTGGGATGACACCGTTTTTAGCCCATATCTTTGGAAATATCATAGCTAGAACACTTTGGCTAGCGCCATTGGATTCGTGAGACGATTTCCGATTTTTCTAGGGGTCCGGGAATTTTCTAAAGTCGATTCTTTCGTTTTTCGCGTTTTTCTCGGATCCTGGGCCTCCTAGAGCCAAACGGGCGCGGATTTGGGATCACACCGTTCTTCGCCCATATCTTTGGAAATATCATAGCTAGGGTTATTTGGCTGGCGCCATTGGATTCGTGAGACGATTTCCGATTTTTCTAGGGGTCCGGGAATTTTCTAAAGTCGATATTTTCGATTTTCGCGTTTTTCTGGGCTCCTATGCCTCCTAGGGCCAAACGGGCCCGGATTTGGGATCACACCGTTCTTCGCCCATAACTTTGGAACTATAATATCTAGGGTAATTTGTTCGCGCGGCATCGGATTCGTGAGATGATTTCCGATTTTTCTAGGGGTCCGGGAATTGTCCACAGTCGATTTTTTGGTTTTTCGCGTTTTTCTCGGCTCCTGGGCCTCCTAGAGCCAAACGGGCCTGGATTTGGGATCACACCGTTCTTCGCCCATATCTTTGGAAATATCATAGCTAGGGCAATTTGGCTGGCGCCATTGGATTCGTGAGACGATTTCCGATTTTTCTAGGGGTCCGCGAATTGTCCACAGTCGTTTTTTTCGTTTTTCGCATTTTTCTCGGCTCCTGGGCCTCTTAGAGCAAAACGGGCCCTGATTTGGGATCACACCGTTTTTAGCCCATATCTTTGGAAATATCATAGCGAAAACACTTTGGCTACCGCCATTGGATTCGTGAGACGATTTCCGATTTTTCTAAGGGTCCGGGACTTTTCTAAAGTCGATTTTTTCGTTTTTCGCGTTTTTCTCGGCTCCTGGGCCTCCTAGAGCAAAACGGGCCCGGATTTGGGATCACACCGTTTTTCGTCCATATCTTTGGAAATATCATAGCTAGGACAATTTGGCTGGCTCCATTGGATTCGTGAGACGATTTCCTATTTTTCTAGGGGTCCGGGACTTTTCTAAAGTCGATTCTTTCGTTTTTCGCGTTTTTCTCGGCTCCTGGGCCTCCGAGAGAAAAATGGGCCCGGATTTGGGATCACACCGTTTTTCGTCCATATCTTTGGAAATATCATAGCTAGGACAATTTGGCTGGCGCCATTGGATTCGCAATACGATTTCCGATTTTTCTAGGGGTCCGGGAATTTTCTAAAGTCGATTTTTTCGTTTTTCGCGTTTTTCTCGGCTCCTGGCCCTCCTAGAGCAGAACGGGCCCTCATTTGGGATCACAGCGTTTTTAGCCCATATCTTTGGAAATATCATAGCTAGAACACTTTGGCTAGCGTCATTGGAATCGTAAGACGATTTCCGATTTTTCTAGGGGTCCGCGAATTGCCCACAGTACATTTTTTCGTTTTGCGCGTTTTTCTCGGCTCCTGGCCCTCCTAGAGCAAAACGGGCCCGGATTTGGGATCACACCGTTTTTCGTCCATTTCTTTGGAACTATAATATCTAGGGTAATTTGTTCGGCGGCATTGGATTCGTGAGATGATTTCCGATTTTTCTAGGGGTCCGGGAATTGTCCACAGTCGATTTTTTCGTTTTTCGCATTTTTCTCGGCTCCTGGCCCTCCTAGAAGAAAACGGGCCCGGATTTGGGATCACAACGTTTTTTGTCCATATCGTTGGAAATATCATAGCTAGGATAATTTGGCTGGCGCCATTGGATTCGCGAGACGATTTCCGATTTTTCTAGGGGTCCGGGAATTTTCTAAAGTCGATTTTTTCGATTTTCGCGTTTTTCTCGGCTCCTGGGCCTCCTAGAGCAAAACGGACCCGGATTTGGGATCACACCGTTTTTTGTCCATATCTTTGGAAATATCATAGCTAGGATAATTTGGCTGGCGCCATTGGAATCGTGAGACGATTTCCGATTTTTCTAGGGGTCCGCGAATTGCCCACAGTAGATTTTTTCGTTTTGCGAAAATCACACCGTTTTTTGACCATATCTTTGGAAATATCATAGCTAGGACAATTTGACTGGCCTCATTGGATTCGTGAGACGATTTCCGATTTTTCTAGGGGTCCGGGAATTTTCTAAAGTCGATTTTTTCGTTTTTCGCGTTTTTTTGGGCTCCTATGACTCCTAGGGCAAAAAGGGTCTGGATTTTGGAGCCCACCGTTTTACTTCCATATCTTTGGAAATATACTAGTCACCCGTCGAAGCGCATCAGTTCGATTCTTCGGCGCCTGCGCATTAGTCCGATGCCTCTGCGCGTGCTCGTCGGTTCGATTTCTCCGCACCTGCGCAGCAGGCCGATTGCTCTCCGCCTGCGCATCAGTCCGACTCCTATGGCTCCTGCGCATCAGTCCGGTTCTTCTGCACATGCGCATCAGTGCGACTCCCCTGCGCCTGAGCGTCAGTCCGAGCCTCCTGCTCCTGCGCATCAGTCCGAATCCTCTGCGTCTGCGCATCAATCGGATTTTTCTGCGCATGCCCATCAGTTCGATTGCTCTCCGCCTGCACATCAGTCCAACTCCTGTGGCTCCTAGAGCAAAAAAGGCCCGGATTTGGGATCACACCGTTTTCCGTCGATATCTTTGGAACTATAAATTACTAGGGTATATAAATTACTAGGGTAATTTGTTCGGCTCTATTGGATTCGCGAGACGATTTACGATTTTTCTACGGGTCCGGGACTTTTCTCAAGTTGATTTTTTCGTTTTTCGCGTTTTTCTCGGCTCCTGGGCCTCCTAGAGCCAAACGGGCCTGGATTTGGGATCACACCGTTCTTCGCCCATATCTTTGGAAATATCATAGCTAGGGCAATTTGGCTGGCGCCATTGGATTCGTGAGACGATTTCCGATTTTTCTAGGGGTCCGCGAATTGTCCACAGTCGTTTTTTTCGTTTTTCGCATTTTTCTCGGCTCCTGGGCCTCTTAGAGCAAAACGGGCCCTGATTTGGGATCACACCGTTTTTAGCCCATATCTTTGGAAATATCATAGCGAAAACACTTTGGCTACCGCCATTGGATTCGTGAGACGATTTCCGATTTTTCTAAGGGTCCGGGACTTTTCTAAAGTCGATTTTTTCGTTTTTCGCGTTTTTCTCGGCTCCTGGGCCTCCTAGAGCAAAACGGGCCCGGATTTGGGATCACACCGTTTTTCGTCCATATCTTTGGAAATATCATAGCTAGGACAATTTGGCTGGCTCCATTGGATTCGTGAGACGATTTCCTATTTTTCTAGGGGTCCGGGACTTTTCTAAAGTCGATTCTTTCGTTTTTCGCGTTTTTCTCGGCTCCTGGGCCTCCGAGAGCAAAATGGGCCCGGATTTGGGATCACACCGTTTTTCGTCCATATCTTTGGAAATATCATAGCTAGGACAATTTGGCTGGCGCCATTGGATTCGCAATACGATTTCCGATTTTTCTAGGGGTCCGGGAATTTTCTAAAGTCGATTTTTTCGTTTTTCGCGTTTTTCTCGGCTCCTGGGCCTCCTAGAGCAAAACGGGCCCGGATTTGGGATCACACCGTTTTTCGTCCATATCTTTGGAAATATCATAGCTAGGACAATTTGGCTGGCACCATTGGATTCGTGAGAGGATTTCCGATTTTTCTAGGGGTCCGGGAATTTTCTAAAGTCGATTTTTTGGTTTTTCGCGTTTTTCTCGGCTCCTGGGCCTCCTAGAGCAAAATGGGCCCTGATTTGGGATGACACCGTTTTTAGCCCATATCTTTGGAAATATCATAGCTAGAACACTTTGGCTAGCGCCATTGGATTCGTGAGACGATTTCCGATTTTTCTAGGGGTCCGGGAATTTTCTAAAGTCGATTTTTTGGTTTTTCGCGTTTTTCTCGCCTCCTGGGCCTCCTAGAGCAAAATGGGCCCTGATTTGGGATGACACCGTTTTTAGCCCATATCTTTGGAAATATCATAGCTAGAACACTTTGGCTAGCGCCATTGGATTCGTGAGACGATTTCCGATTTTTCTAAGGGTCCGGGAATTTTCTAAAGTCGATTTTTTCGTTTTTCGCGTTTTTCTCGGATCCTGGGCCTCCTAGAGCCAAACGGGCGCGGATGTGGGATCACACCGTTCTTCGCCCATATCTTTGGAAATATCATAGCTAGGGCTATTTGGCTGGCGCCATTGGATTCGTGAGACGATTTCCGATTTTTCTAGGGGTCCGGGAATTTTCTAAAGTCGATTTTTTCGATTTTCGCGTTTTTCTGGGCTCCTATGCCTCCTAGGGCCAAACGGGCCCGGATTTGGGATCACACCGTTCTTCGCCCCTAACTTTGGAAATATCATAGCTAGGGCAATTTGGCTGGCGCCATTGGATTCGTGAGGCGATTTCCGATTTTTCTAGGGGTCCGCGAATTGTCCACAGTCGTTTTTTTCGTTTTTCGCATTTTTCTCGGCTCCTGGGCCTCTTAGAGCAAAACGGGCCCTGATTTGGGATCACACCGTTTTTAGCCCATATATTTGGAAATATCATAGCGAGAACACTTTGGCTACCGCCATTGGATTCGTGAGACGATTTCCGATTTTTCTAAGGGTCCGGGACTTTTCTAAAGTCGATTTTTTCGTTTTTCGCGTTTTTCTCGGCTCCTGGGCCTCCTAGAGCAAAACGGGCCCGGATTTGGGATCACACGGTTTTTCGTCCCTATCTTTGGAAATATCATAGCTAGGACAATTTGGCTGGCGCCATTGGATTCGTGAGAGGATTTCTGATTTTTCTAGGGGTCCGGGAATTTTCTAAAGTCGATTTTTTGGTTTTTCGCGTTTTTCTCGGCTCCTGGGTCTCCTAGAGCCAAACGGGCCCGGATTTGGGATCACACCGTTCTTCGCCCATGTCTTTGGAAATATCATAGCTAGGGCAATTTGGCTGGCGCCATTTGATTCGTGAGACGATTTCCGATTTTTCTAGGGGTCCGCGAATTGTCCACAGTCGATTTTTTCGTTTTTCGCATTTTTCTCGGCTCGTGGGCCTCCTAGAGCAAAACGGGCCCTGATTTGGGATGACACGGTTTTTCGTCCGTATCTTTGGAAATATCATAGCTAGGACAATTTGGCTGGCGCCATTGGATTCGTGAGACGATTTGCTATTTTTCTAGGGGTCCGGGAATTTTCTAAAGTCGATTTTTTCGTTTTTCGCGTTTTTCTCGGCTCCTGGGCCTCCTAGAGCAGAACGGGCCCGGATTTGGGATCACACCGTTTTTCGTCCATTTCTTTGGAACTATCATAGCTAGGATAATTTGGCTGGCGCCATTGGAATCGTGAGACGATTTCCGATTTTTTTAGGGGTCCGCGAATTGCCCACAGTAGATTTTTTCGTTTTGCGAAAATCACACCGTTTTTTGACCATATCTTTGGAAATATCATAGCTAGGACAATTTGACTGGCCTCATTGGATGCGTGAGACGATTTCCGATTTTTCTAGGGGTCCGGGAATTTTCTAAAGTCGATTTTTTCGTTTTTCGCGTTTTTCTCGGCTCCTGGCCCTCCTAGAGCAGAACGGGCCCTCATTTGGGATCACAGCGTTTTTAGCCCATATCTTTGGAAATATCATAGCTAGAACACTTTGGCTAGCGTCATTGGAATCGTAAGACGATTTCCGATTTTTCTAGGGGTCCGCGAATTGCCCACAGTACATTTTTTCGTTTTGCGCGTTTTTCTCGGCTCCTGGCCCTCCTATAGCAAAACGCGGCCGGATTTGGGATCACACCGTTTTCCCCCATATCTTTGGAAATATCACAGCTAGGACCATTTGGATGGCGCCATTGGATTCGCGATACGATTTCCGATTTTTCTAGGGGTCCGGGAATTTTCTAAAGTCGATTTTTTCGTTTTTCGCATTTTTCTCGGCTGCTGGCCCTCCTAGAAGAAAACGGGCCCGGATTTGGGATCACACCGTTTTTTGTCCATATCGTTGGAAATATCATAGCTAGGATAATTTGGCTGGCGCCATTGGATTCGCGAGAAGATTTCCGATTTTTCTAGGGGTCCGGGAATTTTCTAAAGTCGATTTTTTCGATTTTCGCGTTTTTCTCGGCTCCTGGGCCTCCTAGAGCAAAACGGACCCGGATTTGGGATCACACCGTTTTTTGTCCATATCTTTGGAAATATCATAGCTAGAACACTTTGGCTAGCGTCATTGGAATCGTGAGACGATTTCCGATTTTTCTAGGGGTCCGCGAATTGCCCACAGTCGATTTTTTCGTTTTTCGCATTTTTCTCGGCTCCTGGCCTTCCTAGAGCAAAACGGGCCCGGATTTGGTATCACACCGTTTTTCGTCCATATCTTTGGAAATATCATAGCTAGGACAATTTGGCTGGCGCCCTTGGATTCGTGAGAGGAGTTCCAATTTTTCTAGGGGTCCGGGAATTTTCTAAAGTCGATTTTTTCGCTTTTGGCGTTTTTCTCGGCTCCTTGCCCTCCTATAGCAAAACGCGGCCGGATTTGGGATCACACCGTTTTCCCCCATATCTTTGGAAATATCACAGCTAGGACCATTTGGATGGCGCCATTGGATTCGCGATACGATTTCCGATTTTTCTAGGGGTCCGGGAATTTTCTAAAGTCGATTTTTTCGTTTTTCGCGTTTTTCTCGGCTCCTGGCACTGCTAGAGCAAAACGGGCCCGGATTTGGGATCACACGGTTTTTCGTCCCTATCTTTGGAAATATCACAGCTAGGGCAATTTGGCTGGCGCCATTGGATTCGTGTGACGATTTCCGATTTTTCTAAGGGTCCGGGACTTTTCTCGGCTCCTGGGCCTCCTAGAGCAAAACGGGCCCGGATTTGGGATCACACCGTTTTTCGTCCATTTCTTTGGAACTATAATATCTAGGGTAATTTGTTCGGCGGCATTGGATTCGTGAGATGATTTCCGATTTTTCTAGGGGTCCGGGAATTGTCAACAGTCGATTTTTTGGTTTTTCGCGTTTTTCTCGGCTCCTGGGCCTCCTAGAGCCAAACGGGCCTGGATTTCAGATCACACCGTTCTTCGCCCATATCTTTGGAAATATCATAGCTAGGGCAATTTGGCTGGCGCCATTGGATTCGTGAGATGATTTCCGATTTTTCTAGGGGTCCGGGAATTGTCCACAGTCGATTTTTTCGTTTTTCGCATTTTTCTCGGCTCCTGGCCCTCCTAGAAGAAAACGGGCCCGGATTTGGGATCACACCGTTTTTTGTCCATTTCTTTGGAACTATCATAGCTAGGATAATTTGGCTGGCGCCATTGGAATCGTGAGACGATTTCCGATTTTTCTAGGGGTCCGCGAATTGCCCACAGTAGATTTTTTCGTTTTGCGAAAATCACACCGTTTTTTGACCATATCTTTGGAAATATCATAGCTAGGACAATTTGACTGGCCTCATTGGATTCGTCAGACGATTTCCGATTTTTCTAGGGGTCCGGGAATTTTCTAAAGTCGATTTTTTCGTTTTTCGCGTTTTTCTCGGCTCCTGGCCCTCCTAGAGCAGAACGGCCCCTCATTTGTGATCACAGCATTTTTAGCCGATATCTTTGGAAATATCATAGCTAGAACACTTTGGCTAGCGTCATTGGAATCGTGAGACGATTTCCGATTTTTCTAGGGGTCCGCGAATTGCCCACAGTCGATTTTTTCGTTTTTCGCATTTTTCTCGGCTCCTGGCCCTCCTAGAGCAACACGGGCCCGGATTTGGTATCACACCGTTTTTCGTCCATATCTTTGGAAATATCATAGCTAGGACAATTTGGCTGGCGCCATTGGATTCGTGAGACGATTTCCGATTTTTCTAGGGGTCCGGGAATTTTCTAAAGTCGATTTTTTCGTTTTTCGCATTTTTCTCGGCTGCTGGCCCTCCTAGAGCAAAACGGGCCCGGATTTGGGATCACACCGTTTTTAGCCCATATCTTTGGAAATATCATAGCTAGAACACTTTGGCTAGCGCCATTGGATTCGTGAGACGATTTCCGATTTTTCTAGGGGTCCGGGAATTTTCTAAAGTCGATTTTTTCGTTTTTCGCGTTTTTCTCGGATCCTGGGCCTCCTAGAGCCAAACGGGCGCGGATGTGGGATCACACCGTTCTTCGCCCATATCTTTGGAAATATCATAGCTAGGGCTATTTGGCTGGCGCCATTGGATTCGTGAGACGATTTCCTATTTTTCTAGGGGTCCGGGACTTTTCTAAAGTCGATTCTTTCGTTTTTCGCGTTTTTCTCGGCTCCTGGGCCTCCGAGAGCAAAATGGGCCCGGATTTGGGATCACACCGTTTTTCGTCCATATCTTTGGAAATATCATAGCTAGGACAATTTGGCTGCCGCCATTGGATTCGTGAGACGATTTCCGATTTTTCTAGGGGTCCGCGAATTTTCTAAAGTCGATTTTTTCGTTTTTCGCGTTTTTCTGGGCTCCTATGCCTCCTAGGGCAAAAAGGTTCTGGATTTTGGAGCCCACCGTTTTACTTCCATATCTTTGGAAATATACTAGTCACCCGTCGAAGCGCATCAGTTCGATTCTTCGGCGCCTGCGCATTAGTCCGATGCCTCTGCGCGTGCTCGTCGGTTCGATTTCTCCGCACCTGCGCATCAGGCCGATTGCTCTCCGCCTGCGCATCAGTCCGACTCCTATGGCTCCTGCGCATCAGTCCGGTTCTTCTGCACATGCGCATCAGTGCGACTCCCCTGCGCCTGAGCGTCAGTCCTAGCCTCCTGCTCCTGCGCATCAGTCCGAATCCTCTGCGTCTGCGCATCAATCGGATTTTTCTGCGCATGCCCATCAGTTCGATTGCTCTCCGCCTGCACATCAGTCCAATTCCTGTGGCTCCTAGAGCAAAAAAGGCCCGGATTTGGGATCACACTGTTTTCCGTCGATATCTTTGGAACTATAAATTACTAGGGTATATAAATTACTAGGGTAATTTGTTCGGCGCTATTGGATTCGCGACACGATTTACGATTTTTCTACCGGTCCGGGACTTTTCTCAAGTTGATTTTTTCGTTTTTCGCGTTTTTCTCGGCTCCTGGGCCTCCTAGAGCCAAACGGGCCTGGATTTGGGATCACACCGTTCTTCGCCCATATATTTGGAAATATCATAGCTAGGGCAATTTGGCTGGCGCCATTGGATTCGTGAGACGATTTCCGATTTTTCTAGGGGTCCGCGAATTGTCCACAGTCGTTTTTTTCGTTTTTCGCGTTTTTCTCGGCTCCTGGGCCTCCTAGAGCAAAACGGGCCCGGATTTGGGATCACACCGTTTTTCGTCCATATCTTTGGAAATATCATAGCTAGGACAATTTGGCGGGCGCCATTGGAATCGTGAGACGATTTCCTATTTTTCTAGGGGTCCGGGAATTTTCTAAAGTCAATTTTTTCGTTTTTCGCGTTTTTCTCGGCTCCCGGGCCTCCTAGAGCAAAACGGGCCCGGATTTGGCATCACACGGTTTTTCGTCCCTATCTTTGGAAATATCACAGCTAGGACAATTTGGCTGGCGCCATTGGATTCGCAATACGATTTCCGATTTTTCTAGGGGTCCGGGAATTTTCTAAAGTCGATTTTTTCGTTTTTCGCGTTTTTCTCGGCTCCTGGGCCTCCTAGAGCAAAACGGGCCCGGATTTGGGATCACACCGTTTTTCGTCCATATCTTTGGAAATATCATAGCTAGGACAATTTGGCTGGCACCATTGGATTCGTGAGAGGATTTCCGATTTTTCTAGGGGTCCGGGAATTTTCTAAAGTCGATTTTTTGGTTTTTCGCGTTTTTCTCGGCTCCTGGGCCTCCTAGAGCCAAACGGGCCCGGATTTGGGATCACACCGTTCTTCGCCCATATCTTTGGGAATATCGTAGCTAGGGCAATTTGGCTGGCGCCATTTGATTCGTTAGACGATTTCCGATTTTTCTAGGGGTCCGCGAATTGTCCACAGTCGATTTTTTCGTTTTTCGCATTTTTCTCGGCTCCTTGGCCTCTTCGAGCCAAACGGGCCCGGATTTGGACTCAGACCGATTTTCGCCCATTTCTTTGGAACTATAATATCTAGGGTAATTTGTTCGGCGGCATTGGATTCGTGAGATGATTTCCGATTTTTCTAGGGGTCCGGGAATTGTCCACAGTCGATTTTTTGGTTTTTCGCATTTTTCTCGGCTCCTGGGCCTCTTAGAGCAAAACGGGCCCTCATTTGGGATCACAGCGTTTTTAGCCCATATCTTTGGAAATATCATAGCTAGAACACTTTGGCTAGCGTCATTGGAATCGTTAGACGATTTCCGATTTTTCTAGGGGTCCGCGAATTGCCCACAGTCGATTTTTTCGTTTTTCGCATTTTTCTCGGCTCCTGGCCCTCCTAGAAGAAAACGGGCCCGGATTTGGGATCACACCGTTTTTTGTCCATATCGTTGGAAATATCATAGCTAGGATAATTTGGCTGGCGCCATTGGATTCGCGAGAAGATTTCCGATTTTTCTAGGGGTCCGGGAATTTTCTAAAGTCGATTTTTTCGATTTTCGCGTTTTTCTCGGCTCCTGGGCCTCCTAGAGCAAAACGGACCCGGATTTGGGATCACACCGTTTTTTGTCCATATCTTTGGAAATATCATAGCTAGAACACTTTGGCTAGCGTCATTGGAATCGTGAGACGATTTCCGATTTTTCTAGGGGTCCGCGAATTGCCCACAGTCGATTTTTTCGTTTTTCGCATTTTTCTCGGCTCCTGGCCTTCCTAGAGCAAAACGGGCCCGGATTTGGTATCACACCGTTTTTCGTCCATATCTTTGGAAATATCATAGCTAGGACAATTTGGCTGGCGCCCTTGGATTCGTGAGAGGAGTTCCAATTTTTCTAGGGGTCCGGGAATTTTCTAAAGTCGATTTTTTCGCTTTTGGCGTTTTTCTCGGCTCCTTGCCCTCCTATAGCAAAACGCGGCCGGATTTGGGATCACACCGTTTTCCCCCATATCTTTGGAAATATCACAGCTAGGACCATTTGGATGGCGCCATTGGATTCGCGATACGATTTCCGATTTTTCTAGGGGTCCGGGAATTTTCTAAAGTCGATTTTTTCGTTTTTCGCGTTTTTCTCGGCTCCTGGCACTGCTAGAGCAAAACGGGCCCGGATTTGGGATCACACGGTTTTTCGTCCCTATCTTTGGAAATATCACAGCTAGGGCAATTTGGCTGGCGCCATTGGATTCGTGTGACGATTTCCGATTTTTCTAAGGGTCCGGGACTTTTCTCGGCTCCTGGGCCTCCTAGAGCAAAACGGGCCCGGATTTGGGATCACACCGTTTTTCGTCCATTTCTTTGGAACTATAATATCTAGGGTAATTTGTTCGGCGGCATTGGATTCGTGAGATGATTTCCGATTTTTCTAGGGGTCCGGGAATTGTCCACAGTCGATTTTTTGGTTTTTCGCGTTTTTCTCGGCTCCTGGGCCTCCTAGAGCCAAACGGGCCTGGATTTCAGATCACACCGTTCTTCGCCCATATCTTTGGAAATATCATAGCTAGGGCAATTTGGCTGGCGCCATTGGATTCGTGAGATGATTTCCGATTTTTCTAGGGGTCCGGGAATTGTCCACAGTCGATTTTTTCGTTTTTCGCATTTTTCTCGGCTCCTGGCCCTCCTAGAAGAAAACGGGCCCGGATTTGGGATCACACCGTTTTTTGTCCATTTCTTTGGAACTATCATAGCTAGGATAATTTGGCTGGCGCCATTGGAATCGTGAGACGATTTCCGATTTTTCTAGGGGTCCGCGAATTGCCCACAGTAGATTTTTTCGTTTTGCGAAAATCACACCGTTTTTTGACCATATCTTTGGAAATATCATAGCTAGGACAATTTGACTGGCCTCATTGGATTCGTCAGACGATTTCCGATTTTTCTAGGGGTCCGGGAATTTTCTAAAGTCGATTTTTTCGTTTTTCGCGTTTTTCTCGGCTCCTGGCCCTCCTAGAGCAGAACGGCCCCTCATTTGTGATCACAGCATTTTTAGCCCATATCTTTGGAAATATCATAGCTAGAACACTTTGGCTAGCGTCATTGGAATCGTGAGACGATTTCCGATTTTTCTAGGGGTCCGCGAATTGCCCACAGTCGATTTTTTCGTTTTTCGCATTTTTCTCGGCTCCTGGCCCTCCTAGAGCAACACGGGCCCGGATTTGGTATCACACCGTTTTTCGTCCATATCTTTGGAAATATCATAGCTAGGACAATTTGGCTGGCGCCATTGGATTCGTGAGACGATTTCCGATTTTTCTAAGGGTCCGGGACTTTTCTAAAGTCGATTTTTTGGTTTTTCGCGTTTTTCTCGGCTCCTGGGCCTCCTAGAGCAAAACGGGCCCGGATTTGGGATCACACCGTTTTTAGCCCATATCTTTGGAAATATCATAGCTAGAACACTTTGGCTAGCGCCATTGGATTCGTGAGACGATTTCCGATTTTTCTAGGGGTCCGGGAATTTTCTAAAGTCGATTTTTTCGTTTTTCGCGTTTTTCTCGGATCCTGGGCCTCCTAGAGCCAAACGGGCGCGGATGTGGGATCACACCGTTCTTCGCCCATATCTTTGGAAATATCATAGCTAGGGCTATTTGGCTGGCGCCATTGGATTCGTGAGACGATTTCCTATTTTTCTAGGGGTCCGGGACTTTTCTAAAGTCGATTCTTTCGTTTTTCGCGTTTTTCTCGGCTCCTGGGCCTCCGAGAGCAAAATGGGCCCGGATTTGGGATCACACCGTTTTTCGTCCATATCTTTGGAAATATCATAGCTAGGACAATTTGGCTGCCGCCATTGGATTCGTGAGACGATTTCCGATTTTTCTAGGGGTCCGCGAATTTTCTAAAGTCGATTTTTTCGTTTTTCGCGTTTTTCTGGGCTCCTATGCCTCCTAGGGCAAAAAGGTTCTGGATTTTGGAGCCCACCGTTTTACTTCCATATCTTTGGAAATATACTAGTCACCCGTCGAAGCGCATCAGTTCGATTCTTCGGCGCCTGCGCATTAGTCCGATGCCTCTGCGCGTGCTCGTCGGTTCGATTTCTCCGCACCTGCGCATCAGGCCGATTGCTCTCCGCCTGCGCATCAGTCCGACTCCTATGGCTCCTGCGCATCAGTCCGGTTCTTCTGCACATGCGCATCAGTGCGACTCCCCTGCGCCTGAGCGTCAGTCCTAGCCTCCTGCTCCTGCGCATCAGTCCGAATCCTCTGCGTCTGCGCATCAATCGGATTTTTCTGCGCATGCCCATCAGTTCGATTGCTCTCCGCCTGCACATCAGTCCAATTCCTGTGGCTCCTAGAGCAAAAAAGGCCCGGATTTGGGATCACACCGTTTTCCGTCGATATCTTTGGAACTATAAATTACTAGGGTATATAAATTACTAGGGTAATTTGTTCGGCGCTATTGGATTCGCGAGACGATTTACGATTTTTCTACCGGTCCGGGACTTTTCTCAAGTTGATTTTTTCGTTTTTCGCGTTTTTCTCGGCTCCTGGGCCTCCTAGAGCCAAACGGGCCTGGATTTGGGATCACACCGTTCTTCGCCCATATATTTGGAAATATCATAGCTAGGGCAATTTGGCTGGCGCCATTGGATTCGTGAGACGATTTCCGATTTTTCTAGGGGTCCGCGAATTGTCCACAGTCGTTTTTTTCGTTTTTCGCATTTTTCTCGGCTCCTGGGCCTCTTAGAGCAAAACGGGCCCTGATTTGGGATCACACCGTTTTTAGCCCATATCTTTGGAAATATCATAGCGAGAACACTTTGGCTACCGCCATTGGATTCGTGAGACGATTTCCGATTTTTCTAAGGGTCCGGGACTTTTCTAAAGTCGATTTTTTCGTTTTTCGCGTTTTTCTCGGCTCCTGGGCCTCCTAGAGCAAAACGGGCCCGGATTTGGGATCACACCGTTTTTCGTCCATATCTTTGGAAATATCATAGCTAGGACAATTTGGCGGGCGCCATTGGAATCGTGAGACGATTTCCTATTTTTCTAGGGGTCCGGGAATTTTCTAAAGTCAATTTTTTCGTTTTTCGCGTTTTTCTCGGCTCCCGGGCCTCCTAGAGCAAAACGGGCCCGGATTTGGCATCACACGGTTTTTCGTCCCTATCTTTGGAAATATCACAGCTAGGACAATTTGGCTGGCGCCATTGGATTCGCAATACGATTTCCGATTTTTCTAGGGGTCCGGGAATTTTCTAAAGTCGATTTTTTCGTTTTTCGCGTTTTTCTCGGCTCCTGGGCCTCCTAGAGCAAAACGGGCCCGGATTTGGGATCACACCGTTTTTCGTCCATATCTTTGGAAATATCATAGCTAGGACAATTTGGCTGGCACCATTGGATTCGTGAGAGGATTTCCGATTTTTCTAGGGGTCCGGGAATTTTCTAAAGTCGATTTTTTGGTTTTTCGCGTTTTTCTCGGCTCCTGGGCCTCCTAGAGCCAAACGGGCCCGGATTTGGGATCACACCGTTCTTCGCCCATATCTTTGGGAATATCGTAGCTAGGGCAATTTGGCTGGCGGCATTGGATTCGTGAGATGATTTCCGATTTTTCTAGGGGTCCGGGAATTGTCCACAGTCGATTTTTTGGTTTTTCGCATTTTTCTCGGCTCCTGGGCCTCTTAGAGCAAAACGGGCCCTGATTTGGGATCACACCGTTTTTAGCCCATATCTTTGGAAATATCATAGCGAGAACACTTTGGCTACCGCCATTGGATTCGTGAGACGATTTCCGATTTTTCTAAGGGTCCGGGACTTTTCTCGGCTCCTGGGCCTCCTAGAGCAAAACGGGCCCGGATTTGGGATCACACCGTTTTTCGTCCATATCTTTGGAAATATCATAGCTAGGACAATTTGGCTGGCACCATTGGATTCGTGAGAGGATTTCCGATTTTTCTAGGGGTCCGGGAATTTTCTAAAGTCGATTTTTTGGTTTTTCGCGTTTTTCTCGGCTCCTGGGCCTCCTAGAGCCAAACGGGCCCGGATTTGGAATCACACCGTTCTTCGCCCATATCTTTGGAAATATCATAGCTAGGGCAATTTGGCTGGCGCCATTTGATTCGTTAGACGATTTCCGATTTTTCTAGGGGTCCGCGAATTGTCCACAGTCGATTTTTGCGTTTTTCGCATTTTTCTCGGCTCCCTGGCCTCTTAGAGCCAAACGGGCCCGGATTTGGACTCAGACCGATTTTCGCCCATTTCTTTGGAACTATAATATCTAGGGTAATTTGTTCGGCGGCATTGGATTCGTGAGATGATTTCCGATTTTTCTAGGGGTCCGGGAATTGTCCACAGTCGATTTTTTGGTTTTTCGCGTTTTTCTCGGCTCCTGGGCCTCCTAGAGCCAAACGGGCCTGGATTTGGGATCACACCGTTCTTCGCCCATATCTTTGGAAATATCATAGCTAGGGCAATTTGGCTGGCGCCATTGGATTCGTGAGACGATTTCCGATTTTTCTAGGGGTCCGCGAATTGTCCACAGTCGATTTTTTCGTTTTTCGCATTTTTCTCGGCTCTTGGCCCTCCTAGAGCAAAACGGGCCCGGATTTGGGATCACACCGTTTTTCGTCCATTTCTTTGGAACTATCATAGCTAGGATAATTTGGCTGGCGCCATTGGAATCGTGAGACGATTTCCGATTTTTCTAGGGGTCCGCGAATTGCCCACAGTAGATTTTTTCGTTTTGCGAAAATCACACCGTTTTTTGACCATATCTTTGGAAATATCATAGCTAGAACACTTTGGCTAGCGTCATTGGAATCGTGAGACGATTTCCGATTTTTCTAGGGGTCCGCGAATTGCCCACAGTACATTTTTTCGTTTTGCGCGTTTTTCTCGGCTCCTGGCCCTCCTAGAGCAAAACGGGCCCGGATTTGGGATCACACCGTTTTTCGTCCATTTCTTTGGAACTATAATATCTAGGGTAATTTGTTCGGCGGCATTGGATTCGTGAGATGATTTCCGATTTTTCTAGGGGTCCGGGAATTGTCCACAGTCGATTTTTTGGTTTTTCGCGTTTTTCTCGGCTCCTGGGCCTCCTAGAGCCAAACGGGCCTGGATTTGGGATCACACCGTTCTTCGCCCATATCTTTGGAAATATCATAGCTAGGGCAATTTGGCTGGCGCCATTGGATTCGTGAGATGATTTCCGATTTTTCTAGGGATCCGGGAATTTTCTAAAGTCGATTTTTTCGTTTATCGCGTTTTTCTCGGCTCCTGGGCCTCCTAGAGCAAAACGGGCCCGGATTTGGGATCACACGGTTTTTCGTCCGTATCTTTGGAAATGTCATAGCTAGGACAATTTGGCTGGCGCCATTGGATTCGCAATACGATTTCCGATTTTTCTAGGGGTCCGGGAATTTTCTAAAGTCGATTTTTTGGTTTTTCGCGTTTTTCTCGGCTCTTGGGCCTCCTAGAGCAAAACGGGCCCGGATTTGGGATCACACCGTTTTTCGTCCATTTCTTTGGAACTATAATATCTAGGGTAATTTGTTCGGCGGCATTGGATTCGTGAGATGATTTCCGATTTTTCTAGGGGTCCGGGAATTGTCCACAGTCGATTTTTTGGTTTTTCGCGTTTTTCTCGGCTCCTGGGCCTCCTAGAGCCAAACGGGCCTGGATTTGGGATCACACCGTTCTTCGCCCATATATTTGGAAATATCATAGCTAGGGCAATTTGGCTGGCGCCATTGGATTCGTGAGACGATTTCCGATTTTTCTAGGGGTCCGCGAATTGTCCACAGTCGATTTTTTCGTTTTTCGCATTTTTCTCGGCTCCCTGGCCTCTTAGAGCCAAACGGGCCCGGATTTGGACTCAGACCGATTTTCGCCCATTTCTTTGGAACTATAATATCTAGGGTAATTTGTTCGGCGGCATTGGATTCGTGAGATGATTTCCGATTTTTCTAGGGGTCCGGGAATTGTCCACAGTCGATTTTTTGGTTTTTCGCGTTTTTCTCGGCTCCTGGGCCTCCTAGAGCCAAACGGGCCTGGATTTGGGTTCACACCGTTCTTCGCCCATATCTTTGGAAATATCATAGCTAGGGCAATTTGGCTGGCGCCATTGGATTCGTGAGACGATTTCCGATTTTTCTAGGGGTCCGCGAATTGTCCACAGTCGATTTTTTCGTTTTTCGCATTTTTCTCGGCTCTTGGCCCTCCTAGAGCAAAACGGGCCCGGATTTGGGATCACACCGTTTTTCGTCCATTTCTTTGGAACTATCATAGCTAGGATAATTTGGCTGGCGCCATTGGAATCGTGAGACGATTTCCGATTTTTCTAGGGGTCCGCGAATTGCCCACAGTAGATTTTTTCGTTTTGCGAAAATCACACCGTTTTTTGACCATATCTTTGGAAATATCATAGCTAGAACACTTTGGCTAGCGTCATTGGAATCGTGAGACGATTTCCGATTTTTCTAGGGGTCCGCGAATTGCCCACAGTACATTTTTTCGTTTTGCGCGTTTTTCTCGGCTCCTGGCCCTCCTAGAGCAAAACGGGCCCGGATTTGGGATCACACCGTTTTTCGTCCATTTCTTTGGAACTATAATATCTAGGGTAATTTGTTCGGCGGCATTGGATTCGTGAGATGATTTCCGATTTTTCTAGGGGTCCGGGAATTGTCCACAGTCGATTTTTTCGTTTTTCGCATTTTTCTCGGCTCCTGGCCCTCCTAGAAGAAAACGGGCCCGGATTTGGGTTCACACCGTTTTTTGTCCATTTCTTTGGAACTATCATAGCTAGGATAATTTGGCTGGCGCCATTGGAATCGTGAGACGATTTCCGATTTTTCTAGGGGTCCGCGAATTGCCCACAGTAGATTTTTTCGTTTTGCGAAAATCACACCGTTTTTTGACCATATCTTTGGAAATATCATAGCTAGGACAATTTGACTGGCCTCATTGGATTCGTCAGACGATTTCCGATTTTTCTAGGGGTCCGGGAATTTTCTAAAGTCGATTTTTTCGTTTTTCGCGTTTTTCTCGGCTCCTGGCCCTCCTAGAGCAGAACGGGCCCTCATTTGGGATCACAGCGTTTTTAGCCCATATCTTTGGAAATATCATAGCTAGAACACTTTGGCTAGCGTCATTGGAATCGTTAGACGATTTCCGATTTTTCTAGGGGTCCGCGAATTGCCCACAGTCGATTTTTTCGTTTTTCGCATTTTTCTCGGCTCCTGGCCCTCCTAGAGCAAAACGGGCCCGGATTTGGTATCACACCGTTTTTCGTCCATATCTTTGGAAATATCATAGCTAGGACAATTTGGCTGGCGCCCTTGGATTCGTGAGAGGAGTTCCGATTTTTCTAGGGGTCCGGGAATTTTCTAAAGTCGATTTTTTCGTTTTTTGCGTTTTTCTCGGCTCCTGGCCCTCCTATAGCAAAACGCGGCCGGATTTGGGATCACACCGTTTTCCCCCATATCTTTGGAAATATCACAGCTAGGACCATTTGGATGGCGCCATTGGATTCGCGATACGATTTCCGATTTTTCTAGGGGTCCGGGAATTTTCTAAAGTCGATTTTTTCGTTTTTCGCATTTTTCTCGGCTGCTGGCCCTCCTAGAAGAAAACGGGCCCGGATTTGGGATCACACCGTTTTTTGTCCATATCGTTGGAAATATCATAGCTAGGATAATTTGGCTGGCGCCATTGGATTCGCGAGAAGATTTCCGATTTTTCTAGGGGTCCGGGAATTTTCTAAAGTCGATTTTTTTCGATTTTCGCGTTTTTCTCGGCTCCTGGGCCTCCTAGAGCAAAACGGGCCCGGATTTGGGATCACACCGTTTTCCCCCATATCTTTGGAAATATCACAGCTAGGACCATTTGGATGGCGCCATTGTATTCGCGATACGATTTCCGATTTTTCTAGGGGTCCGGGAATTTTCTAAAGTCGATTTTTTCGTTTTTCGCGTTTTTCTCGGCTCCTGGCACTGCTAGAGCAAAACGGGCCCGGATTTGGGATCACACGGTTTTTCGTCCCTATCTTTGGAAATATCACAGCTAGGGCAATTTGGCTGGCGCCATTGGATTCGTGTGACGATTTCCGATTTTTCTAAGGGTCCGGGACTTTTCTCGGCTCCTGGGCCTCCTAGAGCAAAACGGGCCCGGATTTGGGATCACACCGTTTTTCGTCCATTTCTTTGGAACTATAATATCTAGGGTAATTTGTTCGGCGGCATTGGATTCGTGAGATGATTTCCGATTTTTCTAGGGGTCCGGGAATTGTCCACAGTCGATTTTTTGGTTTTTCGCGTTTTTCTCGGCTCCTGGGCCTCCTAGAGCCAAACGGGCCTGGATTTCAGATCACACCGTTCTTCGCCCATATCTTTGGAAATATCATAGCTAGGGCAATTTGGCTGGCGCCATTGGATTCGTGAGATGATTTCCGATTTTTCTAGGGGTCCGGGAATTGTCCACAGTCGATTTTTTCGTTTTTCGCATTTTTCTCGGCTCCTGGCCCTCCTAGAAGAAAACGGGCCCGGATTTGGGATCACACCGTTTTTTGTCCATTTCTTTGGAACTATCATAGCTAGGATAATTTGGCTGGCGCCATTGGAATCGTGAGACGATTTCCGATTTTTCTAGGGGTCCGCGAATTGCCCACAGTAGATTTTTTCGTTTTGCGAAAATCACACCGTTTTTTGACCATATCTTTGGAAATATCATAGCTAGGACAATTTGACTGGCCTCATTGGATTCGTCAGACGATTTCCGATTTTTCTAGGGGTCCGGGAATTTTCTAAAGTCGATTTTTTCGTTTTTCGCGTTTTTCTCGGCTCCTGGCCCTCCTAGAGCAGAACGGGCCCGGATTTGGGATCACACCGTTTTTCGTCCATTTCTTTGGAACTATAATATCTAGGGTAATTTGTTCGGCGGCATTGGATTCGTGAGATGATTTCCGATTTTTCTAGGGGTCCGGGAATTGTCCACAGTCGATTTTTTGGTTTTTCGCGTTTTTCTCGGCTCCTGGGCCTCCTAGAGCCAAACGGGCCTGGATTTGGGATCACACCGTTCTTCGCCCATATATTTGGAAATATCATAGCTAGGGCAATTTGGCTGGCGCCATTGGATTCGTGAGACGATTTCCGATTTTTCTAGGGGTCCGCGAATTGTCCACAGTCGTTTTTTTCGTTTTTCGCATTTTTCTCGGCTCCTGGGCCTCTTAGAGCAAAACGGGCCCTGATTTGGGATCACACCGTTTTTAGCCCATATCTTTGGAAATATCATAGCGAGAACACTTTGGCTACCGCCATTGGATTCGTGAGACGATTTCCGATTTTTCTAAGGGTCCGGGACTTTTCTAAAGTCGATTTTTTCGTTTTTCGCTTTTTTCTCGGCCCCTGGGCCTCCTAGAGCAAAACGGGCCCGGATTTGGGATCACACCGTTTTTCGTCCATATCTTTGGAAATATCATAGCTAGGACAATTTGGCTGGCGCCATTGGAATCGTGAGACGATTTCCTATTTTTCTAGGGGTCCGGGAATCTTCTAAAGTCGATTTTTTCGTTTTTCGCGTTTTTCTCGGCTCCCGGGCCTCCTAGAGCAAAACGGGCCCGGATTTGGCATCACACGGTTTTTCGTCCCTATCTTTGGAAATATCACAGCTAGGACAATTTGGCTGGCGCCATTGGATTCGCAATACGATTTCCGATTTTTCTAGGGGTCCGGGAATTTTCTAAAGTCGATTTTTTCGTTTTTCGCGTTTTTCTCGGCTCCTGGGCCTCCTAGAGCAAAACGGGCCCGGATTTGGGATCACACCGTTTTTCGTCCATATCTTTGGAAATATCATAGCTAGGACAATTTGGCTGGCACCATTGGATTCGTGAGAGGATTTCCGATTTTTCTAGGGGTCCGGGAATTTTCTAAAGTCGATTTTTTGGTTTTTCGCGTTTTTCTCGGCTACTGGGCCTCCTAGAGCCAAACGGGCCCGGATTTGGGATCACACCGTTCTTCGCCCATATCTTTGGAAATATCATAGCTAGGGCAATTTGGCTGGCGCCATTTGATTCGTTAGACGATTTCCGATTTTTCTAGGGGTCCGCGAATTGTCCACAGTCGATTTTTTCGTTTTTCGCATTTTTCTCGGCTCCCTGGCCTCTTAGAGCCAAACGGGCCCGGATTTGGAATCAGACCGATTTTCGCCCATTTCTTTGGAACTATAATATCTAGGGTAATTTGTTCGGCGGCATTGGATTCGTGAGATGATTTCCGATTTTTCTAGGGGTCCGGGAATTGTCCACAGTCGATTTTTTGGTTTTTCGCGTTTTTCTCGGCTCCTGGGCCTCCTAGAGCCAAACGGGCCTGGATTTGGGTTCACACCGTTCTTCGCCCATATCTTTGGAAATATCATAGCTAGGGCAATTTGGCTGGCGCCATTGGATTCGTGAGACGATTTCCGATTTTTCTAGGGGTCCGCGAATTGTCCACAGTCGATTTTTTCGTTTTTCGCATTTTTCTCGGCTCTTGGCCCTCCTAGAGCAAAACGGGCCCGGATTTGGGATCACACCGTTTTTCGTCCATTTCTTTGGAACTATCATAGCTAGGATAATTTGGCTGGCGCCATTGGAATCGTGAGACGATTTCCGATTTTTCTAGGGGTCCGCGAATTGCCCACAGTAAATTTTTTCGTTTTGCGAAAATCACACCGTTTTTTGACCATATCTTTGGAAATATCATAGCTAGAACACTTTGGCTAGCGTCATTGGAATCGTGAGACGATTTCCGATTTTTCTAGGGGTCCGCGAATTGCCCACAGTACATTTTTTCGTTTTGCGCGTTTTTCTCGGCTCCTGGCCCTCCTAGAGCAAAACGGGCCCGGATTTGGGATCACACCGTTTTTCGTCCATTTCTTTGGAACTATAATATCTAGGGTAATTTGTTCGGCGGCATTGGATTCGTGAGATGATTTCCGATTTTTCTAGGGGTCCGGGAATTGTCCACAGTCGATTTTTTCGTTTTTCGCATTTTTCTCGGCTCCTGGCCCTCCTAGAAGAAAACGGGCCCGGATTTGGGTTCACACCGTTTTTTGTCCATTTCTTTGGAACTATCATAGCTAGGATAATTTGGCTGGCGCCATTGGAATCGTGAGACGATTTCCGATTTTTCTAGGGGTCCGCGAATTGCCCACAGTAGATTTTTTCGTTTTGCGAAAATCACACCGTTTTTTGACCATATCTTTGGAAATATCATAGCTAGGACAATTTGACTGGCCTCATTGGATTCGTCAGACGATTTCCGATTTTTCTAGGGGTCCGGGAATTTTCTAAAGTCGATTTTTTCGTTTTTCGCGTTTTTCTCGGCTCCTGGCCCTCCTAGAGCAGAACGGGCCCTCATTTGGGATCACAGCGTTTTTAGCCCATATCTTTGGAAATATCATAGCTAGAACACTTTGGCTAGCGTCATTGGAATCGTTAGACGATTTCCGATTTTTCTAGGGGTCCGCGAATTGCCCACAGTCGATTTTTTCGTTTTTCGCATTTTTCTCGGCTCCTGGCCCTCCTAGAGCAAAACGGGCCCGGATTTGGTATCACACCGTTTTTCGTCCATATCTTTGGAAATATCATAGCTAGGACAATTTGGCTGGCGCCCTTGGATTCGTGAGAGGAGTTCCGATTTTTCTAGGGGTCCGGGAATTTTCTAAAGTCGATTTTTTCGTTTTTTGCGTTTTTCTCGGCTCCTGGCCCTCCTATAGCAAAACGCGGCCGGATTTGGGATCACACCGTTTTCCCCCATATCTTTGGAAATATCACAGCTAGGACCATTTGGATGGCGCCATTGGATTCGCGATACGATTTCCGATTTTTCTAGGGGTCCGGGAATTTTCTAAAGTCGATTTTTTCGTTTTTCGCATTTTTCTCGGCTGCTGGCCCTCCTAGAAGAAAACGGGCCCGGATTTGGGATCACACCGTTTTTTGTCCATATCGTTGGAAATATCATAGCTAGGATAATTTGGCTGGCGCCATTGGATTCGCGAGAAGATTTCCGATTTTTCTAGGGGTCCGGGAATTTTCTAAAGTCGATTTTTTCGATTTTCGCGTTTTTCTCGGCTCCTGGGCCTCCTAGAGCAAAACGGACCCGGATTTGGGATCACACCGTTTTTTGTCCATATCTTTGGAAATATCATAGCTAGAACACTTTGGCTAGCGTCATTGGAATCGTGAGACGATTTCCGATTTTTCTAGGGGTCCGCGAATTGCCCACAGTCGATTTTTTCGTTTTTCGCATTTTTCTCGGCTCCTGGCCTTCCTAGAGCAAAACGGGCCCGGATTTGGTATCACACCGTTTTTCGTCCATATCTTTGGAAATATCATAGCTAGGACAATTTGGCTGGCGCCCTTGGATTCGTGAGAGGAGTTCCAATTTTTCTAGGGGTCCGGGAATTTTCTAAAGTCGATTTTTTCGCTTTTGGCGTTTTTCTCGGCTCCTTGCCCTCCTATAGCAAAACGCGGCCGGATTTGGGATCACACCGTTTTCCCCCATATCTTTGGAAATATCACAGCTAGGACCATTTGGATGGCGCCATTGGATTCGCGATACGATTTCCGATTTTTCTAGGGGTCCGGGAATTTTCTAAAGTCGATTTTTTCGTTTTTCGCGTTTTTCTCGGCTCCTGGCACTGCTAGAGCAAAACGGGCCCGGATTTGGGATCACACGGTTTTTCGTCCCTATCTTTGGAAATATCACAGCTAGGGCAATTTGGCTGGCGCCATTGGATTCGTGTGACGATTTCCGATTTTTCTAAGGGTCCGGGACTTTTCTCGGCTCCTGGGCCTCCTAGAGCAAAACGGGCCCGGATTTGGGATCACACCGTTTTTCGTCCATTTCTTTGGAACTATAATATCTAGGGTAATTTGTTCGGCGGCATTGGATTCGTGAGATGATTTCCGATTTTTCTAGGGGTCCGGGAATTGTCCACAGTCGATTTTTTGGTTTTTCGCGTTTTTCTCGGCTCCTGGGCCTCCTAGAGCCAAACGGGCCTGGATTTCAGATCACACCGTTCTTCGCCCATATCTTTGGAAATATCATAGCTAGGGCAATTTGGCTGGCGCCATTGGATTCGTGAGATGATTTCCGATTTTTCTAGGGGTCCGGGAATTGTCCACAGTCGATTTTTTCGTTTTTCGCATTTTTCTCGGCTCCTGGCCCTCCTAGAAGAAAACGGGCCCGGATTTGGGATCACACCGTTTTTTGTCCATTTCTTTGGAACTATCATAGCTAGGATAATTTGGCTGGCGCCATTGGAATCGTGAGACGATTTCCGATTTTTCTAGGGGTCCGCGAATTGCCCACAGTAGATTTTTTCGTTTTGCGAAAATCACACCGTTTTTTGACCATATCTTTGGAAATATCATAGCTAGGACAATTTGACTGGCCTCATTGGATTCGTCAGACGATTTCCGATTTTTCTAGGGGTCCGGGAATTTTCTAAAGTCGATTTTTTCGTTTTTCGCGTTTTTCTCGGCTCCTGGCCCTCCTAGAGCAGAACGGCCCCTCATTTGTGATCACAGCATTTTTAGCCCATATCTTTGGAAATATCATAGCTAGAACACTTTGGCTAGCGTCATTGGAATCGTGAGACGATTTCCGATTTTTCTAGGGGTCCGCGAATTGCCCACAGTCGATTTTTTCGTTTTTCGCATTTTTCTCGGCTCCTGGCCCTCCTAGAGCAACACGGGCCCGGATTTGGTATCACACCGTTTTTCGTCCATATCTTTGGAAATATCATAGCTAGGACAATTTGGCTGGCGCCATTGGATTCGTGAGACGATTTCCGATTTTTCTAAGGGTCCGGGACTTTTCTAAAGTCGATTTTTTGGTTTTTCGCGTTTTTCTCGGCTCCTGGGCCTCCTAGAGCAAAACGGGCCCGGATTTGGGATCACACCGTTTTTAGCCCATATCTTTGGAAATATCATAGCTAGAACACTTTGGCTAGCGCCATTGGATTCGTGAGACGATTTCCGATTTTTCTAGGGGTCCGGGAATTTTCTAAAGTCGATTTTTTCGTTTTTCGCGTTTTTCTCGGATCCTGGGCCTCCTAGAGCCAAACGGGCGCGGATGTGGGATCACACCGTTCTTCGCCCATATCTTTGGAAATATCATAGCTAGGGCTATTTGGCTGGCGCCATTGGATTCGTGAGACGATTTCCTATTTTTCTAGGGGTCCGGGACTTTTCTAAAGTCGATTCTTTCGTTTTTCGCGTTTTTCTCGGCTCCTGGGCCTCCGAGAGCAAAATGGGCCCGGATTTGGGATCACACCGTTTTTCGTCCATATCTTTGGAAATATCATAGCTAGGACAATTTGGCTGCCGCCATTGGATTCGTGAGACGATTTCCGATTTTTCTAGGGGTCCGCGAATTTTCTAAAGTCGATTTTTTCGTTTTTTGCGTTTTTCTCGGCTCCTGGCCCTCCTATAGCAAAACGCGGCCGGATTTGGGATCACACCGTTTTCCCCCATATCTTTGGAAATATCACAGCTAGGACCATTTGGATGGCGCCATTGGATTCGCGATACGATTTCCGATTTTTCTAGGGGTCCGGGAATTTTCTAAAGTCGATTTTTTCGTTTTTCGCATTTTTCTCGGCTGCTGGCCCTCCTAGAAGAAAACGGGCCCGGATTTGGGATCACACCGTTTTTTGTCCATATCGTTGGAAATATCATAGCTAGGATAATTTGGCTGGCGCCATTGGATTCGCGAGAAGATTTCCGATTTTTCTAGGGGTCCGGGAATTTTCTAAAGTCGATTTTTTCGATTTTCGCGTTTTTCTCGGCTCCTGGGCCTCCTAGAGCAAAACGGACCCGGATTTGGGATCACACCGTTTTTTGTCCATATCTTTGGAAATATCATAGCTAGAACACTTTGGCTAGCGTCATTGGAATCGTGAGACGATTTCCGATTTTTCTAGGGGTCCGCGAATTGCCCACAGTCGATTTTTTCGTTTTTCGCATTTTTCTCGGCTCCTGGCCTTCCTAGAGCAAAACGGGCCCGGATTTGGTATCACACCGTTTTTCGTCCATATCTTTGGAAATATCATAGCTAGGACAATTTGGCTGGCGCCCTTGGATTCGTGAGAGGAGTTCCAATTTTTCTAGGGGTCCGGGAATTTTCTAAAGTCGATTTTTTCGCTTTTGGCGTTTTTCTCGGCTCCTTGCCCTCCTATAGCAAAACGCGGCCGGATTTGGGATCACACCGTTTTCCCCCATATCTTTGGAAATATCACAGCTAGGACCATTTGGATGGCGCCATTGGATTCGCGATACGATTTCCGATTTTTCTAGGGGTCCGGGAATTTTCTAAAGTCGATTTTTTCGTTTTTCGCGTTTTTCTCGGCTCCTGGCACTGCTAGAGCAAAACGGGCCCGGATTTGGGATCACACGGTTTTTCGTCCCTATCTTTGGAAATATCACAGCTAGGGCAATTTGGCTGGCGCCATTGGATTCGTGTGACGATTTCCGATTTTTCTAAGGGTCCGGGACTTTTCTCGGCTCCTGGGCCTCCTAGAGCAAAACGGGCCCGGATTTGGGATCACACCGTTTTTCGTCCATTTCTTTGGAACTATAATATCTAGGGTAATTTGTTCGGCGGCATTGGATTCGTGAGATGATTTCCGATTTTTCTAGGGGTCCGGGAATTGTCCACAGTCGATTTTTTGGTTTTTCGCGTTTTTCTCGGCTCCTGGGCCTCCTAGAGCCAAACGGGCCTGGATTTCAGATCACACCGTTCTTCGCCCATATCTTTGGAAATATCATAGCTAGGGCAATTTGGCTGGCGCCATTGGATTCGTGAGATGATTTCCGATTTTTCTAGGGGTCCGGGAATTGTCCACAGTCGATTTTTTCGTTTTTCGCATTTTTCTCGGCTCCTGGCCCTCCTAGAAGAAAACGGGCCCGGATTTGGGATCACACCGTTTTTTGTCCATTTCTTTGGAACTATCATAGCTAGGATAATTTGGCTGGCGCCATTGGAATCGTGAGACGATTTCCGATTTTTCTAGGGGTCCGCGAATTGCCCACAGTAGATTTTTTCGTTTTGCGAAAATCACACCGTTTTTTGACCATATCTTTGGAAATATCATAGCTAGGACAATTTGACTGGCCTCATTGGATTCGTCAGACGATTTCCGATTTTTCTAGGGGTCCGGGAATTTTCTAAAGTCGATTTTTTCGTTTTTCGCGTTTTTCTCGGCTCCTGGCCCTCCTAGAGCAGAACGGCCCCTCATTTGTGATCACAGCATTTTTAGCCCATATCTTTGGAAATATCATAGCTAGAACACTTTGGCTAGCGTCATTGGAATCGTGAGACGATTTCCGATTTTTCTAGGGGTCCGCGAATTGCCCACAGTCGATTTTTTCGTTTTTCGCATTTTTCTCGGCTCCTGGCCCTCCTAGAGCAACACGGGCCCGGATTTGGTATCACACCGTTTTTCGTCCATATCTTTGGAAATATCATAGCTAGGACAATTTGGCTGGCGCCATTGGATTCGTGAGACGATTTCCGATTTTTCTAAGGGTCCGGGACTTTTCTAAAGTCGATTTTTTGGTTTTTCGCGTTTTTCTCGGCTCCTGGGCCTCCTAGAGCAAAACGGGCCCGGATTTGGGATCACACCGTTTTTAGCCCATATCTTTGGAAATATCATAGCTAGAACACTTTGGCTAGCGCCATTGGATTCGTGAGACGATTTCCGATTTTTCTAGGGGTCCGGGAATTTTCTAAAGTCGATTTTTTCGTTTTTCGCGTTTTTCTCGGATCCTGGGCCTCCTAGAGCCAAACGGGCGCGGATGTGGGATCACACCGTTCTTCGCCCATATCTTTGGAAATATCATAGCTAGGGCTATTTGGCTGGCGCCATTGGATTCGTGAGACGATTTCCTATTTTTCTAGGGGTCCGGGACTTTTCTAAAGTCGATTCTTTCGTTTTTCGCGTTTTTCTCGGCTCCTGGGCCTCCGAGAGCAAAATGGGCCCGGATTTGGGATCACACCGTTTTTCGTCCATATCTTTGGAAATATCATAGCTAGGACAATTTGGCTGCCGCCATTGGATTCGTGAGACGATTTCCGATTTTTCTAGGGGTCCGCGAATTTTCTAAAGTCGATTTTTTCGTTTTTCGCGTTTTTCTGGGCTCCTATGCCTCCTAGGGCAAAAAGGTTCTGGATTTTGGAGCCCACCGTTTTACTTCCATATCTTTGGAAATATACTAGTCACCCGTCGAAGCGCATCAGTTCGATTCTTCGGCGCCTGCGCATTAGTCCGATGCCTCTGCGCGTGCTCGTCGGTTCGATTTCTCCGCACCTGCGCATCAGGCCGATTGCTCTCCGCCTGCGCATCAGTCCGACTCCTATGGCTCCTGCGCATCAGTCCGGTTCTTCTGCACATGCGCATCAGTGCGACTCCCCTGCGCCTGAGCGTCAGTCCTAGCCTCCTGCTCCTGCGCATCAGTCCGAATCCTCTGCGTCTGCGCATCAATCGGATTTTTCTGCGCATGCCCATCAGTTCGATTGCTCTCCGCCTGCACATCAGTCCAATTCCTGTGGCTCCTAGAGCAAAAAAGGCCCGGATTTGGGATCACACTGTTTTCCGTCGATATCTTTGGAACTATAAATTACTAGGGTATATAAATTACTAGGGTAATTTGTTCGGCGCTATTGGATTCGCGACACGATTTACGATTTTTCTACCGGTCCGGGACTTTTCTCAAGTTGATTTTTTCGTTTTTCGCGTTTTTCTCGGCTCCTGGGCCTCCTAGAGCCAAACGGGCCTGGATTTGGGATCACACCGTTCTTCGCCCATATATTTGGAAATATCATAGCTAGGGCAATTTGGCTGGCGCCATTGGATTCGTGAGACGATTTCCGATTTTTCTAGGGGTCCGCGAATTGTCCACAGTCGTTTTTTTCGTTTTTCGCGTTTTTCTCGGCTCCTGGGCCTCCTAGAGCAAAACGGGCCCGGATTTGGGATCACACCGTTTTTCGTCCATATCTTTGGAAATATCATAGCTAGGACAATTTGGCGGGCGCCATTGGAATCGTGAGACGATTTCCTATTTTTCTAGGGGTCCGGGAATTTTCTAAAGTCAATTTTTTCGTTTTTCGCGTTTTTCTCGGCTCCCGGGCCTCCTAGAGCAAAACGGGCCCGGATTTGGCATCACACGGTTTTTCGTCCCTATCTTTGGAAATATCACAGCTAGGACAATTTGGCTGGCGCCATTGGATTCGCAATACGATTTCCGATTTTTCTAGGGGTCCGGGAATTTTCTAAAGTCGATTTTTTCGTTTTTCGCGTTTTTCTCGGCTCCTGGGCCTCCTAGAGCAAAACGGGCCCGGATTTGGGATCACACCGTTTTTCGTCCATATCTTTGGAAATATCATAGCTAGGACAATTTGGCTGGCACCATTGGATTCGTGAGAGGATTTCCGATTTTTCTAGGGGTCCGGGAATTTTCTAAAGTCGATTTTTTGGTTTTTCGCGTTTTTCTCGGCTCCTGGGCCTCCTAGAGCCAAACGGGCCCGGATTTGGGATCACACCGTTCTTCGCCCATATCTTTGGGAATATCGTAGCTAGGGCAATTTGGCTGGCGCCATTTGATTCGTTAGACGATTTCCGATTTTTCTAGGGGTCCGCGAATTGTCCACAGTCGATTTTTTCGTTTTTCGCATTTTTCTCGGCTCCTTGGCCTCTTCGAGCCAAACGGGCCCGGATTTGGACTCAGACCGATTTTCGCCCATTTCTTTGGAACTATAATATCTAGGGTAATTTGTTCGGCGGCATTGGATTCGTGAGATGATTTCCGATTTTTCTAGGGGTCCGGGAATTGTCCACAGTCGATTTTTTGGTTTTTCGCATTTTTCTCGGCTCCTGGGCCTCTTAGAGCAAAACGGGCCCTGATTTGGGATCACACCGTTTTTAGCCCATATCTTTGGAAATATCATAGCGAGAACACTTTGGCTACCGCCATTGGATTCGTGAGACGATTTCCGATTTTTCTAAGGGTCCGGGACTTTTCTCGGCTCCTGGGCCTCCTAGAGCAAAACGGGCCCGGATTTGGGATCACACCGTTTTTCGTCCATATCTTTGGAAATATCATAGCTAGGACAATTTGGCTGGCACCATTGGATTCGTGAGAGGATTTCCGATTTTTCTAGGGGTCCGGGAATTTTCTAAAGTCGATTTTTTGGTTTTTCGCGTTTTTCTCGGCTCCTGGGCCTCCTAGAGCCAAACGGGCCCGGATTTGGAATCACACCGTTCTTCGCCCATATCTTTGGAAATATCATAGCTAGGGCAATTTGGCTGGCGCCATTTGATTCGTTAGACGATTTCCGATTTTTCTAGGGGTCCGCGAATTGTCCACAGTCGATTTTTGCGTTTCTCGCATTTTTCTCGGCTCCCTGGCCTCTTAGAGCCAAACGGGCCCGGATTTGGACTCAGACCGATTTTCGCCCATTTCTTTGGAACTATAATATCTAGGGTAATTTGTTCGGCGGCATTGGATTCGTGAGATGATTTCCGATTTTTCTAGGGGTCCGGGAATTGTCCACAGTCGATTTTTTGGTTTTTCGCGTTTTTCTCGGCTCCTGGGCCTCCTAGAGCCAAACGGGCCTGGATTTGGGATCACACCGTTCTTCGCCCATATCTTTGGAAATATCATAGCTAGGGCAATTTGGCTGGCGCCATTGGATTCGTGAGACGATTTCCGATTTTTCTAGGGGTCCGCGAATTGTCCACAGTCGATTTTTTCGTTTTTCGCATTTTTCTCGGCTCTTGGCCCTCCTAGAGCAAAACGGGCCCGGATTTGGGATCACACCGTTTTTCGTCCATTTCTTTGGAACTATCATAGCTAGGATAATTTGGCTGGCGCCATTGGAATCGTGAGACGATTTCCGATTTTTCTAGGGGTCCGCGAATTGCCCACAGTAGATTTTTTCGTTTTGCGAAAATCACACCGTTTTTTGACCATATCTTTGGAAATATCATAGCTAGAACACTTTGGCTAGCGTCATTGGAATCGTGAGACGATTTCCGATTTTTCTAGGGGTCCGCGAATTGCCCACAGTACATTTTTTCGTTTTGCGCGTTTTTCTCGGCTCCTGGCCCTCCTAGAGCAAAACGGGCCCGGATTTGGGATCACACCGTTTTTCGTCCATTTCTTTGGAACTATAATATCTAGGGTAATTTGTTCGGCGGCATTGGATTCGTGAGATGATTTCCGATTTTTCTAGGGGTCCGGGAATTGTCCACAGTCGATTTTTTGGTTTTTCGCGTTTTTCTCGGCTCCTGGGCCTCCTAGAGCCAAACGGGCCTGGATTTGGGATCACACCGTTCTTCGCCCATATCTTTGGAAATATCATAGCTAGGGCAATTTGGCTGGCGCCATTGGATTCGTGAGATGATTTCCGATTTTTCTAGGGATCCGGGAATTTTCTAAAGTCGATTTTTTCGTTTATCGCGTTTTTCTCGGCTCCTGGGCCTCCTAGAGCAAAACGGGCCCGGATTTGGGATCACACGGTTTTTCGTCCGTATCTTTGGAAATGTCATAGCTAGGACAATTTGGCTGGCGCCATTGGATTCGCAATACGATTTCCGATTTTTCTAGGGGTCCGGGAATTTTCTAAAGTCGATTTTTTGGTTTTTCGCGTTTTTCTCGGCTCTTGGGCCTCCTAGAGCAAAACGGGCCCGGATTTGGGATCACACCGTTTTTCGTCCATTTCTTTGGAACTATAATATCTAGGGTAATTTGTTCGGCGGCATTGGATTCGTGAGATGATTTCCGATTTTTCTAGGGGTCCGGGAATTGTCCACAGTCGATTTTTTGGTTTTTCGCGTTTTTCTCGGCTCCTGGGCCTCCTAGAGCCAAACGGGACTGGATTTGGGATCACACCGTTCTTCGCCCATATCTTCGGAAATATCATAGCTAGGGCAATTTGGCTGGCGCCATTGGATTCGTGAGATGATTTCCGATTTTCCTAGGGGTCCGGGAATTGTCCACAGTCGATTTTTTCGTTTTTCGCATTTTTCTCGGCTCCTGGCCCTCCTAGAAGAAAACGGGCCCGGATTTGGGATCAGACCGTTTTTTGTCCATTTCTTTGGAACTATCATAGCTAGGATCATTTGGCTGGCGCCATTGGAATCGTGAGACGATTTCCGATTTTTCTAGGGGTCCGCGAATTGCCCACAGTAGATTTTTTTGTTTTGCGAAAATCACACCGTTTTTTGACCATATCTTTGGAAATATCATAGCTAGGACAATTTGACTGGCCTCATTGGATTCGTGAGACGATTTCCGATTTTTCTAGGGGTCCGGGAATTTTCTAAAGTCGATTTTTTCGTTTTTCGCGTTTTTCTCGGCTCCTGGCCCTCCTAGAGCAGAACGGGCCCTCATTTGGGATCACAGCGTTTTTAGCCCATATCTTTGGAAATATCATAGCTAGAACACTTTGGCTAGCGTCATTGGAATCGTGAGACGATTTCCCATTTTTCTAGGGGTCCGCGAAATGCCCACAGTCGATTTTTTCGTTTTTCGCATTTTTCTCGGCTCCTGGCCCTCCTAGAGCAAAACGGGCCCGGATTTAGTATCACACCGTTTTTCGTCCATATCTTTGGAAATATCATAGCTAGGAGAATTTGGCTGGCGCCCTTGGATTCGTGAGAGGAGTTCCGATTTTTCTAGGGGTCCGGGAATTTTCTAAAGTCGATTTTTTCGTTTTTTGCGTTTTTCTCGGCTCCTGGCCCTCCTATAGCAAAACGCGGCCGGATTTGGGATCACACCGTTTTCCCCCATATCTTTGGAAATATCACAGCTAGGACCATTTGGCTGGCGCCATTGGATTCGCGATACGATTTCCGATTTTTCTAGGGGTCCGGGAATTTTCTAAAGTCGATTTTTTCGTTTTTCGCGTTTTTCTCGGCTCCTGGCACTCCTAGAGCAAAACGGGCTCGGATTTGGGATCACACGGTTTTTCGTCCCTATCTTTGGAAATATCACAGCTAGGGCAATTTGGCTGGCGCCATTGGATTCGTGAGACGATTTCCGATTTTTCTAGGGGTCCGCGAATTGTCCACAGTCGATTTTTTCGTTTTTCGCATTTTTCCCGGCTCCTGGCCCTCCTAGGGCAAAACGGGCCCGGATTTGGGATCACACCGTTTTTCGTCCATATCTTTGGAAATATCATAGCTAGGACAATTTGGCTGGCACCATTGGATTCGTGAGAGGATTTCCGATTTTTCTAGGGGTCCGGGAATTTTCTTAAGTCGATTTTTTGGTTTTTCGCGTTTTTCTCGGCTCCTGGGCCTCCTAGAGCCAAACGGGCCCGGATTTGGGATCACACCGTTCTTCGCCCATATCTTTGGAAATATCATAGCTAGGGCAATTTGGCTGGCGCCATTGGATTCGTGAGATGATTTCCGATTTTTCTAGGGATCCGGGAATTTTCTAAAGTCGATTTTTTCGTTTATCGCGTTTTTCTCGGCTCCTGGGCCTCCTAGAGCAAAACGGGCCCGGATTTGGGATCACACGGTTTTTCGTCCGTATCTTTGGAAATGTCATAGCTAGGACAATTTGGCTGGCGCCATTGGATTCGCAATACGATTTCCGATTTTTCTAGGGGTCCGGGAATTTTCTAAAGTCGATTTTTTGGTTTTTCGCGTTTTTCTCGGCTCTTGGGCCTCCTAGAGCAAAACGGGCCCGGATTTGGGATCACACCGTTTTTCGTCCATTTCTTTGGAACTATAATATCTAGGGTAATTTGTTCGGCGGCATTGGATTCGTGAGATGATTTCCGATTTTTCTAGGGGTCCGGGAATTGTCCACAGTCGATTTTTTGGTTTTTCGCGTTTTTCTCGGATCCTGGGCCTCCTAGAGCCAAACGGGACTGGATTTGGGATCACACCGTTCTTCGCCCATATCTTCGGAAATATCATAGCTAGGGCAATTTGGCTGGCGCCATTGGATTCGTGAGATGATTTCCGATTTTCCTAGGGGTCCGGGAATTGTCCACAGTCGATTTTTTCGTTTTTCGCATTTTTCTCGGCTCCTGGCCCTCCTAGAAGAAAACGGGCCCGGATTTGGGATCAGACCGTTTTTTGTCCATTTCTTTGGAACTATCATAGCTAGGATCATTTGGCTGGCGCCATTGGAATCGTGAGACGATTTCCGATTTTTCTAGGGGTCCGCGAATTGCCCACAGTAGATTTTTTTGTTTTGCGAAAATCACACCGTTTTTTGACCATATCTTTGGAAATATCATAGCTAGGACAATTTGACTGGCCTCATTGGATTCGTGAGACGATTTCCGATTTTTCTAGGGGTCCGGGAATTTTCTAAAGTCGATTTTTTCGTTTTTCGCGTTTTTCTCGGCTCCTGGCCCTCCTAGAGCAGAACGGGCCCTCATTTGGGATCACAGCGTTTTTAGCCCATATCTTTGGAAATATCATAGCTAGAACACTTTGGCTAGCGTCATTGGAATCGTGAGACGATTTCCGATTTTTCTAGGGGTCCGCGAAATGCCCACAGTCGATTTTTTCGTTTTTCGCATTTTTCTCGGCTCCTGGCCCTCCTAGAGCAAAACGGGCCCGGATTTAGTATCACACCGTTTTTCGTCCATATCTTTGGAAATATCATAGCTAGGAGAATTTGGCTGGCGCCCTTGGATTCGTGAGAGGAGTTCCGATTTTTCTAGGGGTCCGGGAATTTTCTAAAGTCGATTTTTTCGTTTTTTGCGTTTTTCTCGGCTCCTGGCCCTCCTATAGCAAAACGCGGCCGGATTTGGGATCACACCGTTTTCCCCCATATCTTTGGAAATATCACAGCTAGGACCATTTGGCTGGCGCCATTGGATTCGCGATACGATTTCCGATTTTTCTAGGGGTCCGGGAATTTTCTAAAGTCGATTTTTTCGTTTTTCGCGTTTTTCTCGGCTCCTGGCACTCCTAGAGCAAAACGGGCTCGGATTTGGGATCACACGGTTTTTCGTCCCTATCTTTGGAAATATCACAGCTAGGGCAATTTGGCTGGCGCCATTGGATTCGTGAGACGATTTCCGATTTTTCTAGGGGTCCGCGAATTGTCCACAGTCGATTTTTTCGTTTTTCGCATTTTTCCCGGCTCCTGGCCCTCCTAGGGCAAAACGGGCCCGGATTTGGGATCACACCGTTTTTCGTCCATATCTTTGGAAATATCATAGCTAGGACAATTTGGCTGGCACCATTGGATTCGTGAGAGGATTTCCGATTTTTCTAGGGGTCCGGGAATTTTCTTAAGTCGATTTTTTGGTTTTTCGCGTTTTTCTCGGCTCCTGGGCCTCCTAGAGCCAAACGGGCCCGGATTTGGGATCACACCGTTCTTCGCCCATATCTTTGGAAATATCATAGCTAGGGCAATTTGGCTGGCGCCATTTGATTCGTTAGACGATTTCCGATTTTTCTAGGGGTCCGCGAATTGTCCACAGTCGATTTTTTCGTTTTTCGCATTTTTCTCGGCTCTTGGCCCTCCTAGAGCAAAACGGGCCCGGATTTGGGATCACACCGTTTTTCGTCCATTTCTTTGGAACTATCATAGCTAGGATAATTTGGCTGGCGCCATTGGAATCGTGAGACGATTTCCGATTTTTCTAGGGGTCCGCGAATTGCCCACAGTAGATTTTTTCGTTTTGCGAAAATCACACCGTTTTTTGACCATATCTTTGGAAATATCATAGCTAGAACACTTTGGCTAGCGTCATTGGAATCGTGAGACGATTTCCAATTTTTCTAGGGGTCCGCGAATTGCCCACAGTACATTTTTTCGTTTTGCGCATTTTTCTCGGCTCTTGGCCCTCCTAGAGCAAAACGGGCCCGGATTTGGGATCACACGGTTTTTCGTCCCTATCTTTGGAAATATCACAGCTAGGGCAATTTGGCTGGCGCCATTGGATTCGTGAGACGATTTCCGATTTTTCTAAATGTCCGGGACTTTTCTCGGCTCCTGGCCCTCCTAGAGCAAAACGGGCCCGGATTTAGTATCACACCGTTTTTCGTCCATATCTTTGGAAATATCATAGCTAGGAGAATTTGGCTGGCGCCCTTGGATTCGTGAGAGGAGTTCCGATTTTTCTAGGGGTCCGGGAATTTTCTAAAGTCGATTTTTTCGTTTTTTGCGTTTTTCTCGGCTCCTGGCCCTCCTATAGCAAAACGCGGCCGGATTTGGGATCACACCGTTTTCCCCCATATCTTTGGAAATATCACAGCTAGGACCATTTGGCTGGCGCCATTGGATTCGCGATACGATTTCCGATTTTTCTAGGGGTCCGGGAATTTTCTAAAGTCGATTTTTTCGTTTTTCGCGTTTTTCTCGGCTCCTGGCACTCCTAGAGCAAAACGGGCTCGGATTTGGGATCACACGGTTTTTCGTCCCTATCTTTGGAAATATCACAGCTAGGGCAATTTGGCTGGCGCCATTGGATTCGTGAGACGATTTCCGATTTTTCTAGGGGTCCGCGAATTGTCCACAGTCGATTTTTTCGTTTTTCGCATTTTTCCCGGCTCCTGGCCCTCCTAGGGCAAAACGGGCCCGGATTTGGGATCACACCGTTTTTCGTCCATATCTTTGGAAATATCATAGCTAGGACAATTTGGCTGGCACCATTGGATTCGTGAGAGGATTTCCGATTTTTCTAGGGGTCCGGGAATTTTCTTAAGTCGATTTTTTGGTTTTTCGCGTTTTTCTCGGCTCCTGGGCCTCCTAGAGCCAAACGGGCCCGGATTTGGGATCACACCGTTCTTCGCCCATATCTTTGGAAATATCATAGCTAGGGCAATTTGGCTGGCGCCATTTGATTCGTTAGACGATTTCCGATTTTTCTAGGGGTCCGCGAATTGTCCACAGTCGATTTTTTCGTTTTTCGCATTTTTCTCGGCTCTTGGCCCTCCTAGAGCAAAACGGGCCCGGATTTGGGATCACACCGTTTTTCGTCCATTTCTTTGGAACTATCATAGCTAGGATAATTTGGCTGGCGCCATTGGAATCGTGAGACGATTTCCGATTTTTCTAGGGGTCCGCGAATTGCCCACAGTAGATTTTTTCGTTTTGCGAAAATCACACCGTTTTTTGACCATATCTTTGGAAATATCATAGCTAGAACACTTTGGCTAGCGTCATTGGAATCGTGAGACGATTTCCAATTTTTCTAGGGGTCCGCGAATTGCCCACAGTACATTTTTTCGTTTTGCGCATTTTTCTCGGCTCTTGGCCCTCCTAGAGCAAAACGGGCCCGGATTTGGGATCACACGGTTTTTCGTCCCTATCTTTGGAAATATCACAGCTAGGGCAATTTGGCTGGCGCCATTGGATTCGTGAGACGATTTCCGATTTTTCTAAATGTCCGGGACTTTTCTCGGCTCCTGGGCCTCCTAGAGCAAAACGGGCTCGGATTTGGGATCACACGGTTTTTCGTCCCTATCTTTGGAAATATCACAGCTAGGGCAATTTGGCTGGCGCCATTGGATTCGTGAGACGATTTCCGATTTTTCTAAGGGTCCGGGACTTTTCTCGGCTCCTGGGCCTCCTAGAGCAAAACGGGCCCGGTTTTGGGATCACACCGTTTTTCGTCCATATTTTTGGAAATATCATAGCTAGGACAATTTGGCTGGCGCCATTGGATTCGTGAGACGATTTCCTATGTTTCTAGGGGTCCGGGAATTTTCTAAAGTCGATTTTTTCGTTTTTCGCGTTTTTCTCGGCTCCCGGGCCTCCTAGAGCAAAACGGGCCCGGATTTGGCATCACACGGTTTTTCGTCCCTATCTTTGGAAATATCACAGCTAGGACAATTTGGCTGGCGCCATTGGATTCGCAATACGATTTCCGATTTTTCTAGGGGTCCGGGAATTTTCTAAAGTCGATTTTTTCGTTTTTCGCGTTTTTCTCGGCTCCTGGGCCTCCTAGAGCAAAACGGGCCCGGATTTGGGATCACACCGTTTTTCGTCCATTTCTTTGGAACTATCATAGCTAGGATAATTTGGCTGGCGCCATTGGAATCGTGAGACGATTTCCGATTTTTCTAGGGGTCCGCGAATTGCCCACAGTAGATTTTTTCGTTTTGCGAAAATCACACCGTTTTTTGACCATATCTTTGGAAATATCATAGCTAGAACACTTTGGCTAGCGTCATTGGAATCGTGAGACGATTTCCAATTTTTCTAGGGGTCCGCGAATTGCCCACAGTACATTTTTTCGTTTTGCGCGTTTTTCTCGGCTCCTGGCCCTCCTAGAGCAAAACGGGCCCGGATTTGGGATCACACCGTTTTTCGTCCATTTCTTTGGAACTATAATATCTAGGGTAATTTGTTCGGCGGCATTGGATTCGTGAGATGATTTCCGATTTTTCTAGGGGTCCGGGAATTGTCCACAGTCGATTTTTTCGTTTTTCGCATTTTTCTCGGCTCCTGGCCCTCCTAGAAGAAAACGGGCCCGGATTTGGGTTCACACCGTTTTTTGTCCATTTCTTTGGAACTATCATAGCTAGGATAATTTGGCTGGCGCCATTGGAATCGTGAGACGATTTCCGATTTTTCTAGGGGTCCGGGAATTTTCTAAAGTCGATTTTTTCGTTTTTCGCGTTTTTCTCGGCTCCTGGCACTGCTAGAGCAAAACGGGCCCGGATTTGGGATCACACGGTTTTTCGTCCCTATCTTTGGAAATATCACAGCTAGGGCAATTTGGCTGGCGCCATTGGATTCGTGAGACGATTTCCGATTTTTCTAAGGGTCCGGGACTTTTCTCGGCTCCTGGGCCTCCTAGAGCAAAACGGGCCCGGATTTGGGATCACACCGTTTTTCGTCCATTTCTTTGGAACTATAATATCTAGGGTAATTTGTTCGGCGGCATTGGATTCGTGAGATGATTTCCGATTTTTCTAGGGGTCCGGGAATTGTCCACAGTCGATTTTTTGGTTTTTCGCGTTTTTCTCGGCTCCTGGGCCTCCTAGAGCCAAACGGGCCTGGATTTCAGATCACACCGTTCTTCGCCCATATCTTTGGAAATATCATAGCTAGGGCAATTTGGCTGGCGCCATTGGATTCGTGAGACGATTTCCTATGTTTCTAGGGGTCCGGGAATTTTCTAAAGTCGATTTTTTCGTTTTTCGCGTTTTTCTCGGCTCCCGGGCCTCCTAGAGCAAAACGGGCCCGGATTTGGCATCACACGGTTTTTCGTCCCTATCTTTGGAAATATCACAGCTAGGACAATTTGGCTGGCGCCATTGGATTCGCAATACGATTTCCGATTTTTCTAGGGGTCCGGGAATTTTCTAAAGTCGATTTTTTCGTTTTTCGCGTTTTTCTCGGCTCCTGGGCCTCCTAGAGCAAAACGGGCCCGGATTTGGGATCACACCGTTTTTCGTCCATTTCTTTGGAACTATCATAGCTAGGATAATTTGGCTGGCGCCATTGGAATCGTGAGACGATTTCCGATTTTTCTAGGGGTCCGCGAATTGCCCACAGTAGATTTTTTCGTTTTGCGAAAATCACACCGTTTTTTGACCATATCTTTGGAAATATCATAGCTAGAACACTTTGGCTAGCGTCATTGGAATCGTGAGACGATTTCCAATTTTTCTAGGGGTCCGCGAATTGCCCACAGTACATTTTTTCGTTTTGCGCGTTTTTCTCGGCTCCTGGCCCTCCTAGAGCAAAACGGGCCCGGATTTGGGATCACACCGTTTTTCGTCCATTTCTTTGGAACTATAATATCTAGGGTAATTTGTTCGGCGGCATTGGATTCGTGAGATGATTTCCGATTTTTCTAGGGGTCCGGGAATTGTCCACAGTCGATTTTTTCGTTTTTCGCATTTTTCTCGGCTCCTGGCCCTCCTAGAAGAAAACGGGCCCGGATTTGGGTTCACACCGTTTTTTGTCCATTTCTTTGGAACTATCATAGCTAGGATAATTTGGCTGGCGCCATTGGAATCGTGAGACGATTTCCGATTTTTCTAGGGGTCCGGGAATTTTCTAAAGTCGATTTTTTCGTTTTTCGCGTTTTTCTCGGCTCCTGGCACTGCTAGAGCAAAACGGGCCCGGATTTGGGATCACACGGTTTTTCGTCCCTATCTTTGGAAATATCACAGCTAGGGCAATTTGGCTGGCGCCATTGGATTCGTGAGACGATTTCCGATTTTTCTAAGGGTCCGGGACTTTTCTCGGCTCCTGGGCCTCCTAGAGCAAAACGGGCCCGGATTTGGGATCACACCGTTTTTCGTCCATTTCTTTGGAACTATAATATCTAGGGTAATTTGTTCGGCGGCATTGGATTCGTGAGATGATTTCCGATTTTTCTAGGGGTCCGGGAATTGTCCACAGTCGATTTTTTGGTTTTTCGCGTTTTTCTCGGCTCCTGGGCCTCCTAGAGCCAAACGGGCCTGGATTTCAGATCACACCGTTCTTCGCCCATATCTTTGGAAATATCATAGCTAGGGCAATTTGGCTGGCGCCATTGGATTCGTGAGATGATTTCCGATTTTTCTAGGGGTCCGGGAATTGTCCACAGTCGATTTTTTCGTTTTTCGCATTTTTCTCGGCTCCTGGCCCTCCTAGAAGAAAACGGGCCCGGATTTGGGATCACACCGTTTTTTGTCCATTTCTTTGGAACTATCATAGCTAGGATAATTTGGCTGGCGCCATTGGAATCGTGAGACGATTTCCGATTTTTCTAGGGGTCCGCGAATTGCCCACAGTAGATTTTTTCGTTTTGCGAAAATCACACCGTTTTTTGACCATATCTTTGGAAATATCATAGCTAGGACAATTTGACTGGCCTCATTGGATTCGTCAGACGATTTCCGATTTTTCTAGGGGTCCGGGAAATTTCTAAAGTCGATTTTTTCGTTTTTCGCGTTTTTCTCGGCTCCTGGCCCTCCTAGAGCAGAACGGGCCCTCATTTGGGATCACAGCGTTTTTAGCCCATATCTTTGGAAATATCATAGCTAGAACACTTTGGCTAGCGTCATTGGAATCGTGAGACGATTTCCGATTTTTCTAGGGGTCCGCGAATTGCCCACAGTCGATTTTTTCGTTTTTCGCATTTTTCTCGGCTCCTGGCCCTCCTAGAGCAACACGGGCCCGGATTTGGTATCACACCGTTTTTCTTCCATATCTTTGGAAATATCATAGCTAGGACAATTTGGCTGGCGCCCTTGGATTCGTGAGAGGAGTTCCGATTTTTCTAGGGGTCCGGGAATTTTCTAAAGTCGATTTTTTCGTTTTTTGCGTTTTTCTCGGCTCCTGGCCCTCCTATAGCAAAACGCGGCCGGATTTGGGATCACACCGTTTTCTCCCATATCTTTGGAAATATCACAGCTAGGACCATTTGGCTGGCGCCATTGGATTCGCGATACGATTTCCGATTTTTCTAGGGGTCCGGGAATTTTCTAAAGTCGATTTTTTCGTTTTTCGCGTTTTTCTCGGCTCCTGGCACTCCTAGAGCAAAACGGGCCCGGATTTGGGATCACACGGTTTTTCGTCCCTATCTTTGGAAATATCACAGCTAGGGCAATTTGGCTGGCGCCATTGGATTCGTGAGACGATTTCCGATTTTTCTAAGGGTCCGGGACTTTTCTCGGCTCCTGGGCCTCCTAGAGCAAAACGGGCCCGGATTTGGGATCACACCGTTTTTCGTCCATATCTTTGGAAATATCATAGCTAGGACAATTTGGCTGGCGCCATTGGATTCGTGAGACGATTTCCTATGTTTCTAGGGGTCCGGGAATTTTCTAAAGTCGATTTTTTCGTTTTTCGCGTTTTTCTCGGCTCCCGGGCCTCCTAGAGCAAAACGGGCCCGGATTTGGCATCACACGGTTTTTCGTCCCTATCTTTGGAAATATCACAGCTAGGACAATTTGGCTGGCGCCATTGGATTCGCAATACGATTTCCGATTTTTCTAGGGGTCCGGGAATTTTCTAAAGTCGATTTTTTCGTTTTTCGCGTTTTTCTCGGCTCCTGGCACTGCTAGAGCAAAACGGGCCCGGATTTGGGATCACACGGTTTTTCGTCCCTATCTTTGGAAATATCACAGCTAGGGCAATTTGGCTGGCGCCATTGGATTCGTGAGACGATTTCCGATTTTTCTAAGGGTCCGGGACTTTTCTCGGCTCCTGGGCCTCCTAGAGCAAAACGGGCCCGGATTTGGGATCACACCGTTTTTCGTCCATATCTTTGGAAATATCATAGCTAGGACAATTTGGCTGGCGCCATTGGATTCGTGAGACGATTTCCTATGTTTCTAGGGGTCCGGGAATTTTCTAAAGTCGATTTTTTCGTTTTTCGCGTTTTTCTCGGCTCCCGGGCCTCCTAGAGCAAAACGGGCCCGGATTTGGCATCACACGGTTTTTCGTCCCTATCTTTGGAAATATCACAGCTAGGACAATTTGGCTGGCACCATTGGATTCGTGAGAGGATTTCCGATTTTTCTAGGGGTCCGGGAATTTTCTTAAGTCGATTTTTTGGTTTTTCGCGTTTTTCTCGGCTCCTGGGCCTCCTAGAGCCAAACGGGCCCGGATTTGGGATCACACCGTTCTTCGCCCATATCTTTGGAAATATCATAGCTAGGGCAATTTGGCTGGCGCCATTTGATTCGTTAGACGATTTCCGATTTTTCTAGGGGTCCGCGAATTGTCCACAGTCGATTTTTTCGTTTTTCGCATTTTTCTCGGCTCTTGGCCCTCCTAGAGCAAAACGGGCCCGGATTTGGGATCACACCGTTTTTCGTCCATTTCTTTGGAACTATCATAGCTAGGATAATTTGGCTGGCGCCATTGGAATCGTGAGACGATTTCCGATTTTTCTAGGGGTCCGCGAATTGCCCACAGTAGATTTTTTCGTTTTGCGAAAATCACACCGTTTTTTGACCATATCTTTGGAAATATCATAGCTAGAACACTTTGGCTAGCGTCATTGGAATCGTGAGACGATTTCCGATTTTTCTAGGGGTCCGGGAATTTTCTAAAGTCGATTTTTTCGTTTTTCGCGTTTTTCTCGGCTCCTGGCACTGCTAGAGCAAAACGGGCCCGGATTTGGGATCACACGGTTTTTCGTCCCTATCTTTGGAAATATCACAGCTAGGGCAATTTGGCTGGCGCCATTGGATTCGTGAGACGATTTCCGATTTTTCTAAGGGTCCGGGACTTTTCTCGGCTCCTGGGCCTCCTAGAGCAAAACGGGCCCGGATTTGGGATCACACCGTTTTTCGTCCATATCTTTGGAAATATCACAGCTAGGACCATTTGGCTGGCGCCATTGGATTCGCGATACGATTTCCGATTTTTCTAGGGGTCCGGGAATTTTCTAAAGTCGATTTTTTCGTTTTTCGCGTTTTTCTCGGCTCCTGGCACTCCTAGAGCAAAACGGGCCCGGATTTGGGATCACACGGTTTTTCGTCCCTATCTTTGGAAATATCACAGCTAGGGCAATTTGGCTGGCGCCATTGGATTCGTGAGACGATTTCCGATTTTTCTAAGGGTCCGGGACTTTTCTCGGCTCCTGGGCCTCCTAGAGCAAAACGGGCCCGGATTTGGGATCACACCGTTTTTCGTCCATATCTTTGGAAATATCATAGCTAGGACAATTTGGCTGGCGCCATTGGATTCGTGAGACGATTTCCTATGTTTCTAGGGGTCCGGGAATTTTCTAAAGTCGATTTTTTCGTTTTTCGCGTTTTTCTCGGCTCCCGGGCCTCCTAGAGCAAAACGGGCCCGGATTTGGCATCACACGGTTTTTCGTCCCTATCTTTGGAAATATCACAGCTAGGACAATTTGGCTGGCGCCATTGGATTCGCAATACGATTTCCGATTTTTCTAGGGGTCCGGGAATTTTCTAAAGTCGATTTTTTCGTTTTTCGCGTTTTTCTCGGCTCCTGGGCCTCCTAGAGCAAAACGGGCCCGGATTTGGGATCACACCGTTTTTCGTCCATTTCTTTGGAACTATAATATCTAGGGTAATTTGTTCGGCGGCATTGGATTCGTGAGATGATTTCCGATTTTTCTAGGGGTCCGGGAATTGTCCACAGTCGATTTTTTGGTTTTTCGCGTTTTTCTCGGCTCCTGGGCCTCCTAGAGCCAAACGGGCCTGGATTTGGGATCACACCGTTCTTCGCCCATATCTTTGGAAATATCATAGCTAGGGCAATTTGGCTGGCGCCATTTGATTCGTTAGACGATTTCCGATTTTTCTAGGGGTCCGCGAATTGTCCACAGTCGATTTTTTCGTTTTTCGCATTTTTCTCGGCTCTTGGCCCTCCTAGAGCAAAACGGGCCCGGATTTGGGATCACACCGTTTTTCGTCCATTTCTTTGGAACTATCATAGCTAGGATAATTTGGCTGGCGCCATTGGAATCGTGAGACGATTTCCGATTTTTCTAGGGGTCCGCGAATTGCCCACAGTAGATTTTTTCGTTTTGCGAAAATCACACCGTTTTTTGACCATATCTTTGGAAATATCATAGCTAGAACACTTTGGCTAGCGTCATTGGAATCGTGAGACGATTTCCAATTTTTCTAGGGGTCCGCGAATTGCCCACAGTACATTTTTTCGTTTTGCGCGTTTTTCTCGGCTCCTGGCCCTCCTAGAGCCAAACGGGCCCGGATTTGGGATCACACCGTTTTCCCCCATATCTTTGGAAATATCACAGCTAGGACCATTTGGCTGGCGCCATTGGATTCGCGATACGATTTCCGATTTTTCTAGGGGTCCGGGAATTTTCTAAAGTCGATTTTTTCGTTTTTCGCGTTTTTCTCGGCTCCTGGCACTCCTAGAGCAAAACGGGCCCGGATTTGGGATCACACGGTTTTTCGTCCCTATCTTTGGAAATATCACAGCTAGGGCAATTTGGCTGGCGCCATTGGATTCGTGAGACGATTTCCGATTTTTCTAGGGGTCCGCGAATTGTCCACAGTCGATTTTTTCGTTTTTCGCATTTTTCCCGGCTCCTGGCCCTCCTAGGGCAAAACGGGCCCGGATTTGGGATCACACCGTTTTTCGTCCATATCTTTGGAAATATCATAGCTAGGACAATTTGGCTGGCACCATTGGATTCGTGAGAGGATTTCCGATTTTTCTAGGGGTCCGGGAATTTTCTTAAGTCGATTTTTTGGTTTTTCGCGTTTTTCTCGGCTCCTGGGCCTCCTAGAGCCAAACGGGCCCGGATTTGGGATCACACCGTTCTTCGCCCATATCTTTGGAAATATCATAGCTAGGGCAATTTGGCTGGCGCCATTTGATTCGTTAGACGATTTCCGATTTTTCTAGGGGTCCGCGAATTGTCCACAGTCGATTTTTTCGTTTTTCGCATTTTTCTCGGCTCTTGGCCCTCCTAGAGCAAAACGGGCCCGGATTTGGGATCACACCGTTTTTCGTCCATTTCTTTGGAACTATCATAGCTAGGATAATTTGGCTGGCGCCATTGGAATCGTGAGACGATTTCCGATTTTTCTAGGGGTCCGCGAATTGCCCACAGTAGATTTTTTCGTTTTGCGAAAATCACACCGTTTTTTGACCATATCTTTGGAAATATCATAGCTAGAACACTTTGGCTAGCGTCATTGGAATCGTGAGACGATTTCCGATTTTTCTAGGGGTCCGGGAATTTTCTAAAGTCGATTTTTTCGTTTTTCGCGTTTTTCTCGGCTCCTGGCACTGCTAGAGCAAAACGGGCCCGGATTTGGGATCACACGGTTTTTCGTCCCTATCTTTGGAAATATCACAGCTAGGGCAATTTGGCTGGCGCCATTGGATTCGTGAGACGATTTCCGATTTTTCTAAGGGTCCGGGACTTTTCTCGGCTCCTGGGCCTCCTAGAGCAAAACGGGCCCGGATTTGGGATCACACCGTTTTTCGTCCATATCTTTGGAAATATCATAGCTAGGACAATTTGGCTGGCGCCATTGGATTCGTGAGACGATTTCCTATGTTTCTAGGGGTCCGGGAATTTTCTAAAGTCGATTTTTTCGTTTTTCGCGTTTTTCTCGGCTCCCGGGCCTCCTAGAGCAAAACGGGCCCGGATTTGGCATCACACGGTTTTTCGTCCCTATCTTTGGAAATATCACAGCTAGGACAATTTGGCTGGCACCATTGGATTCGTGAGAGGATTTCCGATTTTTCTAGGGGTCCGGGAATTTTCTTAAGTCGATTTTTTGGTTTTTCGCGTTTTTCTCGGCTCCTGGGCCTCCTAGAGCCAAACGGGCCCGGATTTGGGATCACACCGTTCTTCGCCCATATCTTTGGAAATATCATAGCTAGGGCAATTTGGCTGGCGCCATTTGATTCGTTAGACGATTTCCGATTTTTCTAGGGGTCCGCGAATTGTCCACAGTCGATTTTTTCGTTTTTCGCATTTTTCTCGGCTCTTGGCCCTCCTAGAGCAAAACGGGCCCGGATTTGGGATCACACCGTTTTTCGTCCATTTCTTTGGAACTATCATAGCTAGGATAATTTGGCTGGCGCCATTGGAATCGTGAGACGATTTCCGATTTTTCTAGGGGTCCGCGAATTGCCCACAGTAGATTTTTTCGTTTTGCGAAAATCACACCGTTTTTTGACCATATCTTTGGAAATATCATAGCTAGAACACTTTGGCTAGCGTCATTGGAATCGTGAGACGATTTCCGATTTTTCTAGGGGTCCGGGAATTTTCTAAAGTCGATTTTTTCGTTTTTCGCGTTTTTCTCGGCTCCTGGCACTGCTAGAGCAAAACGGGCCCGGATTTGGGATCACACGGTTTTTCGTCCCTATCTTTGGAAATATCACAGCTAGGGCAATTTGGCTGGCGCCATTGGATTCGTGAGACGATTTCCGATTTTTCTAAGGGTCCGGGACTTTTCTCGGCTCCTGGGCCTCCTAGAGCAAAACGGGCCCGGATTTGGGATCACACCGTTTTTCGTCCATATCTTTGGAAATATCATAGCTAGGACAATTTGGCTGGCGCCATTGGATTCGTGAGACGATTTCCTATGTTTCTAGGGGTCCGGGAATTTTCTTAAGTCGATTTTTTGGTTTTTCGCGTTTTTCTCGGCTCCTGGGCCTCCTAGAGCCAAACGGGCCCGGATTTGGGATCACACCGTTCTTCGCCCATATCTTTGGAAATATCATAGCTAGGGCAATTTGGCTGGCGCCATTTGATTCGTTAGACGATTTCCGAATTTTCTAGGGGTCCGCGAATTGTCCACAGTCGATTTTTTCGTTTTTCGCATTTTTCTCGGCTCTTGGCCCTCCTAGAGCAAAACGGGCCCGGATTTGGGATCACACCGTTTTTCGTCCATTTCTTTGGAACTATCATAGCTAGGATAATTTGGCTGGCGCCATTGGAATCGTGAGACGATTTCCGATTTTTCTAGGGGTCCGCGAATTGCCCACAGTAGATTTTTTCGTTTTGCGAAAATCACACCGTTTTTTGACCATATCTTTGGAAATATCATAGCTAGGACAATTTGACTGGCCTCATTGGATTCGTCAGACGATTTCCGATTTTTCTAGGGGTCCGGGAATTTTCTAAAGTCGATTTTTTCGTTTTTCGCGTTTTTCTCGGCTCCTGGCCCTCCTAGAGCAGAACGGGCCCTCATTTGGGATCACAGCGTTTTTAGCCCATATCTTTGGAAATATCATAGCTAGAACACTTTGGATAGCGTCATTGGAATCGTGAGACGATTTCCGATTTTTCTAGGGGTCCGCGAATTGCCCACAGTCGATTTTTTCGTTTTTCGCATTTTTCTCGGCTCCTGGCCCTCCTAGAGCAACACGGGCCCGGATTTGGTATCACACCGTTTTTCTTCCATATCTTTGGAAATATCATAGCTAGGACAATTTGGCTGGCGCCCTTGGATTCGTGAGAGGAGTTCCGATTTTTCTAGGGGTCCGGGAATTTTCTAAAGTCGATTTTTTCGTTTTTTGCGTTTTTCTCGGCTCCTGGCCCTCCTATAGCAAAACGCGGCCGGATTTGGGATCACACCGTTTTCTCCCATATCTTTGGAAATATCACAGCTAGGACCATTTGGCTGGCGCCATTGGATTCGCGATACGATTTCCGATTTTTCTAGGGGTCCGGGAATTTTCTAAAGTCGATTTTTTCGTTTTTCGCGTTTTTCTCGGCTCCTGGCACTCCTAGAGCAAAACGGGCCCGGATTTGGGATCACACGGTTTTTCGTCCCTATCTTTGGAAATATCACAGCTAGGGCAATTTGGCTGGCGCCATTGGATTCGTGAGACGATTTCCGATTTTTCTAAGGGTCCGGGACTTTTCTCGGCTCCTGGGCCTCCTAGAGCAAAACGGGCCCGGATTTGGGATCACACCGTTTTTCGTCCATATCTTTGGAAATATCATAGCTAGGACAATTTGGCTGGCGCCATTGGATTCGTGAGACGATTTCCTATGTTTCTAGGGGTCCGGGAATTTTCTAAAGTCGATTTTTTCGTTTTTCGCGTTTTTCTCGGCTCCCGGGCCTCCTAGAGCAAAACGGGCCCGGATTTGGCATCACACGGTTTTTCGTCCCTATCTTTGGAAATATCACAGCTAGGACAATTTGGCTGGCGCCATTGGATTCGCAATACGATTTCCGATTTTTCTAGGGGTCCGGGAATTTTCTAAAGTCGATTTTTTCGTTTTTCGCGTTTTTCTCGGCTCCTGGGCCTCCTAGAGCAAAACGGGCCCGGATTTGGGATCACACCGTTTTTCATCCATTTCTTTGGAACTATAATATCTAGGATAATTTGTTCGGCGGCATTGGATTCGTGAGATGATTTCCGATTTTTCTAGGGGTCCGGGAATTGTCCACAGTCGATTTTTTGGTTTTTCGCGTTTTTCTCGGCTCCTGGGCCTCCTAGAGCCAAACGGGCCTGGATTTGGGATCACACCGTTCTTCGCCCATATCTTTGGAAATATCATAGCTAGGGCAATTTGGCTGGCGCCATTGGATTCGTGAGATGATTTCCGATTTTCCTAGGGGTCCGGGAATTGTCCACAGTCGATTTTTTCGTTTTTCGCATTTTTCTCGGCTCCTGGCCCTCCTAGAAGAAAACGGGCCCGGATTTGGGATCAGACCGTTTTTTGTCCATTTCTTTGGAACTATCATAGCTAGGATCATTTGGCTGACGCCATTGGAATCGTGAGACGATTTCCGATTTTTCTAGGGGTCCGCGAATTGCCCACAGTAGATTTTTTTGTTTTGCGAAAATCACACCGTTTTTTGACCATATCTTTGGAAATATCATAGCTAGGACAATTTGACTGGCCTCATTGGATTCGTGAGACGATTTCCGATTTTTCTAGGGGTCCGGGAATTTTCTAAAGTCGATTTTTTCGTTTTTCGCGTTTTTCTCGGCTCCTGGCCCTCCTAGAGCAGAACGGGCCCTCATTTGGGATCACAGCGTTTTTAGCCCATATCTTTGGAAATATCATAGCTAGAACACTTTGGCTAGCGTCATTGGAATCGTGAGACGATTTCCGATTTTTCTAGGGGTCCGCGAAATGCCCACAGTCGATTTTTTCGTTTTTCGCATTTTTCTCGGCTCCTGGCCCTCCTAGAGCAAAACGGGCCCGGGTTTGGTATCACACCGTTTTTCGTCCATATCTTTGGAAATATCATAGCTAGGAGAATTTGGCTGGCGCCCTTGGATTCGTGAGAGGAGTTCCGATTTTTCTAGGGGTCCGGGAATTTTCTAAAGTCGATTTTTTCGTTTTTTGCGTTTTTCTCGGCTCCTGGCCCTCCTATAGCAAAACGCGGCCGGATTTGGGATCACACCGTTTTCCCCCATATCTTTGGAAATATCATAGCTAGGACCATTTGGCTGGCGCCATTGGATTCGCGATACGATTTCCGATTTTTCTAGGGGTCCGGGAATTTTCTAAAGTCGATTTTTTCGTTTTTCGCGTTTTTCTCGGCTCCTGGCACTCCTAGAGCAAAACGGGCTCGGATTTGGGATCACACGGTTTTTCGTCCCTATCTTTGGAAATATCACAGCTAGGGCAATTTGGCTGGCGCCATTGGATTCGTGAGACGATTTCCGATTTTTCTAGGGGTCCGGGAATTTTCTAAAGTCGATTTTTTCGTTTTTCGCGTTTTTCCCGGCTCCTGGCACTCCTAGAGCAAAACGGGCTCGGATTTGGGATCACACGGTTTTTCGTCCCTATCTTTGGAAATATCACAGCTAGGGCAATTTGGCTGGCGCCATTGGATTCGTGAGACGATTTCCGATTTTTCTAGGGGTCCGCGAATTGTCCACAGTCGATTTTTTCGTTTTTCGCATTTTTCCCGGCTCCTGGCCCTCCTAGGGCAAAACGGGCCCGGATTTGGGATCACACCGTTTTTCGTCCATATCTTTGGAAATATCATAGCTAGGACAATTTGGCTGGCACCATTGGATTCGTGAGAGGATTTCCGATTTTTCTAGGGGTCCGCGAATTGTCCACAGTCGATTTTTTCGTTTTTCGCATTTTTCTCGGCTCTTGGCCCTCCTAGAGCAAAACGGGCCCGGATTTGGGATCACACCGTTTTTCGTCCATTTCTTTGGAACTATCATGACTAGGATAATTTGGCTGGCGCCATTGGAATCGTGAGACGATTTCCGATTTTTCTAGGGGTCCGCGAATTGCCCACAGTAGATTTTTTCGTTTTGCGAAAATCACACCGTTTTTTGACCATATCTTTGGAAATATCATAGCTAGGACAATTTGACTGGCCTCATTGGATTCGTCAGACGATTTCCGATTTTTCTAGGGGTCCGGGAATTTTCTAAAGTCGATTTTTTCGTTTTTCGCGTTTTTCTCGGCTCCTGGCCCTCCTAGAGCAGAACGGGCCCTCATTTGGGATCACAGCGTTTTTAGCCCATATCTTTGGAAATATCATAGCTAGAACACTTTGGCTAGCGTCATTGGAATCGTGAGACGATTTCTGATTTTTCTAGGGGTCCGCGAATTGCCCACAGTCGATTTTTTCGTTTTTCGCATTTTTCTCGGCTCCTGGCCCTCCTAGAGCAACACGGGCCCGGATTTGGTATCACACCGTTTTTCTTCCATATCTTTGGAAATATCATAGCTAGGACAATTTGGCTGGCGCCCTTGGATTCGTGAGAGGAGTTCCGATTTTTCTAGGGGTCCGGGAATTTTCTAAAGTCGATTTTTTCGTTTTTCGCGTTTTTCTCGGCTCCTGGCACTCCTAGAGCAAAACGGGCCCGGATTTGGGATCACACGGTTTTTCGTCCCTATCTTTGGAAATATCACAGCTAGGGCAATTTGGCTGGCGCCATTGGATTCGTGAGACGATTTCCGATTTTTCTAAGGGTCCGGGACTTTTCTCGGCTCCTGGGCCTCCTAGAGCAAAACGGGCCCGGATTTGGGATCACACCGTTTTTCGTCCATATCTTTGGAAATATCATAGCTAGGACAATTTGGCTGGCGCCATTGGATTCGTGAGACGATTTCCTATGTTTCTAGGGGTCCGGGAATTTTCTAAAGTCGATTTTTTCGTTTTTCGCGTTTTTCTCGGCTCCCGGGCCTCCTAGAGCTAAACGGGCCCGGATTTGGCATCACACGGTTTTTCGTCCCTATCTTTGGAAATATCACAGCTAGGACAATTTGGCTGGCGCCATTGGATTCGCAATACGATTTCCGATTTTTCTAGGGGTCCGGGAATTTTCTAAAGTCGATTTTTTCGTTTTTCGCGTTTTTCTCGGCTCCTGGGCCTCCTAGAGCAAAACGGGCCCGGATTTGGGATCACACCGTTTTTCGTCCATTTCTTTGGAACTATCATAGCTAGGATAATTTGGCTGGCGCCATTGGAATCGTGAGACGATTTCCGATTTTTCTAGGGGTCCGCGAATTGCCCACAGTAGATTTTTTCGTTTTGCGAAAATCACACCGTTTTTTGACCATATCTTTGGAAATATCATAGCTAGAACACTTTGGCTAGCGTCATTGGAATCGTGAGACGATTTCCAATTTTTCTAGGGGTCCGCGAATTTTCTAAAGTCGATTTTTTCGTTTTTTGCGTTTTTCTCGGCTCCTGGCCCTCCTATAGCAAAACGCGGCCGGATTTGGGATCACACCGTTTTCCCCCATATCTTTGGAAATATCACAGCTAGGACCATTTGGCTGGCGCCATTGGATTCGTGAGAGGATTTCCGATTTTTCTAGGGGTCCGGGAATTTTCTAAAGTCGATTTTTTCGTTTTTCGCGTTTTTCTCGGCTCCTGGCACTCCTAGAGCAAAACGGGCTCGGATTTGGGATCACACGGTTTTTCGTCCCTATCTTTGGAAATATCACAGCTAGGGCAATTTGGCTGGCGCCATTGGATTCGTGAGACGATTTCCGATTTTTCTAGGGGTCCGCGAATTGTCCACAGTCGATTTTTTCGTTTTTCGCATTTTTCCCGGCTCCTGGCCCTCCTAGGGCAAAACGGGCCCGGATTTGGGATCACACCGTTTTTCGTCCATATCTTTGGAAATATCATAGCTAGGACAATTTGGCTGGCACCATTGGATTCGTGAGAGGATTTCCGATTTTTCTAGGGGTCCGCGAATTGTCCACAGTCGATTTTTTCGTTTTTCGCATTTTTCTCGGCTCTTGGCCCTCCTAGAGCAAAACGGGCCCGGATTTGGGATCACACCGTTTTTCGTCCATTTCTTTGGAACTATCATGACTAGGATAATTTGGCTGGCGCCATTGGAATCGTGAGACGATTTCCGATTTTTCTAGGGGTCCGCGAATTGCCCACAGTAGATTTTTTCGTTTTGCGAAAATCACACCGTTTTTTGACCATATCTTTGGAAATATCATAGCTAGGACAATTTGACTGGCCTCATTGGATTCGTCAGACGATTTCCGATTTTTCTAGGGGTCCGGGAATTTTCTAAAGTCGATTTTTTCGTTTTTCGCGTTTTTCTCGGCTCCTGGCCCTCCTAGAGCAGAACGGGCCCTCATTTGGGATCACAGCGTTTTTAGCCCATATCTTTGGAAATATCATAGCTAGAACACTTTGGCTAGCGTCATTGGAATCGTGAGACGATTTCTGATTTTTCTAGGGGTCCGCGAATTGCCCACAGTCGATTTTTTCGTTTTTCGCATTTTTCTCGGCTCCTGGCCCTCCTAGAGCAACACGGGCCCGGATTTGGTATCACACCGTTTTTCTTCCATATCTTTGGAAATATCATAGCTAGGACAATTTGGCTGGCGCCCTTGGATTCGTGAGAGGAGTTCCGATTTTTCTAGGGGTCCGGGAATTTTCTAAAGTCGATTTTTTCGTTTTTTGCGTTTTTCTCGGCTCCTGGCCCTCCTATAGCAAAACGCGGCCGGATTTGGGATCACACCGTTTTCTCCCATATCTTTGGAAATATCACAGCTAGGACCATTTGGCTGGCGCCATTGGATTCGCGATACGATTTCCGATTTTTCTAGGGGTCCGGGAATTTTCTAAAGTCGATTTTTTCGTTTTTCGCGTTTTTCTCGGCTCCTGGCACTCCTAGAGCAAAACGGGCCCGGATTTGGGATCACACGGTTTTTCGTCCCTATCTTTGGAAATATCACAGCTAGGGCAATTTGGCTGGCGCCATTGGATTCGTGAGACGATTTCCGATTTTTCTAAGGGTCCGGGACTTTTCTCGGCTCCTGGGCCTCCTAGAGCAAAACGGGCCCGGATTTGGGATCACACCGTTTTTCGTCCATATCTTTGGAAATATCATAGCTAGGACAATTTGGCTGGCGCCATTGGATTCGTGAGACGATTTCCTATGTTTCTAGGGGTCCGGGAATTTTCTAAAGTCGATTTTTTCGTTTTTCGCGTTTTTCTCGGCTCCCGGGCCTCCTAGAGCAAAACGGGCCCGGATTTGGCATCACACGGTTTTTCGTCCCTATCTTTGGAAATATCACAGCTAGGACAATTTGGCTGGCGCCATTGGATTCGCAATACGATTTCCGATTTTTCTAGGGGTCCGGGAATTTTCTAAAGTCGATTTTTTCGTTTTTCGCGTTTTTCTCGGCTCCTGGGCCTCCTAGAGCAAAACGGGCCCGGATTTGGGATCACACCGTTTTTCGTCCATTTCTTTGGAACTATAATATCTAGGGTAATTTGTTCGGCGGCATTGGATTCGTGAGATGATTTCCGATTTTTCTAGGGGTCCGGGAATTGTCCACAGTCGATTTTTTGGTTTTTCGCGTTTTTCTCGGCTCCTGGGCCTCCTAGAGCCAAACGGGCCTGGATTTGGGATCACACCGTTCTTCGCCCATATCTTTGGAAATATCATAGCTAGGGCAATTTGGCTGGCGCCATTTGATTCGTTAGACGATTTCAGATTTTTCTAGGGGTCCGCGAATTGTCCACAGTCGATTTTTTCGTTTTTCGCATTTTTCTCGGCTCTTGGCCCTCCTAGAGCAAAACGGGCCCGGATTTGGGATCACACCGTTTTTCGTCCATTTCTTTGGAACTATCATAGCTAGGATAATTTGGCTGGCGCCATTGGAATCGTGAGACGATTTCCGATTTTTCTAGGGGTCCGCGAATTGCCCACAGTAGATTTTTTCGTTTTGCGAAAATCACACCGTTTTTTGACCATATCTTTGGAAATATCATAGCTAGAACACTTTGGCTAGCGTCATTGGAATCGTGAGACGATTTCCGATTTTTCTAGGGGTCCGGGAATTTTCTAAAGTCGATTTTTTCGTTTTTCGCGTTTTTCTCGGCTCCTGGCACTGCTAGAGCAAAACGGGCCCGGATTTGGGATCACACGGTTTTTCGTCCCTATCTTTGGAAATATCACAGCTAGGGCAATTTGGCTGGCGCCATTGGATTCGTGAGACGATTTCCGATTTTTCTAAGGGTCCGGGACTTTTCTCGGCTCCTGGGCCTCCTAGAGCAAAACGGGCCCGGATTTGGGATCACACCGTTTTTCGTCCATATCTTTGGAAATATCATAGCTAGGACAATTTGGCTGGCGCCATTGGATTCGTGAGACGATTTCCTATGTTTCTAGGGGTCCGGGAATTTTCTAAAGTCGATTTTTTCGTTTTTCGCGTTTTTCTCGGCTCCCGGGCCTCCTAGAGCAAAACGGGCCCGGATTTGGCATCACACGGTTTTTCGTCCCTATCTTTGGAAATATCACAGCTAGGACAATTTGGCTGGCACCATTGGATTCGCAATACGATTTCCGATTTTTCTAGGGGTCCGGGAATTTTCTAAAGTCGATTTTTTCGTTTTTCGCGTTTTTCTCGGCTCCTGGGCCTCCTAGAGCAAAACGGGCCCGGATTTGGGATCACACCGTTTTTCGTCCATATCTTTGGAAATATCATAGCTAGGACAATTTGGCTAGCGCCATTGGATTCGTGAGACGATTTCCGATTTTTCTAGGGATCCGGGAATTTTCTAAAGTCGATTTTTTCGTTTATCGCGTTTTTCTCGGCTCCTGGGCCTCCTAGAGCAAAACGGGCCCGGATTTGGGATCACACGGTTTTTCGTCCGTATCTTTGGAAATGTCATAGCTAGGACAATTTGGCTGCCGCCATTGGATTCGCAATACGATTTCCGATTTTTCTAGGGGTCCGGGAATTTTCTAAAGTCGATTTTTTGGTTTTTCGCGTTTTTCTCGGCTCTTGGGCCTCCTAGAGCAAAACGGGCCCGGATTTGGGATCCCACCGTTTTTCGTCCATTTCTTTGGAACTATAATATCTAGGGTAATTTGTTCGGCGGCATTGGATTCGTGAGATGATTTCCGATTTTTCTAGGGGTCCGGGAATTGTCCACAGTCGATTTTTTGGTTTTTCGCGTTTTTCTCGGCTCCTGGGCCTCCTAGAGCCAAACGGGCCTGGATTTGGGATCACACCGTTCTTCGCCCATATCTTTGGAAATATCATAGCTAGGGCAATTTGGCTGGCGCCATTGGATTCGTGAGATGATTTCCGATTTTCCTAGGGGTCCGGGAATTGTCCACAGTCGATTTTTTCGTTTTTCGCATTTTTCTCGGCTCCTGGCCCTCCTAGAAGAAAACGGGCCCGGATTTGGGATCAGACCGTTTTTTGTCCATTTCTTTGGAACTATCATAGCTAGGATCATTTGGCTGGCGCCATTGGAATCGTGAGACGATTTCCGATTTTTCTAGGGGTCCGCGAATTGCCCACAGTAGATTTTTTTGTTTTGCGAAAATCACACCGTTTTTTGACCATATCTTTGGAAATATCATAGCTAGGACAATTTGACTGGCCTCATTGGATTCGTGAGACGATTTCCGATTTTTCTAGGGGTCCGGGAATTTTCTAAAGTCGATTTTTTCGTTTTTCGCGTTTTTCTCGGCTCCTGGCCCTCCTAGAGCAGAACGGGCCCTCATTTGGGATCACAGCGTTTTTAGCCCATATCTTTGGAAATATCATAGCTAGAACACTTTGGCTAGCGTCATTGGAATCGTGAGACGATTTCCGATTTTTCTAGGGGTCCGCGAAATGCCCACAGTCGATTTTTTCGTTTTTCGCATTTTTCTCGGCTCCTGGCCCTCCTAGAGCAAAACGGGCCCGGATTTGGTGTCACACCGTTTTTCGTCCATATCTTTGGAAATATCATAGCTAGGACAATTTGGCTGGCACCATTGGATTCGTGAGAGGATTTCCGATTTTTCTAGGGGTCCGGGAATTTTCTTAAGTCGATTTTTTGGTTTTTCGCGTTTTTCTCGGCTCCTGGGCCTCCTAGTGCCAAACGGGCCCGGATTTGGGATCACACCGTTCTTCGCCCATATCTTTGGAAATATCATAGCTAGGGCAATTTGGCTGGCGCCATTTGATTCGTTAGACGATTTCCGATTTTTCTAGGGGTCCGCGAATTGTCCACAGTCGATTTTTTCGTTTTTCGCATTTTTCTCGGCTCTTGGCCCTCCTAGAGCAAAACGGGCCCGGATTTGGGATCACACCGTTTTTCGTCCATTTCTTTGGAACTATCATAGCTAGGATAATTTGGCTGGCGCCATTGGAATCGTGAGACGATTTCCGATTTTTCTAGGGGTCCGCGAATTGCCCACAGTAGATTTTTTCGTTTTGCGAAAATCACACCGTTTTTTGACCATATCTTTGGAAATATCATAGCTAGAACACTTTGGCTAGCGTCATTGGAATCGTGAGACGATTTCCAATTTTTCTAGGGGTCCGCGAATTGCCCACAGTACATTTTTTCGTTTTGCGCGTTTTTCTCGGCTCCTGGCCCTCCTAGAGCCAAACGGGCCCGGATTTGGGATCACACCGTTTTCCCCCATATCTTTGGAAATATCACAGCTAGGACCATTTGGCTGGCGCCATTGGATTCGCGATACGATTTCCGATTTTTCTAGGGGTCCGGGAATTTTCTAAAGTCGATTTTTTCGTTTTTCGCGTTTTTCTCGGCTCCTGGCACTGCTAGAGCAAAACGGGCCCGGATTTGGGATCACACGGTTTTTCGTCCCTATCTTTGGAAATATCACAGCTAGGGCAATTTGGCTGGCGCCATTGGATTCGTGAGACGATTTCCGATTTTTCTAAGGGTCCGGGACTTTTCTCGGCTCCTGGGCCTCCTAGAGCAAAACGGGCCCGGATTTGGGATCACACCGTTTTTCGTCCATTTCTTTGGAACTATAATATCTAGGGTAATTTGTTCGGCGGCATTGGATTCGTGAGATGATTTCCGATTCTTCTAGGGGTCCGGGAATTGTCCACAGTCGATTTTTTGGTTTTTCGCGTTTTTCTCGGCTCCTGGGCCTCCTAGAGCCAAACGGGCCTGGATTTCAGATCACACCGTTCTTCGCCCATATCTTTGGAAATATCATAGCTAGGGCAATTTGGCTGGCGCCATTGGATTCGTGAGACGATTTCCGATTTTTCTAGGGGTCCGGGACTTTTCTCGGCTCCTGGGCCTCCTAGAGCAAAACGGGCCCGGATTTGGGATCACACCGTTTTTCGTCCATTTCTTTGGAACTATAATATCTAGGGTAATTTGTTCGGCGGCATTGGATTCGTGAGATGATTTCCGATTTTTCTAGGGGTCCGGGAATTGTCCACAGTCGATTTTTTGGTTTTTCGCGTTTTTCTCGGCTCCTGGGCCTCCTAGAGCCAAACGGGCCTGGATTTGGGATCACACCGTTCTTCGCCCATATCTTTGGAAATATCATAGCTAGGGCAATTTGGCTGGCGCCATTTGATTCGTTAGACGATTTCCGATTTTTCTAGGGGTCCGCGAATTGTCCACAGTCGATTTTTTCGTTTTTCGCATTTTTCTCGGCTCCTTGGCCTCTTAGAGCCAAACGGGCCCGGATTTGGACTCAGACCGATTTTCGCCCATTTCTTTGGAACTATAATATCTAGGGTTATTTGTTCGGCGGCATTGGATTCATGAGATGATTTCCGATTTTTCTAGGGGTCCGGGAATTGTCCACAGTCGATTTTTTGGTTTTTCGCGTTTTTCTCGGCTCCTGGGCCTCCTAGAGCCAAACGGGCCTGGATTTGGGATCACACCGTTCTTCGCCCATATCTTTGGAAATATCATAGCTAGGGCAATTTGGCTGGCGCCATTGGATTCGTGAGACGATTTCCGATTTTTCTAGGGGTCCGCGAATTGTCCACAGTCGATTTTTTCGTTTTTCGCATTTTTCCCGGCTCCTGGCCCTCCTAGGGCAAAACGGGCCCGGATTTGGGATCACACCGTTTTTCGTCCATTTCTTTGGAACTATAATATCTAGGGTAATTTGTTCGGCGGCATTGGATTCGTGAGATGATTTCCGATTTTTCTAGGGGTCCGGGAATTGTCCACAGTCGATTTTTTCGTTTTTCGCATTTTTCTCGGCTCCTGGGCCTCCTAGAGCCAAACGGGCCTGGATTTGGGATCACACCGTTCTTCGCCCATATCTTTGGAAATATCATAGCTAGGGCAATTTGGCTGGCGCCATTTGATTCGTTAGACGATTTCCGATTTTTCTAGGGGTCCGCGAATTGTCCACAGTCGATTTTTTCGTTTTTCGCATTTTTCTCGGCTCCTTGGCCTCTTAGAGCCAAACGGGCCCGGATTTGGACTCAGACCGATTTTCGCCCATTTCTTTGGAACTATAATATCTAGGGTTATTTGTTCGGCGGCATTGGATTCGTGAGATGATTTCCGATTTTTCTAGGGGTCCGGGAATTGTCCACAGTCGATTTTTTCGTTTTTCGCATTTTTCTCGGCTCCTGGCCCTCCTAGAGCAAAACGGGCCCGGATTTGGTATCACACCGTTTTTCGTCCATATCTTTGGAAATATCATAGCTAGGACAATTTGGCTGGCGCCCTTGGATTCGTGAGAGGAGTTCCGATTTTTCTAGGGGTCCGGGAATTTTCTAAAGTCGATTTTTTCGTTTTTTGCGTTTTTCTCGGCTCCTGGCCCTCCTATAGCAAAACGCGGCCGGATTTGGGATCACACCATTTTCCCCCATATCTTTGGAAATATCACAGCTAGGACCATTTGGCTGGCGCCATTGGATTCGCGATACGATTTCCGATTTTTCTAGGGGTCCGGGAATTTTCTAAAGTCGATTTTTTCGTTTTTCGCGTTTTTCTCGGCTCCTGGCACTCCTAGAGCAAAACGGGCCCGGATTTGGGATCACACGGTTTTTCGTCCCTATCTTTGGAAATATCACAGCTAGGGCAATTTGGCTGGCGCCATTGGATTCGTGAGACGATTTCCGATTTTTCTAAGGGTCCGGGACTTTTCTCGGCTCCTGGGCCTCCTAGAGCAAAACGGGCCCGGATTTGGGATCACACCGTTTTTCGTCCATATCTTTGGAAATATCATAGCTAGGACAATTTGGCTGGCGCCATGGGATTCGTGAGACGATTTCCGATTTTTCTAGGGGTCCGGGAATTTTCTAAAGTCGATTTTTTCGTTTTTCGCGTTTTTCTCGGCTCCTGGCCCTCCTAGAGCAGAACGGGCCCTCATTTGGGATCACAGCGTTTTTAGCCCATATCTTTGGAAATATCATAGCTAGAACACTTTGGCTAGCGTCATTGGAATCGTGAGACGATTTCCGATTTTTCTAGGGGTCCGCGAATTGCCCACAGTACATTTTTTCGTTTTGCGCGTTTTTCTCGGCTCCTGGCCCTCCTAGAGCAAAACGGGCCCGGATTTGGTATCACACCGTTTTTCGTCCATATCTTTGGAAATATCATAGCTAGGAAAATTTGGCTGGCGCCCTTGGATTCGTGAGAGGAGTTTCGATTTTTCTAGGGGTCCGGGAATTTTCTAAAGTCGATTTTTTCGTTTTTTGCGTTTTTCTCGGCTCCTGGCCCTCCTATAGCAAAACGCGGCCGGATTTGGGATCACACCATTTTCCCCCATATCTTTGGAAATATCACAGCTAGGACCATTTGGCTGGCGCCATTGGATTCGCGATACGATTTCCGATTTTTCTAGGGGTCCGGGAATTTTCTAAAGTCGATTTTTTCGTTTTTCGCGTTTTTCTCGGCTCCTGGCACTCCTAGAGCAAAACGGGCCCGGATTTGGGATCACACGGTTTTTCGTCCCTATCTTTGGAAATATCACAGCTAGGGCAATTTGGCTGGCGCCATTGGATTCGTGAGACGATTTCCGATTTTTCTAAGGGTCCGGGACTTTTCTCGGCTCCTGGGCCTCCTAGAGCAAAACGGGCCCGGATTTGGGATCACACCGTTTTTCGTCCATTTCTTTGGAACTATAATATCTAGGGTAATTTGTTCGGCGGCATTGGATTCGTGAGATGATTTCCGATTTTTCTAGGGGTCCGGGAATTGTCCACAGTCGATTTTTTGGTTTTTCGCGTTTTTCTCGGCTCTTGGGCCTCCTAGAGCCAAACGGGCCTGGATTTGGGATCACACCGTTCTTCGCCCATATCTTTGGAAATATCATAGCTAGGGCAATTTGGCTGGCGCCATTGGATTCGTGAGATGATTTCCGATTTTTCTAGGGGTCCGGGAATTGTCCACAGTCGATTTTTTCGTTTTTCGCATTTTTCTCGGCTCCTGGCCCTCCTAGAAGAAAACGGGCCCGGATTTGGGATCACACCGTTTTTTGTCCATTTCTTTGGAACTATCATAGCTAGGATAATTTGGCTGGCGCCATTGGAATCGTGAGACGATTTCCGATTTTTCTAGGGGTCCGCGAATTGCCCACAGTAGATTTTTTCGTTTTGCGAAAATCACACCGTTTTTTGACCATATCTTTGGAAATATCATAGCTAGGACAATTTGACTGGCCTCATTGGAGTCGTCAGACGATTTCCGATTTTTCTAGGGGTCCGGGAATTTTCTAAAGTCGATTTTTTCGTTTTTCGCGTTTTTCTCGGCTCCTGGCCCTCCTAGAGCAGAACGGGCCCTCATTTGGGATCACAGCGTTTTTAGCCCATATCTTTGGAAATATCATAGCTAGAACACTTTGGCTAGCGTCATTGGAATCGTGAGACGATTTCCGATTTTTCTAGGGGTCCGCGAATTGCCCACAGTACATTTTTTCGTTTTGCGCGTTTTTCTCGGCTCCTGGCCCTCCTAGAGCATAACGGGCCCGGATTTGGGATCACACCGTTTTTCGTCCATTTCTTTGGAACTATAATATCTAGGGTAATTTGTTCGGCGGCATTGGATTCGTGAGATGATTTCCGATTTTTCTAGGGGTCCGGGAATTGTCCACAGTCGATTTTTTCGTTTTTCGCATTTTTCTCGGCTCCTGGCCCTCCTAGAGCAAAACGGGCCCGGATTTGGTATCACACCGTTTTTCGTCCATATCTTTGGAAATATCATAGCTAGGACAATTTGGCTGGCGCCCTTGGATTCGTGAGAGGAGTTTCGATTTTTCTAGGGGTCCGGGAATTTTCTAAAGTCGATTTTTTCGTTTTTTGCGTTTTTCTCGGCTCCTGGCCCTCCTATAGCAAAACGCGGCCGGATTTGGGATCACACCATTTTCCCCCATATCTTTGGAAATATCACAGCTAGGACCATTTGGCTGGCGCCATTGGATTCGCGATACGATTTCCGATTTTTCTAGGGGTCCGGGAATTTTCTAAAGTCGATTTTTTCGTTTTTCGCGTTTTTCTCGGCTCCTGGCACTCCTAGAGCAAAACGGGCCCGGATTTGGGATCACACGGTTTTTCGTCCCTATCTTTGGAAATATCACAGCTAGGGCAATTTGGCTGGCGCCATTGGATTCGTGAGACGATTTCCGATTTTTCTAAGGGTCCGGGACTTTTCTCGGCTCCTGGGCCTCCTAGAGCAAAACGGGCCCGGATTTGGGATCACACCGTTTTTCGTCCATTTCTTTGGAACTATAATATCTAGGGTAATTTGTTCGGCGGCATTGGATTCGTGAGATGATTTCCGATTTTTCTAGGGGTCCGGGAATTGTCCACAGTCGATTTTTTGGTTTTTCGCGTTTTTCTCGGCTCCTGGGCCTCCTAGAGCCAAACGGGCCTGGATTTGGGATCACACCGTTCTTCGCCCATATCTTTGGAAATATCATAGCTAGGGCAATTTGGCTGGCGCCATTGGATTCGTGAGATGATTTCCGATTTTCCTAGGGGTCCGGGAATTGTCCACAGTCGATTTTTTCGTTTTTCGCATTTTTCTCGGCTCCTGGCCCTCCTAGAAGAAAACGGGCCCGGATTTGGGATCAGACCGTTTTTTGTCCATTTCTTTGGAACTATCATAGCTAGGATCATTTGGCTGGCGCCATTGGAATCGTGAGACGATTTCCGATTTTTCTAGGGGTCCGCGAATTGCCCACAGTAGATTTTTTTGTTTTGCGAAAATCACACCGTTTTTTGACCATATCTTTGGAAATATCATAGCTAGGACAATTTGACTGGCCTCATTGGATTCGTGAGACGATTTCCGATTTTTCTAGGGGTCCGGGAATTTTCTAAAGTCGATTTTTTCGTTTTTCGCGTTTTTCTCGGCTCCTGGCCCTCCTAGAGCAGAACGGGCCCTCATTTGGGATCACAGCGTTTTTAGCCCATATCTTTGGAAATATCATAGCTAGAACACTTTGGCTAGCGTCATTGGAATCGTGAGACGATTTCCGATTTTTCTAGGGGTCCGCGAAATGCCCACAGTCGATTTTTTCGTTTTTCGCATTTTTCTCGGCTCCTGGCCCTCCTAGAGCAAAACGGGCCCGGATTTGGTATCACACCGTTTTTCGTCCATATCTTTGGAAATATCATAGCTAGGAGAATTTGGCTGGCGCCCTTGGATTCGTGAGAGGAGTTCCGATTTTTCTAGGGGTCCGGGAATTTTCTAAAGTCGATTTTTTCGTTTTTTGCGTTTTTCTCGGCTCCTGGCCCTCCTATAGCAAAACGCGGCCGGATTTGGGATCACACCGTTTTCCCCCATATCTTTGGAAATATCACAGCTAGGACCATTTGGCTGGCGCCATTGGATTCGCGATACGATTTCCGATTTTTCTAGGGGTCCGGGAATTTTCTAAAGTCGATTTTTTCGTTTTTCGCGTTTTTCTCGGCTCCTGGCACTCCTAGAGCAAAACGGGCTCGGATTTGGGATCACACGGTTTTTCGTCCCTATCTTTGGAAATATCACAGCTAGGGCAATTTGGCTGGCGCCATTGGATTCGTGAGACGATTTCCGATTTTTCTAGGGGTCCGCGAATTGTCCACAGTCGATTTTTTCGTTTTTCGCATTTTTCCCGGCTCCTGGCCCTCCTAGGGCAAAACGGGCCCGGATTTGGGATCACACCGTTTTTCGTCCATATCTTTGGAAATATCATAGCTAGGACAATTTGGCTGGCACCATTGGATTCGTGAGAGGATTTCCGATTTTTCTAGGGGTCCGGGAATTTTCTTAAGTCGATTTTTTGGTTTTTCGCGTTTTTCTCGGCTCCTGGGCCTCCTAGTGCCAAACGGGCCCGGATTTGGGATCACACCGTTCTTCGCCCATATCTTTGGAAATATCATAGCTAGGGCAATTTGGCTGGCGCCATTTGATTCGTTAGACGATTTCCGATTTTTCTAGGGGTCCGCGAATTGCCCACAGTACATTTTTTCGTTTTGCGCGTTTTTCTCGGCTCCTGGCCCTCCTAGAGCCAAACGGGCCCGGATTTGGGATCACACCGTTTTCCCCCATATCTTTGGAAATATCACAGCTAGGACCATTTGGCTGGCGCCATTGGATTCGCGATACGATTTCCGATTTTTCTAGGGGTCCGGGAATTTTCTAAAGTCGATTTTTTCGTTTTTCGCGTTTTTCTCGGCTCCTGGCACTGCTAGAGCAAAACGGGCCCGGATTTGGGATCACACGGTTTTTCGTCCCTATCTTTGGAAATATCACAGCTAGGGCAATTTGGCTGGCGCCATTGGATTCGTGAGACGATTTCCGATTTTTCTAAGGGTCCGGGACTTTTCTCGGCTCCTGGGCCTCCTAGAGCAAAACGGGCCCGGATTTGGGATCACACCGTTTTTCGTCCATTTCTTTGGAACTATAATATCTAGGGTAATTTGTTCGGCGGCATTGGATTCGTGAGATGATTTCCGATTCTTCTAGGGGTCCGGGAATTGTCCACAGTCGATTTTTTGGTTTTTCGCGTTTTTCTCGGCTCCTGGGCCTCCTAGAGCCAAACGGGCCTGGATTTCAGATCACACCGTTCTTCGCCCATATCTTTGGAAATATCATAGCTAGGGCAATTTGGCTGGCGCCATTGGATTCGTGAGACGATTTCCGATTTTTCTAGGGGTCCGGGACTTTTCTCGGCTCCTGGGCCTCCTAGAGCAAAACGGGCCCGGATTTGGGATCACACCGTTTTTCGTCCATTTCTTTGGAACTATAATATCTAGGGTAATTTGTTCGGCGGCATTGGATTCGTGAGATGATTTCCGATTTTTCTAGGGGTCCGGGAATTGTCCACAGTCGATTTTTTGGTTTTTCGCGTTTTTCTCGGCTCCTGGGCCTCCTAGAGCCAAACGGGCCTGGATTTGGGATCACACCGTTCTTCGCCCATATCTTTGGAAATATCATAGCTAGGGCAATTTGGCTGGCGCCATTTGATTCGTTAGACGATTTCCGATTTTTCTAGGGGTCCGCGAATTGTCCACAGTCGATTTTTTCGTTTTTCGCATTTTTCTCGGCTCCTTGGCCTCTTAGAGCCAAACGGGCCCGGATTTGGACTCAGACCGATTTTCGCCCATTTCTTTGGAACTATAATATCTAGGGTTATTTGTTCGGCGGCATTGGATTCATGAGATGATTTCCGATTTTTCTAGGGGTCCGGGAATTGTCCACAGTCGATTTTTTGGTTTTTCGCGTTTTTCTCGGCTCCTGGGCCTCCTAGAGCCAAACGGGCCTGGATTTGGGATCACACCGTTCTTCGCCCATATCTTTGGAAATATCATAGCTAGGGCAATTTGGCTGGCGCCATTGGATTCGTGAGACGATTTCCGATTTTTCTAGGGGTCCGCGAATTGTCCACAGTCGATTTTTTCGTTTTTCGCATTTTTCCCGGCTCCTGGCCCTCCTAGGGCAAAACGGGCCCGGATTTGGGATCACACCGTTTTTCGTCCATTTCTTTGGAACTATAATATCTAGGGTAATTTGTTCGGCGGCATTGGATTCGTGAGATGATTTCCGATTTTTCTAGGGGTCCGGGAATTGTCCACAGTCGATTTTTTCGTTTTTCGCATTTTTCTCGGCTCCTGGGCCTCCTAGAGCCAAACGGGCCTGGATTTGGGATCACACCGTTCTTCGCCCATATCTTTGGAAATATCATAGCTAGGGCAATTTGGCTGGCGCCATTTGATTCGTTAGACGATTTCCGATTTTTCTAGGGGTCCGCGAATTGTCCACAGTCGATTTTTTCGTTTTTCGCATTTTTCTCGGCTCCTTGGCCTCTTAGAGCCAAACGGGCCCGGATTTGGACTCAGACCGATTTTCGCCCATTTCTTTGGAACTATAATATCTAGGGTTATTTGTTCGGCGGCATTGGATTCGTGAGATGATTTCCGATTTTTCTAGGGGTCCGGGAATTGTCCACAGTCGATTTTTTCGTTTTTCGCATTTTTCTCGGCTCCTGGCCCTCCTAGAGCAAAACGGGCCCGGATTTGGTATCACACCGTTTTTCGTCCATATCTTTGGAAATATCATAGCTAGGACAATTTGGCTGGCGCCCTTGGATTCGTGAGAGGAGTTCCGATTTTTCTAGGGGTCCGGGAATTTTCTAAAGTCGATTTTTTCGTTTTTTGCGTTTTTCTCGGCTCCTGGCCCTCCTATAGCAAAACGCGGCCGGATTTGGGATCACACCATTTTCCCCCATATCTTTGGAAATATCACAGCTAGGACCATTTGGCTGGCGCCATTGGATTCGCGATACGATTTCCGATTTTTCTAGGGGTCCGGGAATTTTCTAAAGTCGATTTTTTCGTTTTTCGCGTTTTTCTCGGCTCCTGGCACTCCTAGAGCAAAACGGGCCCGGATTTGGGATCACACGGTTTTTCGTCCCTATCTTTGGAAATATCACAGCTAGGGCAATTTGGCTGGCGCCATTGGATTCGTGAGACGATTTCCGATTTTTCTAAGGGTCCGGGACTTTTCTCGGCTCCTGGGCCTCCTAGAGCAAAACGGGCCCGGATTTGGGATCACACCGTTTTTCGTCCATTTCTTTGGAACTATAATATCTAGGGTAATTTGTTCGGCGGCATTGGATTCGTGAGATGATTTCCGATTTTTCTAGGGGTCCGGGAATTGTCCACAGTCGATTTTTTGGTTTTTCGCGTTTTTCTCGGCTCCTGGCCCTCCTAGAGCATAACGGGCCCGGATTTGGGATCACACCGTTTTTCGTCCATTTCTTTGGAACTATAATATCTAGGGTAATTTGTTCGGCGGCATTGGATTCGTGAGATGATTTCCGATTTTTCTAGGGGTCCGGGAATTGTCCACAGTCGATTTTTTCGTTTTTCGCATTTTTCTCGGCTCCTGGCCCTCCTAGAGCAAAACGGGCCCGGATTTGGTATCACACCGTTTTTCGTCCATATCTTTGGAAATATCATAGCTAGGACAATTTGGCTGGCGCCCTTGGATTCGTGAGAGGAGTTTCGATTTTTCTAGGGGTCCGGGAATTTTCTAAAGTCGATTTTTTCGTTTTTTGCGTTTTTCTCGGCTCCTGGCCCTCCTATAGCAAAACGCGGCCGGATTTGGGATCACACCATTTTCCCCCATATCTTTGGAAATATCACAGCTAGGACCATTTGGCTGGCGCCATTGGATTCGCGATACGATTTCCGATTTTTCTAGGGGTCCGGGAATTTTCTAAAGTCGATTTTTTTGTTTTTCGCGTTTTTCTCGGCTCCTGGCACTCCTAGAGCAAAACGGGCCCGGATTTGGGATCACACGGTTTTTCGTCCCTATCTTTGGAAATATCACAGCTAGGGCAATTTGGCTGGCGCCATTGGATTCGTGAGACGATTTCCGATTTTTCTAAGGGTCCGGGACTTTTCTCGGCTCCTGGGCCTCCTAGAGCAAAACGGGCCCGGATTTGGGATCACACCGTTTTTCGTCCATTTCTTTGGAACTATAATATCTAGGGTAATTTGTTCGGCGGCATTGGATTCGTGAGATGATTTCCGATTCTTCTAGGGGTCCGGGAATTGTCCACAGTCGATTTTTTGGTTTTTCGCGTTTTTCTCGGCTCCTGGGCCTCCTAGAGCCAAACGGGCCTGGATTTCAGATCACACCGTTCTTCGCCCATATCTTTGGAAATATCATAGCTAGGGCAATTTGGCTGGCGCCATTGGATTCGTGAGACGATTTCCGATTTTTCTAGGGGTCCGGGACTTTTCTCGGCTCCTGGGCCTCCTAGAGCAAAACGGGCCCGGATTTGGGATCACACCGTTTTTCGTCCATTTCTTTGGAACTATAATATCTAGGGTAATTTGTTCGGCGGCATTGGATTCGTGAGATGATTTCCGATTTTTCTAGGGGTCCGGGAATTGTCCACAGTCGATTTTTTGGTTTTTCGCGTTTTTCTCGGCTCCTGGGCCTCCTAGAGCCAAACGGGCCTGGATTTGGGATCACACCGTTCTTCGCCCATATCTTTGGAAATATCATAGCTAGGGCAATTTGGCTGGCGCCATTTGATTCGTTAGACGATTTCCGATTTTTCTAGGAGTCCGCGAATTGTCCACAGTCGATTTTTTCGTTTTTCGCATTTTTCTCGGCTCCTTGGCCTCTTAGAGCCAAACGGGCCCGGATTTGGACTCAGACCGATTTTCGCCCATTTCTTTGGAACTATAATATCTAGGGTTATTTGTTCGGCGGCATTGGATTCATGAGATGATTTCCGATTTTTCTAGGGGTCCGGGAATTGTCCACAGTCGATTTTTTGGTTTTTCGCGTTTTTCTCGGCTCCTGGGCCTCCTAGAGCCAAACGGGCCTGGATTTGGGATCACACCGTTCTTCGCCCATATCTTTGGAAATATCATAGCTAGGGCAATTTGGCTGGCGCCATTGGATTCGTGAGACGATTTCCGATTTTTCTAGGGGTCCGCGAATTGTCCACAGTCGATTTTTTCGTTTTTCGCATTTTTCCCGGCTCCTGACCCTCCTAGGGCAAAACGGGCCCGGATTTGGGATCACACCGTTTTTCGTCCATTTCTTTGGAACTATAATATCTAGGGTAATTTGTTCGGCGGCATTGGATTCGTGAGATGATTTCCGATTTTTCTAGGGGTCCGGGAATTGTCCACAGTCGATTTTTTCGTTTTTCGCATTTTTCTCGGCTCCTGGGCCTCCTAGAGCCAAACGGGCCTGGATTTGGGATCACACCGTTCTTCGCCCATATCTTTGGAAATATCATAGCTAGGGCAATTTGGCTGGCGCCATTTGATTCGTTAGACGATTTCCGATTTTTCTAGGGGTCCGCGAATTGTCCACAGTCGATTTTTTCGTTTTTCGCATTTTTCTCGGCTCCTTGGCCTCTTAGAGCCAAACGGGCCCGGATTTGGACTCAGACCGATTTTCGCCCATTTCTTTGGAACTATAATATCTAGGGTTATTTGTTCGGCGGCATTGGATTCGTGAGATGATTTCCGATTTTTCTAGGGGTCCGGGAATTGTCCACAGTCGATTTTTTCGTTTTTCGCATTTTTCTCGGCTCCTGGCCCTCCTAGAGCAAAACGGGCCCGGATTTGGTATCACACCGTTTTTCGTCCATATCTTTGGAAATATCATAGCTAGGACAATTTGGCTGGCGCCCTTGGATTCGTGAGAGGAGTTCCGATTTTTCTAGGGGTCCGGGAATTTTCTAAAGTCGATTTTTTCGTTTTTTGCGTTTTTCTCGGCTCCTGGCCCTCCTATAGCAAAACGCGGCCGGATTTGGGATCACACCATTTTCCCCCATATCTTTGGAAATATCACAGCTAGGACCATTTGGCTGGCGCCATTGGATTCGCGATACGATTTCCGATTTTTCTAGGGGTCCGGGAATTTTCTAAAGTCGATTTTTTCGTTTTTCGCGTTTTTCTCGGCTCCTAGCCCTCCTAGAGCAGAACGGGCCCTCATTTGGGATCACAGCGTTTTTAGCCCATATCTTTGGAAATATCATAGCTAGAACACTTTGGCTAGCGTCATTGGAATCGTGAGACGATTTCCGATTTTTCTAGGGGTCCGCGAATTGCCCACAGTACATTTTTTCGTTTTGCGCGTTTTTCTCGGCTCCTGGCCCTCCTAGAGCATAACGGGCCCGGATTTGGGATCACACCGTTTTTCGTCCATTTCTTTGGAACTATAATATCTAGGGTAATTTGTTCGGCGGCATTGGATTCGTGAGAGGAGTTTCGATTTTTCTAGGGGTCCGGGAATTTTCTAAAGTCGATTTTTTCGTTTTTTGCGTTTTTCTCGGCTCCTGGCCCTCCTATAGCAAAACGCGGCCGGATTTGGGATCACACCATTTTCCCCCATATCTTTGGAAATATCACAGCTAGGACCATTTGGCTGGCGCCATTGGATTCGCGATACGATTTCCGATTTTTCTAGGGGTGCGGGAATTTTCTAAAGTCGATTTTTTCGTTTTTCGCGTTTTTCTCGGCTCCTGGCACTCCTAGAGCAAAACGGGCCCGGATTTGGGATCACACGGTTTTTCGTCCCTATCTTTGGAAATATCACAGCTAGGGCAATTTGGCTGGCGCCATTGGATTCGTGAGACGATTTCCGATTTTTCTAAGGGTCCGGGACTTTTCTCGGCTCCTGGGCCTCCTAGAGCAAAACGGGCCCGGATTTGGGATCACACCGTTTTTCGTCCATTTCTTTGGAACTATAATATCTAGGGTAATTTGTTCGGCGGCATTGGATTCGTGAGATGATTTCCGATTTTTCTAGGGGTCCGGGAATTGTCCACAGTCGATTTTTTGGTTTTTCGCGTTTTTCTCGGCTCTTGGGCCTCCTAGAGCCAAACGGGCCTGGATTTGGGATCACACCGTTCTTCGCCCATATCTTTGGAAATATCATAGCTAGGGCAATTTGGCTGGCGCCATTGGATTCGTGAGATGATTTCCGATTTTTCTAGGGGTCCGGGAATTGTCCACAGTCGATTTTTTCGTTTTTCGCATTTTTCTCGGCTCCTGGCCCTCCTAGAAGAAAACGGGCCCGGATTTGGGATCACACCGTTTTTTGTCCATTTCTTTGGAACTATCATAGCTAGGATAATTTGGCTGGCGCCATTGGAATCGTGAGACGATTTCCGATTTTTCTAGGGGTCCGCGAATTGCCCACAGTAGATTTTTTCGTTTTGCGAAAATCACACCGTTTTTTGACCATATCTTTGGAAATATCATAGCTAGGACAATTTGACTGGCCTCATTGGAGTCGTCAGACGATTTCCGATTTTTCTAGGGGTCCGGGAATTTTCTAAAGTCGATTTTTTCGTTTTTCGCGTTTTTCTCGGCTCCTGGCCCTCCTAGAGCAGAACGGGCCCTCATTTGGGATCACAGCGTTTTTAGCCCATATCTTTGGAAATATCATAGCTAGAACACTTTGGCTAGCGTCATTGGAATCGTGAGACGATTTCCGATTTTTCTAGGGGTCCGCGAATTGCCCACAGTACATTTTTTCGTTTTGCGCGTTTTTCTCGGCTCCTGGCCCTCCTAGAGCATAACGGGCCCGGATTTGGGATCACACCGTTTTTCGTCCATTTCTTTGGAACTATAATATCTAGGGTAATTTGTTCGGCGGCATTGGATTCGTGAGATGATTTCCGATTTTTCTAGGGGTCCGGGAATTGTCCACAGTCGATTTTTTCGTTTTTCGCATTTTTCTCGGCTCCTGGCCCTCCTAGAGCAAAACGGGCCCGGATTTGGTATCACACCGTTTTTCGTCCATATCTTTGGAAATATCATAGCTAGGACAATTTGGCTGGCGCCCTTGGATTCGTGAGAGGAGTTTCGATTTTTCTAGGGGTCCGGGAATTTTCTAAAGTCGATTTTTTCGTTTTTTGCGTTTTTCTCGGCTCCTGGCCCTCCTATAGCAAAACGCGGCCGGATTTGGGATCACACCATTTTCCCCCATATCTTTGGAAATATCACAGCTAGGACCATTTGGCTGGCGCCATTGGATTCGCGATACGATTTCCGATTTTTCTAGGGGTCCGGGAATTTTCTAAAGTCGATTTTTTCGTTTTTCGCGTTTTTCTCGGCTCCTGGCACTCCTAGAGCAAAACGGGCCCGGATTTGGGATCACACGGTTTTTCGTCCCTATCTTTGGAAATATCACAGCTAGGGCAATTTGGCTGGCGCCATTGGATTCGTGAGACGATTTCCGATTTTTCTAAGGGTCCGGGACTTTTCTCGGCTCCTGGGCCTCCTAGAGCAAAACGGGCCCGGATTTGGGATCACACCGTTTTTCGTCCATTTCTTTGGAACTATAATATCTAGGGTAATTTGTTCGGCGGCATTGGATTCGTGAGATGATTTCCGATTTTTCTAGGGGTCCGGGAATTGTCCACAGTCGATTTTTTGGTTTTTCGCGTTTTTCTCGGCTCCTGGGCCTCCTAGAGCCAAACGGGCCTGGATTTGGGATCACACCGTTCTTCGCCCATATCTTTGGAAATATCATAGCTAGGGCAATTTGGCTGGCGCCATTGGATTCGTGAGATGATTTCCGATTTTTCTAGGGGTCCGGGAATTGTCCACAGTCGATTTTTTCGTTTTTCGCATTTTTCTCGGCTCCTGGCCCTCCTAGAAGAAAACGGGCCCGGATTTGGGATCACACCGTTTTTTGTCCATTTCTTTGGAACTATCATAGCTAGGATAATTTGGCTGGCGCCATTGGAATCGTGAGACGATTTCCGATTTTTCTAGGGGTCCGGGAATTTTCTAAAGTCGATTTTTTCGTTTTTTGCGTTTTTCTCGGCTCCTGGCCCTCCTATAGCAAAACGCGGCCGGATTTGGGATCACACCGTTTTCCCCCATATCTTTGGAAATATCACAGCTAGGACCATTTGGCTGGCGCCATTGGATTCGCGATACGATTTCCGATTTTTCTAGGGGTCCGGGAATTTTCTAAAGTCGATTTTTTCGTTTCTCGCGTTTTTCTCGGCTCCTGGCACTCCTAGAGCAAAACGGGCCCGGATTTGGGATCACACGGTTTTTCGTCCCTATCTTTGGAAATATCACAGCTAGGGCAATTTGGCTGGCGCCATTGGATTCGTGAGACGATTTCCGATTTTTCTAAGGGTCCGGGAATTTTCGAAAGTCGATTTTTTGGTTTTTCGCGTTTTTCTCGGCTCTTGGGCCTCCTAGAGCAAAACGGGCCCGGATTTGGCATCACACGGTTTTTCGTCCCTATCTTTGGAAATATCACTGCTAGGACAATTTGGCTGGCGCCATTGGATTCGCAATACGATTTCCGATTTTTCTAGGGGTCCGGGAATTTTCTAAAGTCGATTTTTTCGTTTTTCGCGTTTTTCTCGGCTCCTGGGCCTCCTAGAGCAAAACGGGCCCGGATTTGGGATCACACCGTTTTTCGTCCATATCTTTGGAAATATCATAGCTAGGACAATTTGGCTAGCGCCATTGGATTCGTGAGACGATTTCCGATTTTTCTAGGGATCCGGGAATTTTCTAAAGTCGATTTTTTCGTTTATCGCGTTTTTCTCGGCTCCTGGGCCTCCTAGAGCAAAACGGGCCCGGATTTGGGATCACACGGTTTTTCGTCCGTATCTTTGGAAATGTCATAGCTAGGACAATTTGGCTGGCGCCATTGGATTCGCAATACGATTTCCGATTTTTCTAGGGGTCCGGTAATTTTCTAAAGTCGATTTTTTGGTTTTTCGCGTTTTTCTCGGCTCTTGGGCCTCCTAGAGCAAAACGGGCCCGGATTTGGGATCACACCGTTTTTCGTCCATTTCTTTGGAACTATAATATCTAGGGTAATTTGTTCGGCGGCATTGGATTCGTGAGATGATTTCCGATTTTTCTAGGGGTCCGGGAGTTGTCCACAGTCGATTTTTTGTTTTTTCGCGTTTTTCTCGGCTCCTGGGCCTCCTAGAGCCAATCGGGCCTGGATTTGGGATCACACCGTTCTTCGCCCATATCTTTGGAAATATCATAGCTAGGGCAATTTGGCTGGCGCCATTGGATTCGTGAGATGATTTCCGATTTTTCTAGGGGTCCGGGAATTGTCCACAGTCGATTTTTTCGTTTTTCGCATTTTTCTCGGCTCCTGGCCCTCCTAGAAGAAAACGGGCCCGGATTTGGGATCAGACCGTTTTTTGTCCATTTCTTTGGAACTATCATAGCTAGGATCATTTGGCTGGCGCCATTGGAATCGTGGGACGATTTCCGATTTTTCTAGGGGTCCGCGAATTGCCCACAGTAGATTTTTTTGTTTTGCGAAAATCACACCGTTTTTTGACCATATCTTTGGAAATATCATAGCTAGGACAATTTGACTGGCCTCATTGGATTCGTGAGACGATTTCCGATTTTTCTAGGGGTCCGGGAATTTTCTAAAGTCGATTTTTTCGTTTTTCGCGTTTTTCTCGGCTCCTGGCCCTCCTAGGGCAAAACGGGCCCGGATTTGGGATCACACCGTTTTTCGTCCATATCTTTGGAAATATCGTAGCTAGGACAATTTGGCTGGCACCATTGGATTCGTGAGAGGATTTCCGATTTTTCTAGGGGTCCGGGAATTTTCTTAAGTCGATTTTTTGGTTTTTCGCGTTTTTCTCGGCTCCTGGGCCTCCTAGAGCCAAACGGGCCCGGATTTGGTATCACACCGTTTTTCGTCCATATCTTTGGAAATATCATAGCTAGGAGAATTTGGCTGGCGCCCTTGGATTCGTGAGAGGAGTTCCGATTTTTCTAGGGGTCCGGGAATTTTCTAAAGTCGATTTTTTCGTTTTTTGCGTTTTTCTCGGCTCCTGGCCCTCCTATAGCAAAACGCGGCCGGATTTGGGATCACACCGTTTTCCCCCATATCTTTGGAAATATCACAGCTAGGACCATTTGGCTGGCGCCATTGGATTCGCGATACGATTTCCGATTTTTCTAGGGGTCCGGGAATTTTCTAAAGTCGCTTTTTTCGTTTTTCGCGTTTTTCTCGGCTCCTGGCACTCCTAGAGCAAAACGGGCCCGGATTTGGGATCACACGGTTTTTCGTCCCTATCTTTGGAAATATCACAGCTAGGGCAATTTGGCTGGCGCCATTGGATTCGTGAGATGATTTCCGATTTTTCTAGGGGTCCGGGAATTGTCCACAGTCGATTTTTTCGTTTTTCGCATTTTTCTCGGCTCCTGGCCCTCCTAGAAGAAAACGGGCCCGGATTTGGGATCAGACCGTTTTTTGTCCATTTCTTTGGAACTATCATAGCTAGGATCATTTGGCTGGCGCCATTGGAATCGTGGGACGATTTCCGATTTTTCTAGGGGTCCGCGAATTGCCCACAGTAGATTTTTTTGTTTTGCGAAAATCACACCGTTTTTTGACCATATCTTTGGAAATATCATAGCTAGGACAATTTGACTGGCCTCATTGGATTCGTGAGACGATTTCCGATTTTTCTAGGGGTCCGGGAATTTTCTAAAGTCGATTTTTTCGTTTTTCGCGTTTTTCTCGGCTCCTGGCCCTCCTAGGGCAAAACGGGCCCGGATTTGGGATCACACCGTTTTTCGTCCATATCTTTGGAAATATCGTAGCTAGGACAATTTGGCTGGCACCATTGGATTCGTGAGAGGATTTCCGATTTTTCTAGGGGTCCGGGAATTTTCTTAAGTCGATTTTTTGGTTTTTCGCGTTTTTCTCGGCTCCTGGGCCTCCTAGAGCCAAACGGGCCCGGATTTGGTATCACACCGTTTTTCGTCCATATCTTTGGAAATATCATAGCTAGGAGAATTTGGCTGGCGCCCTTGGATTCGTGAGAGGAGTTCCGATTTTTCTAGGGGTCCGGGAATTTTCTAAAGTCGATTTTTTCGTTTTTTGCGTTTTTCTCGGCTCCTGGCCCTCCTATAGCAAAACGCGGCCGGATTTGGGATCACACCGTTTTCCCCCATATCTTTGGAAATATCACAGCTAGGACCATTTGGCTGGCGCCATTGGATTCGCGATACGATTTCCGATTTTTCTAGGGGTCCGGGAATTTTCTAAAGTCGCTTTTTTCGTTTTTCGCGTTTTTCTCGGCTCCTGGCACTCCTAGAGCAAAACGGGCCCGGATTTGGGATCACACGGTTTTTCGTCCCTATCTTTGGAAATATCACAGCTAGGGCAATTTGGCTGGCGCCATTGGATTCGTGAGACGATTTCCGATTTTTCTAGGGGTCCGCGAATTGTCCACAGTCGATTTTTTCGTTTTTCGCATTTTTCCCGGCTCCTGGCCCTCCTAGGGCAAAACGGGCCCGGATTTGGGATCACACCGTTTTTCGTCTATATCTTTGGAAATATCATAGCTAGGACAATTTGGCTGGCACCATTGGATTCGTGAGAGGATTTCCGATTTTTCTAGGGGTCCGGGAATTTTCGAAAGTCGATTTTTTCGTTTTTCGCGTTTTTCTCGGCTCCTGGCCCTCCTAGAGCAGAACGGGCCCTCATTTGGGATCACAGCGTTTTTAGCCCATATCTTTGGAAATATCATAGCTAGAACACTTTGGCTAGCGTCATTGGAATCGTGAGACGATTTCCGATTTTTCTAGGGGTCCGCGAATTGCCCACAGTACATTTTTTCGTTTTGCGCGTTTTTCTCGGCTCCTGGCCCTCCTAGAGCATAACGGGCCCGGATTTGGGATCACACCGTTTTTCGTCCATTTCTTTGGAACTATAATATCTAGGGTAATTTGTTCGGCGGCATTGGATTCGTGAGATGATTTCCGATTTTTCTAGGGGTCCGGGAATTGTCCACAGTCGATTTTTTCGATTTTCGCATTTTTCTCGGCTCCTGGCCCTCCTAGAGCAAAACGGGCCCGGATTTGGTATCACACCGTTTTTCGTCCATATCTTTGGAAATATCATAGCTAGGACAATTTGGCTGGCGCCCTTGGATTCGTGAGAGGAGTTCCGATTTTTCTAGGGGTCCGGGAATTTTCTAAAGTCGATTTTTTCGTTTTTTGCGTTTTTCTCGGCTCCTGGCCCTCCTATAGCAAAACGCGGCCGGATTTGGGATCACACCGTTTTCCCCCATATCTTTGGAAATATCACAGCTAGGACCATTTGGCTGGCGCCATTGGATTCGCGATACGATTTCCGATTTTTCTAGGGGTCCGGGAATTTTCTAAAGTCGATTTTTTCGTTTTTCGCGTTTTTCTCGGCTCCTGGCCCTCCTATAGCAGAACGGGCCCTCATTTGGGATCACAGCGTTTTTAGCCCATATCGTTGGAAATATCATAGCTAGAACACTTTGGCTAGCGTCATTGGAATCGTGAGACGATTCCCGATTTTTCTAGGGGTCCGCGAATTGCCCACAGTCGATTTTTTCGTTTTTCGCATTTTTCTCGGCTCCTGGCCCTCCTAGAGCAACACGGGCCCGGATTTGGTATCACACCGTTTTTCGTCCATATCTTTGGAAATATCATAGCTAGGACAATTTGGCTGGCGCCCTTGGATTCGTGAGAGGAGTTCCGATTTTTCTAGGGGTCCGGGAATTTTCTAAAGTCGATTTTTTCGTTTTTTGCGTTTTTCTCGGCTCCTGGCCCTCCTAGAGCAAAACGGGCCCGGATTTGGTATCACACCGTTTTTCGTCCATAACTTTGGAAATATCATAGCTAGGACAATTTGGCTGGCGCCCTTGGATTCGTGAGAGGAGTTCCGATTTTTCTAGGGGTCCGGGAATTTTCTAAAGTCGATTTTTTCGTTTTTTGCGTTTTTCTCGGCTCCTGGCCCTCCTATAGCAAAACGCGGCCGGATTTGGGATCACACCGTTTTCCCCCATATCTTTGGAAATATCACAGCTAGGACCATTTGGATGGCGCCATTGGATTCGCGATACGATTTCCGATTTTTCTAGGGGTCCGGGAATTTTCTAAAGTCGATTTTTTCGTTTTTCGCGTTTTTCTCGGCTCCTGGCACTGCTAGAGCAAAACGGGCCCGGATTTGGGATCACACGGTTTTTCGTCCCTATCTTTGGAAATATCACAGCTAGGGCAATTTGGCTGGCGCCATTGGATTCGTGAGACGATTTCCGATTTTTCTAAGGGTCCGGGACTTTTCTCGGCTCCTGGGCCTCCTAGAGCAAAACGGGCCCGGATTTGGGATCACACCGTTTTTCGTCCATTTCTTTGGAACTATAATATCTAGGGTAATTTGTTCGGCGGCATTGGATTCGTGAGATGATTTCCGATTTTTCTAGGGGTCCGGGAATTGTCCACAGTCGATTTTTTGGTTTTTCGCGTTTTTCTCGGCTCCTGGGCCTCCTAGAGCCAAACGGGCCTGGATTTCAGATCACACCGTTCTTCGCCCATATCTTTGGAAATATCATAGCTAGGGCAATTTGGCTGGCGCCATTGGATTCGTGAGATGATTTCCGATTTTTCTAGGGGTCCGGGACTTTTCTCGGCTCCTGGGCCTCCTAGAGCAAAACGGGCCCGGATTTGGGATCACACCGTTTTTCGTCCATTTCTTTGGAACTATAATATCTAGGGTAATTTGTTCGGCGGCATTGGATTCGTGAGATGATTTCCGATTTTTCTAGGGGTCCGGGAATTGTCCACAGTCGATTTTTTGGTTTTTCGCGTTTTTCTCGGCTCCTGGGCCTCCTAGAGCCAAACGGGCCTGGATTTGGGATCACACCGTTCTTCGCCCATATCTTTGGAAATATCATAGCTAGGGCAATTTGGCTGGCGCCATTGGATTCGTGAGATGATTTCCGATTTTTCTAGGGGTCCGGGAATTGTCCACAGTCGATTTTTTCGTTTTTCGCATTTTTCTCGGCTCCTGGCCCTCCTAGAAGAAAACGGGCCCGGATTTGGGATCACACCGTTTTTTGTCCATTTCTTTGGAACTATCATAGCTAGGATAATTTGGCTGGCGCCATTGGAATCGTGAGACGATTTCCGATTTTTCTAGGGGTCCGGGAATTTTCTAAAGTCGATTTTTTCGTTTTTCGCGTTTTTCTCGGCTCCTGGCACTCCTAGAGCAAAACGGGCCCGGATTTGGGATCACACGGTTTTTCGTCCCTATCTTTGGAAATATCACAGCTAGGGCAATTTGGCTGGCGCCATTGGATTCGTGAGACGATTTCCGATTTTTCTAGGGGTCCGCGAATTGTCCACAGTCGATTTTTTCGTTTTTCGCATTTTTCCCGGCTCCTGGCCCTCCTAGGGCAAAACGGGCCCGGATTTGGGATGACACCGTTTTTCGTCCATATCTTTGGAAATATCATAGCTAGGACAATTTGGCTGGCACCATTGGATTCGTGAGAGGATTTCCGATTTTTCTAGGGGTCCGGGAATTTTCTTAAGTCGATTTTTTGGTTTTTCGCGTTTTTCTCGGCTCCTGGGCCTCCTAGAGCCAAACGGGCCCGGATTTGGGATCACACCGTTCTTCGCCCATATCTTTGGAAATATCATAGCTAGGGCAATTTGGCTGGCGCCATTTGATTCGTTAGACGATTTCCGATTTTTCTAGGGGTCCGCGAATTGTCCACAGTCGATTTTTTCGTTTTTCGCATTTTTCTCGGCTCCTTGGCCTCTTAGAGCCAAACGGGCCCGGATTTGGACTCAGACCGATTTTCGCCCATTTCTTTGGAACTATAATATCTAGGGTTATTTGTTCGGCGGCATTGGATTCATCAGATGATTTCCGATTTTTCTAGGGGTCCGGGAATTGTCCACAGTCGATTTTTTGGTTTTTCGCGTTTTTCTCGGCTCCTGGGCCTCCTAGAGCCAAACGGGCCTGGATTTGGGATCACACCGTTCTTCGCCCATATCTTTGGAAATATCATAGCTAGGGCAATTTGGCTGGCGCCATTGGATTCGTGAGACGATTTCCGATTTTTCTAGGGGTCCGCGAATTGTCCACAGTCGATTTTTTCGTTTTTCGCATTTTTCCCGGCTCCTGGCCCTCCTAGGGCAAAACGGGCCCGGATTTGGGATCACACCGTTTTTCGTCCATTTCTTTGGAACTATAATATCTAGGGTAATTTGTTCGGCGGCATTGGATTCGTGAGATGATTTCCGATTTTTCTAGGGGTCCGGGAATTGTCCACAGTCGATTTTTTCGTTTTTCGCATTTTTCTCGGCTCCTGGCCCTCCTAGAGCAAAACGGGCCCGGATTTGGTATCACACCGTTTTTCGTCCATATCTTTGGAAATATCATAGCTAGGACAATTTGGCTGGCGCCCTTGGATTCGTGAGAGGAGTTCCGATTTTTCTAGGGGTCCGGGAATTTTCTAAAGTCGATTTTTTCGATTTTTGCGTTTTTCTCGGCTCCTGGCCCTCCTATAGCAAAACGCGGCCGGATTTGGGATCACACCGTTTTTCGTCCATATCTTTGGAAATATCATAGCTAGGACAATTTGGCTGGCGCCATGGGATTCGTGAGACGATTTCCGATTTTTCTAGGGGTCCGGGAATTTTCTAAAGTCGATTTTTTCGTTTTTCGCGTTTTTCTCGGCTCCTGGCACTCCTAGAGCAAAACGGGCCCTCATTTGGGATCACAGCGTTTTTAGCCCATATCTTTGGAAATATCATAGCTAGAACACTTTGGCTAGCGTCATTGGAATCGTGAGACGATTTCCGATTTTTCTAGGGGTCCGCGAATTGCCCACAGTACATTTTTTCGTTTTGCGCGTTTTTCTCGGCTCCTGGCCCTCCTAGAGCATAACGGGCCCGGATTTGGGATCACACCGTTTTTCGTCCATTTCTTTGGAACTATAATATCTAGGGTAATTTGTTCGGCGGCATTGGATTCGTGAGATGATTTCCGATTTTTCTAGGGGTCCGGGAATTGTCCACAGTCGATTTTTTCGTTTTTCGCATTTTTCTCGGCTCCTGGCCCTCCTAGAGCAAAACGGGCCCGGATTTGGTATCACACCATTTTTCGTCCATATCTTTGGAAATATCATAGCTAGGACAATTTGGCTGGCGCCCTTGGATTCGTGAGAGGAGTTTCGATTTTTCTAGGGGTCCGGGAATTTTCTAAAGTCGATTTTTTCGTTTTTTGCGTTTTTCTCGGCTCCTGGCCCTCCTATAGCAAAACGCGGCCGGATTTGGGATCACACCATTTTCCCCCATATCTTTGGAAATATCACAGCTAGGACCATTTGGCTGGCGCCATTGGATTCGCGATACGATTTCCGATTTTTCTAGGGGTCCGGGAATTTTCTAAAGTCGATTTTTTCGTTTTTCGCGTTTTTCTCGGCTCCTGGCACTCCTAGAGCAAAACGGGCCCGGATTTGGGATCACACGGTTTTTCGTCCCTATCTTTGGAAATATCACAGCTAGGGCAATTTGGCTGGCGCCATTGGATTCGTGAGACGATTTCCGATTTTTCTAAGGGTCCGGGACTTTTCTCGGCTCCTGGGCCTCCTAGAGCAAAACGCGGCCGGATTTGGGATCACACCATTTTCCCCCATATCTTTGGAAATATCACAGCTAGGACCATTTGGCTGGCGCCATTGGATTCGCGATACGATTTCCGATTTTTCTAGGGGTCCGGGAATTTTCTAAAGTCGATTTTTTCGTTTTTCGCGTTTTTCTCGGCTCCTGGCACTCCTAGAGCAAAACGGGCCCTCATTTGGGATCACAGCGTTTTTAGCCCATATCTTTGGAAATATCATAGCTAGAACACTTTGGCTAGCGTCATTGGAATCGTGAGACGATTTCCGATTTTTCTAGGGGTCCGCGAATTGCCCACAGTACATTTTTTCGTTTTGCGCGTTTTTCTAGGCTCCTGGCCCTCCTAGAGCATAACGGGCCCGGATTTGGGATCACACCGTTTTTCGTCCATTTCTTTGGAACTATAATATCTAGGGTAATTTGTTCGGCGGCATTGGATTCGTGAGATGATTTCCGATTTTTCTAGGGGTCCGGGAATTGTCCACAGTCGATTTTTTCGTTTTTCGCATTTTTCTCGGCTCCTGGCCCTCCTAGAGCAAAACGGGCCCGGATTTGGTATCACACCGTTTTTCGTCCATATCTTTGGAAATATCATAGCTAGGACAATTTGGCTGGCGCCCTTGGATTCGTGAGAGGAGTTTCGATTTTTCTAGGGGTCCGGGAATTTTCTAAAGTCGATTTTTTCGTTTTTTGCGTTTTTCTCGGCTCCTGGCCCTCCTATAGCAAAACGCGGCCGGATTTGGGATCACACCATTTTCCCCCATATCTTTGGAAATATCACAGCTAGGACCATTTGGCTGGCGCCATTGGATTCGCGATACGATTTCCGATTTTTCTAGGGGTCCGGGAATTTTCTAAAGTCGATTTTTTCGTTTTTCGCGTTTTTCTCGGCTCCTGGGCATCCTAGAGCAAAACGGGCCCGGATTTGGGATCACACGGTTTTTCGTCCGTATCTTTGGAAATGTCATAGCTAGGACAATTTGGCTGGCGCCATTGGATTCGCAATACGATTTCCGATTTTTCTAGGGGTCCGGGAATTTTCTAAAGTCGATTTTTGGGTTTTTCGCGTTTTTCTCGGCTCTTGGGCCTCCTAGAGCAAAACGGGCCCGGATTTGGGATCACACCGTTTTTCGTCCATTTCTTTGGAACTATGATATCTAGGGTAATTTGTTCGGCGGCATTGGATTCGTGAGATGATTTCCGATTTTTCTAGGGGTCCGGGAATTGTCCACAGTCGATTTTTTGGTTTTTCGCGTTTTTCTCGGCTCCTGGGCCTCCTAGAGCCAAACGGGCCTGGATTTGGGATCACACCGTTCTTCGCCCATATCTTTGGAAATATCATAGCTAGGGCAATTTGGCTGGCGCCATTGGATTCGTGAGATGATTTCCGATTTTTCTAGGGGTCCGGGAATTGTCCACAGTCGATTTTTTCGTTTTTCGCATTTTTCTCGGCTCCTGGCCCTCCTAGAAGAAAACGGGCCCGGATTTGGGATCAGACCGTTTTTTGTCCATTTCTTTGGAACTATCATAGCTAGGATCATTTGGCTGGCGCCATTGGAATCGTGAGACGATTTCCGATTTTTCTAGGGGTCCGCGAATTGCCCACAGTAGATTTTTTTGTTTTGCGAAAATCACACCGTTTTTTGACCATATCTTTGGAAATATCATAGCTAGGACAATTTGACTGGCCTCATTGGATTCGTGAGACGATTTCCGATTTTTCTAGGGGTCCGGGAATTTTCTAAAGTCGATTTTTTCGTTTTTCGCGTTTTTCTCGGCTCCTGGCCCTCCTAGAGCAGAACGGGCCCTCATTTGGGATCACAGCGTTTTTAGCCCATATCTTTGGAAATATCATAGCTAGAACACTTTGGCTAGCGTCATTGGAATCGTGAGACGATTTCCGATTTTTCTAGGGGTCCGCGAATTGCCCACAGTCGATTTTTTCGTTTTTCGCATTTTTCTCGACTCCTGGCCCTCCTAGAGCAAAACGGGCCCGGATTTGGTATCACACCGTTTTTCGTCCATATCTTTGGAAATATCATAGCTAGGAGAATTTGGCTGGCGCCCTTGGATTCGTGAGAGGAGTTCCGATTTTTCTAGGGGTCCGGGAATTTTCTAAAGTCGATTTTTTCGTTTTTTGCGTTTTTCTCGGCTCCTGGCCCTCCTATAGCAAATCGCGGCCGGATTTGGGATCACACCGTTTTCCCCCATATCTTTGGAAATATCACAGCTAGGACCATTTGGCTGGCGCCATTGGATTCGCGATACGATTTCCGATTTTTCTAGGGGTCCGGGAATTTTCTAAAGTCGCTTTTTTCGTTTTTCGCGTTTTTCTCGGCTCCTGGCACTCCTAGAGCAAAACGGGCCCTCATTTGGGATCACAGCGTTTTTAGCCCATATCTTTGGAAATATCATAGCTAGAACACTTTGGCTAGCGTCATTGGAATCGTGAGACGATTTCCGATTTTTCTAGGGGTCCGCGAATTGCCCACAGTACATTTTTTCGTTTTGCGCGTTTTTCTAGGCTCCTGGCCCTCCTAGAGCATAACGGGCCCGGATTTGGGATCACACCGTTTTTCGTCCATTTCTTTGGAACTATAATATCTAGGGTAATTTGTTCGGCGGCATTGGATTCGTGAGATGATTTCCGATTTTTCTAGGGGTCCGGGAATTGTCCACAGTCGATTTTTTCGTTTTTCGCATTTTTCTCGGCTCCTGGCCCTCCTAGAGCAAAACGGGCCCGGATTTGGTATCACACCGTTTTTCGTCCATATCTTTGGAAATATCATAGCTAGGACAATTTGGCTGGCGCCCTTGGATTCGTGAGAGGAGTTTCGATTTTTCTAGGGGTCCGGGAATTTTCTAAAGTCGATTTTTTCGTTTTTTGCGTTTTTCTCGGCTCCTGGCCCTCCTATAGCAAAACGCGGCCGGATTTGGGATCACACCATTTTCCCCCATATCTTTGGAAATATCACAGCTAGGACCATTTGGCTGGCGCCATTGGATTCGCGATACGATTTCCGATTTTTCTAGGGGTCCGGGAATTTTCTAAAGTCGATTTTTTCGTTTTTCGCGTTTTCTCGGCTCCTGGGCATCCTAGAGCAAAACGGGCCCGGATTTGGGATCACACGGTTTTTCGTCCGTATCTTTGGAAATGTCATAGCTAGGACAATTTGGCTGGCGCCATTGGATTCGCAATACGATTTCCGATTTTTCTAGGGGTCCGGGAATTTTCTAAAGTCGATTTTTGGGTTTTTCGCGTTTTTCTCGGCTCTTGGGCCTCCTAGAGCAAAACGGGCCCGGATTTGGGATCACACCGTTTTTCGTCCATTTCTTTGGAACTATGATATCTAGGGTAATTTGTTCGGCGGCATTGGATTCGTGAGATGATTTCCGATTTTTCTAGGGGTCCGGGAATTGTCCACAGTCGATTTTTTGGTTTTTCGCGTTTTTCTCGGCTCCTGGGCCTCCTAGAGCCAAACGGGCCTGGATTTGGGATCACACCGTTCTTCGCCCATATCTTTGGAAATATCATAGCTAGGGCAATTTGGCTGGCGCCATTGGATTCGTGAGATGATTTCCGATTTTTCTAGGGGTCCGGGAATTGTCCACAGTCGATTTTTTCGTTTTTCGCATTTTTCTCGGCTCCTGGCCCTCCTAGAAGAAAACGGGCCCGGATTTGGGATCAGACCGTTTTTTGTCCATTTCTTTGGAACTATCATAGCTAGGATCATTTGGCTGGCGCCATTGGAATCGTGAGACGATTTCCGATTTTTCTAGGGGTCCGCGAATTGCCCACAGTAGATTTTTTTGTTTTGCGAAAATCACACCGTTTTTTGACCATATCTTTGGAAATATCATAGCTAGGACAATTTGACTGGCCTCATTGGATTCGTGAGACGATTTCCGATTTTTCTAGGGGTCCGGGAATTTTCTAAAGTCGATTTTTTCGTTTTTCGCGTTTTTCTCGGCTCCTGGCCCTCCTAGAGCAGAACGGGCCCTCATTTGGGATCACAGCGTTTTTAGCCCATATCTTTGGAAATATCATAGCTAGAACACTTTGGCTAGCGTCATTGGAATCGTGAGACGATTTCCGATTTTTCTAGGGGTCCGCGAATTGCCCACAGTCGATTTTTTCGTTTTTCGCATTTTTCTCGACTCCTGGCCCTCCTAGAGCAAAACGGGCCCGGATTTGGTATCACACCGTTTTTCGTCCATATCTTTGGAAATATCATAGCTAGGAGAATTTGGCTGGCGCCCTTGGATTCGTGAGAGGAGTTCCGATTTTTCTAGGGGTCCGGGAATTTTCTAAAGTCGATTTTTTCGTTTTTTGCGTTTTTCTCGGCTCCTGGCCCTCCTATAGCAAATCGCGGCCGGATTTGGGATCACACCGTTTTCCCCCATATCTTTGGAAATATCACAGCTAGGACCATTTGGCTGGCGCCATTGGATTCGCGATACGATTTCCGATTTTTCTAGGGGTCCGGGAATTTTCTAAAGTCGCTTTTTTCGTTTTTCGCGTTTTTCTCGGCTCCTGGCACTCCTAGAGCAAAACGGGCCCGGATTTGGGATCACACGGTTTTTCGTCCCTATCTTTGGAAATATCACAGCTAGGGCAATTTGGCTGGCGCCATTGGATTCGTGCGACGATTTCCGATTTTTCTAGGGGTCCGCGAATTGTCCACAGTCGATTTTTTCGTTTTTCGCATTTTTCTCGGCTCCTGGCCCTCCTAGAGCAAAACGGGCCCGGATTTGGTATCACACCGTTTTTCGTCCATATCTTTGGAAATATCATAGCTAGGACAATTTGGCTGGCGCCCTTGGATTCGTGAGAGGAGTTCCGATTTTTCTAGGGGTCCGGGAATTTTCTAAAGTCGATTTTTTCGTTTTTTGCGTTTTTCTCGGCTGCTGGCCCTCCTATAGCAAAACGCGGCCGGATTTGGGATCACACCATTTTCCCCCATATCTTTGGAAATATCACAGCTAGGACCATTTGGCTGGCGCCATTGGATTCGCGATACGATTTCCGATTTTTCTAGGGGTCCGGGAATTTTCTAAAGTCGATTTTTTCGTTTTTCGCGTTTTTCTCGGCTCCTGGCACTCCTAGAGCAAAACGGGCCCGGATTTGGGATCACACGGTTTTTCGTCCCTATCTTTGGAAATATCACAGCTAGGGCAATTTGGCTGGCGCCATTGGATTCGTGAGACGATTTCCGATTTTTCTAAGGGTCCGGGACTTTTCTCGGCTCCTGGGCCTCCTAGAGCAAAACGGGCCCGGATTTGGGATCACACCGTTTTTCGTCCATATCTTTGGAAATATCATAGCTAGGACAATTTGGCTGGCGCCATGGGATTCGTGAGACGATTTCCGATTTTTCTAGGGGTCCGGGAATTTTCTAAAGTCGATTTTTTCGTTTTTCGCGTTTTTCTCGGCTCCTGGCACTCCTAGAGCAAAACGGGCCCTCATTTGGGATCACAGCGTTTTTAGCCCATATCTTTGGAAATATCATAGCTAGAACACTTTGGCTAGCGTCATTGGAATCGTGAGACGATTTCCGATTTTTCTAGGGGTCCGCGAATTGCCCACAGTACATTTTTTCGTTTTGCGCGTTTTTCTCGGCTCCTGGCCCTCCTAGAGCATAACGGGCCCGGATTTGGGATCACACCGTTTTTCGTCCATTTCTTTGGAACTATAATATCTAGGGTAATTTGTTCGGCGGCATTGGATTCGTGAGATGATTTCCGATTTTTCTAGGGGTCCGGGAATTGTCCACAGTCGATTTTTTCGTTTTTCGCATTTTTCTCGGCTCCTGGCCCTCCTAGAGCAAAACGGGCCCGGATTTGGTATCACACCGTTTTTCGTCCATATCTTTGGAAATATCATAGCTAGGACAATTTGGCTGGCGCCCTTGGATTCGTGAGAGGAGTTTCGATTTTTCTAGGGGTCCGGGAATTTTCTAAAGTCGATTTTTTCGTTTTTTGCGTTTTTCTCGGCTCCTGGCCCTCCTATAGCAAAACGCGGCCGGATTTGGGATCACACCATTTTCCCCCATATCTTTGGAAATATCACAGCTAGGACCATTTGGCTGGCGCCATTGGATTCGCGATACGATTTCCGATTTTTCTAGGGGTCCGGGAATTTTCTAAAGTCGATTTTTTCGTTTTTCGCGTTTTTCTCGGCTCCTGGCACTCCTAGAGCAAAACGGGCCCGGATTTGGGATCACACGGTTTTTCGTCCCTATCTTTGGAAATATCACAGCTAGGGCAATTTGGCTGGCGCCATTGGATTCGTGAGACGATTTCCGATTTTTCTAAGGGTCCGGGACTTTTCTCGGCTCCTGGGCCTCCTAGAGCAAAACGCGGCCGGATTTGGGATCACACCATTTTCCCCCATATCTTTGGAAATATCACAGCTAGGACCATTTGGCTGGCGCCATTGGATTCGCGATACGATTTCCGATTTTTCTAGGGGTCCGGGAATTTTCTAAAGTCGATTTTTTCGTTTTTCGCGTTTTTCTCGGCTCCTGGCACTCCTAGAGCAAAACGGGCCCTCATTTGGGATCACAGCGTTTTTAGCCCATATCTTTGGAAATATCATAGCTAGAACACTTTGGCTAGCGTCATTGGAATCGTGAGACGATTTCCGATTTTTCTAGGGGTCCGCGAATTGCCCACAGTACATTTTTTCGTTTTGCGCGTTTTTCTCGGCTCCTGGCCCTCCTAGAGCATAACGGGCCCGGATTTGGGATCACACCGTTTTTCGTCCATTTCTTTGGAACTATAATATCTAGGGTAATTTGTTCGGCGGCATTGGATTCGTGAGATGATTTCCGATTTTTCTAGGGGTCCGGGAATTGTCCACAGTCGATTTTTTCGTTTTTCGCATTTTTCTCGGCTCCTGGCCCTCCTAGAGCAAAACGGGCCCGGATTTGGTATCACACCGTTTTTCGTCCATATCTTTGGAAATATCATAGCTAGGACAATTTGGCTGGCGCCCTTGGATTCGTGAGAGGAGTTTCGATTTTTCTAGGGGTCCGGGAATTTTCTAAAGTCGATTTTTTCGTTTTTTGCGTTTTTCTCGGCTCCTGGCCCTCCTATAGCAAAACGCGGCCGGATTTGGGATCACACCATTTTCCCCCATATCTTTGGAAATATCACAGCTAGGACCATTTGGCTGGCGCCATTGGATTCGCGATACGATTTCCGATTTTTCTAGGGGTCCGGGAATTTTCTAAAGTCGATTTTTTCGTTTTTCGCGTTTTTCTCGGCTCCTGGCCCTCCTAGAGCATAACGGGCCCGGATTTGGGATCACACCGTTTTTCGTCCATTTCTTTGGAACTATAATATCTAGGGTAATTTGTTCGGCGGCATTGGATTCGTGAGATGATTTCCGATTTTTCTAGGGGTCCGGGAATTGTCCACAGTCGATTTTTTCGTTTTTCGCATTTTTCTCGGCTCCTGGCCCTCCTAGAGCAAAACGGGCCCGGATTTGGTATCACACCGTTTTTCGTCCATATCTTTGGAAATATCATAGCTAGGACAATTTGGCTGGCGCCCTTGGATTCGTGAGAGGAGTTTCGATTTTTCTAGGGGTCCGGGAATTTTCTAAAGTCGATTTTTTCGTTTTTTGCGTTTTTCTCGGCTCCTGGCCCTCCTATAGCAAAACGCGGCCGGATTTGGGATCACACCATTTTCCCCCATATCTTTGGAAATATCACAGCTAGGACCATTTGGCTGGCGCCATTGGATTCGCGATACGATTTCCGATTTTTCTAGGGGTCCGGGAATTTTCTAAAGTCGATTTTTTCGTTTTTCGCGTTTTTCTCGGCTCCTGGCACTCCTAGAGCAAAACGGGCCCGGATTTGGGATCACACGGTTTTTCGTCCCTATCTTTGGAAATATCACAGCTAGGGCAATTTGGCTGGCGCCATTGGATTCGTGAGACGATTTCCGATTTTTCTAAGGGTCCGGGACTTTTCTCGGCTCCTGGGCCTCCTAGAGCAAAACGGGCTCGGATTTGGGATCACACCGTTTTTCGTCCATTTCTTTGGAACTATAATATCTAGGGTAATTTGTTCGGCGGCATTGGATTCGTGAGATGATTTCCGATTTTTCTAGGGGTCCGGGAATTGTCCACAGTCGATTTTTTGGTTTTTCGCGTTTTTCTCGGCTCTTGGGCCTCCTAGAGCCAAACGGGCCTGGATTTGGGATCACACCGTTCTTCGCCCATATCTTTGGAAATATCATAGCTAGGGCAATTTGGCTGGCGCCATTGGATTCGTGAGATGATTTCCGATTTTTCTAGGGGTCCGGGAATTGTCCACAGTCGATTTTTTCGTTTTTCGCATTTTTCTCGGCTCCTGGCCCTCCTAGAAGAAAACGGGCCCGGATTTGGGATCACACCGTTTTTTGTCCATTTCTTTGGAACTATCATAGCTAGGATAATTTGGCTGGCGCCATTGGAATCGTGAGACGATTTCCGATTTTTCTAGGGGTCCGCGAATTGCCCACAGTAGATTTTTTCGTTTTGCGAAAATCACACCGTTTTTTGACCATATCTTTGGAAATATCATAGCTAGGACAATTTGACTGGCCTCATTGGAGTCGTCAGACGATTTCCGATTTTTCTAGGGGTCCGGGAATTTTCTAAAGTCGATTTTTTCGTTTTTCGCGTTTTTCTCGGCTCCTGGCCCTCCTAGAGCAGAACGGGCCCTCATTTGGGATCACAGCGTTTTTAGCCCATATCTTTGGAAATATCATAGCTAGAACACTTTGGCTAGCGTCATTGGAATCGTGAGACGATTTCCGATTTTTCTAGGGGTCCGCGAATTGCCCACAGTACATTTTTTGTTTTGCGCGTTTTTCTCGGCTCCTGGCCCTCCTAGAGCATAACGGGCCCGGATTTGGGATCACACCGTTTTTCGTCCATTTCTTTGGAACTATAATATCTAGGGTAATTTGTTCGGCGGCATTGGATTCGTGAGATGATTTCCGATTTTTCTAGGGGTCCGGGAATTGTCCACAGTCGATTTTTTCGTTTTTCGCATTTTTCTCGGCTCCTGGCCCTCCTAGAGCAAAACGGGCCCGGATTTGGTATCACACCGTTTTTCGTCCATATCTTTGGAAATATCATAGCTAGGACAATTTGGCTGGCGCCCTTGGATTCGTGAGAGGAGTTTCGATTTTTCTAGGGGTCCGGGAATTTTCTAAAGTCGATTTTTTCGTTTTTTGCGTTTTTCTCGGCTCCTGGCCCTCCTATAGCAAAACGCGGCCGGATTTGGGATCACACCATTTTCCCCCATATCTTTGGAAATATCACAGCTAGGACCATTTGGCTGGCGCCATTGGATTCGCGATACGATTTCCGATTTTTCTAGGGGTCCGGGAATTTTCTAAAGTCGATTTTTTCGTTTTTCGCGTTTTTCTCGGCTCCTGGCACTCCTAGAGCAAAACGGGCCCGGATTTGGGATCACACGGTTTTTCGTCCCTATCTTTGGAAATATCACAGCTAGGGCAATTTGGCTGGCGCCATTGGATTCGTGAGACGATTTCCGATTTTTCTAAGGGTCCGGGACTTTTCTCGGCTCCTGGGCCTCCTAGAGCAAAACGGGCCCGGATTTGGGATCACACCGTTTTTCGTCCATTTCTTTGGAACTATAATATCTAGGGTAATTTGTTCGGCGGCATTGGATTCGTGAGATGATTTCCGATTTTTCTAGGGGTCCGGGAATTGTCCACAGTCGATTTTTTGGTTTTTCGCGTTTTTCTCGGCTCCTGGGCCTCCTAGAGCCAAACGGGCCTGGATTTGGGATCACACCGTTCTTCGCCCATATCTTTGGGAATATCATAGCTAGGGGAATTTGGCTGGCGCCATTGGATTCGTGAGATGATTTCCGATTTTTCTAGGGGTCCGGGAATTGTCCACAGTCGATTTTTTCGTTTTTCGCATTTTTCTCGGCTCCTGGCCCTCCTAGAAGAAAACGGGCCCGGATTTGGGATCACACCGTTTTTTGTCCATTTCTTTGGAACTATCATAGCTAGGATAATTTGGCTGGCGCCATTGGAATCGTGAGACGATTTCCGATTTTTCTAGGGGTCCGCGAATTGCCCACAGTAGATTTTTTTGTTTTGCGAAAATCACACCGTTTTTTGACCATATCTTTGGAAATATCATAGCTAGGACAATTTGACTGGCCTCATTGGATTCGTGAGACGATTTCCGATTTTTCTAGGGGTCCGGGAATTTTCTAAAGTCGATTTTTTCGTTTTTCGCGTTTTTCTCGGCTCCTGGCCCTCCTAGGGCAAAACGGGCCCGGATTTGGGATCACACCGTTTTTCGTCCATATCTTTGGAAATATCGTAGCTAGGACAATTTGGCTGGCACCATTGGATTCGTGAGAGGATTTCCGATTTTTCTAGGGGTCCGGGAATTTTCTTAAGTCGATTTTTTGGTTTTTCGCGTTTTTCTCGGCTCCTGGGCCTCCTAGAGCCAAACGGGCCCGGATTTGGTATCACACCGTTTTTCGTCCATATCTTTGGAAATATCACAGCTAGGAGAATTTGGCTGGCGCCCTTGGATTCGTGAGAGGAGTTCCGATTTTTCTAGGGGTCCGGGAATTTTCTAAAGTCGATTTTTTCGTTTTTCGCGTTTTTCTCGGCTCCTGGCACTCCTAGAGCAAAACGGGCCCGGATTTGGGATCACACGGTTTTTCGTCCCTATCTTTGGAAATATCACAGCTAGGGCAATTTGGCTGGCGCCATTGGATTCGTGAGACGATTTCCGATTTTTCTAAGGGTCCGGGACTTTTCTCGGCTCCTGGGCCTCCTAGAGCAAAACGGGCCCGGATTTGGGATCACACCGTTTTTCGTCCATTTCTTTGGAACTATAATATCTAGGGTAATTTGTTCGGCGGCATTGGATTCGTGAGATGATTTCCGATTTTTCTAGGGGTCCGGGAATTGTCCACAGTCGATTTTTTGGTTTTTCGCGTTTTTCTCGGCTCCTGGGCCTCCTAGAGCCAAACGGGCCTGGATTTGGGATCACACCGTTCTTCGCCCATATCTTTGGGAATATCATAGCTAGGGCAATTTGGCTGGCGCCATTGGATTCGTGAGATGATTTCCGATTTTTCTAGGGGTCCGGGAATTGTCCACAGTCGATTTTTTCGTTTTTCGCATTTTTCTCGGCTCCTGGCCCTCCTAGAAGAAAACGGGCCCGGATTTGGGATCACACCGTTTTTTGTCCATTTCTTTGGAACTATCATAGCTAGGATAATTTGGCTGGCGCCATTGGAATCGTGAGACGATTTCCGATTTTTCTAGGGGTCCGGGAATTTTCTAAAGTCGATTTTTTCGTTTTTTGCGTTTTTCTCGGCTCCTGGCCCTCCTATAGCAAAACGCGGCCGGATTTGGGATCACACCGTTTTCCCCCATATCTTTGGAAATATCACAGCTAGGACCATTTGGCTGGCGCCATTGGATTCGCGATACGATTTCCGATTTTTCTAGGGGTCCGGGAATTTTCTAAAGTCGATTTTTTCGTTTCTCGCGTTTTTCTCGGCTCCTGGCACTCCTAGAGCAAAACGGGCCCGGATTTGGGATCACACGGTTTTTCGTCCCTATCTTTGGAAATATCACAGCTAGGGCAATTTGGCTGGCGCCATTGGATTCGTGAGACGATTTCCGATTTTTCTAAGGGTCCGGGAATTTTCTAAAGTCGATTTTTTGGTTTTTCGCGTTTTTCTCGGCTCTTGGGCCTCCTAGAGCAAAACGGGCCCGGATTTGGCATCACACGGTTTTTCGTCCCTATCTTTGGAAATATCACTGCTAGGACAATTTGGCTGGCGCCATTGGATTCGCAATACGATTTCCGATTTTTCTAGGGGTCCGGGAATTTTCTAAAGTCGATTTTTTCGTTTTTCGCGTTTTTCTCGGCTCCTGGGCCTCCTAGAGCAAAACGGGCCCGGATTTGGGATCACACCGTTTTTCGTCCATATCTTTGGAAATATCATAGCTAGGACAATTTGGCCAGCGCCATTGGATTCGTGAGACGATTTCCGATTTTTCTAGGGATCCGGGAATTTTCTAAAGTCGATTTTTTCGTTTATCGCGTTTTTCTCGGCTCCTGGGCCTCCTAGAGCAAAACGGGCCCGGATTTGGGATCACACGGTTTTTCGTCCGTATCTTTGGAAATGTCATAGCTAGGACAATTTGGCTGGCGCCATTGGATTCGCAATACGATTTCCGATTTTTCTAGGGGTCCGGTAATTTTCTAAAGTCGATTTTTTGGTTTTTCGCGTTTTTCTCGGCTCTTGGGCCTCCTAGAGCAAAACGGGCCCGGATTTGGGATCACACCGTTTTTCGTCCATTTCTTTGGAACTATAATATCTAGGGTAATTTGTTCGGCGGCATTGGATTCGTGAGATGATTTCCGATTTTTCTAGGGGTCCGGGAATTGTCCACAGTCGATTTTTTGGTTTTTCGCGTTTTTCTCGGCTCCTGGGCCTCCTAGAGCCAAACGGGCCTGGATTTGGGATCACACCGTTCTTCGCCCATATCTTTGGAAATATCATAGCTAGGGCAATTTGGCTGGCGCCATTGGATTCGTGAGATGATTTCCGATTTTTCTAGGGGTCCGGGAATTGTCCACAGTCGATTTTTTCGTTTTTCGCATTTTTCTCGGCTCCTGGCCCTCCTAGAAGAAAACGGGCCCGGATTTGGGATCAGACCGTTTTTTGTCCATTTCTTTGGAACTATCATAGCTAGGATCATTTGGCTGGCGCCATTGGAATCGTGAGACGATTTCCGATTTTTCTAGGGGTCCGCGAATTGCCCACAGTAGATTTTTTTGTTTTGCGAAAATCACACCGTTTTTTGACCATATCTTTGGAAATATCATAGCTAGGACAATTTGACTGGCCTCATTGGATTCGTGAGACGATTTCCGATTTTTCTAGGGGTCCGGGAATTTTCTAAAGTCGATTTTTTCGTTTTTCGCGTTTTTCTCGGCTCCTGGCCCTCCTAGGGCAAAACGGGCCCGGATTTGGGATCACACCGTTTTTCGTCCATATCTTTGGAAATATCGTAGCTAGGACAATTTGGCTGGCACCATTGGATTCGTGAGAGGATTTCCGATTTTTCTAGGGGTCCGGGAATTTTCTTAAGTCGATTTTTTGGTTTTTCGCGTTTTTCTCGGCTCCTGGGCCTCCTAGAGCCAAACGGGCCCGGATTTGGTATCACACCGTTTTTCGTCCATATCTTTGGAAATATCACAGCTAGGAGAATTTGGCTGGCGCCCTTGGATTCGTGAGAGGAGTTCCGATTTTTCTAGGGGTCCGGGAATTTTCTAAAGTCGATTTTTTCGTTTTTTGCGTTTTTCTCGGCTCCTGGCCCTCCTATAGCAAAACGCGGCCGGATTTGGGATCACACCGTTTTCCCCCATATCTTTGGAAATATCACAGCTAGGACCATTTGGCTGGCGCCATTGGATTCGCGATACGATTTCCGATTTTTCTAGGGGTCCGGGAATTTTCTAAAGTCGCTTTTTTCGTTTTTCGCGTTTTTCTCGGCTCCTGGCACTCCTAGAGCAAAACGGGCCCGGATTTGGGATCACACGGTTTTTCGTCCCTATCTTTGGAAATATCACAGCTAGGGCAATTTGGCTGGCGCCATTGGATTCGTGAGACGATTTCCGATTTTTCTAGGGGTCCGCGAATTGTCCACAGTCGATTTTTTCGTTTTTCGCATTTTTCCCGGCTCCTGGCCCTCCTAGGGCAAAACGGGCCCGGATTTGGGATCACACCGTTTTTCGTCTATATCTTTGGAAATATCATAGCTAGGACAATTTGGCTGGCACCATTGGATTCGTGAGAGGATTTCCGATTTTTCTAGGGGTCCGGGAATTTTCGAAAGTCGATTTTTTCGTTTTTCGCGTTTTTCTCGGCTCCTGGCCCTCCTAGAGCAGAACGGGCCCGGATTTGGTATCACACCGTTTTTCGTCCATATCTTTGGAACTATAATATCTAGGGTAATTTGTTCGGCGGCATTGGATTCGTGAGATGATTTCCGATTTTTCTAGGGGTCCGGGAATTGTCCACAGTCGATTTTTTCGTTTTTCGCATTTTTCTCGGCTCCTGGCCCTCCTAGAGCAAAACGGGCCCGGATTTGGTATCACACCGTTTTTCGTCCATATCTTTGGAAATATCATAGCTAGGACAATTTGGCTGGCGCCCTTGGATTCGTGAGAGGAGTTTCGATTTTTCTAGGGGTCCGGGAATTTTCTAAAGTCGATTTTTTCGTTTTTTGCGTTTTTCTCGGCTCCTGGCCCTCCTATAGCAAAACGCGGCCGGATTTGGGATCACACCATTTTCCCCCATATCTTTGGAAATATCACAGCTAGGACCATTTGGCTGGCGCCATTGGATTCGCGATACGATTTCCGATTTTTCTAGGGGTCCGGGTATTTTCTAAAGTCGATTTTTTCGTTTTTCGCGTTTTTCTCGGCTCCTGGCACTCCTAGAGCAAAACGGGCCCGGATTTGGGATCACACGGTTTTTCGTCCCTATCTTTGGAAATATCACAGCTAGGGCAATTTGGCTGGCGCCATTGGATTCGTGAGACGATTTCCGATTTTTCTAAGGGTCCGGGACTTTTCTCGGCTCCTGGGCCTCCTAGAGCAAAACGGGCCCGGATTTGGGATCACACCGTTTTTCGTCCATTTCTTTGGAACTATAATATCTAGGGTAATTTGTTCGGCGGCATTGGATTCGTGAGATGATTTCCGATTTTTCTAGGGGTCCGGGAATTGTCCACAGTCGATTTTTTGGTTTCTCGCGTTTTTCTCGGCTCCTGGGCCTCCTAGAGCCAAACGGGCCTGGATTTGGGATCACACCGTTCTTCGCCCATATCTTTGGAAATATCATAGCTAGGGCAATTTGGCTGGCGCCATTGGATTCGTGAGATGATTTCCGATTTTTCTAGGGGTCCGGGAATTGTCCACAGTCGATTTTTTCGTTTTTCGCATTTTTCTCGGCTCCTGGCCCTCCTAGAAGAAAACGGGCCCGGATTTGGGATCACACCGTTTTTTGTCCATTTCTTTGGAACTATCATAGCTAGGATAATTTGGCTGGCGCCATTGGAATCGTGAGACGATTTCCGATTTTTCTAGGGGTCCGCGAATTGTCCACAGTCGATTTTTTCGTTTTTCGCATTTTTCCCGGCTCCTGGCCCTCCTAGGGCAAAACGGGCCCGGATTTGGGATCACACCGTTTTTCGTCTATATCTTTGGAAATATCATAGCTAGGACAATTTGGCTGGCACCATCGGATTCGTGAGAGGATTTCCGGTTTTTCTAGGGGTCCGGGAATTTTCGAAAGTCGATTTTTTCGTTTTTCGCGTTTTTCTCGGCTCCTGGCCCTCCTAGAGCAGAACGGGCCCGGATTTGGTATCACACGGTTTTTCGTCCATATCTTTGGAACTATAATATCTAGGGTAATTTGTTCGGCGGCATTGGATTCGTGAGATGATTTCCGATTTTTCTAGGGGTCCGGGAATTGTCCACAGTCGATTTTTTCGTTTTTCGCATTTTTCTCGGCTCCTGGCCCTCCTAGAGCAAAACGGGCCCGGATTTGGTATCACACCGTTTTTCGTCCATATCTTTGGAAATATCATAGCTAGGACAATTTGGCTGGCGCCCTTGGATTCGTGAGAGGAGTTTCGATTTTTCTAGGGGTCCGGGAATTTTCTAAAGTCGATTTTTTCGTTTTTTGCGTTTTTCTCGGCTCCTGGCCCTCCTATAGCAAAACGCGGCCGGATTTGGGATCACACCATTTTCCCCCATATCTTTGGAAATATCACAGCTAGGACCATTTGGCTGGCGCCATTGGATTCGCGATACGATTTCCGATTTTTCTAGGGGTCCGGGTATTTTCTAAAGTCGATTTTTTCGTTTTTCGCGTTTTTCTCGGCTCCTGGCACTCCTAGAGCAAAACGGGCCCGGATTTGGGATCACACGGTTTTTCGTCCCTATCTTTGGAAATATCACAGCTAGGGCAATTTGGCTGGCGCCATTGGATTCGTGAGACGATTTCCGATTTTTCTAAGGGTCCGGGACTTTTCTCGGCTCCTGGGCCTCCTAGAGCAAAACGGGCCCGGATTTGGGATCACACCGTTTTTCGTCCATTTCTTTGGAACTATAATATCTAGGGTAATTTGTTCGGCGGCATTGGATTCGTGAGATGATTTCCGATTTTTCTAGGGGTCCGGGAATTGTCCACAGTCGATTTTTTGGTTTCTCGCGTTTTTCTCGGCTCCTGGGCCTCCTAGAGCCAAACGGGCCTGGATTTGGGATCACACCGTTCTTCGCCCATATCTTTGGAAATATCATAGCTAGGGCAATTTGGCTGGCGCCATTGGATTCGTGAGATGATTTCCGATTTTTCTAGGGGTCCGGGAATTGTCCACAGTCGATTTTTTCGTTTTTCGCATTTTTCTCGGCTCCTGGCCCTCCTAGAAGAAAACGGGCCCGGATTTGGGATCACACCGTTTTTTGTCCATTTCTTTGGAACTATCATAGCTAGGATAATTTGGCTGGCGCCATTGGAATCGTGAGACGATTTCCGATTTTTCCCGGGGTCCGCGAATTGCCCACAGTAGATTTTTTCGTTTTGCGAAAATCACACCGTTTTTTGACCATATCTTTGGAAATATCATAGCTAGGACAATTTGACTGGCCTCATTGGAGTCGTCAGACGATTTCCGATTTTTCTAGGGGTCCGGGAATTTTCTAAAGTCTATTTTTTCGTTTTTCGCGTTTTTCTCGGCTCCTGGCCCTCCTAGAGCAGAACGGGCCCTCATTTGGGATCACAGCGTTTTTAGCCCATATCTTTGGAAATATCATAGCTAGAACACTTTGGCTAGCGTCATTGGAATCGTGAGACGATTTCCGATTTTTCTAGGGGTCCGCGAATTGCCCACGGTCGATTTTTTCGTTTTTCGCATTTTTCTCGGCTTCTGGCCCTCCTAGAGCAACACGGGCCCGGATTTGGTATCACACCGTTTTTCGTCCATATCTTTGGAAATATCATAGCTAGGACAATTTGGCTGGCGCCCTTGGATTCGTGAGAGGAGTTCCGATTTTTCTAGGGGTCCGGGAATTTTCTAAAGTCGATGTTTTCGTTTTTTGCGTTTTTCTCGGCTCCTGGCCCTCCTATAGCAAAACGCGGCCGGATTTGGGATCACACCGTTTTCCCCCATATCTTTGGAAATATCACAGCTAGGACCATTTGGCTGGCGCCATTGGATTCGCGATACGATTTCCGATTTTTCCAGGGGTCCGGGAATTTTCTAAAGTCGATTTTTTCGTTTTTCGCGTTTTTCTCGGCTCCTGGCACTCCTAGAGCAAAACGGGCCCGGATTTGGGATCACACGGTTTTTCGTCCCTATCTTTGGAAATATCACAGCTAGGGCAATTTGGCTGGCGCCATTGGATTCGTGAGACGATTTCCGATTTTTCTAAGGGTCCGGGACTTTTCTCGGCTCCTGGGCCTCCTAGAGCAAAACGGGCCCGGATTTGGGATCACACCGTTTTTCGTCCATTTCTTTGGAACTATAATATCTAGGGTAATTTGTACGGCGGCATTGGATTCGTGAGATGATTTCCGATTTTTCTAGGGGTCCGGGAATTGTCCACAGTCGATTTTTTGGTTTCTCGCGTTTTTCTCGGCTCCTGGGCCTCCTAGAGCCAAACGGGCCTGGATTTGGGATCACACCGTTCTTCGCCCATATCTTTGGAAATATCATAGCTAGGGCAATTTGGCTGGCGCCATTGGATTCGTGAGATGATTTCCGATTTTTCTAGGGGTCCGGGAATTGTCCACAGTCGATTTTTTCGTTTTTCGCATTTTTCTCGGCTCCTGGCCCTCCTAGAAGAAAACGGGCCCGGATTTGGGATCACACCGTTTTTTGTCCATTTCTTTGGAACTATCATAGCTAGGATAATTTGGCTGGCGCCATTGGAATCGTGAGACGATTTCCGATTTTTCCCGGGGTCCGCGAATTGCCCACAGTAGATTTTTTCGTTTTGCGAAAATCACACCGTTTTTTGACCATATCTTTGGAAATATCATAGCTAGGACAATTTGACTGGCCTCATTGGAGTCGTCAGACGATTTCCGATTTTTCTAGGGGTCCGGGAATTTTCTAAAGTCTATTTTTTCGTTTTTCGCGTTTTTCTCGGCTCCTGGCCCTCCTAGAGCAGAACGGGCCCTCATTTGGGATCACAGCGTTTTTAACCCATATCTTTGGAAATATCATAGCTAGAACACTTTGGCTAGCGTCATTGGAATCGTGAGACGATTTCCGATTTTTCTAGGGGTCCGCGAATTGCCCACGGTCGATTTTTTCGTTTTTCGCATTTTTCTCGGCTTCTGGCCCTCCTAGAGCAACACGGGCCCGGATTTGGTATCACACCGTTTTTCGTCCATATCTTTGGAAATATCATAGCTAGGACAATTTGGCTGGCGCCCTTGGATTCGTGAGAGGAGTTCCGATTTTTCTAGGGGTCCGGGAATTTTCTAAAGTCGATTTTTTCGTTTTTTGCGTTTTTCTCGGCTCCTGGCCCTCCTATAGCAAAACGCGGCCGGATTTGGGATCACACCGTTTTCCCCCATATCTTTGGAAATATCACAGCTAGGACCATTTGGCTGGCGCCATTGGATTCGCGATACGATTTCCGATTTTTCCAGGGGTCCGGGAATTTTCTAAAGTCGATTTTTTCGTTTTTCGCGTTTTTCTCGGCTCCTGGCACTCCTAGAGCAAAACGGGCCCGGATTTGGGATCACACGGTTTTTCGTCCCTATCTTTGGAAATATCACAGCTAGGGCAATTTGGCTGGCGCCATTGGATTCGTGAGACGATTTCCGATTTTTCTAAGGGTCCGGGACTTTTCTCGGCTCCTGGGCCTCCTAGAGCAAAACGGGCCCGGATTTGGGATCACACGGTTTTTCGTCCGTTTCTTTGGAAATGTCATAGCTAGGACAATTTGGCTGGCGCCATTGGATTCGCAATACGATTTCCGATTTTTCTAGGGGTCCGGGAATTTTCTAAAGTCGATTTTTTGGTTTTTCGCGTTTTTCTCGGCTCTTGGGCCTCCTAGAGCAAAACGGGCCCGGATTTGGGATCACACCGTTTTTCGTCCATTTCTTTGGAACTATAATATCTAGGGTAATTTGTTCGGCGGCATTGGATTCGTGAGATGATTTCCGATTTTTCTAGGGGTCCGGGAATTGTCCACAGTCGATTTTTTGGTTTTTCGCGTTTTTCTCGGCTCCTGGGCCTCCTAGAGCCAAACGGGCCTGGATTTGGGATCACACCGTTCTTCGCCCATATCTTTGGAAATATCATAGCTAGGGCAATTTGGCTGGCGCCATTGGATTCGTGAGATGATTTCCGATTTTTCTAGGGGTCCGGGAATTGTCCACAGTCGATTTTTTCGTTTTTCGCATTTTTCTCGGCTCCTGGCCCTCCTAGAAGAAAACGGGCCCGGATTTGGGATCAGACCGTTTTTTGTCCATTTCTTTGGAACTATCATAGCTAGGATCATTTGGCTGGCGCCATTGGAATCGTGAGACGATTTCCGATTTTTCTAGGGGTCCGCGAATTGCCCACAGTAGATTTTTTTGTTTTGCGAAAATCACACCGTTTTTTGACCATATCTTTGGAAATATCATAGCTAGGACAATTTGACTGGCCTCATTGGAATCGTGAGACGATTTCCGATTTTTCTAGGGGTCCGCGAATTGCCCACGGTCGATTTTTTCGTTTTTCGCATTTTTCTCGGCTTCTGGCCCTCCTAGAGCAACACGGGCCCGGATTTGGTATCACACCGTTTTTCGTCCATATCTTTGGAAATATCATAGCTAGGACAATTTGGCTGGCGCCCTTGGATTCGTGAGAGGAGTTCCGATTTTTCTAGGGGTCCGGGAATTTTCTAAAGTCGATTTTTTCGTTTTTTGCGTTTTTCTCGGCTCCTGGCCCTCCTATAGCAAAACGCGGCCGGATTTGGGATCACACCGTTTTCCCCCATATCTTTGGAAATATCACAGCTAGGACCATTTGGCTGGCGCCATTGGATTCGCGATACGATTTCCGATTTTTCTAGGGGTCCGGGAATTTTCTAAAGTCGATTTTTTCGTTTTTCGCGTTTTTCTCGGCTCCTGGCACTCCTAGAGCAAAACGGGCCCGGATTTGGGATCACACGGTTTTTCGTCCCTATCTTTGGAAATATCACAGCTAGGGCAATTTGGCTGGCGCCATTGGATTCGTGAGACGATTTCCGATTTTTCTAAGGGTCCGGGACTTTTCTCGGCTCCTGGGCCTCCTAGAGCAAAACGGGCCCGGATTTGGGATCACACCGTTTTTCGTCCATATCTTTGGAAATATCATAGCTAGGACAATTTGGCTGGCGCCATTGGATTCGTGAGACGATTTCCTATGTTTCTAGGGGTCCCGGAATTTTCTAAAGACGATTTTTTCGTTTTTCGCGTTTTTCTCGGCTCCCGGGCCTCCTAGAGCAAAACGGGCCCGGATTTGGCATCACACGGTTTTTCGTCCCTATCTTTGGAAATATCACTGCTAGGACAATTTGGCTGGCGCCATTGGATTCGCAATACGATTTCCGATTTTTCTAGGGGTCCGGGAATTTTCTAAAGTCGATTTTTTCGTTTTTCGCGTTTTTCTCGGCTCCTGGGCCTCCTAGAGCAAAACGGGCCCGGATTTGGGATCACACCGTTTTTCGTCCATATCTTTGGAAATATCATAGCTAGGACAATTTGGCTAGCGCCATTGGATTCGTGAGACGATTTCCGATTTTTCTAGGGATCCGGGAATTTTCTAAAGTCGATTTTTTCGTTTATCGCGTTTTTCTCGGCTCCTGGGCCTCCTAGAGCAAAACGGGCCCGGATTTGGGATCACACGGTTTTTCGTCCGTATCTTTGGAAATGTCATAGCTAGGACAATTTGGCTGGCGCCATTGGATTCGCAATACGATTTCCGATTTTTCTAGGGGTCCGGGAATTTTCTAAAGTCGATTTTTTGGTTTTTCGCGTTTTTCTCGGCTCTTGGGCCTCCTAGAGAAAAACGGGCCCGGATTTGGGATCACACCGTTTTTCGTCCATTTCTTTGGAACTATAATATCTAGGGTAATTTGTTCGGCGGCATTGGATTCGTGAGATGATTTCCGATTTTTCTAGGGGTCCGGGAATTGTCCACAGTCGATTTTTTGGTTTTTCGCGTTTTTCTCGGCTCCTGGGCCTCCTAGAGCCAAACGGGCCTGGATTTGGGATCACACCGTTCTTCGCCCATATCTTTGGAAATATCATAGCTAGGGCAATTTGGCTGGCGCCATTGGATTCGTGAGATGATTTCCGATTTATCTAGGGGTCCGGGAATTGTCCACAGTCGATTTTTTCGTTTTTCGCATTTTTCTCGGCTCCTGGCCCTCCTAGAAGAAAACGGGCCCGGATTTGGGATCAGACCGTTTTTTGTCCATTTCTTTGGAACTATCATAGCTAGGATCATTTGGCTGGCGCCATTGGAATCGTGAGACGATTTTCGATTTTTCTAGGGGTCCGCGAATTGCCCACAGTAGATTTTTTTGTTTTGCGAAAATCACACCGTTTTTTGACCATATCTTTGGAAATATCATAGCTAGGACAATTTGACTGGCCTCATTGGATTCGTGAGACGATTTCCGATTTTTCTAGGGGTCCGGGAATTTTCTAAAGTCGATTTTTTCGTTTTTCGCGTTTTTCTCGGCTCCTGGCCCTCCTAGAGCAGAACGGGCCCTCATTTGGGATCACAGCGTTTTTAGCCCATATCTTTGGAAATATCATAGCTAGAACACTTTGGCTAGCGTCATTGGAATCGTGAGACGATTTCCGATTTTTCTAGGGGTCCGCGAATTGCCCACAGTCGATTTTTTCGTTTTTCGCATTTTTCCCGGCTCCTGGCCCTCCTAGGGCAAAACGGGCCCGGATTTGGGATCACACCGTTTTTCGTCCATATCTTTGGAAATATCATAGCTAGGACAATTTGGCTGGCACCATTGGATTCGTGAGAGGATTTCCGATTTTTCTAGGGGTCCGGGAATTTTCTTAAGTCGATTTTTTGGTTTTTGGCGTTTTCCTCGGCTCCTGGGCCTCCTAGAGCCAAACGGGCCCGGATTTGGGATCACACCGTTCTTCGCCCATATCTTTGGAAATATCATAGCTAGGGCAATTTGGCTGGCGCCATTGGATTCGTGAGACGATTTCCGATTTTTCTAGGGATCCGGGAATTTTCTAAAGTCGATTTTTTCGTTTATCGCGTTTTTCTCGGCTCCTGGGCCTTCTAGAGCAAAACGGGCCCGGATTTGGGATCACACGGTTTTTCGTCCGTATCTTTGGAAATGTCATAGCTAGGACAATTTGGCTGGCGCCATTGGATTCGCAATACGATTTCCGATTTTTCTAGGGGTCCGGGAATTTTCTAAAGTCGATTTTTTGGTTTTTCGCGTTTTTCTCGGCTCTTGGGCCTCCTAGAGCAAAACGGGCCCGGATTTGGGATCATACCGTTTTTCGTCCATTTCTTTGGAACTATAATATCTAGGGTAATTTGTTCGGCGGCATTGGGTTCGTGAGATGATTTCCGATTTTTCTAGGGGTCCGGGAATTGTCCACAGTCGATTTTTTGGTTTTTCGCGTTTTTCTCGGCTCCTGGGCCTCCTAGAGCCAAACGGGCCTGGATTTGGGATCACACCGTTCTTCGCCCATATCTTTGGAAATATCATAGCTAGGGCAATTTGGCTGGCGCCATTGGATTCGTGAGATGATTTCCGATTTTTCTAGGGGTCCGGGAATTGTCCACAGTCGATTTTTTCGTTTTTCGCATTTTTCTCGGCTCCTGGGCCTCCTAGAGCCAAACGGGCCCGGATTTGGGATCACACCGTTCTTCGCCCATATCTTTGGAAATATCATAGCTAGGGCAATTTGGCTGGCGCCATTTGATTCGTTAGACGATTTCCGATTTTTCTAGGGGTCCGCGAATTGCCCACAGTAGATTTTCTTGTTTTGCGAAAATCACACCGTTTTTTGACCATATCTTTGGAAATATCATAGCTAGGACAATTTGACTGGCCTCATTGGATTCGTGAGACGATTTCCGATTTTTCTAGGGGTCCGGGAATTTTCTAAAGTCGATTTTTTCGTTTTTCGCGTTTTTCTCGGCTCCTGGCCCTCCTAGAGCAGAACGGGCCCTCATTTGGGATCACAGCGTTTTTAGCCCATATCTTTGGAAATATCATAGCTAGAAGACTTTGGCTAGCGCCATTGGATTCGTGAGACGATTTCCGATTTTTCTAGGGGTCCGGGAATTTTCTAAAGTCGATTTTTTCGTTTTTCGCGTTTTTCTCGGATCCTGGGCCTCCTAGAGCCAAACGGGCGCGGATTTGGGATCACACCGTTCTTCGCCCATATCTTTGGAAATATCATAGCTAGAACACTTTGGCTAGCGCCATTGGATTCGTGAGATGATTTGCGATTTTTCTAGGGGTCCGGGAATTGTCCACTGTCGATTTTTTCGTTTTTCGCGTTTTTCTCGGCTCCTGGGCCTCCTAAAGCAAAACGGGCCCGAATTTGGGATCACACCGTTTTTCGTCCATATCTTTGGAAATATCATAGCTAGGACAATTTGGCTGGCGCCCTTGGATTCGTGAGAGGAGTTCCGATTTTTCTAGGCGTCCGGGAATTTTCTAAAGTCGATTTTTTCGTTTTTTGCGTTTTTCTCGGCTCCTGGCCCTCCTATAGCAAAACGCAGCCGGATTTGGGATCACACCGTTTTCCCCCATATCTTTGGAAATATCACAGCTAGGACCATTTGGCTGGCGCCATTGGATTCGCGATACGATTTCCGATTTTTCTAGGGGTCCGGGAATTTTCTAAAGTCGATTTTTTCGTTTTTCGCGTTTTTCTCGGCTCCTGGCCCTCCTATAGCAAAACGCGGCCGGATTTGGGATCACACCGTTTTCCCCCATATCTTTGGAAATATCACAGCTAGGACCATTTGGCTGGCGCCATTGGATTCGCGATACGATTTCCGATTTTTCTAGGGGTCCGGGAATTTTCTAAAGTCGATTTTTTCGTTTTTCGCGTTTTTCTCGGCTCCTGGGCCTCCTAAAGCAAAACGGGCCCGAATTTGGGATCACACCGTTTTTCGTCCATATCTTTGGAAATATCATAGCTAGGACAATTTGGCTGGCGCCCTTGGATTCGTGAGAGGAGTTCCGATTTTTCTAGGCGTCCGGGAATTTTCTAAAGTCGATTTTTTCGTTTTTTGCGTTTTTCTCGGCTCCTGGCCCTCCTATAGCAAAACGCGGCCGGATTTGGGATCACACCGTTTTCCCCCATATCTTTGGAAATATCACAGCTAGGACCATTTGGCTGGCGCCATTGAATTCGCGATACGATTTCCGATTTTTCTAGGGGTCCGGGAATTTTCTAAAGTCGATTTTTTCGTTTTTCGCGTTTTTCTCGGCTCCTGGCACTCCTAGAGCAAAACGGGCCCGGATTTGGGATCACACGGTTTTTCGTCCATATCTTTGGAAATATCATAGCTAGGTCAATTTGTCTGGCGCCCTTGGATTCGTTAGAGGAGTTCCGATTTTTCTAGGGGTCCGGGAATTTTCTAAAGTCGATTTTTTCGTTTTTTGCGTTTTTCTCGGCTCCTGGCCCTCCTATAGCAAAACGCGGCCGGATTTGGGATCATACCGTTTTCCCCCATATCTTTGGAAATATCACAGCTAGGACCATTTGGCTGGCGCCATTGGATTCGCGATACGATTTCCGATTTTTCTAGGGGTCCGGGAATTTTCTAAAGTCGATTTTTTCGTTTTTCGCGTTTTTCTCGGCTCCTGGCACTCCTAGAGCAAAACGGGCCCGGATTTGGGATCACACGGTTTTTCGTCCCTATCTTTGGAAATATCACAGCTAGGGCAATTTGGCTGGCGCCATTGGATTCGTGAGACGATTTCCGATTTTTCTAGGGGTCCGCGCATTGTCCACAGTCGATTTTTTCGTTTTTCGCATTTTTCTCGGCTCCTGGCCCTCCTAGAAGAAAACGGGCCCGGATTTGGGATCACACCGTTTTTAGCCCATATCTTTGGAAATATCATAGCTAGAAGACTTTGGCTAGCGCCATTGGATTCGTGAGACGATTTCCGATTTTTCTAGGGGTCCGGGAATTTTCTAAAGTCGATTTTTTCGTTTTTCGCGTTTTTCTCGGATCCTGGGCCTCCTAGAGCCAAACGGGCGCGGATTTGGGATCACACCGTTCTTCGCCCATATCTTTGGAAATATCATAGCTAGGGCAATTTGGCTGGCGCCATTGGATTCGTGAGACGATTTCCGATTTTTCTAGGGGTCCGGGAACTTTCTAAAGTCGATTTTTTCGATTTTCGCGTTTTTCTGGGCTCCTATGCCTCCTAGAGCCAAACGGGCCCGGATTTGGTATCACACCGTTTTTCGTCCATATCTTTGGAAATATCATAGCTAGGAGAATTTGGCTGGCGCCCTTGGATTCGTGAGAGGAGTTCCGATTTTTCTAGGGGTCCGGGAATTTTCTAAAGTCGATTTTTTCGTTTTTTGCGTTTTTCTCGGCTCCTGGCCCTCCTATAGCAAAACGCGGCCGGATTTGGGATCACTCCGTTTTCCCCCATATCTTTGGAAATATCACAGCTAGGACCATTTGGCTGGCGCCATTGGATTCGCGATACGATTTCCGATTTTTCTAGGGGTCCGGGAATTTTCTAAAGTCGCTTTTTTCGTTTTTGCGTTTTTCTCGGCTCCTGGCACTCCTAGAGCAAAACGGGCCCGGATTTGGGATCACACGGTTTTTCGTCCCTATCTTTGGAAATATCACAGCTAGGGCAATTTGGCTGGCGCCATTGGATTCGTGAGACGATTTCCGATTTTTCTAGGGGTCCGCGCATTGTCCACAGTCGATTTTTTCGTTTTTCGCATTTTTCTCGGCTCCTGGCCCTCCTAGAAGAAAACGGGCCCGGATTTGGGATCACACCGTTTTTAGCCCATATCTTTGGAAATATCATAGCTAGAAGACTTTGGCTAGCGCCATTGGATTCGTGAGACGATTTCCGATTTTTCTAGGGGTCCGGGAATTTTCTAAAGTCGATTTTTTCGTTTTTCGCGTTTTTCTCGGATCCTGGGCCTCCTAGAGCCAAACGGGCGCGGATTTGGGATCACACCGTTCTTCGCCCATATCTTTGGAAATATCATAGCTAGGGCAATTTGGCTGGCGCCATTGGATTCGTGAGACGATTTCCGATTTTTCTAGGGGTCCGGGAACTTTCTAAAGTCGATTTTTTCGATTTTCGCGTTTTTCTGGGCTCCTATGCCTCCTAGAGCCAAACGGGCCCGGATTTGGTATCACACCGTTTTTCGTCCATATCTTTGGAAATATCATAGCTAGGAGAATTTGGCTGGCGCCCTTGGATTCGTGAGAGGATTTCCGATTTTTCTAGGGGTCCGGGAATTTTCTAAAGTCGATTTTTTCGTTTTTTGCGTTTTTCTCGGCTCCTGGTCCTCCTATAGCAAAACGCGGCCGGATTTGGGATCACTCCGTTTTCCCCCATATCTTTGGAAATATCACAGCTAGGACCATTTGGCTGGCGCCATTGGATTCGCGATACGATTTCCGGTTTTTCTAGGGGTCCGGGAATTTTCTAAAGTCGCTTTTTTCGTTTTTCGCGTTTTTCTCGGCTCCTGGCACTCCTAGAGCAAAACGGGCCCGGATTTGGGATCACACGGTTTTTCGTCCCTATCTTTGGAAATATCACAGCTAGGGCAATTTGGCTGGCGCCATTGGATTCGTGAGACGATTTCCGATTTTTCTAGGGGTCCGCGAATTGTCCACAGTCGATTTTTTCGTTTTTCGCATTTTTCTCGGCTCCTGGCCCTCCTAGAAGAAAACGGGCCCGGATTTGGGATCACACCGTTTTTAGCCCATATCTTTGGAAATATCATAGCTAGAAGACTTTGGCTAGCGCCATTGGATTCGTGAGACGATTTCCGATTTTTCTAGGGGTCCGGGAATTTTCTAAAGTCGATTTTTTCGTTTTTCGCGTTTTTCTCGGCTCCTAGCACTCCTAGAGCAAAACGGGCCCGGATTTGGGATCACACGGTTTTTCGTCCCTATCTTTGGGAATATCACAGCTAGGGCAATTTGGCTGGCGCCATTGGATTCGTGAGACGATTTCCGATTTTTCTAGGGGTCCGGGAATTGTCCACAGTCTATTTTTTCGTTTTTCGCATTTTTCTCGGCTCCTGGCCCTCCTAGAAGAAAACGGGCCCGGATTTGGGATCACACCGTTTTTAGCCCATATCTTTGGAAATATCATAGCTAGAAGACTTTGGCTAGCGCCATTGGATTCGTGAGACGATTTCCGATTTTTCTAGGGGTCCGGGAATTTTCTAAAGTCGATTTTTTCGTTTTTCGCGTTTTTCTCGGATCCTGGGCCTCCTAGAGCCAAACGGGCGCGGATTTGGGATCACACCGTTCTTCGCCCATATCTTTGGAAATATCATAGCTAGAACACTTTGGCTAGCGCCATTGGATTCGTGAGATGATTTGCGATTTTTCTAGGGGTCCGGGAATTGTCCACTGTCGATTTTTTCGTTTTTCGCGTTTTTCTCGGCTCCTGGGCCTCCTAAAGCAAAACGGGCCCGAATTTGGGATCACACCGTTTTTCGTCCATATCTTTGGAAATATCATAGCTAGGACAATTTGGCTGGCGCCCTTGGATTCGTGAGAGGAGTTCCGATTTTTCTAGGCGTCCGGGAATTTTCTAAAGTCGATTTTTTCGTTTTTTGCGTTTTTCTCGGCTCCTGGCCCTCCTATAGCAAAACGCGGCCGGATTTGGGATCACACCGTTTTCCCCCATATCTTTGGAAATATCACAGCTAGGACCATTTGGCTGGCGCCATTGAATTCGCGATACGATTTCCGATTTTTCTAGGGGTCCGGGAATTTTCTAAAGTCGATTTTTTCGTTTTTCGCGTTTTTCTCGGCTCCTGGCACTCCTAGAGCAAAACGGGCCCGGATTTGGGATCACACGGTTTTTCGTCCATATCTTTGGAAATATCATAGCTAGGTCAATTTGTCTGGCGCCCTTGGATTCGTTAGAGGAGTTCCGATTTTTCTAGGGGTCCGGGAATTTTCTAAAGTCGATTTTTTCGTTTTTTGCGTTTTTCTCGGCTCCTGGCCCTCCTATAGCAAAACGCGGCCGGATTTGGGATCATACCGTTTTCCCCCATATCTTTGGAAATATCACAGCTAGGACCATTTGGCTGGCGCCATTGGATTCGCGATACGATTTCCGATTTTTCTAGGGGTCCGGGAATTTTCTAAAGTCGATTTTTTCGTTTTTCGCGTTTTTCTCGGCTCCTGGCACTCCTAGAGCAAAACGGGCCCGGATTTGGGATCACACGGTTTTTCGTCCCTATCTTTGGAAATATCACAGCTAGGGCAATTTGGCTGGCGCCATTGGATTCGTGAGACGATTTCCGATTTTTCTAGGGGTCCGCGCATTGTCCACAGTCGATTTTTTCGTTTTTCGCATTTTTCTCGGCTCCTGGCCCTCCTAGAAGAAAACGGGCCCGGATTTGGGATCACACCGTTTTTAGCCCATATCTTTGGAAATATCATAGCTAGAAGACTTTGGCTAGCGCCATTGGATTCGTGAGACGATTCCCGATTTTTCTAGGGGTCCGGGAATTTTCTAAAGTCGATTTTTTCGTTTTTCGCGTTTTTCTCGGATCCTGGGCCTCCTAGAGCCAAACGGGCGCGGATTTGGGATCACACCGTTCTTCGCCCATATCTTTGGAAATATCATAGCTAGGGCAATTTGGCTGGCGCCATTGGATTCGTGAGACGATTTCCGATTTTTCTAGGGGTCCGGGAACTTTCTAAAGTCGATTTTTTCGATTTTCGCGTTTTTCTGGGCTCCTATGCCTCCTAGAGCCAAACGGGCCCGGATTTGGTATCACACCGTTTTTCGTCCATATCTTTGGAAATATCATAGCTAGGAGAATTTGGCTGGCGCCCTTGGATTCGTGAGAGGAGTTCCGATTTTTCTAGGGGTCCGGGAATTTTCTAAAGTCGATTTTTTCGTTTTTTGCGTTTTTCTCGGCTCCTGGCCCTCCTATAGCAAAACGCGGCCGGATTTGGGATCACTCCGTTTTCCCCCATATCTTTGGAAATATCACAGCTAGGGCAATTTGGCTGGCGCCATTGGATTCGTGAGACGATTTCCGATTTTTCTAAGGGTCCGGGACTTTTCTCGGCTCCTGGGCCTCCTAGAGCAAAACGGGCCCGGATTTGGGATCACACCGTTTTTCGTCCATATCTTTGGAAATATCATAGCTAGGACAATTTGGCTGGCGCCATTGGATTCGTGAGACGATTTCCTATGTTTCTAGGGGTCCGGGAATTTTCTAAAGTCGATTTTTTCGTTTTTCGCGTTTTTCTCGGCTCCCGGGCCTCCTAGAGCAAAACGGGCCCGGATTTGGCATCACACGGTTTTTCGTCCCTATCTTTGGAAATATCACAGCTAGGACAATTTGGCTGGCGCCATTGGATTCGCAATACGATTTCCGATTTTTCTAGGGGTCCGGGAATTTTCTAAAGTCGATTTTTTCGTTTTTCGCGTTTTTCTCGGCTCCTGGGCCTCCTAGAGCAAAACGGGCCCGGATTTGGGATCACACCGTTTTTCGTCCATTTCTTTGGAACTATCATAGCTAGGATAATTTGGCTGGCGCCATTGGAATCGTGAGACGATTTCCGATTTTTCTAGGGGTCCGCGAATTGCCCACAGTAGATTTTTTCGTTTTGCGAAAATCACACCGTTTTTTGACCATATCTTTGGAAATATCATAGCTAGAACACTTTGGCTAGCGTCATTGGAATCGTGAGACGATTTCCAATTTTTCTAGGGGTCCGCGAATTGCCCACAGTACATTTTTTCGTTTTGCGCGTTTTTCTCGGCTCCTGGCCCTCCTAGAGCAAAACGGGCCCGGATTTGGGATCACACCGTTTTTCGTCCATTTCTTTGGAACTATAATATCTAGGGTAATTTGTTCGGCGGCATTGGATTCGTGAGATGATTTCCGATTTTTCTAGGGGTCCGGGAATTGTCCACAGTCGATTTTTTCGTTTTGCGCGTTTTTCTCGGCTCCTGGCCCTCCTAGAGCAAAACGGGCCCGGATTTGGGATCACACCGTTTTTCGTCCATTTCTTTGGAACTATAATATCTAGGGTAATTTGTTCGGCGGCATTGGATTCGTGAGATGATTTCCGATTTTTCTAGGGGTCCGGGAATTGTCCACAGTCGATTTTTTCGTTTTTCGCATTTTTCTCGGCTCCTGGCCCTCCTAGAAGAAAACGGGCCCGGATTTGGGTTCACACCGTTTTTTGTCCATTTCTTTGGAACTATCATAGCTAGGATAATTTGGCTGGCGCCATTGGAATCGTGAGACGATTTCCGATTTTTCCAGGGGTCCGGGAATTTTCTAAAGTCGATTTTTTCGTTTTTCGCGTTTTTCTCGGCTCCTGGCACTGCTAGAGCAAAACGGGCCCGGATTTGGGATCACACGGTTTTTCGTCCCTATCTTTGGAAATATCACAGCTAGGGCAATTTGGCTGGCGCCATTGGATTCGTGAGACGATTTCCGATTTTTCTAAGGGTCCGGGACTTTTCTCGGCTCCTGGGCCTCCTAGAGCAAAACGGGCCCGGATTTGGGATCACACCGTTTTTCGTCCATTTCTTTGGAACTATAATATCTAGGGTAATTTGTTCGGCGGCATTGGATTCGTGAGATGATTTCCGATTTTTCTAGGGGTCCGGGAATTGTCCACAGTCGATTTTTTGGTTTTTCGCGTTTTTCTCGGCTCCTGGGCCTCCTAGAGCCAAACGGGCCTGGATTTCAGATCACACCGTTCTTCGCCCATATCTTTGGAAATATCATAGCTAGGGCAATTTGGCTGGCGCCATTGGATTCGTGAGATGATTTCCGATTTTTCTAGGGGTCCGGGAATTGTCCACAGTCGATTTTTTCGTTTTTCGCATTTTTCTCGGCTCCTGGCCCTCCTAGAAGAAAACGGGCCCGGATTTGGGATCACACCGTTTTTTGTCCATTTCTTTGGAACTATCATAGCTAGGATAATTTGGCTGGCGCCATTGGAATCGTGAGACGATTTCCGATTTTTCTAGGGGTCCGCGAATTGCCCACAGTAGATTTTTTCGTTTTGCGAAAATCACACCGTTTTTTGACCATATCTTTGGAAATATCATAGCTAGGACAATTTGACTGGCCTCATTGGATTCGTCAGACGATTTCCGATTTTTCTAGGGGTCCGGGAATTTTCTAAAGTCGATTTTTTCGTTTTTCGCGTTTTTCTCGGCTCCTGGCCCTCCTAGAGCAGAACGGGCCCTCATTTGGGATCACAGCGTTTTTAGCCCATATCTTTGGAAATATCATAGCTAGAACACTTTGGCTAGCGTCATTGGAATCGTGAGACGATTTCCGATTTTTCTAGGGGTCCGCGAATTGCCCACAGTCGATTTTTTCGTTTTTCGCATTTTTCTCGGCTCCTGGCCCTCCTAGAGCAACACGGGCCCGGATTTGGTATCACACCGTTTTTCTTCCATATCTTTGGAAATATCATAGCTAGGACAATTTGGCTGGCGCCCTTGGATTCGTGAGAGGAGTTCCGATTTTTCTAGGGGTCCGGGAATTTTCTAAAGTCGATTTTTTCGTTTTTTGCGTTTTTCTCGGCTCCTGGCCCTCCTATAGCAAAACGCGGCCGGATTTGGGATCACACCGTTTTCTCCCATATCTTTGGAAATATCACAGCTAGGACCATTTGGCTGGCGCCATTGGATTCGCGATACGATTTCCGATTTTTCTAGGGGTCCGGGAATTTTCTAAAGTCGATTTTTTCGTTTTTCGCGTTTTTCTCGGCTCCTGGCACTCCTAGAGCAAAACGGGCCCGGATTTGGGATCACACGGTTTTTCGTCCCTATCTTTGGAAATATCACAGCTAGGGCAATTTGGCTGGCGCCATTGGATTCGTGAGACGATTTCCGATTTTTCTAAGGGTCCGGGACTTTTCTCGGCTCCTGGGCCTCCTAGAGCAAAACGGGCCCGGATTTGGGATCACACCGTTTTTCGTCCATATCTTTGGAAATATCATAGCTAGGACAATTTGGCTGGCGCCATTGGATTCGTGAGACGATTTCCTATGTTTCTAGGGGTCCGGGAATTTTCTAAAGTCGATTTTTTCGTTTTTCGCGTTTTTCTCGGCTCCCGGGCCTCCTAGAGCAAAACGGGCCCGGATTTGGCATCACACGGTTTTTCGTCCCTATCTTTGGAAATATCACAGCTAGGACAATTTGGCTGGCGCCATTGGATTCGCAATACGATTTCCGATTTTTCTAGGGGTCCGGGAATTTTCTAAAGTCGATTTTTTCGTTTTTCGCGTTTTTCTCGGCTCCTGGGCCTCCTAGAGCAAAACGGGCCCGGATTTGGGATCACACCGTTTTTCGTCCATTTCTTTGGAACTATAATATCTAGGGTAATTTGTTCGGCGGCATTGGATTCGTGAGATGATTTCCGATTTTTCTAGGGGTCCGGGAATTGTCCACAGTCGATTTTTTGGTTTTTCGCGTTTTTCTCGGCTCCTGGGCCTCCTAGAGGCAAACGGGCCTGGATTTGGGATCACACCGTTCTTCGCCCATATCTTTGGAAATATCATAGCTAGGGCAATTTGGCTGGCGCCATTTGATTCGTTAGACGATTTCCGATTTTTCTAGGGGTCCGCGAATTGTCCACAGTCGATTTTTTCGTTTTTCGCATTTTTCTCGGCTCTTGGCCCTCCTAGAGCAAAACGGGCCCGGATTTGGGATCACACCGTTTTTCGTCCATTTCTTTGGAACTATCATAGCTAGGATAATTTGGCTGGCGCCATTGGAATCGTGAGACGATTTCCGATTTTTCTAGGGGTCCGCGAATTGCCCACAGTAGATTTTTTCGTTTTGCGAAAATCACACCGTTTTTTGACCATATCTTTGGAAATATCATAGCTAGAACACTTTGGCTAGCGTCATTGGAATCGTGAGACGATTTCCAATTTTTCTAGGGGTCCGCGAATTGCCCACAGTACATTTTTTCGTTTTGCGCGTTTTTCTCGGCTCCTGGCCCTCCTAGAGCCAAACGGGCCCGGATTTGGGATCACACCGTTTTCCCCCATATCTTTGGAAATATCACAGCTAGGACCATTTGGCTGGCGCCATTGGATTCGCGATACGATTTCCGATTTTTCTAGGGGTCCGGGAATTTTCTAAAGTCGATTTTTTCGTTTTTCGCGTTTTTCTCGGATCCTGGGCCTCCTAGAGCCAAACGGGCGCGGATTTGGGATCACACCGTTCTTCGCCCATATCTTTGGAAATATCATAGCTAGAACACTTTGGCTAGCGCCATTGGATTCGTGAGATGATTTGCGATTTTTCTAGGGGTCCGGGAATTGTCCACTGTCGATTTTTTCGTTTTTCGCGTTTTTCTCGGCTCCTGGGCCTCCTAAAGCAAAACGGGCCCGAATTTGGGATCACACCGTTTTTCGTCCATATCTTTGGAAATATCATAGCTAGGACAATTTGGCTGGCGCCCTTGGATTCGTGAGAGGAGTTCCGATTTTTCTAGGCGTCCGGGAATTTTCTAAAGTCGATTTTTTCGTTTTTTGCGTTTTTCTCGGCTCCTGGCCCTCCTATAGCAAAACGCGGCCGGATTTGGGATCACACCGTTTTCCCCCATATCTTTGGAAATATCACAGCTAGGACCATTTGGCTGGCGCCATTGGATTCGCGATACGATTTCCGATTTTTCTAGGGGTCCGGGAATTTTCTAAAGTCGATTTTTTCGTTTTTCGCGTTTTTCTCGGCTCCTGGCCCTCCTATAGCAAAACGCGGCCGGATTTGGGATCACACCGTTTTCCCCCATATCTTTGGAAATATCACAGCTAGGACCATTTGGCTGGCGCCATTGGATTCGCGATACGATTTCCGATTTTTCTAGGGGTCCGGGAATTTTCTAAAGTCGATTTTTTCGTTTTTCGCGTTTTTCTCGGCTCCTGGCACTCCTAGAGCATAACGGGCCCGGATTTGGGATCACACGGTTTTTCGTCCCTATCTTTGGAAATATCACAGCTAGGGCAATTTGGCTGGCGCCATTGGATTCGTGAGACGATTTCCGATTTTTCTAAGGGTCCGGGACTTTTCTCGGCTCCTGGGCCTCCTAGAGCAAAACGGGCCCGGATTTGGGATCACACCGTTTTTCGTCCATATCTTTGGAAATATCATCGCTAGGGCAATTTGGCTGGCGCCATTTCATTCGTTAGACGATTTCCGATTTTTCTAGGGGTCCCCGAATTGTCCACAGTCGATTTTTTCGGTTTTCGCATTTTTCTCGGCTCCTTGGCCTCTTAGAGCCAAACGGGCCCGGATTTGGACTCAGACCGATTTTCGCCCATTTCTTTGGAACTATAATATCTAGGGTAATTTGTTCGGCGGCATTGGATTCGTGAGATGATTTCCGATTTTTCTAGGGGTCCGGGAATTGTCCACAGTCGATTTTTTGGTTTTTCGCGTTTTTCTCGGCTCCTGGGCCTCCTAGAGCCAAACGGGCCTGGATTTGGGATCACACCGTTCTTCGCCCATATCTTTGGAAATATCATAGCTAGGGCAATTTGGCTGGCGCCATTGGATTCGTGAGACGATTTCCGATTTTTCTAGGGGTCCGCGAATTGTCCACAGTCGATTTTTTCGTTTTTCGCGTTTTTCTCGGCTCCTGGCACTCCTAGAGCAAAACGGGCCCGGATTTGGGATCACACGGTTTTTCGTCCCTATCTTTGGAAATATCACAGCTAGGGCAATTTGGCTGGCGCCATTGGATTCGTGAGACGATTTCCGATTTTTCTAGGGGTCCGCGCATTGTCCACAGTCGATTTTTTCGTTTTTCGCATTTTTCTCGGCTCCTGGCCCTCCTAGAAGAAAACGGGCCCGGATTTGGGATCACACCGTTTTTAGCCCATATCTTTGGAAATATCATAGCTAGAAGACTTTGGCTAGCGCCATTGGATTCGTGAGACGATTTCCGATTTTTCTAGGGGTCCGGGAATTTTCTAAAGTCGATTTTTTCGTTTTTCGCGTTTTTCTCGGCTCCTAGCACTCCTAGAGCAAAACGGGCCCGGATTTGGGATCACACGGTTTTTCGTCCCTATCTTTGGAAATATCACAGCTAGGGCAATTTGGCTGGCGCCATTGGATTCGTGAGACGATTTCCGATTTTTCTAGGGGTCCGGGAATTGTCCACAGTCTATTTTTTCGTTTTTCGCATTTTTCTCGGCTCCTGGCCCTCCTAGAAGAAAACGGGCCCGGATTTGGGATCACACCGTTTTTAGCCCATATCTTTGGAAATATCATAGCTAGAAGACTTTGGCTAGCGCCATTGGATTCGTGAGACGATTTCCGATTTTTCTAGGGGTCCGGGAATTTTCTAAAGTCGATTTTTTCGTTTTTCGCGTTTTTCTCGGATCCTGGGCCTCCTAGAGCCAAACGGGCGCGGATTTGGGATCACACCGTTCTTCGCCCATATCTTTGGAAATATCATAGCTAGAACACTTTGGCTAGCGCCATTGGATTCGTGAGATGATTTGCGATTTTTCTAGGGGTCCGGGAATTGTCCACTGTCGATTTTTTCGTTTTTCGCGTTTTTCTCGGCTCCTGGGCCTCCTAAAGCAAAACGGGCCCGAATTTGGGATCACACCGTTTTTCGTCCATATCTTTGGAAATATCATAGCTAGGACAATTTGGCTGGCGCCCTTGGATTCGTGAGAGGAGTTCCGATTTTTCTAGGCGTCCGGGAATTTTCTAAAGTCGATTTTTTCGTTTTTTGCGTTTTTCTCGGCTCCTGGCCCTCCTATAGCAAAACGCGGCCGGATTTGGGATCACACCGTTTTCCCCCATATCTTTGGAAATATCACAGCTAGGACCATTTGGCTGGCGCCATTGAATTCGCGATACGATTTCCGATTTTTCTAGGGGTCCGGGAATTTTCTAAAGTCGATTTTTTCGTTTTTCGCGTTTTTCTCGGCTCCTGGCACTCCTAGAGCAAAACGGGCCCGGATTTGGGATCACACGGTTTTTCGTCCATATCTTTGGAAATATCATAGCTAGGTCAATTTGTCTGGCGCCCTTGGATTCGTTAGAGGAGTTCCGATTTTTCTAGGGGTCCGGGAATTTTCTAAAGTCGATTTTTTCGTTTTTTGCGTTTTTCTCGGCTCCTGGCCCTCCTATAGCAAAACGCGGCCGGATTTGGGATCATACCGTTTTCCCCCATATCTTTGGAAATATCACAGCTAGGACCATTTGGCTGGCGCCATTGGATTCGCGATACGATTTCCGATTTTTCTAGGGGTCCGGGAATTTTCTAAAGTCGATTTTTTCGTTTTTCGCGTTTTTCTCGGCTCCTGGCACTCCTAGAGCAAAACGGGCCCGGATTTGGGATCACACGGTTTTTCGTCCCTATCTTTGGAAATATCACAGCTAGGGCAATTTGGCTGGCGCCATTGGATTCGTGAGACGATTTCCGATTTTTCTAGGGGTCCGCGCATTGTCCACAGTCGATTTTTTCGTTTTTCGCATTTTTCTCGGCTCCTGGCCCTCCTAGAAGAAAACGGGCCCGGATTTGGGATCACACCGTTTTTAGCCCATATCTTTGGAAATATCATAGCTAGAAGACTTTGGCTAGCGCCATTGGATTCGTGAGACGATTTCCGATTTTTCTAGGGGTCCGGGAATTTTCTAAAGTCGATTTTTTCGTTTTTCGCGTTTTTCTCGGATCCTGGGCCTCCTAGAGCCAAACGGGCGCGGATTTGGGATCACACCGTTCTTCGCCCATATCTTTGGAAATATCATAGCTAGGGCAATTTGGCTGGCGCCATTGGATTCGTGAGACGATTTCCGATTTTTCTAGGGGTCCGGGAACTTTCTAAAGTCGATTTTTTCGATTTTCGCGTTTTTCTGGGCTCCTATGCCTCCTAGAGCCAAACGGGCCCGGATTTGGTATCACACCGTTTTTCGTCCATATCTTTGGAAATATCATAGCTAGGAGAATTTGGCTGGCGCCCTTGGATTCGTGAGAGGAGTTCCGATTTTTCTAGGGGTCCGGGAATTTTCTAAAGTCGATTTTTTCGTTTTTTGCGTTTTTCTCGGCTCCTGGCCCTCCTATAGCAAAACGCGGCCGGATTTGGGATCACTCCGTTTTCCCCCATATCTTTGGAAATATCACAGCTAGGGCAATTTGGCTGGCGCCATTGGATTCGTGAGACGATTTCCGATTTTTCTAAGGGTCCGGGACTTTTCTCGGCTCCTGGGCCTTCTAGAGCAAAACGGGCCCGGATTTGGGATCACCCCGTTTTTCGTCCATATCTTTGGAAATATCATAGCTAGGACAATTTGGCTGGCGCCATTGGATTCGTGAGACGATTTCCTATGTTTCTAGGGGTCCGGGAATTTTCTAAAGTCGATTTTTTCGTTTTTCGCGTTTTTCTCGGCTCCCGGGCCTCCTAGAGCAAAACGGGCCCGGATTTGGCATCACACGGTTTTTCGTCCCTATCTTTGGAAATATCACAGCTAGGACAATTTGGCTGGCGCCATTGGATTCGCAATACGATTTCCGATTTTTCTAGGGGTCCGGGAATTTTCTAAAGTCGATTTTTTCGTTTTTCGCGTTTTTCTCGGCTCCTGGGCCTCCTAGAGCAAAACGGGCCCGGATTTGGGATCACACCGTTTTTCGTCCATTTCTTTGGAACTATCATAGCTAGGATAATTTGGCTGGCGCCATTGGAATCGTGAGACGATTTCCGATTTTTCTAGGGGTCCGCGAATTGCCCACAGTAGATTTTTTCGTTTTGCGAAAATCACACCGTTTTTTGACCATATCTTTGGAAATATCATAGCTAGAACACTTTGGCTAGCGTCATTGGAATCGTGAGACGATTTCCAATTTTTCTAGGGGTCCGCGAATTGCCCACAGTACATTTTTTCGTTTTGCGCGTTTTTCTCGGCTCCTGGCCCTCCTAGAGCAAAACGGGCCCGGATTTGGGATCACACCGTTTTTCGTCCATTTCTTTGGAACTATAATATCTAGGGTAATTTGTTCGGCGGCATTGGATTCGTGAGATGATTTCCGATTTTTCTAGGGGTCCGGGAATTGTCCACAGTCGATTTTTTCGTTTTTCGCATTTTTCTCGGCTCCTGGCCCTCCTAGAAGAAAACGGGCCCGGATTTGGGTTCACACCGTTTTTTGTCCATTTCTTTGGAACTATCATAGCTAGGATAATTTGGCTGGCGCCATTGGAATCGTGAGACGATTTCCGATTTTTCTAGGGGTCCGGGAATTTTCTAAAGTCGATTTTTTCGTTTTTCGCGTTTTTCTCGGCTCCTGGCACTGCTAGAGCAAAACGGGCCCGGATTTGGGATCACACGGTTTTTCGTCCCTATCTTTGGAAATATCACAGCTAGGGCAATTTGGCTGGCGCCATTGGATTCGTGAGACGATTTCCGATTTTTCTAAGGGTCCGGGACTTTTCTCGGCTCCTGGGCCTCCTAGAGCAAAACGGGCCCGGATTTGGGATCACACCGTTTTTCGTCCATTTCTTTGGAACTATAATATCTAGGGTAATTTGTTCGGCGGCATTGGATTCGTGAGATGATTTCCGATTTTTCTAGGGGTCCGGGAATTGTCCACAGTCGATTTTTTGGTTTTTCGCGTTTTTCTCGGCTCCTGGGCCTCCTAGAGCCAAACGGGCCTGGATTTCAGATCACACCGTTCTTCGCCCATATCTTTGGAAATATCATAGCTAGGGCAATTTGGCTGGCGCCATTGGATTCGTGAGATGATTTCCGATTTTTCTAGGGGTCCGGGAATTGTCCACAGTCGATTTTTTCGTTTTTCGCATTTTTCTCGGCTCCTGGCCCTCCTAGAAGAAAACGGGCCCGGATTTGGGATCACACCGTTTTTTGTCCATTTCTTTGGAACTATCATAGCTAGGATAATTTGGCTGGCGCCATTGGAATCGTGAGACGATTTCCGATTTTTCTAGGGGTCCGGGAATTGCCCACAGTAGATTTTTTCGTTTTGCGAAAATCACACCGTTTTTTGACCATATCTTTGGAAATATCATAGCTAGGACAATTTGACTGGCCTCATTGGATTCGTCAGACGATTTCCGATTTTTCTAGGGGTCCGGGAATTTTCTAAAGTCGATTTTTTCGTTTTTCGCGTTTTTCTCGGCTCCTGGCCCTCCTAGAGCAGAACGGGCCCTCATTTGGGATCACAGCGTTTTTAGCCCATATCTTTGGAAATATCATAGCTAGAACACTTTGGCTAGCGTCATTGGAATCGTGAGACGATTTCCGATTTTTCTAGGGGTCCGCGAATTGCCCACAGTCGATTTTTTCGTTTTTCGCATTTTTCTCGGCTCCTGGCCCTCCTAGAGCAACACGGGCCCGGATTTGGTATCACACCGTTTTTCTTCCATATCTTTGGAAATATCATAGCTAGGACAATTTGGCTGGCGCCCTTGGATTCGTGAGAGGAGTTCCGATTTTTCTAGGGGTCCGGGAATTTTCTAAAGTCGATTTTTTCGTTTTTTGCGTTTTTCTCGGCTCCTGGCCCTCCTATAGCAAAACGCGGCCGGATTTGGGATCACACCGTTTTCTCCCATATCTTTGGAAATATCACAGCTAGGACCATTTGGCTGGCGCCATTGGATTCGCGATACGATTTCCGATTTTTCTAGGGGTCCGGGAATTTTCTAAAGTCGATTTTTTCGTTTTTCGCGTTTTTCTCGGCTCCTGGCACTCCTAGAGCAAAACGGGCCCGGATTTGGGATCACACGGTTTTTCGTCCCTATCTTTGGAAATATCACAGCTAGGGCAATTTGGCTGGCGCCATTGGATTCGTGAGACGATTTCCGATTTTTCTAAGGGTCCGGGACTTTTCTCGGCTCCTGGGCCTCCTAGAGCAAAACGGGCCCGGATTTGGGATCACACCGTTTTTCGTCCATATCTTTGGAAATATCATAGCTAGGACAATTTGGCTGGCGCCATTGGATTCGTGAGACGATTTCCTATGTTTCTAGGGGTCCGGGAATTTTCTAAAGTCGATTTTTTCGTTTTTCGCGTTTTTCTCGGCTCCCGGGCCTCCTAGAGCAAAACGGGCCCGGATTTGGCATCACACGGTTTTTCGTCCCTATCTTTGGAAATATCACAGCTAGGACAATTTGGCTGGCGCCATTGGATTCGCAATACGATTTCCGATTTTTCTAGGGGTCCGGGAATTTTCTAAAGTCGATTTTTTCGTTTTTCGCGTTTTTCTCGGCTCCTGGGCCTCCTAGAGCAAAACGGGCCCGGATTTGGGATCACACCGTTTTTCGTCCATTTCTTTGGAACTATAATATCTAGGGTAATTTGTTCGGCGGCATTGGATTCGTGAGATGATTTCCGATTTTTCTAGGGGTCCGGGAATTGTCCACAGTCGATTTTTTGGTTTTTCGCGTTTTTCTCGGCTCCTGGGCCTCCTAGAGCCAAACGGGCCTGGATTTGGGATCACACCGTTCTTCGCCCATATCTTTGGAAATATCATAGCTAGGGCAATTTGGCTGGCGCCATTTGATTCGTTAGACGATTTCCGATTTTTCTAGGGGTCCGCGAATTGTCCACAGTCGATTTTTTCGTTTTTCGCATTTTTCTCGGCTCTTGGCCCTCCTAGAGCAAAACGGGCCCGGATTTGGGATCACACCGTTTTTCGTCCATTTCTTTGGAACTATCATAGCTAGGATAATTTGGCTGGCGCCATTGGAATCGTGAGACGATTTCCGATTTTTCTAGGGGTCCGCGAATTGCCCACAGTAGATTTTTTCGTTTTGCGAAAATCACACCGTTTTTTGACCATATCTTTGGAAATATCATAGCTAGAACACTTTGGCTAGCGTCATTGGAATCGTGAGACGATTTCCAATTTTTCTAGGGGTCCGCGAATTGCCCACAGTACATTTTTTCGTTTTGCGCGTTTTTCTCGGCTCCTGGCCCTCCTAGAGCCAAACGGGCCCGGATTTGGGATCACACCGTTTTCCCCCATATCTTTGGAAATATCACAGCTAGGACCATTTGGCTGGCGCCATTGGATTCGCGATACGATTTCCGATTTTTCTAGGGGTCCGGGAATTTTCTAAAGTCGATTTTTTCGTTTTTCGCGTTTTTCTCGGATCCTGGGCCTCCTAGAGCCAAACGGGCGCGGATTTGGGATCACACCGTTCTTCGCCCATATCTTTGGAAATATCATAGCTAGAACACTTTGGCTAGCGCCATTGGATTCGTGAGATGATTTGCGATTTTTCTAGGGGTCCGGGAATTGTCCACTGTCGATTTTTTCGTTTTTCGCGTTTTTCTCGGCTCCTGGGCCTCCTAAAGCAAAACGGGCCCGAATTTGGGATCACACCGTTTTTCGTCCATATCTTTGGAAATATCATAGCTAGGACAATTTGGCTGGCGCCCTTGGATTCGTGAGAGGAGTTCCGATTTTTCTAGGCGTCCGGGAATTTTCTAAAGTCGATTTTTTCGTTTTTTGCGTTTTTCTCGGCTCCTGGCCCTCCTATAGCAAAACGCGGCCGGATTTGGGATCACACCGTTTTCCCCCATATCTTTGGAAATATCACAGCTAGGACCATTTGGCTGGCGCCATTGGATTCGCGATACGATTTCCGATTTTTCTAGGGGTCCGGGAATTTTCTAAAGTCGATTTTTTCGTTTTTCGCGTTTTTCTCGGCTCCTGGCCCTCCTATAGCAAAACGCGGCCGGATTTGGGATCACACCGTTTTCCCCCATATCTTTGGAAATATCACAGCTAGGACCATTTGGCTGGCGCCATTGGATTCGCGATACGATTTCCGATTTTTCTAGGGGTCCGGGAATTTTCTAAAGTCGATTTTTTCGTTTTTCGCGTTTTTCTCGGCTCCTGGCACTCCTAGAGCATAACGGGCCCGGATTTGGGATCACACGGTTTTTCGTCCCTATCTTTGGAAATATCACAGCTAGGGCAATTTGGCTGGCGCCATTGGATTCGTGAGACGATTTCCGATTTTTCTAAGGGTCCGGGACTTTTCTCGGCTCCTGGGCCTCCTAGAGCAAAACGGGCCCGGATTTGGGATCACACCGTTTTTCGTCCATATCTTTGGAAATATCATCGCTAGGGCAATTTGGCTGGCGCCATTTCATTCGTTAGACGATTTCCGATTTTTCTAGGGGTCCCCGAATTGTCCACAGTCGATTTTTTCGTTTTTCGCATTTTTCTCGGCTCCTTGGCCTCTTAGAGCCAAACGGGCCCGGATTTGGACTCAGACCGATTTTCGCCCATTTCTTTGGAACTATAATATCTAGGGTAATTTGTTCGGCGGCATTGGATTCGTGAGATGATTTCCGATTTTTCTAGGGGTCCGGGAATTGTCCACAGTCGATTTTTTGGTTTTTCGCGTTTTTCTCGGCTCCTGGGCCTCCTAGAGCCAAACGGGCCTGGATTTGGGATCACACCGTTCTTCGCCCATATCTTTGGAAATATCATAGCTAGGGCAATTTGGCTGGCGCCATTGGATTCGTGAGACGATTTCCGATTTTTCTAGGGGTCCGCGAATTGTCCACAGTCGATTTTTTCGTTTTTCGCGTTTTTCTCGGCTCCTGGCACTCCTAGAGCAAAACGGGCCCGGATTTGGGATCACACGGTTTTTCGTCCCTATCTTTGGAAATATCACAGCTAGGGCAATTTGGCTGGCGCCATTGGATTCGTGAGACGATTTCCGATTTTTCTAGGGGTCCGCGCATTGTCCACAGTCGATTTTTTCGTTTTTCGCATTTTTCTCGGCTCCTGGCCCTCCTAGAAGAAAACGGGCCCGGATTTGGGATCACACCGTTTTTAGCCCATATCTTTGGAAATATCATAGCTAGAAGACTTTGGCTAGCGCCATTGGATTCGTGAGACGATTTCCGATTTTTCTAGGGGTCCGGGAATTTTCTAAAGTCGATTTTTTCGTTTTTCGCGTTTTTCTCGGCTCCTAGCACTCCTAGAGCAAAACGGGCCCGGATTTGGGATCACACGGTTTTTCGTCCCTATCTTTGGAAATATCACAGCTAGGGCAATTTGGCTGGCGCCATTGGATTCGTGAGACGATTTCCGATTTTTCTAGGGGTCCGGGAATTGTCCACAGTCTATTTTTTCGTTTTTCGCATTTTTCTCGGCTCCTGGCCCTCCTAGAAGAAAACGGGCCCGGATTTGGGATCACACCGTTTTTAGCCCATATCTTTGGAAATATCATAGCTAGAAGACTTTGGCTAGCGCCATTGGATTCGTGAGACGATTTCCGATTTTTCTAGGGGTCCGGGAATTTTCTAAAGTCGTTTTTTTCGTTTTTCGCGTTTTTCTCGGATCCTGGGCCTCCTAGAGCCAAACGGGCGCGGATTTGGGATCACACCGTTCTTCGCCCATATCTTTGGAAATATCATAGCTAGAACACTTTGGCTAGCGCCATTGGATTCGTGAGATGATTTGCGATTTTTCTAGGGGTCCGGGAATTGTCCACTGTCGATTTTTTCGTTTTTCGCGTTTTTCTCGGCTCCTGGGCCTCCTAAAGCAAAACGGGCCCGAATTTGGGATCACACCGTTTTTCGTCCATATCTTTGGAAATATCATAGCTAGGACAATTTGGCTGGCGCCCTTGGATTCGTGAGAGGAGTTCCGATTTTTCTAGGCGTCCGGGAATTTTCTAAAGTCGATTTTTTCGTTTTTTGGGTTTTTCTCGGCTCCTGGCCCTCCTATAGCAAAACGCGGCCGGATTTGGGATCACACCGTTTTCCCCCATATCTTTGGAAATATCACAGCTAGGACCATTTGGCTGGCGCCATTGAATTCGCGATACGATTTCCGATTTTTCTAGGGGTCCGGGAATTTTCTAAAGTCGATTTTTTCGTTTTTCGCGTTTTTCTCGGCTCCTGGCACTCCTAGAGCAAAACGGGCCCGGATTTGGGATCACACGGTTTTTCGTCCATATCTTTGGAAATATCATAGCTAGGTCAATTTGTCTGGCGCCCTTGGATTCGTTAGAGGAGTTCTGATTTTTCTAGGGGTCCGGGAATTTTCTAAAGTCGATTTTTTCGTTTTTTGCGTTTTTCTCGGCTCCTGGCCCTCCTATAGCAAAACGCGGCCGGATTTGGGATCATACCGTTTTCCCCCATATCTTTGGAAATATCACAGCTAGGACCATTTGGCTGGCGCCATTGGATTCGCGATACGATTTCCGATTTTTCTAGGGGTCCGGGAATTTTCTAAAGTCGATTTTTTCGTTTTTCGCGTTTTTCTCGGCTCCTGGCACTCCTAGAGCAAAACGGGCCCGGATTTGGGATCACACGGTTTTTCGTCCCTATCTTTGGAAATATCACAGCTAGGGCAATTTGGCTGGCGCCATTGGATTCGTGAGACGATTTCCGATTTTTCTAGGGGTCCGCGCATTGTCCACAGTCGATTTTTTCGTTTTTCGCATTTTTCTCGGCTCCTGGCCCTCCTAGAAGAAAACGGGCCCGGATTTGGGATCACACCGTTTTTAGCCCATATCTTTGGAAATATCATAGCTAGAAGACTTTGGCTAGCGCCATTGGATTCGCGAGACGATTTCCGATTTTTCTAGGGGTCCGGGAATTTTCTAAAGTCGATTTTTTCGTTTTTCGCGTTTTTCTCGGATCCTGGGCCTCCTAGAGCCAAACGGGCGCGGATTTGGGATCACACCGTTCTTCGCCCATATCTTTGGAAATATCATAGCTAGGGCAATTTGGCTGGCGCCATTGGATTCGTGAGACGATTTCCGATTTTTCTAGGGGTCCGGGAACTTTCTAAAGTCGATTTTTTCGATTTTCGCGTTTTTCTGGGCTCCTATGCCTCCTAGAGCCAAACGGGCCCGGATTTGGTATCACACGGTTTTTCGTCCATATCTTTGGAAATATCATAGCTAGGAGAATTTGGCTGGCGCCCTTGGATTCGTGAGAGGAGTTCCGATTTTTCTAGGGGTCCGGGAATTTTCTAAAGTCGATTTTTTCGTTTTTTGCGTTTTTCTCGGCTCCTGGCCCTCCTATAGCAAAACGCGGCCGGATTTGGGATCACTCCGTTTTCCCCCATATCTTTGGAAATATCACAGCTAGGACCATTTGGCTGGCGCCATTGGATTCGCGATACGATTTCCGATTTTTCTAGGGGTCCGGGAATTTTCTAAAGTCGCTTTTTTCGTTTTTGCGTTTTTCTCGGCTCCTGGCACTCCTAGAGCAAAACGGGCCCGGATTTGGGATCACACGGTTTTTTGTCCCTATCTTTGGAAATATCACAGCTAGGGCAATTTGGCTGGCGCCATTGGATTCGTGAGACGATTTCCGATTTTTCTAGGGGTCCGCGCATTGTCCACAGTCGATTTTTTCGTTTTTCGCATTTTTCTCGGCTCCTGGCCCTCCTAGAAGAAAACGGGCCCGGATTTGGGATCACACCGTTTTTTGTCCATTTCTTTGGAACTATCATAGCTAGGATAATTTGGCTGGCGCCATTGGAATCGTGAGACGATTTCCGATTTTTCTAGGGGTCCGGGAATTGCCCACAGTAGATTTTTTCGTTTTGCGAAAATCACACCGTTTTTTGACCATATCTTTGGAAATATCATAGCTAGGACAATTTGACTGGCCTCATTGGATTCGTCAGACGATTTCCGATTTTTCTAGGGGTCCGGGAATTTTCTAAAGTCGATTTTTTCGTTTTTCGCGTTTTTCTCGGCTCCTGGCCCTCCTAGAGCAGAACGGGCCCTCATTTGGGATCACAGCGTTTTTAGCCCATATCTTTGGAAATATCATAGCTAGAACACTTTGGCTAGCGTCATTGGAATCGTGAGACGATTTCCGATTTTTCTAGGGGTCCGCGAATTGCCCACAGTCGATTTTTTCGTTTTTCGCATTTTTCTCGGCTCCTGGCCCTCCTAGAGCAACACGGGCCCGGATTTGGTATCACACCGTTTTTCTTCCATATCTTTGGAAATATCATAGCTAGGACAATTTGGCTGGCGCCCTTGGATTCGTGAGAGGAGTTCCGATTTTTCTAGGGGTCCGGGAATTTTCTAAAGTCGATTTTTTCGTTTTTTGCGTTTTTCTCGGCTCCTGGCCCTCCTATAGCAAAACGCGGCCGGATTTGGGATCACACCGTTTTCTCCCATATCTTTGGAAATATCACAGCTAGGACCATTTGGCTGGCGCCATTGGATTCGCGATACGATTTCCGATTTTTCTAGGGGTCCGGGAATTTTCTAAAGTCGATTTTTTCGTTTTTCGCGTTTTTCTCGGCTCCTGGCACTCCTAGAGCAAAACGGGCCCGGATTTGGGATCACACGGTTTTTCGTCCCTATCTTTGGAAATATCACAGCTAGGGCAATTTGGCTGGCGCCATTGGATTCGTGAGACGATTTCCGATTTTTCTAAGGGTCCGGGACTTTTCTCGGCTCCTGGGCCTCCTAGAGCAAAACGGGCCCGGATTTGGGATCACACCGTTTTTCGTCCATATCTTTGGAAATATCATAGCTAGGACAATTTGGCTGGCGCCATTGGATTCGTGAGACGATTTCCTATGTTTCTAGGGGTCCGGGAATTTTCTAAAGTCGATTTTTTCGTTTTTCGCGTTTTTCTCGGCTCCCGGGCCTCCTAGAGCAAAACGGGCCCGGATTTGGCATCACACGGTTTTTCGTCCCTATCTTTGGAAATATCACAGCTAGGACAATTTGGCTGGCGCCATTGGATTCGCAATACGATTTCCGATTTTTCTAGGGGTCCGGGAATTTTCTAAAGTCGATTTTTTCGTTTTTCGCGTTTTTCTCGGCTCCTGGGCCTCCTAGAGCAAAACGGGCCCGGATTTGGGATCACACCGTTTTTCGTCCATTTCTTTGGAACTATAATATCTAGGGTAATTTGTTCGGCGGCATTGGATTCGTGAGATGATTTCCGATTTTTCTAGGGGTCCGGGAATTGTCCACAGTCGATTTTTTGGTTTTTCGCGTTTTTCTCGGCTCCTGGGCCTCCTAGAGCCAAACGGGCCTGGATTTGGGATCACACCGTTCTTCGCCCATATCTTTGGAAATATCATAGCTAGGGCAATTTGGCTGGCGCCATTTGATTCGTTAGACGATTTCCGATTTTTCTAGGGGTCCGCGAATTGTCCACAGTCGATTTTTTCGTTTTTCGCATTTTTCTCGGCTCTTGGCCCTCCTAGAGCAAAACGGGCCCGGATTTGGGATCACACCGTTTTTCGTCCATTTCTTTGGAACTATCATAGCTAGGATAATTTGGCTGGCGCCATTGGAATCGTGAGACGATTTCCGATTTTTCTAGGGGTCCGCGAATTGCCCACAGTAGATTTTTTCGTTTTGCGAAAATCACACCGTTTTTTGACCATATCTTTGGAAATATCATAGCTAGAACACTTTGGCTAGCGTCATTGGAATCGTGAGACGATTTCCAATTTTTCTAGGGGTCCGCGAATTGCCCACAGTACATTTTTTCGTTTTGCGCGTTTTTCTCGGCTCCTGGCCCTCCTAGAGCCAAACGGGCCCGGATTTGGGATCACACCGTTTTCCCCCATATCTTTGGAAATATCACAGCTAGGACCATTTGGCTGGCGCCATTGGATTCGCGATACGATTTCCGATTTTTCTAGGGGTCCGGGAATTTTCTAAAGTCGATTTTTTCGTTTTTCGCGTTTTTCTCGGATCCTGGGCCTCCTAGAGCCAAACGGGCGCGGATTTGGGATCACACCGTTCTTCGCCCATATCTTTGGAAATATCATAGCTAGAACACTTTGGCTAGCGCCATTGGATTCGTGAGATGATTTGCGATTTTTCTAGGGGTCCGGGAATTGTCCACTGTCGATTTTTTCGTTTTTCGCGTTTTTCTCGGCTCCTGGGCCTCCTAAAGCAAAACGGGCCCGAATTTGGGATCACACCGTTTTTCGTCCATATCTTTGGAAATATCATAGCTAGGACAATTTGGCTGGCGCCCTTGGATTCGTGAGAGGAGTTCCGATTTTTCTAGGCGTCCGGGAATTTTCTAAAGTCGATTTTTTCGTTTTTTGCGTTTTTCTCGGCTCCTGGCCCTCCTATAGCAAAACGCGGCCGGATTTGGGATCACACCGTTTTCCCCCATATCTTTGGAAATATCACAGCTAGGACCATTTGGCTGGCGCCATTGGATTCGCGATACGATTTCCGATTTTTCTAGGGGTCCGGGAATTTTCTAAAGTCGCTTTTTTCGTTTTTCGCGTTTTTCTCGGCTCCTGGCACTCCTAGAGCAAAACGGGCCCGGATTTGGGATCACACGGTTTTTCGTCCCTATCTTTGGAAATATCACAGCTAGGGCAATTTGGCTGGCGCCATTGGATTCGTGCGACGATTTCCGATTTTTCTAGGGGTCCGCGAATTGTCCACAGTCGATTTTTTCGTTTTTCGCATTTTTCTCGGCTCCTGGCCCTCCTAGAAGAAAACGGGCCCGGATTTGGGATCACACCGTTTTTAGCCCATATCTTTGGAAATATCATAGCTAGAAGACTTTGGCTAGCGCCATTGGATTCGTGAGACGATTTCCGATTTTTCTAGGGGTCCGGGAATTTTCTAAAGTCGATTTTTTCGTTTTTCGCGTTTTTCTCGGCTCCTAGCACTCCTAGAGCAAAACGGGCCCGGATTTGGGATCACACGGTTTTTCGTCCCTATCTTTGGAAATATCACAGCTAGGGCAATTTGGCTGGCGCCATTGGATTCGTGAGACGATTTCCGATTTTTCTAGGGGTCCGGGAATTTTCTAAAGTCGATTTTTTCGTTTTTCGCGTTTTTCTCGGATCCTGGGCCTCCTAGAGCCAAACGGGCGCGGATTTGGGATCACACCGTTCTTCGCCCATATCTTTGGAAATATCATAGCTAGGGCAATTTGGCTGGCGCCATTGGATTCGTGAGACGATTTCCGATTTTTCTAGGGGTCCGGGAACTTTCTAAAGTCGATTTTTTCGATTTTCGCGTTTTTCTGGGCTCCTATGCCTCCTAGAGCCAAACGGGCCCGGATTTGGTATCACACGGTTTTTCGTCCATATCTTTGGAAATATCATAGCTAGGAGAATTTGGCTGGCGCCCTTGGATTCGTGAGAGGAGTTCCGATTTTTCTAGGGGTCCGGGAATTTTCTAAAGTCGATTTTTTCGTTTTTTGCGTTTTTCTCGGCTCCTGGCCCTCCTATAGCAAAACGCGGCCGGATTTGGGATCACTCCGTTTTCCCCCATATCTTTGGAAATATCACAGCTAGGACCATTTGGCTGGCGCCATTGGATTCGCGATACGATTTCCGATTTTTCTAGGGGTCCGGGAATTTTCTAAAGTCGCTTTTTTCGTTTTTGCGTTTTTCTCGGCTCCTGGCACTCCTAGAGCAAAACGGGCCCGGATTTGGGATCACACGGTTTTTTGTCCCTATCTTTGGAAATATCACAGCTAGGGCAATTTGGCTGGCGCCATTGGATTCGTGAGACGATTTCCGATTTTTCTAGGGGTCCGCGCATTGTCCACAGTCGATTTTTTCGTTTTTCGCATTTTTCTCGGCTCCTGGCCCTCCTAGAAGAAAACGGGCCCGGATTTGGGATCACACCGTTTTTTGTCCATTTCTTTGGAACTATCATAGCTAGGATAATTTGGCTGGCGCCATTGGAATCGTGAGACGATTTCCGATTTTTCTAGGGGTCCGGGAATTGCCCACAGTAGATTTTTTCGTTTTGCGAAAATCACACCGTTTTTTGACCATATCTTTGGAAATATCATAGCTAGGACAATTTGACTGGCCTCATTGGATTCGTCAGACGATTTCCGATTTTTCTAGGGGTCCGGGAATTTTCTAAAGTCGATTTTTTCGTTTTTCGCGTTTTTCTCGGCTCCTGGCCCTCCTAGAGCAGAACGGGCCCTCATTTGGGATCACAGCGTTTTTAGCCCATATCTTTGGAAATATCATAGCTAGAACACTTTGGCTAGCGTCATTGGAATCGTGAGACGATTTCCGATTTTTCTAGGGGTCCGCGAATTGCCCACAGTCGATTTTTTCGTTTTTCGCATTTTTCTCGGCTCCTGGCCCTCCTAGAGCAACACGGGCCCGGATTTGGTATCACACCGTTTTTCTTCCATATCTTTGGAAATATCATAGCTAGGACAATTTGGCTGGCGCCCTTGGATTCGTGAGAGGAGTTCCGATTTTTCTAGGGGTCCGGGAATTTTCTAAAGTCGATTTTTTCGTTTTTTGCGTTTTTCTCGGCTCCTGGCCCTCCTATAGCAAAACGCGGCCGGATTTGGGATCACACCGTTTTCTCCCATATCTTTGGAAATATCACAGCTAGGACCATTTGGCTGGCGCCATTGGATTCGCGATACGATTTCCGATTTTTCTAGGGGTCCGGGAATTTTCTAAAGTCGATTTTTTCGTTTTTCGCGTTTTTCTCGGCTCCTGGCACTCCTAGAGCAAAACGGGCCCGGATTTGGGATCACACGGTTTTTCGTCCCTATCTTTGGAAATATCACAGCTAGGGCAATTTGGCTGGCGCCATTGGATTCGTGAGACGATTTCCGATTTTTCTAAGGGTCCGGGACTTTTCTCGGCTCCTGGGCCTCCTAGAGCAAAACGGGCCCGGATTTGGGATCACACCGTTTTTCGTCCATATCTTTGGAAATATCATAGCTAGGACAATTTGGCTGGCGCCATTGGATTCGTGAGACGATTTCCTATGTTTCTAGGGGTCCGGGAATTTTCTAAAGTCGATTTTTTCGTTTTTCGCGTTTTTCTCGGCTCCCGGGCCTCCTAGAGCAAAACGGGCCCGGATTTGGCATCACACGGTTTTTCGTCCCTATCTTTGGAAATATCACAGCTAGGACAATTTGGCTGGCGCCATTGGATTCGCAATACGATTTCCGATTTTTCTAGGGGTCCGGGAATTTTCTAAAGTCGATTTTTTCGTTTTTCGCGTTTTTCTCGGCTCCTGGGCCTCCTAGAGCAAAACGGGCCCGGATTTGGGATCACACCGTTTTTCGTCCATTTCTTTGGAACTATAATATCTAGGGTAATTTGTTCGGCGGCATTGGATTCGTGAGATGATTTCCGATTTTTCTAGGGGTCCGGGAATTGTCCACAGTCGATTTTTTGGTTTTTCGCGTTTTTCTCGGCTCCTGGGCCTCCTAGAGCCAAACGGGCCTGGATTTGGGATCACACCGTTCTTCGCCCATATCTTTGGAAATATCATAGCTAGGGCAATTTGGCTGGCGCCATTTGATTCGTTAGACGATTTCCGATTTTTCTAGGGGTCCGCGAATTGTCCACAGTCGATTTTTTCGTTTTTCGCATTTTTCTCGGCTCTTGGCCCTCCTAGAGCAAAACGGGCCCGGATTTGGGATCACACCGTTTTTCGTCCATTTCTTTGGAACTATCATAGCTAGGATAATTTGGCTGGCGCCATTGGAATCGTGAGACGATTTCCGATTTTTCTAGGGGTCCGCGAATTGCCCACAGTAGATTTTTTCGTTTTGCGAAAATCACACCGTTTTTTGACCATATCTTTGGAAATATCATAGCTAGAACACTTTGGCTAGCGTCATTGGAATCGTGAGACGATTTCCAATTTTTCTAGGGGTCCGCGAATTGCCCACAGTACATTTTTTCGTTTTGCGCGTTTTTCTCGGCTCCTGGCCCTCCTAGAGCCAAACGGGCCCGGATTTGGGATCACACCGTTTTCCCCCATATCTTTGGAAATATCACAGCTAGGACCATTTGGCTGGCGCCATTGGATTCGCGATACGATTTCCGATTTTTCTAGGGGTCCGGGAATTTTCTAAAGTCGATTTTTTCGTTTTTCGCGTTTTTCTCGGATCCTGGGCCTCCTAGAGCCAAACGGGCGCGGATTTGGGATCACACCGTTCTTCGCCCATATCTTTGGAAATATCATAGCTAGAACACTTTGGCTAGCGCCATTGGATTCGTGAGATGATTTGCGATTTTTCTAGGGGTCCGGGAATTGTCCACTGTCGATTTTTTCGTTTTTCGCGTTTTTCTCGGCTCCTGGGCCTCCTAAAGCAAAACGGGCCCGAATTTGGGATCACACCGTTTTTCGTCCATATCTTTGGAAATATCATAGCTAGGACAATTTGGCTGGCGCCCTTGGATTCGTGAGAGGAGTTCCGATTTTTCTAGGCGTCCGGGAATTTTCTAAAGTCGATTTTTTCGTTTTTTGCGTTTTTCTCGGCTCCTGGCCCTCCTATAGCAAAACGCGGCCGGATTTGGGATCACACCGTTTTCCCCCATATCTTTGGAAATATCACAGCTAGGACCATTTGGCTGGCGCCATTGGATTCGCGATAGGATTTCCGATTTTTCTAGGGGTCCGGGAATTTTCTAAAGTCGATTTTTTCGTTTTTCGCGTTTTTCTCGGCTCCTGGCCCTCCTATAGCAAAACGCGGCCGGATTTGGGATCACACCGTTTTCCCCCATATCTTTGGAAATATCACAGCTAGGACCATTTGGCTGGCGCCATTGGATTCGCGATACGATTTCCGATTTTTCTAGGGGTCCGGGAATTTTCTAAAGTCGATTTTTTCGTTTTTCGCGTTTTTCTCGGCTCCTGGCACTCCTAGAGCATAACGGGCCCGGATTTGGGATCACACGGTTTTTCGTCCCTATCTTTGGAAATATCACAGCTAGGGCAATTTGGCTGGCGCCATTGGATTCGTGAGACGATTTCCGATTTTTCTAAGGGTCCGGGACTTTTCTCGGCTCCTGGGCCTCCTAGAGCAAAACGGGCCCGGATTTGGGATCACACCGTTTTTCGTCCATATCTTTGGAAATATCATCGCTAGGGCAATTTGGCTGGCGCCATTTCATTCGTTAGACGATTTCCGATTTTTCTAGGGGTCCCCGAATTGTCCACAGTCGATTTTTTCGTTTTTCGCATTTTTCTCGGCTCCTTGGCCTCTTAGAGCCAAACGGGCCCGGATTTGGACTCAGACCGATTTTCGCCCATTTCTTTGGAACTATAATATCTAGGGTAATTTGTTCGGCGGCATTGGATTCGTGAGATGATTTCCGATTTTTCTAGGGGTCCGGGAATTGTCCACAGTCGATTTTTTGGTTTTTCGCGTTTTTCTCGGCTCCTGGGCCTCCTAGAGCCAAACGGGCCTGGATTTGGGATCACACCGTTCTTCGCCCATATCTTTGGAAATATCATAGCTAGGGCAATTTGGCTGGCGCCATTGGATTCGTGAGACGATTTCCGATTTTTCTAGGGGTCCGCGAATTGTCCACAGTCGATTTTTTCGTTTTTCGCGTTTTTCTCGGCTCCTGGCACTCCTAGAGCAAAACGGGCCCGGATTTGGGATCACACGGTTTTTCGTCCCTATCTTTGGAAATATCACAGCTAGGGCAATTTGGCTGGCGCCATTGGATTCGTGAGACGATTTCCGATTTTTCTAGGGGTCCGCGCATTGTCCACAGTCGATTTTTTCGTTTTTCGCATTTTTCTCGGCTCCTGGCCCTCCTAGAAGAAAACGGGCCCGGATTTGGGATCACACCGTTTTTAGCCCATATCTTTGGAAATATCATAGCTAGAAGACTTTGGCTAGCGCCATTGGATTCGTGAGACGATTTCCGATTTTTCTAGGGGTCCGGGAATTTTCTAAAGTCGATTTTTTCGTTTTTCGCGTTTTTCTCGGCTCCTAGCACTCCTAGAGCAAAACGGGCCCGGATTTGGGATCACACGGTTTTTCGTCCCTATCTTTGGAAATATCACAGCTAGGGCAATTTGGCTGGCGCCATTGGATTCGTGAGACGATTTCCGATTTTTCTAGGGGTCCGGGAATTGTCCACAGTCTATTTTTTCGTTTTTCGCATTTTTCTCGGCTCCTGGCCCTCCTAGAAGAAAACGGGCCCGGATTTGGGATCACACCGTTTTTAGCCCATATCTTTGGAAATATCATAGCTAGGAGAATTTGGCTGGCGCCCTTGGATTCGTGAGAGGAGTTCCGATTTTTCTAGGGGTCCGGGAATTTTCTAAAGTCGATTTTTTCGTTTTTTGCGTTTTTCTCGGCTCCTGGCCCTCCTATAGCAAAACGCGGCCGGATTTGGGATCACTCCGTTTTCCCCCATATCTTTGGAAATATCACAGCTAGGACCATTTGGCTGGCGCCATTGGATTCGCGATACGATTTCCGATTTTTCTAGGGGTCCGGGAATTTTCTAAAGTCGCTTTTTTCGTTTTTGCGTTTTTCTCGGCTCCTGGCACTCCTAGAGCAAAACGGGCCCGGATTTGGGATCACACGGTTTTTCGTCCCTATCTTTGGAAATATCACAGCTAGGGCAATTTGGCTGGCGCCATTGGATTCGTGAGACGATTTCCGATTTTTCTAGGGGTCCGCGCATTGTCCACAGTCGATTTTTTCGTTTTTCGCATTTTTCTCGGCTCCTGGCCCTCCTAGAAGAAAACGGGCCCGGATTTGGGATCACACCGTTTTTAGCCCATATCTTTGGAAATATCATAGCTAGAAGACTTTGGCTAGCGCCATTGGATTCGTGAGACGATTTCCGATTTTTCTAGGGGTCCGGGAATTTTCTAAAGTCGATTTTTTCGTTTTTCGCGTTTTTCTCGGATCCTGGGCCTCCTAGAGCCAAACGGGCGCGGATTTGGGATCACACCGTTCTTCGCCCATATCTTTGGAAATATCATAGCTAGGGCAATTTGGCTGGCGCCATTGGATTCGTGAGACGATTTCCGATTTTTCTAGGGGTCCGGGAACTTTCTAAAGTCGATTTTTTCGATTTTCGCGTTTTTCTGGGCTCCTATGCCTCCTAGAGCCAAACGGGCCCGGATTTGGTATCACACCGTTTTTCGTCCATATCTTTGGAAATATCATAGCTAGGAGAATTTGGCTGGCGCCCTTGGATTCGTGAGAGGATTTCCGATTTTTCTAGGGGTCCGGGAATTTTCTAAAGTCGATTTTTTCGTTTTTTGCGTTTTTCTCGGCTCCTGGCCCTCCTATAGCAAAACGCGGCCGGATTTGGGATCACTCCGTTTTCCCCCATATCTTTGGAAATATCACAGCTAGGACCATTTGGCTGGCGCCATTGGATTCGCGATACGATTTCCGATTTTTCTAGGGGTCCGGGAATTTTCTAAAGTCGCTTTTTTCGTTTTTCGCGTTTTTCTCGGCTCCTGGCACTCCTAGAGCAAAACGGGCCCGGATTTGGGATCACACGGTTTTTCGTCCCTATCTTTGGAAATATCACAGCTAGGGCAATTTGGCTGGCGCCATTGGATTCGTGAGACGATTTCCGATTTTTCTAGGGGTCCGCGAATTGTCCACAGTCGATTTTTTCGTTTTTCGCATTTTTCTCGGCTCCTGGCCCTCCTAGAAGAAAACGGGCCCGGATTTGGGATCACACCGTTTTTAGCCCATATCTTTGGAAATATCATAGCTAGAAGACTTTGGCTAGCGCCATTGGATTCGTGAGACGATTTCCGATTTTTCTAGGGGTCCGGGAATTTTCTAAAGTCGATTTTTTCGTTTTTCGCGTTTTTCTCGGCTCCTAGCACTCCTAGAGCAAAACGGGCCCGGATTTGGGATCACACGGTTTTTCGTCCCTATCTTTGGAAATATCACAGCTAGGGCAATTTGGCTGGCGCCATTGGATTCGTGAGACGATTTCCGATTTTTCTAGGGGTCCGGGAATTTTCTAAAGTCGATTTTTTCGTTTTTCGCGTTTTTCTCGGATCCTGGGCCTCCTAGAGCCAAACGGGCGCGGATTTGGGATCACACCGTTCTTCGCCCATATCTTTGGAAATATCATAGCTAGGGCAATTTGGCTGGCGCCATTGGATTCGTGAGACGATTTCCGATTTTTCTAGGGGTCCGGGAACTTTCTAAAGTCGATTTTTTCGATTTTCGCGTTTTTCTGGGCTCCTATGCCTCCTAGAGCCAAACGGGCCCGGATTTGGTATCACACCGTTTTTCGTCCATATCTTTGGAAATATCATAGCTAGGAGAATTTGGCTGGCGCCCTTGGATTCGTGAGAGGATTTCCGATTTTTCTAGGGGTCCGGGAATTTTCTAAAGTCGATTTTTTCGTTTTTTGCGTTTTTCTCGGCTCCTGGCCCTCCTATAGCAAAACGCGGCCGGATTTGGGATCACTCCGTTTTCCCCCATATCTTTGGAAATATCACAGCTAGGACCATTTGGCTGGCGCCATTGGATTCGCGATACGATTTCCGATTTTTCTAGGGGTCCGGGAATTTTCTAAAGTCGCTTTTTTCGTTTTTCGCGTTTTTCTCGGCTCCTGGCACTCCTAGAGCAAAACGGGCCCGGATTTGGGATCACACGGTTTTTCGTCCCTATCTTTGGAAATATCACAGCTAGGGCAATTTGGCTGGCGCCATTGGATTCGTGAGACGATTTCCGATTTTTCTAGGGGTCCGCGAATTGTCCACAGTCGATTTTTTCGTTTTTCGCATTTTTCCCGGCTCCTGGCCCTCCTAGGGCAAAACGGGCCCGGATTTGGGATCACACCGTTTTTCGTCCATATCTTTGGAAATATCATAACTAGGACAATTTGGCTGGCACCATTGGATTCGTGAGAGGATTTCCGATTTTTCTAGGGGTCCGGGAATTTTCGAAAGTCGATTTTTTCGTTTTTCGCGTTTTTCTCGGCTCCTGGCCCTCCTAGAGCCAAACGGGCGCGGATTTGGGATCACACCGTTCTTCGCCCATATCTTTGGAAATATCATAGCTAGGGCAATTTGGCTGGCGCCATTGGATTCGTGAGACGATTTCCGATTTTTCTAGGGGTCCGGGAACTTTCTAAAGTCGATTTTTTCGATTTTCGCGTTTTTCTGGGCTCCTATGCCTCCTAGAGCCAAACGGGCCCGGATTTGGTATCACACCGTTTTTCGTCCATATCTTTGGAAATATCATAGCTAGGAGAATTTGGCTGGCGCCCTTGGATTCGTGAGAGGATTTCCGATTTTTCTAGGGGTCCGGGAATTTTCTAAAGTCGATTTTTTCGTTTTTTGCGTTTTTCTCGGCTCCTGGCCCTCCTATAGCAAAACGCGGCCGGATTTGGGATCACTCCGTTTTCCCCCATATCTTTGGAAATATCACAGCTAGGACCATTTGGCTGGCGCCATTGGATTCGCGATACGATTTCCGATTTTTCTAGGGGTCCGGGAATTTTCTAAAGTCGCTTTTTTCGTTTTTCGCGTTTTTCTCGGCTCCTGGCACTCCTAGAGCAAAACGGGCCCGGATTTGGGATCACACGGTTTTTCGTCCCTATCTTTGGAAATATCACAGCTAGGGCAATTTGGCTGGCGCCATTGGATTCGTGAGACGATTTCCGATTTTTCTAGGGGTCCGCGAATTGTCCACAGTCGATTTTTTCGTTTTTCGCATTTTTCCCGGCTCCTGGCCCTCCTAGGGCAAAACGGGCCCGGATTTGGGATCACACCGTTTTTCGTCCATATCTTTGGAAATATCATAACTAGGACAATTTGGCTGGCACCATTGGATTCGTGAGAGGATTTCCGATTTTTCTAGGGGTCCGGGAATTTTCGAAAGTCGATTTTTTCGTTTTTCGCGTTTTTCTCGGCTCCTGGCCCTCCTAGAGCCAAACGGGCGCGGATTTGGGATCACACCGTTCTTCGCCCATATCTTTGGAAATATCATAGCTAGGGCAATTTGGCTGGCGCCATTGGATTCGTGAGACGATTTCCGATTTTTCTAGGGGTCCGGGAACTTTCTAAAGTCGATTTTTTCGATTTTCGCGTTTTTCTGGGCTCCTATGCCTCCTAGAGCCAAACGGGCCCGGATTTGGTATCACACCGTTTTTCGTCCATATCTTTGGAAATATCATAGCTAGGAGAATTTGGCTGGCGCCCTTGGATTCGTGAGAGGAGTTCCGATTTTTCTAGGGGTCCGGGAATTTTCTAAAGTCGATTTTTTCGTTTTTTGCGTTTTTCTCGGCTCCTGGCCCTCCTATAGCAAAACGCGGCCGGATTTGGGATCACACCGTTTTCCCCCATATCTTTGGAAATATCACAGCTAGGACCATTTGGCTGGCGCCATTGGATTCGCGATACGATTTCCGATTTTTCTAGGGGTCCGGGAATTTTCTAAAGTCGCTTTTTTCGTTTTTCGCGTTTTTCTCGGCTCCTGGCACTCCTAGAGCAAAACGGGCCCGGATTTGGGATCACACGGTTTTTCGTCCCTATCTTTGGAAATATCACAGCTAGGGCAATTTGGCTGGCGCCATTGGATTCGTGAGACGATTTCCGATTTTTCTAGGGGTCCGCGAATTGTCCACAGTCGATTTTTTCGTTTTTCGCATTTTTCCCGGCTCCTGGCCCTCCTAGGGCAAAACGGGCCCGGATTTGGGATCACACCGTTTTTCGTCCATATCTTTGGAAATATCATAGCTAGGACAATTTGGCTGGCACCATTGGATTCGTGAGAGGATTTCCGATTTTTCTAGGGGTCCGGGAATTTTCGAAAGTCGATTTTTTCGTTTTTCGCGTTTTTCTCGGCTCCTGGCCCTCCTAGAGCAGAACGGGCCCTCATTTGGGATCACAGCGTTTTTAGCCCATATCTTTGGAAATATCATAGCTAGAACACTTTGGCTAGCGTCATTGGAATCGTGAGACGATTTCCGATTTTTCTAGGGGTCCGCGAATTGCCCACAGTACATTTTTTCGTTTTGCGCGTTTTTCTCGGCTCCTGGCCCTCCTAGAGCATAACGGGCCCGGATTTGGGATCACACCGTTTTTCGTCCATTTCTTTGGAACTATAATATCTAGGGTAATTTGTTCGGCGGCATTGGATTCGTGAGATGATTTCCGATTTTTCTAGGGGTCCGGGAATTGTCCACAGTCGATTTTTTCGTTTTTCGCATTTTTCTCGGCTCCTGGCCCTCCTAGAGCAAAACGGGACCGGATTTGGTATCACACCGTTTTTCGTCCATATCTTTGGAAATATCATAGCTAGGACAATTTGGCTGGCGCCCTTGGATTCGTGAGAGGAGTTCCGATTTTTCTAGGGGTCCGGGAATTTTCTAAAGTCGATTTTTTCGTTTTTTGCGTTTTTCTCGGCTCCTGGCCCTCCTATAGCAAAACGCGGCCGGATTTGGGATCACACCATTTTCCCCCATATCTTTGGAAATATCACAGCTAGGACCATTTGGCTGGCGCCATTGGATTCGCGATACGATTTCCGATTTTTCTAGGGGTCCGGGAATTTTCTAAAGTCGATTATTTCGTTTTTCGCGTTTTTCTCGGCTCCTGGCACTCCTAGAGCAAAACGGGCCCGGATTTGGGATCACACGGTTTTTCGTCCCTATCTTTGGAAATATCACAGCTAGGGCAATTTGGCTGGCGCCATTGGATTCGTGAGACGATTTCCGATTTTTCTAAGGGTCCGGGACTTTTCTCGGCTCCTGGGCCTCCTAGAGCAAAACGGGCCCGGATTTGGGATCACACCGTTTTTCGTCCATATCTTTGGAAATATCATAGCTAGGACAATTTGGCTGGCGCCATGGGATTCGTGAGACGATTTCCGATTTTTCTAGGGGTCCGGGAATTTTCTAAAGTCGATTTTTTCGTTTTTCGCGTTTTTCTCGGCTCCTGGCCCTCCTAGAGCAGAACGGGCCCTCATTTGGGATCACAGCGTTTTTAGCCCATATCTTTGGAAATATCATAGCTAGAACACTTTGGCTAGCGTCATTGGAATCGTGAGACGTTTTCCGATTTTTCTAGGGGTCCGCGAATTGCCCACAGTACATTTTTTCGTTTTGCGCGTTTTTCTCGGCTCCTGGCCCTCCTAGAGCATAACGGGCCCGGATTTGGGATCACACCGTTTTTCGTCCATTTCTTTGGAACTATAATATCTAGGGTAATTTGTTCGGCGGCATTGGATTCGTGAGATGATTTCCGATTTTTCTAGGGGTCCGGGAATTGTCCACAGTCGATTTTTTCGTTTTTCGCATTTTTCTCGGCTCCTGGCCCTCCTAGAGCAAAACGGGCCCGGATTTGGTATCACACCGTTTTTCGTCCATATCTTTGGAAATATCATAGCTAGGACAATTTGGCTGGCGCCCTTGGATTCGTGAGAGGAGTTTCGATTTTTCTAGGGGTCCGGGAATTTTCTAAAGTCGATTTTTTCGTTTTTTGCGTTTTTCTCGGCTCCTGGCCCTCCTATAGCAAAACGCGGCCGGATTTGGGATCACACCATTTTCCCCCATATCTTTGGAAATATCACAGCTAGGACCATTTGGCTGGCGCCATTGGATTCGCGATACGATTTCCGATTTTTCTAGGGGTCCGGGAATTTTCTAAAGTCGATTTTTTCGTTTTTCGCGTTTTTCTCGGCTCCTGGCACTCCTAGAGCAAAACGGGCCCGGATTTGGGATCACACGGTTTTTCGTCCCTATCTTTGGAAATATCACAGCTAGGGCAATTTGGCTGGCGCCATTGGATTCGTGAGACGATTTCCGATTTTTCTAAGGGTCCGGGACTTTTCTCGGCTCCTGGGCCTCCTAGAGCAAAACGGGCCCGGATTTGGGATCACACCGTTTTTCGTCCATTTCTTTGGAACTATAATATCTAGGGTAATTTGTTCGGCGGCATTGGATTCGTGAGATGATTTCCGATTTTTCTAGGGGTCCGGGAATTGTCCACAGTCGATTTTTTGGTTTCTCGCGTTTTTATCGGCTCCTGGGCCTCCTAGAGCCAAACGGGCCTGGATTTGGGATCACACCGTTCTTCGCCCATATCTTTGGAAATATCATAGCTAGGGCAATTTGGCTGGCGCCATTGGATTCGTGAGATGATTTCCGATTTTTCTAGGGGTCCGGGAATTGTCCACAGTCGATTTTTTCGTTTTTCGCATTTTTCTCGGCTCCTGGCCCTCCTAGAAGAAAACGGGCCCGGAATGGGATCACACCGTTTTTTGTCCATTTCTTTGGAACTATCATAGCTAGGATAATTTGGCTGGCGCCATTGGAATCGTGAGACGATTTCCGATTTTTCTAGGGGTCCGCGAATTGCCCACAGTAGATTTTTTCGTTTTGCGAAAATCACACCGTTTTTTGACCATATCTTTGGAAATATCATAGCTAGGACAATTTGACTGGCCTCATTGGAGTCGTCAGACGATTTCCGATTTTTCTAGGGGTCCGGGAATTTTCTAAAGTCTATTTTTTCGTTTTTCGCGTTTTTCTCGGCTCCTGGCCCTCCTAGAGCAGAACGGGCCCTCATTTGGGATCACAGCGTTTTTAGCCCATATCTTTGGAAATATCATAGCTAGAACACTTTGGCTAGCGTCATTGGAATCGTGAGACGATTTCCGATTTTTCTAGGGGTCCGCGAATTGCCCACGGTCGATTTTTTCGTTTTTCGCATTTTTCTCGGCTTCTGGCCCTCCTAGAGCAACACGGGCCCGGATTTGGTATCACACCGTTTTTCGTCCATATCTTTGGAAATATCATAGCTAGGACAATTTGGCTGGCGCCCTTGGATTCGTGAGAGGAGTTCCGATTTTTCTAGGGGTCCGGGAATTTTCTAAAGTCGATTTTTTCGTTTTTTGCGTTTTTCTCGGCTCCTGGCCCTCCTATAGCAAAACGCGGCCGGATTTGGGATCACACCGTTTTCCCCCATATCTTTGGAAATATCACAGCTAGGACCATTTGGCTGGCGCCATTGGATTCGCGATACGATTTCCGATTTTTCCAGGGGTCCGGGAATTTTCTAAAGTCGATTTTTTCGTTTTTCGCGTTTTTCTCGGCTCCTGGCACTCCTAGAGCAAAACGGGCCCGGATTTGGGATCACACGGTTTTTCGTCCCTATCTTTGGAAATATCACAGCTAGGGCAATTTGGCTGGCGCCATTGGATTCGTGAGACGATTTCCGATTTTTCTAAGGGTCCGGGACTTTTCTCGGCTCCTGGGCCTCCTAGAGCAAAACGGGCCCGGATTTGGGATCACACCGTTTTTCGTCCCTATCTTTGGAAATATCACTGCTAGGACAATTTGGCTGGCGCCATTGGATTCGCAATACGATTTCCGATTTTTCTAGGGGTCCGGGAATTTTCTAAAGTCGATTTTTTCGTTTTTCGCGTTTTTCTCGGCTCCTGGGCCTCCTAGAGCAAAACGGGCCCGGATTTGGGATCACACCGTTTTTCGTCCATTTCTTTGGAACTATAATATCTAGGGTAATTTGTTCGGCGGCATTGGATTCGTGAGATGATTTCCGATTTTTCTAGGGGTCCGGGAATTGTCCACAGTCGATTTTTTGGTTTTTCGCGTTTTTCTCGGCTCCTGGGCCTCCTAGAGCCAAACGGGCCCGGATTTGGGATCACACCGTTCTTCGCCCATATCTTTGGAAATATCATAGCTAGGGCAATTTGGCTGGCGCCATTGGATTCGTGAGACGATTTCCGATTTTTCTAGGGATCCGGGAATTTTCTAAAGTCGATTTTTTCGTTTATCGCGTTTTTCTCGGCTCCTGGGCCTTCTAGAGCAAAACGGGCCCGGATTTGGGATCACACGGTTTTCGTCCGTATCTTTGGAAATGTCATAGCTAGGACAATTTGGCTGGCGCCATTGGATTCGCAATACGATTTCCGATTTTTCTAGGGGTCCGGGAATTTTCTAAAGTCGATTTTTTGGTTTTTCGCGTTTTTCTCGGCTCTTGGGCCTCCTAGAGCAAAACGGGCCCGGATTTGGGATCACACCGTTTTTCGTCCATTTCTTTGGAACTATAATATCTAGGGTAATTTGTTCGGCGGCATTGGATTCGTGAGATGATTTCCGATTTTTCTAGGGGTCCGGGAATTGTCCACAGTCGATTTTTTGGTTTTTCGCGTTTTTCTCGGCTCCTGGGCCTCCTAGAGCCAAACGGGCCTGGATTTGGGATCACACCGTTCTTCGCCCATATCTTTGGAAATATCATAGCTAGGGCAATTTGGCTGGCGCCATTGGATTCGGGAGATGATTTCCGATTTTTCTAGGGGTCCGGGAATTGTCCACAGTCGATTTTTTCGTTTTTCGCATTTTTCTCGGCTCCTGGCCCTCCTAGAAGAAAACGGGCCCGGATTTGGGATCAGACCGTTTTTTGTCCATTTCTTTGGAACTATCATAGCTAGGATCATTTGGCTGGCGCCATTGGAATCGTGAGACGATTTCCGATTTTTCTAGGGGTCCGCGAATTGCCCACAGTAGATTTTTTTGTTTTGCGAAAATCACACCGTTTTTTGACCATATCTTTGGAAATATCATAGCTAGGACAATTTGACTGGCCTCATTGGATTCGTGAGACGATTTCCGATTTTTCTAGGGGTCCGGGAATTTTCTAAAGTCGATTTTTTCGTTTTTCGCGTTTTTCTCGGCTCCTGGCCCTCCTAGAGCAGAACGGGCCCTCATTTGGGATCACAGCGTTTTTAGCCCATATCTTTGGAAATATCATAGCTAGAACACTTTGGCTAGCGTCATTGGAATCGTGAGACGATTTCCGATTTTTCTAGGGGTCCGCGAATTGCCCACAGTCGATTTTTTCGTTGTTCGCATTTTTCCCGGCTCCTCGCCCTCCTAGGGCAAAACGGGCCCGGATTTGGGATCACACCGTTTTTCGTCCATATCTTTGGAAATATCATAGCTAGGACAATTTGGCTGGCACCATTGGATTCGTGAGAGGATTTCCGATTTTTCTAGGGGTCCGGGAATTTTCTTAAGTCGATTTTTTGGTTTTTCGCGTTTTTCTCGGCTCCTGGGCCTCCTAGAGCCAAACGGGCCCGGATTTGGGATCACACCGTTCTTCGCCCATATCTTTGGAAATATCATAGCTAGGGCAATTTGGCTGGCGCCATTTGATTCGTTAGACGATTTCCGATTTTTCTAGGGGTCCGCGAATTGCCCACAGTAGATTTTTTTGTTTTGCGAAAATCACACCGTTTTTTGACCATATCTTTGGAAATATCATAGCTAGGACAATTTGACTGGCCTCATTGGATTCGTGAGACGATTTCCGATTTTTCTAGGGGTCCGGGAATTTTCTAAAGTCGATTTTTTCGTTTTTCGCGTTTTTCTCGGCTCCTGGCCCTCCTAGAGCAGAACGGGCCCTCATTTGGGATCACAGCGTTTTTAGCCCATATCTTTGGAAATATCATAGCTAGAACACTTTGGCTAGCGTCATTGGAATCGTGAGACGATTTCCGATTTTTCTAGGGGTCCGCGAATTGCCCACAGTCGATTTTTTCGTTTTTCGCATTTTTCTCGGCTCCTGGCCCTCCTAGAGCAAAACGGGCCCGGATTTGGTATCACACCGTTTTTCGTCCATATCTTTGGAAATATCATAGCTAGGAGAATTTGGCTGGCACCCTTGGATTCGTGAGAGGAGTTCCGATTTTTCTAGGGGTCCGGGAATTTTCTAAAGTCGATTTTTTCGTTTTTTGCGTTTTTCTCGGCTCCTGGGCCTCCTAGAGCAAAACGGGCCCGGATTTGGGATCACACCGTTTTTCGTCCATATCTTTGGAAATATCATAGCTAGGGCAATTTGGCTGGCGCCATTTGATTCGTTAGACGATTTCCGATTTTTCTAGGGGTCCCCGAATTGTCCACAGTCGATTTTTTCGTTTTTCGCATTTTTCTCGGCTCCTTGGCCTCTTAGAGCCAAACGGGCCCGGATTTGGGATCACACGGTTTTTCGTCCCTATCTTTGGAAATATCACAGCTAGGGCAATTTGGCTGGCGCCATTGGATTCGTGAGACGATTTCCGATTTTTCTAGGGGTCCGCGCATTGTCCACAGTCGATTTTTTCGTTTTTCGCATTTTTCTCGGCTCCTGGCCCTCCTAGAAGAAAACGGGCCCGGATTTGGGATCACACCGTTTTTAGCCCATATCTTTGGAAATATCATAGCTAGAAGACTTTGGCTAGCGCCATTGGATTCGTGAGACGATTTCCGATTTTTCTAGGGGTCCGGGAATTTTCTAAAGTCGATTTTTTCGTTTTTCGCGTTTTTCTCGGCTCCTAGCACTCCTAGAGCAAAACGGGCCCGGATTTGGGATCACACGGTTTTTCGTCCCTATCTTTGGAAATATCACAGCTAGGGCAATTTGGCTGGCGCCATTGGATTCGTGAGACGATTTCCGATTTTTCTAGGGGTCCGGGAATTTTCTAAAGTCGATTTTTTCGTTTTTTGCGTTTTTCGCGGCTCCTGGCCCTCCTATAGCAAAACGCGGCCGGATTTGGGATCACACCGTTTTCCCCCATATCTTTGGAAATATCACAGCTAGGACCATTTGGCTGGCGCCATTGGATTCGTGAGACGATTTCCGATTTTTCTAGGGGTCCGGGAATTTTCTAAAGTCGATTTTTTCGTTTTTCGCGTTTTTCTCGGCTCCTGGCCCTCCTAGAGCAGAACGGGCCCTCATTTGGGATCACAGCGTTTTTCGCCCATATCTTTGGAAATATCATAGCTAGAAGACTTTGGCTGGCACCATTGGATTCGTGAGAGGATTTCCGATTTTTCTAGGGGTCCGGGAATTTTCTAAAGTCGATTTTTTCGTTTTTCGCGTTTTTCTCGGATCCTGGGCCTCCTAGAGCCAAACGGGCCCGGATTTGGATTCACACCGTTTTTCGTCCCTTTCTTTGGAACTATAATATCTAGGGTAATTTGTTCGGCGGCATTGGATTCGTGAGATGATTTCCGATTTTTCTAGGGGTCCGGGAATTGTCCACAGTCGATTTTTTCGTTTTTCGCGTTTTTCTCGGCTCCTTGGCCACTTAGAGCCAAACGGGCCCGGATTTGGATTCAGACCGATTTTCGCCCATTTCTTTGGAACTATAATATCTATGGTAATTTGTTCGGCGCCATTGGATTCGTGAGACGATTTCCGATTTTTCTAGGGATCCGGGAATTTTCTAAAGTCGATTTTTTCGTTTTTCGCGTTTTTTTCGGCTCCTGGGCCTCCTAGAGCAAAACGGGCCCGGATTTGGGATCACACGGTTTTTCGTCCGTATCTTTGGAAATATCACAGCTAGGACAATTTGGCTGGCGCCATTGGATTCGCAATACGATTTCCGATTTTTCTAGGGGTCCGGGAATTTTCTAAAGTCGATTTTTTGGTTTTTCGCGTTTTTCTCAGCTCTTGGGCCTCCTAGAGCAAAACGGGCCCGGATTTGGGATCACACCGTTTTTCGTCCATTTCTTTGGAACTATAATATCTAGGGTAATTTGTTCGGCGGCATTGGATTCGTGAGAGGAGTTCCGATTTTTCTAGGGGTCCGCGAATTTTCTAAAGTCGATTTTTTCGTTTTTTGCGTTTTTCGCGGCTCCTGGCCCTCCTATAGCAAAACGCGGCCGGATTTGGGATCACACCGTTTTCCCCCATATCTTTGGAAATATCACAGCTAGGACCATTTGGCTGGCGCCATTGGATTCGCGATACGATTTCCGATTTTTCTAGGGTTCCGGGAATTTTCTAAAGTCGATTTTTTCGTTTTTCGCGTTTTTCTCGGCTCCTGGCACTCCTAGAGCAAAACAGGCCCGGATTTGGGATCACACGGTTTTTCGTCTCTATCTTTGGAAATATCACAGCTAGGGCAATTTGGCTGGCGCCATTGGATTCGTGAGACGATTTCCGATTTTTCTAGGGGTCCGCGCATTGTCCACAGTCGATTTTTTCGTTTTTCGCATTTTTCTCGGCTCCTGGCCCTCCTAGAAGAAAACGGGCCCGGATTTGGGATCACACCGTTTTTAGCCCATATCTTTGGAAATATCATAGCTAGAAGACTTTGGCTAGCGCCATTGGATTCGCAATACGATTTCCGATTTTTCTAGGGGTCCGGGAATTTTCTAAAGTCGATTTTTTCGTTTTTCGCGTTTTTCTCGGCTCCTGGGCGTCCTAGAGCAAAACGGGCCCGGATTTGAGATCACACCGTTTTTCTTCCATATCTTTGGAAATATACTAGTCACCCGTCGAAGCGCATCGGTTCGATTCTTCGGCGCCTGCGCATTAGTCCGATTCCACTTCGCCTGCGCATCAGTCCGAAGCTTCTGCGCGTGCGCATCAGTCCAATTCTTCTGCGCATGCGCGTCAGTCCCATTCTTCGCCGCATGCGCCAGACTCCCCTCCGCCTGCGTATCAACCCGATGCCTCTGCGCATGCGCGTCAGTCCGATCCTGCTGCGCCTGCGCATCAGTCCGATCCTCCTGCTCCTGCGCATCAGTCCGATTCTTCTGCGCATGCGCATCAGTCCGACTCCCCTTCGCTGGAGTATCCGTCCGATGCTTCTGCGTCTGCGCATCAGTTCGATTTTTCGGCGCCTACGCATTAGTCCGATTCCACTCCGCCTGCGCATCAGTCCGATGCCTCTGCGCGTGCTCGTCGGTTCGATTTCTCCGCACATGCGCATCAGTCCGATTGCTCTCCGCCTGCACATCAGTCCAACTCCTATGGCTCCTAGAGCAAAAAAGGCCCGGATTTGGGATCACACCGTTCTTCGCCCATATCTTTGGAAATATCATAGCTAGGGCTATTTGGCTGGCGCCATTGGATTCGTGAGACGAATTCCGATTTTTCTATGGGTCCGGGAATTTTCTAAAGTCGATTTTTTCGATTTTCGCGTTTTTCTGGGCTCCTATGCCTCCTAGGGCCAAACGGGCCCGGATTTGGGATCACACCGTTCTTCGCCCATAACTTTAGAAATATCATAGCTAGGGCAATTTGGCTGGCGCCCTTGGAGTCGTGAGAGGATTTCCGATTTTTCTAGGGGTCCGGGAATTTTCTAAAGTCGATTTTTTCGTTTTTCGCGTTTTTCTCGGCTCCTGGGCCTCCTAGAGCAAAACGGGCCCGGATTTGGGATCACACCGTTTTTCGTCCATATCTTTGGAAATATCATAGCTAGGACAATTTGGCTGGCGCCATTGGATTCGCAATACGATTTCCGATTTTTCTAGGGGTCCGGGAATTTTCTAAAGTCGATTTTTTCGTTTTTCGCGTTTTTCTCGGCTCCTGGGCGTCCTAGAGCAAAACGGGCCCGGATTTGAGATCACACCGTTTTTCTTCCATATCTTTGGAAATATACTAGTCACCCGTCGAAGCGCATCGGTTCGATTCTTCGGCGCCTGCGCATTAGTCCGATTCCACTTCGCCTGCGCATCAGTCCGAAGCTTCTGCGCGTGCGCATCAGTCCAATTCTTCTGCGCATGCGCGTCAGTCCCATTCTTCGCCGCATGCGCCAGACTCCCCTCCGCCTGCGTATCAACCCGATGCCTCTGCGCATGCGCGTCAGTCCGATCCTGCTGCGCCTGCGCATCAGTCCGATCCTCCTGCTCCTGCGCATCAGTCCGATTCTTCTGCGCATGCGCATCAGTCCGACTCCCCTTCGCTGGAGTATCCGTCCGATGCTTCTGCGTCTGCGCATCAGTTCGATTTTTCGGCGCCTACGCATTAGTCCGATTCCACTCCGCCTGCGCATCGGTCCGATGCCTCTGCGCGTGCTCGTCGGTTCGATTTCTCCGCACATGCGCATCAGTCCGATTGTTCTCCGCCTGCACATCAGTCCAACTCCTATGGCTCCTAGAGCAAAAAAGGCCCGGATTTGGGATCACACCGTTCTTCGCCCATATCTTTGGAAATATCATAGCTAGGGCTATTTGGCTGGCGCCATTGGATTCGTGAGACGAATTCCGATTTTTCTATGGGTCCGGGAATTTTCTAAAGTCGATTTTTTCGATTTTCGCGTTTTTCTGGGCTCCTATGCCTCCTAGGGCCAAACGGGCCCGGATTTGGGATCACACCGTTCTTCGCCCATAACTTTAGAAATATCATAGCTAGGGCAATTTGGCTGGCGCCCTTGGATTCGTGAGAGGATTTCCGATTTTTCTAGGGGTCCGGGAATTTTCTAAAGTCGATTTTTTCGTTTTTCGCGTTTTTCTCGGCTCCTGGGCCTCCTAGAGCAAAACGGGCCCGGATTTGGGATCACACCGTTTTTCGTCCATATCTTTGGAAATATCATAGCTAGGACAATTTGGCTGGCGCCATTGGATTCGCAATACGATTTCCGATTTTTCTAGGGGTCCGGGAATTTTCTAAAGTCGATTTTTTCGTTTTTCGCATTTTTCTCGGCTCCTGGGCGTCCTAGAGCAAAACGGGCCCGGATTTGAGATCACACCGTTTTTCTTCCATATCTTTGGAAATATACTAGTCACCCGTCGAAGCGCATCGGTTCGATTCTTCGGCGCCTGCGCATTAGTCCGATTCCACTTCGCCTGCGCATCAGTCCGAAGCTTCTGCGCGTGCGCATCAGTCCAATTCTTCTGCGCATGCGCGTCAGTCCCATTCTTCGCCGCATGCGCCAGACTCCCCTCCGCCTGCGTATCAACCCGATGCCTCTGCGCATGCGCGTCAGTCCGATCCTGCTGCGCCTGCGCATCAGTCCGATCCTCCTGCTCCTGCGCATCAGTCCGATTCTTCTGCGCATGCGCATCAGTCCGACTCCCCTTCGCTGGAGTATCCGTCCGATGCTTCTGCGTCTGCGCATCAGTTCGATTTTTCGGCGCCTACGCATTAGTCCGATTCCACTCCGCCTGCGCATCAGTCCGATGCCTCTGCGCGTGCTCGTCGGTTCGATTTCTCCGCACATGCGCATCAGTCCGATTGCTCTCCGCCTGCACATCAGTCCAACTCCTATGGCTCCTAGAGCAAAAAAGGCCCGGATTTGGGATCACACCGTTCTTCGCCCATATCTTTGGAAATATCATAGCTAGGGCTATTTGGCTGGCGCCATTGGATTCGTGAGACGAATTCCGATTTTTCTATGGGTCCGGGAATTTTCTAAAGTCGATTTTTTCGATTTTCGCGTTTTTCTGGGCTCCTATGCCTCCTAGGGCCAAACGGGCCCGGATTTGGGATCACACCGTTCTTCGCCCATAACTTTAGAAATATCATAGCTAGGGCAATTTGGCTGGCGCCATTGGATTCGTGAGACGATTTTCCATTTTTCTAGGGGTCCGCGAATTGTGCACAGTCGTTTTTTTCGTTTTTCGCATTTTTCTCGGCTCCTGGGCCTCTTAGAGCAAAACGGGCCCTGATTTGGGATCACACCGTTTTTAGCCCATATCTTTGGAAATATCATAGCGAGAACACTTTGGCTACCGCCATTGGATTCGTGAGACGATTTCCGATTTTTCTAGGGGTCCGGGAATTTTCTAAAGTCGATTTTTTTCGTTTTTCGCGTTGTTCTCGGCTCCTGGGCCTCCTAGAGCGAAACGGGGCCGGATTTGGGATCACACCGTTTTTAGCCCCTATCTTTGGAAATATCATAGCTAGAACACTTTGGCTAGCGCCATTGGATTCGTGAGACGATTTCCTATTTTTCTAGGGGTCCGGGAATTTTCTAAAGTCGATTTTTTCGTTTTTCGCGTTTTTCTCGGCTCCTGGGCCTCCTAGAGCAAAACGGGCCCGGATTTGGGATCACACCGTTTTTCGTCCATATCTTTGGAAATATCATAGCTAGGGCTATTTGGCTGGCGCACTTGGATTCGTGAGACGATTTCCGATTTTTCTATGGGTCCGGGAATTTTCTAAAGTCGATTTTTTCGATTTTCGCGTTTTTCTGGGCTCCTATGCCTCCTAGGGCCAAACGGGCCCGGATTTGGGATCACACCGTTCTTCGCCCATAACTTTGGAAATATCATAGCTAGGGCAATTTGGCTGGCGCCCTTGGATTCGTGAGAGGATTTCCGATGTTTCTAGGGGTCCGGGAATTTTCTAAAGTAGATTTTTTCGTTTTTTGCGTTTTTCTCTGCTCCTGGCCCTCCTAGAGGAAAACGGGCCCGGATTTGGGATCACACCGTTCTTCGCCCATATCTTTGGAAATATCATATCAAGGGTAATTTGTTCGGCGGCATTGGATTCGTGAGATGATTTCCGATTTTACTAGGGGTCCGGGAATTGTCCACAGTCGATTTTTTGGTTTTTCGCGTTTTTCTCGGCTCCTGGGCCTCCTAGAGCCAAACGGGCCTGGATTTGGGATCACACCGTTCTTCGCCCATATCTTTGGAAATATCATAGCTAGGGCAATTTGGCTGGCGCCATTGGATTCGTGAGACGATTTCCGATTTTTCTAGGGGTCCGCGAATTGTCCACAGTCGATTTTTTCGTTTTTCGCATTTTTCTCGGCTCCTGGCCCTCCTAGAGCAAAACGGGCCCGGATTTGGGATCACACCGTTTTTCGTCCATTTCTTTGGAACTATCATAGCTAGGATAATTTGGCTGGCGCCATTGGAATCGTGAGACGATTTCCGATTTTTCTAGGGGTCCGCGAATTGCCCACAGTAGATTTTTTCGTTTTGCGAAAATCACACCGTTTTTTGACCATATCTTTGGAAATATCATAGCTAGGACAATTTGACTGGCCTCATTGGATTCGTGAGACGATTTCCGATTTTTCTAGGGGTCCGGGAATTTTCTAAAGTCGATTTTTTCGTTTTTCGCGTTTTTCTCGGCTCCTGGCCCTCCTAGAGCAGAACGGGCCCTCATTTGGGATCACAGCGTTTTTAGCCCATATCTGTGGAACTATAATATCTAGGGTAATTTGTTCGGCGGCATTGGATTCGTGAGATGATTTCCGATTTTTCTAGGGGTCCGGGACTTTTCTAAAGTCGATTCTTTCGTTTTTCGCGTTTTTCTCGGCTCCTGCGCCTCCGAGAGCAAAATGGGCCCGGATTTGGGATCACACCGTTTTTCGTCCATATCTTTGGAAATATCATAGCTAGGACAATTTGGCTGGCGCCATTGGATTCGCGAGACGATTACCGATTTTTCTAGGGGTCCGGGAATTTTCTAAAGTCGATTTTTTCGATTTTCGCGTTTTTCTCGGCTCCTGGGCCTCCTAGAGCAAAACGGACCCGGATTTGGGATCACACCGTTTTTTGACCATATCTTTGGAAATATCATAGCTAGGACAATTTGACTGGCCTCATTGGATTCGTGAGACGATTTCCGATTTTTCTAGGGGTCCGGGAATTTTCTAAAGTAGATTTTTTCGTTTTTTGCGTTTTTCTCTGCTCCTGGCCCTCCTAGAGGAAAACGGGCCCGGATTTGGGATCACACCGTTCTTCGCCCATATCTTTGGAAATATCATATCTAGGGTAATTTGTTCGGCGGCATTGGATTCGTGAGATGATTTCCGATTTTACTAGGGGTCCGGGAATTGTCCACAGTCGATTTTTTGGTTTTTCGCGTTTTTCTCGGCTCCTGGGCCTCCTAGAGCCAAACGGGCCTGGATTTGGGATCACACCGTTCTTCGCCCATATCTTTGGAAATATCATAGCTAGGGCAATTTGGCTGGCGCCATTGGATTCGTGAGACGATTTCCGATTTTTCTAGGGGTCCGCGAATTGTCCACAGTCGATTTTTTCGTTTTTCGCATTTTTCTCGGCTCCTGGCCCTCCTAGAGCAAAACGGGCCCGGATTTGGGATCACACCGTTTTTCGTCCATTTCTTTGGAACTATCATAGCTAGGATAATTTGGCTGGCGCCATTGGAATCGTGAGACGATTTCCGATTTTTCTAGGGGTCCGCGAATTGCCCACAGTAGATTTTTTCGTTTTGCGAAAATCACACCGTTTTTTGACCATATCTTTGGGAATATCATAGCTAGGACAATTTGACTGGCCTCATTGGATTCGTGAGACGATTTCCGATTTTTCTAGGGGTCCGGGAATTTTCTAAAGTCGATTTTTTCGTTTTTCGCGTTTTTCTCGGCTCCTGGCCCTCCTAGAGCAGAACGGGCCCTCATTTGGGATCACAGCGTTTTTAGCCCATATCTTTGGAACTATAATATCTAGGGTAATTTGTTCGGCGGCATTGGATTCGTGAGATGATTTCCGATTTTACTAGGGGTCCGGGAATTGTCCACAGTCGATTTTTTGGTTTTTCGCGTTTTTCTCGGCTCCTGGGCCTCCTAGAGCCAAACGGGCCTGGATTTGGGATCACACCGTTCTTCGCCCATATCTTTGGAAATATCATAGCTAGGGCAATTTGGCTGGCGCCATTGGATTCGTGAGACGATTTCCGATTTTTCTAGGGGTCCGCGAATTGTCCACAGTCGATTTTTTCGTTTTTCGCCTTTTTCTCGGCTCCTGGCCCTCCTAGAGCAAAACGGGCCCGGATTTGGGATCACACCGTTTTTCGTCCATTTCTTTGGAACTATCATAGCTAGGATAATTTGGCTGGCGCCATTGGAATCGTGAGACGATTTCCGATTTTTCTAGGGTTCCGCGAATTGCCCACAGTAGATTTTTTCGTTTTGCGAAAATCACACCGTTTTTTGACCATATCTTTGGAAATATCATAGCTAGGACAATTTGACTGGCCTCATTGGATTCGTGAGACGATTTCCGATTTTTCTAGGGGTCCGGGAATTTTCTAAAGTCGATTTTTTCGTTTTTCGCGTTTTTCTCGGCTCCTGGCCCTCCTAGAGCAGAACGGGCCCTCATTTGGGATCACAGCGTTTTTAGCCCATATCTTTGGAAATATCATAGCTAGAACACTTTGGCTAGCGTCATTGGAATCGTGAGACGATTTCCGATTTTTCTAGGGGTCCGCGAATTGCCCACAGTACATTTTTTCGTTTTGCGCGTTTTTCTCGGCTCCTGGCCCTCCTAGAGCAAAACGGGCCCGGATTTGGGATCACACCGTTTTTCGTCCATTTCTTTGGAACTATAATATCTAGGGTAATTTGTTCGGCGGCATTGGATTCGTGAGATGATTTCCGATTTTTCTAGGGGTCCGGGAATTTTCTAAAGTCGATTTTTTGGTTTTTCGCGTTTTTCTCGGCTCCCGGGCCTCCTAGAGCAAAACGGGCCCGGATTTGGGATCACACGGTTTTTCGTCCCTATCTTTGGAAATATCACAGCTAGGACAATTTGGCTGGCCATTGGATTCGTGAGACGATTTCCGATTTTTCTAGGGGTCCGGGAATTTTCTAAAGTAGATTTTTTCGTTTTTTGCGTTTTTCTCTGCTCCTGGCCCTCCTAGAGGAAAACGGGCCCGGATTTGGGATCACACCGTTCTTCGCCCATATCTTTGGAAATATCATATCTAGGGTAATTTGTTCGGCGGCATTGGATTCGTGAGATGATTTCCGATTTTACTAGGGGTCCGGGAATTGTCCACAGTCGATTTTTTGGTTTTTCGCGTTTTTCTCGGCTCCTGGGCCTCCTAGAGCCAAACGGGCCTGGATTTGGGATCACACCGTTCTTCGCCCATATCTTTGGAAATATCATAGCTAGGGCAATTTGGCTGGCGCCATTGGATTCGTGAGACGATTTCCGATTTTTCTAGGGGTCCGCGAATTGTCCACAGTCGATTTTTTCGTTTTTCGCATTTTTCTCGGCTCCTGGCCCTCCTAGAGCAAAACGGGCCCGGATTTGGGATCACACCGTTTTTCGTCCATTTCTTTGGAACTATCATAGCTAGGATAATTTGGCTGGCGCCATTGGAATCGTGAGACGATTTCCGATTTTTCTAGGGGTCCGCGAATTGCCCACAGTAGATTTTTTCGTTTTGCGAAAATCACACCGTTTTTTGACCATATCTTTGGGAATATCATAGCTAGGACAATTTGACTGGCCTCATTGGATTCGTGAGACGATTTCCGATTTTTCTAGGGGTCCGGGAATTTTCTAAAGTCGATTTTTTCGTTTTTCGCGTTTTTCTCGGCTCCTGGCCCTCCTAGAGCAGAACGGGCCCTCATTTGGGATCACAGCGTTTTTAGCCCATATCTTTGGAACTATAATATCTAGGGTAATTTGTTCGGCGGCATTGGATTCGTGAGATGATTTCCGATTTTACTAGGGGTCCGGGAATTGTCCACAGTCGATTTTTTGGTTTTTCGCGTTTTTCTCGGCTCCTGGGCCTCCTAGAGCCAAACGGGCCTGGATTTGGGATCACACCGTTCTTCGCCCATATCTTTGGAAATATCATAGCTAGGGCAATTTGGCGGGCGCCATTGGATTCGTGAGACGATTTCCGATTTTTCTAGGGGTCCGCGAATTGTCCACAGTCGATTTTTTCGTTTTTCGCCTTTTTCTCGGCTCCTGGCCCTCCTAGAGCAAAACGGGCCCGGATTTGGGATCACACCGTTTTTCGTCCATTTCTTTGGAACTATCATAGCTAGGATAATTTGGCTGGCGCCATTGGAATCGTGAGACGATTTCCGATTTTTCTAGGGTTCCGCGAATTGCCCACAGTAGATTTTTTCGTTTTGCGAAAATCACACCGTTTTTTGACCATATCTTTGGAAATATCATAGCTAGGACAATTTGACTGGCCTCATTGGATTCGTGAGACGATTTCCGATTTTTCTAGGGGTCCGGGAATTTTCTAAAGTCGATTTTTTCGTTTTTCGCGTTTTTCTCGGCTCCTGGCCCTCCTAGAGCAGAACGGGCCCTCATTTGGGATCACAGCGTTTTTAGCCCATATCTGTGGAACTATAATATCTAGGGTAATTTGTTCGGCGGCATTGGATTCGTGAGATGATTTCCGATTTTTCTAGGGGTCCGGGACTTTTCTAAAGTCGATTCTTTCGTTTTTCGCGTTTTTCTCGGCTCCTGCGCCTCCGAGAGCAAAATGGGCCCGGATTTGGGATCACACCGTTTTTCGTCCATATCTTTGGAAATATCATAGCTAGGACAATTTGGCTGGCGCCATTGGATTCGCGAGACGATTACCGATTTTTCTAGGGGTCCGGGAATTTTCTAAAGTCGATTTTTTCGATTTTCGCGTTTTTCTCGGCTCCTGGGCCTCCTAGAGCAAAACGGACCCGGATTTGGGATCACACCGTTTTTTGACCATATCTTTGGAAATATCATAGCTAGGACAATTTGACTGGCCTCATTGGATTCGTGAGACGATTTCCGATTTTTCTAGGGGTCCGGGAATTTTCTAAAGTAGATTTTTTCGTTTTTTGCGTTTTTCTCTGCTCCTGGCCCTCCTAGAGGAAAACGGGCCCGGATTTGGGATCACACCGTTCTTCGCCCATATCTTTGGAAATATCATATCTAGGGTAATTTGTTCGGCGGCATTGGATTCGTGAGATGATTTCCGATTTTACTAGGGGTCCGGGAATTGTCCACAGTCGATTTTTTGGTTTTTCGCGTTTTTCTCGGCTCCTGGGCCTCCTAGAGCCAAACGGGCCTGGATTTGGGATCACACCGTTCTTCGCCCATATCTTTGGAAATATCATAGCTAGGGCAATTTGGCTGGCGCCATTGGATTCGTGAGACGATTTCCGATTTTTCTAGGGGTCCGCGAATTGTCCACAGTCGATTTTTTCGTTTTTCGCATTTTTCTCGGCTCCTGGCCCTCCTAGAGCAAAACGGGCCCGGATTTGGGATCACACCGTTTTTCGTCCATTTCTTTGGAACTATCATAGCTAGGATAATTTGGCTGGCGCCATTGGAATCGTGAGACGATTTCCGATTTTTCTAGGGGTCCGCGAATTGCCCACAGTAGATTTTTTCGTTTTGCGAAAATCACACCGTTTTTTGACCATATCTTTGGGAATATCATAGCTAGGACAATTTGACTGGCCTCATTGGATTCGTGAGACGATTTCCGATTTTTCTAGGGGTCCGGGAATTTTCTAAAGTCGATTTTTTCGTTTTTCGCGTTTTTCTCGGCTCCTGGCCCTCCTAGAGCAGAACGGGCCCTCATTTGGGATCACAGCGTTTTTAGCCCATATCTTTGGAACTATAATATCTAGGGTAATTTGTTCGGCGGCATTGGATTCGTGAGATGATTTCCGATTTTACTAGGGGTCCGGGAATTGTCCATAGTCGATTTTTTGGTTTTTCGCGTTTTTCTCGGCTCCTGGGCCTCCTAGAGCCAAACGGGCCTGGATTTGGGATCGCACCGTTCTTCGCCCATATCTTTGGAAATATCATAGCTAGAACACTTTGGCTAGCGCCATTGGATTCGTGAGACGATTTCCTATTTTTCTAGGGGTCCGCGAATTGTCCACAGTCGATTTTTTCGTTTTTCGCCTTTTTCTCGGCTCCTGGCCCTCCTAGAGCAAAACGGGCCCGGATTTGGGATCACACCGTTTTTCGTCCATTTCTTTGGAACTATCATAGCTAGGATAATTTGGCTGGCGCCATTGGAATCGTGAGACGATTTCCGATTTTTCTAGGGTTCCGCGAATTGCCCACAGTAGATTTTTTCGTTTTGCGAAAATCACACCGTTTTTTGACCATATCTTTGGAAATATCATAGCTAGGACAATTTGACTGGCCTCATTGGATTCGTGAGACGATTTCCGATTTTTCTAGGGGTCCGGGAATTTTCTAAAGTCGATTTTTTCGTTTTTCGCGTTTTTCTCGGCTCCTGGCCCTCCTAGAGCAGAACGGGCCCTCATTTGGGATCACAGCGTTTTTAGCCCATATCTTTGGAAATATCATAGCTAGAACACTTTGGCTAGCGTCATTGGAATCGTGAGACGATTTCCGATTTTTCTAGGGGTCCGCGAATTGCCCACAGTACATTTTTTCGTTTTGCGCGTTTTTCTCGGCTCCTGGCCCTCCTAGAGCAAAACGGGCCCGGATTTGGGATCACACCGTTTTTCGTCCATTTCTTTGGAACTATAATATCTAGGGTAATTTGTTCGGCGGCATTGGATTCGTGAGATGATTTCCGATTTTTCTAGGGGTCCGGGAATTTTCTAAAGTCGATTTTTTGGTTTTTCGCGTTTTTCTCGGCTCCCGGGCCTCCTAGAGCAAAACGGGCCCGGATTTGGGATCACACGGTTTTTCGTCCCTATCTTTGGAAATATCACAGCTAGGACAATTTGGCTGGCCATTGGATTCGTGAGACGATTTCCGATTTTTCTAGGGGTCCGGGAATTTTCTAAAGTAGATTTTTTCGTTTTTTGCGTTTTTCTCTGCTCCTGGCCCTCCTAGAGGAAAACGGGCCCGGATTTGGGATCACACCGTTCTTCGCCCATATCTTTGGAAATATCATATCTAGGGTAATTTGTTCGGCGGCATTGGATTCGTGAGATGATTTCCGATTTTACTAGGGGTCCGGGAATTGTCCACAGTCGATTTTTTGGTTTTTCGCGTTTTTCTCGGCTCCTGGGCCTCCTAGAGCCAAACGGGCCTGGATTTGGGATCACACCGTTCTTCGCCCATATCTTTGGAAATATCATAGCTAGGGCAATTTGGCTGGCGCCATTGGATTCGTGAGACGATTTCCGATTTTTCTAGGGGTCCGCGAATTGTCCACAGTCGATTTTTTCGTTTTTCGCATTTTTCTCGGCTCCTGGCCCTCCTAGAGCAAAACGGGCCCGGATTTGGGATCACACCGTTTTTCGTCCATTTCTTTGGAACTATCATAGCTAGGATAATTTGGCTGGCGCCATTGGAATCGTGAGACGATTTCCGATTTTTCTAGGGGTCCGCGAATTGCCCACAGTAGATTTTTTCGTTTTGCGAAAATCACACCGTTTTTTGACCATATCTTTGGGAATATCATAGCTAGGACAATTTGACTGGCCTCATTGGATTCGTGAGACGATTTCCGATTTTTCTAGGGGTCCGGGAATTTTCTAAAGTCGATTTTTTCGTTTTTCGCGTTTTTCTCGGCTCCTGGCCCTCCTAGAGCAGAACGGGCCCTCATTTGGGATCACAGCGTTTTTAGCCCATATCTTTGGAACTATAATATCTAGGGTAATTTGTTCGGCGGCATTGGATTCGTGAGATGATTTCCGATTTTACTAGGGGTCCGGGAATTGTCCACAGTCGATTTTTTGGTTTTTCGCGTTTTTCTCGGCTCCTGGGCCTCCTAGAGCCAAACGGGCCTGGATTTGGGATCACACCGTTCTTCGCCCATATCTTTGGAAATATCATAGCTAGGGCAATTTGGCTGGCGCCATTGGATTCGTGAGACGATTTCCGATTTTTCTAGGGGTCCGCGAATTGTCCACAGTCGATTTTTTCGTTTTTCGCCTTTTTCTCGGCTCCTGGCCCTCCTAGAGCAAAACGGGCCCGGATTTGGGATCACACCGTTTTTCGTCCATTTCTTTGGAATTATCATAGCTAGGATAATTTGGCTGGCGCCATTGGAATCGTGAGACGATTTCCGATTTTTCTAGGGTTCCGCGAATTGCCCACAGTAGATTTTTTCGTTTTGCGAAAATCACACCGTTTTTTGACCATATCTTTGGAAATATCATAGCTAGGACAATTTGACTGGCCTCATTGGATTCGTGAGACGATTTCCGATTTTTCTAGGGGTCCGGGAATTTTCTAAAGTCGATTTTTTCGTTTTTCGCGTTTTTCTCGGCTCCTGGCCCTCCTAGAGCAGAACGGGCCCTCATTTGGGATCACAGCGTTTTTAGCCCATATCTTTGGAAATATCATAGCTAGAACACTTTGGCTAGCGTCATTGGAATCGTGAGACGATTTCCGATTTTTCTAGGGGTCCGCGAATTGCCCACAGTACATTTTTTCGTTTTGCGCGTTTTTCTCGGCTCCTGGCCCTCCTAGAGCAAAACGGGCCCGGATTTGGGATCACACCGTTTTTCGTCCATTTCTTTGGAACTATAATATCTAGGGTAATTTGTTCGGCGGCATTGGATTCGTGAGATGATTTCCGATTTTTCTAGGGGTCCGGGAATTTTCTAAAGTCGATTTTTTGGTTTTTCGCGTTTTTCTCGGCTCCCGGGCCTCCTAGAGCAAAACGGGCCCGGATTTGGGATCACACGGTTTTTCGTCCCTATCTTTGGAAATATCACAGCTAGGACAATTTGGCTGGCCATTGGATTCGTGAGACGATTTCCGATTTTTCTAGGGGTCCGGGAATTTTCTAAAGTCGATTTTTTCGTTTTTCGCGTTTTTCTGGGCTCCTATGCCTCCTAGGGCAAAAAGGGTCTGGATTTTGGAGCCCACCGTTTTACTTCCATATCTTTGGAAATATACTAGTCACCCGTCGAAGCGCATCAGTTCGATTCTTCGGCGCCTGCGCATTAGTCCGATTCCACTCCGCCTGCGCATCAGCCCAATGCCTCTGCGCGTGCTCGTCGGTTCGATTTCTCCGCACCTGCGCATCAGTCCGATTGCTCTCCGCCTGCGCATCAGTCCGACTCCTATGGCTCCTGCGCATCAGTCCGGTTCTTCTGCACATGCGCATCAGTGCGACTCCCCTGCGCCTGAGCGTCAGTCCGATCCTCCTGCTCCTGCGCATCAGTCCGAATCCTCTGCGCCTGCGCATCAGTCGGATTCTTCTGCGCATGCCCATCAGTTCGATTGCTCTCCGCCTGCACATCAGTCCAACTCCTATGGCTCCTAGAGCAAAAAAGGCCCGGATTTGGGATCACACCGTTTTCCGTCGATATCTTTGGAACTATAATATCTAGGGTAATTTGTTCGGCGCCATTGGATTCGCGAGACGATTTCCGATTTTTCTAGGGGTCCGGGAATTTTCTAAAGTCGATTTTTTCGTTTTTTGCGTTTTTCTCGGCTCCTGGCCCTCCTATAGCAAAACGCGGCCGGATTTGGGATCACACCGTTTTTAGCCCATATCTTTGGAAATATCATAGCTAGGGCGTTTTTGGCTGGCGCCCTTGGATTCGTGAGAGGATTTCCGATTTTTCTAGGGGTCCGGGAATTTTCTAAAGTCGATTTTTTCGATTTTCGCGTTTTTCTGGGCTCCTATGCCTCCTAGGACCAAACGGGCCCGGATTTGGGATCACACCGTTCTTCGCCCATAACTTTGGAAATATCATAGCTAGGGCAATTTGGCTGGCGCCATTGGATTCGTGAGACGATTTTCGATTTTTCTAGGGGTCCGCGAATTGTCCACAGTCGTTTTTTTCGTTTTTCGCATTTGTCTCGGCTCCTGGCCCTCCTAGAGCAAAACGGGCCCGGATTTGGGATCACACCGTTTTTCGTCCTTTTCTCTGGAACTATAATATCTAGGGTAATTTGTTAGGCGCCATTGGATTCGTGAGATGATTTCCGATTTTTCTAGGGGTCCGGGAATTTTCTAAAGTCGATTTTTTTCGTTTTTCGCGTTGTTCTCGGCTCCTGGGCCTCCTAGAGCGAAACGGGGCCGGATTTGGGATCACACCGTTTTTAGCCCCTATCTTTGGAAATATCATAGCTAGAACACTTTGGCTAGCGCCATTGGATTCGTGAGACGATTTCCTATTTTTCTAGGGGTCCGGGAATTTTCTAAAGTCGATTTTTTCGTTTTTCGCGTTTTTCTCGGCTCCTGGCCCTCCTAGAGCAAAACGGGCCCGGATTTGGGATCACACCGTTTTTCGTCCTTTTCTCTGGAACTATAATATCTAGGGTAATTTGTTCGGCGCCATTGGATTCGCGAGACGATTACCGATTTTTCTAGGGGTCCGGGAATTTTCTAAAGTCGATTTTTTCGTTTTTTGCGTTTTTCTCTGCTCCTGGCCCTCCTAGAGGAAAACGGGGCCGGATTTGGGATCACACCGTTTTTCGCCCATATCGTTGGAAATATCATAGCTAGGGCAATTTGGCTGGCGCCCTTGGATTCGTGAGAGGATTTCCGATGTTTCTAGGGGTCCGGGAATTTTCTAAAGTAGATTTTTTCGTTTTTTGCGTTTTTCTCTGCTCCTGGCCCTCCTAGAGGAAAACGGGCCCGGATTTGGGATCACACCGTTCTTCGCCCATATCTTTGGAAATATCATATCTAGGGTAATTTGTTCGGCGGCATTGGATTCGTGAGATGATTTCCGATTTTACTAGGGGTCCGGGAATTGTCCACAGTCGATTTTTTGGTTTTTCGCGTTTTTCTCGGCTCCTGGGCCTCCTAGAGCCAAACGGGCCTGGATTTGGGATCACACCGTTCTTCGCCCATATCTTTGGAAATATCATAGCTAGGGCAATTTGGCTGGCGCCATTGGATTCGTGAGACGATTTCCGATTTTTCTAGGGGTCCGCGAATTGTCCACAGTCGATTTTTTCGTTTTTCGCCTTTTTCTCGGCTCCTGGCCCTCCTAGAGCAAAACGGGCCCGGATTTGGGATCACACCGTTTTTCGTCCATTTCTTTGGAACTATCATAGCTAGGATAATTTGGCTGGCGCCATTGGAATCGTGAGACGATTTCCGATTTTTCTAGGGTTCCGCGAATTGCCCACAGTAGATTTTTTCGTTTTGCGAAAATCACACCGTTTTTTGACCATATCTTTGGAAATATCATAGCTAGGACAATTTGACTGGCCTCATTGGATTCGTGAGACGATTTCCGATTTTTCTAGGGGTCCGGGAATTTTCTAAAGTCGATTTTTTCGTTTTTCGCGTTTTTCTCGGCTCCTGGCCCTCCTAGAGCAGAACGGGCCCTCATTTGGGATCACAGCGTTTTTAGCCCATATCTTTGGAAATATCATAGCTAGAACACTTTGGCTAGCGTCATTGGAATCGTGAGACGATTTCCGATTTTTCTAGGGGTCCGCGAATTGCCCACAGTACATTTTTTCGTTTTGCGCGTTTTTCTCGGCTCCTGGCCCTCCTAGAGCAAAACGGGCCCGGATTTGGGATCACACCGTTTTTCGTCCATTTCTTTGGAACTATAATATCTAGGGTAATTTGTTCGGCGGCATTGGATTCGTGAGATGATTTCCGATTTTTCTAGGGGTCCGGGAATTTTCTAAAGTCGATTTTTTGGTTTTTCGCGTTTTTCTCGGCTCCCGGGCCTCCTAGAGCAAAACGGGCCCGGATTTGGGATCACACGGTTTTTCGTCCCTATCTTTGGAAATATCACAGCTAGGACAATTTGGCTGGCCATTGGATTCGTGAGACGATTTCCGATTTTTCTAGGGGTCCGGGAATTTTCTAAAGTCGATTTTTTCGTTTTTCGCGTTTTTCTGGGCTCCTATGCCTCCTAGGGCAAAAAGGGTCTGGATTTTGGAGCCCACCGTTTTACTTCCATATCTTTGGAAATATACTAGTCACCCGTCGAAGCGCATCAGTTCGATTCTTCGGCGCCTGCGCATTAGTCCGATTCCACTCCGCCTGCGCATCAGCCCAATGCCTCTGCGCGTGCTCGTCGGTTCGATTTCTCCGCACCTGCGCATCAGTCCGATTGCTCTCCGCCTGCGCATCAGTCCGACTCCTATGGCTCCTGCGCATCAGTCCGGTTCTTCTGCACATGCGCATCAGTGCGACTCCCCTGCGCCTGAGCGTCAGTCCGATCCTCCTGCTCCTGCGCATCAGTCCGAATCCTCTGCGCCTGCGCATCAGTCGGATTCTTCTGCGCATGCCCATCAGTTCGATTGCTCTCCGCCTGCACATCAGTCCAACTCCTATGGCTCCTAGAGCAAAAAAGGCCCGGATTTGGGATCACACCGTTTTCCGTCGATATCTTTGGAACTATAATATCTAGGGTAATTTGTTCGGCGCCATTGGATTCGCGAGACGATTTCCGATTTTTCTAGGGGTCCGGGAATTTTCTAAAGTCGATTTTTTCGTTTTTTGCGTTTTTCTCGGCTCCTGGCCCTCCTATAGCAAAACGCGGCCGGATTTGGGATCACACCGTTTTTAGCCCATATCTTTGGAAATATCATAGCTAGGGCGTTTTTGGCTGGCGCCCTTGGATTCGTGAGAGGATTTCCGATTTTTCTAGGGGTCCGGGAATTTTCTAAAGTCGATTTTTTCGATTTTCGCGTTTTTCTGGGCTCCTATGCCTCCTAGGACCAAACGGGCCCGGATTTGGGATCACACCGTTCTTCGCCCATAACTTTGGAAATATCATAGCTAGGGCAATTTGGCTGGCGCCCTTGGATTCGTGAGAGGATTTCCGATGTTTCTAGGGGTCCGGGAATTTTCTAAAGTAGATTTTTTCGTTTTTTGCGTTTTTCTCTGCTCCTGGCCCTCCTAGAGGAAAACGGGCCCGGATTTGGGATCACACCGTTCTTCGCCCAAATCTTTGGAAATATCATATCTAGGGTAATTTGTTCGGCGGCATTGGATTCGTGAGATGATTTCCGATTTTACTAGGGGTCCGGGAATTGTCCACAGTCGATTTTTTGGTTTTTCGCGTTTTTCTCGGCTCCTGGGCCTCCTAGAGCCAAACGGGCCTGGATTTGGGATCACACCGTTCTTCGCCCATATCTTTGGAAATATCATAGCTAGGGCAATTTGGCTGGCGCCATTGGATTCGTGAGACGATTTCCGATTTTTCTAGGGGTCCGCGAATTGTCCACAGTCGATTTTTTCGTTTTTCGCATTTTTCTCGGCTCCTGGCCCTCCTAGAGCAAAACGGGCCCGGATTTGGGATCACACCGTTTTTCGTCCATTTCTTTGGAACTATCATAGCTAGGATAATTTGGCTGGCGCCATTGGAATCGTGAGACGATTTCCGATTTTTCTAGGGGTCCGCGAATTGCCCACAGTTGATTTTTTCGTTTTGCGAAAATCACACCGTTTTTTGACCATATCTTTGGAAATATCATAGCTAGGACAATTTGACTGGCCTCATTGGATTCGTGAGACGATTTCCGATTTTTCTAGGGGTCCGGGAATTTTCTAAAGTCGATTTTTTCGTTTTTCGCGTTTTTCTCGGCTCCTGGCCCTCCTAGAGCAGAACGGGCCCTCATTTGGGATCACAGCGTTTTTAGCCCATATCTTTGGAAATATCATAGCTAGAACACTTTGGCTAGCGTCATTGGAATCGTGAGACGATTTCCGATTTTTCTAGGGGTCCGCGAATTGCCCACAGTACATTTTTTCGTTTTGCGCGTTTTTCTCGGCTCCTGGCCCTCCTAGAGCAAAACGGGCCCGGATTTGGGATCACACCGTTCTTCGCCCATATCTTTGGAAATATCATAGCTAGGGCAATTTGGCTGGCGCCATTGGATTCGCAATACGATTTCCGATTTTTCTAGGGGTCCGGGAATTTTCTAAAGTCGATTTTTTGGTTTTTCGCGTTTTTCTCGGCTCTTGGGCCTCCTAGAGCAAAACGGGCCCGGATTTAGGATCACACCGTTTTTCGTCCATTTCTTGGGAACTATAATATCTAGGGTAATTTGTTCGGCGGCATTGGATTCGTGAGATGATTTCCGATTTTTCTAGGGGTCCGTGAATTGCCCACAGTACATTTTTTCGTTTTGCGCGTTTTTCTCGGCTCCTGGCCCTCCTAGAGCAAAACGGGCCCGGATTTGGGATCACACCGTTTTTCGTCCATTTCTTTGGAACTATAATATCTAGGGTAATTTGTTCGGCGGCATTGGATTCGTGAGATGATTTCCGATTTTTCTAGGGGTCCGGGAATTTTCTAAAGTCGATTTTTTGGTTTTTCGCGTTTTTCTCGGCTCCCGGGCCTCCTAGAGCAAAACGGGCCCGGATTTGGGATCACACGGTTTTTCGTCCCTATCTTTGGAAATATCACAGCTAGGACAATTTGGCTGGCCATTGGATTCGTGAGACGATTTCCGATTTTTCTAGGGGTCCGGGAATTTTCTAAAGTCGATTTTTTCGTTTTTCGCGTTTTTCTGGGCTCCTATGCCTCCTAGGGCAAAAAGGGTCTGGATTTTGGAGCCCACCGTTTTACTTCCATATCTTTGGAAATATACTAGTCACCCGTCGAAGCGCATCAGTTCGATTCTTCGGCGCCTGCGCATTAGTCCGATTCCACTCCGCCTGCGCATCAGCCCAATGCCTCTGCGCGTGCTCGTCGGTTCGATTTCTCCGCACCTGCGCATCAGTCCGATTGCTCTCCGCCTGCGCATCAGTCCGACTCCTATGGCTCCTGCGCATCAGTCCGGTTCTTCTGCACATGCGCATCAGTGCGACTCCCCTGCGCCTGAGCGTCAGTCCGATCCTCCTGCTCCTGCGCATCAGTCCGAATCCTCTGCGCCTGCGCATCAGTCGGATTCTTCTGCGCATGCCCATCAGTTCGATTGCTCTCCGCCTGCACATCAGTCCAACTCCTATGGCTCCTAGAGCAAAAAAGGCCCGGATTTGGGATCACACCGTTTTCCGTCGATATCTTTGGAACTATAATATCTAGGGTAATTTGTTCGGCGCCATTGGATTCTCGAGACGATTTCCGATTTTTCTAGGGGTCCGGGAATTTTCTAAAGTCGATTTTTTCGTTTTTTGCGTTTTTCTCGGCTCCTGGCCCTCCTATAGCAAAACGCGGCCGGATTTGGGATCACACCGTTTTTAGCCCATATCTTTGGAAATATCATAGCTAGGGCGTTTTTGGCTGGCGCCCTTGGATTCGTGAGAGGATTTCCGATTTTTCTAGGGGTCCGGGAATTTTCTAAAGTCGATTTTTTCGATTTTCGCGTTTTTCTGGGCTCCTATGCCTCCTAGGACCAAACGGGCCCGGATTTGGGATCACACCGTTCTTCGCCCATAACTTTGGAAATATCATAGCTAGGGCAATTTGGCTGGCGCCCTTGGATTCGTGAGAGGATTTCCGATGTTTCTAGGGGTCCGGGAATTTTCTAAAGTAGATTTTTTCGTTTTTTGCGTTTTTCTCTGCTCCTGGCCCTCCTAGAGGAAAACGGGCCCGGATTTGGGATCACACCGTTCTTCGCCCAAATCTTTGGAAATATCATATCTAGGGTAATTTGTTCGGCGGCATTGGATTCGTGAGATGATTTCCGATTTTACTAGGGGTCCGGGAATTGTCCACAGTCGATTTTTTGGTTTTTCGCGTTTTTCTCGGCTCCTGGGCCTCCTAGAGCCAAACGGGCCTGGATTTGGGATCACACCGTTCTTCGCCCATATCTTTGGAAATATCATAGCTAGGGCAATTTGGCTGGCGCCATTGGATTCGTGAGACGATTTCCGATTTTTCTAGGGGTCCGCGAATTGTCCACAGTCGATTTTTTCGTTTTTCGCATTTTTCTCGGCTCCTGGCCCTCCTAGAGCAAAACGGGCCCGGATTTGGGATCACACCGTTTTTCGTCCATTTCTTTGGAACTATCATAGCTAGGATAATTTGGCTGGCGCCATTGGAATCGTGAGACGATTTCCGATTTTTCTAGGGGTCCGCGAATTGCCCACAGTAGATTTTTTCGTTTTGCGAAAATCACACCGTTTTTTGACCATATCTTTGGAAATATCATAGCTAGGACAATTTGACTGGCCTCATTGGATTCGTGAGACGATTTCCGATTTTTCTAGGGGTCCGGGAATTTTCTAAAGTCGATTTTTTCGTTTTTCGCGTTTTTCTCGGCTCCTGGCCCTCCTAGAGCAGAACGGGCCCTCATTTGGGATCACAGCGTTTTTAGCCCATATCTTTGGAAATATCATAGCTAGAACACTTTGGCTAGCGTCATTGGAATCGTGAGACGATTTCCGATTTTTCTAGGGGTCCGCGAATTGCCCACAGTACATTTTTTCGTTTTGCGCGTTTTTCTCGGCTCCTGGCCCTCCTAGAGCAAAACGGGCCCGGATTTGGGATCACACCGTTCTTCGCCCATATCTTTGGAAATATCATAGCTAGGGCAATTTGGCTGGCGCCATTGGATTCGCAATACGATTTCCGATTTTTCTAGGGGTCCGGGAATTTTCTAAAGTCGATTTTTTGGTTTTTCGCGTTTTTCTCGGCTCTTGGGCCTCCTAGAGCAAAACGGGCCCGGATTTAGGATCACACCGTTTTTCGTCCATTTCTTGGGAACTATAATATCTAGGGTAATTTGTTCGGCGGCATTGGATTCGTGAGATGATTTCCGATTTTTCTAGGGGTCCGCGAATTGCCCACAGTACATTTTTTCGTTTTGCGCGTTTTTCTCGGCTCCTGGCCCTCCTAGAGCAAAACGGGCCCGGATTTGGGATCACACCGTTTTTCGTCCATTTCTTTGGAACTATAATATCTAGGGTAATTTGTTCGGCGGCATTGGATTCGTGAGATGATTTCCGATTTTTCTAGGGGTCCGGGAATTTTCTAAAGTCGATTTTTTCGTTTTTCGCGTTTTTCTGGGCTCCTATGCCTCCTAGGGCAAAAAGGGTCTGGATTTTGGAGCCCACCGTTTTACTTCCATATCTTTGGAAATATACTAGTCACCCGTCGAAGCGCATCAGTTCGATTCTTCGGCGCCTGCGCATTAGTCCGATTCCACTCCGCCTGCGCATCAGCCCAATGCCTCTGCGCGTGCTCGTCGGTTCGATTTCTCCGCACCTGCGCATCAGTCCGATTGCTCTCCGCCTGCGCATCAGTCCGACTCCTATGGCTCCTGCGCATCAGTCCGGTTCTTCTGCACATGCGCATCAGTGCGACTCCCCTGCGCCTGAGCGTCAGTCCGATCCTCCTGCTCCTGCGCATCAGTCCGAATCCTCTGCGCCTGCGCATCAGTCGGATTCTTCTGCGCATGCCCATCAGTTCGATTGCTCTCCGCCTGCACATCAGTCCAACTCCTATGGCTCCTAGAGCAAAAAAGGCCCGGATTTGGGATCACACCGTTTTCCGTCGATATCTTTGGAACTATAATATCTAGGGTAATTTGTTCGGCGCCATTGGATTCTCGAGACGATTTCCGATTTTTCTAGGGGTCCGGGAATTTTCTAAAGTCGATTTTTTCGTTTTTTGCGTTTTTCTCGGCTCCTGGCCCTCCTATAGCAAAACGCGGCCGGATTTGGGATCACACCGTTTTTAGCCCATATCTTTGGAAATATCATAGCTAGGGCGTTTTTGGCTGGCGCCCTTGGATTCGTGAGAGGATTTCCGATTTTTCTAGGGGTCCGGGAATTTTCTAAAGTCGATTTTTTCGATTTTCGCGTTTTTCTGGGCTCCTATGCCTCCTAGGACCAAACGGGCCCGGATTTGGGATCACACCGTTCTTCGCCCATAACTTTGGAAATATCATAGCTAGGGCAATTTGGCTGGCGCCCTTGGATTCGTGAGAGGATTTCCGATGTTTCTAGGGGTCCGGGAATTTTCTAAAGTAGATTTTTTCGTTTTTTGCGTTTTTCTCTGCTCCTGGCCCTCCTAGAGGAAAACGGGCCCGGATTTGGGATCACACCGTTCTTCGCCCAAATCTTTGGAAATATCATATCTAGGGTAATTTGTTCGGCGGCATTGGATTCGTGAGATGATTTCCGATTTTACTAGGGGTCCGGGAATTGTCCACAGTCGATTTTTTGGTTTTTCGCGTTTTTCTCGGCTCCTGGGCCTCCTAGAGCCAAACGGGCCTGGATTTGGGATCACACCGTTCTTCGCCCATATCTTTGGAAATATCATAGCTAGGGCAATTTGGCTGGCGCCATTGGATTCGTGAGACGATTTCCGATTTTTCTAGGGGTCCGCGAATTGTCCACAGTCGATTTTTTCGTTTTTCGCATTTTTCTCGGCTCTTGGGCCTCCTAGAGCAAAACGGGCCCGGATTTAGGATCACACCGTTTTTCGTCCATTTCTTGGGAACTATAATATCTAGGGTAATTTGTTCGGCGGCATTGGATTCGTGAGATGATTTCCGATTTTTCTAGGGGTCCGCGAATTGCCCACAGTACATTTTTTCGTTTTGCGCGTTTTTCTCGGCTCCTGGCCCTCCTAGAGCAAAACGGGCCCGGATTTGGGATCACACCGTTTTTCGTCCATTTCTTTGGAACTATAATATCTAGGGTAATTTGTTCGGCGGCATTGGATTCGTGAGATGATTTCCGATTTTTCTAGGGGTCCGGGAATTTTCTAAAGTCGATTTTTTGGTTTTTCGCGTTTTTCTCGGCTCCCGGGCCTCCTAGAGCAAAACGGGCCCGGATTTGGGATCACACGGTTTTTCGTCCCTATCTTTGGAAATATCACAGCTAGGACAATTTGGCTGGCCATTGGATTCGTGAGACGATTTCCGATTTTTCTAGGGGTCCGGGAATTTTCTAAAGTCGATTTTTTCGTTTTTCGCGTTTTTCTGGGCTCCTATGCCTCCTAGGGCAAAAAGGGTCTGGATTTTGGAGCCCACCGTTTTACTTCCATATCTTTGGAAATATACTAGTCACCCGTCGAAGCGCATCAGTTCGATTCTTCGGCGCCTGCGCATTAGTCCGATTCCACTCCGCCTGCGCATCAGCCCAATGCCTCTGCGCGTGCTCGTCGGTTCGATTTCTCCGCACCTGCGCATCAGTCCGATTGCTCTCCGCCTGCGCATCAGTCCGACTCCTATGGCTCCTGCGCATCAGTCCGGTTCTTCTGCACATGCGCATCAGTGCGACTCCCCTGCGCCTGAGCGTCAGTCCGATCCTCCTGCTCCTGCGCATCAGTCCGAATCCTCTGCGCCTGCGCATCAGTCGGATTCTTCTGCGCATGCCCATCAGTTCGATTGCTCTCCGCCTGCACATCAGTCCAACTCCTATGGCTCCTAGAGCAAAAAAGGCCCGGATTTGGGATCACACCGTTTTCCGTCGATATCTTTGGAACTATAATGTCTAGGGTAATTTGTTCGGCGCCATTGGATTCGCGAGACGATTTCCGATTTTTCTAGGGGTCCGGGAATTTTCTAAAGTCGATTTTTTCGTTTTTTGCGTTTTTCTCGGCTCCTGGCCCTCCTATAGCAAAACGCGGCCGGATTTGGGATCACACCGTTTTTAGCCCATATCTTTGGAAATATCATAGCTAGGGCGTTTTTGGCTGGCGCCCTTGGATTCGTGAGAGGATTTCCGATTTTTCTAGGGGTCCGGGAATTTTCTAAAGTCGATTTTTTCGTTTTTTGCGTTTTTCTCTGCTCCTGGCCCTCCTAGAGGAAAACGGGCCCGGATTTGGGATCACACCGTTCTTCGCCCATATCTTTGGAAATATCATATCTAGGGTAATTTGTACGGCGGCATTGGATTCGTGAGATGATTTCCGATTTTACTAGGGGTCCGGGAATTGTCCACAGTCGATTTTTTGGTTTTTCGCGTTTTTCTCGGCTCCTGGGCCTCCTAGAGCCAAACGGGCCTGGATTTGGGATCACACCGTTCTTCGCCCATATCTTTGGAAATATCATAGCTAGGGCAATTTGGCTGGCGCCATTGGATTCGTGAGACGATTTCCGATTTTTCTAGGGGTCCGCGAATTGTCCACAGTCGATTTTTTCGTTTTTCGCATTTTTCTCGGCTCCTGGCCCTCCTAGAGCAAAACGGGCCCGGATTTGGGATCACACCGTTTTTCGTCCATTTCTTTGGAACTATCATAGCTAGGATAATTTGGCTGGCGCCATTGGAATCGTGAGACGATTTCCGATTTTTCTAGGGGTCCGCGAATTGCCCACAGTAGATTTTTTCGTTTTGCGAAAATCACACCGTTTTTTGACCATATCTTTGGAAATATCATAGCTAGGACAATTTGACTGGCCTCATTGGATTCGTGAGACGATTTCCGATTTTTCTAGGGGTCCGGGAATTTTCTAAAGTCGATTTTTTCGTTTTTCGCGTTTTTCTCGGCTCCTGGCCCTCCTAGAGCAGAACGGGCCCTCATTTGGGATCACAGCGTTTTTAGCCCATATCTTTGGAAATATCATAGCTAGAACACTTTGGCTAGCGTCATTGGAATCGTGAGACGATTTCCGATTTTTCTAGGGGTCCGCGGATTGCCCACAGTACATTTTTTCGTTTTGCGCGTTTTTCTCGGCTCCTGGCCCTCCTAGAGCAAAACGGGCCCGGATTTGGGATCACACCGTTTTTCGTCCATTTCTTTGGAACTATAATATCTAGGGTAATTTGTTCGGCGGCATTGGATTCGTGAGATGATTTCCGATTTTTCTAGGGGTTCGGGAATTGTCCACAGTCGATTTTTTCGTTTTTCGCATTTTTCTCGGCTCCTGGCCCTCCTAGAAGAAACCGGGCCCGGATTTGGGATCACACCGTTTTTTGTCCATATCTTTGGAAATATCATAGCTAGGATAATTTGGCTGGCGCCATTGGATTCGCGAGACGATTACCGATTTTTCTAGGGGTCCGGGAATTTTCTAAAGTCGATTTTTTCGATTTTCGCGTTTTTCTCGGCTCCTGGGCCTCCTAGAGCAAAACGGACCCGGATTTGGGATCACACCGTTTTTTGACCATATCTTTGAAAATATCATAGCTAGGACAATTTGACTGGCCTCATTGGATTCGTGAGACGATTTCCGATTTTTCTAGGGGTCCGGGACTTTTCTAAAGTCGATTCTTTCGTTTTTCGCGTTTTTCTCGGCTCCTGGGCCTCCGAGAGCAAAATGGGCCCGGATTTGGGATCACACCGTTTTTCGTTCATATCTTTGGAAATATCATAGCTAGGACAATTTGGCTGCCGCCATTGGATTCGTGAGACGATTTCCGATTTTTCTAGGGGTCCGGGAATTTTCTAAAGTCGATTTTTTCGTTTTTTGCGTTTTTCTCTGCTCCTGGGCGTCCTAGAGCAAAACGGGCCCGGATTTGAGATCACACCGTTTTTCGTCCATATCTTTGGAAATATCATAGCTAGAACACTTTGGCTAGCGCCATTGGATTCGTGAGACGATTTCCTATTTTTCTTGGGGTCCGGGAATTTTCTAAAGTCGATTTTTTCGTTTTTCGCGTTTTTCTCGGCTCCTGGGCCTCCTAGAGCAAAACGGGCCCGGATTTGGGATCACACCGTTTTTCGTCCATATCTTTGGAAATATCATAGCTAGGGCTATTTGGCTGGCGCCATTGGATTCGTGAGACGATTTCCGATTTTTCTATGGGTCCGGGAATTTTCTAAAGTCGATTTTTTCGATTTTCGCGTTTTTCTGGGCTCCTATGCCTCCTAGGGCCAAACGGGCCCGGATTTGGGATCACACCGTTCTTCGCCCATAACTTTGGAAATATCATAGCTAGGGCAATTTGGCTGGCGCCCTTGGATTCGTGAGAGGATTTCCGATGTTTCTAGGGGTCCGGGAATTTTCTAAAGTAGATTTTTTCGTTTTTTGCGTTTTTCTCTGCTCCTGGCCCTCCTAGAGGAAAACGGGCCCGGATTTGGGATCACACCGTTCTTCGCCCATATCTTTGGAAATATCATATCTAGGGTAATTTGTTCGGCGGCATTGGATTCGTGAGATGATTTCCGATTTTACTAGGGGTCCGGGAATTTTCTAAAGTCGATTTTTTGGTTTTTCGCGTTTTTCTCGGCTCCTGGGCCTCCTAGAGCAAAACGGGCCCGGATTTGAGATCACACCGTTTTTCGTCCATATCTTTGGAAATATCATAGCTAGGACAATTTGGCTGGCACCATTGGATTCGTGAGACGATTTCCGATTTTTCTAGGGGTCCGGGAATTTTCTAAAGTCGATTTTTTCGTTTTTCGAGTTTTTCTCGGCTCCCGGGCCTCCTAGAGCAAAACGGGCCCGGATTTGGGATCACACGGTTTTTCGTCCCTATCTTTGGAAATATCACAGCTAGGACAATTTGGCTGGCGCCATTGGATTCGCAATACGATTTCCGATTTTTCTAGGGGTCCGGGAATTTTCTAAAGTCGATTTTTTCGTTTTTCGCGTTTTTCTGGGCTCCTATGCCTCCTAGGGCCAAACGGGCCCGGATTTGGGATCACACCGTTCTTCGCCCATAACTTTGGAAATATCATAGCTAGGGCAATTTGGCTGGCGCCCTTGGATTCGTGAGAGGATTTCCGATTTTTCTAGGGGTCCGGGAATTTTCTAAAGTCGATTTTTTCGATTTTCGCGTTTTTCTCGGCTCCTGGGCCTCCTAGAGCAAAACGGACCCGGATTTGGGATCACACCGTTTTTTGACCATATCTTTGGAAATATCATAGCTAGGACAATTTGACTGGCCTCATTGGATTCGTGAGACGATTTCCGATTTTTCTAGGGGTCCGGGAATTTTCTAAAGTCGATTTTTTCGTTTTTCGCGTTTTTCTCGGCTCCTGGCCCTCCTAGAGCAGAACGGGCCCTCATTTGGGATCACAGCGTTTTTAGCCCATATCTTTGGAAATATCATAGCTAGAACACTTTGGCTAGCGTCATTGGAATCGTGAGACGATTTCCGATTTTTCTAGGGGTCCGCGAATTGCCCACAGTACATTTTTTCGTTTTGCGCGTTTTTCTCGGCTCCTGGCCCTCCTAGAGCAAAACGGGCCCGGATTTGGGATCACACCGTTTTTCGTCCATTTCTTTGGAACTATAATATCTAGGGCAATTTGTTCGGCGGCATTGGATTCGTGAGATGATTTCTGATTTTTCTAGGGGTCCGGGAATTGTCCACAGTCGATTTTTTCGTTTTTCGCATTTTTCTCGGCTCCTGGCCCTCCTAGAAGAAACCGGGCCCGGATTTGGGATCACACCGTTTTTTGTCCATATCTTTGGAAATATCATAGCTAGGATAATTTGGCTGGCGCCATTGGATTCGCTAGACGATTACCGATTTTTCTAGGGGTCCGGGAATTTTCTAAAGTCGATTTTTTCGATTTTCGCGTTTTTCTCGGCTCCTGGGCCTCCTAGAGCAAAACGGACCCGGATTTGGGATCACACCGTTTTTTGACCATATCTTTGGAAATATCATAGCTAGGACAATTTGACTGGCCTCATTGGATTCGTGAGACGATTTCCGATTTTTCTAGGGGTCCGGGACTTTTCTAAAGTCGATTCTTTCGTATTTCGCGTTTTTCTCGGCTCCTGGGCCTCCTAGAGCCCTACGGGCCCGGATTTGGGATCACACCGTTCTTCGCCCATAACTTTGGAAATATCATAGCTAGGGCAATTTGGCTGGCGCCATTGGATTCGTGAGACGATTTCCGATTTTTCTAGGGGTCCGCGAATTTTCCACAGTCGTTTTTTTCGTTTTTCGGCTCCTGGGCCTCTTAGAGCAAAACGGGCCCTGATTTGGGATCACACCGTTTTTAGCCCATATCTTTGGAAATATCATAGCGAGAACACTTTGGCTACCGCCATTGGATTCGTGAGACGATTTCCGATTTTTCTAGGGGTCCGGGAATTTTCTAAAGTCGATTTTTTCGTTTTTCGCGTTTTTCTCGGCTCCTGGGCCTCCTAGAGCAAAACGGGCCCGGATTTGGGATCACACCGTTTTTCGTCCATATCTTTGGAAATATCATAGCTAGGACAATTTGGCTGGCGCCCTTGGATTCGTGAGAGGATTTCCGATGTTTCTAGGGGTCCGGGAATTTTCTAAAGTAGATTTTTTCGTTTTTTGCGTTTTTCTCTGCTCCTGGCCCTCCTAGAGGAAAACGGGCCCGGATTTGGGATCACACCGTTCTTCGCCCATATCTTTGGAAATATCATATCTAGGGTAATTTGTTCGGCGGCATTGGATTCGTGAGATGATTTCCGATTTTACTAGGGGTCCGGGAATTGTCCACAGTCGATTTTTTGGTTTTTCGCGTTTTTCTCGGCTCCTGGGCCTCCTAGAGCCAAACGGGCCTGGATTTGGGATCACACCGTTCTTCGCCCATATCTTTGGAAATATCATAGCTAGGGCAATTTGGCTGGCGCCATTGGATTCGTGAGACGATTTCCGATTTTTCTAGGGGTCCGCGAATTGTCCACAGTCGATTTTTTCGTTTTTCGCATTTTTCTCGGCTCCTGGCCCTCCTAGAGCAAAACGGGCCCGGATTTGGGATCACACCGTTTTTCGTCCATTTCTTTGGAACTATGATAGCTAGGATAATTTGGCTGGCGCCATTGGAATCGTGAGACGATTTCCGATTTTTCTAGGGGTCCGCGAATTGCCCACAGTAGATTTTTTCGTTTTGCGAAAATCACACCGTTTTTTGAGCATATCTTTGGAAATATCATAGCTAGGACAATTTGACTGGCCTCATTGGATTCGTGAGACGATTTCCGATTTTTCTAGGGGTCCGGGAATTTTCTAAAGTCGATTTTTTCGTTTTTCGCGTTTTTCTCGGCTCCTGGGCCTCCTAGAGCAAAACGGGCCCGGATTTGAGATCACACCGTTTTTCGTCCATATCTTTGGAAATATCATAGCTAGGACAATTTGGCTGGCGCCATTGGATTCGTGAGACGATTTCCGATTTTTCTATGGGTCCGGGAATTTTCTAAAGTCGATTTTTTCGATTTTCGCGTTTTTCTGGGCTCCTATGCTTCCTAGGGCCAAACGGGCCCGGATTTGGGATCACACCGTTCTTCGCCCATAACTTTGGAAATATCATAGCTAGGGCAATTTGGCTGGCGCCATTGGATTCGCGAGACGATTACCGATTTTTCTAGGGGTCCGGGAATTTTCTAAAGTCGATTTTTTCGATTTTCGCGTTTTTCTCGGCTCCTGGCCCTCCTAGAGCAAAACGGGCCCGGATTTGGGATCACACGGTTTTTCGTCCCTATCTTTGGAAATATCATAGCTAGGGCAATTTGGCTGGCGCCATTGGATTCGTGAGACGATTTCCGATTTTTCTAGGGGTCCGCGAATTGTCCACAGTCGATTTTTTCGTTTTTCGCATTTTTCTCGGCTCCTGGCTCTCCTAGAGCAAAACGGGCCCGGATTTGGGATCACACCGTTTTTCGTCCATTTCTTTGGAACTATCATAGCTAGGATAATTTGGCTGGCGCCATTGGAATCGTGAGACGATTTCCGATTTTTCTAGGGGTCCGCGAATTGCCCACAGTAGATTTTTTCGTTTTGCGAAAATCACACCGTTTTTTGACCATATCTTTGGAAATATCATAGCTAGGACAATTTGACTGGCCTCATTGGATTCGTGAGACGATTTCCGATTTTTCTAGGGGTCCGGGAATTTTCTAAAGTCGATTTTTTCGTTTTTCGCGTTTTTCTCGGCTCCTGGCCCTCCTAGAGCAGAACGGGCCCTCATTTGGGATCACAGCGTTTTTAGCCCATATCTTTGGAAATATCATAGCTAGAACACTTTGGCTAGCGTCATTGGAATCGTGAGACGATTTCCGATTTTTCTAGGGGTCCGCGAATTGCCCACAGTAGATTTTTTCGTTTTGCGAAAATCACACCGTTTTTCGTCCATATCTTTGGAAATATCATAGCTAGGACAATTTGGCTGCCGCCATTGGATTCGTGAGACGATTTCCCATTTTTCTAGGGGTCCGGGAATTTTCTAAAGTCGATTTTTTCGATTTTCGCGTTTTTCTGGGCTCCTGGCCCTCCTAGAAGAAACCGGGCCCGGATTTGGGATCACACCGTTTTTTGTCCATATCTTTGGAAATATCATAGCTAGGATAATTTGGCTGGCCCCATTGGATTCGCGAGACGATTACCGATTTTTCTAGGGGTCCGGGAATTTTCTAAAGTAGATTTTTTCGATTTTCGCGTTTTTCTCGGCTCCTGGGCCTCCTAGAGCAAAACGGACCCGGATTTGGGATCACACCGTTTTTTGACCATATCTTTGGAAATATCATAGCTAGGACAATTTGACTGGCCTCATTGGATTCGTGAGACGATTTCCGATTTTTCTAGGGGTCCGGGACTTTTCTAAAGTCGATTCTTTCGTATTTCGCGTTTTTCTCGGCTCCTGGGCCTCCTAGAGCCCTACGGGCCCGGATTTGGGATCACACCGTTCTTCGCCCATAACTTTGGAAATATCATAGCTAGGGCAATTTGGCTGGCGCCATTGGATTCGTGAGACGATTTCCGATTTTTCTAGGGGTCCGCGAATTTTCCACAGTCGTTTTTTTCGTTTTTCGGCTCCTGGGCCTCTTAGAGCAAAACGGGCCCTGATTTGGGATCACACCGTTTTTAGCCCATATCTTTGGAAATATCATAGCGAGAACACTTTGGCTACCGCCATTGGATTCGTGAGACGATTTCCGATTTTTCTAAGGGTCCGGGACTTTTCTAAAGTCGATTTTTTCGTTTTTCGCGTTTTTCTCGGCTCCTGGGCCTCCTAGAGCAAAACGGGCCCGGATTTGGGATCACACGGTTTTTCGTCCATATCTTTGGAAATATCATAGCTAGGACAATTTGGCTGGCGCCCTTGGATTCGTGAGAGGATTTCCGATGTTTCTAGGGGTCCGGGAATTTTCTAAAGTAGATTTTTTCGTTTTTTGCGTTTTTCTCTGCTCCTGGCCCTCCTAGAGGAAAACGGGCCCGGATTTGGGATCACACGGTTTTTCGTCCCTATCTTTGGAAATATCACAGCTAGGACAATTTGGCTGGCGCCATTGTATTCGCAATACGATTTCCGATTTTTCTAGGGGTCCGGGAATTTTCTAAAGTCGATTTTTTCGTTTTTCGCGTTTTTCTCGGCTCCTGGGCCTCCTAGAGCAAAACGGGCCCGGATTTGGGATCACACCGTTTTTCGTCCATATCTTTGGAAATATCATAGCTAGGACAATTTGGCTGGCGCCATTGGATTCGCAATACGATTTCCGATTTTTCTAGGGGTCCGGGAATTTTCTAAAGTCGATTTTTTCGTTTTTCGCGTTTTTCTCGCCTCCTGGGCCTCCTACAGCAAAACGGGCCCGGATTTGGGATCACACCGTTTTTCGTCCATATCTTTGGAAATATCATAGCTAGGACAATTTGGCTGGCACCATTGGATTCGTGAGAGGATTTCCGATTTTTCTAGGGGTCCGCGAATTGTCCACAGTCGTTTTTTTCGTTTTTCGCATTTTTCTCGGCTCCTGGGCCTCTTAGAGCAAAACGGGCCCTGATTTGGGATCACACCGTTTTTAGCCCATATCTTTGGAAATATCATAGCGAGAACACTTTGGCCACCGCCATTGGATTCGTGAGACGATTTCCGATTTTTCTAAGGGTCCGGGACTTTTCTAAAGGCGATTTTTTCGTTTTTCGCGTTTTTCTCGGCTCCTGGGCCTCCTAGAGCAAAACGGGCCCGGATTTGGGATCACACGGTTTTTCGTCCCTATCTTTGGAAATATCACAGCTAGGACAATTTGGCTGGCGCCATTGGATTCGCAATACGATTTCCGATTTTTCTACGGGTCCGGGAATTTTCTAAAGTCGATTTGTTCGTTTTTCGCATTTTTCTCTGCTCCTGGCCCTCCTAGAGGAAAACGGGGGCGGATTTGGGATCACACCGTTTTTCGCCCATATCGTTGGAAATATCATAGCTAGGGCAATTTGGCTGGCGCCATTGGATTCGTGAGACGATTTTCGATTTTTCTAGGGGTCCGCGAATTTTCTAAAGTCGATTTTTTCGATTTTCGCGTTTTTCTGGGCTCCTAGCCTCCTAGGGCCAAACGGGCCCGGATTTGGGATCACACCGTTCTTCGCCCATAACTTTGGAAATATCATAGCTAGGGCAATTTGGCTGGCGCCCTTGGATTCGTGAGAGGATTTCCGATTTTTCTAGGGGTCCGGGAATTTTCTAAAGTCGATTTTTTCGTTTTTCGCGTTTTTCTCGGCTCCTGGGCCTCCTAGAGCAAAACGGGCCCGGATTTGGGATCACACCGTTTTTCGTCCATATCTTTGGAAATATCATAGCTAGGACAATTTGGCTGGCGCCATTGGATTCGCAATACGATTTCCGATTTTTCTAGGGGTCCGGGGATTTTCTAAAGTCGATTTTTTCGTTTTTCGCGTTTTTCTCGGCTCCTGGGCGTCCTAGAGCAAAACGGGCCCGGATTTGAGATCACACCGTTTTTCGTCCATATCTTTGGAAATATCATAGCTAGGACAAATTGGCTGGCACCATTGGATTCGTGAGAGGATTTCCGATTTTTCTAGGGGTCCGGGAATTTTCTAAAGTCGATTTTTTGGTTTTTCGCGTTTTTCTCGGCTCCTGGGCCTCCTAGAGCAAAACGGGCCCTGATTTGGGATGACACCGTTTTTGGACCATATCTTTGGAAATATCATAGCTAGAACACTTTGGCTAGCGCCATTGGATTCGTGAGACGATTTCCGATTTTTCTAGGGGTCCGGGAATTTTCTAAAGTCGATTTTTTCGTTTTTCGCGTTTTTCTCGGCTCCCGGGCCTCCTAGAGCAAAACGGGCCCGGATTTGGGATCACACGGTTTTTCGTCCCTATCTTTGGAAATATCACAGCTAGGACAATTTGGCTGGCGCCATTGGATTCGCAATACGATTTCCGATTTTTCTAGGGGTCCGGGAATTTTCTAAAGTCGATTTTTTCGTTTTTTGCGTTTTTCTGGGCTCCTATGCCTCCTAGGGCCAAACGGGCCCGGATTTGGGATCACACCGTTCTTCGCCCATAACTTTGGAAATATCATAGCTAGGGCAATTTGGCTGGCGCCCTTGGATTCGTGAGAGGATTTCCGATTTTTCTAGGGGTCCGGGAATTTTCTAAAGTCGATTTTTTCGATTTTCGCGTTTTTCTCGGCTCCTGGGCCTCCTAGAGCAAAACGGACCCGGATTTGGGATCACACCGTTTTTTGACCATATCTTTGGAAATATCATAGCTAGGACAATTTGACTGGCCTCATTGGATTCGTGAGACGATTTCCGATTTTTCTAGGGGTCCGGGAATTTTCTAAAGTCGATTTTTTCGTTTTTCGCGTTTTTCTCGGCTCCTGGGCCTCCTAGAGCTAAACGGGCCCGGATTTGGGATCACACCGTTTTTCGTCCATATCTTTGGCAATATCATAGCTAGGACAATTTGGCTGGCGCCATTGGATTCGTGAGACGATTTCCGATTTTTCTATGGGTCCGGGAATTTTCTAAAGTCGATTTTTTCGATTTTCGCGTTTTTCTGGGCTCCTATGCCTCCTAGGGCCAAACGGGCCCGGATTTGGGATCACACCGTTCTTCGCCCATAACTTTGGAAATATCATAGCTAGGGCAATTTGGCTGGCGCCATTGGATTCGCGAGACGATTACCGATTTTTCTAGGGGTCCGGGAATTTTCTAAAGTCGATTTTTTCGATTTTCGCGTTTTTCTCGGCTCCTGGCCCTCCTAGAGCAAAACGGGCCCGGATTTGGGATCACACGGTTTTTCGTCCCTATCTTTGGAAATATCATAGCTAGGGCAATTTGGCTGGCGCCATTGGATTCGTGAGACGATTTCCGATTTTTCTAGGGGTCCGCGAATTGTCCACAGTCGATTTTTTCGTTTTTCGCATTTTTCTCGGCTCCTGGCTCTCCTAGAGCAAAACGGGCCCGGATTTGGGATCACACCGTTTTTCGTCCATTTCTTTGGAACTATCATAGCTAGGATAATTTGGCTGGCGCCATTGGAATCGTGAGACGATTTCCGATTTTTCTAGGGGTCCGCGAATTGCCCACAGTAGATTTTTTCGTTTTGCGAAAATCACACCGTTTTTTGACCATATCTTTGGAAATATCATAGCTAGGACAATTTGACTGGCCTCATTGGATTCGTGAGACGATTTCCGATTTTTCTAGGGGTCCGGGAATTTTCTAAAGTCGATTTTTTCGTTTTTCGCGTTTTTCTCGGCTCCTGGCCCTCCTAGAGCAGAACGGGCCCTCATTTGGGATCACAGCGTTTTTAGCCCATATCTTTGGAAATATCATAGCTAGAACACTTTGGCTAGCGTCATTGGAATCGTGAGACGATTTCCGATTTTTCTAGGGGTCCGCGAATTGCCCACAGTACATTTTTTCGTTTTGCGCGTTTTTCTCGGCTCCTGGCCCTCCTAGAGCAAAACGGGCCCGGATTTGGGATCACACCGTTTTTCGTCCATTTCTTTGGAACTATAATATCTAGGGTAATTTGTTCGGCGGCATTGGATTCGTGAGATGATTTCTGATTTTTCTAGGGGTCCGGGAATTGTCCACAGTCGATTTTTTCGTTTTTCGCATTTTTCTCGGCTCCTGGCCCTCCTAGAAGAAACCGGGCCCGGATTTGGGATCACACCGTTTTTTGTCCATATCTTTGGAAATATCATAGCTAGGATAATTTGGCTGGCGCCATTGGATTCGCTAGACGATTACCGATTTTTCTAGGGGTCCGGGACTTTTCTAAAGTCGATTCTTTCGTTTTTCGCGTTTTTCTCGGCTCCTGGGCCTCCGAGAGCAAAATGGGCCCGGATTTGGGATCACACCGTTTTTCGTCCATATCTTTGGAAATATCATAGCTAGGACAATTTGGCTGCCGCCATTGGATTCGTGAGACGATTTCCCATTTTTCTAGGGGTCCGGGAATTTTCTAAAGTCGATTTTTTCGATTTTCGCGTTTTTCTGGGCTCCTGGCCCTCCTAGAAGAAACCGGGCCCGGATTTGGGATCACACCGTTTTTTGTCCATATCTTTGGAAATATCATAGCTAGGATAATTTGGCTGGCCTCATTGGATTCGCGAGACGATTACCGATTTTTCTAGGGGTCCGGGAATTTTCTAAAGTCGATTTTTTCGATTTTCGCGTTTTTCTCGGCTCCTGGGCCTCCTAGAGCAAAACGGACCCGGATTTGGGATCACACCGTTTTTTGACCATATCTTTGGAAATATCATAGCTAGGACAATTTGACTGGCCTCATTGGATTCGTGAGACGATTTCCGATTTTTCTAGGGGTCCGGGACTTTTCTAAAGTCGATTCTTTCGTATTTCGCGTTTTTCTCGGCTCCTGGGCCTCCTAGAGCCCTACGGGCCCGGATTTGGGATCACACCGTTCTTCGCCCATAACTTTGGAAATATCATAGCTAGGGCAATTTGGCTGGCGCCATTGGATTCGTGAGACGATTTCCGATTTTTCTAGGGGTCCGCGAATTTTCCACAGTCGTTTTTTTCGTTTTTCGGCTCCTGGGCCTCTTAGAGCAAAACGGGCCCTGATTTGGGATCACACCGTTTTTAGCCCATATCTTTGGAAATATCATAGCGAGAACACTTTGGCTACCGCCATTGGATTCGTGAGACGATTTCCGATTTTTCTAGGGGTCCGGGAATTTTCTAAAGTCGATTTTTTCGTTTTTCGCGTTTTTCTCGGCTCCTGGGCCTCCTAGAGCAAAACGGGCCCGGATTTGGGATCACACCGTTTTTCGTCCATATCTTTGGAAATATCATAGCTAGGACAATTTGGCTGGCGCCCCTGGATTCGTGAGAGGATTTCCGATGTTTCTAGGGGTCCGGGAATTTTCTAAAGTAGATTTTTTCGTTTTTTGCGTTTTTCTCTGCTCCTGGCCCTCCTAGAGGAAAACGGGCCCGGATTTGGGATCACACCGTTCTTCGCCCATATCTTTGGAAATATCATATCTAGGGTAATTTGTTCGGCGGCATTGGATTCGTGAGATGATTTCCGATTTTACTAGGGGTCCGGGAATTGTCCACAGTCGATTTTTTGGTTTTTCGCGTTTTTCTCGGCTCCTGGGCCTCCTAGAGCCAAACGGGCCTGGATTTGGGATCACACCGTTCTTCGCCCATATCTTTGGAAATATCATAGCTAGGGCAATTTGGCTGGCGCCATTGGATTCGTGAGACGATTTCCGATTTTTCTAGGGGTCCGCGAATTGTCCACAGTCGATTTTTTCGTTTTTCGCATTTTTCTCGGCTCCTGGCCCTCCTAGAGCAAAACGGGCCCGGATTTGGGATCACACCGTTTTTTGTCCATATCTTTGGAAATATCATAGCTAGGATAATTTGGCTGGCGCCATTGGATTCGCTAGACGATTACCGATTTTTCTAGGGGTCCGGGAATTTTCTATAGTCGATTTTTTCGATTTTCGCGTTTTTCTCGGCTCCTGGGCCTCCTAGAGCAAAACGGACCCGGATTTGGGATCACACCGTTTTTTGACCATATCTTTGGAAATATCATAGCTAGGACAATTTGACTGGCCTCATTGGATTCGTGAGACGATTTCCGATTTTTCTAGGGGTCCGGGACTTTTCTAAAGTCGATTCTTTCGTTTTTCGCGTTTTTCTCGGCTCCTGGGCCTCCGAGAGCAAAATGGGCCCGGATTTGGGATCACACCGTTTTTCGTCCATATCTTTGGAAATATCATAGCTAGGACAATTTGGCTGCCGCCATTGGATTCGTGAGACGATTTCCGATTTTTCTAGGGGTCCGGGACTTTTCTAAAGTCGATTCTTTCGTATTTCGCGTTTTTCTCGGCTCCTGGGCCTCCTAGAGCCCTACGGGCCCGGATTTGGGATCACACCGTTCTTCGCCCATAACTTTGGAAATATCATAGCTAGGGCAATTTGGCTGGCGCCATTGGATTCGTGAGACGATTTCCGATTTTTCTAGGGGTCCGCGAATTTTCCACAGTCGTTTTTTTCGTTTTTCGGCTCCTGGGCCTCTTAGAGCAAAACGGGCCCTGATTTGGGATCACACCGTTTTTAGCCCATATCTTTGGAAATATCATAGCGAGAACACTTTGGCTACCGCCATTGGATTCGTGAGACGATTTCCGATTTTTCTAAGGGTCCGGGACTTTTCTAAAGTCGATTTTTTCGTTTTTCGCGTTTTTCTCGGCTCCTGGGCCTCCTAGAGCAAAACGGGCCCGGATTTGGGATCACACGGTTTTTCGTCCCTATCTTTGGAAATATCATAGCTAGGACAATTTGGCTGGCGCCCTTGGATTCGCAATACGATTTCCGATTTTTCTAGGGGTCCGGGAATTTTCTAAAGTCGATTTTTTCGTTTTTCGCGTTTTTCTCGGCTCCTGGGCCTCCTAGAGCAAAACGGGCCCGGATTTGGGATCACACCGTTTTTCGTCCATATCTTTGGAAATATCATAGCTAGGACAATTTGGCTGGCACCATTGGATTCGTGAGAGGATTTCCGATTTTTCTAGGGGTCCGCGAATTGTCCACAGTCGTTTTTTTCGTTTTTCGCATTTTTCTCGGCTCCTGGGCCTCTTAGAGCAAAACGGGCCCTGATTTGGGATCACACCGTTTTTAGCCCATATCTTTGGAAATATCATAGCGAGAACACTTTGGCCACCGCCATTGGATTCGTGAGACGATTTCCGATTTTTCTAAGGGTCCGGGACTTTTCTAAAGGCGATTTTTTCGTTTTTCGCGTTTTTCTCGGCTCCTGGGCCTCCTAGAGCAAAACGGGCCCGGATTTGGGATCACACGGTTTTTCGTCCCTATCTTTGGAAATATCACAGCTAGGACAATTTGGCTGGCGCCATTGGATTCGCAATACGATTTCCGATTTTTCTACGGGTCCGGGAATTTTCTAAAGTCGATTTGTTCGTTTTTCGCGTTTTTCTCGGCTCCTGGGCCTCCTAGAGCAAAACGGGCCCGGATTTGGGATCACACCGTTTTTCGTCCATATCTTTGGAAATATCATAGCTAGGACAATTTGGCTGGCGCCATTGGATTCGTGAGAGGATTTCTGATTTTTCTAGGGGTCCGGGAATTTTCTAAAGTCGATTTTTTGGTTTTTCGCGTTTTTCTCGGCTCCTGGGCCTCCTAGAGCCAAACGGGCCCGGATTTGGGATCACACCGTTCTTCGCCCATATCTTTGGAAATATCATAGCTAGGGCTATTTGGCTACCGCCATTGGATTCGTGAGACGATTTCCGATTTTTCTAAGGGTCCGGGACTTTTCTAAAGTCGATTTTTTCGTTTTTCGCGTTTTTCTCGGCTCCTGGGCCTCCTAGAGCAAAACGGGCCCGGATTTGGGATCACACCGTTTTACGTCCATATCTTCGGAAATATCATAGCTAGGACAATTTGGCTGGCGCCATTGGATTCGTGAGACGATTTCCAATTTTTCTAGGGGTCCGGGAATTTTCTAAAGTCGATTTTTTCGTTTTTCGCGTTTTTCTCGGCTCCCGGGCCTCCTAGAGCAAAACGGGCCCGGATTTGGGATCACACGGTTTTTCGTCCCTATCTTTGGAAATATCACAGCTAAGACAATTTGGCTGGCGCCATTGGATTCGCAATACGATTTCCGATTTTTCTAGGGGTCCGGGAATTTTCTAAAGTCGATTTTTTCGTTTTTCGCGTTTTTCTGGGCTCCTATGCCTCCTAGGGCGAAAAGGGTCTGGTTTTGGAGCCCACCGTTTTACTTCCATATCTTTGGAAATATACTAGTCACCCGTCGAAGCGCATCAGTTCGATTCTTCGGCGCCTGCGCATTAGTCCGATGCCTCTGCGCGTGCTCGTCGGTTCGATTTCTCCGCACCTGCGCATCAGTGCGATTGCTCTCCGCCTGCGCATCAGTCCGGTTCTTCTGCACATGCGCATCAGTGCGACTCCCCTGCGCCTGAGCGTCAGTCCGAGCCTCCTGCTCCTGCGCATCAGTCCGAATCCTCTGCGCCTGCGCATCAATCGGATTTTTCTGCGCATGCCCATCAGTTCGATTGCTCTCCGCCTGCACATCAGTCCAACTCCTGTGGCTCCTAGAGCAAAAAAGGCCCGGATTTGGGATCACACCGTTTTCCGTCGATATCTTTGGAACTATAATATCTAGGGTAATTTGTTCGGCGCTATTGGATTCGCGAGACGATTTCCGATTTTTCTAGGGGTCCGGGAATTTTCTAAAGTCGATTTTTTCGTTTTTTGCGTTTTTCTCGGCTCCTGGCCCTCCTAGAGCCCAACGGGCCCGGATTTGGGATCACACCGTTCTTCGCCCATAACTTGGGAAATATCATAGCTAGGGCAATTTGGCTGGCGCCATTGGATTCGTGAGACGATTTCCGATTTTTCTAGGGGTCCGCGAATTTTCCACAGTCGTTTTTTTCGTTTTTCGGCTCCTGGGCCTCTTAGAGCAAAACGGGCCCGGATTTGGGATCACACCGTTTTTCGTCCATATCTTTGGAAATATCATAGCTAGGACAATTTGGCTGGCACCACTGGATTCGTGAGAGGATTTCCGATTTTTCTAGGGGTCCGCGAATTGTCCACAGTCGTTTTTTTCGTTTTTCGCGTTTTTCTCGGCTCCCGGGCCTCTTAGAGCAAAACGGGCCCTGATTTGGGATCACACCGTTTTTAGCCCATATCTTTGGAAATATCATAGCGAGAACACTTTGGCTACCGCCATTGGATTCGTGAGACGATTTCCGATTTTTCTAAGGGTCCGGGACTTTTCTAAAGTCGATTTTTTCGTTTTTCGCGTTTTTCTCGGCTCCTGGGCCTCCTAGAGCAAAACGGGCCCGGATTTGGGATCACACGGTTTTTCGTCCCTATCTTTGGAAATATCACAGCTAGGACAATTTGGCTGGCGCCATTGGATTCGCAATACGATTTCCGATTTTTCTAGGGGTCCGGGAATTTTCTAAAGTCGATTTTTTCGTTTTTCGCGTTTTTCTCGGCTCCTGGGCCTCCTAGAGCAAAACGGGCCCGGATTTGGGATCACACCGTTTTTCGTCCATATCTTTGGAAATATCATAGCTAGGACAATTTGGCTGGCGCCCTTGGATTCGGGAGAGGATTTCCGATGTTTCTAGGGGTCCGGGAATTTTCTAAAGTAGATTTTTTCGTTTTTTGCGTTTTTCTCTGCTCCCGGGCCTCCTAGAGCAAAACGGGCCCGGATTTGGGATCACACGGTTTTTCGTCCCTATCTTTGGAAATATCACAGCTAGGACAATTTGGCTGGCGCCATTGGATTCGCAATACGATTTCCGATTTTTCTAGGGGTCCGGGAATTTTCTAAAGTCGATTTTTTCGTTTTTTGCGTTTTTCTGGGCTCCTATGCCTCCTAGGGCCAAACGGGCCCGGATTTGGGATCACACCGTTCTTCGCCCATAACTTTGGAAATATCATAGCTAGGGCAATTTGGCTGGCGCCCTTGGATTCGTGAGAGGATTTCCGATTTTTCTAGGGGTCCGGGAATTTTCTAAAGTCGATTTTTTCGATTTTCGCGTTTTTCTCGGCTCCTGGGCCTCCTAGAGCAAAACGGACCCGGATTTGGGATCACACCGTTTTTTGACCATATCTTTGGAAATATCATAGCTAGGACAATTTGACTGGCCTCATTGGATTCGTGAGACGATTTCCGATTTTTCTAGGGGTCCGGGAATTTTCTAAAGTCGATTTTTTCGTTTTTCGCGTTTTTCTCGGCTCCTGGGCCTCCTAGAGCAAAACGGGCCCGGATTTGGGATCACACCGTTTTTCGTCCATATCTTTGGAAATATCATAGCTAGGACAATTTGGCTGGCGCCATTGGATTCGTGAGACGATTTCCGATTTTTCTATGGGTCCGGGAATTTTCTAAAGTCGATTTTTTCGATTTTCGCGTTTTTCTGGGCTCCTATGCCTCCTAGGGCCAAACGGGCCCGGATTTGGGATCACACCGTTCTTCGCCCATAACTTTGGAAATATCATAGCTAGGGCAATTTGGCTGGCGCCATTGGATTCGCGAGACGATTACCGATTTTTCTAGGGGTCCGGGAATTTTCTAAAGTCGATTTTTTCGATTTTCGCGTTTTTCTCGGCTCCTGGCCCTCCTAGAGCAAAACGGGCCCGGATTTGGGATCACACGGTTTTTCGTCCCTATCTTTGGAAATATCATAGCTAGGGCAATTTGGCTGGCGCCATTGGATTCGTGAGACGATTTCCGATTTTTCTAGGGGTCCGCGAATTGTCCACAGTCGATTTTTTCGTTTTTCGCATTTTTCTCGGCTCCTGGCTCTCCTAGAGCAAAACGGGCCCGGATTTGGGATCACACCGTTTTTCGTCCATTTCTTTGGAACTATCATAGCTAGGATAATTTGGCTGGCGCCATTGGAATCGTGAGACGATTTCCGATTTTTCTAGGGGTCCGCGAATTGCCCACAGTAGATTTTTTCGTTTTGCGAAAATCACACCGTTTTTTGACCATATCTTTGGAAATATCATAGCTAGGACAATTTGACTGGCCTCATTGGATTCGTGAGACGATTTCCGATTTTTCTAGGGGTCCGGGAATTTTCTAAAGTCGATTTTTTCGTTTTTCGCGTTTTTCTCGGCTCCTGGCCCTCCTAGAGCAGAACGGGCCCTCATTTGGGATCACAGCGTTTTTAGCCCATATCTTTGGAAATATCATAGCTAGAACACTTTGGCTAGCGTCATTGGAATCGTGAGACGATTTCCGATTTTTCTAGGGGTCCGCGAATTGCCCACAGTACATTTTTTCGTTTTGCGCGTTTTTCTCGGCTCCTGGCCCTCCTAGAGCAAAACGGGCCCGGATTTGGGATCACACCGTTTTTCGTCCATTTCTTTGGAACTATAATATCTAGGGTAATTTGTTCGGCGGCATTGGATTCGTGAGATGATTTCTGATTTTTCTAGGGGTCCGGGAATTGTCCACAGTCGATTTTTTCGTTTTTCGCATTTTTCTCGGCTCCTGGCCCTCCTAGAAGAAACCGGGCCCGGATTTGGGATCACACCGTTTTTTGTCCATATCTTTGGAAATATCATAGCTAGGATAATTTGGCTGGCGCCATTGGATTCGCTAGACGATTACCGATTTTTCTAGGGGTCCGGGACTTTTCTAAAGTCGATTCTTTCGTTTTTCGCGTTTTTCTCGGCTCCTGGGCCTCCGAGAGCAAAATGGGCCCGGATTTGGGATCACACCGTTTTTCGTCCATATCTTTGGAAATATCATAGCTAGGACAATTTGGCTGCCGCCATTGGATTGGTGAGACGATTTCCCATTTTTCTAGGGGTCCGGGAATTTTCTAAAGTCGATTTTTTCGATTTTCGCGTTTTTCTGGGCTCCTGGCCCTCCTAGAAGAAACCGGGCCCGGATTTGGGATCACACCGTTTTTTGTCCATATCTTTGGAAATATCATAGCTAGGATAATTTGGCTGGCCTCATTGGATTCGCGAGACGATTACCGATTTTTCTAGGGGTCCGGGAATTTTCTAAAGTCGATTTTTTCGATTTTCGCGTTTTTCTCGGCTCCTGGGCCTCCTAGAGCAAAACGGACCCGGATTTGGGATCACACCGTTTTTTGACCATATCTTTGGAAATATCATAGCTAGGACAATTTGACTGGCCTCATTGGATTCGTGAGACGATTTCCGATTTTTCTAGGGGTCCGGGACTTTTCTAAAGTCGATTCTTTCGTATTTCGCGTTTTTCTCGGCTCCTGGGCCTCCTAGAGCCCTACGGGCCCGGATTTGGGATCACACCGTTCTTCGCCCATAACTTTGGAAATATCATAGCTAGGGCAATTTGGCTGGCGCCATTGGATTCGTGAGACGATTTCCGATTTTTCTAGGGGTCCGCGAATTTTCCACAGTCGTTTTTTTCGTTTTTCGGCTCCTGGGCCTCTTAGAGCAAAACGGGCCCTGATTTGGGATCACACCGTTTTTAGCCCATATCTTTGGAAATATCATAGCGAGAACACTTTGGCTACCGCCATTGGATTCGTGAGACGATTTCCGATTTTTCTAGGGGTCCGGGAATTTTCTAAAGTCGATTTTTTCGTTTTTCGCGTTTTTCTCGGCTCCTGGCCCTCCTAGAGGAAAACGGGCCCGGATTTGGGATCACACCGTTCTTCGCCCATATCTTTGGAAATATCATATCTAGGGTAATTTGTTCGGCGGCATTGGATTCGTGAGATGATTTCCGATTTTACTAGGGGTCCGGGAATTGTCCACAGTCGATTTTTTGGTTTTTCGCGTTTTTCTCGGCTCCTGGGCCTCCTAGAGCCAAACGGGCCTGGATTTGGGATCACACCGTTCTTCGCCCATATCTTTGGAAATATCATAGCTAGGGCAATTTGGCTGGCGCCATTGGATTCGTGAGACGATTTCCGATTTTTCTAGGGGTCCGCGAATTGTCCACAGTCGATTTTTTCGTTTTTCGCATTTTTCTCGGCTCCTGGCCCTCCTAGAGCAAAACGGGCCCGGATTTGGGATCACACCGTTTTTTGTCCATATCTTTGGAAATATCATAGCTAGGATAATTTGGCTGGCGCCATTGGATTCGCTAGACGATTACCGATTTTTCTAGGGGTCCGGGAATTTTCTATAGTCGATTTTTTCGATTTTCGCGTTTTTCTCGGCTCCTGGGCCTCCTAGAGCAAAACGGACCCGGATTTGGGATCACACCGTTTTTTGACCATATCTTTGGAAATATCATAGCTAGGACAATTTGACTGGCCTCATTGGATTCGTGAGACGATTTCCGATTTTTCTAGGGGTCCGGGACTTTTCTAAAGTCGATTCTTTCGTTTTTCGCGTTTTTCTCGGCTCCTGGGCCTCCGAGAGCAAAATGGGCCCGGATTTGGGATCACACCGTTTTTCGTCCATATCTTTGGAAATATCATAGCTAGGACAATTTGGCTGCCGCCATTGGATTCGTGAGACGATTTCCGATTTTTCTAGGGGTCCGGGACTTTTCTAAAGTCGATTCTTTCGTATTTCGCGTTTTTCTCGGCTCCTGGGCCTCCTAGAGCCCTACGGGCCCGGATTTGGGATCACACCGTTCTTCGCCCATAACTTTGGAAATATCATAGCTAGGGCAATTTGGCTGGCGCCATTGGATTCGTGAGACGATTTCCGATTTTTCTAGGGGTCCGCGAATTTTCCACAGTCGTTTTTTTCGTTTTTCGGCTCCTGGGCCTCTTAGAGCAAAACGGGCCCTGATTTGGGATCACACCGTTTTTAGCCCATATCTTTGGAAATATCATAGCGAGAACACTTTGGCTACCGCCATTGGATTCGTGAGACGATTTCCGATTTTTCTAGGGGTCCGGGACTTTTCTAAAGTCGATTCTTTCGTATTTCGCGTTTTTCTCGGCTCCTGGGCCTCCTAGAGCCCTACGGGCCCGGATTTGGGATCACACCGTTCTTCGCCCATAACTTTGGAAATATCATAGCTAGGGCAATTTGGCTGGCGCCATTGGATTCGTGAGACGATTTCCGATTTTTCTAGGGGTCCGCGAATTTTCCACAGTCGTTTTTTTCGTTTTTCGGCTCCTGGGCCTCTTAGAGCAAAACGGGCCCTGATTTGGGATCACACCGTTTTTAGCCCATATCTTTGGAAATATCATAGCGAGAACACTTTGGCTACCGCCATTGGATTCGTGAGACGATTTCCGATTTTTCTAAGGGTCCGGGACTTTTCTAAAGTCGATTTTTTCGTTTTTCGCGTTTTTCTCGGCTCCTGGGCCTCCTAGAGCAAAACGGGCCCGGATTTGGGATCACACGGTTTTTCGTCCCTATCTTTGGAAATATCATAGCTAGGACAATTTGGCTGGCGCCCTTGGATTCGCAATACGATTTCCGATTTTTCTAGGGGTCCGGGAATTTTCTAAAGTCGATTTTTTCGTTTTTCGCGTTTTTCTCGGCTCCTGGGCCTCCTAGAGCAAAACGGGCCCGGATTTGGGATCACACCGTTTTTCGTCCATATCTTTGGAAATATCATAGCTAGGACAATTTGGCTGGCACCATTGGATTCGTGAGAGGATTTCCGATTTTTCTAGGGGTCCGCGAATTGTCCACAGTCGTTTTTTTCGTTTTTCGCATTTTTCTCGGCTCCTGGGCCTCTTAGAGCAAAACGGGCCCTGATTTGGGATCACACCGTTTTTAGCCCATATCTTTGGAAATATCATAGCGAGAACACTTTGGCCACCGCCATTGGATTCGTGAGACGATTTCCGATTTTTCTAAGGGTCCGGGACTTTTCTAAAGGCGATTTTTTCGTTTTTCGCGTTTTTCTCGGCTCCTGGGCCTCCTAGAGCAAAACGGGCCCGGATTTGGGATCACACGGTTTTTCGTCCCTATCTTTGGAAATATCACAGCTAGGACAATTTGGCTGGCGCCATTGGATTCGCAATACGATTTCCGATTTTTCTACGGGTCCGGGAATTTTCTAAAGTCGATTTGTTCGTTTTTCGCGTTTTTCTCGGCTCCTGGGCCTCCTAGAGCAAAACGGGCCCGGATTTGGGATCACACCGTTTTTCGTCCATATCTTTGGAAATATCATAGCTAGGACAATTTGGCTGGCGCCATTGGATTCGTGAGAGGATTTCTGATTTTTCTAGGGGTCCGGGAATTTTATAAAGTCGATTTTTTGGTTTTTCGCGTTTTTCTCGGCTCCTGGGCCTCCTAGAGCCAAACGGGCCCGGATTTGGGATCACACCGTTCTTCGCCCATATCTTTGGAAATATCATAGCTAGGGCTATTTGGCTACCGCCATTGGATTCGTGAGACGATTTCCGATTTTTCTAAGGGTCCGGGACTTTTCTAAAGTCGATTTTTTCGTTTTTCGCGTTTTTCTCGGCTCCTGGGCCTCCTAGAGCAAAACGGGCCCGGATTTGGGATCACACCGTTTTACGTCCATATCTTCGGAAATATCATAGCTAGGACAATTTGGCTGGCGCCATTGGATTCGTGAGACGATTTCCAATTTTTCTAGGGGTCCGGGAATTTTCTAAAGTCGATTTTTTCGTTTTTCGCGTTTTTCTCGGCTCCCGGGCCTCCTAGAGCAAAACGGGCCCGGATTTGGGATCACACGGTTTTTCGTCCCTATCTTTGGAAATATCACAGCTAAGACAATTTGGCTGGCGCCATTGGATTCGCAATACGATTTCCGATTTTTCTAGGGGTCCGGGAATTTTCTAAAGTCGATTTTTTCGTTTTTCGCGTTTTTCTGGGCTCCTATGCCTCCTAGGGCGAAAAGGGTCTGGTTTTGGAGCCCACCGTTTTACTTCCATATCTTTGGAAATATACTAGTCACCCGTCGAAGCGCATCAGTTCGATTCTTCGGCGCCTGCGCATTAGTCCGATGCCTCTGCGCGTGCTCGTCGGTTCGATTTCTCCGCACCTGCGCATCAGTGCGATTGCTCTCCGCCTGCGCATCAGTCCGGTTCTTCTGCACATGCGCATCAGTGCGACTCCCCTGCGCCTGAGCGTCAGTCCGAGCCTCCTGCTCCTGCGCATCAGTCCGAATCCTCTGCGCCTGCGCATCAATCGGATTTTTCTGCGCATGCCCATCAGTTCGATTGCTCTCCGCCTGCACATCAGTCCAACTCCTGTGGCTCCTAGAGCAAAAAAGGCCCGGATTTGGGATCACACCGTTTTCCGTCGATATCTTTGGAACTATAATATCTAGGGTAATTTGTTCGGCGCTATTGGATTCGCGAGACGATTTCCGATTTTTCTAGGGGTCCGGGAATTTTCTAAAGTCGATTTTTTCGTTTTTTGCGTTTTTCTCGGCTCCTGGCCCTCCTAGAGCCCAACGGGCCCGGATTTGGGATCACACCGTTCTTCGCCCATAACTTGGGAAATATCATAGCTAGGGCAATTTGGCTGGCGCCATTGGATTCGTGAGACGATTTCCGATTTTTCTAGGGGTCCGCGAATTTTCCACAGTCGTTTTTTTCGTTTTTCGGCTCCTGGGCCTCTTAGAGCAAAACGGGCCCGGATTTGGGATCACACCGTTTTTCGTCCATATCTTTGGAAATATCATAGCTAGGACAATTTGGCTGGCACCACTGGATTCGTGAGAGGATTTCCGATTTTTCTAGGGGTCCGCGAATTGTCCACAGTCGTTTTTTTCGTTTTTCGCATTTTTCTCGGCTCCTGGGCCTCTTAGAGCTAAACGGGCCCTGATTTGGGATCACACCGTTTTTAGCCCATATCTTTGGAAATATCATAGCGAGAACACTTTGGCTACCGCCATTGGATTCGTGAGACGATTTCCGATTTTTCTAAGGGTCCGGGACTTTTCTAAAGGCGATTTTTTCGTTTTTCGCGTTTTTCTCGGCTCCTGGGCCTCCTAGAGCAAAACGGGCCCGGATTTGGGATCACACGGTTTTTCGTCCCTATCTTTGGAAATATCACAGCTAGGACAATTTGGCTGGCGCCATTGGATTCGCAATACGATTTCCGATTTTTCTACGGGTCCGGGAATTTTCTAAAGTCGATTTGTTCGTTTTTCGCGTTTTTCTCGGCTCCTGGGCCTCCTAGAGCAAAACGGGCCCGGATTTGGGATCACACCGTTTTTCGTCCATATCTTTGGAAATATCATAGCTAGGACAATTTGGCTGGCGCCATTGGATTCGTGAGAGGATTTCTGATTTTTCTAGGGGTCCGGGAATTTTCCAAAGTCGATTTTTTGGTTTTTCGCGTTTTTCTCGGCTCCTGGGCCTCCTAGAGACAAACGGGCCCGGATTTGGGATCACACCGTTCTTCGCCCATATCTTTGGAAATATCATAGCTAGGGCTATTTGGCTACCGCCATTGGATTCGTGAGACGATTTCCGATTTTTCTAAGGGTCCGGGACTTTTCTAAAGTCGATTTTTTCGTTTTTCGCGTTTTTCTCGGCTCCTGGGCCTCCTAGAGCAAAACGGGCCCGGATTTGGGATCACACCGTTTTACGTCCATATCTTCGGAAATATCATAGCTAGGACAATTTGGCTGGCGCCATTGGATTCGTGAGACGATTTCCAATTTTTCTAGGGGTCCGGGAATTTTCTAAAGTCGATTTTTTCGTTTTTCGCGTTTTTCTCGGCTCCCGGGCCTCCTAGAGCAAAACGGGCCCGGATTTGGGATCACACGGTTTTTCGTCCCTATCTTTGGAAATATCACAGCTAGGACAATTTGGCTGGCGCCATTGGATTCGCAATACGATTTCCGATTTTTCTAGGGGTCCGGGAATTTTCTAAAGTCGATTTTTTCGTTTTTCGCGTTTTTCTCGGCTCCCGGGCCTCTTAGAGCAAAACGGGCCCTGATTTGGGATCACACCGTTTTTAGCCCATATCTTTGGAAATATCATAGCGAGAACACTTTGGCTACCGCCATTGGATTCGTGAGACGATTTCCGATTTTTCTAAGGGTCCGGGACTTTTCTAAAGTCGATTTTTTCGTTTTTCGCGTTTTTCTCGGCTCCTGGGCCTCCTAGAGCAAAACGGGCCCGGATTTGGGATCACACGGTTTTTCGTCCCTATCTTTGGAAATATCACAGCTAGGACAATTTGGCTGGCGCCATTGGATTCGCAATACGATTTCCGATTTTTCTAGGGGTCCGGGAATTTTCTAAAGTCGATTTTTTCGTTTTTCGCGTTTTTCTCGGCTCCTGGGCCTCCTAGAGCAAAACGGGCCCGGATTTGGGATCACACCGTTTTTCGTCCATATCTTTGGAAATATCATAGCTAGGACAATTTGGCGGGCGCCCTTGGATTCGGGAGAGGATTTCCGATGTTTCTAGGGGTCCGGGAATTTTCTAAAGTAGATTTTTTCGTTTTTTGCGTTTTTCTCTGCTCCTGGCCCTCCTAGAGGAAAACGGGCCCGGATTTGGGATCACACGGTTTTTCGTCCCTATCTTTGGAAATATCACAGCTAGGACAATTTGGCTGGCGCCATTGGATTCGCAATACGATTTCCGATTTTTCTAGGGGTCCGGGAATTTTCTAAAGTCGATTTTTTCGTTTTTCGCGTTTTTCTCGGCTCCTGGGCCTCCTAGAGCAAAACGGGCCCGGATTTGGGATCACACCGTTTTTCGTCCATATCTTTGGAAATATCATAGCTAGGACAATTTGGCTGGCGCCATTGGATTCGCAATACGATTTCCGATTTTTCTAGGAGTCCGGGAATTTTCTAAAGTCGATTTTTTCGTTTTTCGCGTTTTTCTCGGCTCCTGGGCCTCCTAGAGCAAAACGGGCCCGGATTTGGGATCACACCGTTTTTCGTCCATATCTTTGGAAATATCATAGCTAGGACAATTTGGCTGGCACCATTGGATTCGTGAGAGGATTTCCGATTTTTCTAGGGGTCCGCGAATTGTCCACAGTCGTTTTTTTCGTTTTTCGCATTTTTCTCGGCTCCTGGGCCTCTTAGAGCAAAACGGGCCCTGATTTGGGATCACACCGTTTTTAGCCCATATCTTTGGAAATATCATAGCGAGAACACTTTGGCCACCGCCATTGGATTCGTGAGACGATTTCCGATTTTTCTAAGGGTCCGGGACTTTTCTAAAGGCGATTTTTTCGTTTTTCGCGTTTTTCTCGGCTCCTGGGCCTCCTAGAGCAAAACGGGCCCGGATTTGGGATCACACCGTTTTACGTCCATATCTTCGGAAATATCATAGCTAGGACAATTTGGCTGGCGCCATTGGATTCGTGAGACGATTTCCAATTTTTCTAGGGGTCCGGGAATTTTCTAAAGTCGATTTTTTCGTTTTTCGCGTTTTTCTCGGCTCCCGGGCCTCCTAGAGCAAAACGGGCCCGGATTTGGGATCACACGGTTTTTCGTCCCTATCTTTGGAAATATCACAGCTAAGACAATTTGGCTGGCGCCATTGGATTCGCAATACGATTTCCGATTTTTCTAGGGGTCCGGGAATTTTCTAAAGTCGATTTTTTCGTTTTTCGCGTTTTTCTGGGCTCCTATGCCTCCTAGGGCGAAAAGGGTCTGGTTTTGGAGCCCACCGTTTTACTTCCATATCTTTGGAAATATACTAGTCACCCGTCGAAGCGCATCAGTTCGATTCTTCGGCGCCTGCGCATTAGTCCGATGCCTCTGCGCGTGCTCGTCGGTTCGATTTCTCCGCACCTGCGCATCAGTGCGATTGCTCTCCGCCTGCGTATCAGTCCGGTTCTTCTGCACATGCGCATCAGTGCGACTCCCCTGCGCCTGAGCGTCAGTCCGAGCCTCCTGCTCCTGCGCATCAGTCCGAATCCTCTGCGCCTGCGCATCAATCGGATTTTTCTGCGCATGCCCATCAGTTCGATTGCTCTCCGCCTGCACATCAGTCCAACTCCTGTGGCTCCTAGAGCAAAAAAGGCCCGGATTTGGGATCACACCGTTTTCCGTCGATATCTTTGGAACTCTAATATCTAGGGTAATTTGTTCGGCGCTATTGGATTCGCGAGACGATTTCCGATTTTTCTAGGGGTCCGGGAATTTTCTAAAGTCGATTTTTTCGTTTTTTGCGTTTTTCTCGGCTCCTGGCCCTCCTATAGCAAAACGCGGCCGGATTTGGGATCACACCGTTTTCCCCCATATCTTTGGAAATATCACAGCTAGGACCATTTGGCTGGCGCCATTGGATTCGCAATACGATTTCCGATTTTTCTAGGAGTCCGGGACTTTTCTAAAGTCGATTTTTTCGTTTTTCGCGTTTTTCTCGGCTCCTGGGCCTCCTAGAGCAAAACGGGCCCGGATTTGGGATCACACCGTTTTACGTCCATATCTTCGGAAATATCATAGCTAGGACAATTTGGCTGGCGCCATTGGATTCGTGAGACGATTTCCAATTTTTCTAGGGGTCCGGGAATTTTCTAAAGTCGATTTTTTCGTTTTTCGCGTTTTTCTCGGCTCCCGGGCCTCCTAGAGCAAAACGGGCCCGGATTTGGGATCACACGGTTTTTCGTCCCTATCTTTGGAAATATCACAGCTAAGACAATTTGGCTGGCGCCATTGGATTCGCAATACGATTTCCGATTTTTCTAGGGGTCCGGGAATTTTCTAAAGTCGATTTTTTCGTTTTTCGCGTTTTTCTGGGCTCCTATGCCTCCTAGGGCGAAAAGGGTCTGGTTTTGGAGCCCACCGTTTTACTTCCATATCTTTGGAAATATACTAGTCACCCGTCGAAGCGCATCAGTTCGATTCTTCGGCGCCTGCGCATTAGTCCGATGCCTCTGCGCGTGCTCGTCGGTTCGATTTCTCCGCACCTGCGCATCAGTGCGATTGCTCTCCGCCTGCGCATCAGTCCGGTTCTTCTGCACATGCGCATCAGTGCGACTCCCCTGCGCCTGAGCGTCAGTCCGAGCCTCCTGCTCCTGCGCATCAGTCCGAATCCTCTGCGCCTGCGCATCAATCGGATTTTTCTGCGCATGCCCATCAGTTCGATTGCTCTCCGCCTGCACATCAGTCCAACTCCTGTGGCTCCTAGAGCAAAAAAGGCCCGGATTTGGGATCACACCGTTTTCCGTCGATATCTTTGGAACTCTAATATCTAGGGTAATTTGTTCGGCGCTATTGGATTCGCGAGACGATTTCCGATTTTTCTAGGGGTCCGGGAATTTTCTAAAGTCGATTTTTTCGTTTTTTGCGTTTTTCTCGGCTCCTGGCCCTCCTATAGCAAAACGCGGCCGGATTTGGGATCACACCGTTTTCCCCCATATCTTTGGAAATATCACAGCTAGGACCATTTGGCTGGCGCCATTGGATTCGCGATACGATTTCCGATTTTTCTAGGGGTCCGGGAATTTTCTAAAGTCGATTTTTTCGTATTTCGCGTTTTTCTCGGCTCCTGGCCCTCCTAGAGCCCAACGGGCCCGGATTTGGGATCACACCGTTCTTCGCCCATAACTTGGGAAATATCATAGCTAGGGCAATTTGGCTGGCGCCATTGGATTCGTGAGACGATTTCCGATTTTTCTAGGGGTCCGCGAATTTTCCACAGTCGTTTTTTTCGTTTTTCGGCTCCTGGGCCTCTTAGAGCAAAACGGGCCCGGATTTGGGATCACACCGTTTTTCGTCCATATCTTTGGAAATATCATAGCTAGGACAATTTGGCTGGCACCACTGGATTCGTGAGAGGATTTCCGATTTTTCTAGGGGTCCGCGAATTGTCCACAGTCGTTTTTTTCGTTTTTCGCATTTTTCTCGGCTCCTGGGCCTCTTAGAGCTAAACGGGCCCTGATTTGGGATCACACCGTTTTTCGTCCATTTCTTTGGAACTATAATATCTAGGGTAATTTGTTCGGCGGCATTGGATTCGTGAGATGATTTCTGATTTTTCTAGGGGTCCGGGAATTGTCCACAGTCGATTTTTTCGTTTTTCGCATTTTTCTCGGCTCCTGGCCCTCCTAGAAGAAACCGGGCCCGGATTTGGGATCACACCGTTTTTTGTCCATATCTTTGGAAATATCATAGCTAGGATAATTTGGCTGGCGCCATTGGATTCGCTAGACGATTACCGATTTTTCTAGGGGTCCGGGAATTTTCTAAAGTCGATTTTGTCGATTTTCGCGTTTTTCTCGGCTCCTGGGCCTCCTAGAGCAAAACGGACCCGGATTTGGGATCACACCGTTTTTTGACCATATCTTTGGAAATATCATAGCTAGGACAATTTGACTGGCCTCATTGGATTCGTGAGACGATTTCCGATTTTTCTAGGGGTCCGGGACTTTTCTAAAGTCGATTCTTTCGTTTTTCGCGTTTTTCTCGGCTCCTGGGCCTCCGAGAGCAAAATGGGCCCGGATTTGGGATCACACCGTTTTTCGTCCATATCTTTGGAAATATCATAGCTAGGACAATTTGGCTGCCGCCATTGGATTCGTGAGACGATTTCCCATTTTTCTAGGGGTCCGGGAATTTTCTAAAGTCGATTTTTTCGATTTTCGCGTTTTTCTGGGCTCCTGGCCCTCCTAGAAGAAACCGGGCCCGGATTTGGGATCACACCGTTTTTTGTCCATATCTTTGGAAATATCATAGCTAGGATAATTTGGCTGGCCCCATTGGATTCGCGAGACGATTACCGATTTTTCTAGGGGTCCGGGAATTTTCTAAAGTCGATTTTTTCGATTTTCGCGTTTTTCTCGGCTCCTGGGCCTCCTAGAGCAAAACGGACCCGGATTTGGGATCACACCGTTTTTTGACCATATCTTTGGAAATATCATAGCTAGGACAATTTGACTGGCCTCATTGGATTCGTGAGACGATTTCCGATTTTTCTAGGGGTCCGCGAATTTTCCACAGTCGTTTTTTTCGTTTTTCGGCTCCTGGGCCTCTTAGAGCAAAACGGGTCCTGATTTGGGATCACACCGTTTTTAGCCCATATCTTTGGAAATATCATAGCGAGAACACTTTGGCTACCGCCATTGGATTCGTGAGACGATTTCCGATTTTTCTAGGGGTCCGGGAATTTTCTAAAGTCGATTTTTTCGTTTTTCGCGTTTTTCTCGGCTCCTGGGCCTCCTAGAGCAAAACGGGCCCGGATTTGGGATCACACCGTTTTTCGTCCATTTCTTTGGAACTATGATAGCTAGGATAATTTGGCTGGCGCCATTGGAATCGTGAGACGATTTCCGATTTTTCTAGGGGTCCGCGAATTGCCCACAGTAGATTTTTTCGTTTTGCGAAAATCACACCGTTTTTTGACCATATCTTTGGAAATATCATAGCTAGGACAATTTGACTGGCCTCATTGGATTCGTGAGACGATTTCCGATTTTTCTAGGGGTCCGGGAATTTTCTAAAGTCGATTTTTTCGTTTTTCGCGTTTTTCTCGGCTCCTGGGCCTCCTAGAGCAAAACGGGCCCGGATTTGGGATCACACCGTTTTTCGTCCCTATCTTTGGAAATATCATAGCTAGGGCAATTTGGCTGGCGCCATTGGATTCGTGAGACGATTTCCGATTTTTCTAGGGGTCCGCGAATTGTCCACAGTCGATTTTTTCGTTTTTCGCATTTTTCTCGGCTCCTGGCTCTCCTAGAGCAAAACGGGCCCGGATTTGGGATCACACCGTTTTTCGTCCATTTCTTTGGAACTATCATAGCTAGGATAATTTGGCTGGCGCCATTGGAATCGTGAGAGGATTTCCGATTTTTCTAGGGGTCCGCGAATTGTCCACAGTCGTTTTTTTCGTTTTTCGCATTTTTCTCGGCTCCTGGGCCTCTTAGAGCAAAACGGGCCCTGATTTGGGATCACACCGTTTTTAGCCCATATCTTTGGAAATATCATAGCGAGAACACTTTGGCCACCGCCATTGGATTCGTGAGACGATTTCCGATTTTTCTAAGGGTCCGGGACTTTTCTAAAGGCGATTTTTTCGTTTTTCGCGTTTTTCTCGGCTCCTGGGCCTCCTAGAGCAAAACGGGCCCGGATTTGGGATCACACGGTTTTTCGTCCCTATCTTTGGAAATATCACAGCTAGGACAATTTGGCTGGCGCCATTGGATTCGCAATACGATTTCCGATTTTTCTACGGGTCCGGGAATTTTCTAAAGTCGATTTGTTCGTTTTTCGCGTTTTTCTCGGCTCCTGGGCCTCCTAGAGCAAAACGGGCCCGGATTTGGGATCACACCGTTTTTCGTCCATATCTTTGGAAATATCATAGCTAGGACAATTTGGCTGGCGCCCTTGGATTCGTGAGAGGATTTCCGATGTTTCTAGGGGTCCGGGAATTTTCTAAAGTAGATTTTTTCGTTTTTTGCGTTTTTCTCTGCTCCTGGCCCTCCTAGAGGAAAACGGGCCCGGATTTGGGATCACACCGTTCTTCGCCCATATCTTTGGAAATATCATATCTAGGGTAATTTGTTCGGCGGCATTGGATTCGTGAGATGATTTCCGATTTTACTAGGGGTCCGGGAATTGTCCACAGTCGATTTTTTGGTTTTTCGCGTTTTTCTCGGCTCCTGGGCCTCCTAGAGCCAAACGGGCCTGGATTTGGGATCACACCGTTCTTCGCCCATATCTTTGGAAATATCATAGCTAGGGCAATTTGGCTGGCGCCATTGGATTCGTGAGACGATTTCCGATTTTTCTAGGGGTCCGCGAATTGTCCACAGTCGATTTTTTCGTTTTTCGCATTTTTCTCGGCTCCTGGCCCTCCTAGAGCAAAACGGGCCCGGATTTGGGATCACACCGTTTTTCGTCCATTTCTTTGGAACTATGATAGCTAGGATAATTTGGCTGGCGCCATTGGAATCGTGAGACGATTTCCGATTTTTCTAGGGGTCCGCGAATTGCCCACAGTAGATTTTTTCGTTTTGCGAAAATCACACCGTTTTTTGACCATATCTTTGGAAATATCATAGCTAGGACAATTTGACTGGCCTCATTGGATTCGTGAGACGATTTCCGATTTTTCTAGGGGTCCGGGAATTTTCTAAAGTCGATTTTTTCGTTTTTCGCGTTTTTCTCGGCTCCTGGGCCTCCTAGAGCAAAACGGGCCCGGATTTGGGATCACACCGTTTTTCGTCCATATCTTTGGAAATATCATAGCTAGGACAATTTGGCTGGCGCCATTGGATTCGCGAGACGATTACCGATTTTTCTAGGGGTCCGGGAATTTTCTAAAGTCGATTTTTTCGATTTTCGCGTTTTTCTCGGCTCCTGGCCCTCCTAGAGCAAAACGGGCCCGGATTTGGGATCACACGGTTTTTCGTCCCTATCTTTGGAAATATCATAGCTAGGGCAATTTGGCTGGCGCCATTGGATTCGTGAGACGATTTCCGATTTTTCTAGGGGTCCGCGAATTGTCCACAGTCGATTTTTTCGTTTTTCGCATTTTTCTCGGCTCCTGGCTCTCCTAGAGCAAAACGGGCCCGGATTTGGGATCACACCGTTTTTCGTCCATTTCTTTGGAACTATCATAGCTAGGATAATTTGGCTGGCGCCATTGGAATCGTGAGAGGATTTCCGATTTTTCTAGGGGTCCGCGAATTGTCCACAGTCGTTTTTTTCGTTTTTCGCATTTTTCTCGGCTCCTGGGCCTCTTAGAGCAAAACGGGCCCTGATTTGGGATCACACCGTTTTTAGCCCATATCTTTGGAAATATCATAGCGAGAACACTTTGGCCACCGCCATTGGATTCGTGAGACGATTTCCGATTTTTCTAAGGGTCCGGGACTTTTCTAAAGGCGATTTTTTCGTTTTTCGCGTTTTTCTCGGCTCCTGGGCCTCCTAGAGCAAAACGGGCCCGGATTTGGGATCACACGGTTTTTCGTCCCTATCTTTGGAAATATCACAGCTAGGACAATTTGGCTGGCGCCATTGGATTCGCAATACGATTTCCGATTTTTCTACGGGTCCGGGAATTTTCTAAAGTCGATTTGTTCGTTTTTCGCGTTTTTCTCGGCTCCTGGGCCTCCTAGAGCAAAACGGGCCCGGATTTGGGATCACACCGTTTTTCGTCCATATCTTTGGAATTATCATAGCTAGGACAATTTGGCTGGCGCCATTGGATTCGTGAGAGGATTTCTGATTTTTCTAGGGGTCCGGGAATTTTCTAAAGTCGATTTTTTGGTTTTTCGCGTTTTTCTCGGCTCCTGGGCCTCCTAGAGCCAAACGGGCCCGGATTTGGGATCACACCGTTCTTCGCCCATATCTTTGGAAATATCATAGCTAGGGCTATTTGGCTACCGCCATTGGATTCGTGAGACGATTTCCGATTTTTCTAAGGGTCCGGGACTTTTCTAAAGTCGATTTTTTCGTTTTTCGCGTTTTTCTCGGCTCCTGGGCCTCCTAGAGCAAAACGGGCCCGGATTTGGGATCACACCGTTTTACGTCCATATCTTCGGAAATATCATAGCTAGGACAATTTGGCTGGCGCCATTGGATTCGTGAGACGATTTCCAATTTTTCTAGGGGTCCGGGAATTTTCTAAAGTCGATTTTTTCGTCTTTCGCGTTTTTCTCGGCTCCCGGGCCTCCTAGAGCAAAACGGGCCCGGATTTGGGATCACACGGTTTTTCGTCCCTATCTTTGGAAATATCACAGCTAAGACAATTTGGCTGGCGCCATTGGATTCGCAATACGATTTCCGATTTTTCTAGGGGTCCGGGAATTTTCTAAAGTCGATTTTTTCGTTTTTCGCGTTTTTCTGGGCTCCTATGCCTCCTAGGGCGAAAAGGGTCTGGTTTTGGAGCCCACCGTTTTACTTCCATATCTTTGGAAATATACTAGTCACCCGTCGAAGCGCATCAGTTCGATTCTTCGGCGCCTGCGCATTAGTCCGATGCCTCTGCGCGTGCTCGTCGGTTCGATTTCTCCGCACCTGCGCATCAGTGCGATTGCTCTCCGCCTGCGCATCAGTCCGGTTCTTCTGCACATGCGCATCAGTGCGACTCCCCTGCGCCTGAGCGTCAGTCCGAGCCTCCTGCTCCTGCGCATCAGTCCGAATCCTCTGCGCCTGCGCATCAATCGGATTTTTCTGCGCATGCCCATCAGTTCGATTGCTCTCCGCCTGCACATCAGTCCAACTCCTGTGGCTCCTAGAGCAAAAAAGGCCCGGATTTGGGATCACACCGTTTTCCGTCGATATCTTTGGAACTCTAATATCTAGGGTAATTTGTTCGGCGCTATTGGATTCGCGAGACGATTTCCGATTTTTCTAGGGGTCCGGGAATTTTCTAAAGTCGATTTTTTCGTTTTTTGCGTTTTTCTCGGCTCCTGGCCCTCCTATAGCAAAACGCGGCCGGATTTGGGATCACACCGTTTTCCCCCATATCTTTGGAAATATCACAGCTAGGACCATTTGGCTTGCGCCATTGGATTCGCGATACGATTTCCGATTTTTCTAGGGGTCCGGGAATTTTCTAAAGTCGATTTTTTCGTATTTCGCGTTTTTCTCGGCTCCTGGCCCTCCTAGAGCCCAACGGGCCCGGATTTGGGATCACACCGTTCTTCGCCCATAACTTGGAAAATATCATAGCTAGGGCAATTTGGCTGGCGCCATTGGATTCGTGAGACGATTTCCGATTTTTCTAGGGGTCCGCGAATTTTCCACAGTCGTTTTTTTCGTTTTTCGGCTCCTGGGCCTCTTAGAGCAAAACGGGCCCGGATTTGGGATCACACCGTTTTTCGTCCATATCTTTGGAAATATCATAGCTAGGACAATTTGGCTGGCACCACTGGATTCGTGAGAGGATTTCCGATTTTTCTAGGGGTCCGCGAATTGTCCACAGTCGTTTTTTTCGTTTTTCGCATTTTTCTCGGCTCCTGGGCCTCTTAGAGCTAAACGGGCCCTGATTTGGGATCACACCGTTTTTCGTCCATTTCTTTGGAACTATAATATCTAGGGTAATTTGTTCGGCGGCATTGGATTCGTGAGATGATTTCTGATTTTTCTAGGGGTCCGGGAATTGTCCACAGTCGATTTTTTCGTTTTTCGCATTTTTCTCGGCTCCTGGCCCTCCTAGAAGAAACCGGGCCCGGATTTGGGATCACACCGTTTTTTGTCCATATCTTTGGAAATATCATAGCTAGGATAATTTGGCTGGCGCCATTGGATTCGCTAGACGATTACCGATTTTTCTAGGGGTCCGGGAATTTTCTAAAGTCGATTTTTTCGATTTTCGCGTTTTTCTCGGCTCCTGGGCCTCCTAGAGCAAAACGGACCCGGATTTGGGATCACACCGTTTTTTGACCATATCTTTGGAAATATCATAGCTAGGACAATTTGACTGGCCTCATTGGATTCGTGAGACGATTTCCGATTTTTCTAGGGGTCCGGGACTTTTCTAAAGTCGATTCTTTCGTTTTTCGCGTTTTTCTCGGCTCCTGGGCCTCCGAGAGCAAAATGGGCCCGGATTTGGGATCACACCGTTTTTCGTCCATATCTTTGGAAATATCATAGCTAGGACAATTTGGCTGCCGCCATTGGATTCGTGAGACGATTTCCCATTTTTCTAGGGGTCCGGGAATTTTCTAAAGTCGATTTTTTCGATTTTCGCGTTTTTCTGGGCTCCTGGCCCTCCTAGAAGAAACCGGGCCCGGATTTGGGATCACACCGTTTTTTGTCCATATCTTTGGAAATATCATAGCTAGGATAATTTGGCTGGCCCCATTGGATTCGCGAGACGATTACCGATTTTTCTAGGGGTCCGGGAATTTTCTAAAGTCGATTTTTTCGATTTTCGCGTTTTTCTCGGCTCCTGGGCCTCCTAGAGCAAAACGGACCCGGATTTGGGATCACACCGTTTTTTGACCATATCTTTGGAAATATCATAGCTAGGACAATTTGACTGGCCTCATTGGATTCGCGAGACGATTTCCGATTTTTCTAGGGGTCCGGGAATTTTCTAAAGTCGATTTTTTCGATTTTCGCGTTTTTCTCGGCTCCTGGGCCTCCTAGAGCAAAACGGACCCGGATTTGGGATCACACCGTTTTTTGACCATATCTTTGGAAATATCATAGCTAGGACAATTTGACTGGCCTCATTGGATTCGTGAGACGATTTCCGATTTTTCTAGGGGTCCGCGAATTTTCCACAGTCGTTTTTTTCGTTTTTCGGCTCCTGGGCCTCTTAGAGCAAAACGGGTCCTGATTTGGGATCACACCGTTTTTAGCCCATATCTTTGGAAATATCATAGCGAGAACACTTTGGCTACCGCCATTGGATTCGTGAGACGATTTCCGATTTTTCTAGGGGTCCGGGAATTTTCTAAAGTCGATTTTTTCGTTTTTCGCGTTTTTCTCGGCTCCTGGGCCTCCTAGAGCAAAACGGGCCCGGATTTGGGATCACACCGTTTTTCGTCCATATCTTTGGAAATATCATAGCTAGGACAATTTGGCTGGCGCCCTTGGATTCGTGAGAGGATTTCCGATGTTTCTAGGGGTCCGGGAATTTTCTAAAGTAGATTTTTTCGTTTTTTGCGTTTTTCTCTGCTCCTGGCCCTCCTAGAGGAAAACGGGCCCGGATTTGGGATCACACCGTTCTTCGCCCATATCTTTGGAAATATCATATCTAGGGTAATTTGTTCGGCGGCATTGGATTCGTGAGATGATTTCCGATTTTACTAGGGGTCCGGGAATTGTCCACAGTCGATTTTTTGGTTTTTCGCGTTTTTCTCGGCTCCTGGGCCTCCTAGAGCCAAACGGGCCTGGATTTGGGATCACACCGTTCTTCGCCCATATCTTTGGAAATATCATAGCTAGGGCAATTTGGCTGGCGCCATTGGATTCGTGAGACGATTTCCGATTTTTCTAGGGGTCCGCGAATTGTCCACAGTCGATTTTTTCGTTTTTCGCATTTTTCTCGGCTCCTGGCCCTCCTAGAGCAAAACGGGCCCGGATTTGGGATCACACCGTTTTTCGTCCATTTCTTTGGAACTATGATAGCTAGGATAATTTGGCTGGCGCCATTGGAATCGTGAGACGATTTCCGATTTTTCTAGGGGTCCGCGAATTGCCCACAGTAGATTTTTTCGTTTTGCGAAAATCACAGCGTTTTTTGACCATATCTTTGGAAATATCATAGCTAGGACAATTTGACTGGCCTCATTGGATTCGTGAGACGATTTCCGATTTTTCTAGGGGTCCGGGAATTTTCTAAAGTCGATTTTTTCGTTTTTCGCGTTTTTCTCGGCTCCTGGGCCTCCTAGAGCAAAACGGGCCCGGATTTGGGATCACACCGTTTTTCGTCCATATCTTTGGAAATATCATAGCTAGGACAATTTGGCTGGCGCCATTGGATTCGCGAGACGATTACCGATTTTTCTAGGGGTCCGGGAATTTTCTAAAGTCGATTTTTTCGATTTTCGCGTTTTTCTCGGCTCCTGGCCCTCCTAGAGCAAAACGGGCCCGGATTTGGGATCACACGGTTTTTCGTCCCTATCTTTGGAAATATCATAGCTAGGGCAATTTGGCTGGCGCCATTGGATTCGTGAGACGATTTCCGATTTTTCTAGGGGTCCGCGAATTGTCCACAGTCGATTTTTTCGTTTTTCGCATTTTTCTCGGCTCCTGGCTCTCCTAGAGCAAAACGGGCCCGGATTTGGGATCACACCGTTTTTCGTCCATTTCTTTGGAACTATCATAGCTAGGATAATTTGGCTGGCGCCATTGGAATCGTGAGACGATTTCCGATTTTTCTAGGGGTCCGCGAATTGCCCACAGTAGATTTTTTCGTTTTGCGAAAATCACACCGTTTTTTGACCATATCTTTGGAAATATCATAGCTAGAACACTTTGGCTAGCGTCATTGGAATCGTGAGACGATTTCCGATTTTTCTAGGGGTCCGCGAATTGCCCACAGTACATTTTTTCGTTTTGCGCGTTTTTCTCGGCTCCTGGCCCTCCTAGAGCAAAACGGGCCCGGATTTGGGATCACACCGTTTTTCGTCCACATCTTTGGAACTATAATATCTAGGGTAATTTGTTCGGCGGCATTGGATTCGTGAGATGATTTCTGATTTTTCTAGGGGTCCGGGAATTGTCCACAGTCGATTTTTTCGTTTTTCGCATTTTTCTCGGCTCCTGGCCCTCCTAGAAGAAACCGGGCCCGGATTTGGGATCACACCGTTTTTTGTCCATATCTTTGGAAATATCATAGCTAGGATAATTTGGCTGGCGCCATTGGATTCGCTAGACGATTACCGATTTTTCTAGGGGTCCGGGAATTTTCTAAAGTCGATTTTTTCGATTTTCGCGTTTTTCTCGGCTCCTGGGCCTCCTAGAGCAAAACGGACCCGGATTTGGGATCACACCGTTTTTTGACCATATCTTTGGAAATATCATAGCTAGGACAATTTGACTGGCCTCATTGGATTCGTGAGACGATTTCCGATTTTTCTAGGGGTCCGGGACTTTCCTAAAGTCGATTCTTCCGTTTTTCGCGTTTTTCTCGGCTCCTGGGCCTCCGAGAGCAAAATGGGCCCGGATTTGGGATCACACCGTTTTTCGTCCATATCTTTGGAAATATCATAGCTAGGACAATTTGGCTGCCGCCATTGGATTCGTGAGACGATTTCCGATTTTTCTAGGGGTCCGGGACTTTTCTAAAGTCGATTCTTTCGTATTTCGCGTTTTTCTCGGCTCCTGGGCCTCCTAGAGCCCTACGGGCCCGGATTTGGGATCACACCGTTCTTCGCCCATAACTTTGGAAATATCATAGCTAGGGCAATTTGGCTGGCGCCATTGGATTCGTGAGACGATTTCCGATTTTTCTAGGGGTCCGCGAATTTTCCACAGTCGTTTTTTTCGTTTTTCGGCTCCTGGGCCTCTTAGAGCAAAACGGGCCCTGATTTGGGATCACACCGTTTTTAGCCCATATCTTTGGAAATATCATAGCGAGAACACTTTGGCTACCGCCATTGGATTCGTGAGACGATTTCCGATTTTTCTAAGGGTCCGGGACTTTTCTAAAGTCGATTTTTTCGTTTTTCGCGTTTTTCTCGGCTCCTGGGCCTCCTAGAGCAAAACGGGCCCGGATTTGGGATCACACGGTTTTTCGTCCCTATCTTTGGAAATATCACAGCTAGGACAATTTGGCTGGCGCCATTGGATTCGCAATACGATTTCCGATTTTTCTAGGGGTCCGGGAATTTTCTAAAGTCGATTTTTTCGTTTTTCGCGTTTTTCTCGGCTCCTGGGCCTCCTAGAGCAAAACGGGCCCGGATTTGGGATCACACCGTTTTTCGTCCATATCTTTGGAAATATCATAGCTAGGACAATTTGGCTGGCGCCCTTGGATTCGTGAGAGGATTTCCGATGTTTCTAGGGGTCCGGGAATTTTCTAAAGTAGATTTTTTCGTTTTTTGCGTTTTTCTCTGCTCCTGGCCCTCCTAGAGGAAAACGGGCCCGGATTTGGGATCACACGGTTTTTCGTCCCTATCTTTGGAAATATCACAGCTAGGACAATTTGGCTGGCGCCATTGGATTCGCAATACGATTTCCGATTTTTCTAGGGGTCCGGGAATTTTCTAAAGTCGATTTTTTCGTTTTTCGCGTTTTTCTCGGCTCCTGGGCCTCCTAGAGCAAAACGGGCCCGGATTTGGGATCACACCGTTTTTCGTCCATATCTTTGGAAATATCATAGCTAGGACAATTTGGCTGGCGCCATTGGATTCGCAATACGATTTCCGATTTTTCTAGGGGTCCGGGAATTTTCTAAAGTCGATTTTTTCGTTTTTCGCGTTTTTCTCGGCTCCTGGGCCTCCTAGAGCAAAACGGGCCCGGATTTGCGATCACACCGTTTTTCGTCCATATCTTTGGAAATATCATAGCTAGGACAATTTGGCTGGCACCATTGGATTCGTGAGAGGATTTCCGATTTTTCTAGGGGTCCGCGAATTGTCCACAGTCGTTTTTTTCGTTTTTCGCATTTTTCTCGGCTCCTGGGCCTCTTAGAGCAAATCGGGCCCTGATTTGGGATCACACCGTTTTTAGCCCATATCTTTGGAAATATCATAGCGAGAACACTTTGGCCACCGCCATTGGATTCGTGAGACGATTTCCGATTTTTCTAAGGGTCCGGGACTTTTCTAAAGGCAATTTTTTCGTTTTTCGCGTTTTTCTCGGCTCCTGGGCCTCCTAGAGCAAAACGGGCCCGGATTTGGGATCACACGGTTTTTCGTCCCTATCTTTGGAAATATCACAGCTAGGACAATTTGGCTGGCGCCATTGGATTCGCAATACGATTTCCGATTTTTCTACGGGTCCGGGAATTTTCTAAAGTCGATTTGTTCGTTTTTCGCGTTTTTCTCGGCTCCTGGGCCTCCTAGAGCAAAACGGGCCCGGATTTGGGATCACCCCTTTTTTCGTCCATATCTTTGGAAATATCATAGCTAGGACAATTTGGCTGGCGCCATTGGATTCGTGAGAGGATTTCTGATTTTTCTAGGGGTCCGGGAATTTTCTAAAGTCGATTTTTTGGTTTTTCGCGTTTTTCTCGGCTCCTGGGCCTCCTAGAGCCAAACGGGCCCGGATTTGGGATCACACCGTTCTTCGCCCATATCTTTGGAAATATCATAGCTAGGGCTATTTGGCTACCGCCATTGGATTCGTGAGACGATTTCCGATTTTTCTAAGGGTCCGGGACTTTTCTAAAGTCGATTTTTTCGTTTTTCGCGTTTTTCTCGGCTCCCGGGCCTCCTAGAGCAAAACGGGCCCGGATTTGGGATCACACGGTTTTTCGTCCCTATCTTTGGAAATATCACAGCTAAGACAATTTGGCTGGCGCCATTGGATTCGCAATACGATTTCCGATTTTTCTAGGGGTCCGGGAATTTTCTAAAGTCGATTTTTTCGTTTTTCGCGTTTTTCTGGGCTCCTATGCCTCCTAGGGCGAAAAGGGTCTGGTTTTGGAGCCCACCGTTTTACTTCCATATCTTTGGAAATATACTAGTCACCCGTCGAAGCGCATCAGTTCGATTCTTCGGCGCCTGCGCATTAGTCCGATGCCTCTGCGCGTGCTCGTCGGTTCGATTTCTCCGCACCTGCGCATCAGTGCGATTGCTCTCCGCCTGCGCATCAGTCCGGTTCTTCTGCACATGCGCATCAGTGCGACTCCCCTGCGCCTGAGCGTCAGTCCGAGCCTCCTGCTCCTGCGCATCAGTCCGAATCCTCTGCGCCTGCGCATCAATCGGATTTTTCTGCGCATGCCCATCAGTTCGATTGCTCTCCGCCTGCACATCAGTCCAACTCCTGTGGCTCCTAGAGCAAAAAAGGCCCGGATTTGGGATCACACCGTTTTCCGTCGATATCTTTGGAACTATAATATCTAGGGTAATTTGTTCGGCGCTATTGGATTCGCGAGACGATTTCCGATTTTTCTAGGGGTCCGGGAATTTTCTAAAGTCGATTTTTTCGTTTTGTGCGTTTTTCTCGGCTCCTGGCCCTCCTAGAGCCCAACGGGCCCGGATTTGGGATCACACCGTTCTTCGCCCATAACTTGGGAAATATCATAGCTAGGGCAATTTGGCTGGCGCCATTGGATTCGTGAGACGATTTCCGATTTTTCTAGGGGTCCGCGAATTTTCCACAGTCGTTTTTTTCGTTTTTCGGCTCCTGGGCCTCTTAGAGCAAAACGGGCCCGGATTTGGGATCACACCGTTTTTCGTCCATATCTTTGGAAATATCATAGCTAGGACAATTTGGCTGGCACCACTGGATTCGTGAGAGGATTTCCGATTTTTCTAGGGGTCCGCGAATTGTCCACAGTCGTTTTTTTCGTTTTTCGCATTTTTCTCGGCTCCTGGGCCTCTTAGAGCTAAACGGGCCCTGATTTGGGATCACACCGTTTTTAGCCCATATCTTTGGAAATATCATAGCGAGAACACTTTGGCTACCGCCATTGGATTCGTGAGACGATTTCCGATTTTTCTAAGGGTCCGGGACTTTTCTAAAGTCGATTTTTTCGTTTTTTGCGTTTTTCTCGGCTCCTGGCCCTCCTATAGCAAAACGCGGCCGGATTTGGGATCACACCGTTTTCCGTCGATATCTTTGGAACTATAATATCTAGGGTAATTTGTTCGGCGCTATTGGATTCGCGAGACGATTTCCGATTTTTCTAGGGGTCCGGGAATTTTCTAAAGTCGATTTTTTCGTTTTTTGCGTTTTTCTCGGCTCCTGGCCCTCCTATAGCAAAACGCGGCCGGATTTGGGATCACACCGTTTTCCCCCATATCTTTGGAAATATCACAGCTAGGACCATTTGGCTGGCGCCATTGGATTCGCGATACGATTTCCGATTTTTCTAGGGGTCCGGGAATTTTCTAAAGTCGATTTTTTCGTATTTCGCGTTTTTCTCGGCTCCTGGCCCTCCTAGAGCCCAACGGGCCCGGATTTGGGATCACACCGTTCTTCGCCCATAACTTGGGAAATATCATAGCTAGGGCAATTTGGCTGGCGCCATTGGATTCGTGAGACGATTTCCGATTTTTCTAGGGGTCCGCGAATTTTCCACAGTCGTTTTTTTCGTTTTTCGGCTCCTGGGCCTCTTAGAGCAAAACGGGCCCGGATTTGGGATCACACCGTTTTTCGTCCATATCTTTGGAAATATCATAGCTAGGACAATTTGGCTGGCACCACTGGATTCGTGAGAGGATTTCCGATTTTTCTAGGGGTCCGCGAATTGTCCACAGTCGTTTTTTTCGTTTTTCGCATTTTTCTCGGCTCCTGGGCCTCTTAGAGCTAAACGGGCCCTGATTTGGGATCACACCGTTTTTAGCCCATATCTTTGGAAATATCATAGCGAGAACACTTTGGCTACCGCCATTGGATTCGTGAGACGATTTCCGATTTTTCTAAGGGTCCGGGACTTTTCTAAAGTCGATTTTTTCGTTTTTCGCGTTTTTCTCGGCTCCTGGGCCTCCTAGAGCAAAACGGGCCCGGATTTGGGATCACACGGTTTTTCGTCCCTATCTTTGGAAATATCACAGCTAGGACAATTTGGCTGGCGCCATTGGATTCGCAATACGATTTCCGATTTTTCTAGGGGTCCGGGAATTTTCTAAAGTCGATTTTTTCGTTTTTCGCGTTTTTCTCGGCTCCTGGGCCTCCTAGAGCAAAACGGGCCCGGATTTGGGATCACACCATTTTTCGTCCATATCTTTGGAAATATCATAGCTAGGACAATTTGGCTGGCGCCCTTGGATTCGTGAGAGGATTTCCGATGTTTCTAGGGGTCCGGGAATTTTCTAAAGTAGATTTTTTCGTTTTTTGCGTTTTTCTCTGCTCCTGGCCCTCCTAGAGGAAAACGGGCCCGGATTTGGGATCACACGGTTTTTCGTCCCTATCTTTGGAAATATCACAGCTAGGACAATTTGGCTGGCGCCATTGGATTCGCAATACGATTTCCGATTTTTCTAGGGGTCCGGGAATTTTCTAAAGTCGATTTTTTCGTTTTTCGCGTTTTTCTCGGCTCCTGGGCCTCCTAGAGCAAAACGGGCCCGGATTTGGGATCACACCGTTTTTCGTCCATATCTTTGGAAATATCATAGCTAGGACAATTTGGCTGGCGCCATTGGATTCGCAATACGATTTCCGATTTTTCTAGGGGTCCGGGAATTTTCTAAAGTCGATTTTTTCGTTTTTCGCGTTTTTCTCGGCTCCTGGGCCTCCTAGAGCAAAACGGGCCCGGATTTGGGATCACACCGTTTTTCGTCCATATCTTTGGAAATATCATAGCTAGGACAATTTGGCTGGCACCATTGGATTCGTGAGAGGATTTCCGATTTTTCTAGGGGTCCGCGAATTGTCCACAGTCGTTTTTTTCGTTTTTCGCATTTTTCTCGGCTCCTGGGCCTCTTAGAGCAAAACGGGCCCTGATTTGGGATCACACCGTTTTTAGCCCATATCTTTGGAAATATCATAGCGAGAACACTTTGGCCACCGCCATTGGATTCGTGAGACGATTTCCGATTTTTCTAAGGGTCCGGGACTTTTCTAAAGGCGATTTTTTCGTTTTTCGCGTTTTTCTCGGCTCCTGGGCCTCCTAGAGCAAAACGGGCCCGGATTTGGGATCACACGGTTTTTCGTCCCTATCTTTGGAAATATCACAGCTAGGACAATTTGGCTGGCGCCATTGGATTCGCAATACGATTTCCGATTTTTCTACGGGTCCGGGAATTTTCTAAAGTCGATTTGTTCGTTTTTCGCGTTTTTCTCGGCTCCTGGGCCTCCTAGAGCAAAACGGGCCCGGATTTGGGATCACACCGTTTTTCGTCCATATCTTTGGAAATATCATAGCTAGGACAATTTGGCTGGCGCCATTGGATTCGTGAGAGGATTTCTGATTTTTCTAGGGGTCCGGGAATTTTCTAAAGTCGATTTTTTGGTTTTTCGCGTTTTTCTCGGCTCCTGGGCCTCCTAGAGCCAAACGGGCCCGGATTTGGGATCGCACCGTTCTTCGCCCATATCTTTGGAAATATCATAGCTAGGGCTATTTGGCTACCGCCATTGGATTCGTGAGACGATTTCCGATTTTTCTAAGGGTCCGGGACTTTTCTAAAGTCGATTTTTTCGTTTTTCGCGTTTTTCTCGGCTCCTGGGCCTCCTAGAGCAAAACGGGCCCGGATTTGGGATCACACCGTTTTACGTCCATATCTTCGGAAATATCATAGCTAGGACAATTTGGCTGGCGCCATTGGATTCGTGAGACGATTTCCAATTTTTCTAGGGGTCCGGGAATTTTCTAAAGTCGATTTTTTCGTTTTTCGCGTTTTTCTCGGCTCCCGGGCCTCCTAGAGCAAAACGGGCCCGGATTTGGGATCACACGGTTTTTCGTCCCTATCTTTGGAAATATCACAGCTAAGACAATTTGGCTGGCGCCATTGGATTCGCAATACGATTTCCGATTTTTCTAGGGGTCCGGGAATTTTCTAAAGTCGATTTTTTCGTTTTTCGCGTTTTTCTGGGCTCCTATGCCTCCTAGGGCGAAAAGGGTCTGGTTTTGGAGCCCACCGTTTTACTTCCATATCTTTGGAAATATACTAGTCACCCGTCGAAGCGCATCAGTTCGATTCTTCGGCGCCTGCGCATTAGTCCGATGCCTCTGCGCGTGCTCGTCGGTTCGATTTCTCCGCACCTGCGCATCAGTGCGATTGCTCTCCGCCTGCGCATCAGTCCGGTTCTTCTGCACATGCGCATCAGTGCGACTCCCCTGCGCCTGAGCGTCAGTCCGAGCCTCCTGCTCCTGCGCATCAGTCCGAATCCTCTGCGCCTGCGCATCAATCGGATTTTTCTGCGCATGCCCATCAGTTCGATTGCTCTCCGCCTGCACATCAGTCCAACTCCTGTGGCTCCTAGAGCAAAAAAGGCCCGGATTTGGGATCACACCGTTTTCCGTCGATATCTTTGGAACTATAATATCTAGGGTAATTTGTTCGGCGCTATTGGATTCGCGAGACGATTTCCGATTTTTCTAGGGGTCCGGGAATTTTCTAAAGTCGATTTGTTCGTTTTTTGCGTTTTTCTCGGCTCCTGGCCCTCCTATAGCAAAACGCGGCCGGATTTGGGATCACACCGTTTTCCCCCATATCTTTGGAAATATCACAGCTAGGACCATTTGGCTGGCGCCATTGGATTCGCGATACGATTTCCGATTTTTCTAGGGGTCCGGGAATTTTCTAAAGTCGATTTTTTCGTATTTCGCGTTTTTCTCGGCTCCTGGCCCTCCTAGAGCCCAACGGGCCCGGATTTGGGATCACACCGTTCTTCGCCCATAACTTGGGAAATATCATAGCTAGGGCAATTTGGCTGGCGCCATTGGATTCGTGAGACGATTTCCGATTTTTCTAGGGGTCCGGGAATTTTCTAAAGTCGATTTTTTCGTTTTTCGCGTTTTTCTCGGCTCCTGGGCCTCCTAGAGCAAAACGGGCCCGGATTTGGGATCACACCGTTTTTCGTCCATATCTTTGGAAATATCATAGCTAGGACAATTTGGCTGGCACCATTGGATTCGTGAGAGGATTTCCGATTTTTCTAGGGGTCCGCGAATTGTCCACAGTCGTTTTTTTCGTTTTTCGCATTTTTCTCGGCTCCTGGGCCTCTTAGAGCAAAACGGGCCCTGATTTGGGATCACACCGTTTTTAGCCCATATCTTTGGAAATATCATAGCGAGAACACTTTGGCCACCGCCATTGGATTCGTGAGACGATTTCCGATTTTTCTAAGGGTCCGGGACTTTTCTAAAGGCGATTTTTTCGTTTTTCGCGTTTTTCTCGGCTCCTGGGCCTCCTAGAGCAAAACGGGCCCGGATTTGGGATCACACGGTTTTTCGTCCCTATCTTTGGAAATATCACAGCTAGGACAATTTGGCTGGCGCCATTGGATTCGCAATACGATTTCCGATTTTTCTACGGGTCCGGGAATTTTCTAAAGTCGATTTGTTCGTTTTTCGCGTTTTTCTCGGCTCCTGGGCCTCCTAGAGCAAAACGGGCCCGGATTTGGGATCACACCGTTTTTCGTCCATATCTTTGGAAATATCATAGCTAGGACAATTTGGCTGGCGCCATTGGATTCGTGAGAGGATTTCTGATTTTTCTAGGGGTCCGGGAATTTTCTAAAGTCGATTTTTTGGTTTTTCGCGTTTTTCTCGGCTCCTGGGCCTCCTAGAGCCAAACGGGCCCGGATTTGGGATCGCACCGTTCTTCGCCCATATCTTTGGAAATATCATAGCTAGGGCTATTTGGCTACCGCCATTGGATTCGTGAGACGATTTCCGATTTTTCTAAGGGTCCGGGACTTTTCTAAAGTCGATTTTTTCGTTTTTCGCGTTTTTCTCGGCTCCTGGGCCTCCTAGAGCAAAACGGGCCCGGATTTGGGATCACACCGTTTTACGTCCATATCTTCGGAAATATCATAGCTAGGACAATTTGGCTGGCGCCATTGGATTCGTGAGACGATTTCCAATTTTTCTAGGGGTCCGGGAATTTTCTAAAGTCGATTTTTTCGTTTTTCGCGTTTTTCTCGGCTCCCGGGCCTCCTAGAGCAAAACGGGCCCGGATTTGGGATCACACGGTTTTTCGTCCCTATCTTTGGAAATATCACAGCTAAGACAATTTGGCTGGCGCCATTGGATTCGCAATACGATTTCCGATTTTTCTAGGGGTCCGGGAATTTTCTAAAGTCGATTTTTTCGTTTTTCGCGTTTTTCTGGGCTCCTATGCCCCCCAGGGCGAAAAGGGTCTGGTTTTGGAGCCCACCGTTTTACTTCCATATCTTTGGAAATATACTAGTCACCCGTCGAAGCGCATCAGTTCGATTCTTCGGCGCCTGCGCATTAGTCCGATGCCTCTGCGCGTGCTCGTCGGTTCGATTTCTCCGCACCTGCGCATCAGTGCGATTGCTCTCCGCCTGCGCATCAGTCCGGTTCTTCTGCACATGCGCATCAGTGCGACTCCCCTGCGCCTGAGCGTCAGTCCGAGCCTCCTGCTCCTGCGCATCAGTCCGAATCCTCTGCGCCTGCGCATCAATCGGATTTTTCTGCGCATGCCCATCAGTTCGATTGCTCTCCGCCTGCACATCAGTCCAACTCCTGTGGCTCCTAGAGCAAAAAAGGCCCGGATTTGGGATCACACCGTTTTCCGTCGATATCTTTGGAACTATAATATCTAGGGTAATTTGTTCGGCGCTATTGGATTCGCGAGACGATTTCCGATTTTTCTAGGGGTCCGGGAATTTTCTAAAGTCGATTTTTTCGTTTTTTGCGTTTTTCTCGGCTCCTGGCCCTCCTATAGCAAAACGCGGCCGGATTTGGGATCACACCGTTTTCCCCCATATCTTTGGAAATATCACAGCTAGGACCATTTGGCTGGCGCCATTGGATTCGCGATACGATTTCCGATTTTTCTAGGGGTCCGGGAATTTTCTAAAGTCGATTTTTTCGTATTTCGCGTTTTTCTCGGCTCCTGGCCCTCCTAGAGCCCAACGGGCCCGGATTTGGGATCACACCGTTCTTCGCCCATAACTTGGGAAATATCATAGCTAGGGCAATTTGGCTGGCGCCATTGGATTCGTGAGACGATTTCCGATTTTTCTAGGGGTCCGCGAATTTTCCACAGTCGTTTTTTTCGTTTTTCGGCTCCTGGGCCTCTTAGAGCAAAACGGGCCCGGATTTGGGATCACACCGTTTTTCGTCCATATCTTTGGAAATATCATAGCTAGGACAATTTGGCTGGCACCACTGGATTCGTGAGAGGATTTCCGATTTTTCTAGGGGTCCGCGAATTGTCCACAGTCGTTTTTTTCGTTTTTCGCATTTTTCTCGGCTCCTGGGCCTCTTAGAGCTAAACGGGCCCTGATTTGGGATCACACCGTTTTTAGCCCATATCTTTGGAAATATCATAGCGAGAACACTTTGGCTACCGCCATTGGATTCGTGAGACGATTTCCGATTTTTCTAAGGGTCCGGGACTTTTCTAAAGTCGATTTTTTCGTTTTTTGCGTTTTTCTCGGCTCCTGGCCCTCCTATAGCAAAACGCGGCCGGATTTGGGATCACACCGTTTTCCGTCGATATCTTTGGAACTATAATATCTAGGGTAATTTGTTCGGCGCTATTGGATTCGCGAGACGATTTCCGATTTTTCTAGGGGTCCGGGAATTTTCTAAAGTCGATTTTTTCGTTTTTTGCGTTTTTCTCGGCTCCTGGCCCTCCTATAGCAAAACGCGGCCGGATTTGGGATCACACCGTTTTCCCCCATATCTTTGGAAATATCACAGCTAGGACCATTTGGCTGGCGCCATTGGATTCGCGATACGATTTCCGATTTTTCTAGGGGTCCGGGAATTTTCTAAAGTCGATTTTTTCGTATTTCGCGTTTTTCTCGGCTCCTGGCCCTCCTAGAGCCCAACGGGCCCGGATTTGGGATCACACCGTTCTTCGCCCATAACTTGGGAAATATCATAGCTAGGGCAATTTGGCTGGCGCCATTGGATTCGTGAGACGATTTCCGATTTTTCTAGGGGTCCGCGAATTTTCCACAGTCGTTTTTTTCGTTTTTCGGCTCCTGGGCCTCTTAGAGCAAAACGGGCCCGGATTTGGGATCACACCGTTTTTCGTCCATATCTTTGGAAATATCATAGCTAGGACAATTTGGCTGGCACCACTGGATTCGTGAGAGGATTTCCGATTTTTCTAGGGGTCCGCGAATTGTCCACAGTCGTTTTTTTCGTTTTTCGCATTTTTCTCGGCTCCTGGGCCTCTTAGAGCTAAACGGGCCCTGATTTGGGATCACACCGTTTTTAGCCCATATCTTTGGAAATATCATAGCGAGAACACTTTGGCTACCGCCATTGGATTCGTGAGACGATTTCCGATTTTTCTAAGGGTCCGGGACTTTTCTAAAGTCGATTTTTTCGTTTTTCGCGTTTTTCTCGGCTCCTGGGCCTCCTAGAGCAAAACGGGCCCGGATTTGGGATCACACGGTTTTTCGTCCCTATCTTTGGAAATATCACAGCTAGGACAATTTGGCTGGCGCCATTGGATTCGCAATACGATTTCCGATTTTTCTAGGGGTCCGGGAATTTTCTAAAGTCGATTTTTTCGTTTTTCGCGTTTTTCTCGGCTCCTGGGCCTCCTAGAGCAAAACGGGCCCGGATTTGGGATCACACCATTTTTCGTCCATATCTTTGGAAATATCATAGCTAGGACAATTTGGCTGGCGCCCTTGGATTCGTGAGAGGATTTCCGATGTTTCTAGGGGTCCGGGAATTTTCTAAAGTAGATTTTTTCGTTTTTTGCGTTTTTCTCTGCTCCTGGCCCTCCTAGAGGAAAACGGGCCCGGATTTGGGATCACACGGTTTTTCGTCCCTATCTTTGGAAATATCACAGCTAGGACAATTTGGCTGGCGCCATTGGATTCGCAATACGATTTCCGATTTTTCTAGGGGTCCGGGAATTTTCTAAAGTCGATTTTTTCGTTTTTCGCGTTTTTCTCGGCTCCTGGGCCTCCTAGAGCAAAACGGGCCCGGATTTGGGATCACACCGTTTTTCGTCCATATCTTTGGAAATATCATAGCTAGGACAATTTGGCTGGCGCCATTGGATTCGCAATACGATTTCCGATTTTTCTAGGGGTCCGGGAATTTTCTAAAGTCGATTTTTTCGTTTTTCGCGTTTTTCTGGGCTCCTATGCCCCCCAGGGCGAAAAGGGTCTGGTTTTGGAGCCCACCGTTTTACTTCCATATCTTTGGAAATATACTAGTCACCCGTCGAAGCGCATCAGTTCGATTCTTCGGCGCCTGCGCATTAGTCCGATGCCTCTGCGCGTGCTCGTCGGTTCGATTTCTCCGCACCTGCGCATCAGTGCGATTGCTCTCCGCCTGCGCATCAGTCCGGTTCTTCTGCACATGCGCATCAGTGCGACTCCCCTGCGCCTGAGCGTCAGTCCGAGCCTCCTGCTCCTGCGCATCAGTCCGAATCCTCTGCGCCTGCGCATCAATCGGATTTTTCTGCGCATGCCCATCAGTTCGATTGCTCTCCGCCTGCACATCAGTCCAACTCCTGTGGCTCCTAGAGCAAAAAAGGCCCGGATTTGGGATCACACCGTTTTCCGTCGATATCTTTGGAACTATAATATCTAGGGTAATTTGTTCGGCGCTATTGGATTCGCGAGACGATTTCCGATTTTTCTAGGGGTCCGGGAATTTTCTAAAGTCGATTTTTTCGTTTTTTGCGTTTTTCTCGGCTCCTGGCCCTCCTATAGCAAAACGCGGCCGGATTTGGGATCACACCGTTTTCCCCCATATCTTTGGAAATATCACAGCTAGGACCATTTGGCTGGCGCCATTGGATTCGCGATACGATTTCCGATTTTTCTAGGGGTCCGGGAATTTTCTAAAGTCGATTTTTTCGTATTTCGCGTTTTTCTCGGCTCCTGGCCCTCCTAGAGCCCAACGGGCCCGGATTTGGGATCACACCGTTCTTCGCCCATAACTTGGGAAATATCATAGCTAGGGCAATTTGGCTGGCGCCATTGGATTCGTGAGACGATTTCCGATTTTTCTAGGGGTCCGCGAATTTTCCACAGTCGTTTTTTTCGTTTTTCGGCTCCTGGGCCTCTTAGAGCAAAACGGGCCCGGATTTGGGATCACACCGTTTTTCGTCCATATCTTTGGAAATATCATAGCTAGGACAATTTGGCTGGCACCACTGGATTCGTGAGAGGATTTCCGATTTTTCTAGGGGTCCGCGAATTGTCCACAGTCGTTTTTTTCGTTTTTCGCATTTTTCTCGGCTCCTGGGCCTCTTAGAGCTAAACGGGCCCTGATTTGGGATCACACCGTTTTTAGCCCATATCTTTGGAAATATCATAGCGAGAACACTTTGGCTACCGCCATTGGATTCGTGAGACGATTTCCGATTTTTCTAAGGGTCCGGGACTTTTCTAAAGTCGATTTTTTCGTTTTTTGCGTTTTTCTCGGCTCCTGGCCCTCCTATAGCAAAACGCGGCCGGATTTGGGATCACACCGTTTTCCGTCGATATCTTTGGAACTATAATATCTAGGGTAATTTGTTCGGCGCTATTGGATTCGCGAGACGATTTCCGATTTTTCTAGGGGTCCGGGAATTTTCTAAAGTCGATTTTTTCGTTTTTTGCGTTTTTCTCGGCTCCTGGCCCTCCTATAGCAAAACGCGGCCGGATTTGGGATCACACCGTTTTCCCCCATATCTTTGGAAATATCACAGCTAGGACCATTTGGCTGGCGCCATTGGATTCGCGATACGATTTCCGATTTTTCTAGGGGTCCGGGAATTTTCTAAAGTCGATTTTTTCGTATTTCGCGTTTTTCTCGGCTCCTGGCCCTCCTAGAGCCCAACGGGCCCGGATTTGGGATCACACCGTTCTTCGCCCATAACTTGGGAAATATCATAGCTAGGGCAATTTGGCTGGCGCCATTGGATTCGTGAGACGATTTCCGATTTTTCTAGGGGTCCGCGAATTTTCCACAGTCGTTTTTTTCGTTTTTCGGCTCCTGGGCCTCTTAGAGCAAAACGGGCCCGGATTTGGGATCACACCGTTTTTCGTCCATATCTTTGGAAATATCATAGCTAGGACAATTTGGCTGGCACCACTGGATTCGTGAGAGGATTTCCGATTTTTCTAGGGGTCCGCGAATTGTCCACAGTCGTTTTTTTCGTTTTTCGCATTTTTCTCGGCTCCTGGGCCTCTTAGAGCTAAACGGGCCCTGATTTGGGATCACACCGTTTTTAGCCCATATCTTTGGAAATATCATAGCGAGAACACTTTGGCTACCGCCATTGGATTCGTGAGACGATTTCCGATTTTTCTAAGGGTCCGGGACTTTTCTAAAGTCGATTTTTTCGTTTTTCGCGTTTTTCTCGGCTCCTGGGCCTCCTAGAGCAAAACGGGCCCGGATTTGGGATCACACGGTTTTTCGTCCCTATCTTTGGAAATATCACAGCTAGGACAATTTGGCTGGCGCCATTGGATTCGCAATACGATTTCCGATTTTTCTAGGGGTCCGGGAATTTTCTAAAGTCGATTTTTTCGTTTTTCGCGTTTTTCTCGGCTCCTGGGCCTCCTAGAGCAAAACGGGCCCGGATTTGGGATCACACCATTTTTCGTCCATATCTTTGGAAATATCATAGCTAGGACAATTTGGCTGGCGCCCTTGGATTCGTGAGAGGATTTCCGATGTTTCTAGGGGTCCGGGAATTTTCTAAAGTAGATTTTTTCGTTTTTTGCGTTTTTCTCTGCTCCTGGCCCTCCTAGAGGAAAACGGGCCCGGATTTGGGATCACACGGTTTTTCGTCCCTATCTTTGGAAATATCACAGCTAGGACAATTTGGCTGGCGCCATTGGATTCGCAATACGATTTCCGATTTTTCTAGGGGTCCGGGAATTTTCTAAAGTCGATTTTTTCGTTTTTCGCGTTTTTCTCGGCTCCTGGGCCTCCTAGAGCAAAACGGGCCCGGATTTGGGATCACACCGTTTTTCGTCCATATCTTTGGAAATATCATAGCTAGGACAATTTGGCTGGCGCCATTGGATTCGCAATACGATTTCCGATTTTTCTAGGGGTCCGGGAATTTTCTAAAGTCGATTTTTTCGTTTTTCGCGTTTTTCTCGGCTCCTGGGCCTCCTAGAGCAAAACGGGCCCGGATTTGGGATCACACCGTTTTTCGTCCATATCTTTGGAAATATCATAGCTAGGACAATTTGGCTGGCACCATTGGATTCGTGAGAGGATTTCCGATTTTTCTAGGGGTCCGCGAATTGTCCACAGTCGTTTTTTTCGTTTTTCGCATTTTTCTCGGCTCCTGGGCCTCTTAGAGCAAAACGGGCCCTGATTTGGGATCACACCGTTTTTAGCCCATATCTTTGGAAATATCATAGCGAGAACACTTTGGCCACCGCCATTGGATTCGTGAGACGATTTCCGATTTTTCTAAGGGTCCGGGACTTTTCTAAAGGCGATTTTTTCGTTTTTCGCGTTTTTCTCGGCTCCTGGGCCTCCTAGAGCAAAACGGGCCCGGATTTGGGATCACACGGTTTTTCGTCCCTATCTTTGGAAATATCACAGCTAGGACAATTTGGCTGGCGCCATTGGATTCGCAATACGATTTCCGATTTTTCTACGGGTCCGGGAATTTTCTAAAGTCGATTTGTTCGTTTTTCGCGTTTTTCTCGGCTCCTGGGCCTCCTAGAGCAAAACGGGCCCGGATTTGGGATCACACCGTTTTTCGTCCATATCTTTGGAAATATCATAGCTAGGACAATTTGGCTGGCGCCATTGGATTCGTGAGAGGATTTCTGATTTTTCTAGGGGTCCGGGAATTTTCTAAAGTCGATTTTTTGGTTTTTCGCGTTTTTCTCGGCTCCTGGGCCTCCTAGAGCCAAACGGGCCCGGATTTGGGATCGCACCGTTCTTCGCCCATATCTTTGGAAATATCATAGCTAGGGCTATTTGGCTACCGCCATTGGATTCGTGAGACGATTTCCGATTTTTCTAAGGGTCCGGGACTTTTCTAAAGTCGATTTTTTCGTTTTTCGCGTTTTTCTCGGCTCCTGGGCCTCCTAGAGCAAAACGGGCCCGGATTTGGGATCACACCGTTTTACGTCCATATCTTCGGAAATATCATAGCTAGGACAATTTGGCTGGCGCCATTGGATTCGTGAGACGATTTCCAATTTTTCTAGGGGTCCGGGAATTTTCTAAAGTCGATTTTTTCGTTTTTCGCGTTTTTCTCGGCTCCCGGGCCTCCTAGAGCAAAACGGGCCCGGATTTGGGATCACACGGTTTTTCGTCCCTATCTTTGGAAATATCACAGCTAAGACAATTTGGCTGGCGCCATTGGATTCGCAATACGATTTCCGATTTTTCTAGGGGTCCGGGAATTTTCTAAAGTCGATTTTTTCGTTTTTCGCGTTTTTCTGGGCTCCTATGCCTCCTAGGGCGAAAAGGGTCTGGTTTTGGAGCCCACCGTTTTACTTCCATATCTTTGGAAATATACTAGTCACCCGTCGAAGCGCATCAGTTCGATTCTTCGGCGCCTGCGCATTAGTCCGATGCCTCTGCGCGTGCTCGTCGGTTCGATTTCTCCGCACCTGCGCATCAGTGCGATTGCTCTCCGCCTGCGCATCAGTCCGGTTCTTCTGCACATGCGCATCAGTGCGACTCCCCTGCGCCTGAGCGTCAGTCCGAGCCTCCTGCTCCTGCGCATCAGTCCGAATCCTCTGCGCCTGCGCATCAATCGGATTTTTCTGCGCATGCCCATCAGTTCGATTGCTCTCCGCCTGCACATCAGTCCAACTCCTGTGGCTCCTAGAGCAAAAAAGGCCCGGATTTGGGATCACACCGTTTTCCGTCGATATCTTTGGAACTATAATATCTAGGGTAATTTGTTCGGCGCTATTGGATTCGCGAGACGATTTCCGATTTTTCTAGGGGTCCGGGAATTTTCTAAAGTCGATTTGTTCGTTTTTTGCGTTTTTCTCGGCTCCTGGCCCTCCTATAGCAAAACGCGGCCGGATTTGGGATCACACCGTTTTCCCCCATATCTTTGGAAATATCACAGCTAGGACCATTTGGCTGGCGCCATTGGATTCGCGATACGATTTCCGATTTTTCTAGGGGTCCGGGAATTTTCTAAAGTCGATTTTTTCGTATTTCGCGTTTTTCTCGGCTCCTGGCCCTCCTAGAGCCCAACGGGCCCGGATTTGGGATCACACCGTTCTTCGCCCATAACTTGGGAAATATCATAGCTAGGGCAATTTGGCTGGCGCCATTGGATTCGTGAGACGATTTCCGATTTTTCTAGGGGTCCGGGAATTTTCTAAAGTCGATTTTTTCGTTTTTCGCGTTTTTCTCGGCTCCTGGGCCTCCTAGAGCAAAACGGGCCCGGATTTGGGATCACACCGTTTTTCGTCCATATCTTTGGAAATATCATAGCTAGGACAATTTGGCTGGCACCATTGGATTCGTGAGAGGATTTCCGATTTTTCTAGGGGTCCGCGAATTGTCCACAGTCGTTTTTTTCGTTTTTCGCATTTTTCTCGGCTCCTGGGCCTCTTAGAGCAAAACGGGCCCTGATTTGGGATCACACCGTTTTTAGCCCATATCTTTGGAAATATCATAGCGAGAACACTTTGGCCACCGCCATTGGATTCGTGAGACGATTTCCGATTTTTCTAAGGGTCCGGGACTTTTCTAAAGGCGATTTTTTCGTTTTTCGCGTTTTTCTCGGCTCCTGGGCCTCCTAGAGCAAAACGGGCCCGGATTTGGGATCACACGGTTTTTCGTCCCTATCTTTGGAAATATCACAGCTAGGACAATTTGGCTGGCGCCATTGGATTCGCAATACGATTTCCGATTTTTCTACGGGTCCGGGAATTTTCTAAAGTCGATTTGTTCGTTTTTCGCGTTTTTCTCGGCTCCTGGGCCTCCTAGAGCAAAACGGGCCCGGATTTGGGATCACACCGTTTTTCGTCCATATCTTTGGAAATATCATAGCTAGGACAATTTGGCTGGCGCCATTGGATTCGTGAGAGGATTTCTGATTTTTCTAGGGGTCCGGGAATTTTCTAAAGTCGATTTTTTGGTTTTTCGCGTTTTTCTCGGCTCCTGGGCCTCCTAGAGCCAAACGGGCCCGGATTTGGGATCGCACCGTTCTTCGCCCATATCTTTGGAAATATCATAGCTAGGGCTATTTGGCTACCGCCATTGGATTCGTGAGACGATTTCCGATTTTTCTAAGGGTCCGGGACTTTTCTAAAGTCGATTTTTTCGTTTTTCGCGTTTTTCTCGGCTCCTGGGCCTCCTAGAGCAAAACGGGCCCGGATTTGGGATCACACCGTTTTACGTCCATATCTTCGGAAATATCATAGCTAGGACAATTTGGCTGGCGCCATTGGATTCGTGAGACGATTTCCAATTTTTCTAGGGGTCCGGGAATTTTCTAAAGTCGATTTTTTCGTTTTTCGCGTTTTTCTCGGCTCCCGGGCCTCCTAGAGCAAAACGGGCCCGGATTTGGGATCACACGGTTTTTCGTCCCTATCTTTGGAAATATCACAGCTAAGACAATTTGGCTGGCGCCATTGGATTCGCAATACGATTTCCGATTTTTCTAGGGGTCCGGGAATTTTCTAAAGTCGATTTTTTCGTTTTTCGCGTTTTTCTGGGCTCCTATGCCCCCCAGGGCGAAAAGGGTCTGGTTTTGGAGCCCACCGTTTTACTTCCATATCTTTGGAAATATACTAGTCACCCGTCGAAGCGCATCAGTTCGATTCTTCGGCGCCTGCGCATTAGTCCGATGCCTCTGCGCGTGCTCGTCGGTTCGATTTCTCCGCACCTGCGCATCAGTGCGATTGCTCTCCGCCTGCGCATCAGTCCGGTTCTTCTGCACATGCGCATCAGTGCGACTCCCCTGCGCCTGAGCGTCAGTCCGAGCCTCCTGCTCCTGCGCATCAGTCCGAATCCTCTGCGCCTGCGCATCAATCGGATTTTTCTGCGCATGCCCATCAGTTCGATTGCTCTCCGCCTGCACATCAGTCCAACTCCTGTGGCTCCTAGAGCAAAAAAGGCCCGGATTTGGGATCACACCGTTTTCCGTCGATATCTTTGGAACTATAATATCTAGGGTAATTTGTTCGGCGCTATTGGATTCGCGAGACGATTTCCGATTTTTCTAGGGGTCCGGGAATTTTCTAAAGTCGATTTTTTCGTTTTTTGCGTTTTTCTCGGCTCCTGGCCCTCCTATAGCAAAACGCGGCCGGATTTGGGATCACACCGTTTTCCCCCATATCTTTGGAAATATCACAGCTAGGACCATTTGGCTGGCGCCATTGGATTCGCGATACGATTTCCGATTTTTCTAGGGGTCCGGGAATTTTCTAAAGTCGATTTTTTCGTATTTCGCGTTTTTCTCGGCTCCTGGCCCTCCTAGAGCCCAACGGGCCCGGATTTGGGATCACACCGTTCTTCGCCCATAACTTGGGAAATATCATAGCTAGGGCAATTTGGCTGGCGCCATTGGATTCGTGAGACGATTTCCGATTTTTCTAGGGGTCCGGGAATTTTCTAAAGTCGATTTTTTCGTTTTTCGCGTTTTTCTCGGCTCCTGGGCCTCCTAGAGCAAAACGGGCCCGGATTTGGGATCACACCGTTTTTCGTCCATATCTTTGGAAATATCATAGCTAGGACAATTTGGCTGGCACCATTGGATTCGTGAGAGGATTTCCGATTTTTCTAGGGGTCCGCGAATTGTCCACAGTCGTTTTTTTCGTTTTTCGCATTTTTCTCGGCTCTTGGGCCTCTTAGAGCAAAACGGGCCCTGATTTGGGATCACACCGTTTTTAGCCCATATCTTTGGAAATATCATAGCGAGAACACTTTGGCCACCGCCATTGGATTCGTGAGACGATTTCCGATTTTTCTAAGGGTCCGGGACTTTTCTAAAGGCGATTTTTTCGTTTTTCGCGTTTTTCTCGGCTCCTGGGCCTCCTAGAGCAAAACGGGCCCGGATTTGGGATCACACGGTTTTTCGTCCCTATCTTTGGAAATATCACAGCTAGGACAATTTGGCTGGCGCCATTGGATTCGCAATACGATTTCCGATTTTTCTACGGGTCCGGGAAATTTCTAAAGTCGATTTGTTCGTTTTTCGCGTTTTTCTCGGCTCCTGGGCCTCCTAGAGCAAAACGGGCCCGGATTTGGGATCACACCGTTTTTCGTCCATATCTTTGGAAATATCATAGCTAGGACAATTTGGCTGGCGCCATTGGATTCGTGAGAGGATTTCTGATTTTTCTAGGGGTCCGGGAATTTTCTAAAGTCGATTTTTTGGTTTTTCGCGTTTTTCTCGGCTCCTGGGCCTCCTAGAGCCAAACGGGCCCGGATTTGGGATCGCACCGTTCTTCGCCCATATCTTTGGAAATATCATAGCTAGGGCTATTTGGCTACCGCCATTGGATTCGTGAGACGATTTCCGATTTTTCTAAGGGTCCGGGACTTTTCTAAAGTCGATTTTTTCGTTTTTCGCGTTTTTCTCGGCTCCTGGGCCTCCTAGAGCAAAACGGGCCCGGATTTGGGATCACACCGTTTTACGTCCATATCTTCGGAAATATCATAGCTAGGACAAATTGGCTGGCGCCATTGGATTCGTGAGACGATTTCCAATTTTTCTAGGGGTCCGGGAATTTTCTAAAGTCGATTTTTTCGTTTTTCGCATTTTTCTCGGCTCCTGGGCCTCTTAGAGTAAAACGGGCCCTGATTTGGGATCACACCGTTTTTAGCCCATATCTTTGGAAATATCATAGCGAGAACACTTTGGCCACCGCCATTGGATTCGTGAGACGATTTCCGATTTTTCTAAGGGTCCGGGACTTTTCTAAAGGCGATTTTTTCGTTTTTCGCGTTTTTCTCGGCTCCTGGGCCTCCTAGAGCAAAACGGGCCCGGATTTGGGATCACACGGTTTTTCGTCCCTATCTTTGGAAATATCACAGCTAGGACAATTTGGCTGGCGCCATTGGATTCGCAATACGATTTCCGATTTTTCTACGGGTCCGGGAATTTTCTAAAGTCGATTTGTTCGTTTTTCGCGTTTTTCTCGGCTCCTGGGCCTCCTAGAGCAAAACGGGCCCGGATTTGGGATCACACCGTTTTTCGTCCATATCTTTGGAAATATCATAGCTAGGACAATTTGGCTGGCGCCATTGGATTCGTGAGAGGATTTCTGATTTTTCTAGGGGTCCGGGAATTTTCTAAAGTCGATTTTTTGGTTTTTCGCGTTTTTCTCGGCTCCTGGGCCTCCTAGAGCCAAACGGGCCCGGATTTGGGATCGCACCGTTCTTCGCCCATATCTTTGGAAATATCATAGCTAGGGCTATTTGGCTACCGCCATTGGATTCGTGAGACGATTTCCGATTTTTCTAAGGGTCCGGGACTTTTCTAAAGTCGATTTTTTCGTTTTTCGCGTTTTTCTCGGCTCCTGGGCCTCCTAGAGCAAAACGGGCCCGGATTTGGGATCACACCGTTTTACGTCCATATCTTCGGAAATATCATAGCTAGGACAATTTGGCTGGCGCCATTGGATTCGTGAGACGATTTCCAATTTTTCTAGGGGTCCGGGAATTTTCTAAAGTCGATTTTTTCGTTTTTCGCGTTTTTCTCGGCTCCCGGGCCTCCTAGAGCAAAACGGGCCCGGATTTGGGATCACACGGTTTTTCGTCCCTATCTTTGGAAATATCACAGCTAAGACAATTTGGCTGGCGCCATTGGATTCGCAATACGATTTCCGATTTTTCTAGGGGTCCGGGAATTTTCTAAAGTCGATTTTTTCGTTTTTCGCGTTTTTCTGGGCTCCTATGCCCCCCAGGGCGAAAAGGGTCTGGTTTTGGAGCCCACCGTTTTACTTCCATATCTTTGGAAATATACTAGTCACCCGTCGAAGCGAATCAGTTCGATTCTTCGGCGCCTGCGCATTAGTCCGATGCCTCTGCGCGTGCTCGTCGGTTCGATTTCTCCGCACCTGCGCATCAGTGCGATTGCTCTCCGCCTGCGCATCAGTCCGGTTCTTCTGCACATGCGCATCAGTGCGACTCCCCTGCGCCTGAGCGTCAGTCCGAGCCTCCTGCTCCTGCGCATCAGTCCGAATCCTCTGCGCCTGCGCATCAATCGGATTTTTCTGCGCATGCCCATCAGTTCGATTGCTCTCCGCCTGCACATCAGTCCAACTCCTGTGGCTCCTAGAGCAAAAAAGGCCCGGATTTGGGATCACACCGTTTTCCGTCGATATCTTTGGAACTATAATATCTAGGGTAATTTGTTCGGCGCTATTGGATTCGCGAGACGATTTCCGATTTTTCTAGGGGTCCGGGAATTTTCTAAAGTCGATTTTTTCGTTTTTTGCGTTTTTCTCGGCTCCTGGCCCTCCTATAGCAAAACGCGGCCGGATTTGGGATCACACCGTTTTCCCCCATATCTTTGGAAATATCACAGCTAGGACCATTTGGCTGGCGCCATTGGATTCGCGATACGATTTCCGATTTTTCTAGGGGTCCGGGAATTTTCTAAAGTCGATTTTTTCGTATTTCGCGTTTTTCTCGGCTCCTGGCCCTCCTAGAGCCCAACGGGCCCGGATTTGGGATCACACCGTTCTTCGCCCATAACTTGGGAAATATCATAGCTAGGGCAATTTGGCTGGCGCCATTGGATTCGTGAGACGATTTCCGATTTTTCTAGGGGTCCGGGAATTTTCTAAAGTCGATTTTTTCGTTTTTCGCGTTTTTCTCGGCTCCTGGGCCTCCTAGAGCAAAACGGGCCCGGATTTGGGATCACACCGTTTTTCGTCCATATCTTTGGAAATATCATAGCTAGGACAATTTGGCTGGCACCATTGGATTCGTGAGAGGATTTCCGATTTTTCTAGGGGTCCGCGAATTGTCCACAGTCGTTTTTTTCGTTTTTCGCATTTTTCTCGGCTCCTGGGCCTCTTAGAGCAAAACGGGCCCTGATTTGGGATCACACCGTTTTTAGCCCATATCTTTGGAAATATCATAGCGAGAACACTTTGGCCACCGCCATTGGATTCGTGAGACGATTTCCGATTTTTCTAAGGGTCCGGGACTTTTCTAAAGGCGATTTTTTCGTTTTTCGCGTTTTTCTCGGCTCCTGGGCCTCCTAGAGCAAAACGGGCCCGGATTTGGGATCACACGGTTTTTCGTCCCTATCTTTGGAAATATCACAGCTAGGACAATTTGGCTGGCGCCATTGGATTCGCAATACGATTTCCGATTTTTCTACGGGTCCGGGAAATTTCTAAAGTCGATTTGTTCGTTTTTCGCGTTTTTCTCGGCTCCTGGGCCTCCTAGAGCAAAACGGGCCCGGATTTGGGATCACACCGTTTTTCGTCCATATCTTTGGAAATATCATAGCTAGGACAATTTGGCTGGCGCCATTGGATTCGTGAGAGGATTTCTGATTTTTCTAGGGGTCCGGGAATTTTCTAAAGTCGATTTTTTGGTTTTTCGCGTTTTTCTCGGCTCCTGGGCCTCCTAGAGCCAAACGGGCCCGGATTTGGGATCGCACCGTTCTTCGCCCATATCTTTGGAAATATCATAGCTAGGGCTATTTGGCTACCGCCATTGGATTCGTGAGACGATTTCCGATTTTTCTAAGGGTCCGGGACTTTTCTAAAGTCGATTTTTTCGTTTTTCGCGTTTTTCTCGGCTCCTGGGCCTCCTAGAGCAAAACGGGCCCGGATTTGGGATCACACCGTTTTACGTCCATATCTTCGGAAATATCATAGCTAGGACAATTTGGCTGGCGCCATTGGATTCGTGAGACGATTTCCAATTTTTCTAGGGGTCCGGGAATTTTCTAAAGTCGATTTTTTCGTTTTTCGCGTTTTTCTCGGCTCCCGGGCCTCCTAGAGCAAAACGGGCCCGGATTTGGGATCACACGGTTTTTCGTCCCTATCTTTGGAAATATCACAGCTAAGACAATTTGGCTGGCGCCATTGGATTCGCAATACGATTTCCGATTTTTCTAGGGGTCCGGGAATTTTCTAAAGTCGATTTTTTCGTTTTTCGCGTTTTTCTGGGCTCCTATGCCCCCCAGGGCGAAAAGGGTCTGGTTTTGGAGCCCACCGTTTTACTTCCATATCTTTGGAAATATACTAGTCACCCGTCGAAGCGCATCAGTTCGATTCTTCGGCGCCTGCGCATTAGTCCGATGCCTCTGCGCGTGCTCGTCGGTTCGATTTCTCCGCACCTGCGCATCAGTGCGATTGCTCTCCGCCTGCGCATCAGTCCGGTTCTTCTGCACATGCGCATCAGTGCGAATCCTCTGCGCCTGCGCATCAATCGGATTTTTCTGCGCATGCCCATCAGTTCGATTGCTCTCCGCCTGCACATCAGTCCAACTCCTGTGGCTCCTAGAGCAAAAAAGGCCCGGATTTGGGATCACACCGTTTTCCGTCGATATCTTTGGAACTATAATATCTAGGGTAATTTGTTCGGCGCTATTGGATTCGCGAGACGATTTCCGATTTTTCTAGGGGTCCGGGAATTTTCTAAAGTCGATTTTTTCGTTTTTTGCGTTTTTCTCGGCTCCTGGCCCTCCTATAGCAAAACGCGGCCGGATTTGGGATCACACCGTTTTCCCCCATATCTTTGGAAATATCACAGCTAGGACCATTTGGCTGGCGCCATTGGATTCGCGATACGATTTCCGATTTTTCTCGGGGTCCGGGAATTTTCTAAAGTCGATTTTTTCGTATTTCGCGTTTTTCTCGGCTCCTGGCCCTCCTAGAGCCCAACGGGCCCGCATTTGGGATCACACCGTTCTTCGCCCATAACTTGGGAAATATCATAGCTAGGGCAATTTGGCTGGCGCCATTGGATTCGTGAGACGATTTCCGATTTTTCTAGGGGTCCGCGAATTTTCCACAGTCGTTTTTTTCGTTTTTCGGCTCCTGGGCCTCTTAGAGCAAAACGGGCCCGGATTTGGGATCACACCGTTTTTCGTCCATATCTTTGGAAATATCATAGCTAGGACAATTTGGCTGGCACCACTGGATTCGTGAGAGGATTTCCGATTTTTCTAGGGGTCCGCGAATTGTCCACAGTCGTTTTTTTCGTTTTTCGCATTTTTCTCGGCTCCTGGGCCACTTAGAGCTAAACGGGCCCTGATTTGGGATCACACCGTTTTTAGCCCATATCTTTGGAAATATCATAGCGAGAACACTTTGGCCACCGCCATTGGATTCGTGAGACGATTTCCGATTTTTCTAAGGGTCCGGGACTTTTCTAAAGTCGATTTTTTCGTTTTTCGCGTTTTTCTCGGCTCCTGGGCCTCCTAGAGCAAAACGGGCCCGGATTTGGGATCACACGGTTTTTCGTCCCTATCTTTGGAAATATCACAGCTAGGACAATTTGGCTGGCGCCATTGGATTCGCAATACGATTTCCGATTTTTCTACGGGTCCGGGAATTTTCTAAAGTCGATTTGTTCGTTTTTCGCGTTTTTCTCGGCTCCTGGGCCTCCTAGAGCAAAACGGGCCCGGATTTGGGATCACACCGTTTTTCGTCCATATCTTTGGAAATATCATAGCTAGGACAATTTGGCTGGCGCCATTGGATTCGTGAGAGGATTTCTGATTTTTCTAGGGGTCCGGGAATTTTCTAAAGTCGATTTTTTGGTTTTTCGCGTTTTTCTCGGCTCCTGGGCCTCCTAGAGCCAAACGGGCCCGGATTTGGGATCACACCGTTCTTCGCCCATATCTTTGGAAATATCATAGCTAGGGCTATTTGGCTACCGCCATTGGATTCGTGAGACGATTTCCGATATTTCTAAGGGTCCGGGACTTTTCTAAAGTCGATTTTTTCGTTTTTCGCGTTTTTCTCGGCTCCTGGGCCTCCTAGAGCAAAACGGGCCCGGATTTGGGATCACACCGTTTTACGTCCATATCTTCGGAAATATCATAGCTAGGACAATTTGGCTGGCGCCATTGGATTCGTGAGACGATTTCCAATTTTTCTAGGGGTCCGGGAATTTTCTAAAGTCGATTTTTTCGTTTTTCGCGTTTTTCTCGGCTCCCGGGCCTCCTAGAGCAAAACGGGCCCGGATTTGGGATCACACGGTTTTTCGTCCCTATCTTTGGAAATATCACAGCTAAGACAATTTGGCTGGCGCCATTGGATTCGCAATACGATTTCCGATTTTTCTAGGGGTCCGGGAATTTTCTAAAGTCGATTTTTTCGTTTTTCGCGTTTTTCTGGGCTCCTATGCCTCCTAGGGCGAAAAGGGTCTGGTTTTGGAGCCCACCGTTTTACTTCCATATCTTTGGAAATATACTAGTCACCCGTCGAAGCGCATCAGTTCGATTCTTCGGCGCCTGCGCATTAGTCCGATGCCTCTGCGCGTGCTCGTCGGTTCGATTTCTCCGCACCTGCGCATCAGTGCGAATCCTCTGCGCCTGCGCATCAATCGGATTTTTCTGCGCATGCCCATCAGTTCGATTGCTCTCCGCCTGCACATCAGTCCAACTCCTGTGGCTCCTAGAGCAAAAAAGGCCCGGATTTGGGATCACACCGTTTTCCGTCGATATCTTTGGAACTATAATATCTAGGGTAATTTGTTCGGCGCTATTGGATTCGCGAGACGATTTCCGATTTTTCTAGGGGTCCGGGAATTTTCTAAAGTCGATTTTTTCGTTTTTTGCGTTTTTCTCGGCTCCTGGCCCTCCTATAGCAAAACGCGGCCGGATTTGGGATCACACCGTTTTCCCCCATATCTTTGGAAATATCACAGCTAGGACCATTTGGCTGGCGCCATTGGATTCGCGATACGATTTCCGATTTTTCTAGGGGTCCGGGAATTTTCTAAAGTCGATTTTTTCGTATTTCGCGTTTTTCTCGGCTCCTGGCCCTCCTAGAGCCCAACGGGCCCGGATTTGGGATCACACCGTTCTTCGCCCATAACTTGGGAAATATCATAGCTAGGGCAATTTGGCTGGCGCCATTGGATTCGTGAGACGATTTCCGATTTTTCTAGGGGTCCGCGAATTTTCCACAGTCGTTTTTTTCGTTTTTTGGCTCCTGGGCCTCTTAGAGCAAAACGGGCCCGGATTTGGGATCACACCGTTTTTCGTCCATATCTTTGGAAATATCATAGCTAGGACAATTTGGCTGGCACCACTGGATTCGTGAGAGGATTTCCGATTTTTCTAGGGGTCCGCGAATTGTCCACAGTCGTTTTTTTCGTTTTTCGCATTTTTCTCGGCTCCTGGGCCTCTTAGAGCTAAACGGGCCCTGATTTGGGATCACACCGTTTTTAGCCCATATCTTTGGAAATATCATAGCGAGAACACTTTGGCTACCGCCATTGGATTCGTGAGACGATTTCCGATTTTTCTAAGGGTCCGGGACTTTTCTAAAGTCGATTTTTTCGTTTTTCGCGTTTTTCTCGGCTCCTGGGCCTCCTAGAGCAAAACGGGCCCGGATTTGGGATCACACGGTTTTTCGTCCCTATCTTTGGAAATATCACAGCTAGGACAATTTGGCTGGCGCCATTGGATTCGCAATACGATTTCCGATTTTTCTAGGGGTCCGGGAATTTTCTAAAGTCGATTTTTTCGTTTTTCGCGTTTTTCTCGGCTCCTGGGCCTCCTAGAGCAAAACGGGCCCGGATTTGGGATCACACCGTTTTTCGTCCATATCTTTGGAAATATCATAGCTAGGACAATTTGGCTGGCGCCCTTGGATTCGTGAGAGGATTTCCGATGTTTCTAGGGGTCCGGGAATTTTCTAAAGTAGATTTTTTCGTTTTTTGCGTTTTTCTCTGCTCCTGGCCCTCCTAGAGGAAAACGGGCCCGGATTTGGGATCACACGGTTTTTCGTCCCTATCTTTGGAAATATCACAGCTAGGACAATTTGGCTGGCGCCATTGGATTCGCAATACGATTTCCGATTTTTCTAGGGGTCCGGGAATTTTCTAAAGTCGATTTTTTCGTTTTTCGCGTTTTTCTCGGCTCCTGGGCCTCCTAGAGCAAAACGGGCCCGGATTTGGGATCACACCGTTTTTCGTCCATATCTTTGGAAATATCATAGCTAGGACAATTTGGCTGGCGCCATTGGATTCGCAATACGATTTCCGATTTTTCTAGGGGTCCGGGAATTTTCTAAAGTCGATTTTTTCGTTTTTCGCGTTTTTCTCGGCTCCTGGGCCTCCTAGAGCAAAACGGGCCCGGATTTGGGATCACACCGTTTTTCGTCCATATCTTTGGAAATATCATAGCTAGGACAATTTGGCTGGCACCATTGGATTCGTGAGAGGATTTCCGATTTTTCTAGGGGTCCGCGAATTGTCCACAGTCGTTTTTTTCGTTTTTCGCATTTTTCTCGGCTCCTGGGCCTCTTAGAGCAAAACGGGCCCTGATTTGGGATCACACCGTTTTTAGCCCATATCTTTGGAAATATCATAGCGAGAACACTTTGGCCACCGCCATTGGATTCGTGAGACGATTTCCGATTTTTCTAAGGGTCCGGGACTTTTCTAAAGGCGATTTTTTCGTTTTTCGCGTTTTTCTCGGCTCCTGGGCCTCCTAGAGCAAAACGGGCCCGGATTTGGGATCACACGGTTTTTCGTCCCTATCTTTGGAAATATCACAGCTAGGACAATTTGGCTGGCGCCATTGGATTCGCAATACGATTTCCGATTTTTCTACGGGTCCGGGAATTTTCTAAAGTCGATTTGTTCGTTTTTCGCGTTTTTCTCGGCTCCTGGGCCTCCTAGAGCAAAACGGGCCCGGATTTGGGATCACACCGTTTTTCGTCCATATCTTTGGAAATATCATAGCTAGGACAATTTGGCTGGCGCCATTGGATTCGTGAGAGGATTTCTGATTTTTCTAGGGGTCCGGGAATTTTCTAAAGTCGATTTTTTGGTTTTTCGCGTTTTTCTCGGCTCCTGGGCCTCCTAGAGCCAAACGGGCCCGGATTTGGGATCGCACCGTTCTTCGCCCATATCTTTGGAAATATCATAGCTAGGGCTATTTGGCTACCGCCATTGGATTCGTGAGACGATTTCCGATTTTTCTAAGGGTCCGGGACTTTTCTAAAGTCGATTTTTTCGTTTTTCGCGTTTTTCTCGGCTCCTGGGCCTCCTAGAGCAAAACGGGCCCGGATTTGGGATCACACCGTTTTACGTCCATATCTTCGGAAATATCATAGCTAGGACAATTTGGCTGGCGCCATTGGATTCGTGAGACGATTTCCAATTTTTCTAGGGGTCCGGGAATTTTCTAAAGTCGATTTTTTCGTTTTTCGCGTTTTTCTCGGCTCCCGGGCCTCCTAGAGCAAAACGGGCCCGGATTTGGGATCACACGGTTTTTCGTCCCTATCTTTGGAAATATCACAGCTAAGACAATTTGGCTGGCGCCATTGGATTCGCAATACGATTTCCGATTTTTCTAGGGGTCCGGGAATTTTCTAAAGTCGATTTTTTCGTTTTTCGCGTTTTTCTGGGCTCCTATGCCTCCTAGGGCGAAAAGGGTCTGGTTTTGGAGCCCACCGTTTTACTTCCATATCTTTGGAAATATACTAGTCACCCGTCGAAGCGCATCAGTTCGATTCTTCGGCGCCTGCGCATTAGTCCGATGCCTCTGCGCGTGCTCGTCGGTTCGATTTCTCCGCACCTGCGCATCAGTGCGATTGCTCTCCGCCTGCGCATCAGTCCGGTTCTTCTGCACATGCGCATCAGTGCGACTCCCCTGCGCCTGAGCGTCAGTCCGAGCCTCCTGCTCCTGCGCATCAGTCCGAATCCTCTGCGCCTGCGCATCAATCGGATTTTTCTGCGCATGCCCATCAGTTCGATTGCTCTCCGCCTGCACATCAGTCCAACTCCTGTGGCTCCTAGAGCAAAAAAGGCCCGGATTTGGGATCACACCGTTTTCCGTCGATATCTTTGGAACTATAATATCTAGGGTAATTTGTTCGGCGCTATTGGATTCGCGAGACGATTTCCGATTTTTCTAGGGGTCCGGGAATTTTCTAAAGTCGATTTTTTCGTTTTTTGCGTTTTTCTCGGCTCCTGGCCCTCCTATAGCAAAACGCGGCCGGATTTGGGATCACACCGTTTTCCCCCATATCTTTGGAAATATCACAGCTAGGACCATTTGGCTGGCGCCATTGGATTCGCGATACGATTTCCGATTTTTCTAGGGGTCCGGGAATTTTCTAAAGTCGATTTTTTCGTATTTCGCGTTTTTCTCGGCTCCTGGCCCTCCTAGAGCCCAACGGGCCCGGATTTGGGATCACACCGTTCTTCGCCCATAACTTGGGAAATATCATAGCTAGGGCAATTTGGCTGGCGCCATTGGATTCGTGAGACGATTTCCGATTTTTCTAGGGGTCCGCGAATTTTCCACAGTCGTTTTTTTCGTTTTTCGGCTCCTGGGCCTCTTAGAGCAAAACGGGCCCGGATTTGGGATCACACCGTTTTTCGTCCATATCTTTGGAAATATCATAGCTAGGACAATTTGGCTGGCACCACTGGATTCGTGAGAGGATTTCCGATTTTTCTAGGGGTCCGCGAATTGTCCACAGTCGTTTTTTTCGTTTTTCGCATTTTTCTCGGCTCCTGGGCCTCTTAGAGCTAAACGGGCCCTGATTTGGGATCACACCGTTTTTAGCCCATATCTTTGGAAATATCATAGCGAGAACACTTTGGCCACCGCCATTGGATTCGTGAGACGATTTCCGATTTTTCTAAGGGTCCGGGACTTTTCTAAAGTCGATTTTTTCGTTTTTCGCGTTTTTCTCGGCTCCTGGGCCTCCTAGAGCAAAACGGGCCCGGATTTGGGATCACACGGTTTTTCGTCCCTATCTTTGGAAATATCACAGCTAGGACAATTTGGCTGGCGCCATTGGATTCGCAATACGATTTCCGATTTTTCTAGGGGTCCGGGAATTTTCTAAAGTCGATTTTTTCGTTTTTCGCGTTTTTCTCGGCTCCTGGGCCTCCTAGAGCAAAACGGGCCCGGATTTGGGATCACACCGTTTTTCGTCCATATCTTTGGAAATATCATAGCTAGGACAATTTGGCTGGCACCATTGGATTCGTGAGAGGATTTCCGATTTTTCTAGGGGTCCGCGAATTGTCCACAGTCGTTTTTTTCGTTTTTCGCATTTTTCTCGGCTCCTGGGCCTCTTAGAGCAAAACGGGCCCTGATTTGGGATCACACCGTTTTTAGCCCATATCTTTGGAAATATCATAGCGAGAACACTTTGGCCACCGACATTGGATTCGTGAGACGATTTCCGATTTTTCTAAGGGTCCGGGACTTTTCTAAAGGCGATTTTTTCGTTTTTCGCGTTTTTCTCGGCTCCTGGGCCTCCTAGAGCAAAACGGGCCCGGATTTGGGATCACACGGTTTTCCGTCCCTCTCTTTGGAAATATCACAGCTAGGACAATTTGGCTGGCGCCATTGGATTCGCAATACGATTTCCGATTTTTCTACGGGTCCGGGAATTTTCTAAAGTCGATTTGTTCGTTTTTCGCGTTTTTCTCGGCTCCTGGGCCTCCTAGAGCAAAACGGGCCCGGATTTGGGATCACACCGTTTTTCGTCCATATCTTTGGAAATATCATAGCTAGGACAATTTGGCTGGCGCCATTGGATTCGTGAGAGGATTTCTGATTTTTCTAAGGGTCCGGGACTTTTCTAAAGTCGATTTTTTCGTTTTTCGCGTTTTTCTCGGCTCCTGGGCCTCCTAGAGCAAAACGGGCCCGGATTTGGGATCACCCCGTTTTACGTCCATATCTCCGGAAATATCATAGCTAGGACAATTTGGCTGGCGCCATTGGATTCGTGAGACGATTTCCAATTTTTCTAGGGGTCCGGGAATTTTCTAAAGTCGATTTTTTCGTTTTTCGCGTTTTTCTCGGCTCCCGGGCCTCCTAGAGCAAAACGGGCCCGGATTTGGGATCACACGGTTTTTCGTCCCTATCTTTGGAAATATCACAGCTAAGACAATTTGGCTGGCGCCATTGGATTCGCAATACGATTTCCGATTTTTCTAGGGGTCCGGGAATTTTCTAAAGTCGATTTTTTCGTTTTTCGCGTTTTTCTGGGCTCCTATGCCTCCTAGGGCAAAAAGGGTCTGGTTTTGGAGCCCACCGTTTTACTTCCATATCTTTGGAAATATACTAGTCACCCGTCGAAGCGCATCAGTTCGATTCTTCGGCGCCTGCGCATTAGTCCGATGCCTCTGCGCGTGCTCGTCGGTTCGATTTCTCCGCACCTGCGCATCAGTGCGATTGCTCTCCGCCTGCGCATCAGTCCGGTTCTTCTGCACATGCGCATCAGTGCGACTCCCCTGCGCCTGAGCGTCAGTCCGAGCCTCCTGCTCCTGCGCATCAGTCCGAATCCTCTGCGCCTGCGCATCAATCGGATTTTTCTGCGCATGCCCATCAGTTCGATTGCTCTCCGCCTGCACATCAGTCCAACTCCTGTGGCTCCTAGAGCAAAAAAGGCCCGGATTTGGGATCACACCGTTTTCCGTCGATATCTTTGGAACTATAATATCTAGGGTTATTTGTTCGGCGCTATTGGATTCGCGAGACGATTTCCGATTTTTCTAGGGGTCCGGGAATTTTCTAAAGTCGATTTTTTCGTTTTTTGCGTTTTTCTCGGCTCCTGGCCCTCCTATAGCAAAACGCGGCCGGATTTGGGATCACACCGTTTTCCCCCATATCTTTGGAAATATCACAGCTAGGACCATTTGGCTGGCGCCATTGGATTCGCGATACGATTTCCGATTTTTCTAGGGGTCCGGGAATTTTCTAAAGTCGATTTTTTCGTATTTCGCGTTTTTCTCGGCTCCTGGCCCTCCTAGAGCCCAACGGGCCCGGATTTGGGATCACACCGTTCTTCGCCCATAACTTGGGAAATATCATAGCTAGGGCAATTTGGCTGGCGCCATTGGATTCGTGAGACGATTTCCGATTTTTCTAGGGGTCCGCGAATTTTCCACAGTCGTTTTTTTCGTTTTTCGGCTCCTGGGCCTCTTAGAGCAAAACGGGCCCTGATTTGGGATAACACCGTTTTTAGCCCATATCTTTGGAAATATCATAGCGAGAACACTTTGGCTACCGCCATTGGATTCGTGAGACGATTTCCGATTTTTCTAAGGGTCCGGGACTTTTCTAAAGTCGATTTTTTCGTTTTTCGCATTTTTCTCGGCTCCTGGGCCTCTTAGAGCAAAACGGGCCCTGATTTGGGATCACACCGTTTTTAGCCCATATCTTTGGAAATATCATAGCGAGAACACTTTGGCCACCGCCATTGGATTCGTGAGACGATTTCCGATTTTTCTAAGGGTCCGGGACTTTTCTAAAGGCGATTTTTTCGTTTTTCGCGTTTTTCTCGGCTCCTGGGCCTCCTAGAGCAAAACGGGCCCGGATTTGGGATCACACGGTTTTTCGTCCCTATCTTTGGAAATATCACAGCTAGGACAATTTGGCTGGCGCCATTGGATTCGCAATACGATTTCCGATTTTTCTACGGGTCCGGGAAATTTCTAAAGTCGATTTGTTCGTTTTTCGCGTTTTTCTCGGCTCCTGGGCCTCCTAGAGCAAAACGGGCCCGGATTTGGGATCACACCGTTTTTCGTCCATATCTTTGGAAATATCATAGCTAGGACAATTTGGCTGGCGCCATTGGATTCGTGAGAGGATTTCTGATTTTTCTAGGGGTCCGGGAATTTTCTAAAGTCGATTTTTTGGTTTTTCGCGTTTTTCTCGGCTCCTGGGCCTCCTAGAGCCAAACGGGCCCGGATTTGGGATCGCACCGTTCTTCGCCCATATCTTTGGAAATATCATAGCTAGGGCTATTTGGCTACCGCCATTGGATTCGTGAGACGATTTCCGATTTTTCTAAGGGTCCGGGACTTTTCTAAAGTCGATTTTTTCGTTTTTCGCGTTTTTCTCGGCTCCTGGGCCTCCTAGAGCAAAACGGGCCCGGATTTGGGATCACACCGTTTTACGTCCATATCTTCGGAAATATCATAGCTAGGACAATTTGGCTGGCGCCATTGGATTCGTGAGACGATTTCCAATTTTTCTAGGGGTCCGGGAATTTTCTAAAGTCGATTTTTTCGTTTTTCGCGTTTTTCTCGGCTCCCGGGCCTCCTAGAGCAAAACGGGCCCGGATTTGGGATCACACGGTTTTTCGTCCCTATCTTTGGAAATATCACAGCTAAGACAATTTGGCTGGCGCCATTGGATTCGCAATACGATTTCCGATTTTTCTAGGGGTCCGGGAATTTTCTAAAGTCGATTTTTTCGTTTTTCGCGTTTTTCTGGGCTCCTATGCCCCCCAGGGCGAAAAGGGTCTGGTTTTGGAGCCCACCGTTTTACTTCCATATCTTTGGAAATATACTAGTCACCCGTCGAAGCGCATCAGTTCGATTCTTCGGCGCCTGCGCATTAGTCCGATGCCTCTGCGCGTGCTCGTCGGTTCGATTTCTCCGCACCTGCGCATCAGTGCGATTGCTCTCCGCCTGCGCATCAGTCCGGTTCTTCTGCACATGCGCATCAGTGCGAATCCTCTGCGCCTGCGCATCAATCGGATTTTTCTGCGCATGCCCATCAGTTCGATTGCTCTCCGCCTGCACATCAGTCCAACTCCTGTGGCTCCTAGAGCAAAAAAGGCCCGGATTTGGGATCACACCGTTTTCCGTCGATATCTTTGGAACTATAATATCTAGGGTAATTTGTTCGGCGCTATTGGATTCGCGAGACGATTTCCGATTTTTCTAGGGGTCCGGGAATTTTCTAAAGTCGATTTTTTCGTTTTTTGCGTTTTTCTCGGCTCCTGGCCCTCCTATAGCAAAACGCGGCCGGATTTGGGATCACACCGTTTTCCCCCATATCTTTGGAAATATCACAGCTAGGACCATTTGGCTGGCGCCATTGGATTCGCGATACGATTTCCGATTTTTCTAGGGGTCCGGGAATTTTCTAAAGTCGATTTTTTCGTATTTCGCGTTTTTCTCGGCTCCTGGCCCTCCTAGAGCCCAACGGGCCCGCATTTGGGATCACACCGTTCTTCGCCCATAACTTGGGAAATATCATAGCTAGGGCAATTTGGCTGGCGCCATTGGATTCGTGAGACGATTTCCGATTTTTCTAGGGGTCCGCGAATTTTCCACAGTCGTTTTTTTCGTTTTTCGGCTCCTGGGCCTCTTAGAGCAAAACGGGCCCGGATTTGGGATCACACCGTTTTTCGTCCATATCTTTGGAAATATCATAGCTAGGACAATTTGGCTGGCACCACTGGATTCGTGAGAGGATTTCCGATTTTTCTAGGGGTCCGCGAATTGTCCACAGTCGTTTTTTTCGTTTTTCGCATTTTTCTCGGCTCCTGGGCCACTTAGAGCTAAACGGGCCCTGATTTGGGATCACACCGTTTTTAGCCCATATCTTTGGAAATATCATAGCGAGAACACTTTGGCCACCGCCATTGGATTCGTGAGACGATTTCCGATTTTTCTAAGGGTCCGGGACTTTTCTAAAGTCGATTTTTTCGTTTTTCGCGTTTTTCTCGGCTCCTGGGCCTCCTAGAGCAAAACGGGCCCGGATTTGGGATCACACGGTTTTTCGTCCCTATCTTTGGAAATATCACAGCTAGGACAATTTGGCTGGCGCCATTGGATTCGTGAGAGGATTTCTGATTTTTCTAGGGGTCCGGGAATTTTCTAAAGTCGATTTTTTGGTTTTTCGCGTTTTTCTCGGCTCCTGGGCCTCCTAGAGCCAAACGGGCCCGGATTTGGGATCACACCGTTCTTCGCCCATATCTTTGGAAATATCATAGCTAGGGCTATTTGGCTACCGCCATTGGATTCGTGAGACGATTTCCGATATTTCTAAGGGTCCGGGACTTTTCTAAAGTCGATTTTTTCGTTTTTCGCGTTTTTCTCGGCTCCTGGGCCTCCTAGAGCAAAACGGGCCCGGATTTGGGATCACACCGTTTTACGTCCATATCTTCGGAAATATCATAGCTAGGACAATTTGGCTGGCGCCATTGGATTCGTGAGACGATTTCCAATTTTTCTAGGGGTCCGGGAATTTTCTAAAGTCGATTTTTTCGTTTTTCGCGTTTTTCTCGGCTCCCGGGCCTCCTAGAGCAAAACGGGCCCGGATTTGGGATCACACGGTTTTTCGTCCCTATCTTTGGAAATATCACAGCTAAGACAATTTGGCTGGCGCCATTGGATTCGCAATACGATTTCCGATTTTTCTAGGGGTCCGGGAATTTTCTAAAGTCGATTTTTTCGTTTTTCGCGTTTTTCTGGGCTCCTATGCCTCCTAGGGCGAAAAGGGTCTGGTTTTGGAGCCCACCGTTTTACTTCCATATCTTTGGAAATATACTAGTCACCCGTCGAAGCGCATCAGTTCGATTCTTCGGCGCCTGCGCATTAGTCCGATGCCTCTGCGCGTGCTCGTCGGTTCGATTTCTCCGCACCTGCGCATCAGTGCGAATCCTCTGCGCCTGCGCATCAATCGGATTTTTCTGCGCATGCCCATCAGTTCGATTGCTCTCCGCCTGCACATCAGTCCAACTCCTGTGGCTCGTAGAGCAAAAAAGGCCCGGATTTGGGATCACACCGTTTTCCGTCGATATCTTTGGAACTATAATATCTAGGGTAATTTGTTCGGCGCTATTGGATTCGCGAGACGATTTCCGATTTTTCTAGGGGTCCGGGAATTTTCTAAAGTCGATTTTTTCGTTTTTTGCGTTTTTCTCGGCTCCTGGCCCTCCTATAGCAAAACGCGGCCGGATTTGGGATCACACCGTTTTCCCCCATATCTTTGGAAATATCACAGCTAGGACCATTTGGCTGGCGCCATTGGATTCGCGATACGATTTCCGATTTTTCTAGGGGTCCGGGAATTTTCTAAAGTCGATTTTTTCGTATTTCGCGTTTTTCTCGGCTCCTGGCCCTCCTAGAGCCCAACGGGCCCGGATTTGGGATCACACCGTTCTTCGCCCATAACTTGGGAAATATCATAGCTAGGGCAATTTGGCTGGCGCCATTGGATTCGTGAGACGATTTCCGATTTTTCTAGGGGTCCGCGAATTTTCCACAGTCGTTTTTTTCGTTTTTTGGCTCCTGGGCCTCTTAGAGCAAAACGGGCCCGGATTTGGGATCACACCGTTTTTCGTCCATATCTTTGGAAATATCATAGCTAGGACAATTTGGCTGGCACCACTGGATTCGTGAGAGGATTTCCGATTTTTCTAGGGGTCCGCGAATTGTCCACAGTCGTTTTTTTCGTTTTTCGCATTTTTCTCGGCTCCTGGGCCTCTTAGAGCTAAACGGGCCCTGATTTGGGATCACACCGTTTTTAGCCCATATCTTTGGAAATATCATAGCGAGAACACTTTGGCTACCGCCATTGGATTCGTGAGACGATTTCCGATTTTTCTAAGGGTCCGGGACTTTTCTAAAGTCGATTTTTTCGTTTTTCGCGTTTTTCTCGGCTCCTGGGCCTCCTAGAGCAAAACGGGCCCGGATTTGGGATCACACGGTTTTTCGTCCCTATCTTTGGAAATATCACAGCTAGGACAATTTGGCTGGCGCCATTGGATTCGCAATACGATTTCCGATTTTTCTAGGGGTCCGGGAATTTTCTAAAGTCGATTTTTTCGTTTTTCGCGTTTTTCTCGGCTCCTGGGCCTCCTAGAGCAAAACGGGCCCGGATTTGGGATCACACCGTTTTTCGTCCATATCTTTGGAAATATCATAGCTAGGACAATTTGGCTGGCGCCCTTGGATTCGTGAGAGGATTTCCGATGTTTCTAGGGGTCCGGGAATTTTCTAAAGTAGATTTTTTCGTTTTTTGCGTTTTTCTCTGCTCCTGGCCCTCCTAGAGGAAAACGGGCCCGGATTTGGGATCACACGGTTTTTCGTCCCTATCTTTGGAAATATCACAGCTAGGACAATTTGGCTGGCGCCATTGGATTCGCAATACGATTTCCGATTTTTCTAGGGGTCCGGGAATTTTCTAAAGTCGATTTTTTCGTTTTTCGCGTTTTTCTCGGCTCCTGGGCCTCCTAGAGCAAAACGGGCCCGGATTTGGGATCACACCGTTTTTCGTCCATATCTTTGGAAATATCATAGCTAGGACAATTTGGCTGGCGCCATTGGATTCGCAATACGATTTCCGATTTTTCTAGGGGTCCGGGAATTTTCTAAAGTCGATTTTTTCGTTTTTCGCGTTTTTCTCGGCTCCTGGGCCTCCTAGAGCAAAACGGGCCCGGATTTGGGATCACACGGTTTTTCGTCCCTATCTTTGGAAATATCACAGCTAGGACAATTTGGCTGGCGCCATTGGATTCGCAATACGATTTCCGATTTTTCTACGGGTCCGGGAATTTTCTAAAGTCGATTTGTTCGTTTTTCGCGTTTTTCTCGGCTCCTGGGCCTCCTAGAGCAAAACGGGCCCGGATTTGGGATCACACCGTTTTTCGTCCATATCTTTGGAAATATCATAGCTAGGACAATTTGGCTGGCGCCATTGGATTCGTGAGAGGATTTCTGATTTTTCTAGGGGTCCGGGAATTTTCTAAAGTCGATTTTTTGGTTTTTCGCGTTTTTCTCGGCTCCTGGGCCTCCTAGAGCCAAACGGGCCCGGATTTGGGATCGCACCGTTCTTCGCCCATATCTTTGGAAATATCATAGCTAGGGCTATTTGGCTACCGCCATTGGATTCGTGAGACGATTTCCGATTTTTCTAAGGGTCCGGGACTTTTCTAAAGTCGATTTTTTCGTTTTTCGCGTTTTTCTCGGCTCCTGGGCCTCCTAGAGCAAAACGGGCCCGGATTTGGGATCACACCGTTTTACGTCCATATCTTCGGAAATATCATAGCTAGGACAATTTGGCTGGCGCCATTGGATTCGTGAGACGATTTCCAATTTTTCTAGGGGTCCGGGAATTTTCTAAAGTCGATTTTTTCGTTTTTCGCGTTTTTCTCGGCTCCCGGGCCTCCTAGAGCAAAACGGGCCCGGATTTGGGATCACACGGTTTTTCGTCCCTATCTTTGGAAATATCACAGCTAAGACAATTTGGCTGGCGCCATTGGATTCGCAATACGATTTCCGATTTTTCTAGGGGTCCGGGAATTTTCTAAAGTCGATTTTTTCGTTTTTCGCGTTTTTCTGGGCTCCTATGCCTCCTAGGGCGAAAAGGGTCTGGTTTTGGAGCCCACCGTTTTACTTCCATATCTTTGGAAATATACTAGTCACCCGTCGAAGCGCATCAGTTCGATTCTTCGGCGCCTGCGCATTAGTCCGATGCCTCTGCGCGTGCTCGTCGGTTCGATTTCTCCGCACCTGCGCATCAGTGCGATTGCTCTCCGCCTGCGCATCAGTCCGGTTCTTCTGCACATGCGCATCAGTGCGACTCCCCTGCGCCTGAGCGTCAGTCCGAGCCTCCTGCTCCTGCGCATCAGTCCGAATCCTCTGCGCCTGCGCATCAATCGGATTTTTCTGCGCATGCCCATCAGTTCGATTGCTCTCCGCCTGCACATCAGTCCAACTCCTGTGGCTCCTAGAGCAAAAAAGGCCCGGATTTGGGATCACACCGTTTTCCGTCGATATCTTTGGAACTATAATATCTAGGGTAATTTGTTCGGCGCTATTGGATTCGCGAGACGATTTCCGATTTTTCTAGGGGTCCGGGAATTTTCTAAAGTCGATTTTTTCGTTTTTTGCGTTTTTCTCGGCTCCTGGCCCTCCTATAGCAAAACGCGGCCGGATTTGGGATCACACCGTTTTCCCCCATATCTTTGGAAATATCACAGCTAGGACCATTTGGCTGGCGCCATTGGATTCGCGATACGATTTCCGATTTTTCTAGGGGTCCGGGAATTTTCTAAAGTCGATTTTTTCGTATTTCGCGTTTTTCTCGGCTCCTGGCCCTCCTAGAGCCCAACGGGCCCGGATTTGGGATCACACCGTTCTTCGCCCATAACTTGGGAAATATCATAGCTAGGGCAATTTGGCTGGCGCCATTGGATTCGTGAGACGATTTCCGATTTTTCTAGGGGTCCGCGAATTTTCCACAGTCGTTTTTTTCGTTTTTCGGCTCCTGGGCCTCTTAGAGCAAAACGGGCCCGGATTTGGGATCACACCGTTTTTCGTCCATATCTTTGGAAATATCATAGCTAGGACAATTTGGCTGGCACCACTGGATTCGTGAGAGGATTTCCGATTTTTCTAGGGGTCCGCGAATTGTCCACAGTCGTTTTTTTCGTTTTTCGCATTTTTCTCGGCTCCTGGGCCTCTTAGAGCTAAACGGGCCCTGATTTGGGATCACACCGTTTTTAGCCCATATCTTTGGAAATATCATAGCGAGAACACTTTGGCCACCGCCATTGGATTCGTGAGACGATTTCCGATTTTTCTAAGGGTCCGGGACTTTTCTAAAGTCGATTTTTTCGTTTTTCGCGTTTTTCTCGGCTCCTGGGCCTCCTAGAGCAAAACGGGCCCGGATTTGGGATCACACGGTTTTTCGTCCCTATCTTTGGAAATATCACAGCTAGGACAATTTGGCTGGCGCCATTGGATTCGCAATACGATTTCCGATTTTTCTAGGGGTCCGGGAATTTTCTAAAGTCGATTTTTTCGTTTTTCGCGTTTTTCTCGGCTCCTGGGCCTCCTAGAGCAAAACGGGCCCGGATTTGGGATCACACCGTTTTTCGTCCATATCTTTGGAAATATCATAGCTAGGACAATTTGGCTGGCACCATTGGATTCGTGAGAGGATTTCCGATTTTTCTAGGGGTCCGCGAATTGTCCACAGTCGTTTTTTTCGTTTTTCGCATTTTTCTCGGCTCCTGGGCCTCTTAGAGCAAAACGGGCCCTGATTTGGGATCACACCGTTTTTAGCCCATATCTTTGGAAATATCATAGCGAGAACACTTTGGCCACCGACATTGGATTCGTGAGACGATTTCCGATTTTTCTAAGGGTCCGGGACTTTTCTAAAGGCGATTTTTTCGTTTTTCGCGTTTTTCTCGGCTCCTGGGCCTCCTAGAGCAAAACGGGCCCGGATTTGGGATCACACGGTTTTCCGTCCCTCTCTTTGGAAATATCACAGCTAGGACAATTTGGCTGGCGCCATTGGATTCGCAATACGATTTCCGATTTTTCTACGGGTCCGGGAATTTTCTAAAGTCGATTTGTTCGTTTTTCGCGTTTTTCTCGGCTCCTGGGCCTCCTAGAGCAAAACGGGCCCGGATTTGGGATCACACCGTTTTTCGTCCATATCTTTGGAAATATCATAGCTAGGACAATTTGGCTGGCGCCATTGGATTCGTGAGAGGATTTCTGATTTTTCTAAGGGTCCGGGACTTTTCTAAAGTCGATTTTTTCGTTTTTCGCGTTTTTCTCGGCTCCTGGGCCTCCTAGAGCAAAACGGGCCCGGATTTGGGATCACACCGTTTTACGTCCATATCTTCGGAAATATCATAGCTAGGACAATTTGGCTGGCGCCATTGGATTCGTGAGACGATTTCCAATTTTTCTAGGGGTCCGGGAATTTTCTAAAGTCGATTTTTTCGTTTTTCGCGTTTTTCTCGGCTCCCGGGCCTCCTAGAGCAAAACGGGCCCGGATTTGGGATCACACGGTTTTTCGTCCCTATCTTTGGAAATATCACAGCTAAGACAATTTGGCTGGCGCCATTGGATTCGCAATACGATTTCCGATTTTTCTAGGGGTCCGGGAATTTTCTAAAGTCGATTTTTTCGTTTTTCGCGTTTTTCTGGGCTCCTATGCCTCCTAGGGCAAAAAGGGTCTGGTTTTGGAGCCCACCGTTTTACTTCCATATCTTTGGAAATATACTAGTCACCCGTCGAAGCGCATCAGTTCGATTCTTCGGCGCCTGCGCATTAGTCCGATGCCTCTGCGCGTGCTCGTCGGTTCGATTTCTCCGCACCTGCGCATCAGTGCGATTGCTCTCCGCCTGCGCATCAGTCCGGTTCTTCTGCACATGCGCATCAGTGCGACTCCCCTGCGCCTGAGCGTCAGTCCGAGCCTCCTGCTCCTGCGCATCAGTCCGAATCCTCTGCGCCTGCGCATCAATCGGATTTTTCTGCGCATGCCCATCAGTTCGATTGCTCTCCGCCTGCACATCAGTCCAACTCCTGTGGCTCCTAGAGCAAAAAAGGCCCGGATTTGGGATCACACCGTTTTCCGTCGATATCTTTGGAACTATAATATCTAGGGTTATTTGTTCGGCGCTATTGGATTCGCGAGACGATTTCCGATTTTTCTAGGGGTCCGGGAATTTTCTAAAGTCGATTTTTTCGTTTTTTGCGTTTTTCTCGGCTCCTGGCCCTCCTATAGCAAAACGCGGCCGGATTTGGGATCACACCGTTTTCCCCCATATCTTTGGAAATATCACAGCTAGGACCATTTGGCTGGCGCCATTGGATTCGCGATACGATTTCCGATTTTTCTAGGGGTCCGGGAATTTTCTAAAGTCGATTTTTTCGTATTTCGCGTTTTTCTCGGCTCCTGGCCCTCCTAGAGCCCAACGGGCCCGGATTTGGGATCACACCGTTCTTCGCCCATAACTTGGGAAATATCATAGCTAGGGCAATTTGGCTGGCGCCATTGGATTCGTGAGACGATTTCCGATTTTTCTAGGGGTCCGCGAATTTTCCACAGTCGTTTTTTTCGTTTTTCGGCTCCTGGGCCTCTTAGAGCAAAACGGGCCCTGATTTGGGATAACACCGTTTTTAGCCCATATCTTTGGAAATATCATAGCGAGAACACTTTGGCTACCGCCATTGGATTCGTGAGACGATTTCCGATTTTTCTAAGGGTCCGGGACTTTTCTAAAGTCGATTTTTTCGTTTTTCGCGTTTTTCTCGGCTCCTGGGCCCCCTAGAGCAAAACGGGCCCGGATTTGGGATCACACGGTTTTTCGTCCGTATCTTTGGAAATATCACAGCTAGGACAATTTGGCTGGCGCCATTGGATTCGCAATACGATTTCCGATTTTTCTAGGGGTCCGGGAATTTTCTAAAGTCGATTTTCTCGTTTTTCGCGTTTTTCTCGGCTCCTGGGCCTCCTAGAGCAACACGGGCCCGGATTTGGGATCACACCGTTTTTCGTCCATATCTTTGGAAATATCATAGCTAGGACAATTTGGCTGGCACCATTGGATTCGTGAGAGGATTTCCGATTTTTCTAGGGGTCCGCGAATTGTCCACAGTCGTTTTTTTCGTTTTTCGCATTTTTCTCGGCTCCTGGGCCTCTTAGAGCAAAACGGGCCCTGATTTGGGATCACACCGTTTTTAGCCCATATCTTTGGAACTATAATATCTAGGGTAATTTGTTCGGCGGCATTGGATTCGTGAGATGATTTCCGATTTTTCTAGGGGTCCGGGAATTGTCCACAGTCGATTTTTTGGTTTTTCGCGTTTTTCTCGGCTCCTGGGCCTCCTAGAGCCAAACGGGCCTGGATTTGGGATCACACCGTTCTTCGCCCATATCTTTGGAAATATCATAGCTAGGGGAATTTGGCTGGCGCAATTGGATTCGTGAGACGATTTCCGATTTTTCTAGGGGTCCGGAAATTTTCTAAAGTCGATTTTTTCGATTTTGGCCTTTTTCTGGGCTCCTATGCCTCCTAGGGCAAAAAGGGTCTGGATTTTGGAGCCCACCGTTTTACTTCCATATCTTTGGAAATATACTGCGCATCAGTTCGATTTTTCGCCGCCTGCGCATTAGTCCGATTCCACTCCGCCTGCACATCAGTCCAACTCCTATGGCTCCTAGAGCAAAATAGGCCCGGATTTGGGATCACACCGTTTTCCGTCGATATCTTTGGAACTATAATATCTAGGGTAATTTGTTCGGCGGCATTGGATTCGTGAGATGATTTCCGATTTTTCTAGGGGTCCGGGAATTGTCCACAGTCGATTTTTTGGTTTTTCGCGTTTTTCTCGGCTCCTGGGCCTCCTAGAGCCAAACGGGCCTGGATTTGGGATCACACCGTTCTTCGCCCATATCTTTGGGAATATCATAGCTAGGGCAATTTGGCTGGCGCCATTGGATTCGTGAGACGATTTCCGATTTTTCTAGGGGTCCGGGAATTTTCTAAAGTCGATTTTTTCGATTTTCGCCTTTTTCTGGGCTCCTATGCCTCCTAGGGCAAAAAGGGTCTGGATTTTGGAGCCCACCGTTTTACTTCCATATCTTTGGAAATATACTAGTCACCCGTCGAAGCGCATCGGTTCGATTCTTCGGCGCCTGCGCATTAGTCCGATTCCACTCCGCCTGCGCATCAGTCCGAAGCCTCTGCGCGTGCGCATCAGTCCAATTCTTCTGCGCATGCGCGTCAGTCCCATTCTTCGCCGCATGCGCCAGACTCCCCTCCGCCTGCGTATCAACCCGATGTCTCTGCGCATGCGCGTCAGTCCGATCCTGCTGCTCCTGCGCATCAGTCCGATCCTCCTGCTCCTGCGCATCAGGCCGATTCTTCTGCGCATGCGCATCAGTCCGACTCCCCTTGGCCGGAGTATCCGTCCGATGCTTCTGCGTCTGCGCATCAGTTCGATTTTTCGCCGCCTGCGCATTAGTCCGATTCCACTCCGCCTGCGCATCAGTCCGAAGCCTCTGCGCGTGCGCATCAGTCCAATTCTTCTGCGCATGCGCGTCAGTCCCATTCTTCGCCGCATGCGCCAGACTCCCCTCCGCCTGCGTATCAACCCGATGCCTCTGCGCATGCGCGTCAGTCCGATCCTGCTGCTCCTGCGCATCAGTCCTATTCTTCTGCGCATGCGCATCAGTCCGACTCCCCTTCGCCGGCGTATCCGTCCGATGCTTCTGCGTCTGCGCATCAGTTCGATTTTTCGGCGCCTGCGCATTAGTCCGATTCCACTCCACCTGCGCATCAGTCCGTTGCCTCTGCGCGTGCTCGTCGGTTCGATTTCTCCGCACCTGCGCATCAGTCCGATTGCTCTCCGCCTGCACATCAGTCCAACTCCTATGGCTCCTAGAGCAAAAAAGGCCCGGATTTGGGATCACACCGTTTTCCGTCGATATCTTTGGAACTATAATATCTATGGTAATTTGTTCGGCGCTATTGGATTCGCGAGACGATTTCCGATTTTTCTAGGGGTCCGGGAATTTTCTAAAGTCGATTTTTTCGTATTTAGCGTTTTTCTCGGCTCCTGGCCCTCCTAGAGCCCAACGGGCCCGGATTTGGGATCACACCGTTCTTCGCCCATAACTTTGGAAATATCATAGCTAGGGCAATTTGGCTGGCGCCATTGGATTCGTGAGACGATTTCCGATTTTTCTTGGGGTCCGCGAATTTTCCACAGTCGTTTTTTTCGTTTTTCGGCTCCTGGGCCTCTTAGAGCAAAACGTGCCCGGATTTGGGATCACACGGTTTTTCGTCCCTATCTTTGGAAATATCACAGCTAGGACAATTTGGCTGGCGCCATTGGATTCGCAATACGATTTCCGATTTTTCTAGGGGTCCGGAAATTTTCTAAAGTCGATTTTTTCGTTTTTCGCGTTTTTCTCGGCTCCTGGGCCTCCTAGAGGTAAACGGGCCCGGATTTGGGATCACACCGTTTTTCGTCCATATCTTTGGAAATATCATAGCTAGGACAATTTGGCTGGCGCCATTGGATTCGCAATACGATTTCCGATTTTTCTAGGGGTCCGGGAATTTTCTAAAGTCGATTTTTTCGTTTTTCGCGTTTTTCTCGGCTCCTGGGCCTCCTAGAGCAAAACGGGCCCGGATTTGGGATCACACCTTTTTTCGTCCATATCTTTGGAAATATCATATCTAGGACAATTTGGCTGGCACCATTGGATTCGTGAGAGGATTTCCGATTTTTCTAGGGGTCCGGGACTTTTCTAAAGTCGATTTTTTCATTTTTCGCGTTTTTCTTGGCTCCTGGGCCTCTTAGAGCAAAACGGGCCCTGATTTGGGATCACACCGTTTTTAGCCCATATCTTTGGAAATATCATAGCGAGAACACTTTGGCTACCGCCATTGGATTCGTGAGACGATTTCCGATTTTTCTAAGGGTCCGGGACTTTTCTAAAGTCGATTTTTTCGTTTTTCGCGTTTTTCTCGGCTCCTGGGCCTCCTAGAGCAAAACGGGCCCGGATTTGGGATCACACGGTTTTTCGTCCGTATCTTTGGAAATATCACAGCTAGGACCATTTGTCTGGCGCCATTGGATTCGCAATACGATTTCCGATTTTTCTAGGGGTCCAGGAAATTTCTAAAGTCGATTTTTTGCTTTTTCGCGTTTTTCTCGGCTCTTGGGCCTCCTAGAGCAAAACGGGCCCGGATTTGGGATCACACCGTTTTTCGTCCATTTCTTTGGAACTATAATATCTAGGGTAATTTGTTCGGCGGCATTGGATTCGCAATACGATTTCCGATTTTTCTAGGGGTCCGGGAATTTTCTAAAGTCGATTTTTTGCTTTTTCGCGTTTTTCTCGGCTCTTGGGCCTCCTAGAGCAAAACGGGCCCGGATTTGGGATCACACCGTTTTTCGTCCATTTCTTTGGAACTATAATATCTAGGGTAATTTGTTCGGCGGCATTGGATTCGTGAGATGATTTCCGATTTTTCTAGGGGTCCGGGAATTGTCCACAGTCGATTTTTTGGTTTTTCGCGTTTTTCTCGGCTCCTGGGCCTCCTAGAGCCAAACGGGCCTGGATTTGGGATCACACCGTTCTTCGCCCATATCTTTGGAAATATCATAGCTAGGGCAATTTGGCTGGCGCCATTGGATTCGTGAGACGATTTCCGATTTTTCTAGGGGTCCGGGAATTTTCTAAAGTCGATTTTTTCGTTTTTCGTGTTTTTCTCGGATCCTGGGCGTCCTAGAGCCAAACGGGCCCGGATTTGGGTTCACACCGTTTTTCGTCCCTTTCTTTGGAACTATAATATCTAGGGTAATTTGTTCGGCGGCATTGGATTCGTGAGATGATTTCCGATTTTTCTAGGGTTCCGGGAATTGTCCACAGTCGATTTTTTCGTTTTTCGCGTTTTTCTCGGCTCCTTGGCCTCTTAGAGCCAAACGGGCCCGGATTTGGACTCAGACCGATTTTCGCCCATTTCTTTGGAACTATAATATCTAGGGTAATTTGTTCGGCGCCATTGGATACGTGAGACGATTTTCGATTTTTCTAGGGATCCGGGAATTTTCTAAAGTCGATTTTTTCGTTTTTCGCGTTTTTCTCGGCTCCTGGGCCTCCTAGAGCAAAACGGGCCCGGATTTGGGATCACACGGTTTTTCGTCCGTATCTTTGGAAATATCACAGCTAGGACAATTTGGCTGGCGCCATTGGATTCGCAATAAGATTTCCGATTTTTCTAGGGGTCCGGGAATTTTCTAAAGTCGATTTTTTGGTTTTTCGCGTTTTTCTCGGCTCTTGGGCCTCCTAGAGCAAAACGGGCCCGGATTTGGGATCACACGGTTTTTCGTCCGTATCTTTGGAAATATCACAGCTAGGACAATTTGGCTGGCGCCATTGGATTCGCAATACGATTTCCGATTTTTCTAGGGGTCCGGAAATTTTCTAAAGTCGATTTTTTGGTTTTTCGCGTTTTTCTCGGCTCTTGGGCCTCCTAGAGCAAAACGGGCCCGGATTTGGGATCACACCGTTTTTCGTCCATATCTTTGGAAATATCATAGCTAGGACAATTTGGCTGGCGCCATTGGATTCGTGAGAGGATTTCTGATTTTTCTAGGGGTCCGGGAATTTTCTAAAGTCGATTTTTTGGTTTTTCGCGTTTTTCTCGACTCCTGGGCCTCCTAGAGCCAAACGGGCCCGGATTTGGGATCACACCGTTCTTCGCCCATATCTTTGGAAATATCATAGCTAGGGCAATTTGGCTGGCGCCATTTGATTCGTGAGACGATTTCCGATTTTGCTAGGGATCCGGGAATTTTCTAAAGTCGATTTTTTCGTTTTTCGCGTTTTTCTCGGCTCCTGGGCCTCCTAGAGCAAAACGGGCCCGGATTTGGGATCACACGGTTTTTCGTCCGTATCTTTGGAAATATCACAGCTAGGACAATTTGTCTGGCGCCATTGGATTCGCAATACGATTTCCGATTTTTCTAGGGGTCCAGGAAATTTCTAAAGTCGATTTTTTGCTTTTTCGCGTTTTTCTCGGCTCTTGGGCCTCCTAGAGCAAAACGGGCCCGGATTTGGGATCACACCGTTTTTCGTCCATTTCTTTGTAACTATAATATCTAGGGTAATTTGTTCGGCGGCATTGGATTCGCAATACGATTTCCGATTTTTCTAGGGGTCCGGGAATTTTCTAAAGTCGATTTTTTGCTTTTTCGCGTTTTTCTCGGCTCTTGGGCCTCCTAGAGCAAAACGGGCCCGGATTTGGGATCACACCGTTTTTCGTCCATTTCTTTGGAACTATAATATCTAGGGTAATTTGTTCGGCGGCATTGGATTCGTGAGATGATTTCCGATTTTTCTAGGGGTCCGGGAATTGTCCACAGTCGATTTTTTGGTTTTTCGCGTTTTTCTCGGCTCCTGGACCTCCTAGAGCCAAACGAGCCTGGATTTGGGATCACACCGTTCTTCGCCCATATCTTTGGAAATATCATAGCTAGGGCAATTTGGCTGGCGCCATTGGATTCGTGAGACGATTTCCGATTTTTCTAGGGGTCCGGGAATTTTCTAAAGTCGATTTTTTCGTTTTTCGCGTTTTTCTCGGATCCTGGGCGTCCTAGAGCCAAACGGGCCCGGATTTGGGTTCACACCGTTTTTCGACCCTTTCTTTGGAACTATAATATCTAGGGTAATTTGTTCGGCGGCATTGGATTCGTGAGATGATTTCCGATTTTTCTAGGGTTCCGGGAATTGTCCACAGTCGATTTTTTCGTTTTTCGCGTTTTTCTCGGCTCCTTGGCCTCTTAGAGCCAAACGGGCCCGGATTTGGACTCAGACCGATTTTCGCCCATTTCTTTGGAACTATAATATCTAGGGTAATTTGTTCGGCGCCATTGGATACGTGAGACGATTTTCGATTTTTCTAGGGATCCGGGAATTTTCTAAAGTCGATTTTTTCGTTTTTCGCGTTTTTCTCGGCTCCTGGGCCTCCTAGAGCAAAACGGGCCCGGATTTGGGATCACACGGTTTTTCGTCCGTATCTTTGGAAATATCACAGCTAGGACAATTTGGCTGGCGCCATTGGATTCGCAATACGATTTCCGATTTTTCTAGGGGTCCGGGAATTTTCTAAAGTCGATTTTTTGGTTTTTCGCGTTTTTCTCGGCTCTTGGGCCTCCTAGAGCAAAACGGGCCCGGATTTGGGATCACACGGTTTTTCGTCCGTATCTTTGGAAATATCACAGCTAGGACAATTTGGCTGGCGCCATTGGATTCGCAATACGATTTCCGATTTTTCTAGGGGTCCGGAAATTTTCTAAAGTCGATTTTTTGGTTTTTCGCGTTTTTCTCGGCTCTTGGGCCTCCTAGAGCAAAACGGGCCCGGATTAGGGATGACACTGTTTTTAGCCCATATCTTTGGAAATATCATAGCTAGAACACTTTGGCTAGCGCCGTTGGATTCGTGAGACGATTTCCGATTTTTCTAGGGGTCCGGGAATTTTCTAAAGTCGATTTTTTCGTTTTTCGCGTTTTTCTCGGATCCTGGGCCTCCTAGAGCAAAACGGGCCCGGATTTGGGATCACACCGTTTTTCGTCCATTTCTTTGGAACTATAATATCTAGGGTAATTTGTTCGGCGGCATTGGATTCGTGAGATGATTTCCGATTTTTCTAGGGGTCCGGGAATTGTCCACAGTCGATTTTTTGGTTTTTCGCGTTTTTCTCGGCTCCTGGGCCTCCTAGAGCCAAACGGGCCTGGATTTGGGATCACACCGTTCTTCGCCCATATCTTTGGAAATATCATAGCTAGGGCAATTTGGCTGGCGCCATTGGATTCGTGAGACGATTTCCGATTTTTCTAGGGGTCCAGGAATTTTCTAAAGTCGATTTTTTCGATTTTCGCCTTTTTCTGGGCTCCTATGCCTCCTAGGGCAAAAAGTGTCTGGATTTTGGAGCCCATCGTTTTACTTCCATATCTTTGGAAATATACTAGTCACCCGTCGAAGCGCATCGGTTCGATTCTTCGGCGCCTGCGCATTAGTCCGAAGCCTCTGCGCGTGCGCATCAGTCCAATTCTTCTGCGCATGCGCGTCAGTCCCATTCTTCGCCGCATGCGCCAGACTCCCCTCCGCCTGCGTATCAACCCGATGTCTCTGCGCATATGCGTCAGTCCGATCCTGCTGCTCCTGCGCATCAGTCCGATCCTCCTGCTCCTGCGCATCAGTCCGATTCTTCTGCGCATGCACATCAGTCCGACTCCCCTTGGCCGGAGTATCCGTCCGATGCTTCTGCGTCTGCGCATCAGTTCGATTGTTCGCCGCCTGCGCATTAGTCCGATTCCACTCCGCCTGCACATCAGTCCAACTCCTATGGCTCCTAGAGCAAAAAAGGCCCGGATTTGGGATCACACCGTTTTCCGTCGATATCTTTGGAACTATAATATCTAAGGTAATTTGTTCGGCGCTATTGGATTCGCGAGACCATTCGCGATTTTTCTAGGGGTCCGGGAATTTTCTAAAGTCGATTTTTTCGTTTTTCGCGTTTTTCTCGGCTCCTGGGCCTCCTAGAGCAAAACGGGCCCGGATTTGGGATCACACCGTTTTTCGTCCATATCTTTGGAAATATCATAGCTAGGACAATTTGGCTGGCACCATTGGATTCGTGAGAGGATTTCCGATTTTTCTAGGGGTCCGGGAATTTTCTAAAGTCGATTTTTTCGTTTTTCGCATTTTTCTCGGCTCGTGGGCCTCCTAGAGCAAAACGGGCCCTGATTTGGGATGACACCGTTTTTAGCCCATATCTTTGGAAATATCATAGCTAGAAAACTTTGGCTAGCGCCATTGGATTCGTGAGACGATTTCCGATTTTTCTAGGGGTCCGGGAATTTTCTAAAGTCGATTTTTTCGTTTTTCGCGTTTTTCTCGGATCCTGGGCCTCCTAGAGCCAAACGGGCCCGGATTTGGGTTCACACCGTTTTTCGTCCCTTTCTTTGGAACTATAATATCTAGGGTAATTTGTTCGGCGCCATTGGATTCGTGAGATGATTTCCGATTTTTCTAGGGGTCCGGGAATTGTCCACAGTCGATTTTTTCGTTTTTCGCGTTTTTCTCGGCTCCTTGGCCTCTTAGAGCCAAACGGGCCCGGATTTGGACTCAGACCGATTTTCGCCCATTTCTTTGGAACTATAATATCTAGGGTAATTTGTTCGGCGCCATTGGATTCGTGAGACGATTTTCGATTTTTCTAGGGATCCGGGAATTTTCTAAAGTCGATTTTTTCGTTTTTCGCGTTTTTCGCGGCTCCAGGGCCTCCTAGAGCAAAACGGGCCCGGATTTGGGATCACACGGTTTTCCCCCATATCTTTAGGAATATCACAGCTAGGACCATTTGGCTGGCGCCATTGGATTCGCGATACGATTTCCGATTTTTCTAGGGGTCCGGAAATTGTCCACAGTCGATTTTTTGGTTTTTCGCGTTTTTCTCGGCTCCTGGGCCTCCTAGAGCCAAACGGGCCTGCATTTGGGATCACACCGTTCTTCGCCCATATCTTTGGAAATATCATAGCTAGGGCAATTTGGCTGGCGCCATTTGATTCGTGAGACGATTTCCGATTTTTCTAGGGGTCCGGGAATTTTCTAAAGTCGATTTTTTCGTTTTTCGCGTTTTTCTCGGATCCTGGGCCTCCTAGAGCCAAACGGGCCCGGATTTGGGGTCACACCGTTTTTCGTCCCTTTCTTTGGAACTATAATATCTAGGGTAATTTGTTCGGCGGCATTGGATTCGTGAGATGATTTCCGATTTTTCTAGGGGTCCGGGAATTGTCCACAGTCGATTTTTTCGTTTTTGGCGTTTTTCTCGGCTCCTTGGCCTCTTAGAGCCAAACGGGCCCGGATTTGGACTCAGACCGATTTTCGCCTATTTCTTTGGAACTATAATATCTAGGGTAATTTGTTCGGCGCCATTGGATTCGTGAGACGATTTCCGATTTTTCTAGGGATCCGGGAATTTTCTAAAGTCGATTTTTTCGTTTTTCGCGTTTTTCTCGGATCCTGGGCCTCCTAGAGCCAAACGGGCCCGGATTTGGGTTCACACCGTTTTTCGTCCCTTTCTTTGGAACCATAATATCTAGGGTAATTTGTTCGGCGGCATTGGATTCGTGAGATGATTTCCGATTTTTCTAGGGGTCCGGGAATTGTCCACAGTCGATTTTTTCGTTTTTGGCGTTTTTCTCGGCTCCTTGGCCTCTTAGAGCCAAACGGGCCCGGATTTGGTATCACACCGATTTTCGCCCATTTCTTTGGAACTATAATATCTAGGGTAATTTGTTCGGCGCCATTGGATTCGTGAGACGATTTCCGATTTTTCTAGGGGTCCGGGAATTTTCTAAAGTCGATTTTTTCGTTTTTCGCGTTTTTCTCGGATCCTGGGCCTCCTAGAGCAAAACGGGCCCGGATTTGGGATCACACCGTTTTTCGTCCATTTCTTTGGAACTATAATATCTAGGGTAATTTGTTCGGCGGCATTGGATTCGTGAGATGATTTCCGATTTTTCTAGGGGTCCGGGAATTGTCCACAGTCGATTTTTTGGTTTTTCGCGTTTTTCTCGGCTCCTGGGCCTCCTAGAGCCAAACGGGCCTGGATTTGGGATCACACCGTTCTTCGCCCATATCTTTGGAAATATCATAGCTAGGGCAATTTGGCTGGCGCCATTGGATTCGTGAGACGATTTCCGATTTTTCTAGGGGTCCAGGAATTTTCTAAAGTCGATTTTTTCGATTTTCGCCTTTTTCTGGGCTCCTATGCCTCCTAGGGCAAAAAGTGTCTGGATTTTGGAGCCCATCGTTTTACTTCCATATCTTTGGAAATATACTAGTCACCCGTCGAAGCGCATCGGTTCGATTCTTCGGCGCCTGCGCATTAGTCCGAAGCCTCTGCGCGTGCGCATCAGTCCAATTCTTCTGCGCATGCGCGTCAGTCCCATTCTTCGCCGCATGCGCCAGACTCCCCTCCGCCTGCGTATCAACCCGATGTCTCTGCGCATATGCGTCAGTCCGATCCTGCTGCTCCTGCGCATCAGTCCGATCCTCCTGCTCCTGCGCATCAGTCCGATTCTTCTGCGCATGCACATCAGTCCGACTCCCCTTGGCCGGAGTATCCGTCCGATGCTTCTGCGTCTGCGCATCAGTTCGATTGTTCGCCGCCTGCGCATTAGTCCGATTCCACTCCGCCTGCACATCAGTCCAACTCCTATGGCTCCTAGAGCAAAAAAGGCCCGGATTTGGGATCACACCGTTTTCCGTCGATATCTTTGGAACTATAATATCTAAGGTAATTTGTTCGGCGCTATTGGATTCGCGAGACCATTCGCGATTTTTCTAGGGGTCCGGGAATTTTCTAAAGTCGATTTTTTCGTTTTTCGCGTTTTTCTCGGCTCCTGGGCCTCCTAGAGCAAAACGGGCCCGGATTTGGGATCACACCGTTTTTCGTCCATATCTTTGGAAATATCATAGCTAGGACAATTTGGCTGGCACCATTGGATTCGTGAGAGGATTTCCGATTTTTCTAGGGGTCCGGGAATTTTCTAAAGTCGATTTTTTCGTTTTTCGCATTTTTCTCGGCTCGTGGGCCTCCTAGAGCAAAACGGGCCCTGATTTGGGATGACACCGTTTTTAGCCCATATCTTTGGAAATATCATAGCTAGAAAACTTTGGCTAGCGCCATTGGATTCGTGAGACGATTTCCGATTTTTCTAGGGGTCCGGGAATTTTCTAAAGTCGATTTTTTCGTTTTTCGCGTTTTTCTCGGATCCTGGGCCTCCTAGAGCCAAACGGGCCCGGATTTGGGTTCACACCGTTTTTCGTCCCTTTCTTTGGAACTATAATATCTAGGGTAATTTGTTCGGCGCCATTGGATTCGTGAGATGATTTCCGATTTTTCTAGGGGTCCGGGAATTGTCCACAGTCGATTTTTTCGTTTTTCGCGTTTTTCTCGGCTCCTTGGCCTCTTAGAGCCAAACGGGCCCGGATTTGGACTCAGACCGATTTTCGCCCATTTCTTTGGAACTATAATATCTAGGGTAATTTGTTCGGCGCCATTGGATTCGTGAGACGATTTTCGATTTTTCTAGGGATCCGGGAATTTTCTAAAGTCGATTTTTTCGTTTTTCGCGTTTTTCGCGGCTCCAGGGCCTCCTAGAGCAAAACGGGCCCGGATTTGGGATCACACGGTTTTCCCCCATATCTTTAGGAATATCACAGCTAGGACCATTTGGCTGGCGCCATTGGATTCGCGATACGATTTCCGATTTTTCTAGGGGTCCGGAAATTGTCCACAGTCGATTTTTTGGTTTTTCGCGTTTTTCTCGGCTCCTGGGCCTCCTAGAGCCAAACGGGCCTGCATTTGGGATCACACCGTTCTTCGCCCATATCTTTGGAAATATCATAGCTAGGGCAATTTGGCTGGCGCCATTTGATTCGTGAGACGATTTCCGATTTTTCTAGGGGTCCGGGAATTTTCTAAAGTCGATTTTTTCGTTTTTCGCGTTTTTCTCGGATCCTGGGCCTCCTAGAGCCAAACGGGCCCGGATTTGGGGTCACACCGTTTTTCGTCCCTTTCTTTGGAACTATAATATCTAGGGTAATTTGTTCGGCGGCATTGGATTCGTGAGATGATTTCCGATTTTTCTAGGGGTCCGGGAATTGTCCACAGTCGATTTTTTCGTTTTTGGCGTTTTTCTCGGCTCCTTGGCCTCTTAGAGCCAAACGGGCCCGGATTTGGACTCAGACCGATTTTCGCCTATTTCTTTGGAACTATAATATCTAGGGTAATTTGTTCGGCGCCATTGGATTCGTGAGACGATTTCCGATTTTTCTAGGGATCCGGGAATTTTCTAAAGTCGATTTTTTCGTTTTTCGCGTTTTTCTCGGATCCTGGGCCTCCTAGAGCCAAACGGGCCCGGATTTGGGTTCACACCGTTTTTCGTCCCTTTCTTTGGAACCATAATATCTAGGGTAATTTGTTCGGCGGCATTGGATTCGTGAGATGATTTCCGATTTTTCTAGGGGTCCGGGAATTGTCCACAGTCGATTTTTTCGTTTTTGGCGTTTTTCTCGGCTCCTTGGCCTCTTAGAGCCAAACGGGCCCGGATTTGGTATCACACCGATTTTCGCCCATTTCTTTGGAACTATAATATCTAGGGTAATTTGTTCGGCGCCATTGGATTCGTGAGACGATTTCCGATTTTTCTAGGGATCCGGGAATTTTCTAAAGTCGATTTTTTCGTTTTTTGCGTTTTTCTCGCCTCCTGGCCCTCCTATAGCAAAACGCGGCCGGATTTGGAATCACACCGTTTTCCCCCATATCTTTGGAAATATCACAGCTAGGACCATTTGGCTGGCGCCATTGGATTCGCAATACGATTTCCGATTTTTCTAGGGGTCCGGGAATTTTCTAAAGTCGATTTTTTGGTTTTTCGCGTTCTTCTCGGCTCTTGGGCCTCCTAGAGCAGAACGGGCCCGGATTTGGGATCACACCGTTTTTCGTCCATTTCTTTGGAACTATAATATCTAGGGTAATTTGTTCGGCGCTATTGGATTCGCGAGACGATTTCCGATTTGTCTAGGGGTCCGGGAATTTTCTAAAGTCGATTTTTTGGTTTTTCGCGTTTTTCTCGGCTCCTGGGCCTCCTAGAGCCAAACGGGCCCGGATTTGGGATCACACCGTTCTTCGTCCATATCTTTTGAAATATCATAGCTAGGGCAATTTGGCTGGCACCATTTGATTCGTGAGACGATTTCCGATTTTTCTAGGGGTCGGCGAATTGTCCACAGTCGATTTTGTCGTTTTTCGCATTTTTCTCGGCTCGTGTGCCTCCTAGAGCAAAACGGGCCCTGATGCGGGATGACACCGTTTTTAGCCCATATCTTTGGAAATATCATAGCTAGAACACTTTGGCTAGCGCCATTGGATTCGTGAGACGATTTCCGAGTTTTCTAGGGGTCCGGGAATTTTCTAAAGTCGATTTTTTCGTTTTTCGCGTTTTTCTCGGATCCTGGGCCTCCTAGAGCCAAACGGGCCCGGATTTGGGTTCACACCGTTTTTCGTCCATTTCTTTGGAACTATAATATCTAGGGTAATTTGTTCGGCGGCATTGGATTCGTGAGAGGATTTCCGATTTTTCTAGGGGTCCGGGAATTGTCCACAGTCGATTTTTTCGTTTTTCGCGTTTTTCTCGGATCCTGGGCCTCCTAGAGCAAAACGGGCCCGGATTTGGGATCACATGGTTTTTCGTCCGTATCTTTGGAAATATCACAGCTAGGACAATTTGGCTGGCGCCATTGGATTCGCAATACGATTTCCGATTTTTCTAGGGGTCCGGGAATTGTCCACAGTCCATTTTTTCGTTTTTCGCGTTTTTCTCGGCTCCTTGGCCTCTTAGAGCCAAACGGGCCCGGATTTGGGTTCACACCGTTTTTCGTCCCTTTCTTTGGAACTATAATATCTAGGGTAATTTGTTCGGCGCCATTGGATTCGTGAGACAATTTCCGATTTTTCTAGGGATCCGGGAATTTTCTAAAGTCGATTTTTTCGTTTTTCGCGTTTTTCTCGGATCCTGGGCCTCCTAGAGCCAAACGGGCCCGGATTTGGGTTCACACCGTTTTTCGTCCCTTTCTTTGGAACTATAATATCTAGGGTAATTTGTTCGGCGGCATTGGATTCGCGAGATGATTTCCGATTTTTCTAGGGGTCCGGGAATTGTCCACAGTCAATTTTTTCGTTTTTCGCGTTTTTCTCGGCTCCTTGGCCTCCTAGAGCAAAACGGGCCCGGATTTGGTATCACACCGTTTTTCGTCCATATCTTTGGAAATATCATAGCTAGGACAATTTGGCCGGCGCCCTTGGAATCGTGAGACGATTTCCGATTTTTCTAGGGGTCCGGGAATTTTCTAAAGTCGATTTTTTCGTTTATCGCGTTTTTCTCGGCTCCTGGCCCTCCTAGAGCAGAACGGGCCCTCATTTGGGATCACAGCGTTTTTAGCCCATATCTTTGGAAATATCATAGCTAGAACACTTTGGCTAGCGTCATTGGAATCGTGAGACGATTTCCGATTTTTCCAGGGGTCCGCGAATTGCCCACAGTACATTTTTTCGTTTTGCGCGTTTTTCTCGGCTCCTGGCCCTCCTAGAGCAAAACGGGCCCGGATTTGGGATCACACCGTTTTTCGTCCATTTCTTTGGAACTATAATATCTAGGGTAATTTGTTCGGCGGCATTGGATTCGTGAGATGATTTCCGATTTTTCTAGGGGTCCGGGAATTGTCCACAGTCGATTTTTTCGTTTTTCGCATTTTTCTCGGCTCCTGGCCCTCCTAGAAGAAAACGGGCCCGGATTTGGGATCACACCGTTTTTTGTCCATATCTTTGGAAATATCATAGCTAGGATAATTTGGCTGGCGCCATTGGATTCGCGAGACGATTTCCGATTTTTCTAGGGGTCCGGGAATTTTCTAAAGTCGATTTTTTCGATTTTCGCGTTTTTCTCGGCTCCTGGGCCTCCTAGAGCAAAACGGACCCGGATTTGGGATCACACCGTTTTTCGTCCATTTCTTTGGAACTATCATAGCTAGGATGATTTGGCTGGCGCCATTGGAATCGCGAGACGATTTCCGATTTTTCTAGGGGTCCGGGAATTTTCTAAAGTCGATTTTTTCGATTTTCGCGTTTTTCTCGGCTCCTATGCCTCCTAGGGCAAAAAGGGTCTGGATTTTGGAGCCCACCGTTTTACTTCCATATCTTTGGAAATATACTAGTCACCCGTCGAAGCGCATCAGTTCGATTCTTCGGCGCCTGCGCATCCGTCCGATGCCTCTGCGCGTGCTCGTCGGTTCGATTTCTCCGCACCTGCGCATCAGTCCGATTGCTCTCCGCCTGCGCATCAGTCCGACTCCTATGGCTCCTGCACATCAGTCCGGTTCTTCTGCACATGCGCATCAGTGCGACTCCCCTGCGCCTGAGCGTCAGTCCGAGCCTCCTGCTCCTGCGCATCAGTCCGAATCCTCTGCGCCTGCGCATCAATCGGATTTTTCTGCGCATGCCCATCAGTTCGATTGCTCTCCGCCTGCACATCAGTCCAACTCCTGTGGCTCCTAGAGCAAAAAAGGCCCGGATTTGGGATCACACCGTTTTCCGTCGATATCTTTGGAACTATAAATTACTAGGGTAGATAAATTACTAGGGTAATTTGTTCGGCGCTATTGGATTCGCGAGACGATTTACGATTTTTCTACGGGTCCGGGACTTGTCTAAAGTCGATTTTTTCGTTTTTCTCGGCTCCTGGGCCTCCTAGAGCAAAACGGGCCCGGATTTGGTATCACACCGTTTTTCGTCCATATCTTTGGAAATATCATAGCTAGGACAATTTGGCTGGCGCCCTTGGATTCGTGAGAGGAGTTCCGATTTTTCTAGGGGTCCGGGAATTTTCTAAAGTCGATTTTTTCGTTTTTCGCGTTTTTCTCGGATCCTGGGCCTCCTAGAGCCAAACGGGCCCGGATTTGGGTTCACACCGTTTTTCGTCCCTTTCTTTGGAACTATAATATCTAGGGTAATTTGTTCGGCGGCATTGGATTCGTGAGATGATTTCCGATTTTTCTAGGGGTCCGGGAATTGTCCACAGTCGATTTTTTCGTTTTTCGCGTTTTTCTCGGCTCCTTGGCCTCTTAGAGCCAAACGGGCCCGGATTTGGACTCAGACCGATTTTCGCCCATTTCTTTGGAACTATAATATCTAGGGTAATTTGTTCGGCGCCATTGGATTCGTGAGACGATTTCCGATTTTTCTAGGGATCCGGGAATTTTCTAAAGTCGATTTTTTCGTTTTTCTCGGCTCCTGGGCCTCCTAGAGCAAAACGGGCCCGGATTTGGGATCACACGGTTTTTCGTCCGTATCTTTGGAAATATCACAGCTAGGACAATTTGGCTGGCGCCATTGGATTCGCAATACGATTTCCGATTTTTCTAGGGGTTCGGGCATTTTCTAAAGTCGATTTTTTGGTTTTTCGCGTTTTTCTCGGCTCCTGGGCCTCCTAGAGCCAAACGGGCCTGGATTTGGGATCACACCGTTCTTCGCCCATATCTTTGGAAATATCATAGCTAGGGCAAGTTGGCTGGCGCCATGGGATTCGTGAGACGATTTCCGAATTTTCTAGGGGTCCGCGAATTGTCCACAGTCGATTTTTTCGTTTTTCGCATTTTTCTCGGCTCCTAGCCCTCCTAGAGCAAAACGGGCCCGGATTTGGGATCACACCGTTTTTCGTCCATTTCTTTGGAACTATCATAGCTAGGATAATTTGGCTGGCGCCATTGGAATCGTGAGACGATTTCCGATTTTTCTAGGGGTCCGCGAATTGCCCACAGTAGATTTTTTCGTTTTGCGAAAATCACACCGTTTTTTGACCATATCTTTGGAAATATCATAGCTAGAACACTTTGTCTAGCGCCATTGGATTCGTGAGACGATTTCCGATTTTTCTAGGGGTCCGGGAATTTTCTAAAGTCGATTTTTTCGTTTTTCGCGTTTTTCTCGGATCCTGGACCTCCTAGAGCCAAACGGGCCCGGATTTGGGTTCACACCGCTTTTCGTCCCTTTCTTTGGAACTATAATATCTAGGGTAATTTGTTCGGCGGCATTGGATTCGTGAGATGATTTCCGATTTTTCTAGGGGTCCGGGAATTGTCCACAGTCGATTTTTTCGTTTTTCGCGTTTTTCTCGGCTCCTTGGCCTATTAGAGCCAAACGGGCCCGGATTTGGACTCAGACCGATTTTCGCCCATTTCTTTGGAACTATAATATCTAGGGTAATTTGTTCGGCGCCATTGGATTCGTGAGACGATTTCCGATTTTTCTAGGGATCCGGGAATTTTCTAAAGTCGATTTTTTCGTTTTTCGCGTTTTTCTCGGCTCCTGGGCCTCCTAGAGCAAAACGGGCCCGGATTTGGGATCACACCGTTTTTCGTCCATTTCTTTGGAACTATAATATCTAGGGTAATTTGTTCGGCGGCATTGGATTCGTGAGATGATTTCCGATTTTTCTAGGGGTCCGGGAATTGTCCACAGTCGATTTTTTGGTTTTTCGCGTTTTTCTCGGTTCCTGCGCCTCCTAGAGCCAAACGGGCCTGGATTTGGGATCACACCGTTCTTCGCCCATATCTTTGGAAATATCATAGCTAGGGCAATTTGGCTGGCGCCATTGGATTCGTGAGACGATTTCCGATTTTTCTAGGGGTCCGCGAATTGTCCACAGTCGATTTTTTCGTTTTTCGCATTTTTCTCGGCTCCTGGCCCTCCTAGAGCAAAACGGGCCCGGATTTGGGATCACACCGTTTTTCGTCCATTTCTTTGGAACTATCATAGCTAGGATAATTTGACTGGCCTCATTGGATTCGTGAGACGATTTCCGATTTTTCTAGGGGTCCGGGAATTTTCTAAAGTCGATTTTTTCGTTTTTCGCGTTTTTCTCGGCTCCCGGGCCTCCTAGAGCCAAACTGGCCTGGATTTGGGATCACACCGTTCTTCGCCCATATCTTTGGAAATATCATAGCTAGGGCAATTTGGCTGGCGCCATGGGATTCGTGAGACGATTTCCGATTTTTCTAGGGGTCCGGGAATTGTCCACAGTCGATTTTTTGGTTTTTCGCGTTTTTCTCGGCTCCTGCGCCTCCTAGAGCCAAACGGGCCTGGATTTGGGATCACACCGTTCTTCGCCCATATCTTTGGAAATATCATAGCTAGGGCAATTTGGCTGGCGCTATTGGATTCGCGAGACCATTTCCGATTTTTCTAGGGGTCCGGGAATTTTCTAAAGTCGATTTTTTCGTTTTTCGCGTTTTTCTCGGCTCCTGGGCCTCCTAGAGCAAAACGGGCCCGGATTTGGGATCACACCGTTTTTCGTCCATATCTTTGGAAATATCATAGCTAGGACGATTTGGCTGGCACCATTGGATTCGTGAGAGGATTTCCGATTTTTCTAGGGGTCCGGGAATTTTCTAAAGTCGATTTTTTCGTTTTTCGCATTTTTCTCGGCTCGTGGGCCTCCTAGAGCAAAACGGGCCCTGATTTGGGATGACACCGTTTTTAGCCCATATCTTTTGAAATTTCATAGCTAGAACACTTTGGCTAGCGCCATTGGATTCGTGAGACGATTTCCGATTTTTCTAGGGGTCCGGGAATTTTCTAAAGTCGATTTTTTCGTTTTTCGGGTTTTTCTCGGATCCTGGGCCTCCTAGAGCCAAACGGGCCCGGATTTGGGTTCACACCGTTTTTCGTCCCTTTCTTTGGAACTATAATATCTAGGGTAATTTGTTCGGCGCCATTGGATTCGTGAGACGATTTCCGATTTTTCTAGGGATCCGGGAATTGTCTAAAGTCGATTTTTTCGTTTTTCGCGTTTTTCTCGGCTCCTGGGCCTCCTAGAGCAAAACGGGCCCGGATTTGGGATCACACGGTTTTTCGTCCGTATCTTTGGAAATATCACAGCTAGGACAATTTGGCTGGCGCCATTGGATTTGCAATACGATTTCCGATTTTTCTAGGGGTCCGGGAATTTTCTAAAGTCGATTTTTTGGTTTTTCGCGTTTTTCTCGGCTCCTGGGCCTCCTAGAGCCAAACGGGCCTGGATTTGGGATCACACCGTTCTTCGCCCATATCTTTGGAAATATCATAGCTAGGGCAAGTTGGCTGGCGCCATGGGATTCGTGAGACGATTTCCGATTTTTCTAGGGGTCCGCGAATTGTCCACAGTCGATTTTTTCGTTTTTCGCATTTTTCTCGGCTCCTAGCCCTCCTAGAGCAAAACGGGCCCGGATTTGGGATCACACCGTTTTTCGTCCATTTCTTTGGAACTATCATAGCTAGGATAATTTGGCTGGCGCCATTGGAATCGTGAGACGATTTCCGATTTTTCTAGGGGTCCGCGAATTGCCCACAGTAGATTTTTTCGTTTTGCGAAAATCACACCGTTTTTCGACCATATCTTTGGAAATATCATAGCTAGAACACTTTGTCTAGCGCCATTGGATTCGTGAGACGATTTCCGATTTTTCTAGGGGTCCGGGAATTTTCTAAAGTCGATTTTTTCGTTTTTCGCGTTTTTCTCGGATCCTGGGCCTCCTAGAGCAAAACGGGCCCGGATTTGGGATCACACCGTTTTTCGTCCATTTCTTTGGAACTATAATATCTAGGGTAATTTGTTCGGCGGCATTGGATTCGTGAGATGATTTCCGATTTTTCTAGGGGTCCGGGAATTGTCCACAGTCGATTTTTTGGTTTTTCGCGTTTTTCTCGGCTCCTGCGCCTCCTAGAGCCAAACGGGCCTGGATTTGGGATCACACCGTTCTTCGCCCATATCTTTGGAAATATCATAGCTAGGGCAATTTGGCTGGCGCCATTGGATTCGTGAGACGATTTCCGATTTTTCTAGGGGTCCGCGAATTGTCCACAGTCGATTTTTTCGTTTTTCGCATTTTTCTCGGCTCCTGGCCCTCCTAGAGCAAAACGGGCCCGGATTTGGGATCACACCATTTTTCGTCCATTTCTTTGGAACTATCATAGCTAGGATAATTTGACTGGCCTCATTGGATTCGTGAGACGATTTCCGATTTTTCTAGGGGTCCGGGAATTTTCTAAAGTCGATTTTTTCGTTTTTCGCGTTTTTCTCGGCTCCCGGCCCTCCTAGAGCAGAACGGGCCCTCATTTGGGATCACAGCGTTTTTAGCCCATATCTTTGGAAATATCATAGCTAGAACACTTTGGCTAGCGTCATTGGAATTCTGAGACGATTTCCGATTTTTCTAGGGGTCCGCGAATTGTCCACAGTAGATTTTTTCGTTTTGCGCGTTTTTCTCGGCTCCTGGCCCTCCTAGAGCAAAACGGGTCCGGATTTGGGATCACACCGTTTTTCGTCCATTTCTTTGGAACTATAATATCTAGGGTAATTTGGCTGGCGCCATTGGATTCGCAATACGATTTCCGATTTTTCTAGGGGTCCGGGAATTTTCTAAAGTCGATTTTTTGGTTTTTCGCGTTTTTCTCGGCTCCTGGGCCTCCTAGAGCCAAACTGGCCTGGATTTGGGATCACACCGTTCTTCGCCCATATCTTTGGAAATATCATAGCTAGGGCAATTTGGCTGGCGCCATGGGATTCGTGAGACGATTTCCGATTTTTCTAGGGGTCCGGGAATTGTCCACAGTCGATTTTTTGGTTTTTCGCGTTTTTCTCGGCTCCTGCGCCTCCTAGAGCCAAACGGGCCTGGATTTGGGATCACACCGTTCTTCGCCCATATCTTTGGAAATATCATAGCTAGGGCAATTTGGCTGGCGCCATTGGATTCGTGAGACGATTTCCGATTTTTCTAGGGGTCCGCGAATTGTCCACAGTCGATTTTTTCGTTTTTCGCATTTTTCTCGGCTCCTGGCCCTCCTAGAGCAAAACGGGCCCTGATTTGGGATGACACCGTTTTTAGCCCATATCTTTGGAAATATCATAGCTAGAACACTTTGGCTAGCGCCATTGGATTCGTGAGACGATTTCCGATTTTTCTAGGGGTCCGGGAATTTTCTAAAGTCGATTTTTTCGTTTTTTGCCTTTTTCTCGGCTCCTGGACCTCCTAGAGCAAAACGGGCCCGGATTTCGGATCACACGGTTTTTCGTCCCTATCTTTGGAAATATCACAGCTAGGGCAATTTGGCTGGCGCCATTGGATTCGTGAGACGATTTCCGATTTTTCTAGGGGTCCGCGCATTGTCCACAGTCGATTTTTTCGTTTTTCGCATTTTTCTCGGCTCCTGGCCCTCCTAGAAGAAAACGGGCCCGGATTTGGGATCACACCGTTTTTTGTCCATATCTTTGGAAATATCATAGTTAGGATATTTTGGCTGGCGCCATTGGATTCGCGAGACGATTTCCGATTTTTCTAGGGGTCCGGGAATTTTCTAAAGTCGATTTTGTCGTTTTTCGCATTTTTCTCGGCTCGTGTGCCTCCTAGAGCAAAACGGGCCCTGATGCGGGATGACACCGTTTTTAGCCCATATCTTTGGAAATATCACAGCTAGGACAATTTGGCTGGCGCCATTGGATTCGCAATACGATTTCCGATTTTTCTAGGGGTCCGGGAATTTTCTAAAGTCGATTTTTTGGTTTTTCGCGTTTTTCTCGGCTCTTGGGCCTCCTAGAGCAAAACGGGCCCGGATTTGGGATCACACCGTTTTTCGTCCATTTCTTTGGAACTATAATGTCTAGGGTAATTTGTTCGGCGGCATTGGATTCGTGAGATGATTTCCGATTTTTCTAGGGGTCCGGGAATTGTCCACAGTCGATTTTTTGGTTTTTCGCGTTTTTCTCGGCTCCTGCGCATCCTAGAGCCAAACGGGCCTGGATTTGGGATCACACCGTTCTTCGCCCATATCTTTGGAAATATCATAGCTAGGGCAATTTGGCTGGCGCCATTGGATTCGTGAGACGATTTCCGATTTTTCTAGGGGTCCGCGAATTGTCCACAGTCGATTTTTTCGTTTTTCGCATTTTTCTCGGCTCCTGGCCCTCCTAGAGCAAAACGGGCCCTGATTTGGGATGACACCGTTTTTAGCCCATATCTTTGGAAATATCATAGCTAGAACACTTTGGCTAGCGCCATTGGATTCGTGAGAGGATTTCCGATTTTTCTAGGGGTCCGGGAATTTTCTAAAGTCGATTTTTTCGTTTTTCGCATTTTTCTCGGCTCGTGGGCCTCCTAGAGCAAAACGGGCCCTGATTTGGGATGACACCGTTTTTAGCCCATATCTTTGGAAATTTCATAGCTAGAACACTTTGGCTAGCGCCATTGGATTCGTGAGACGATTTCCGATTTTTCTAGGGGTCCGGGAATTTTCTAAAGTCGATTTTTTCGTTTTTCGGGTTTTTCTCGGATCCTGGGCCTCCTAGAGCCAAACGGGCCCGGATTTGGGTTCACACCGTTTTTCGTCCCTTTCTTTGGAACTATAATATCTAGGGTAATTTGTTCGGCGCCATTGGATTCGTGAGACGATTTCCGATTTTTCTAGGGATCCGGGAATTGTCTAAAGTCGATTTTTTCGTTTTTCGCGTTTTTCTCGGCTCTTGGGCCTCCTAGAGCAAAACGGGCCCGGATTAGGGATGACACCGTTTTTAGCCCATATCTTTGGAAATATCATAGCTAGAACACTTTGGCTAGCGCCATTGGATTCGTGAGACGATTTCCGATTTTTCTAGGGGTCCGGGAATTTTCTAAAGTCGATTTTTTCGTTTTTCGCGTTTTTCTCGGATCCTGGGCCTCCTAGAGCCAAACGGGCGCGGATTTGGAATCACACCGTTCTTCGCCCATATCTTTGGAAATATCATAGCTAGGGCAATTTGGCTGGCGCCATTAGATTCGTGAGACGATTTCCGATTTTTCTAGGGCTCCGGGAATTTTCTAAAGTCGATTTTTTCGATTTTCGCGTTTGTCTGGGCTCCTATGCCTCCTAGGGCAAAAAGGGTCTGGATTTTGGAGCCCAGCGTTTTACTTCCATATCTTTGGAAATATACTAGTCACCCGTCGAAGCGCATCGGTTCGATTCTTCGGCGCCTGCGCATTAGTCCGATTCCACTCCGCCTGCGCAGCAGTCCGAAGCCTCTGCGCGTGCGCATCAGTCCAATTTTTCTGCGCATGCGCGTCAGTCCCATTCTTCGCCGCATGCGCCAGACTCCCCTCCGCCTGCGTATCAACCCGATGCCTCTGCGCATGCGCGTCAGTCCGATCCTGCTGCTCCTGCGCATCAATCCGATCCTCCTGCTCCTGCGCATCAGTCCGATTCTTCTGCGCATGCGCATCAGTCCGACTCCCCTTCGCCGGAGTATCCGTCCGATGCTTCTGCGTCTGCGCATCAGTTCGATTTTTCGGCGCCTGCGCATTAGTCCGATTCCACTCCGCCTGCGCATCAGTCCGATGCCTCTGCGCGTGCTCGTCGGTTCGATTTCTCCGCACCTGCGCATCAGTCCGATTGCTCTCCGCCTGCATATCAGTCCAACTCCTATGGCTCCTAGAGCAAAAAAGGCCCGGATTTGGGATCACACCGTTTTCCGTCGATATCTTTGGAACTATAATATCTAAGGTAATTTGTTCGGCGCTATTGGATTCGCGAGACCATTTCCGATTTTTCTAGGGGTCCGGGAATTTTCTAAAGTCGATTTTTTCGTTTTTCGCGTTTTTCTCGGCTCCTGGGCCTCCTAGAGCAAAACGGGCCCGGATTTGGGATCACACCGTTTTTCGTCCATATCTTTGGAAATATCATAGCTAGGACGATTTGGCTGGCACCATTGGATTCGTGAGAGGATTTCCGATTTTTCTAGGGGTCCGGGAATTTTCTAAAGTCGATTTTTTCGTTTTTCGCATTTTTCTCGGCTCGTGGGCCTCCTAGAGCAAAACGGGCCCTGATTTGGGATGACACCGTTTTTAGCCCATATCTTTGGAAATTTCATAGCTAGAACACTTTGGCTAGCGCCATTGGATTCGTGAGACGATTTCCGATTTTTCTAGGGGTCCGGGAATTTTCTAAAGTCGATTTTTTCGTTTTTCGGGTTTTTCTCGGATCCTGGGCCTCCTAGAGCCAAACGGGCCCGGATTTGGGTTCACACCGTTTTTCGTCCCTTTCTTTGGAACTATAATATCTAGGGTAATTTGTTCGGCGCCATTGGATTCGTGAGACGATTTCCGATTTTTCTAGGGATCCGGGAATTGTCTAAAGTCGATTTTTTCGTTTTTCGCGTTTTTCTCGGCTCCTGGGCCTCCTAGAGCAAAACGGGCCCGGATTTGGGATCACACCGTTTTTCGTCCATTTCTTTGGAACTATCATCGCTAGGATAATTTGGCTGGCGATATTGGAATCGTGAGACGATTTCCGATTTTCCTAGGGGTCCGCGAATTGCCCACAGTAGATTTTTGCGTTTTGCGAAAATCACAACGTTTTTTGACCATATCTTTGGAAATATCATAGCTAGGACAATTTGACTGGCCTCATTGGATTCGTGAGACGATTTCCGATTTTTCTAGGGGTCCGGGAATTTTCTAAAGTCGATTTTTTGGTTTTTCGCGTTTTTCTCGGCTCTTGGGCCTCCTAGAGCAAAACGGGCCCGGATTAGGGATGACACCGTTTTTAGCCCATATCTTTGGAAATATCATAGCTAGAACACTTTGGCTAGCGTCATTGGAATCGTGAGACGATTTCCGATTTTTCTAGGGGTCCGGGAATTTTCTAAAGTCGATTTTTTCGTTTTTCTCGGCTCCTGGGCCTCCTAGAGCAAAACGGGCCCGGATTTGGGATCACACGGTTTTTCGTCCGTATCTTTGGAAATATCACAGCTAGGACAATTTGGCTGGCGCCATTGGATTCGCAATACGATTTCCGATTTTTCTAGGGGTCCGGGAATTTTCTAAAGTCGATTTTTTGGTTTTTCGCGTTTTTCTCGGCTCCTGCGCCTCCTAGAGCCAAACGGGCCTGGATTTGGGATCACACCGTTCTTCGCCCATATCTTTGGAAATATCATAGCTAGGGCAATTTGGCTGGCGCCATTGGATTCGTGAGACGATTTCCGATTTTTCTAGGGGTCCGGGAATTTTCTAAAGTCGATTTTTTCGTTTTTCGCGTTTTTCTCGGATCCTGGGCCTCCTAGAGCCAAACGGGCCCGGATTTGGGTTCACACCGTTTTTCGTCCCTTTCTTTGGAACTATAATATCTAGGGTAATTTGTTCGGCGGCATTGGATTCGTGAGATGATTTCCGATTTTTCTAGGGGTCCGGGAATTGTCCACAGTCGATTTTTTCGTTTTTCGCGTTTTTCTCGGCTCCTTGGCCTCTTAGAGCCAAACGGGCCCGGATTTGGACTCAGACCGATTTTCGCCCATTTCTTTGGAACTATAATATCTAGGGTAATTTGTTCGGCGCCATTGGATTCGTGAGACGATTTCCGATTTTTCTAGGGATCCGGGAATTTTCTAAAGTCGATTTTTTCGTTTTTCTCGGCTCCTGGGCCTCCTAGAGCAAAACGGGCCCGGATTTGGGATCACACGGTTTTTCGTCCGTATCTTTGGAAATATCACAGCTAGGACAATTTGGCTGGCGCCATTGGATTCGCAATACGATTTCCGATTTTTCTAGGGGTCCGGGAATTGTCCACAGTCCATTTTTTCGTTTTTCGCGTTTTTCTCGGCTCCTTGGCCTCTTAGAGCCAAACGGGCCCGGATTTGGGTTCACACCGTTTTTCGTCCCTTTCTTTGGAACTATAATATCTAGGGTAATTTGTTCGGCGCCATTGGATTCGTGAGACAATTTCCGATTTTTCTAGGGATCCGGGAATTTTCTAAAGTCGATTTTTTCGTTTTTCGCGTTTTTCTCGGATCCTGGGCCTCCTAGAGCCAAACGGGCCCGGATTTGGGTTCACACCGTTTTTCGTCCCTTTCTTTGGAACTATAATATCTAGGGTAATTTGTTCGGCGGCATTGGATTCGCGAGATGATTTCCGATTTTTCTAGGGGTCCGGGAATTGTCCACAGTCAATTTTTTCGTTTTTCGCGTTTTTCTCGGCTCCTTGGCCTCCTAGAGCAAAACGGGCCCGGATTTGGTATCACACCGTTTTTCGTCCATATCTTTGGAAATATCATAGCTAGGACAATTTGGCCGGCGCCCTTGGAATCGTGAGACGATTTCCGATTTTTCTAGGGGTCCGGGAATTTTCTAAAGTCGATTTTTTCGTTTATCGCGTTTTTCTCGGCTCCTGGCCCTCCTAGAGCAGAACGGGCCCTCATTTGGGATCACAGCGTTTTTAGCCCATATCTTTGGAAATATCATAGCTAGAACACTTTGGCTAGCGTCATTGGAATCGTGAGACGATTTCCGATTTTTCCAGGGGTCCGCGAATTGCCCACAGTACATTTTTTCGTTTTGCGCGTTTTTCTCGGCTCCTGGCCCTCCTAGAGCAAAACGGGCCCGGATTTGGGATCACACCGTTTTTCGTCCATTTCTTTGGAACTATAATATCTAGGGTAATTTGTTCGGCGGCATTGGATTCGTGAGATGATTTCCGATTTTTCTAGGGGTCCGGGAATTGTCCACAGTCGATTTTTTCGTTTTTCGCATTTTTCTCGGCTCCTGGCCCTCCTAGAAGAAAACGGGCCCGGATTTGGGATCACACCGTTTTTTGTCCATATCTTTGGAAATATCATAGCTAGGATAATTTGGCTGGCGCCATTGGATTCGCGAGACGATTTCCGATTTTTCTAGGGGTCCGGGAATTTTCTAAAGTCGATTTTTTCGATTTTCGCGTTTTTCTCGGCTCCTGGGCCTCCTAGAGCAAAACGGACCCGGATTTGGGATCACACCGTTTTTCGTCCATTTCTTTGGAACTATCATAGCTAGGATGATTTGGCTGGCGCCATTGGAATCGCGAGACGATTTCCGATTTTTCTAGGGGTCCGGGAATTTTCTAAAGTCGATTTTTTCGATTTTCGCGTTTTTCTCGGCTCCTATGCCTCCTAGGGCAAAAAGGGTCTGGATTTTGGAGCCCACCGTTTTACTTCCATATCTTTGGAAATATACTAGTCACCCGTCGAAGCGCATCAGTTCGATTCTTCGGCGCCTGCGCATCCGTCCGATGCCTCTGCGCGTGCTCGTCGGTTCGATTTCTCCGCACCTGCGCATCAGTCCGATTGCTCTCCGCCTGCGCATCAGTCCGACTCCTATGGCTCCTGCACATCAGTCCGGTTCTTCTGCACATGCGCATCAGTGCGACTCCCCTGCGCCTGAGCGTCAGTCCGAGCCTCCTGCTCCTGCGCATCAGTCCGAATCCTCTGCGCCTGCGCATCAATCGGATTTTTCTGCGCATGCCCATCAGTTCGATTGCTCTCCGCCTGCACATCAGTCCAACTCCTGTGGCTCCTAGAGCAAAAAAGGCCCGGATTTGGGATCACACCGTTTTCCGTCGATATCTTTGGAACTATAAATTACTAGGGTAGATAAATTACTAGGGTAATTTGTTCGGCGCTATTGGATTCGCGAGACGATTTACGATTTTTCTACGGGTCCGGGACTTGTCTAAAGTCGATTTTTTCGTTTTTCTCGGCTCCTGGGCCTCCTAGAGCAAAACGGGCCCGGATTTGGTATCACACCGTTTTTCGTCCATATCTTTGGAAATATCATAGCTAGGACAATTTGGCTGGCGCCCTTGGATTCGTGAGAGGAGTTCCGATTTTTCTAGGGGTCCGGGAATTTTCTAAAGTCGATTTTTTCGTTTTTCGCGTTTTTCTCGGATCCTGGGCCTCCTAGAGCCAAACGGGCCCGGATTTGGGTTCACACCGTTTTTCGTCCCTTTCTTTGGAACTATAATATCTAGGGTAATTTGTTCGGCGGCATTGGATTCGTGAGATGATTTCCGATTTTTCTAGGGGTCCGGGAATTGTCCACAGTCGATTTTTTCGTTTTTCGCGTTTTTCTCGGCTCCTTGGCCTCTTAGAGCCAAACGGGCCCGGATTTGGACTCAGACCGATTTTCGCCCATTTCTTTGGAACTATAATATCTAGGGTAATTTGTTCGGCGCCATTGGATTCGTGAGACGATTTCCGATTTTTCTAGGGATCCGGGAATTTTCTAAAGTCGATTTTTTCGTTTTTCTCGGCTCCTGGGCCTCCTAGAGCAAAACGGGCCCGGATTTGGGATCACACGGTTTTTCGTCCGTATCTTTGGAAATATCACAGCTAGGACAATTTGGCTGGCGCCATTGGATTCGCAATACGATTTCCGATTTTTCTAGGGGTTCGGGCATTTTCTAAAGTCGATTTTTTGGTTTTTCGCGTTTTTCTCGGCTCCTGGGCCTCCTAGAGCCAAACGGGCCTGGATTTGGGATCACACCGTTCTTCGCCCATATCTTTGGAAATATCATAGCTAGGGCAAGTTGGCTGGCGCCATGGGATTCGTGAGACGATTTCCGAATTTTCTAGGGGTCCGCGAATTGTCCACAGTCGATTTTTTCGTTTTTCGCATTTTTCTCGGCTCCTAGCCCTCCTAGAGCAAAACGGGCCCGGATTTGGGATCACACCGTTTTTCGTCCATTTCTTTGGAACTATCATAGCTAGGATAATTTGGCTGGCGCCATTGGAATCGTGAGACGATTTCCGATTTTTCTAGGGGTCCGCGAATTGCCCACAGTAGATTTTTTCGTTTTGCGAAAATCACACCGTTTTTTGACCATATCTTTGGAAATATCATAGCTAGAACACTTTGTCTAGCGCCATTGGATTCGTGAGACGATTTCCGATTTTTCTAGGGGTCCGGGAATTTTCTAAAGTCGATTTTTTCGTTTTTCGCGTTTTTCTCGGATCCTGGACCTCCTAGAGCCAAACGGGCCCGGATTTGGGTTCACACCGCTTTTCGTCCCTTTCTTTGGAACTATAATATCTAGGGTAATTTGTTCGGCGGCATTGGATTCGTGAGATGATTTCCGATTTTTCTAGGGGTCCGGGAATTGTCCACAGTCGATTTTTTCGTTTTTCGCGTTTTTCTCGGCTCCTTGGCCTATTAGAGCCAAACGGGCCCGGATTTGGACTCAGACCGATTTTCGCCCATTTCTTTGGAACTATAATATCTAGGGTAATTTGTTCGGCGCCATTGGATTCGTGAGACGATTTCCGATTTTTCTAGGGATCCGGGAATTTTCTAAAGTCGATTTTTTCGTTTTTCGCGTTTTTCTCGGCTCCTGGGCCTCCTAGAGCAAAACGGGCCCGGATTTGGGATCACACCGTTTTTCGTCCATTTCTTTGGAACTATAATATCTAGGGTAATTTGTTCGGCGGCATTGGATTCGTGAGATGATTTCCGATTTTTCTAGGGGTCCGGGAATTGTCCACAGTCGATTTTTTGGTTTTTCGCGTTTTTCTCGGTTCCTGCGCCTCCTAGAGCCAAACGGGCCTGGATTTGGGATCACACCGTTCTTCGCCCATATCTTTGGAAATATCATAGCTAGGGCAATTTGGCTGGCGCCATTGGATTCGTGAGACGATTTCCGATTTTTCTAGGGGTCCGCGAATTGTCCACAGTCGATTTTTTCGTTTTTCGCATTTTTCTCGGCTCCTGGCCCTCCTAGAGCAAAACGGGCCCGGATTTGGGATCACACCGTTTTTCGTCCATTTCTTTGGAACTATCATAGCTAGGATAATTTGACTGGCCTCATTGGATTCGTGAGACGATTTCCGATTTTTCTAGGGGTCCGGGAATTTTCTAAAGTCGATTTTTTCGTTTTTCGCGTTTTTCTCGGCTCCCGGGCCTCCTAGAGCCAAACTGGCCTGGATTTGGGATCACACCGTTCTTCGCCCATATCTTTGGAAATATCATAGCTAGGGCAATTTGGCTGGCGCCATGGGATTCGTGAGACGATTTCCGATTTTTCTAGGGGTCCGGGAATTGTCCACAGTCGATTTTTTGGTTTTTCGCGTTTTTCTCGGCTCCTGCGCCTCCTAGAGCCAAACGGGCCTGGATTTGGGATCACACCGTTCTTCGCCCATATCTTTGGAAATATCATAGCTAGGGCAATTTGGCTGGCGCTATTGGATTCGCGAGACCATTTCCGATTTTTCTAGGGGTCCGGGAATTTTCTAAAGTCGATTTTTTCGTTTTTCGCGTTTTTCTCGGCTCCTGGGCCTCCTAGAGCAAAACGGGCCCGGATTTGGGATCACACCGTTTTTCGTCCATATCTTTGGAAATATCATAGCTAGGACGATTTGGCTGGCACCATTGGATTCGTGAGAGGATTTCCGATTTTTCTAGGGGTCCGGGAATTTTCTAAAGTCGATTTTTTCGTTTTTCGCATTTTTCTCGGCTCGTGGGCCTCCTAGAGCAAAACGGGCCCTGATTTGGGATGACACCGTTTTTAGCCCATATCTTTTGAAATTTCATAGCTAGAACACTTTGGCTAGCGCCATTGGATTCGTGAGACGATTTCCGATTTTTCTAGGGGTCCGGGAATTTTCTAAAGTCGATTTTTTCGTTTTTCGGGTTTTTCTCGGATCCTGGGCCTCCTAGAGCCAAACGGGCCCGGATTTGGGTTCACACCGTTTTTCGTCCCTTTCTTTGGAACTATAATATCTAGGGTAATTTGTTCGGCGCCATTGGATTCGTGAGACGATTTCCGATTTTTCTAGGGATCCGGGAATTGTCTAAAGTCGATTTTTTCGTTTTTCGCGTTTTTCTCGGCTCCTGGGCCTCCTAGAGCAAAACGGGCCCGGATTTGGGATCACACGGTTTTTCGTCCGTATCTTTGGAAATATCACAGCTAGGACAATTTGGCTGGCGCCATTGGATTTGCAATACGATTTCCGATTTTTCTAGGGGTCCGGGAATTTTCTAAAGTCGATTTTTTGGTTTTTCGCGTTTTTCTCGGCTCCTGGGCCTCCTAGAGCCAAACGGGCCTGGATTTGGGATCACACCGTTCTTCGCCCATATCTTTGGAAATATCATAGCTAGGGCAAGTTGGCTGGCGCCATGGGATTCGTGAGACGATTTCCGATTTTTCTAGGGGTCCGCGAATTGTCCACAGTCGATTTTTTCGTTTTTCGCATTTTTCTCGGCTCCTAGCCCTCCTAGAGCAAAACGGGCCCGGATTTGGGATCACACCGTTTTTCGTCCATTTCTTTGGAACTATCATAGCTAGGATAATTTGGCTGGCGCCATTGGAATCGTGAGACGATTTCCGATTTTTCTAGGGGTCCGCGAATTGCCCACAGTAGATTTTTTCGTTTTGCGAAAATCACACCGTTTTTCGACCATATCTTTGGAAATATCATAGCTAGAACACTTTGTCTAGCGCCATTGGATTCGTGAGACGATTTCCGATTTTTCTAGGGGTCCGGGAATTTTCTAAAGTCGATTTTTTCGTTTTTCGCGTTTTTCTCGGATCCTGGGCCTCCTAGAGCAAAACGGGCCCGGATTTGGGATCACACCGTTTTTCGTCCATTTCTTTGGAACTATAATATCTAGGGTAATTTGTTCGGCGGCATTGGATTCGTGAGATGATTTCCGATTTTTCTAGGGGTCCGGGAATTGTCCACAGTCGATTTTTTGGTTTTTCGCGTTTTTCTCGGCTCCTGCGCCTCCTAGAGCCAAACGGGCCTGGATTTGGGATCACACCGTTCTTCGCCCATATCTTTGGAAATATCATAGCTAGGGCAATTTGGCTGGCGCCATTGGATTCGTGAGACGATTTCCGATTTTTCTAGGGGTCCGCGAATTGTCCACAGTCGATTTTTTCGTTTTTCGCATTTTTCTCGGCTCCTGGCCCTCCTAGAGCAAAACGGGCCCGGATTTGGGATCACACCATTTTTCGTCCATTTCTTTGGAACTATCATAGCTAGGATAATTTGACTGGCCTCATTGGATTCGTGAGACGATTTCCGATTTTTCTAGGGGTCCGGGAATTTTCTAAAGTCGATTTTTTCGTTTTTCGCGTTTTTCTCGGCTCCCGGCCCTCCTAGAGCAGAACGGGCCCTCATTTGGGATCACAGCGTTTTTAGCCCATATCTTTGGAAATATCATAGCTAGAACACTTTGGCTAGCGTCATTGGAATTCTGAGACGATTTCCGATTTTTCTAGGGGTCCGCGAATTGTCCACAGTAGATTTTTTCGTTTTGCGCGTTTTTCTCGGCTCCTGGCCCTCCTAGAGCAAAACGGGTCCGGATTTGGGATCACACCGTTTTTCGTCCATTTCTTTGGAACTATAATATCTAGGGTAATTTGGCTGGCGCCATTGGATTCGCAATACGATTTCCGATTTTTCTAGGGGTCCGGGAATTTTCTAAAGTCGATTTTTTGGTTTTTCGCGTTTTTCTCGGCTCCTGGGCCTCCTAGAGCCAAACTGGCCTGGATTTGGGATCACACCGTTCTTCGCCCATATCTTTGGAAATATCATAGCTAGGGCAATTTGGCTGGCGCCATGGGATTCGTGAGACGATTTCCGATTTTTCTAGGGGTCCGGGAATTGTCCACAGTCGATTTTTTGGTTTTTCGCGTTTTTCTCGGCTCCTGCGCCTCCTAGAGCCAAACGGGCCTGGATTTGGGATCACACCGTTCTTCGCCCATATCTTTGGAAATATCATAGCTAGGGCAATTTGGCTGGCGCCATTGGATTCGTGAGACGATTTCCGATTTTTCTAGGGGTCCGCGAATTGTCCACAGTCGATTTTTTCGTTTTTCGCATTTTTCTCGGCTCCTGGCCCTCCTAGAGCAAAACGGGCCCTGATTTGGGATGACACCGTTTTTAGCCCATATCTTTGGAAATATCATAGCTAGAACACTTTGGCTAGCGCCATTGGATTCGTGAGACGATTTCCGATTTTTCTAGGGGTCCGGGAATTTTCTAAAGTCGATTTTTTCGTTTTTTGCCTTTTTCTCGGCTCCTGGACCTCCTAGAGCAAAACGGGCCCGGATTTCGGATCACACGGTTTTTCGTCCCTATCTTTGGAAATATCACAGCTAGGGCAATTTGGCTGGCGCCATTGGATTCGTGAGACGATTTCCGATTTTTCTAGGGGTCCGCGCATTGTCCACAGTCGATTTTTTCGTTTTTCGCATTTTTCTCGGCTCCTGGCCCTCCTAGAAGAAAACGGGCCCGGATTTGGGATCACACCGTTTTTTGTCCATATCTTTGGAAATATCATAGTTAGGATATTTTGGCTGGCGCCATTGGATTCGCGAGACGATTTCCGATTTTTCTAGGGGTCCGGGAATTTTCTAAAGTCGATTTTGTCGTTTTTCGCATTTTTCTCGGCTCGTGTGCCTCCTAGAGCAAAACGGGCCCTGATGCGGGATGACACCGTTTTTAGCCCATATCTTTGGAAATATCACAGCTAGGACAATTTGGCTGGCGCCATTGGATTCGCAATACGATTTCCGATTTTTCTAGGGGTCCGGGAATTTTCTAAAGTCGATTTTTTGGTTTTTCGCGTTTTTCTCGGCTCTTGGGCCTCCTAGAGCAAAACGGGCCCGGATTTGGGATCACACCGTTTTTCGTCCATTTCTTTGGAACTATAATGTCTAGGGTAATTTGTTCGGCGGCATTGGATTCGTGAGATGATTTCCGATTTTTCTAGGGGTCCGGGAATTGTCCACAGTCGATTTTTTGGTTTTTCGCGTTTTTCTCGGCTCCTGCGCATCCTAGAGCCAAACGGGCCTGGATTTGGGATCACACCGTTCTTCGCCCATATCTTTGGAAATATCATAGCTAGGGCAATTTGGCTGGCGCCATTGGATTCGTGAGACGATTTCCGATTTTTCTAGGGGTCCGCGAATTGTCCACAGTCGATTTTTTCGTTTTTCGCATTTTTCTCGGCTCCTGGCCCTCCTAGAGCAAAACGGGCCCTGATTTGGGATGACACCGTTTTTAGCCCATATCTTTGGAAATATCATAGCTAGAACACTTTGGCTAGCGCCATTGGATTCGTGAGAGGATTTCCGATTTTTCTAGGGGTCCGGGAATTTTCTAAAGTCGATTTTTTCGTTTTTCGCATTTTTCTCGGCTCGTGGGCCTCCTAGAGCAAAACGGGCCCTGATTTGGGATGACACCGTTTTTAGCCCATATCTTTGGAAATTTCATAGCTAGAACACTTTGGCTAGCGCCATTGGATTCGTGAGACGATTTCCGATTTTTCTAGGGGTCCGGGAATTTTCTAAAGTCGATTTTTTCGTTTTTCGGGTTTTTCTCGGATCCTGGGCCTCCTAGAGCCAAACGGGCCCGGATTTGGGTTCACACCGTTTTTCGTCCCTTTCTTTGGAACTATAATATCTAGGGTAATTTGTTCGGCGCCATTGGATTCGTGAGACGATTTCCGATTTTTCTAGGGATCCGGGAATTGTCTAAAGTCGATTTTTTCGTTTTTCGCGTTTTTCTCGGCTCTTGGGCCTCCTAGAGCAAAACGGGCCCGGATTAGGGATGACACCGTTTTTAGCCCATATCTTTGGAAATATCATAGCTAGAACACTTTGGCTAGCGCCATTGGATTCGTGAGACGATTTCCGATTTTTCTAGGGGTCCGGGAATTTTCTAAAGTCGATTTTTTCGTTTTTCGCGTTTTTCTCGGATCCTGGGCCTCCTAGAGCCAAACGGGCGCGGATTTGGAATCACACCGTTCTTCGCCCATATCTTTGGAAATATCATAGCTAGGGCAATTTGGCTGGCGCCATTAGATTCGTGAGACGATTTCCGATTTTTCTAGGGCTCCGGGAATTTTCTAAAGTCGATTTTTTCGATTTTCGCGTTTGTCTGGGCTCCTATGCCTCCTAGGGCAAAAAGGGTCTGGATTTTGGAGCCCAGCGTTTTACTTCCATATCTTTGGAAATATACTAGTCACCCGTCGAAGCGCATCGGTTCGATTCTTCGGCGCCTGCGCATTAGTCCGATTCCACTCCGCCTGCGCAGCAGTCCGAAGCCTCTGCGCGTGCGCATCAGTCCAATTTTTCTGCGCATGCGCGTCAGTCCCATTCTTCGCCGCATGCGCCAGACTCCCCTCCGCCTGCGTATCAACCCGATGCCTCTGCGCATGCGCGTCAGTCCGATCCTGCTGCTCCTGCGCATCAATCCGATCCTCCTGCTCCTGCGCATCAGTCCGATTCTTCTGCGCATGCGCATCAGTCCGACTCCCCTTCGCCGGAGTATCCGTCCGATGCTTCTGCGTCTGCGCATCAGTTCGATTTTTCGGCGCCTGCGCATTAGTCCGATTCCACTCCGCCTGCGCATCAGTCCGATGCCTCTGCGCGTGCTCGTCGGTTCGATTTCTCCGCACCTGCGCATCAGTCCGATTGCTCTCCGCCTGCATATCAGTCCAACTCCTATGGCTCCTAGAGCAAAAAAGGCCCGGATTTGGGATCACACCGTTTTCCGTCGATATCTTTGGAACTATAATATCTAAGGTAATTTGTTCGGCGCTATTGGATTCGCGAGACCATTTCCGATTTTTCTAGGGGTCCGGGAATTTTCTAAAGTCGATTTTTTCGTTTTTCGCGTTTTTCTCGGCTCCTGGGCCTCCTAGAGCAAAACGGGCCCGGATTTGGGATCACACCGTTTTTCGTCCATATCTTTGGAAATATCATAGCTAGGACGATTTGGCTGGCACCATTGGATTCGTGAGAGGATTTCCGATTTTTCTAGGGGTCCGGGAATTTTCTAAAGTCGATTTTTTCGTTTTTCGCATTTTTCTCGGCTCGTGGGCCTCCTAGAGCAAAACGGGCCCTGATTTGGGATGACACCGTTTTTAGCCCATATCTTTGGAAATTTCATAGCTAGAACACTTTGGCTAGCGCCATTGGATTCGTGAGACGATTTCCGATTTTTCTAGGGGTCCGGGAATTTTCTAAAGTCGATTTTTTCGTTTTTCGGGTTTTTCTCGGATCCTGGGCCTCCTAGAGCCAAACGGGCCCGGATTTGGGTTCACACCGTTTTTCGTCCCTTTCTTTGGAACTATAATATCTAGGGTAATTTGTTCGGCGCCATTGGATTCGTGAGACGATTTCCGATTTTTCTAGGGATCCGGGAATTGTCTAAAGTCGATTTTTTCGTTTTTCGCGTTTTTCTCGGCTCCTGGGCCTCCTAGAGCAAAACGGGCCCGGATTTGGGATCACACCGTTTTTCGTCCATTTCTTTGGAACTATCATCGCTAGGATAATTTGGCTGGCGATATTGGAATCGTGAGACGATTTCCGATTTTCCTAGGGGTCCGCGAATTGCCCACAGTAGATTTTTGCGTTTTGCGAAAATCACAACGTTTTTTGACCATATCTTTGGAAATATCATAGCTAGGACAATTTGACTGGCCTCATTGGATTCGTGAGACGATTTCCGATTTTTCTAGGGGTCCGGGAATTTTCTAAAGTCGATTTTTTGGTTTTTCGCGTTTTTCTCGGCTCTTGGGCCTCCTAGAGCAAAACGGGCCCGGATTAGGGATGACACCGTTTTTAGCCCATATCTTTGGAAATATCATAGCTAGAACACTTTGGCTAGCGTCATTGGAATCGTGAGACGATTTCCGATTTTTCTAGGGGTCCGGGAATTTTCTAAAGTCGATTTTTTCGTTTTTCTCGGCTCCTGGGCCTCCTAGAGCAAAACGGGCCCGGATTTGGGATCACACGGTTTTTCGTCCGTATCTTTGGAAATATCACAGCTAGGACAATTTGGCTGGCGCCATTGGATTCGCAATACGATTTCCGATTTTTCTAGGGGTCCGGGAATTTTCTAAAGTCGATTTTTTGGTTTTTCGCGTTTTTCTCGGCTCCTGCGCCTCCTAGAGCCAAACGGGCCTGGATTTGGGATCACACCGTTCTTCGCCCATATCTTTGGAAATATCATAGCTAGGGCAATTTGGCTGGCGCCATTGGATTCGTGAGACGATTTCCGATTTTTCTAGGGGTCCGGGAATTTTCTAAAGTCGATTTTTTCGTTTTTCGCGTTTTTCTCGGATCCTGGGCCTCCTAGAGCCAAACGGGCCCGGATTTGGGTTCACACCGTTTTTCGTCCCTTTCTTTGGAACTATAATATCTAGGGTAATTTGTTCGGCGGCATTGGATTCGTGAGATGATTTCCGATTTTTCTAGGGGTCCGGGAATTGTCCACAGTCGATTTTTTCGTTTTTCGCGTTTTTCTCGGCTCCTTGGCCTCTTAGAGCCAAACGGGCCCGGATTTGGACTCAGACCGATTTTCGCCCATTTCTTTGGAACTATAATATCTAGGGTAATTTGTTCGGCGCCATTGGATTCGTGAGACGATTTCCGATTTTTCTAGGGATCCGGGAATTTTCTAAAGTCGATTTTTTCGTTTTTCTCGGCTCCTGGGCCTCCTAGAGCAAAACGGGCCCGGATTTGGGATCACACGGTTTTTCGTCCGTATCTTTGGAAATATCACAGCTAGGACAATTTGGCTGGCGCCATTGGATTCGCAATACGATTTCCGATTTTTCTAGGGGTCCGGGAATTTTCTAAAGTCGATTTTTTGGTTTTTCGCGTTTTTCTCGGCTCCTGCGCCTCCTAGAGCCAAACGGGCCTGGATTTGGGATCACACCGTTCTTCGCCCATATCTTTGGAAATATCATAGCTAGGGCAATTTGGCTGGCGCCATTGGATTCGTGAGACGATTTCCGATTTTTCTAGGGGTCCGCGAATTGTCCACAGTCGATTTTTTCGTTTTTCGCATTTTTCTCGGCTCCTGGCCCTCCTAGAGCAAAACGGGCCCGGATTTGGGATCACACCGTTTTTCGTCCATTTCTTTGGAACTATCATAGCTAGGATAATTTGACTGGCCTCATTGGATTCGTGAGACGATTTCCGATTTTTCTAGGGGTCCGGGAATTTTCTACAGTCGATTTTTTCGTTTTTCGCGTTTTTCTCGGCTCCCGGCCCTCCTAGAGCAGAACGGGCCCTCATTTGGGATCACAGCGTTTTTAGCCCATATCTTTAGAAATATCATAGCTAGAACACTTTGGCTAGCGTCATTGGAATCGTGAGACGATTTCCGATTTTTCTAGGGGTCCGCGAATTGTCCACAGTAGATTTTTTCGTTTTGCGCGTTTTTCTCGGCTCCTGGCCCTCCTAGAGCAAAACGGGTCCGGATTTGGGATCACACCGTTTTTCGTCCATTTCTTTGGAACTATAATATCTAGGGTAATTTGGCTGGCGCCATTGGATTCGCAATACGATTTCCGATTTTTCTAGGGGTCCGGGAATTTTCTAAAGTCGATTTTTTGGTTTTTCTCGGCTCCTGGGCCTCCTAGAGCCAAACTGGCCTGGATTTGGGATCACACCGTTCTTCGCCCATATCTTTGGAAATATCATAGCTAGGGCAATTTGGCTGGCGCCATGGGATTCGTGAGACGATTTCCGATTTTTCTAGGGGTCCGGGAATTGTCCACAGTCGATTTTTTGGTTTTTCGCGTTTTTCTCGGCTCCTGCGCCTCCTAGAGCCAAACGGGCCTGGATTTGGGATCACACCGTTCTTCGCCCATATCTTTGGAAATATCATAGCTAGGGCAATTTGGCTGGCGCCATTGGATTCGTGAGACGATTTCCGATTTTTCTAGGGGTCCGCGAATTGTCCACAGTCGATTTTTTCGTTTTTCGCATTTTTCTCGGCTCCTGGCCCTCCTAGAGCAAAACAGGCCCTGATTTGGGATGACACCGTTTTTAGCCCATATCTTTGGAAATATCATAGCTAGAACACTTTGGCTAGCGCCATTGGATTCGTGAGACGATTTCCGATTTTTCTAGGGGTCCGGGAATTTTCTAAAGTCGATTTTTTCGTTTTTTGCCTTTTTCTCGGCTCCTGGCCCTCCTAGAGCAAAACGGGCCCGGATTTGGGATCACACGGTTTTTCGTCCCTATCTTTGGAAATATCACAGCTAGGGCAATTTGGCTGGCGCCATTGGATTCGTGAGACGATTTCCGATTTTTCTAGGGGTCCGCGCATTGTCCACAGTCGATTTTTTCGTTTTTCGCATTTTTCTCGGCTCCTGGCCCTCCTAGAAGAAAACGGGCCCGGATTTGGGATCACACCGTTTTTTGTCCATATCTTTGGAAATATCATAGTTAGGATATTTTGGCTGGCGCCATTGGATTCGCGAGACGATTTCCGATTTTTCTAGGGGTCCGGGAATTTTCTAAAGTCGATTTTGTCGTTTTTCGCATTTTTCTCGGCTCGTGTGCCTCCTAGAGCAAAACGGGCCCTGATGCGGGATGACACCGTTTTTAGCCCATATCTTTGGAAATATCACAGCTAGGACAATTTGGCTGGCGCCATTGGATTCGCAATACGATTTCCGATTTTTCTAGGGGTCCGGGAATTTTCTAAAGTCGATTTTTTGGTTTTTCGCGTTTTTCTCGGCTCTTGGGCCTCCTAGAGCAAAACGGGCCCGGATTTGGGATCACACCGTTTTTCGTCCATTTCTTTGGAACTATAATGTCTAGGGTAATTTGTTCGGCGGCATTGGATTCGTGAGATGATTTCCGATTTTTCTAGGGGTCCGGGAATTGTCCACAGTCGATTTTTTGGTTTTTCGCGTTTTTCTCGGCTCCTGCGCATCCTAGAGCCAAACGGGCCTGGATTTGGGATCACACCGTTCTTCGCCCATATCTTTGGAAATATCATAGCTAGGGCAATTTGGCTGGTGCCATTGGATTCGGGAGACGATTTCCGATTTTTCAAGGGGTCCGCGAATTGTCCACAGTCGATTTTTTCGTTTTTCGCATTTTTCTCGGCTCCTGGCCCTCCTAGAGCAAAACGGGCCCTGATTTGGGATGACACCGTTTTTAGCCCATATCTTTGGAAATATCATAGCTAGAACACTTTGGCTAGCGCCATTGGATTCGCGAGACCATTTCCGATTTTTCTAGGGGTTCGGGAATTTTCTAAAGTCGATTTTTTCGTTTTTCGCGTTTTTCTCGGCTCCTGGGCCTCCTAGAGCAAAACGGGCCTGGATTTGGGATCACACCGTTTTTCGTCCATATCTTTGGAAATATCATAGCTAGGACGATTTGGCTGGCACCATTGGATTCGTGAGAGGATTTCCGATTTTTCTAGGGGTCCGGGAATTTTCTAAAGTCGATTTTTTCGTTTTTCGCATTTTTCTCGGCTCGTGGGCCTCCTAGAGCAAAACGGGCCCTGATTTGGGATGACACCGTTTTTAGCCCATATCTTTGGAAATTTCATAGCTAGAACACTTTGGCTAGCGCCATTGGATTCGTGAGACGATTTCCGATTTTTCTAGGGGTCCGGGAATTTTCTAAAGTCGATTTTTTCGTTTTTCGGGTTTTTCTCGGATCCTGGGCCTCCTAGAGCCAAACGGGCCCGGATTTGGGTTCACACCGTTTTTCGTCCCTTTCTTTGGAACTATAATATCTAGGGTAATTTGTTCGGCGCCATTGGATTCGTGAGACGATTTCCGATTTTTCTAGGGATCCGGGAATTGTCTAAAGTCGATTTTTTCGTTTTTCGCGTTTTTCTCGGCTCCTGGGCCTCCTAGAGCAAAACGGGCCCGGATTTGGGATCACACCGTTTTTCGTCCATTTCTTTGGAACTATCATAGCTAGGATAATTTGGCTGGCGCCATTGGAATCGTGAGACGATTTCCGATTTTTCTAGGGGTCCGCGAATTGCCCACAGTAGATTTTTTCGTTTTGCGAAAATCACACCGTTTTTTGACCATATCTTTGGAAATATCATAGCTAGGACAATTTGACTGGCCTCATTGGATTCGTGAGACGATTTCCGATTTTTCAAGGGGTCCGCGAATTGTCCACAGTCGATTTTTTCGTTTTTCGCATTTTTCTCGGCTCCTGGCCCTCCTAGAGCAAAACGGGCCCTGATTTGGGATGACACCGTTTTTAGCCCATATCTTTGGAAATATCATAGCTAGAACACTTTGGCTAGCGCCATTGGATTCGCGAGACCATTTCCGATTTTTCTAGGGGTTCGGGAATTTTCTAAAGTCGATTTTTTCGTTTTTCGCGTTTTTCTCGGCTCCTGGGCCTCCTAGAGCAAAACGGGCCTGGATTTGGGATCACACCGTTTTTCGTCCATATCTTTGGAAATATCATAGCTAGGACGATTTGGCTGGCACCATTGGATTCGTGAGAGGATTTCCGATTTTTCTAGGGGTCCGGGAATTTTCTAAAGTCGATTTTTTCGTTTTTCGCATTTTTCTCGGCTCGTGGGCCTCCTAGAGCAAAACGGGCCCTGATTTGGGATGACACCGTTTTTAGCCCATATCTTTGGAAATTTCATAGCTAGAACACTTTGGCTAGCGCCATTGGATTCGTGAGACGATTTCCGATTTTTCTAGGGGTCCGGGAATTTTCTAAAGTCGATTTTTTCGTTTTTCGGGTTTTTCTCGGATCCTGGGCCTCCTAGAGCCAAACGGGCCCGGATTTGGGTTCACACCGTTTTTCGTCCCTTTCTTTGGAACTATAATATCTAGGGTAATTTGTTCGGCGCCATTGGATTCGTGAGACGATTTCCGATTTTTCTAGGGATCCGGGAATTGTCTAAAGTCGATTTTTTCGTTTTTCGCGTTTTTCTCGGCTCCTGGGCCTCCTAGAGCAAAACGGGCCCGGATTTGGGATCACACCGTTTTTCGTCCATTTCTTTGGAACTATCATAGCTAGGATAATTTGGCTGGCGCCATTGGAATCGTGAGACGATTTCCGATTTTTCTAGGGGTCCGCGAATTGCCCACAGTAGATTTTTTCGTTTTGCGAAAATCACACCGTTTTTTGACCATATCTTTGGAAATATCATAGCTAGGACAATTTGACTGGCCTCATTGGATTCGTGAGACGATTTCCGATTTTTCTAGGGGTCCGGGAATTTTCTAAAGTCGATTTTTTGGTTTTTCGCGTTTTTCTCGGCTCTTGGGCCTCCTAGAGCAAAACGGGCCCGGATTAGGGATGACACCGTTTTTAGCCCATATCTTTGGAAATATCATAGCTAGAACACTTTGGCTAGCGTCATTGGAATCGTGAGACGATTTCCGATTTTTTTAGGGGTCCGCGAATTGCCCACAGTACATTTTTTCGTTTTGCGCGTTTTTCTCGGCTCCTTGGCCTCTTAGAGCAAAACGGGCCCTGATTTGGGATGACACCGTTTTTAGCCCATATCTTTGGAAATATCATAGCTAGAACACTTTGGCTAGCGCCATTGGATTCGTGAGACGATTTCCGATTTTTCTAGGGGTCCGGGAATTTTCTAAAGTCGATTTTTTCGTTTTTCGCGTTTTTCTCGGATCCTGGGCCTCCTAGAGCCAAACGGGCCCGGATTTGGGTTCACACCGCTTTTCGTCCCTTTCTTTGGAACTATAATATCTAGGGTAATTTGTTCGGCGGCATTGGATTCGTGAGATGATTTCCGATTTTTCTAGGGGTCCGGGAATTGTCCACAGTCGATTTTTTCGTTTTTCGCGTTTTTCTCGGCTCCTTGGCCTATTAGAGCCAAACGGTCCCGGATTTGGAATCAGACCGATTTTCGCCCATTTCTTTGGAACTATAATATCTAGGGTAATTTGTTCGGCGCCATTGGATTCGTGAGACGATTTCCGATTTTTCAAGGGATCCGGGAATTTTCTAAAGTCGATTTTTTCGTTTTTCGCGTTTTTCTCGGGTCCTGGGCCTCCTAGAGCAAAACGGGCCCTGATTTGGGATGACACCGTTTTTAGCCCATATCTTTGGAAATATCATAGCTAGAACACTTTGGCTAGCGCCATTGGATTCGTGAGACGATTTCCGATTTTTCTAGGGGTCCGGGAATTTTCTAAAGTCGATTTTTTCGTTTTTCGCGTTTTTCCGGGCTCCTGGGCCTCCTAGAGCAAAACGGGCCCGGATTTGGGATCACACGGTTTTTCGTCCGTATCTTTGGAAATATCACAGCTAGGACAATTTGGCTGGCGCCATTGGATTCGCAATACGATTTCCGATTTTTCTAGGGGTCCGAGAATTTTCTAAAGTCGATTTTTTGGTTTTTCGCGTTTGTCTCGGCTCTTGGGCCTCCTAGAGCAAAACTGGCCCGGATTAGGGATCACACCGTTTTTCGTCCATTTCTTTGGAAATATCATAGCTAGGGCAATTTGGCTGGCGCCATTGGATTCGTGAGACGATTTCCGATTTTTCTAGGGGTCCGCGAATTGTCCACAGTCGATTTTTTCGTTTTTCGCATTTTTCTCGGCTCGTGGGCCTCCTAGAGCAAAACGGGCCCTGATTTGGGATGACACCGTTTTTAGCCCATATCTTTGGAAATATCATAGCTAGAACACTTTGGCTAGCGCCATTGGATTCGTGAGACGATTTCCGATTTTTCTAGGGGTCCGGGAATTTTCTAAAGTCGATTTTTTCGTTTTTCGCGTTTTTCTCGGATCCTGGGCCTCCTAGAGCCAAACGGGCCCGGATTTGGGTTCACACCGTTTTTCGTCCCTTTCTTTGGAACTATAATATCTAGGGTAATTTGTTCGGCGGCATTGAATTCGTGAGATGATTTCCGATTTTTCTAGGGGTCCGGGAATTGTCCACAGTCGATTTTTTCGTTTTCCGCGTTTTTCTCGGCTCCTTGGCCTCTTAGAGCAAAACGGGCCCGGATTTGGACTCAGACCGATTTTCGCCCATTTCTTTGGAACTATAATATCTAGGGTAATTTGTTCGGCGCCATTGGATTCGTGAGACGATTTCCGATTTTTCTAGGGATCCGGGAATTTTCTAAAGGCGATTTTTTCGTTTTTCTCGGCTCCTGGGCCTCCTAGAGCAAAACGGGCCCGGATTTGGGATCACACGGTTTTTCGTCCGTATCTTTGGAAATATCACAGCTAGGACAATTTGGCTGGCGCCATTGGATTCGCAATACGATTTCCGATTTTTCTAGGGGTCCGGGAATTTTCTAAAGTCGATTTTTTCGTTTTTTGCCTTTTTCTCGGCTCCTGGCCCTCCTAGAGCAAAACGGGCCCGGATTTGGGATCACACGGTTTTTCGTCCCTATCTTTGGAAATATCACAGCTAGGGCAATTTGGCTGGCGCCATTGGATTCGTGAGACGATTTCCGATTTTTCTAGGGGTCCGCGCATTGTCCACAGTCGATTTTTTCGTTTTTCGCATTTTTCTCGGCTCCTGGCCCTCCTAGAAGAAAACGGGCCCGGATTTGGGATCACACCGTTTTTTGTCCATATCTTTGGAAATATCATAGTTAGGATAATTTGGCTGGCGCCATTGGATTCGCGAGACGATTTCCGATTTTTCTAGGGGTCCGGGAATTTTCTAAAGTCGATTTTGTCGTTTTTCGCATTTTTCTCGGCTCGTGTGCCTCCTAGAGCAAAACGGGCCCTGATGCGGGATGACACCGTTTTTAGCCCATATCTTTGGAAATATCACAGCTAGGACAATTTGGCTGGCGCCATTGGATTCGCAATACGATTTCCGATTTTTCTAGGGGTCCGGGAATTTTCTAAAGTCGATTTTTTGGTTTTTCGCGTTTTTCTCGGCTCTTGGGCCTCCTAGAGCCAAACGGGCCCGGATTTGGGTTCACACCGTTTTTCGTCCCTTTCTTTGGAACTATAATATCTAGGGTAATTTGTTCGGCGCCATTGGATTCGTGAGACGATTTCCGATTTTTCTAGGGATCCGGGAATTGTCTAAAGTCGATTTTTTCGTTTTTCGCGTTTTTCTCGGCTCGTGGGCCTCCTAGAGCAAAACGGGCCCTGATTTGGGATGACACCGTTTTTAGCCCATATCTTTGGAAATATCATAGCTAGAACACTTTGGCTAGCGCCATTGGATTCGTGAGACGATTTCCGATTTTTCTAGGGGTCCGGGAATTTTCTAAAGTCGATTTTTTCGTTTTTCGCGTTTTTCTCGGCTCGTGGGCCTCCTAGAGCAAAACGGGCCCTGATTTGGGATGACACCGTTTTTAGCCCATATCTTTGGAAATATCATAGCTAGAACACTTTGGCTACCGCCATTGGATTCGTGAGACGATTTCCGATTTTTCTAAGGGTCCGGGACTTTTCTAAAGTCGGTTTTTTCGTTTTTCGCGTTTTTCTCGGCTCCTGGGCCTCCTAGAGCAAAACGGGCCCGGATTTGGGATCACACGGTTTTTCGTCCGTATCTTTGGAAATATCACAGCTAGGACAATTTGGCTGGCGCCATTGGATTCGCAATACGATTTCCGATTTTTCTAGGGGTCCGGGAATTTTCTAAAGTCGATTTTTTGGTTTTTCGCGTTTTTCTCGGCTCCTGGGCCTCCTAGAGCCAAACGGGCCTGGATTTGGGATCACACCGTTCTTCGCCCATATCTTTGGAAATATCATAGCTAGGGCAAGTTGGCTGGCGCCATGGGATTCGTGAGACGATTTCCGATTTTTCTAGGGGTCCGCGAATTGGCCACAGTCGATTTTTTCGTTTTTCGCATTTTTCTCGGCTCCTGGCCCTCCTAGAGCAAAACGGGCCCGGATTTGGGATCACACCGTTTTTCGTACATTTCTTTGGAACTATAATATCTAGGGTAATTTGTTCGGCGGCATTGAATTCGTGAGATGATTTCCGATTTTTCTAGGGGTCCGGGAATTGTCCACAGTCGATTTTTTCGTTTTTCGCGTTTTTCTCGGCTCCTTGGCCTCTTAGAGCAAAACGGGCCCGGATTTGGACTCAGACCGATTTTCGCCCATTTCTTTGGAACTATAATATCTAGGGTAATTTGTTCGGCGCCATTGGATTCGTGAGACGATTTCCGATTTTTCTAGGGATCCGGGAATTTTCTAAAGTCGATTTTTTCGTTTTTCTCGGCTCCTGGGCCTCCTAGAGCAAAACGGGCCCGGATTTGGGATCACACGGTTTTTCGTCCGTATCTTTGGAAATATCACAGCTAGGACAATTTGGCTGGCGCCATTGGATTCGCAATACGATTTCCGATTTTTCTAGGGGTCCGGGAATTTTCTAAAGTCGATTTTTTCGTTTTTTGCCTTTTTCTCGGCTCCTTGGCCTATTAGAGCCAAACGGGCCCGGATTTGGACTCAGACCGATTTTCGCCCATTTCTTTGGAACTATAATATCTAGGGTAATTTGTTCGGCGCCATTGGATTCGTGAGACGATTTCCGATTTTTCTAGGGATCCGGGAATTTTCTAAAGTCGATTTTTTCGTTTTTCGCGTTTTTCTCGGCTCCTGGGCCTATTAGAGCCAAACGGTCCCGGATTTGGAATCAGACCGATTTTCGCCCATTTCTTTGGAACTATAATATCTAGGGTAATTTGTTCGGCGCCATTGGATTCGTGAGACGATTTCCGATTTTTCAAGGGATCCGGGAATTTTCTAAAGTCGATTTTTTCGTTTTTCGCGTTTTTCTCGGCTCCTGGGCCTCCTAGAGCAAAACGGGCCCTGATTTGGGATGACACCGTTTTTAGCCCATATCTTTGGAAATATCATAGCTAGAACACTTTGGCTAGCGCCATTGGATTCGTGAGACGATTTCCGATTTTTCTAGGGGTCCGGGAATTTTCTAAAGTCGATTTTTTCGTTTTTCGCGTTTTTCCGGGCTCCTGGGCCTCCTAGAGCAAAACGGGCCCGGATTTGGGATCACACGGTTTTTCGTCCGTATCTTTGGAAATATCACAGCTAGGACAATTTGGCTGGCGCCATTGGATTCGCAATACGATTTCCGATTTTTCTAGGGGTCCGAGAATTTTCTAAAGTCGATTTTTTCGTTTTTTGCCTTTTTCTCGGCTCCTGGCCCTCCTAGAGCAAAACGGGCCCGGATTTGGGATCACACGGTTTTTCGTCCCTATCTTTGGAAATATCACAGCTAGGGCAATTTGGCTGGCGCCATTGGATTCGTGAGACGATTTCCGATTTTTCTAGGGGTCCGCGCATTGTCCACAGTCGATTTTTTCGTTTTTCGCATTTTTCTCGGCTCCTGGCCCTCCTAGAAGAAAACGGGCCCGGATTTGGGATCACACCGTTTTTTGTCCATATCTTTGGAAATATCATAGTTAGGATAATTTGGCTGGCGCCATTGGATTCGCGAGACGATTTCCGATTTTTCTAGGGGTCCGGGAATTTTCTAAAGTCGATTTTGTCGTTTTTCGCATTTTTCTCGGCTCGTGTGCCTCCTAGAGCAAAACGGGCCCTGATGCGGGATGACACCGTTTTTAGCCCATATCTTTGGAAATATCACAGCTAGGACAATTTGGCTGGCGCCATTGGATTCGCAATACGATTTCCGATTTTTCTAGGGGTCCGGGAATTTTCTAAAGTCGATTTTTTGGTTTTTCGCGTTTTTCTCGGCTCTTGGGCCTCCTAGAGCCAAACGGGCCCGGATTTGGGTTCACACCGTTTTTCGTCCCTTTCTTTGGAACTATAATATCTAGGGTAATTTGTTCGGCGCCATTGGATTCGTGAGACGATTTCCGATTTTTCTAGGGATCCGGGAATTGTCTAAAGTCGATTTTTTCGTTTTTCGCGTTTTTCTCGGCTCGTGGGCCTCCTAGAGCAAAACGGGCCCTGATTTGGGATGACACCGTTTTTAGCCCATATCTTTGGAAATATCATAGCTAGAACACTTTGGCTAGCGCCATTGGATTCGTGAGACGATTTCCGATTTTTCTAGGGGTCCGGGAATTTTCTAAAGTCGATTTTTTCGTTTTTCGCGTTTTTCTCGGCTCGTGGGCCTCCTAGAGCAAAACGGGCCCTGATTTGGGATGACACCGTTTTTAGCCCATATCTTTGGAAATATCATAGCTAGAACACTTTGGCTACCGCCATTGGATTCGTGAGACGATTTCCGATTTTTCTAAGGGTCCGGGACTTTTCTAAAGTCGGTTTTTTCGTTTTTCGCGTTTTTCTCGGCTCCTGGGCCTCCTAGAGCAAAACGGGCCCGGATTTGGGATCACACGGTTTTTCGTCCGTATCTTTGGAAATATCACAGCTAGGACAATTTGGCTGGCGCCATTGGATTCGCAATACGATTTCCGATTTTTCTAGGGGTCCGGGAATTTTCTAAAGTCGATTTTTTGGTTTTTCGCGTTTTTCTCGGCTCCTGGGCCTCCTAGAGCCAAACGGGCCTGGATTTGGGATCACACCGTTCTTCGCCCATATCTTTGGAAATATCATAGCTAGGGCAAGTTGGCTGGCGCCATGGGATTCGTGAGACGATTTCCGATTTTTCTAGGGGTCCGCGAATTGGCCACAGTCGATTTTTTCGTTTTTCGCATTTTTCTCGGCTCCTGGCCCTCCTAGAGCAAAACGGGCCCGGATTTGGGATCACACCGTTTTTCGTACATTTCTTTGGAACTATAATATCTAGGGTAATTTGTTCGGCGGCATTGAATTCGTGAGATGATTTCCGATTTTTCTAGGGGTCCGGGAATTGTCCACAGTCGATTTTTTCGTTTTTCGCGTTTTTCTCGGCTCCTTGGCCTCTTAGAGCAAAACGGGCCCGGATTTGGACTCAGACCGATTTTCGCCCATTTCTTTGGAACTATAATATCTAGGGTAATTTGTTCGGCGCCATTGGATTCGTGAGACGATTTCCGATTTTTCTAGGGATCCGGGAATTTTCTAAAGTCGATTTTTTCGTTTTTCTCGGCTCCTGGGCCTCCTAGAGCAAAACGGGCCCGGATTTGGGATCACACGGTTTTTCGTCCGTATCTTTGGAAATATCACAGCTAGGACAATTTGGCTGGCGCCATTGGATTCGCAATACGATTTCCGATTTTTCTAGGGGTCCGGGAATTTTCTAAAGTCGATTTTTTCGTTTTTTGCCTTTTTCTCGGCTCCTTGGCCTATTAGAGCCAAACGGGCCCGGATTTGGACTCAGACCGATTTTCGCCCATTTCTTTGGAACTATAATATCTAGGGTAATTTGTTCGGCGCCATTGGATTCGTGAGACGATTTCCGATTTTTCTAGGGATCCGGGAATTTTCTAAAGTCGATTTTTTCGTTTTTCGCGTTTTTCTCGGCTCCTGGGCCTCCTAGAGCAAAACGGGCCCGGATTTGGGATCACACCGTTTTTCGTCCATTTCTTTGGAACTATAATATCTAGGGTAATTTGTTCGGCGGCATTGGATTCGTGAGATGATTTCCGATTTTTCTAGGGGTCCGGGAATTGTCCACAGTCGATTTTTTGGTTTTTCGCGTTTTTCTCGGCTCCTGCGCCTCCTAGAGCCAAACGGGCCTGGATTTGGGATCACACCGTTCTTCGCCCATATCTTTGGAAATATCATAGCTAGGGCAATTTGGCTGGCGCCATTGGATTCGTGAGACGATTTCCGATTTTTCTAGGGGTCCGCGAATTGTCCACAGTCGATTTTTTCGTTTTTCGCATCTTTCTCGGCTCCTGGCCCTCCTAGAGCAAAACGGGCCCGGATTTGGGATCACACCGTTTTTCGTCCATTTCTTTGGAACTATCATAGCTAGGATAATTTGACTGGCCTCATTGGATTCGTGAGACGATTTCCGATTTTTCTGGGGGTCCGGGAATTTTCTAAAGTCGATTTTTTCGTTTTTCGCGTTTTTCTCGGCTCCCGGCCCTCCTAGAGCAGAACGGGCGCTCATTTGGGATCACAGCGTTTTTAGCCCATATCTTTGGAAATATCATAGCTAGAACACTTTAGCTAGCGTCATTGGAATCGTGAGACGAGTTCCGATTTTTCTAGGGGTCCGCGAATTGTCCACAGTAGATTTTTTCGTTTTGCGCGTTTTTCTCGGCTCCTGGCCCTCCTAGAGCAAAACGGGTCCGGATTTGGGATCACACCGTTTTTCGTCCATTTCTTTGGAACTATAATATCTAGGGTAATTTGGCTGGCGCCATTGGATTCGCAATACGATTTCCGATTTTTCTAGGGGTCCGGGAATTTTCTAAAGTCGATTTTTTGGTTTTTCGCGTTTTTCTCGGCTCCTGGGCCTCCTAGAGCCAAACTGGCCTGGATTTGGGATCACACCGTTTTTCGTCCATTTCTTTGGAACTATCATAGCTAGGATAATTTGGCTGGCGCCATTGGAATCGTGAGACGATTTCCGATTTTTCTAGGGGTCCGGGAATTTTCTAAAGTCGATTTTTTCGTTTTTCGCGTTTTTCTCGGCTCGTGGGCCTCCTAGAGCAAAACGGGCCCTGATTTGGGATGACACCGTTTTTAGCCCATATCTTTGGAAATATCATAGCTAGAACACTTTGGCTAGCGCCATTGGATTCGTGAGACGATTTCCGATTTTTCTAGGGGTCCGGGAATTTTCTAAAGTCGATTTTTTCGTTTTTCGCGTTTTTCTCGGATCCTGGGCCTCCTAGAGCAAAACGGGCCCGGATTTGGGATCACACGGTTTTTCGTCCGTATCTTTGGAAATATCACAGCTAGGACAATTTGGCTGGCGCCATTGGATTCGCAATACGATTTCCGATTTTTCTAGGGGTCCGGGAATTTTCTAAAGTCGATTTTTTGGTTTTTCGCGTTTTTCTCGGCTCCTGGGCCTCCTAGAGCCAAACGGGCCTGGATTTGGGATCACACCGTTCTTCGCCCATATCTTTGGAAATATCATAGCTAGGGCAATTTGGCTGGCGCCATTTGATTCGTGAGACGATTTCCGATTTTTCTAGGGATCCGGGAATTTTCTAAAGTCGATTTTTTCGTTTTTCGCGTTTTTCTCGGCTCCTGGGCCTCCTAGAAGAAAACGGGCCCGGATTTGGTATCACACCGTTTTTTGTCCATATCTTTGGAAATATCATAGCTAGGATAATTTGGCAGGCGCCATTGGATTCGCGAGACGATTTCCGATTTTTCTAGGGGTCCGGGAATTTTCTAAAGTCGATTTTTTCGATTTTCGCGTTTTTCTCGGCTCCTGGCCCTCCTAGAGCAAAACGGGCCCGGATTTGGGATCACACCGTTTTTCGTACATTTCTTTGGAACTATCATAGCTAGGATAATTTGGCTGGCGCCATTGGAATCGTGAGACGATTTCCGATTTTTCTAGGGGTCCGCGAATTGCCCACAGTAGATTTTTTCGTTTTGCGAAAATCACACCGTTTTTTGACCATATCTTTGGAAATATCATAGCTAGAACACTTTGTCTAGCGCCATTGGATTCGTGAGACGATTTCCGATTTTTCTAGGGGTCCGGGAATTTTCTAAAGTCGATTTTTTCGTTTTTCGCGTTTTTCTCGGATCCTGGGCCTCCTAGAGCCAAACGGGCCCGGATTTGGGTTCACACCGCTTTTCGTCCCTTTCTTTGGAACTATAATATCTAGGGTAATTTGTTCGGCGGCATTGGATTCGTGAGATGATTTCCGATTTTTCTAGGGGTCCGGGAATTGTCCACAGTCGATTTTTTCGTTTTTCGCGTTTTTCTCGGCTCCTTGGCCTATTAGAGCCAAACGGGCCCGGATTTGGACTCAGACCGATTTTCGCCCATTTCTTTGGAACTATAATATCTAGGGTAATTTGTTCGGCGCCATTGGATTCGTGAGACGATTTCCGATTTTTCAAGGGATCCGGGAATTTTCTAAAGTCGATTTTTTCGTTTTTCGCGTTTTTCTCGGCTCCTGGGCCTCCTAGAGCAAAACGGGCCCTGATTTGGGATGACACCGTTTTTACCCCTCATCTTTGGAAATATCATAGCTAGAACACTTTGGCTAGCGCCATTGGATTCGTGAGACGATTTCCGATTTTTCTAGGGGTCCGGGAATTTTCTAAAGTCGATTTTTTCGTTTTTCGCGTTTTTCCGGGCTCCTGGGCCTCCTAGAGCAAAACGGGCCCGGATTTGGGATCACACGGTTTTTCGTCCGTATCTTTGGAAATATCACAGCTAGGACAATTTGGCTGGCGCCATTGGATTCGCAATACGATTTCCGATTTTTCTAGGGGTCCGAGAATTTTCTAAAGTCGATTTTTTGGTTTTTCGCGTTTTTCTCGGCTCTTGGGCCTCCTAGAGCAAAACGGGCCCGGATTAGGGATCACACCGTTTTTCGTCCATTTCTTTGGAAATATCATAGCTAGGGCAATTTGGCTGGCGCCATTGGATTCGTGAGACGATTTCCGATTTTTCTAGGGGTCCGCGAATTGTCCACAGTCGATTTTTTCGTTTTTCGCATTTTTCTCGGCTCGTGGGCCTCCTAGAGCAAAACGGGCCCTGATTTGGGATGACACCGTTTTTAGCCCATATCTTTGGAAATATCATAGCTAGAACACTTTGGCTAGCGCCATTGGATTCGTGAGACGATTTCCGATTTTTCTAGGGGTCCGGGAATTTTCTAAAGTCGATTTTTTCGTTTTTCGCGTTTTTCTCGGATCCTGGGCCTCCTAGAGCCAAACGGGCCCGGATTTGGGATCACACCGTTTTTCGTCCATTTCTTTGGAACTATAATATCTAGGGTAATTTGTTCGGCGGCATTGGATTCGCAATACGATTTCCGATTTTTCTAGGGGTCCGGGAATTTTCTAAAGTCGATTTTTTGGTTTTTCGCGTTTTTCTCGGCTCCTGGGCCTCATAGAGCCAAACTGGCCTGGATTTGGGATCACACCGTTTTTCGTCCATTTCTTTGGAACTATCATAGCTAGGATAATTTGGCTGGCGCCATTGGAATCGTGAGACGATTTCCGATATTTCTAGGGGTCCGCGAATTGCCCACAGTAGATTTTTTCGTTTTGCGAAAATCACACCGTTTTTTGACCATATCTTTGGAAATATCATAGCTAGAACACTTTGGCTAGCGCCATTGGATTCGTGAGATGATTTCCGATTTTTCTAGGGGTCCGGGAATTGTCCACAGTCGATTTTTTGGTTTTTCGCGTTTTTCTCGGCTCCTGGCCCTCCTAGAGCAAAACGGGCCCGGATTTGGGATCACACCGTTTTTCGTACATTTCTTTGGAACTATCATAGCTAGGATAATTTGGCTGGCGCCATTGGAATCGTGAGACGATTTCCGATTTTTCTAGGGGTCCGCGAATTGCCCACAGTAGATTTTTTCGTTTTGCGAAAATCACACCGTTTTTTGACCATATCTTTGGAAATATCATAGCTAGAACACTTTGTCTAGCGCCATTGGATTCGTGAGACGATTTCCGATTTTTCTAGGGGTCCGGGAATTTTCTAAAGTCGATTTTTTCGTTTTTCGCGTTTTTCTCGGATCCTGGGCCTCCTAGAGCCAAACGGGCCCGGATTTGGGTTCACACCGCTTTTCGTCCCTTTCTTTGGAACTATAATATCTAGGGTAATTTGTTCGGCGGCATTGGATTCGTGAGATGATTTCCGATTTTTCTAGGGGTCCGGGAATTGTCCACAGTCGATTTTTTCGTTTTTCGCGTTTTTCTCGGCTCCTTGGCCTATTAGAGCCAAACGGGCCCGGATTTGGACTCAGACCGATTTTCGCCCATTTCTTTGGAACTATAATATCTAGGGTAATTTGTTCGGCGCCATTGGATTCGTGAGACGATTTCCGATTTTTCAAGGGATCCGGGAATTTTCTAAAGTCGATTTTTTCGTTTTTCGCGTTTTTCTCGGCTCCTGGGCCTCCTAGAGCAAAACGGGCCCTGATTTGGGATGACACAGTTTTTACCCCTCATCTTTGGAAATATCATAGCTAGAACACTTTGGCTAGCGCCATTGGATTCGTGAGACGATTTCCGATTTTTCTAGGGGTCCGGGAATTTTCTAAAGTCGATTTTTTCGTTTTTCGCGTTTTTCCGGGCTCCTGGGCCTCCTAGAGCAAAACGGGCCCGGATTTGGGATCACACGGTTTTTCGTCCGTATCTTTGGAAATATCACAGCTAGGACAATTTGGCTGGCGCCATTGGATTCGCAATACGATTTCCGATTTTTCTAGGGGTCCGAGAATTTTCTAAAGTCGATTTTTTGGTTTTTCGCGTTTTTCTCGGCTCTTGGGCCTCCTAGAGCAAAACGGGCCCGGATTAGGGATCACACCGTTTTTCGTCCATTTCTTTGGAAATATCATAGCTAGGGCAATTTGGCTGGCGCCATTGGATTCGTGAGACGATTTCCGATTTTTCTAGGGGTCCGCGAATTGTCCACAGTCGATTTTTTCGTTTTTCGCATTTTTCTCGGCTCGTGGGCCTCCTAGAGCAAAACGGGCCCTGATTTGGGATGACACCGTTTTTAGCCCATATCTTTGGAAATATCATAGCTAGAACACTTTGGCTAGCGCCATTGGATTCGTGAGACGATTTCCGATTTTTCTAGGGGTCCGGGAATTTTCTAAAGTCGATTTTTTCGTTTTTCGCGTTTTTCTCGGATCCTGGGCCTCCTAGAGCCAAACGGGCCCGGATTTGGGTTCACACCGTTTTTCGTCCCTTTCTTTGGAACTATAATATCTAGGGTAATTTGTTCGGCGGCATTGGATTCGTGAGATGATTTCCGATTTTTCTAGGGGTCCGGGAATTGTCCACAGTCGATTTTTTCGTTTTTCGCGTTTTTCTCGGCTCCTTGGCCTCTTAGAGCCAAACGGGCCCGTATTTGGACTCAGACCGATTTTCGCCCATTTCTTTGGAACTATAATATCTAGGGTAATTTGTTCGGCGCCATTGGATTCGTGAGACGATTTCCGATTTTTCTAGGGATCCGGGAATTTTCCAAAGTCGATTTTTTCGTTTTTCTCGGCTCCTGGGCCTCCTAGACCAAAACGGGCCCGGATTTGGGATCACACGGTTTTTCGTCCGTATCTTTGGAAATATCACAGCTAGGACAATTTGGCTGGCGCCATTGGATTCGCAATACGATTTCCGATTTTTCTAGGGGTCCGGGAATTTTCTAAAGTCGATTTTTTGGTTTTTCGCGTTTTTCTCGGCTCCTGGGCCTCCTAGAGCCAAACGGGCCTGGATTTGGGATCACACCGTTCTTCGCCCATATCTTTGGAAATATCATAGCTAGGGCAAGTTGGCTGGCGCCATGGGATTCGTGAGACGATTTCCGATTTTTCTAGGGGTCCGCGAATTGTCCACAGTCGATTTTTTCGTTTTTCGCATTTTTCTCGGCTCCTGGCCCTCCTAGAGCAAAACGGGCCCGGATTTGGGATCACACCGTTTTTCGTCCATTTCTTTGGAACTATCATAGCTAGGATAATTTGGCTGGCGCCATTGGAATCGTGAGACGATTTCCGATTTTTCTAGGGGTCCGCGAATTGCCCACAGTAGATTTTTTCGTTTTGCGAAAATCACACCGTTTTTTGACCATATCTTTGGAAATATCATAGCTAGAACACTTTGTCTAGCGCCATTGGATTCGTGAGACGATTTCCGATTTTTCTAGGGGTCCGGGAATTTTCTAAAGTCGATTTTTTCGTTTTTCGCGTTTTTCTCGGATCCTGGGCCTCCTAGAGCCAAACGGGCCCGGATTTGGGTTCACACCGCTTTTCGTCCCTTTGTTTGGAACTATAATATCTAGGGTAATTTGTTCGGCGGCATTGGATTCGTGAGATGATTTCCGATTTTTCTAGGGGTCCGGGAATTGTCCACAGTCGATTTTTTCGTTTTTCGCGTTTTTCTCGGCTCCTTGGCCTATTAGAGCCAAACGGGCCCGGATTTGGACTCAGACCGATTTTCGCCCATTTCTTTGGAACTATAATATCTAGGGTAATTTGTTCGGCGCCATTGGATTCGTGAGACGATTTCCGATTTTTCTAGGGATCCGGGAATTTTCTAAAGTCGATTTTTTCGTTTTTCGCGTTTTTCTCGGCTCCTGGGCCTCCTAGAGCAAAACGGGCCCGGATTTGGGATCACACCGTTTTTCGTCCATTTCTTTGGAACTATAATATCTAGGGTAATTTGTTCGGCGGCATTGGATTCGTGAGATGATTTCCGATTTTTCTAGGGGTCCGCGAATTGTCCACAGTCGATTTTTTCGTTTTTCGCATCTTTCTCGGCTCCTGGCCCTCCTAGAGCAAAACGGGCCCGGATTTGGGATCACACCGTTTTTCGTCCATTTCTTTGGAACTATCATAGCTAGGATAATTTGACTGGCCTCATTGGATTCGTGAGACGATTTCCGATTTTTCTGGGGGTCCGGGAATTTTCTAAAGTCGATTTTTTCGTTTTTCGCGTTTTTCTCGGCTCCCGGCCCTCCTAGAGCAGAACGGGCGCTCATTTGGGATCACAGCGTTTTTAGCCCATATCTTTGGAAATATCATAGCTAGAACACTTTAGCTAGCGTCATTGGAATCGTGAGACGAGTTCCGATTTTTCTAGGGGTCCGCGAATTGTCCACAGTAGATTTTTTCGTTTTGCGCGTTTTTCTCGGCTCCTGGCCCTCCTAGAGCAAAACGGGTCCGGATTTGGGATCACACCGTTTTTCGTCCATTTCTTTGGAACTATAATATCTAGGGTAATTTGGCTGGCGCCATTGGATTCGCAATACGATTTCCGATTTTTCTAGGGGTCCGGGAATTTTCTAAAGTCGATTTTTTGGTTTTTCGCGTTTTTCTCGGCTCCTGGGCCTCATAGAGCCAAACTGGCCTGGATTTGGGATCACACCGTTTTTCGTCCATTTCTTTGGAACTATCATAGCTAGGATAATTTGGCTGGCGCCATTGGAATCGTGAGACGATTTCCGATATTTCTAGGGGTCCGCGAATTGCCCACAGTAGATTTTTTCGTTTTGCGAAAATCACACCGTTTTTTGACCATATCTTTGGAAATATCATAGCTAGAACACTTTGGCTAGCGCCATTGGATTCGTGAGATGATTTCCGATTTTTCTAGGGGTCCGGGAATTGTCCACAGTCGATTTTTTGGTTTTTCGCGTTTTTCTCGGCTCCTGCGCCTCCTAGAGCCAAACGGGCCTGGATTTGGGATCACACCGTTCTTCGCCCATATCCTTGGAAATATCATAGCTAGGGCAATTTGGCTGGCGCCATTGGATTCGTGAGACGATTTCCGATTTTTCTAGGGGTCCGCGAATTGTCCACAGTCGATTTTTTCGTTTTTCGCATTTTTCTCGGCTCGTGGGCCTCCTAGAGCAAAACGGGCCCTGATTTGGGATGACACCGTTTTTAGCCCATATCTTTGGAAATATCATAGCTAGAACACTTTGGCTAGCGCCATTGGATTCGTGAGACGATTTCCGATTTTTCTAGGGGTCCGGGAATTTTCTAAAGTCGATTTTTTCGTTTTTCGCGTTTTTCTCGGATCCTGGGCCTCCTAGAGCCAAACGGGCCCGGATTTGGGTTCACACCGTTTTTCGTCCCTTTCTTTGGAACTATAATATCTAGGGTAATTTGTTCGGCGGCATTGGATTCGTGAGATGATTTCCGATTTTTCTAGGGGTCCGGGAATTGTCCACAGTCGATTTTTTCGTTTTTCGCGTTTTTCTCGGCTCCTTGGCCTCTTAGAGCCAAACGGGCCCGGATTTGGACTCAGACCGATTTTCGCCCATTTCTTTGGAACTATAATATCTAGGGTAATTTGTTCGGCGCCATTGGATTCGTGAGACGATTTCCGATTTTTCTAGGGATCCGGGAATTTTCCAAAGTCGATTTTTTCGTTTTTCTCGGCTCCTGGGCCTCCTAGACCAAAACGGGCCCGGATTTGGGATCACACGGTTTTTCGTCCGTATCTTTGGAAATATCACAGCTAGGACAATTTGGCTGGCGCCATTGGATTCGCAATACGATTTCCGATTTTTCTAGGGGTCCGGGAATTTTCTAAAGTCGATTTTTTGGTTTTTCGCGTTTTTCTCGGCTCCTGGGCCTCCTAGAGCCAAACGGGCCTGGATTTGGGATCACACCGTTCTTCGCCCATATCTTTGGAAATATCATAGCTAGGGCAAGTTGGCTGGCGCCATGGGATTCGTGAGACGATTTCCGATTTTTCTAGGGGTCCGCGAATTGTCCACAGTCGATTTTTTCGTTTTTCGCATTTTTCTCGGCTCCTGGCCCTCCTAGAGCAAAACGGGCCCGGATTTGGGATCACACCGTTTTTCGTCCATTTCTTTGGAACTATCATAGCTAGGATAATTTGGCTGGCGCCATTGGAATCGTGAGACGATTTCCGATTTTTCTAGGGGTCCGCGAATTGCCCACAGTAGATTTTTTCGTTTTGCGAAAATCACACCGTTTTTTGACCATATCTTTGGAAATATCATAGCTAGAACACTTTGTCTAGCGCCATTGGATTCGTGAGACGATTTCCGATTTTTCTAGGGGTCCGGGAATTTTCCAAAGTCGATTTTTTCGTTTTTCGCGTTGTTCTCGGATCCTGGGCCTCCTAGAGCCAAACGGGCCCGGATTTGGGTTCACACCGCTTTTCGTCCCTTTGTTTGGAACTATAATATCTAGGGTAATTTGTTCGGCGGCATTGGATTCGTGAGATGATTTCCGATTTTTCTAGGGGTCCGGGAATTGTCCACAGTCGATTTTTTCGTTTTTCGCGTTTTTCTCGGCTCCTTGGCCTATTAGAGCCAAACGGGCCCGGATTTGGACTCAGACCGATTTTCGCCCATTTCTTTGGAACTATAATATCTAGGGTAATTTGTTCGGCGCCATTGGATTCGTGAGACGATTTCCGATTTTTCTAGGGATCCGGGAATTTTCTAAAGTCGATTTTTTCGTTTTTCGCGTTTTTCTCGGCTCCTGGGCCTCCTAGAGCAAAACGGGCCCGGATTTGGGATCACACCGTTTTTCGTCCATTTCTTTGGAACTATAATATCTAGGGTAATTTGTTCGGCGGCATTGGATTCGTGAGATGATTTCCGATTTTTCTAGGGGTCCGGGAATTGTCCACAGTCGATTTTTTGGTTTTTCGCGTTTTTCTCGGCTCCTGCGCCTCCTAGAGCCAAACGGGCCTGGATTTGGGATCACACCGTTCTTCGCCCATATCTTTGGAAATATCATAGCTAGGGCAATTTGGCTGGCGCCATTGGATTCGTGAGACGTTTTCCGATTTTTCTAGGGGTCCGCGAATTGTCCACAGTCGATTTTTTCGTTTTTCGCATCTTTCTCGGCTCCTGGCCCTCCTAGAGCAAAACGGGCCCGGATTTGGGATCACACCGTTTTTCGTCCATTGCTTTGGAACTATCATAGCTAGGATAATTTGACTGGCCTCATTGGATTCGTGAGACGATTTCCGATTTTTCTGGGGGTCCGGGAATTTTCTAAAGTCGATTTTTTCGTTTTTCGCGTTTTTCTCGGCTCCCGGCCCTCCTAGAGCAGAACGGGCGCTCATTTGGGATCACAGCGTTTTTAGCCCATATCTTTGGAAATATCATAGCTAGAACACTTTAGCTAGCGTCATTGGAATCGTGAGACGAGTTCCGATTTTTCTAGGGGTCCGCGAATTGTCCACAGTAGATTTTTTCGTTTTGCGCGTTTTTCTCGGCTCCTGGCCCTCCTAGAGCAAAACGGGTCCGGATTTGGGATCACACCGTTTTTCGTCCATTTCTTTGGAACTATAATATCTAGGGTAATTTGGCTGGCGCCATTGGATTCGCAATACGATTTCCGATTTTTCTAGGGGTCCGGGAATTTTCTAAAGTCGATTTTTTGGTTTTTCGCGTTTTTCTCGGCTCCTGGGCCTCCTAGAGCCAAACTGGCCTGGATTTGGGATCACACCGTTTTTCGTCCATTTCTTTGGAACTATCATAGCTAGGATAATTTGGCTGGCGCCATTGGAATCGTGAGACGATTTCCGATATTTCTAGGGGTCCGCGAATTGCCCACAGTAGATTTTTTCGTTTTGCGAAAATCACACCGTTTTTTGACCATATCTTTGGAAATATCATAGCTAGAACACTTTGGCTAGCGCCATTGGATTCGTGAGACGATTTCCGATTTTTCTAGGGGTCCGGGAATTTTCTAAAGTCGATTTTTTCGTTTTTTGCCTTTTTCTCGGCTCCTGGCCCTCCTAGAGCAAAACGGGCCCGGATTTGGGATCACACGGTTTTTCGTCCCTATCTTTGGAAATATCACAGCTAGGGCAATTTGGCTGTCGCCATTGGATTCGTGAGACGATTTCCGATTTTTCTAGGGGTCCGCGCATTGTCCACAGTCGATTTTTTCGTTTTTCGCATTTTTCTCGGCTCCTGGCCCTCCTAGAAGAAAACGGGCCCGGATTTGGGATCACACCGTTTTTTGCCCATATCTTTGGAAATATCATAGTTAGGATAATTTGGCTGGCGCCATTGGATTCGCGAGACGATTTCCGATTTTTCTAGGGGTCCGGGAATTTTCTAAAGTCGATTTTGTCGTTTTTCGCATTTTTCTCGGCTCGTGTGCCTCCTAGAGCAAAACGGGCCCTGATGCGGGATGACACCGGTTTTAGCCCATATCTTTGGAAATATCACAGCTAGGACAATTTGGCTGGCGCCATTGGATTCGCAATACGATTTCCGATTTTTCTAGGGGTCCGGGAATTTTCTAAAGTCGATTTTTTGGTTTTTCGCGTTTTTCTCGGCTCTTGGGCCTCCTAGAGCAAAACGGGCCCGGATTTGGGATCACACCGTTTTTCGTCCATTTCTTTGGAACTATAATGTCTAGGGTAATTTGTTCGGCGGCATTGGATTCGTGAGATGATTTCCGATTTTTCTAGGGGTCCGGGAATTGTCCACAGTCGATTTTTTGGTTTTTCGCGTTTTTCTCGGCTCCTGCGCCTCCTAGAGCCAAACGGGCCTGGATTTGGGATCACACCGTTCTTCGCCCATATCTTTGGAAATATCATAGCTAGGACAATTTGGCTGGCGCCCTTGGATTCGTGAGAGGAGTTCCGATTTTTCTAGGGGTACGGGAATTTTCTAAAGTCGATTTTTTCGTTTTTTGCGTTTTTCTCGGCTCCTGGCCCTCCTATAGCAAAACGCGGTCGGATTTGGGATCACACCGTTTTCCCCCATACCTTTGGAAATATCACAGCTAGGACCATTTGGCTGGCGACATTGGATTCGCGAGACGATTTCCGATTTTTCTAGGGGTCCGGGAATTTTCTAAAGTCGATTTTTTCGTTTTTCGCGTTTTTCTCGGCTCCTGGCACTCCTAGAGTAAAAAAGGCCCGGATTTGGGATCACACCGTTTTCCGTCCGTATCTTTGGAAATATCACAGCTAGGACAATTTGGCTGGCGCCATTGGATTCGCAATACGGTTTCCGATTTTGCTAGGGGTCCGGGAATTTTCTAAAGTCGATTTTTTGGTTTTTCGCGTTTTTCTCGGCTCTTGGGCCTCCTAGAGCAAAACGGGCCCGGATTTGGGATCACACCGTTTTTCGTCCATTTCTTTGGAATTATAATATCTAGGGTAATTTGTTCGGCGGCATTGGATTCGTGAGATGATTTCCGATTTTTCTAGGGGTCCGGGAATTGTCCACAGTCGATTTTTTGGTTTTTCGCGTTTTTCTCGGCTCCTGGGCCTCCTAGAGCCAAACGGGCCTGGATTTGGGATCACACCGTTCTTCGCCCATATCTTTGGAAATATCATAGCTAGGGCAATTTGGCTGGCGCCATTGGATTCGTGAGACGATTTCCGATTTTTCTAGAGGTCCGGGAATTTTCTAAAGTCGATTTTTTTGTTTTTCGCGTTTTTCTGGGCTCCTATGCCTCCTAGGGCAAAAAGGGTCTGGATTTTGGAGCCCACCGTTTTACTTCCATATCTTTGGAAATATACTAGTCACCCGTCGAAGCGCATCAGTTCGATTCTTCGGCGCCTGCGCATTAGTCCGATGCCTCTGCGCGTGCTCGTCGGTTCGATTTCTCCGCACCTGCGCATCAGTCCGATTGCTCTCCGCCTGCGCATCAGTCCGACTGCTATGGCTCCTGCACATCAGTCCGGTTCTTCTGCACATGCGCTTCAGTGCGACTCCCCTGCGCCTGAGCGTCAGTCCGAGCCTCCTGCTCCTGAGCATCAGTCCGAATCCTCTGCGCCTGCGCATCAATCGGATTTTTCTGCGCATGCCCATCAGTTCGATTGCTCTCCGCCTGCACATCAGTCCAACTCCTGTGGCTCCTAGAGCAAAAAAGGCCCGGATTTGGGATCACACCGTTTTCCGTCGATATCTTTGGAACTATAAATTACTAGGGTAGATAAATTACTAGGGTAATTTGTTCGGCGGCATTGGATTCGTGAGAGGATTTCCGATTTTTCTAGGGGTCCGGGAATTTTCTAAAGTCGATTTTTTCGTTTTTCGCATTTTTCTCGGCTCGTGTGCCTCCTAGAGCAAAACGGGCCCTGATTTGGGATGACACCGTTTTTAGCCCATATCTTTGGAAATATCATAGCTAGAACACTTTGGCTAGCGCCATTGGATTCGTGAGACGATTTCCGATTTTTCTAGGGGTCCACGAATTGTCCACAGTCGATTTTTTCGTTTTTCGCATTTTTCTCGGTTCGTGGGCCTCCTAGAGCAAAACGGGCCCTGATTTGCGATGACACCGTTTTTAGCCCATATCTTTGGAAATATCATAGCTAGAACACTTTGGCTAGCGCCATTGGATTCGTGAGACGATTTCCGATTTTTCTAGGGGTCCGGGAATTTTCTAAAGTCGATTTTTTCGTTTTTCGCGTTTTTCTCGGATCCTGGGCCTCCTAGAGCCAAACGGGCCCGGATTTGGGTTCACACCGTTTTTCGTCCCTTTCTTTGGAACTATAATATCTAGGGTAATTTGTTCGGCGGCATTGGATTCGTGAGAGGATTTCCGATTTTTTTAGGGGTCCGGGAATTTTCTAATGTCGATTTTTTCGTTTTTCGCATTTTTCTCGGCTCGTGTGCCTCCTAGAGCAAAACGGGCCCTGATTTGGGATGACACCGTTTTTAGCCCATATCTTTGGAAATATCATAGCTAGAACACTTTGGCTAGCGCCATTGGATTCGTGAGACGATTTCCGATTTTTCTAGGGGTCCGGGAATTTTCTAAAGTCGATTTTTTCGTTTTTCGCGTTTTTCTCGGATCCTGGGCCTCCTAGAGCGTAACGGGCCCGGATTTGGGTTCACACCGTTTTTCGTCCCTTTCTTTGGAACTATAATATCTAGGGTAATTTGTTCGGCGGCATTGGATTCGTGAGATGATTTCCGATTTTTCTAGGGGTCCGGGAATTGTCCACAGTCGATTTTTTGGTTTTTCGCGTTTTTCTCGGCTCCTGGGCCTCCTAGAGCCAAACGGGCCTCCATTTGGGATCACACCGTTCTTCGCCCATATCTTTGGAAATATCATAGCTAGGGCAATTTGGCTGGCGCCATTTGATTCGTGAGACGATTTCCGATTTTTCTAGGGGTCCACGAATTGTCCACAGTCGATTTTTTCGTTTTTCGCATTTTTCTCGGCTCGTGGGCCTCCTAGAGCAAAACGGGCCTGGATTTGGGATCACACCGTTCTTCGCCCATATCTTTGGAAATATCATAGCTAGGGCAAGTTGGCTGGCGCCATGGGATTCGTGAGACGATTTCCGATTTTTCTAGGGGTCCGCGAATTGGCCACAGTCGATTTTTTCGTTTTTCGCATTTTTCCCGGCTCCTGGCCCTCCTAGAGCAAAACGGGCCCGGATTTGGGATCACACCGTTTTTCGTACATTTCTTTGGAACTATCATAGCTAGGATAATTTGGCTGGCGCCATTGGAATCGTGAGACGATTTCCGATTTTTCTAGGGGTCCGCGAATTGCCCACAGTAGATTTTTTCGTTTTGCGAAAATCACACCGTTTTTTGACCATATCTTTGGAAATATCATAGCTAGAACACTTTGTCTAGCGCCATTGGATTCGTGAGACGATTTCCGATTTTTCTAGGGGTCCGGGAATTTTCTAAAGTCGATTTTTTCGTTTTTCGCGTTTTTCTCGGATCCTGGGCCTCCTAGAGCCAAACGGGCCCGGATTTGGGTTCACACCGCTTTTCGTCCCTTTCTTTGGAACTATAATATCTAGGGTAATTTGTTCGGCGGCATTGGATTCGTGAGATGATTTCCGATTTTTCTAGGGGTCCGGGAATTGTCCACAGTCGATTTTTTCGTTTTTCGCGTTTTTCTCGGCTCCTTGGCCTATTAGAGCCAAACGGGCCCGGATTTGGACTCAGACCGATTTTCGCCCATTTCTTTGGAACTATAATATCTAGGGTAATTTGTTCGGCGCCATTGGATTCGTGAGACGATTTCCGATTTTTCAAGGGATCCGGGAATTTTCTAAAGTCGATTTTTTCGTTTTTCGCGTTTTTCTCGGCTCCTGGGCCTCCTAGAGCAAAACGGGCCCTGATTTGGGATGACACCGTTTTTAGCCCATATCTTTGGAAATATCATAGCTAGAACACTTTGGCTAGCGCCATTGGATTCGTGAGACGATTTCCGATTTTTCTAGGGGTCCGGGAATTTTCTAAAGTCGATTTTTTCGTTTTTCGCGTTTTTCTCGGATCCTGGGCCTCCTAGAGCGTAACGGGCCCGGATTTGGGTTCACACCGTTTTTCGTCCCTTCCTTTGGAACTATAATATCTAGGGTAATTTGTTCGGCGGCATTGGATTCGTGAGATGATTTCCGATTTTTCTAGGGGTCCGGGAATTGTCCACAGTCGATTTTTTGGTTTTTCGCGTTTTTCTCGGCTCCTGGGCCTCCTAGAGCCAAACGGGCCTCCATTTGGGATCACACCGTTCTTCGCCCATATCTTTGGAAATATCATAGCTAGGGCAATTTGGCTGGCGCCATTTGATTCGTGAGACGATTTCCGATTTTTCTAGGGGTCCACGAATTGTCCACAGTCGATTTTTTCGTTTTTCGCATTTTTCTCGGCTCGTGGGCCTCCTAGAGCAAAACGGGCCTGGATTTGGGATCACACCGTTCTTCGCCCATATCTTTGGAAATATCATAGCTAGGGCAAGTTGGCTGGCGCCATGGGATTCGTGAGACGATTTCCGATTTTTCTAGGGGTCCGCGAATTGGCCACAGTCGATTTTTTCGTTTTTCGCATTTTTCTCGGCTCCTGGCCCTCCTAGAGCAAAACGGGCCCGGATTTGGGATCACACCGTTTTTCGTACATTTCTTTGGAACTATCATAGCTAGGATAATTTGGCTGGCGCCATTGGAATCGTGAGACGATTTCCGATTTTTCTAGGGGTCCGCGAATTGCCCACAGTAGATTTTTTCGTTTTGCGAAAATCACACCGTTTTTTGACCATATCTTTGGAAATATCATAGCTAGAACACTTTGTCTAGCGCCATTGGATTCGTGAGACGATTTCCGATTTTTCTAGGGGTCCGGGAATTTTCTAAAGTCGATTTTTTCGTTTTTCGCGTTTTTCTCGGATCCTGGGCCTCCTAGAGCCAAACGGGCCCGGATTTGGGTTCACACCGCTTTTCGTCCCTTTCTTTGGAACTATAATATCTAGGGTAATTTGTTCGGCGGCATTGGATTCGTGAGATGATTTCCGATTTTTCTAGGGGTCCGGGAATTGTCCACAGTCGATTTTTTCGTTTTTCGCGTTTTTCTCGGCTCCTTGGCCTATTAGAGCCAAACGGGCCCGGATTTGGACTCAGACCGATTTTCGCCCATTTCTTTGGAACTATAATATCTAGGGTAATTTGTTCGGCGCCATTGGATTCGTGAGACGATTTCCGATTTTTCAAGGGATCCGGGAATTTTCTAAAGTCGATTTTTTCGTTTTTCGCGTTTTTCTCGGCTCCTGGGCCTCCTAGAGCAAAACGGGCCCTGATTTGGGATGACACCGTTTTTAGCCCATATCTTTGGAAATATCATAGCTAGAACACTTTGGCTAGCGCCATTGGATTCGTGAGACGATTTCCGATTTTTCTAGGGGTCCGGGAATTTTCTAAAGTCGATTTTTTCGTTTTTCGCGTTTTTCCGGGCTCCTGGGCCTCCTAGAGCAAAACGGGCCCGGATTTGGGATCACACGGTTTTTCGTCCGTATCTTTGGAAATATCACAGCTAGGACAATTTGGCTGGCGCCATTGGATTCGCAATACGATTTCCGATTTTTCTAGGCGTCCGAGAATTTTCTAAAGTCGATTTTTTGGTTTTTCGCGTTTTTCTCGGCTCTTGGGCCTCCTAGAGCAAAACGGGCCCGGATTAGGGATCACACCGTTTTTCGTCCATTTCTTTGGAAATATCATAGCTAGGGCAATTTGGCTGGCGCCATTGGATTCGTGAGACGATTTCCGATTTTTCTAGGGGTCCGCGAATTGTCCACAGTCGATTTTTTCGTTTTTCGCATTTTTCTCGGCTCGTGGGCCTCCTAGAGCAAAACGGGCCCTGATTTGGGATGACACCGTTTTTAGCCCATATCTTTGGAAATATCATAGCTAGAACACTTTGGCTAGCGCCATTGGATTCGTGAGACTATTTCCGATTTTTCTAGGGGTCCGGGAATTTTCTAAAGTCGATTTTTTCGTTTTTCGCGTTTTTCTCGGATCCTGGGCCTCCTAGAGCCAAACGGGCCCGGATTTGGGTTCACACCGTTTTTCGTCCCTTTCTTTGGAACTATAATATCTAGGGTAATTTGTTCGGCGGCATTGGATTCGTGAGATGATTTCCGATTTTTCTAGGGGTCCGGGAATTGTCCACAGTCGATTTTTTCGTTTTTCGCGTTTTTCTCGGCTCCTTGGCCTCTTAGAGCCAAACGGGCCCGGATTTGGACTCAGACCGATTTTCGCCCATTTCTTTGGAACTATAATATCTAGGGTAATTTGTTCGGCGCCATTGGATTCGTGAGACGATTTCCGATTTTTCTAGGGATCCGGGAATTTTCCAAAGTCGATTTTTTCGTTTTTCTCGGCTCCTGGGCCTCCTAGACCAAAACGGGCCCGGATTTGGGATCACACGGTTTTTCGTCCGTATCTTTGGAAATATCACAGCTAGGACAATTTGGCTGGCGCCATTGGATTCGCAATACGATTTCCGATTTTTCTAGCGGTCCGGGAATTTTCTAGAGTCGATTTTTTGGTTTTTCGCGTTTTTCTCGGCTGGCGTGAGACGATTTCCGATTTTTCTAGGGGTCCGCGAATTGTCCACAGTCGATTTTTTCGTTTTTCGCATTTTTCTCGGCTCCTGGCCCTCCTAGAGCAAAACGGGCCCGGATTTGGGATCACACCGTTTTTCGTCCATTTCTTTGGAACTATCATAGCTAGGATAATTTGGCTGGCGCCATTGGAATCGTGAGACGATTTCCGATTTTTCTAGGGGTCCGCGAATTGCCCACAGTAGATTTTTTCGTTTTGCGAAAATCACACCGTTTTTTGACCATATCTTTGGAAATATCATAGCTAGAACACTTTGTCTAGCGCCATTGGATTCGTGAGACGATTTCCGATTTTTCTAGGGGTCCGGGAATTTTCTAAAGTCGATTTTTTCGTTTTTCGCGTTTTTCTCGGATCCTGGGCCTCCTAGAGCCAAACGGGCCCGGATTTGGGTTCACACCGCTTTTCGTCCCTTTGTTTGCAACTATAATATCTGGGGTAATTTGTTCGGCGGCATTGGATTCGTGAGATGATTTCCGATTTTTCTAGGGGTCCGGGAATTGTCCACAGTCGATTTTTTCGTTTTTCGCGTTTTTCTCGGCTCCTTGGCCTATTAGAGCCAAACGGGCCCGGATTTGGACTCAGACCGATTTTCGCCCATTTCTTTGGAACTATAATATCTAGGGTAATTTGTTCGGCGCCATTGGATTCGTGAGACGATTTCCGATTTTTCTAGGGATCCGGGAATTTTCTAAAGTCGATTTTTTCGTTTTTCGCGTTTTTCTCGGCTCCTGGGCCTCCTAGAGCAAAACGGGCCCGGATTTGGGATCACACCGTTTTTCGTCCATTTCTTTGGAACTATAATATCTAGGGTAATTTGTTCGGCGGCATTGGATTCGTGAGATGATTTCCGATTTTTCTAGGGGTCCGGGAATTGTCCACAGTCGATTTTTTGGTTTTTCGCGTTTTTCTCGGCTCCTGCGCCTCCTAGAGCCAAACGGGCCTGGATTTGGGATCACACCGTTCTTCGCCCATATCCTTGGAAATATCATAGCTAGGGCAATTTGGCTGGCGCCATTGGATTCGTGAGACGATTTCCGATTTTTCTAGGGGTCCGCGAATTGTCCACAGTCGATTTTTTCGTTTTTCGCATTTTTCTCGGCTCCTGGCCCTCCTAGAGCAAAACGGGCCCTGATTTGGGATGACACCGTTTTTAGCCCATATCTTTGGAAATATCATAGCTAGAACACTTTGGCTAGCGCCATTGGATTCGTGAGACGATTTCCGATTTTTCTAGGGGTCCGGGAATTTTCTAAAGTCGATTTTTTCGTTTTTTGCCTTTTTCTCGGCTCCTGGCCCTCCTAGAGCAAAACGGGCCCGGATTTGGGATCACACGGTTTTTCGTCCCTATCTTTGGAAATATCACAGCTAGGGCAATTTGGCTGGCGCCATTGGATTCGTGAGACGATTTCCGATTTTTCTAGGGGTCCGCGCATTGTCCACAGTCGATTTTTTCGTTTTTCGCATTTTTCTCGGCTCCTGGCCCTCCTAGAAGAAAACGGGCCCGGATTTGGGATCACACCGTTTTTTGCCCATATCTTTGGAAATATCATAGTTAGGATAATTTGGCTGGCGCCATTGGATTCGCGAGACGATTTCCGATTTTTCTAGGGGTCCGGGAATTTTCTAAAGTCGATTTTGTCGTTTTTCGCATTTTTCTCGGCTCGTGTGCCTCCTAGAGCAAAACGGGCCCTGATGCGGGATGACACCGTTTTTAGCCCATATCTTTGGAAATATCACAGCTAGGACAATTTGGCTGGCGCCATTGGATTCGCAATACGATTTCCGATTTTTCTAGGGGTCCGGGAATTTTCTAAAGTCGATTTTTTGGTTTTTCGCGTTTTTCTCGGCTCTTGGGCCTCCTAGAGCAAAACGGGCCCGGATTTGGGATCACACCGTTTTTCGTCCATTTCTTTGGAACTATAATGTCTAGGGTAATTTGTTCGGCGGCATTGGATTCGTGAGATGATTTCCGATTTTTCTAGGGGTCCGGGAATTGTCCACAGTCGATTTTTTGGTTTTTCGCGTTTTTCTCGGCTCCTGCGCCTCCTAGAGCCAAACGGGCCTGGATTTGGGATCACACCGTTCTTCGCCCATATCTTTGGAAATATCATAGCTAGGACAATTTGGCTGGCGCCCTTGGATTCGTGAGAGGAGTTCCGATTTTTCTAGGGGTACGGGAATTTTCTAAAGTCGATTTTTTCGTTTTTTGCGTTTTTCTCGGCTCCTGGCCCTCCTATAGCAAAACGCGGCCGGATTTGGGATCACACCGTTTTCCCCCATACCTTTGGAAATATCACAGCTAGGACCATTTGGCTGGCGACATTGGATTCGCGAGACGATTTCCGATTTTTCTAGGGGTCCGGGAATTTTCTAAAGTCGATTTTTTCGTTTTTCGCGTTTTTCTCGGCTCCTGGCACTCCTAGAGTAAAAAAGGCCCGGATTTGGGATCACACCGTTTTCCGTCCGTATCTTTGGAAATATCACAGCTAGGACAATTTGGCTGGCGCCATTGGATTCGCAATACGGTTTCCGATTTTGCTAGGGGTCCGGGAATTTTCTAAAGTCGATTTTTTGGTTTTTCGCGTTTTTCTCGGCTCTTGGGCCTCCTAGAGCAAAACGGGCCCGGATTTGGGATCACACCGTTTTTCGTCCATTTCTTTGGAATTATAATATCTAGGGTAATTTGTTCGGCGGCATTGGATTCGTGAGATGATTTCCGATTTTTCTAGGGGTCCGGGAATTGTCCACAGTCGATTTTTTGGTTTTTCGCGTTTTTCTCGGCTCCTGGGCCTCCTAGAGCCAAACGGGCCTGGATTTGGGATCACACCGTTCTTCGCCCATATCTTTGGAAATATCATAGCTAGGGCAATTTGGCTGGCGCCATTGGATTCGTGAGACGATTTCCGATTTTTCTAGAGGTCCGGGAATTTTCTAAAGTCGATTTTTTTGTTTTTCGCGTTTTTCTGGGCTCCTATGCCTCCTAGGGCAAAAAGGGTCTGGATTTTGGAGCCCACCGTTTTACTTCCATATCTTTGGAAATATACTAGTCACCCGTCGAAGCGCATCAGTTCGATTCTTCGGCGCCTGCGCATTAGTCCGACGCCTCTGCGCGTGCTCGTCGGTTCGATTTCTCCGCACCTGCGCATCAGTCCGATTGCTCTCCGCCTGCGCATCAGTCCGACTGCTATGGCTCCTGCACATCAGTCCGGTTCTTCTGCACATGCGCTTCAGTGCGACTCCCCTGCGCCTGAGCGCCAGTCCGAGCCTCCTGCTCCTGAGCATCAGTCCGAATCCTCTGCGCCTGCGCATCAATCGGATTTTTCTGCGCATGCCCATCAGTTCGATTGCTCTCCGCCTGCACATCAGTCCAACTCCTGTGGCTCCTAGAGCAAAAAAGGCCCGGATTTGGGATCACACCGTTTTCCGTCGATATCTTTGGAACTATAAATTACTAGGGTAGATAAATTACTAGGGTAATTTGTTCGGCGCTATTGGATTCGCGAGACGATTTACGATTTTTCTAGGGGTCCGGGACTTTTCTAAAGTCGATTTTTTCGTTTTTCGCGTTTTTCTCGGCTCCTGGGCCTCCTAGAGCAAAACGGGCCCGGATTTGGTATCACACCGTTTTTCGTCCATATCTTTGGAAATATCATAGCTAGGACAAGTTGGCTAGCGCCATTGGATTCGTGAGACGATTTCCGATTTTTCTAGGGGTCCGGGAATTTTCTAAAGTCGATTTTTTCGTTTTTCGCGTTTTTCTCGGATCCTGGGCCTCCTAGAGCCAAACGGGCCCGGATTTGGGTTCACACCGTTTTTCGTCCCTTTCTTTGGAACTATAATATCTAGGGTAATTTGTTCGGCGGCATTGGATTCGTGAGAGGATTTCCGATTTTTCTAGGGGTCCGGGAATTTTCTAAAGTCGATTTTTTCGTTTTTCGCATTTTTCTCGGCTCGTGTGCCTCCTAGAGCAAAACGGGCCCTGATTTGGGATGACACCGTTTTTAGCCCATATCTTTGGAAATATCATAGCTAGAACACTTTGGCTAGCGCCATTGGATTCGTGAGACGATTTCCGATTTTTCTAGGGGTCCACGAATTGTCCACAGTCGATTTTTTCGTTTTTCGCATTTTTCTCGGTTCGTGGGCCTCCTAGAGCAAAACGGGCCCTGATTTGCGATGACACCGTTTTTAGCCCATATCTTTGGAAATATCATAGCTAGAACACTTTGGCTAGCGCCATTGGATTCGTGAGACGATTTCCGATTTTTCTAGGGGTCCGGGAATTTTCTAAAGTCGATTTTTTCGTTTTTCGCGTTTTTCTCGGATCCTGGGCCTCCTAGAGCCAAACGGGCCCGGATTTGGGTTCACACCGTTTTTCGTCCCTTTCTTTGGAACTATAATATCTAGGGTAATTTGTTCGGCGGCATTGGATTCGTGAGAGGATTTCCGATTTTTTTAGGGGTCCGGGAATTTTCTAATGTCGATTTTTTCGTTTTTCGCATTTTTCTCGGCTCGTGTGCCTCCTAGAGCAAAACGGGCCCTGATTTGGGATGACACCGTTTTTAGCCCATATCTTTGGAAATATCATAGCTAGAACACTTTGGCTAGCGCCATTGGATTCGTGAGACGATTTCCGATTTTTCTAGGGGTCCGGGAATTTTCTAAAGTCGATTTTTTCGTTTTTCGCGTTTTTCTCGGATCCTGGGCCTCCTAGAGCGTAACGGGCCCGGATTTGGGTTCACACCGTTTTTCGTCCCTTTCTTTGGAACTATAATATCTAGGGTAATTTGTTCGGCGGCATTGGATTCGTGAGATGATTTCCGATTTTTCTAGGGGTCCGGGAATTGTCCACAGTCGATTTTTTGGTTTTTCGCGTTTTTCTCGGCTCCTGGGCCTCCTAGAGCCAAACGGGCCTCCATTTGGGATCACACCGTTCTTCGCCCATATCTTTGGAAATATCATAGCTAGGGCAATTTGGCTGGCGCCATTTGATTCGTGAGACGATTTCCGATTTTTCTAGGGGTCCACGAATTGTCCACAGTCGATTTTTTCGTTTTTCGCATTTTTCTCGGCTCGTGGGCCTCCTAGAGCAAAACGGGCCCTGATTTGCGATGACACCGTCTTTAGCCCATATCTTTGGAAATATCATAGCTAGAACACTTTGGCTAGCGCCATTGGATTCGTGAGACGATTTCCGATTTTTCTAGGGGTCCGGGAATTTTCTAAAGTCGATTTTTTCGTTTTTCGCGTTTTTCTCGGATCCTGGGCCTCCTAGAGCGTAACGGGCCCGGATTTGGGTTCACACCGTTTTTCGTCCCTTTCTTTGGAACTATAATATCTAGGGTAATTTGTTCGGCGGCATTGGATTCGTGAGATGATTTCCGATTTGTCTAGGGGTCCGGGAATTGTCCACAGTCGATTTTTTCGTTTTTCGCGTTTTTCTCGTCTCCTTGGCCTCTTAGAGCCAAACGGGCCCGGATTTGGACTCAGACCGATTTTCGCCCATTTCTTTGGAACTATAATATCTAGGGTAATTTGTTCGGCGCCATTGGATTCGTGAGACGATTTCCGATTTTTCTAGGGATCCGGGAATTCTCTAAAGTCGATTTCTTCGTTTTTCGCGTTTTTCTCGGCTCCTGGGCCTCCTAGAGCAAAACGGGCCCGGATTTGGGATCACACCGTTTTTCGTCCGTATCTTTGGAAATATCACAGCTAGGACAATTTGGCTGGCGCCATTGGATTCGCAATACGATTTCCGATTTTTCTAGGGGTCCGGGAATTTTCTAAAGTCGATTTTTTCGTTTTTCGCGTTTTTCTCGGATCCTGGGCCTCCTAGAGCCAAACGGGCCCGGATTTGGGTTCACACCGTTTTTCGTCCCTTTCTTTGGAACTATAATATCTAGGGTAATTTGTTCGGCGGCATTGGATTCGTGAGATGATTTCCGATTTTTCTAGGGGTCCGGGAATTGTCCACAGTCGATTTTTTCGTTTTTCGCGTTTTTCTCGGCTCCTTGGCCTCTTAGAGCCAAACGCGCCCTGATTTGGACTCAGACCGATTTTCGCCCATTTCTTTGGAACTATAATATCTAGGGTAATTTGTTCGGCGCCATTGGATTCGTGAGATGATTTCCGATTTTTCTAGGGGTCCGGGAATTTTCTAAAGTCGATTTTTTCGATTTTCGCGTTTTTCTGGGCTCCTATGCCTCCTAGGGCAAAAAGGGTCTGGATTTTGGAGCCCACCGTTTTACTTCCATATCTTTGGAAATATACTAGTCACCCGTCGAAGCGCAGTGGTTCGATTCTTCGGCGCCTGCGCATTAGTCCGATTCCACTCCGCCTGCGCATCAGTCCGAAGCCTCTGCGCGTGCGCATCAGTCCAATTCTTCTGCGCATGCGCGTCAGTCCCATTCTTCGCCGCATGCGCCAGACTCCCCTCCGCCTGCGTATCAACCCGATGTCTCAGCGCATGCGCGTCAGTCCGATCCTGCTGCTCCTGCGCATCAGTCCGATCCTCCAGCTCCTGCGCATCAGTCCGATTCTTCTGCGCATGCGCATCAGTCCGACTCCCCTTGGCCGGAGTGTCCGTCCGATGCTTCTGCGTCTGCGCGTCAGTTCGATTTTTCGCCGCCTGCGCATTAGTCCGATTCCACTCCGCCTGCGCATCAGTCCGATGCCTCTGCGCGTGCTCGTCGGTTCGATTTCTCCGCACCTGCGCATCAGTCCGATTGCTCTCCGCCTGCACATCAGTCCAACTCCTATGGCTCCTAGAGCAAAAAAGGCCCGGATGTGGGATCACACCGTTTTCCGTCGATATCTTTGGAACTATAATATCTAAGGTAATTTGTTCGGCGCTATTGGATTCGCGAGACCATTTCCGATTTTTCTAGGGGTCCGGGAATTTTCTAAAGTCGATTTTTTCGTTTTTCGCGTTTTTCTCGGCTCCTGGGCCTCCTAGAGCAAAACGGGCCCGGATTTGGGATCACACCGTTTTTCGTCCATATCTTTGGAAATATCATAGCTAGGACAATTTGGCTGGCACCATTGGATTCGTGAGAGGATTTTCCATTTTTCTAGGGGTCCGCGAATTGTGCACAGTCGTTTTTTTCGTTTTTCGCATTTTTCTCGGCTCCTGGGCCTCTTAGAGCAAAACGGGCCCTGATTTGGGATGACACCGTTTTTAGCCCATATCTTTGGAAATATCATAGCTAGAAAACTTTGGCTAGCGCCATTGGATTCGTGAGACGATTTCCGATTTTTCTAGGGGTCCGGGAATTTTCTAAAGTCGATTTTTTCGTTTTTCGCGTTTTTCTCGGATCCTGGGCCTCCTAGAGCCAAACGGGCCCGGATTTGGGTTCACACCGTTGTTCGTCCCTTTCTTTGGAACTATAATATCTAGGGTAATTTGTTCGGCGGCATTGGATTCGTGAGATGATTTCCGATTTTTCTAGGGGTCCGGGAATTGTCCACAGTCGATTTTTTCGTTTTTCGCGTTTTTCTCGGCTCCTGGGCCTCCTAGAGCAAAACGGGCCCGGATTTGGGATCACACGGTTTTTCGTCCGTATCTTTGGAAATATCACAGCTAGGACAATTTGGCTGGCGCCATTGGATTCGCAATACGATGTCCGATTTTTCTAGGGGTCCGGGAATTTTCTAAAGTCGATTTTTTGGTTTTTCGCGTTTTTCTCGGCTCTTGGGCCTCCTAGAGCAAAACGGGCCCAGATTAGGGATCACACCGTTTTTCGTCCATTTCTTTGAAACTATAATATCTAGGGTAATTTGTTCGGCGGCATTGGATTCGTGAGATGATTTCCGATTTTTCTAGGGGTCCGGGAATTGTCCACAGTCGATTTTTTGGTTTTTCGCGTTTTTCTCGGCTCCTGGGCCTCCTTGAGCCAAACGGGCCTGCATTTGGGATCACACCGTTCTTCGCCCATATCTTTGGAAATATCATAGCTAGGGCAATTTGGCTGGCGCCATTTGATTCGTGAGACGATTTCCGATTTTTCTAGGGGTCCGCGAATTGTCCACAGTCGATTTTTTCGTTTTTCGCATTTTTCTCGGCTCGTGGGCCTCCTAGAGCAAAACGGGCCCGGATTTGGGATCACACCGTTTTTCGTCCGTATTTTTGGAAATATCACAGCTAGGACAATTTGGCTGGCGCCATTGGATTCGCAATACGATTTCCGATTTTTCTAGGGGTCCGGGAATTTTCTAAAGTCGATTTTTTGGTTTTTCGCATTTTTCTCGGCTCCTGGGCCTCCTAGAGCAAAACGGGCCCTGATTTGCGATGACACCGTTTTTAGCCCATATCTGTGGAAATATCATAGCTAGAACACTTTGGCTAGCGCCATTGGATTCGTGAGACGATTTCCGATTTTTCTAGGGGTCCGGGAATTTTCTAAAGTCGATTTTTTCGTTTTTCGCGTTTTTCTCGGATCCTGGGCCTCCTAGAGCCAAACGGGCGCGGATTTGGGATCACACCGTTCTTCGCCCATATCTTTGGAAATATCATAGCTAGGGCAATTTGGCTGGCGCCATTGGATTCGTGAGACGATTTCCGATTTTTCTAGGGGTCCGGGAATTTTCTAAAGTCGATTTTTTCGATTTTCGCGTTTTTCTGGGCTCCTATGCCTCCTAGGGCAAAAAGGGTCTGGATTTTGGAGCCCACCGTTTTACTTCCATATCTTTGGAAATATACTAGTCACCCGTCGAAGCGCAGTGGTTCGATTCTTCGGCGCCTGCGCATTAGTCCGATTCCACTCCGCCTGCGCATCAGTCCGAAGCCTCTGCGCGTGCGCATCAGTCCAATTCTTCTGCGCATGCGCGTCAGTCCCATTCTTCGCCGCATGCGCCAGACTCCCCTCCGCCTGCGTATCAACCCGATGTCTCTGCGCATGCGCGTCAGTCCGATCCTGCTGCTCCTGCGCATCAGTCCGATCCTCCTGCTCCTGCGCATCAGTCCGATTCTTCTGCGCATGCGCATCAGTCCGACTCCCCTTGGCCGGAGTATCCGTCCGATGCTTCTGCGTCTGCGCGTCAGTTCGATTTTTCGCCGCCTGCGCATTAGTCCGATTCCACTCCGCCTGCGCATCAGTCCGATGCCTCTGCGCGTGCTCGTCGGTTCGATTTCTCCGCACCTGCGCATCAGTCCGATTGCTCTCCGCCTGCACATCAGTCCAACTCCTATGGCTCCTAGAGCAAAAAAGGCCCGGATTTGGGATCACACCGTTTTCCGTCGATATCTTTGGAACTATAATATCTAAGGTAATTTGTTCGGCGCTATTGGATTCGCGAGACCATTTCCGATTTTTCTAGGGGTCCGGGAATTTTCAAAAGTCGATTTTTTCGTTTTTCGCGTTTTTCTCGGATCCTGGGCCTCCTAGAGCCAAACGGGCCCGGATTTGGGTTCACACCGTTTTTCGTCCCTTTCTTTGGAACTATAATATCTAGGGTAATTTGTTCGGCGGCATTGGATTCGTGAGATGATTTCCGATTTTTCTAGGGGTCCGGGAATTGTCCACAGTCGATTTTTTCGTTTTTCGCGTTTTTCTCGGCTCCTGGGCCTCCTAGAGCAAAACGGGCCCGGATTTGGGATCACACGGTTTTTCGTCCGTATCTTTGGAAATATCACAGCTAGGACAATTTGGCTGGCGCCATTGGATTCGCAATACGATGTCCGATTTTTCTAGGGGTCCGGGAATTTTCTAAAGTCGATTTTTTGGTTTTTCGCGTTTTTCTCGGCTCTTGGGCCTCCTAGAGCAAAACGGGCCCAGATTAGGGATCACACCGTTTTTCGTCCATTTCTTTGGAACTATAATATCTAGGGTAATTTGTTCGGCGGCATTGGATTCGTGAGATGATTTCCGATTTTTCTAGGGGTCCGGGAATTGTCCACAGTCGATTTTTTGGTTTTTCGCGTTTTTCTCGGCTCCTGGGCCTCCTAGAGCCAAACGGGCCTGCATTTGGGATCACACCGTTCTTCGCCCATATCTTTGGAAATATCATAGCTAGGGCAATTTGGCTGGCGCCATTGGATTCGTGAGACGATTTCCGATTTTTCTAGGGGTCCGCGAATTGCCCACAGTAGATTTTTTCGTTTTGCGAAAATCACACCCTTTTTTGACCATATCTTTGGAAATATCATAGCTAGAACACTTTGGCTAGCGCCATTGGATTCGTGAGACGATTTCCGATTTTTCTAGGGGTCCGGGAATTTTCTAAAGTCGATTTTTTCGTTTTTCGCGTTTTTCTCGGATCCTGGGCCTCCTAGAGCCAAACGGGCCCGGATTTGGGTTCACACCGTATTTCGTCCCTTTCTTTGGAACTATAATATATAGGGTAATTTGTTCGGCGGCATTGGATTCGTGAGATGATTTCCGATTTTTCTAGGGGTCCGCGAATTGCCCACAGTAGATTTTTTCGTTTTGCGAAAATCACACCCTTTTTTGACCATATCTTTGGAAATATCATAGCTAGAACACTTTGGCTAGCGCCATTGGATTCGTGAGACGATTTCCGATTTTTCTAGGGGTCCGGGAATTTTCTAAAGTCGATTTTTTCGTTTTTCGCGTTTTTCTCGGATCCTGGGCCTCCTAGAGCCAAACGGGCGCGGATTTGGAATCACACCGTTCTTCGCCCATATCTTTGGAAATATCATAGCTAGGGCAATTTGGCTGGCGCCATTGGATTCGTGAGACGATTTCCGATTTTTCTAGGGGTCCGGGAATTTTCTAAAGTCGATTTTTTCGATTTTCGCGTTTTTCTGGGCTCCTATGCCTCCTAGGGCAAAAAGGGTCAGGATTTTGGAGCCCACCGTTTTACTTCCATATCTTTGGAAATATACTAGTCACCCGTCGAAGCGCATCGGTTCGATTCTTCGGCGCCTGCGCATTAGTCCGATTCCACTCCGCCTGCGCATCAGTCCGAAGCCTCTGCGCGTGCGCATCAGTCCAATTCTTCTGCGCATGCGCGTCAGTCGCATTCTTCGCCGCATGCGCCAGACTCCCCTCCGCTTGCGTATCAACCCGATGTCTCTGCGCATGCGCGTCAGTCCGATCCTGCTGCTCCTGCGCATCAGTCCGATTGCTCTCCGCCTGCACATCAGTCCAACTCCTATGGCTCCTAGAGCAAAAAAGGCCCGGATTTGGGATCACACCGTTTTCCGTCGATATCTTTGGAAATATCATAGCTAGGACAATTTGGCTGGCACCATTGGATTCGTGAGATGATTTCCGATTTTTCTAGGGGTCCGGGAATTGTCCACAGTCGATTTTTTCGTTTTTCGCATTTTGCTCGGCTCCTGGCCCTCCTAGAGCAAAACGGGCCCGGATTTGGGATCACACGGTTTTTCGTCCGTATCTTTGGAAATATAATATCTAGGGTAATTTGTTCGGCGGCATTGGATTCGTGAGATGATTTCCGATTTTTCTAGGGGTCCGGGAATTTTCTAAAGTCGATTTTTTCGTTTTTCGCGTTTTTCTCGGATCCTGGGCCTCCTAGAGCCAAACGGGCGCGGATTTGGAATCACACCGTTCTTCGCCCATATCTTTGGAAATATCATAGCTAGGGCAATTTGGCTGGCGCCATTGGATTCGTGAGACGATTTCCGATTTTTCTAGGGGTCCGGGAATTTTCTAAAGTCGATTTTTTCGATTTTCGCGTTTTTCTGGGCTCCTATGCCTCCTAGGGCAAAAAGGGTCAGGATTTTGGAGCCCACCGTTTTACTTCCATATCTTTGGAAATATACTAGTCACCCGTCGAAGCGCATCGGTTCGATTCTTCGGCGCCTGCGCATTAGTCCGATTCCACTCCGCCTGCGCATCAGTCCGAAGCCTCTGCGCGTGCGCATCAGTCCAATTCTTCTGCGCATGCGCGTCAGTCGCATTCTTCGCCGCATGCGCCAGACTCCCCTCCGCTTGCGTATCAACCCGATGTCTCTGCGCATGCGCGTCAGTCCGATCCTGCTGCTCCTGCGCATCAGTCCGATTGCTCTCCGCCTGCACATCAGTCCAACTCCTATGGCTCCTAGAGCAAAAAAGGCCCGGATTTGGGATCACACCGTTTTCCGTCGATATCTTTGGAAATATCATAGCCAGGACAATTTGGCTGGCACCATTGGATTCGTGAGATGATTTCCGATTTTTCTAGGGGTCCGGGAATTGTCCACAGTCGATTTTTTCGTTTTTCGCATTTTGCTCGGCTCCTGGCCCTCCTAGAGCAAAACGGGCCCGGATTTGGGATCACACGGTTTTTCGTCCGTATCTTTGGAAATATAATATCTAGGGTAATTTGTTCGGCGGCATTGGATTCGTGAGATGATTTCCGATTTTTCTAGGGGTCCAGGAATTGTCCACAGTCGATTTTTTCGTTTTTCGCGTTTTTCTCGGCTCCTGGGCCTCCTAGAGCCAAACGGGCCTGGATTTGGGATCACACCGTTCTTCGCCCATATCTTTGGAAATATCATAGCTAGGGCAATTTGGCTGGCGCCATTGGACTCGTGAGACGATTTCCGATTTTTCTAGGGGTCCGCGAATTGCCCACAGTAGATTTTTTCGTTTTGCGAAAATCACACCCTTTTTTGACCATATCTTTGGAAATATCATAGCTAGAACACTTTGGCTAGCGCCATTGGATTCGTGAGACGATTTCCGATTTTTCTAGGGGTCCGGGAATTTTCTAAAGTCGATTTTTTCGTTTTTCGCGTTTTTCTCGGATCCTGGGCCTCCTAGAGCCAAACGGGCCCGGATTTGGGTTCACACCGTTTTTCGTCCCTTTCTTTGGAACTATAATATATAGGGTAATTTGTTCGGCGGCATTGGTTTCGTGAGATGATTTCCGATTTTTCTAGGGGTCCGCGAATTGCCCACAGTAGATTTTTTCGTTTTGCGAAAATCACACCCTTTTTTGACCATATCTTTGGAAATATCATAGCTAGAACACTTTGGCTAGCGCCATTGGATTCGTGAGACGATTTCCGATTTTTCTAGGGGTCCGGGAATTTTCTAAAGTCGATTTTTTCGTTTTTCGCGTTTTTCTCGGATCCTGGGCCTCCTAGAGCCAAACGGGCGCGGATTTGGAATCACACCGTTCTTCGCCCATATCTTTGGAAATATCATAGCTAGGGCAATTTGGCTGGCGCCATTGGATTCGTGAGACGATTTCCGATTTTTCTAGGGGTCCGGGAATTTTCTAAAGTCGATTTTTTCGATTTTCGCGTTTTTCTGGGCTCCTATGCCTCCTAGGGCAAAAAGGGTCTGGATTTTGGAGCCCACCGTTTTACTTCCATATCTTTGGAAATATACTAGTCACCCGTCGAAGCGCATCGGTTCGATTCTTCGGCGCCTGCGCATTAGTCCGATTCCACTCCGCCTGCGCATCAGTCCGAAGCCTCTGCGCGTGCGCATCAGTCCAATTCTTCTGCGCATGCGCGTCAGTCGCATTCTTCGCCGCATGCGCCAGACTCCCCTCCGCCTGCGTATCAACCCGATGTCTCTGCGCATGCGCGTCAATCCGATCCTGCTGCTCCTGCGCATCAGTCCGATTGCTCTCCGCCTGCACATCAGTCCAACTCCTATGGCTCCTAGAGCAAAAAAGGCCCGGATTTGGGATCACACCGTTTTCCGTCGATATCTTTGGAAATATCATAGCTAGGACAATTTGGCTGGCACCATTGGATTCGTGAGATGATTTCCGATTTTTCTAGGGGTCCGGGAATTGTCCACAGTCGATTTTTTCGTTTTTCGCATTTTGCTCGGCTCCTGGCCCTCCTAGAGCAAAACGGGCCCGGATTTGGGATCACACGGTTTTTCGTCCGTATCTTTGGAAATATAATATCTAGGGTAATTTGTTCGGCGGCATTGGATTCGTGAGATGATTTCCGATTTTTCTAGGGGTCCAGGAATTGTCCACAGTCGATTTTTTGGTTTTTCGCGTTTTTCTCGGCTCCTGGGCCTCCTAGAGCCAAACGGGCCTGGATTTGGGATCACACCGTTCTTCGCCCATATCTTTGGAAATATCATAGCTAGGGCAATTTGGCGGGCGCCATTGGACTCGTGAGACGATTTCCGATTTTTCTAGGGGTCCGCGAATTGCCCACAGTAGATTTTTTCGTTTTGCGAAAATCACACCCTTTTTTGACCATATCTTTGGAAATATCATAGCTAGAACACTTTGGCTAGCGCCATTGGATTCGTGAGACGATTTCCGATTTTTCTAGGGGTCCGGGAATTTTCGAAAGTCGATTTTTTCGTTTTTCGCGTTTTTCTCGGATCCTGGGCCTCCTAGAGCCAAACGGGCGCGGATTTGGAATCACACCGTTCTTCGCCCATATCTTTGGAAATATCATAGCTAGGGCAATTTGGCTGGCGCCATTGGATTCGTGAGACGATTTCCGATTTTTCTAGGGGTCCGGGAATTTTCTAAAGTCGATTTTTTCGATTTTCGCGTTTTTCTGGGCTCCTATGCCTCCTAGGGCAAAAAGGGTCTGGATTTTGGAGCCCACCGTTTTACTTCCATATCTTTGGAAATATACTAGTCACCCGTCGAAGCGCATCGGTTCGATTCTTCGGCGCCTGCGCATTAGTCCGATTCCACTCCGCCTGCGCATCAGTCCGAAGCCTCTGCGCGTGCGCATCAGTCCAATTCTTCTGCGCATGCGCGTCAGTCGCATTCTTCGCCGCATGCGCCAGACTCCCCTCGCCTGCGTATCAACCCGATGTCTCTGCGCATGCGCGTCAATCCGATCCTGCTGCTCCTGCGCATCAGTCCGATTGCTCTCCGCCTGCACATCAGTCCAACTCCTATGGCTCCTAGAGCAAAAAAGGCCCGGATTTGGGATCACACCGTTTTCCGTCGATATCTTTGGAAATATCATAGCTAGGACAATTTGGCTGGCACCATTGGATTCGTGAGATGATTTCCGATTTTTCTAGGGGTCCGGGAATTGTCCACAGTCGATTTTTTCGTTTTTCGCATTTTGCTCGGCTCCTGGCCCTCCTAGAGCAAAACGGGCCCGGATTTGGGATCACACGGTTTTTCGTCCGTATCTTTGGAAATATAATATCTAGGGTAATTTGTTCGGCGGCATTGGATTCGTGAGATGATTTCCGATTTTTCTAGGGGTCCAGGAATTGTCCACAGTCGATTTTTTGGTTTTTCGCGTTTTTCTCGGCTCCTGGGCCTCCTAGAGCCAAACGGGCCTGGATTTGGGATCACACCGTTCTTCGCCCATATCTTTGGAAATATCATAGCTAGGGCAATTTGGCTGGCGCCATTGGACTCGTGAGACGATTTCCGATTTTTCTAGGGGTCCGCGAATTGCCCACAGTAGATTTTTTCGTTTTGCGAAAATCACACCCTTTTTTGACCATATCTTTGGAAATATCATAGCTAGAACACTTTGGCTAGCGCCATTGGATTCGTGAGACGATTTCCGATTTTTCTAGGGGTCCGGGAATTTTCTAAAGTCGATTTTTTCGTTTTTCGCGTTTTTCTCGGATCCTGGGCCTCCTAGAGCCAAACGGGCCCGGATTTGGGTTCACACCGTTTTTCGTCCCTTTCTTTGGAACTATAATATATAGGGTAATTTGTTCGGCGGCATTGGATTCGTGAGATGATTTCCGATTTTTCTAGGGGTCCGCGAATTGCCCACAGTAGATTTTTTTCGTTTTGCGCAAATCACACCCTTTTTTGACCATATCTTTGGAAATATCATAGCTAGAACACTTTGGCTAGCGCCATTGGATTCGTGAGACGATTTCCGATTTTTCTAGGGGTCCGGGAATTTTCTAAAGTCGATTTTTTCGTTTTTCGCGTTTTTCTCGGATCCTGGGCCTCCTAGAGCCAAACGGGCGCGGATTTGGAATCACACCGTTCTTCGCCCATATCTTTGGAAATATCATAGCTAGGGCAATTTGGCTGGCGCCATTGGATTCGTGAGACGATTTCCGATTTTTCTAGGGGTCCGGGAATTTTCTAAAGTCGATTTTTTCGATTTTCGCGTTTTTCTGGGCTCCTATGCCTCCTAGGGCAAAAAGGGTCTGGATTTTGGAGCCCACCGTTTTACTTCCATATCTTTGGAAATATACTAGTCACCCGTCGAAGCGCATCGGTTCGATTCTTCGGCGCCTGCGCATTAGTCCGATTCCACTCCGCCTACGCATCAGTCCGAAGCCTCTGCGCGTGCGCATCAGTCCAATTCTTCTGCGCATGCGCGTCAGTCGCATTCTTCGCCGCATGCGCCAGACTCCCCTCCGCCTGCGTATCAACCCGATGTCTCTGCGCATGCGCGTCAATCCGATCCTGCTGCTCCTGCGCATCAGTCCGATTGCTCTCCGCCTGCACATCAGTCCAACTCCTATGGCTCCTAGAGCAAAAAAGGCCCGGATTTGGGATCACACCGTTTTCCGTCGATATCTTTGGAAATATCATAGCTAGGACAATTTGGCTGGCACCATTGGATTCGTGAGAGGATTTCCGATTTTTCTAGGGGTCCGGGAATTTTCTAAAGTCGATTTTTTCGTTTTTCGCGTTTTTCTCGGATCCTGGGCCTCCTAGAGCCAAACGGGCCCGGATTTGGATTCACACCGTTTTTCGTCCCTTTCTTTGGAACTATAATATCTAGGGTAATTTGTTCGGCGGCATTGGATTCGTGAGATGATTTCCGATTTTTCTAGGGGTCCGGGAATTGTCCACAGTCGATTTTTTCGTTTTTCGCATTTTTCTCGGCTCCTGGCCCTCCTAGAGCAAAACGGGCCCGGATTTGGGATCACACGGTTTTTCGTCCGTATCTTTGGAAATATCACAGCTAGGACAATTTGGCTGGCGCCATTGGATTCGCAATACGATTTCCGATTTTTCTAGGGGTCCGGGAATTTTCTAAAGTCGATTTTTTGGTTTTTCGCGTTTTTCTCGGCTCTTGGGCCTCCTAGAGCAAAACGGGCCCGGATTTGGGATCACACCGTTTTTCGTCCATATCTTTGGAAATATCATAGCTAGGACAATTTGGCTGGCACCATTGGATTCGTGAGAGAATTTCCGATTTTTCTAGGGGTCCGCGAATTGTCCACAGTCGATTTTTTCGTTTTTCGCATTTTTCTCGGCTCCTGGCCCTCCTAGAGCAAAACGGGCCCGGATTTGGGATCACACCGTTTTTCGTCCATTTCTTTGGAACTATCATAGCTAGGATAATTTGGCTGGCGCCATTGGAATCGTGAGACGATTTCCGATTTTTCTATGGGTCCGCGAATTGCCCACAGTAGATTTTTTCGTTTTGCGAAAATCACACCGTTTTTTGACCATATCTTTGGAAATATCATAGCTAGAACACTTTGTCTAGCGCCATTGGATTCGTGAGACGATTTCCGATTTTTCTAGGGGTCCGGGAATTTTCTAAAGTCGATTTTTTCGTTTTTCGCGTTTTTCTCGGATCCTGGGCCTCCTAGAGCCAAACGGGCCCGGATTTGGGTTCACACCGTTTTTCGTCCATATCTTTGGAAATATCATAGCTAGGACAATTTGGCTGGCACCATTGGATTCGTGAGAGGATTTCCGATTTTTCTAGGGGTCCGGGAATTTTCTAAAGTCGATTTTTTCGTTTTTCGCGTTTTTCTCGACTCCTGGGCCTCCTAGAGCAAAACGGGCCCGGATTTGGGATCACACGGTTTTTCGTCCGTATCTTTGGAAATATCACAGCTAGGACAATTTGGCTGGCACCATTGGATTCGCAATACGATTTCCGATTTTTCTAGGGGTCCGGGAATTTTCTAAAGTCGATTTTTTGGTTTTTCGCGTTTTTCTCGGCTCCTGGGCCTCCTAGAGCCAAACGGGCCTGGATTTGGGATCACACCGTTCTTCGCCCATATCTTTGGAAATATCATAGCTAGGGCAATTTGGCTGGCGCCATGGGATTCGTGAGACGATTTCCGATTTTTCTAGGGGTCCGCGAATTGTCCACAGTCGATTTTTTCGTTTTTCGCATTTTTCTCGGCTCCTGGCCCTCCTAGAGCAAAACGGGCCCGGATTTGGGATCACACCGTTTTTCGTCCATTTCTTTGGAACTATCATAGCTAGGATAATTTGGCTGGCGCCATTGGAATCGTGAGACGATTTCCGATTTTTCTATGGGTCCGCGAATTGCCCACAGTAGATTTTTTCGTTTTGCGAAAATCACACCGTTTTTTGACCATATCTTTGGAAATATCATAGCTAGAACACTTTGTCTAGCGCCATTGGATTCGTGAGACGATTTCCGATTTTTCTAGGGGTCCGGGAATTTTCTAAAGTCGATTTTTTCGTTTTTCGCGTTTTTCTCGGATCCTGGGCCTCCTAGAGCCAAACGGGCCCGGATTTGGGTTCACACCGCTTTTCGTCCCTTTCTTTGGAACTATAATATCTAGGGTAATTTGTTCGGCGGCATTGGATTCGTGAGATGATTTCCGATTTTTCTAGGGGTCCGGGAATTGTCCACAGTTGATTTTTTCGTTTTTCGCGTTTTTCTCGGCACCTTGGCCTATTAGAGCCAAACGGGCCCGGATTTGGACTCAGACCGATTTTCGCCCATTTCTTTGGAACTACAATATCTAGGGTAATTTGTTCGGCGCCATTGGATTCGTGAGACGATTTCCGATTTTTCTAGGGATCCGGGAATTTTCTAAAGTCGATTTTTTCGTTTTTCGCGTTTTTCTCGACTCCTGGGCCTCCTAGAGCAAAACGGGCCCGGATTTGGGATCACACGGTTTTTCGTCCGTATCTTTGGAAATATCACAGCTAGGACAATTTGGCTGGCGCCATTGGATTCGCAATACGATTTCCGATTTTTCTAGGGGTCCGGGAATTTTCTAAAGTCGATTTTTTCGTTTTTCGCGTTTTTCTCGGCTCCTGGCCCTCCTAGAGCAGAACGGGCCCTCATTTGGGATCACAGCGTTTTTAGCCCATATCTTTGGAAATATCATAGCTAGAACACTTTGGCTAGCGTCATTGGAATCGTGAGACGATTTCCGATTTTTCTAGGGGTCCGGGAATTTTCTAAAGTCGATTTTTTCGTTTTTCGCGTTTTTCTCGGATCCTGGGCCTCCTAGAGCGTAACGGGCCCGGATTTGGGTTCAAACCGTTTTTCGTCCCTTTCTTTGGAACTATAATATCTAGGGTAATTTGTTCGGCGGCATTGGATTCGTGAGATGATTTCCGATTTTTCTAGGGGTCCGGGAATTGTCCACAGTCGATTTTTTGGTTTTTCGCGTTTTTCTCGGCTCCTGGGCCTCCTAGAGCCAAACGGGCCTGGATTTGGGATCACACCGTTCTTCGCCCATATCTTTGGAAATATCATAGCTAGGGCAATTTGGCTGGCGCCATGGGATTCGTGAGACGATTTCCGATTTTTCTAGGGGTCCGCGAATTGTCCACAGTCGATTTTTTCGTTTTTCGCATTTTTCTCGGCTCCTGGCCCTCCTAGAGCAAAACGGGCCCGGATTTGGGATCACACCGTTTTTCGTCCATTTCTTTGGAACTATCATAGCTAGGATAATTTGGCTGGCGCCATTGGAATCGTGAGACGATTTCCGATTTTTCTATGGGTCCGCGAATTGCCCACAGTAGATTTTTTCGTTTTTCGCATTTTTCTCGGCTCCTGGCCCTCCTAGAGCAAAACGGGCCCGGATTTGGGATCACACCGTTTTTCGTCCATTTCTTTGGAACTATCATAGCTAGGATAATTTGGCTGGCGCCATTGGAATCGTGAGACGATTTCCGATTTTTCTATGGGTCCGCGAATTGCCCACAGTAGATTTTTTCGTTTTGCGAAAATCACACCGTTTTTTGACCATATCTTTGGAAATATCATAGCTAGAACACTTTGTCTAGCGCCATTGGATTCGTGAGACGATTTCCGATTTTTCTAGGGGTCCGGGAATTTTCTAAAGTCGATTTTTTCGTTTTTCGCGTTTTTCTCGGATCCTGGGCCTCCTAGAGCCAAACGGGCCCGGATTTGGGTTCACACCGTTTTTCGTCCATATCTTTGGAAATATCATAGCTAGGACAATTTGGCTGGCACCATTGGATTCGTGAGAGGATTTCCGATTTTTCTAGGGGTCCGGGAATTTTCTAAAGTCGATTTTTTCGTTTTTCGCGTTTTTCTCGACTCCTGGGCCTCCTAGAGCAAAACGGGCCCGGATTTGGGATCACACGGTTTTTCGTCCGTATCTTTGGAAATATCACAGCTAGGACAATTTGGCTGGCACCATTGGATTCGCAATACGATTTCCGATTTTTCTAGGGGTCCGGGAATTTTCTAAAGTCGATTTTTTGGTTTTTCGCGTTTTTCTCGGCTCCTGGGCCTCCTAGAGCCAAACGGGCCTGGATTTGGGATCACACCGTTCTTCGCCCATATCTTTGGAAATATCATAGCTAGGGCAATTTGGCTGGCGCCATGGGATTCGTGAGACGATTTCCGATTTTTCTAGGGGTCCGCGAATTGTCCACAGTCGATTTTTTCGTTTTTCGCATTTTTCTCGGCTCCTGGCCCTCCTAGAGCAAAACGGGCCCGGATTTGGGATCACACCGTTTTTCGTCCATTTCTTTGGAACTATCATAGCTAGGATAATTTGGCTGGCGCCATTGGAATCGTGAGACGATTTCCGATTTTTCTATGGGTCCGCGAATTGCCCACAGTAGATTTTTTCGTTTTGCGAAAATCACACCGTTTTTTGACCATATCTTTGGAAATATCATAGCTAGAACACTTTGTCTAGCGCCATTGGATTCGTGAGACGATTTCCGATTTTTCTAGGGGTCCGGGAATTTTCTAAAGTCGATTTTTTCGTTTTTCGCGTTTTTCTCGGATCCTGGGCCTCCTAGAGCCAAACGGGCCCGGATTTGGGTTCACACCGCTTTTCGTCCCTTTCTTTGGAACTATAATATCTAGGGTAATTTGTTCGGCGGCATTGGATTCGTGAGATGATTTCCGATTTTTCTAGGGGTCCGGGAATTGTCCACAGTTGATTTTTTCGTTTTTCGCGTTTTTCTCGGCACCTTGGCCTATTAGAGCCAAACGGGCCCGGATTTGGACTCAGACCGATTTTCGCCCATTTCTTTGGAACTACAATATCTAGGGTAATTTGTTCGGCGCCATTGGATTCGTGAGACGATTTCCGATTTTTCTAGGGATCCGGGAATTTTCTAAAGTCGATTTTTTCGTTTTTCGCGTTTTTCTCGACTCCTGGGCCTCCTAGAGCAAAACGGGCCCGGATTTGGGATCACACGGTTTTTCGTCCGTATCTTTGGAAATATCACAGCTAGGACAATTTGGCTGGCGCCATTGGATTCGCAATACGATTTCCGATTTTTCTAGGGGTCCGGGAATTTTCTAAAGTCGATTTTTTCGTTTTTCGCGTTTTTCTCGGCTCCTGGCCCTCCTAGAGCAGAACGGGCCCTCATTTGGGATCACAGCGTTTTTAGCCCATATCTTTGGAAATATCATAGCTAGAACACTTTGGCTAGCGTCATTGGAATCGTGAGACGATTTCCGATTTTTCTAGGGGTCCGGGAATTTTCTAAAGTCGATTTTTTCGTTTTTCGCGTTTTTCTCGGATCCTGGGCCTCCTAGAGCGTAACGGGCCCGGATTTGGGTTCAAACCGTTTTTCGTCCCTTTCTTTGGAACTATAATATCTAGGGTAATTTGTTCGGCGGCATTGGATTCGTGAGATGATTTCCGATTTTTCTAGGGGTCCGGGAATTGTCCACAGTCGATTTTTTGGTTTTTCGCGTTTTTCTCGGCTCCTGGGCCTCCTAGAGCCAAACGGGCCTGGATTTGGGATCACACCGTTCTTCGCCCATATCTTTGGAAATATCATAGCTAGGGCAATTTGGCTGGCGCCATGGGATTCGTGAGACGATTTCCGATTTTTCTAGGGGTCCGCGAATTGTCCACAGTCGATTTTTTCGTTTTTCGCATTTTTCTCGGCTCCTGGCCCTCCTAGAGCAAAACGGGCCCGGATTTGGGATCACACCGTTTTTCGTCCATTTCTTTGGAACTATCATAGCTAGGATAATTTGGCTGGCGCCATTGGAATCGTGAGACGATTTCCGATTTTTCTATGGGTCCGCGAATTGCCCACAGTAGATTTTTTCGTTTTTCGCATTTTTCTCGGCTCCTGGCCCTCCTAGAGCAAAACGGGCCCGGATTTGGGATCACACCGTTTTTCGTCCATTTCTTTGGAACTATCATAGCTAGGATAATTTGGCTGGCGCCATTGGAATCGTGAGACGATTTCCGATTTTTCTATGGGTCCGCGAATTGCCCACAGTAGATTTTTTCGTTTTGCGAAAATCACACCGTTTTTTGACCATATCTTTGGAAATATCATAGCTAGAACACTTTGTCTAGCGCCATTGGATTCGTGAGACGATTTCCGATTTTTCTAGGGGTCCGCGAATTGTCCACAGTAGATTTTTTCGTTTTGCGCGTTTTTCTCGGCTCCTGGCCCTCCTAGAGCAAAACGGGTCCGGATTTGGGATCACACCGTTTTTCGTCCATTTCTTTGGAACTATAATATCTAGGGTAATTTGTTCGGCGCCATTGGATTCGTGAGTCGATTTCCGATTTTTCTAGGGGTCCACGAATTGTCCACAGTCGATTTTTTCGTTTTTCGCATTTTTCTCGGCTCGTGGGCCTCCTAGAGCAAAACGGGCCCTGATTTGCGATGACACCGTTTTTAGCCCATATCTTTGGAAATATCATAGCTAGAACACTTTGGCTAGCGCCATTGGATTCGTGAGACGATTTCCGATTTTTCTAGGGGTCCGGGAATTTTCTAAAGTCGATTTTTTCGTTTTTCGCGTTTTTCTCGGATCCTGGGCCTCCTAGAGCGTAACGGGCCCGGATTTGGGTTCACACCGTTTTTCGTCCCTTTCTTTGGAACTATAATATCTAGGGTAATTTGTTCGGCGGCATTGGATTCGTGAGATGATTTCCGATTTTTCTAGGGGTCCGGGAATTGTCCACAGTCGATTTTTTGGTTTTTCGCGTTTTTCTCGGCTCCTGGGCCTCCTAGAGCCAAACGGGCCTGGATTTGGGATCACACCGTTCTTCGCCCATATCTTTGGAAATATCATAGCTAGGACAATTTGGCTGGCACCATTGGATTCGTGAGATGATTTCCGATTTTTCTAGGGGTCCGGGAATTGTCCACAGTCGATTTTTTCGTTTTTCGCATTTTGCTCGGCTCCTGGCCCTCCTAGAGCAAAACGGGCCCGGATTTGGGATCACACGGTTTTTCGTCCGTATCTTTGGAAATATAATATCTAGGCTAATTTGTTCGGCGGCATTGGATTCGTGAGATGATTTCCGATTTTTCTAGGGGTCCAGGAATTGTCCACAGTCGATTTTTTGGTTTTTCGCGTTTTTCTCGGCTCCTGGGCCTCCTAGAGCCAAACGGGCCTGGATTTGGGATCACACCGTTCTTCGCCCATATCTTTGGAAATATCATAGCTAGGGCAATTTGGCTGGCGCCATTGGACTCGTGAGACGATTTCCGATTTTTCTAGGGGTCCGCGAATTGCCCACAGTAGATTTTTTCGTTTTGCGAAAATCACACCCTTTTTTGACCATATCTTTGGAAATATCATAGCTAGAACACTTTGGCTAGCGCCATTGGATTCGTGAGACGATTTCCGATTTTTCTAGGGGTCCGGGAATTTTCTAAAGTCGATTTTTTCGTTTTTCGCGTTTTTCTCGGATCCTGGGCCTCCTAGAGCCAAACGGGCCCGGATTTGGGTTCACACCGTTTTTCGTCCCTTTCTTTGGAACTATAATATATAGGGTAATTTGTTCGGCGGCATTGGATTCGTGAGATGATTTCCGATTTTTCTAGGGGTCCGCGAATTGCCCACAGTAGATTTTTTCGTTTTGCGAAAATCACACCCTTTTTTGACCATATCTTTGGAAATATCATAGCTAGAACACTTTGGCTAGCGCCATTGGATTCGTGAGACGATTTCCGATTTTTCTAGGGGTCCGGGAATTTTCTAAAGTCGATTTTTTCGTTTTTCGCGTTTTTCTCGGATCCTGGGCCTCCTAGAGCCAAACGGGCGCGGATTTGGAATCACACCGTTCTTCGCCCATATCTTTGGAAATATCATAGCTAGGGCAATTTGGCTGGCGCCATTGGATTCGTGAGACGATTTCCGATTTTTCTAGGGGTCCGGGAATTTTCTAAAGTCGATTTTTTCGATTTTCGCGTTTTTCTGGGCTCCTATGCCTCCTAGGGCAAAAAGGGTCTGGATTTTGGAGCCCACCGTTTTACTTCCATATCTTTGGAAATATACTAGTCACCCGTCGAAGCGCATCGGTTCGATTCTTCGGCGCCTGCGCATTAGTCCGATTCCACTCCGCCTGCGCATCAGTCCGAAGCCTCTGCGCGTGCGCATCAGTCCAATTCTTCTGCGCATGCGCGTCAGTCGCATTCTTCGCCGCATGCGCCAGACTCCCCTCCGCCTGCGTATCAACCCGATGTCTCTGCGCATGCGCGTCAATCCGATCCTGCTGCTCCTGCGCATCAGTCCGATTGCTCTCCGCCTGCACATCAGTCCAACTCCTATGGCTCCTAGAGCAAAAAAGGCCCGGATTTGGGATCACACCGTTTTCCGTCGATATCTTTGGAAATATCATAGCTAGGACAATTTGGCTGGCACCATTGGATTCGTGAGATGATTTCCGATTTTTCTAGGGGTCCGGGAATTGTCCACAGTCGATTTTTTCGTTTTTCGCATTTTGCTCGGCTCCTGGCCCTCCTAGAGCAAAACGGGCCCGGATTTGGGATCACACGGTTTTTCGTCCGTATCTTTGGAAATATAATATCTAGGGTAATTTGTTCGGCGGCATTGGATTCGTGAGATGATTTCCGATTTTTCTAGGGGTCCAGGAATTGTCCACAGTCGATTTTTTGGTTTTTCGCGTTTTTCTCGGCTCCTGGGCCTCCTAGAGCCAAACGGGCCTGGATTTGGGATCACACCGTTCTTCGCCCATATCTTTGGAAATATCATAGCTAGGGCAATTTGGCTGGCGCCATTGGACTCGTGAGACGATTTCCGATTTTTCTAGGGGTCCGCGAATTGCCCACAGTAGATTTTTTCGTTTTGCGAAAATCACACCCTTTTTTGACCATATCTTTGGAAATATCATAGCTAGAACACTTTGGCTAGCGCCATTGGATTCGTGAGACGATTTCCGATTTTTCTAGGGGTCCGGGAATTTTCTAAAGTCGATTTTTTCGTTTTTCGCGTTTTTCTCGGATCCTGGGCCTCCTAGAGCCAAACGGGCCCGGATTTGGGTTCACACCGTTTTTCGTCCCTTTCTTTGGAACTATAATATATAGGGTAATTTGTTCGGCGGCATTGGATTCGTGAGATGATTTCCGATTTTTCTAGGGGTCCGCGAATTGCCCACAGTAGATTTTTTCGTTTTGCGAAAATCACACCCTTTTTTGACCATATCTTTGGAAATATCATAGCTAGAACACTTTGGCTAGCGCCATTGGATTCGTGAGACGATTTCCGATTTTTCTAGGGGTCCGGGAATTTTCTAAAGTCGATTTTTTCGTTTTTCGCGTTTTTCTCGGATCCTGGGCCTCCTAGAGCCAAACGGGCGCGGATTTGGAATCACACCGTTCTTCGCCCATATCTTTGGAAATATCATAGCTAGGGCAATTTGGCTGGCGCCATTGGATTCGTGAGACGATTTCCGATTTTTCTAGGGGTCCGGGAATTTTCTAAAGTCGATTTTTTCGATTTTCGCGTTTTTCTGGGCTCCTATGCCTCCTAGGGCAAAAAGGGTCTGGATTTTGGAGCCCACCGTTTTACTTCCATATCTTTGGAAATATACTAGTCACCCGTCGAAGCGCATCGGTTCGATTCTTCGGCGCCTGCGCATTAGTCCGATTCCACTCCGCCTGCGCATCAGTCCGAAGCCTCTGCGCGTGCGCATCAGTCCAATTCTTCTGCGCATGCGCGTCAGTCGCATTCTTCGCCGCATGCGCCAGACTCCCCTCCGCCTGCGTATCAACCCGATGTCTCTGCGCATGCGCGTCAATCCGATCCTGCTGCTCCTGCGCATCAGTCCGATTGCTCTCCGCCTGCACATCAGTCCAACTCTTATGGCTCCTAGAGCAAAAAAGGCCCGGATTTGGGATCACACGGTTTTTCGTCCGTATCTTTGGAAATATCACAGCTAGGACAATTTGGCTGGCGCCATTGGATTCGCAATACGATTTCCGATTTTTCTAGGGGTCCGGGAATTTTCTAAAGTCGATTTTTTCGTTTTTCGCGTTTTTCTCGGCTCCTGGCCCTCCTAGAGCAGAACGGGCCCTCATTTGGGATCACAGCGTTTTTAGCCCATATCTTTGGAAATATCATAGCTAGAACACTTTGGCTAGCGTCATTGGAATCGTGAGACGATTTCCGATTTTTCTAGGGGTCCGCGAATTGTCCACAGTAGATTTTTTCGTTTTGCGCGTTTTTCTCGGCTCCTGGCCCTCCTAGAGCAAAACGGGTCCGGATTTGGGATCACACCGTTTTTCGTCCATTTCTTTGGAACTATAATATCTAGGGTAATTTGTTCGGCGCCATTGGAATCGTGAGACGATTTCCGATTTTTCTATGGGTCCGCGAATTGCCCACAGTAGATTTTTTCGTTTTGCGAAAATCACACCGTTTTTTGACCATATCTTTGGAAATATCATAGCTAGAACACTTTGTCTAGCGCCATTGGATTCGTGAGACGATTTCCGATTTTTCTAGGGGTCCGGGAATTTTCTAAAGTCGATTTTTTCGTTTTTCGCGTTTTTCTCGGATCCTGGGCCTCCTAGAGCCAAACGGGCCCGGATTTGGGTTCACACCGTTTTTCGTCCATATCTTTGGAAATATCATAGCTAGGACAATTTGGCTGGCACCATTGGATTCGTGAGAGGATTTCCGATTTTTCTAGGGGTCCGGGAATTTTCTAAAGTCGATTTTTTCGTTTTTCGCGTTTTTCTCGACTCCTGGGCCTCCTAGAGCAAAACGGGCCCGGATTTGGGATCACACGGTTTTTCGTCCGTATCTTTGGAAATATCACAGCTAGGACAATTTGGCTGGCACCATTGGATTCGCAATACGATTTCCGATTTTTCTAGGGGTCCGGGAATTTTCTAAAGTCGATTTTTTGGTTTTTCGCGTTTTTCTCGGCTCCTGGGCCTCCTAGAGCCAAACGGGCCTGGATTTGGGATCACACCGTTCTTCGCCCATATCTTTGGAAATATCATAGCTAGGGCAATTTGGCTGGCGCCATGGGATTCGTGAGACGATTTCCGATTTTTCTAGGGGTCCGCGAATTGTCCACAGTCGATTTTTTCGTTTTTCGCATTTTTCTCGGCTCCTGGCCCTCCTAGAGCAAAACGGGCCCGGATTTGGGATCACACCGTTTTTCGTCCATTTCTTTGGAACTATCATAGCTAGGATAATTTGGCTGGCGCCATTGGAATCGTGAGACGATTTCCGATTTTTCTATGGGTCCGCGAATTGCCCACAGTAGATTTTTTCGTTTTGCGAAAATCACACCGTTTTTTGACCATATCTTTGGAAATATCATAGCTAGAACACTTTGTCTAGCGCCATTGGATTCGTGAGACGATTTCCGATTTTTCTAGGGGTCCGGGAATTTTCTAAAGTCGATTTTTTCGTTTTTCGCGTTTTTCTCGGATCCTGGGCCTCCTAGAGCCAAACGGGCCCGGATTTGGGTTCACACCGCTTTTCGTCCCTTTCTTTGGAACTATAATATCTAGGGTAATTTGTTCGGCGGCATTGGATTCGTGAGATGATTTCCGATTTTTCTAGGGGTCCGGGAATTGTCCACAGTTGATTTTTTCGTTTTTCGCGTTTTTCTCGGCACCTTGGCCTATTAGAGCCAAACGGGCCCGGATTTGGACTCAGACCGATTTTCGCCCATTTCTTTGGAACTACAATATCTAGGGTAATTTGTTCGGCGCCATTGGATTCGTGAGACGATTTCCGATTTTTCTAGGGATCCGGGAATTTTCTAAAGTCGATTTTTTCGTTTTTCGCGTTTTTCTCGACTCCTGGGCCTCCTAGAGCAAAACGGGCCCGGATTTGGGATCACACGGTTTTTCGTCCGTATCTTTGGAAATATCACAGCTAGGACAATTTGGCTGGCGCCATTGGATTCGCAATACGATTTCCGATTTTTCTAGGGGTCCGGGAATTTTCTAAAGTCGATTTTTTCGTTTTTCGCGTTTTTCTCGGCTCCTGGCCCTCCTAGAGCAGAACGGGCCCTCATTTGGGATCACAGCGTTTTTAGCCCATATCTTTGGAAATATCATAGCTAGAACACTTTGGCTAGCGTCATTGGAATCGTGAGACGATTTCCGATTTTTCTAGGGGTCCGCCAATTGTCCACAGTAGATTTTTTCGTTTTGCGCGTTTTTCTCGGCTCCTGGCCCTCCTAGAGCAAAACGGGTCCGGATTTGGGATCACACCGTTTTTCGTCCATTTCTTTGGAACTATAATATCTAGGGTAATTTGTTCGGCGCCATTGGATTCGTGAGACGATTTCCGATTTTTCTAGGGGTCCACGAATTGTCCACAGTCGATTTTTTCGTTTTTCGCATTTTTCTCGGCTCGTGGGCCTCCTAGAGCAAAACGGGCCCTGATTTGCGATGACACCGTTTTTAGCCCATATCTTTGGAAATATCATAGCTAGAACACTTTGGCTAGCGCCATTGGATTCGTGAGACGATTTCCGATTTTTCTAGGGGTCCGGGAATTTTCTAAAGTCGATTTTTTCGTTTTTCGCGTTTTTCTCGGATCCTGGGCCTCCTAGAGCGTAACGGGCCCGGATTTGGGTTCACACCGTTTTTCGTCCCTTTCTTTGGAACTATAATATCTAGGGTAATTTGTTCGGCGGCATTGGATTCGTGAGATGATTTCCGATTTTTCTAGGGGTCCGGGAATTGTCCACAGTCGATTTTTTGGTTTTTCGCGTTTTTCTCGGCTCCTGGGCCTCCTAGAGCCAAACGGGCCTGGATTTGGGATCACACCGTTCTTCGCCCATATCTTTGGAAATATCATAGCTAGGGCAATTTGGCTGGCGCCATGGGATTCGTGAGACGATTTCCGATTTTTCTAGGGGTCCGCGAATTGTCCACAGTCGATTTTTTCGTTTTTCGCATTTTTCTCGGCTCCTGGCCCTCCTAGAGCAAAACGGGCCCGGATTTGGGATCACACCGTTTTTCGTCCATTTCTTTGGAACTATCATAGCTAGGATAATTTGGCTGGCGCCATTGGAATCGTGAGACGATTTCCGATTTTTCTATGGGTCCGCGAATTGCCCACAGTAGATTTTTTCGTTTTTCGCATTTTTCTCGGCTCCTGGCCCTCCTAGAGCAAAACGGGCCCGGATTTGGGATCACACCGTTTTTCGTCCATTTCTTTGGAACTATCATAGCTAGGATAATTTGGCTGGCGCCATTGGAATCGTGAGACGATTTCCGATTTTTCTATGGGTCCGCGAATTGCCCACAGTAGATTTTTTCGTTTTGCGAAAATCACACCGTTTTTTGACCATATCTTTGGAAATATCATAGCTAGAACACTTTGTCTAGCGCCATTGGATTCGTGAGACGATTTCCGATTTTTCTAGGGGTCCGGGAATTTTCTAAAGTCGATTTTTTCGTTTTTCGCGTTTTTCTCGGATCCTGGGCCTCCTAGAGCCAAACGGGCCCGGATTTGGGTTCACACCGCTTTTCGTCCCTTTCTTTGGAACTATAATATCTAGGGTAATTTGTTCGGCGGCATTGGATTCGTGAGATGATTTCCGATTTTTCTAGGGGTCCGGGAATTGTCCACAGTTGATTTTTTCGTTTTTCGCGTTTTTCTCGGCACCTTGGCCTATTAGAGCCAAACGGGCCCGGATTTGGACTCAGACCGATTTTCGCCCATTTCTTTGGAACTACAATATCTAGGGTAATTTGTTCGGCGCCATTGGATTCGTGAGACGATTTCCGATTTTTCTAGGGATCCGGGAATTTTCTAAAGTCGATTTTTTCGTTTTTCGCGTTTTTCTCGACTCCTGGGCCTCCTAGAGCAAAACGGGCCCGGATTTGGGATCACACGGTTTTTCGTCCGTATCTTTGGAAATATCACAGCTAGGACAATTTGGCTGGCGCCATTGGATTCGCAATACGATTTCCGATTTTTCTAGGGGTCCGGGAATTTTCTAAAGTCGATTTTTTCGTTTTTCGCGTTTTTCTCGGCTCCTGGCCCTCCTAGAGCAGAACGGGCCCTCATTTGGGATCACAGCGTTTTTAGCCCATATCTTTGGAAATATCATAGCTAGAACACTTTGGCTAGCGTCATTGGAATCGTGAGACGATTTCCGATTTTTCTAGGGGTCCGCGAATTGTCCACAGTAGATTTTTTCGTTTTGCGCGTTTTTCTCGGCTCCTGGCCCTCCTAGAGCAAAACGGGTCCGGATTTGGGATCACACCGTTTTTCGTCCATTTCTTTGGAACTATAATATCTAGGGTAATTTGTTCGGCGCCATTGGATTCGTGAGTCGATTTCCGATTTTTCTAGGGGTCCACGAATTGTCCACAGTCGATTTTTTCGTTTTTCGCATTTTTCTCGGCTCGTGGGCCTCCTAGAGCAAAACGGGCCCTGATTTGCGATGACACCGTTTTTAGCCCATATCTTTGGAAATATCATAGCTAGAACACTTTGGCTAGCGCCATTGGATTCGTGAGACGATTTCCGATTTTTCTAGGGGTCCGGGAATTTTCTAAAGTCGATTTTTTCGTTTTTCGCGTTTTTCTCGGATCCTGGGCCTCCTAGAGCGTAACGGGCCCGGATTTGGGTTCACACCGTTTTTCGTCCCTTTCTTTGGAACTATAATATCTAGGGTAATTTGTTCGGCGGCATTGGATTCGTGAGATGATTTCCGATTTTTCTAGGGGTCCGGGAATTGTCCACAGTCGATTTTTTCGTTTTTCGCATTTTGCTCGGCTCCTGGCCCTCCTAGAGCAAAACGGGCCCGGATTTGGGATCACACGGTTTTTCGTCCGTATCTTTGGAAATATAATATCTAGGCTAATTTGTTCGGCGGCATTGGATTCGTGAGATGATTTCCGATTTTTCTAGGGGTCCAGGAATTGTCCACAGTCGATTTTTTGGTTTTTCGCGTTTTTCTCGGCTCCTGGGCCTCCTAGAGCCAAACGGGCCTGGATTTGGGATCACACCGTTCTTCGCCCATATCTTTGGAAATATCATAGCTAGGGCAATTTGGCTGGCGCCATTGGACTCGTGAGACGATTTCCGATTTTTCTAGGGGTCCGCGAATTGCCCACAGTAGATTTTTTCGTTTTGCGAAAATCACACCCTTTTTTGACCATATCTTTGGAAATATCATAGCTAGAACACTTTGGCTAGCGCCATTGGATTCGTGAGACGATTTCCGATTTTTCTAGGGGTCCGGGAATTTTCTAAAGTCGATTTTTTCGTTTTTCGCGTTTTTCTCGGATCCTGGGCCTCCTAGAGCCAAACGGGCCCGGATTTGGGTTCACACCGTTTTTCGTCCCTTTCTTTGGAACTATAATATATAGGGTAATTTGTTCGGCGGCATTGGATTCGTGAGATGATTTCCGATTTTTCTAGGGGTCCGCGAATTGCCCACAGTAGATTTTTTCGTTTTGCGAAAATCACACCCTTTTTTGACCATATCTTTGGAAATATCATAGCTAGAACACTTTGGCTAGCGCCATTGGATTCGTGAGACGATTTCCGATTTTTCTAGGGGTCCGGGAATTTTCTAAAGTCGATTTTTTCGTTTTTCGCGTTTTTCTCGGATCCTGGGCCTCCTAGAGCCAAACGGGCGCGGATTTGGAATCACACCGTTCTTCGCCCATATCTTTGGAAATATCATAGCTAGGGCAATTTGGCTGGCGCCATTGGATTCGTGAGACGATTTCCGATTTTTCTAGGGGTCCGGGAATTTTCTAAAGTCGATTTTTTCGATTTTCGCGTTTTTCTGGGCTCCTATGCCTCCTAGGGCAAAAAGGGTCTGGATTTTGGAGCCCACCGTTTTACTTCCATATCTTTGGAAATATACTAGTCACCCGTCGAAGCGCATCGGTTCGATTCTTCGGCGCCTGCGCATTAGTCCGATTCCACTCCGCCTGCGCATCAGTCCGAAGCCTCTGCGCGTGCGCATCAGTCCAATTCTTCTGCGCATGCGCGTCAGTCGCATTCTTCGCCGCATGCGCCAGACTCCCCTCCGCCTGCGTATCAACCCGATGTCTCTGCGCATGCGCGTCAATCCGATCCTGCTGCTCCTGCGCATCAGTCCGATTGCTCTCCGCCTGCACATCAGTCCAACTCCTATGGCTCCTAGAGCAAAAAAGGCCCGGATTTGGGATCACACCGTTTTCCGTCGATATCTTTGGAAATATCATAGCTAGGACAATTTGGCTGGCACCATTGGATTCGTGAGATGATTTCCGATTTTTCTAGGGGTCCGGGAATTGTCCACAGTCGATTTTTTCGTTTTTCGCATTTTGCTCGGCTCCTGGCCCTCCTAGAGCAAAACGGGCCCGGATTTGGGATCACACGGTTTTTCGTCCGTATCTTTGGAAATATAATATCTAGGGTAATTTGTTCGGCGGCATTGGATTCGTGAGATGATTTCCGATTTTTCTAGGGGTCCAGGAATTGTCCACAGTCGATTTTTTGGTTTTTCGCGTTTTTCTCGGCTCCTGGGCCTCCTAGAGCCAAACGGGCCTGGATTTGGGATCACACCGTTCTTCGCCCATATCTTTGGAAATATCATAGCTAGGGCAATTTGGCTGGCGCCATTGGACTCGTGAGACGATTTCCGATTTTTCTAGGGGTCCGCGAATTGCCCACAGTAGATTTTTTCGTTTTGCGAAAATCACACCCTTTTTTGACCATATCTTTGGAAATATCATAGCTAGAACACTTTGGCTAGCGCCATTGGATTCGTGAGACGATTTCCGATTTTTCTAGGGGTCCGGGAATTTTCTAAAGTCGATTTTTTCGTTTTTCGCGTTTTTCTCGGATCCTGGGCCTCCTAGAGCCAAACGGGCCCGGATTTGGGTTCACACCGTTTTTCGTCCCTTTCTTTGGAACTATAATATATAGGGTAATTTGTTCGGCGGCATTGGATTCGTGAGATGATTTCCGATTTTTCTAGGGGTCCGCGAATTGCCCACAGTAGATTTTTTCGTTTTGCGAAAATCACACCCTTTTTTGACCATATCTTTGGAAATATCATAGCTAGAACACTTTGGCTAGCGCCATTGGATTCGTGAGACGATTTCCGATTTTTCTAGGGGTCCGGGAATTTTCTAAAGTCGATTTTTTCGTTTTTCGCGTTTTTCTCGGATCCTGGGCCTCCTAGAGCCAAACGGGCGCGGATTTGGAATCACACCGTTCTTCGCCCATATCTTTGGAAATATCATAGCTAGGGCAATTTGGCTGGCGCCATTGGATTCGTGAGACGATTTCCGATTTTTCTAGGGGTCCGGGAATTTTCTAAAGTCGATTTTTTCGATTTTCGCGTTTTTCTGGGCTCCTATGCCTCCTAGGGCAAAAAGGGTCTGGATTTTGGAGCCCACCGTTTTACTTCCATATCTTTGGAAATATACTAGTCACCCGTCGAAGCGCATCGGTTCGATTCTTCGGCGCCTGCGCATTAGTCCGATTCCACTCCGCCTGCGCATCAGTCCGAAGCCTCTGCGCGTGCGCATCAGTCCAATTCTTCTGCGCATGCGCGTCAGTCGCATTCTTCGCCGCATGCGCCAGACTCCCCTCCGCCTGCGTATCAACCCGATGTCTCTGCGCATGCGCGTCAATCCGATCCTGCTGCTCCTGCGCATCAGTCCGATTGCTCTCCGCCTGCACATCAGTCCAACTCCTATGGCTCCTAGAGCAAAAAAGGCCCGGATTTGGGATCACACCGTTTTCCGCCGATATCTTTGGAAATATCATAGCTAGGACAATTTGGCTGGCACCATTGGATTCGTGAGAGGATTTCCGATTTTTCTAGGGGTCCGGGAATTTTCTAATGTCGATTTTTTCGTTTTTCGCGTTTTTCTCGGATCCTGGGCCTCCTAGAGCCAAACGGGCCCGGATTTGGATTCACACCGTTTTTCGTCCCTTTCTTTGGAACTATAATATCTAGGGTAATTTGTTCGGCGGCATTGGATTCGTGAGATGATTTCCGATTTTTCTAGGGGTCCGGGAATTGTCCACAGTCGATTTTTTCGTTTTTCGCATTTTTCTCGGCTCCTGGCCCTCCTAGAGCAAAACGGGCCCGGATTTGGGATCACACGGTTTTTCGTCCGTATCTTTGGAAATATCACAGCTAGGACAATTTGGCTGGCGCCATTGGATTCGCAATACGATTTCCGATTTTTCTAGGGGTCCGGGAATTTTCTAAAGTCGATTTTTTCGTTTTTCGCGTTTTTCTCGGCTCCTGGGCCTCCTAGAGCAAAACGGGCCCGGATTTGGGATCACACGGTTTTTCGTCCGTATCTTTGGAAATATCACAGCTAGGACAATTTGGCTGGCGCCATTGGATTCGCAATACGATTTCCGATTTTTCTAGGGGTCCGGGAATTTTCTAAAGTCGATTTTTTGGTTTTTCGCGTTTTTCTCGGCTCTTGGGCCTCCTAGAGCAAAACGGGCCCGGATTTGGGATCACACCGTTTTTCGTCCATATCTTTGGAAATATCATAGCTAGGACAATTTGGCTGGCACCATTGGATTCGTGAGAGAATTTCCGATTTTTCTAGGGGTCCGCGAATTGTCCACAGTCGATTTTTTCGTTGTTCGCATTTTTCTCGGCTCCTGGCCCTCCTAGAGCAAAACGGGCCCGGATTTGGGATCACACCGTTTTTCGTCCATTTCTTTGGAACTATCATAGCTAGGATAATTTGGCTGGCGCCATTGGAATCGTGAGACGATTTCCGATTTTTCTATGGGTCCGCGAATTGCCCACAGTAGATTTTTTCGTTTTGCGAAAATCACACCGTTTTTTGACCATATCTTTGGAAATATCATAGCTAGAACACTTTGTCTAGCGCCATTGGATTCGTGAGACGATTTCCGATTTTTCTAGGGGTCCGGGAATTTTCTAAAGTCGATTTTTTCGTTTTTCGCGTTTTTCTCGGATCCTGGGCCTCCTAGAGCCAAACGGGCCCGGATTTGGGTTCACACCGTTTTTCGTCCATATCTTTGGAAATATCATAGCTAGGACAATTTGGCTGGCACCATTGGATTCGTGAGAGGATTTCCGATTTTTCTAGGGGTCCGGGAATTTTCTAAAGTCGATTTTTTCGATTTTCGCGTTTTTCTGGGCTCCTATGCCTCCTAGGGCAAAAAGGGTCTGGATTTTGGAGCCCACCGTTTTACTTCCATATCTTTGGAAATATACTAGTCACCCGTCGAAGCGCATCGGTTCGATTCTTCGGCGCCTGCGCATTAGTCCGATTCCACTCCGCCTGCGCATCAGTCCGAAGCCTCTGCGCGTGCGCATCAGTCCAATTCTTCTGCGCATGCGCGTCAGTCGCATTCTTCGCCGCATGCGCCAGACTCCCCTCCGCCTGCGTATCAACCCGATGTCTCTGCGCATGCGCGTCAATCCGATCCTGCTGCTCCTGCGCATCAGTCCGATTGCTCTCCGCCTGCACATCAGTCCAACTCCTATGGCTCCTAGAGCAAAAAAGGCCCGGATTTGGGATCACACCGTTTTCCGCCGATATCTTTGGAAATATCATAGCTAGGACAATTTGGCTGGCACCATTGGATTCGTGAGAGGATTTCCGATTTTTCTAGGGGTCCGGGAATTTTCTAATGTCGATTTTTTCGTTTTTCGCGTTTTTCTCGGATCCTGGGCCTCCTAGAGCCAAACGGGCCCGGATTTGGATTCACACCGTTTTTCGTCCCTTTCTTTGGAACTATAATATCTAGGGTAATTTGTTCGGCGGCATTGGATTCGTGAGATGATTTCCGATTTTTCTAGGGGTCCGGGAATTGTCCACAGTCGATTTTTTCGTTTTTCGCATTTTTCTCGGCTCCTGGCCCTCCTAGAGCAAAACGGGCCCGGATTTGGGATCACACGGTTTTTCGTCCGTATCTTTGGAAATATCACAGCTAGGACAATTTGGCTGGCGCCATTGGATTCGCAATACGATTTCCGATTTTTCTAGGGGTCCGGGAATTTTCTAAAGTCGATTTTTTCGTTTTTCGCGTTTTTCTCGGCTCCTGGGCCTCCTAGAGCAAAACGGGCCCGGATTTGGGATCACACGGTTTTTCGTCCGTATCTTTGGAAATATCACAGCTAGGACAATTTGGCTGGCGCCATTGGATTCGCAATACGATTTCCGATTTTTCTAGGGGTCCGGGAATTTTCTAAAGTCGATTTTTTGGTTTTTCGCGTTTTTCTCGGCTCTTGGGCCTCCTAGAGCAAAACGGGCCCGGATTTGGGATCACACCGTTTTTCGTCCATATCTTTGGAAATATCATAGCTAGGACAATTTGGCTGGCACCATTGGATTCGTGAGAGAATTTCCGATTTTTCTAGGGGTCCGCGAATTGTCCACAGTCGATTTTTTCGTTGTTCGCATTTTTCTCGGCTCCTGGCCCTCCTAGAGCAAAACGGGCCCGGATTTGGGATCACACCGTTTTTCGTCCATTTCTTTGGAACTATCATAGCTAGGATAATTTGGCTGGCGCCATTGGAATCGTGAGACGATTTCCGATTTTTCTATGGGTCCGCGAATTGCCCACAGTAGATTTTTTCGTTTTGCGAAAATCACACCGTTTTTTGACCATATCTTTGGAAATATCATAGCTAGAACACTTTGTCTAGCGCCATTGGATTCGTGAGACGATTTCCGATTTTTCTAGGGGTCCGGGAATTTTCTAAAGTCGATTTTTTCGTTTTTCGCGTTTTTCTCGGATCCTGGGCCTCCTAGAGCCAAACGGGCCCGGATTTGGGTTCACACCGTTTTTCGTCCATATCTTTGGAAATATCATAGCTAGGACAATTTGGCTGGCACCATTGGATTCGTGAGAGGATTTCCGATTTTTCTAGGGGTCCGGGAATTTTCTAAAGTCGATTTTTTCGTTTTTCGCGTTTTTCTCGACTCCTGGGCCTCCTAGAGCAAAACGGGCCCGGATTTGGGATCACACGGTTTTTCGTCCGTATCTTTGGAAATATCACAGCTAGGACAATTTGGCTGGCGCCATTGGATTCGCAATACGATTTCCGATTTTTCTAGGGGTCCGGGAATTTTCTAAAGTCGATTTTTTGGTTTTTCGCGTTTTTCTCGGCTCCTGGGCCTCCTAGAGCCAAACGGGCCTGGATTTGGGATCACACCGTTCTTCGCCCATATCTTTGGAAATATCATAGCTAGGGCAATTTGGCTGGCGCCATGGGATTCGTGAGACGATTTCCGATTTTTCTAGGGGTCCGCGAATTGTCCACAGTCGATTTTTTCGTTTTTCGCATTTTTCTCGGCTCCTGGCCCTCCTAGAGCAAAACGGGCCCGGATTTGGGATCACACCGTTTTTCGTCCATTTCTTTGGAACTATGATAGCTAGGATAATTTGGCTGGCGCCATTGGAATCGTGAGACGATTTCCGATTTTTCTATGGGTCCGCGAATTGCCCACAGTAGATTTTTTCGTTTTGCGAAAATCACACCGTTTTTTGACCATATCTTTGGAAATATCATAGCTAGAACACTTTGTCTAGCGCCATTGGATTCGTGAGACGATTTCCGATTTTTCTAGGGGTCCGGGAATTTTCTAAAGTCGATTTTTTCGTTTTTCGCGTTTTTCTCGGATCCTGGGCCTCCTAGAGCCAAACGGGCCCGGATTTGGGTTCACACCGCTTTTCGTCCCTTTCTTTGGAACTATAATATCTAGGGTAATTTGTTCGGCGGCATTGGATTCGTGAGATGATTTCCGATTTTTCTAGGGGTCCGGGAATTGTCCACAGTTGATTTTTTCGTTTTTCGCGTTTTTCTCGGCACCTTGGCCTATTAGAGCCAAACGGGCCCGGATTTGGACTCAGACCGATTTTCGCCCATTTCTTTGGAACTACAATATCTAGGGTAATTTGTTCGGCGCCATTGGATTCGTGAGACGATTTCCGATTTTTCTAGGGATCCGGGAATTTTCTAAAGTCGATTTTTTCGTTTTTCGCGTTTTTCTCGACTCCTGGGCCTCCTAGAGCAAAACGGGCCCGGATTTGGGATCACACGGTTTTTCGTCCGTATCTTTGGAAATATCACAGCTAGGACAATTTGGCTGGCGCCATTGGATTCGCAATACGATTTCCGATTTTTCTAGGGGTCCGGGAATTTTCTAAAGTCGATTTTTTCGTTTTTCGCGTTTTTCTCGGCTCCTGGCCCTCCTAGAGCAGAACGGGCCCTCATTTGGGATCACAGCGTTTTTAGCCCATATCTTTGGAAATATCATAGCTAGAACACTTTGGCTAGCGTCATTGGAATCGTGAGACGATTTCCGATTTTTCTAGGGGTCCGCGAATTGTCCACAGTAGATTTTTTCGTTTTGCGCGTTTTTCTCGGCTCCTGGCCCTCCTAGAGCAAAACGGGCCCGGATTTGGGATCACACCGTTTTTCGTCCATTTCTTTGGAACTATCATAGCTAGGATAATTTGGCTGGCGCCATTGGAATCGTGATACGATTTCCGATTTTTCTATGGGTCCGCGAATTGCCCACAGTAGATTTTTTCGTTTTGCGAAAATCACACCGTTTTTTGACCATATCTTTGGAAATATCATAGCTAGAACACTTTGTCTAGCGCCATTGGATTCGTGAGACGATTTCCGATTTTTCTAGGGGTCCGGGAATTTTCTAAAGTCGATTTTTTCGTTTTTCGCGTTTTTCTCGGATCCTGGGCCTCCTAGAGCCAAACGGGCCCGGATTTGGGTTCACACCGCTTTTCGTCCCTTTCTTTGGAACTATAATATCTAGGGTAATTTGTTCGGCGGCATTGGATTCGTGAGATGATTTCCGATTTTTCTAGGGGTCCGGGAATTGTCCACAGTTGATTTTTTCGGTTTTCGCGTTTTTCTCGGCACCTTGGCCTATTAGAGCCAAACGGGCCCGGATTTGGACTCAGACCGATTTTCGCCCATTTCTTTGGAACTACAATATCTAGGGTAATTTGTTCGGCGCCATTGGATTCGTGAGACGATTTCCGATTTTTCTAGGGATCCGGGAATTTTCTAAAGTCGATTTTTTCGTTTTTCGCGTTTTTCTCGACTCCTGGGCCTCCTAGAGCAAAACGGGCCCGGATTTGGGATCACACGGTTTTTCGTCCGTATCTTTGGAAATATCACAGCTAGGACAATTTGGCTGGCGCCATTGGATTCGCAATACGATTTCCGATTTTTCTAGGGGTCCGGGAATTTTCTAAAGTCGATTTTTTCGTTTTTCGCGTTTTTCTCGGCTCCTGGCCCTCCTAGAGCAGAACGGGCCCTCATTTGGGATCACAGCGTTTTTAGCCCATATCTTTGGAAATATCATAGCTAGAACACTTTGGCTAGCGTCATTGGAATCGTGAGACGATTTCCGATTTTTCTAGGGGTCCGCGAATTGTCCACAGTAGATTTTTTCGTTTTGCGCGTTTTTCTCGGCTCCTGGCCCTCCTAGAGCAAAACGGGTCCGGATTTGGGATCACACCGTTTTTCGTCCATTTCTTTGGAACTATAATATCTAGGTTAATTTGTTCGGCGCCATTGGATTCGTGAGACGATTTCCGATTTTTCTAGGGGTCCACGAATTGTCCACAGTCGATTTTTTCGTTTTTCGCATTTTTCTCGGCTCGTGGGCCTCCTAGAGCAAAACGGGCCCTGATTTGCGATGACACCGTTTTTAGCCCATATCTTTGGAAATATCATAGCTAGAACACTTTGGCTAGCGCCATTGGATTCGTGAGACGATTTCCGATTTTTCTAGGGGTCCGGGAATTTTCTAAAGTCGATTTTTTCGTTTTTCGCGTTTTTCTCGGATCCTGGGCCTCCTAGAGCGTAACGGGCCCGGATTTGGGTTCACACCGTTTTTCGTCCCTTTCTTTGGAACTATAATATCTAGGGTAATTTGTTCGGCGGCATTGGATTCGTGAGATGATTTCCGATTTTTCTAGGGGTCCGGGAATTGTCCACAGTCGATTTTTTGGTTTTTCGCGTTTTTCTCGGCTCCTGGGCCTCCTAGAGCCAAACGGGCCTGGATTTGGGATCACAACGTTCTTCGCCCATATCTTTGGAAATATCATAGCTAGGGCAATTTGGCTGGCGCCATGGGATTCGTGAGACGATTTCCGATTTTTCTAGGCGTCCGCGAATTGTCCACAGTCGATTTTTTCGTTTTTCGCATTTTTCTCGGCTCCTGGCCCTCCTAGAGCAAAACGGGCCCGGATTTGGGATCACACCGTTTTTCGTCCATTTCTTTGGAACTATCATAGCTAGGATAATTTGGCTGGCGCCATTGGAATCGTGAGACGATTTCCGATTTTTCTATGGGTCCGCGAATTGCCCACAGTAGATTTTTTCGTTTTTCGCATTTTTCTCGGCTCCTGGCCCTCCTAGAGCAAAACGGGCCCGGATTTGGGATCACACCGTTTTTCGTCCATTTCTTTGGAACTATCATAGCTAGGATAATTTGGCTGGCGCCATTGGAATCGTGAGACGATTTCCGATTTTTCTATGGGTCCGCGAATTGCCCACAGTAGATTTTTTCGTTTTGCGAAAATCACACCGTTTTTTGACCATATCTTTGGAAATATCATAGCTAGAACACTTTGTCTAGCGCCATTGGATTCGTGAGACGATTTCCGATTTTTCTAGGGGTCCGGGAATTCTCTAAAGTCGATTTTTTCGTTTTTCGCGTTTTTCTCGGATCCTGGGCCTCCTAGAGCCAAACGGGCCCGGATTTGGGTTCACACCGCTTTTCGTCCCTTTCTTTGGAACTATAATATCTAGGGTAATTTGTTCGGCGGCATTGGATTCGTGAGATGATTTCCGATTTTTCTAGGGGTCCGGGAATTGTCCACAGTTGATTTTTTCGTTTTTCGCGTTTTTCTCGGCACCTTGGCCTATTAGAGCCAAACGGGCCCGGATTTGGACTCAGACCGATTTTCGCCCATTTCTTTGGAACTACAATATCTAGGGTAATTTGTTCGGCGCCATTGGATTCGTGAGACGATTTCCGATTTTTCTAGGGATCCGGGAATTTTCTAAAGTCGATTTTTTCGTTTTTCGCGTTTTTCTCGACTCCTGGGCCTCCTAGAGCAAAACGGGCCCGGATTTGGGATCACACGGTTTTTCGTCCGTATCTTTGGAAATATCACAGCTAGGACAATTTGGCTGGCGCCATTGGATTCGCAATACGATTTCCGATTTTTCTAGGGGTCCGGGAATTTTCTAAAGTCGATTTTTTCGTTTTTCGCGTTTTTCTCGGCTCCTGGCCCTCCTAGAGCAGAACGGGCCCTCATTTGGGATCACGGCGTTTTTAGCCCATATCTTTGGAAATATCATAGCTAGAACACTTTGGCTAGCGTCATTGGAATCGTGAGACGATTTCCGATTTCTCTAGGGGTCCGCGAATTGTCCACAGTAGATTTTTTCGTTTTGCGCGTTTTTCTCGGCTCCTGGCCCTCCTAGAGCAAAACGGGTCCGGATTTGGGATCACACCGTTTTTCGTCCATTTCTTTGGAACTATAATATCTAGGGTAATTTGTTCGGCGCCATTGGATTCGTGAGACGATTTCCGATTTTTCTAGGGGTCCACGAATTGTCCACAGTCGATTTTTTCGTTTTTCGCATTTTTCTCGGCTCGTGGGCCTCCTAGAGCAAAACGGGCCCTGATTTGCGATGACACCGTTTTTAGCCCATATCTTTGGAAATATCATAGCTAGAACACTTTGGCTAGCGCCATTGGATTCGTGAGACGATTTCCGATTTTTCTAGGGGTCCGGGAATTTTCTAAAGTCGATTTTTTCGTTTTTCGCGTTTTTCTCGGATCCTGGGCCTCCTAGAGCGTAACGGGCCCGGATTTGGGTTCACACCGTTTTTCGTCCCTTTCTTTGGAACTATAATATCTAGGGTAATTTGTTCGGCGGCATTGGATTCGTGAGATGATTTCCGATTTTTCTAGGGGTCCGGGAATTGTCCACAGTCGATTTTTTGGTTTTTCGCGTTTTTCTCGGCTCCTGGGCCTCCTAGAGCCAAACGGGCCTGGATTTGGGATCACACCGTTCTTCGCCCATATCTTTGGAAATATCATAGCTAGGGCAATTTGGCTGGCGCCATGGGATTCGTGAGACGATTTCCGATTTTTCTAGGGGTCCGCGAATTGTCCACAGTCGATTTTTTCGTTTTTCGCATTTTTCTCGGCTCCTGGCCTTCCTAGAGCAAAACGGGCCCGGATTTGGGATCACACCGTTTTTCGTCCATTTCTTTGGAACTATCATAGCTAGGATAATTTGGCTGGCGCCATTGGAATCGTGAGACGATTTCCGATTTTTCTATGGGTCCGCGAATTGCCCACAGTAGATTTTTTCGTTTTGCGAAAATCACACCGTTTTTTGACCATATCTTTGGAAATATCATAGCTAGAACACTTTGTCTAGCGCCATTGGATTCGTGAGACGATTTCCGATTTTTCTAGGGGTCCGGGAATTTTCTAAAGTCGATTTTTTCGTTTTTCGCGTTTTTCTCGGATCCTGGGCCTCCTAGACCCAAACGGGCCCGGATTTGGGTTCACACCGCTTTTCGTCCCTTTCTTTGGAACTATAATATCTAGGGTAATTTGTTCGGCGGCATTGGATTCGTGAGATGATTTCCGATTTTTCTAGGGGTCCGGGAATTGTCCACAGTTGATTTTTTCGTTTTTCGCGTTTTTCTCGGCACCTTGGCCTATTAGAGCCAAACGGGCCCGGATTTGGACTCAGACCGATTTTCGCCCATTTCTTTGGAACTACAATATCTAGGGTAATTTGTTCGGCGCCATTGGATTCGTGAGACGATTTCCGATTTTTCTAGGGATCCGGGAATTTTCTAAAGTCGATTTTTTCGTTTTTCGCGTTTTTCTCGACTCCTGGGCCTCCTAGAGCAAAACGGGCCCGGATTTGGGATCACACGGTTTTTCGTCCGTATCTTTGGAAATATCACAGCTAGGACAATTTGGCTGGCGCCATTGGATTCGCAATACGATTTCCGATTTTTCTAGGGGTCCGGGAATTTTCTAAAGTCGATTTTTTCGTTTTTCGCGTTTTTCTCGGCTCCTGGCCCTCCTAGAGCAGAACGGGCCCTCATTTGGGATCACAGCGTTTTTAGCCCATATCTTTGGAAATATCATAGCTAGAACACTTTGGCTAGCGTCATTGGAATCGTGAGACGATTTCCGATTTTTCTAGGGGTCCGCGAATTGTCCACAGTAGATTTTTTCGTTTTGCGCGTTTTTCTCGGCTCCTGGCCCTCCTAGAGCAAAACGGGTCCGGATTTGGGATCACACCGTTTTTCGTCCATTTCTTTGGAACTATAATATCTAGGGTAATTTGTTCGGCGCCATTGGATTCGTGAGACGATTTCCGATTTTTCTAGGGGTCCACGAATTGTCCACAGTCGATTTTTTCGTTTTTCGCATTATTCTCGGCTCGTGGGCCTCCTAGAGCAAAACGGGCCCTGATTTGCGATGACACGGTTTTTAGCCCATATCTTTGGAAATATCATAGCTAGAACACTTTGGCTAGGGCCATTGGATTCGTGAGACGATTTCCGATTTTTCTAGGGGTCCGGGAATTTTCTAAAGTCGATTTTTTCGTTTTTCGCGTTTTTCTCGGATCCTGGGCCTCCTAGAGCGTAACGGGCCCGGATTTGGGTTCACACCGTTTTTCGTCCCTTTCTTTGGAACTATAATATCTAGGGTAATTTGTTCGGCGGCATTGGATTCGTGAGATGATTTCCGATTTTTCTAGGGGTCCGGGAATTGTCCACAGTCGATTTTTTGGCTTTTCGCGTTTTTCTCGGCTCCTGGGCCTCCTAGAGCCAAACGGGCCTGCATTTGGGATCACACCGTTCTTCGCCCATATCTTTGGAAATATCATAGCTAGGGCAATTTGGCTGGCGCCATTTGATTCGTGAGACGATTTCCGATTTTTCTAGGGGTCCGGGAATTTTCTAAAGTCGATTTTTTCGATTTTCGCCTTTTTCTGGGCTCCTATGCCTCCTAAGGCAAAAAGGGTCTGGATTTTGGAGCCCACCGTTTTACTTCCATATCTTTGGAAATATACTAGTCACCCGTCGAAGCGCATCGGTTCGATTCTTCGGCGCCTGCGCATCAGTCCGAAGCCTCTGCGCGTGCGCATCAGTCCAATTCTTCTGCGCATGCGCGTCAGTCCCATTCTTCGCCGCATGCGCCAGACTCCCCTCCGCCTGCGTATCAACCCGATGTCTCTGCGCATGCGCGTCAGTCCGATCCTGCTGCTCCTGCGCATCAGTCCGATCCTCCTGCTCCTGCGCATCAGTCCGATTCTTCTGCGCATGCGCATCAGTCCGACTCCCCTTGGCCGGAGTATCCGTCCGATGCTTCTGCGTCTGCGCATCAGTTCGATTTTTCCCCGCCTGCGCATTAGTCCGATTCCACTCCGCCTGCGCATCAGTCCGATGCCTCTGCGCGTGCTCGTCGGTTCGATTTCTCCGCACCTGCGCATCAGTCCGATTGCTCTCCGCCTGCACATCAGTCCAACTCCTATGGCTCCTAGAGCAAAAAAGGCCCGGATTTGGGATCACACCGTTTTCCGTCGATATCTTTGGAACTATAATATCTAAGGTAATTTGTTCGGCGCTATTGGATTCGCGAGACCATTTCCGATTTTTCTAGGGGTCCGGGAATTTTCTAAAGTCGATTTTTTCGTTTTTCGCGTTTTTCTCGGATCCTGGGCCTCCTAGAGCCAAACGGGCCCGGATTTGGGTTCACACCGCTTTTCGTCCCTTTCTTTGGAACTATAATATCTAGGGTAATTTGTTCGGCGGCATTGGATTCGTGAGATGATTTCCGATTTTTCTAGGGGTCCGGGAATTGTCCACAGTTGATTTTTTCGGTTTTCGCGTTTTTCTCGGCACCTTGGCCTATTAGAGCCAAACGGGCCCGGATTTGGACTCAGACCGATTTTCGCCCATTTCTTTGGAACTACAATATCTAGGGTAATTTGTTCGGCGCCATTGGATTCGTGAGACGATTTCCGATTTTTCTAGGGATCCGGGAATTTTCTAAAGTCGATTTTTTCGTTTTTCGCGTTTTTCTCGACTCCTGGGCCTCCTAGAGCAAAACGGGCCCGGATTTGGGATCACACGGTTTTTCGTCCGTATCTTTGGAAATATCACAGCTAGGACAATTTGGCTGGCGCCATTGGATTCGCAATACGATTTCCGATTTTTCTAGGGGTCCGGGAATTTTCTAAAGTCGATTTTTTCGTTTTTCGCGTTTTTCTCGGCTCCTGGCCCTCCTAGAGCAGAACGGGCCCTCATTTGGGATCACAGCGTTTTTAGCCCATATCTTTGGAAATATCATAGCTAGAACACTTTGGCTAGCGTCATTGGAATCGTGAGACGATTTCCGATTTTTCTAGGGGTCCGCGAATTGTCCACAGTAGATTTTTTCGTTTTGCGCGTTTTTCTCGGCTCCTGGCCCTCCTAGAGCAAAATGGGTCCGGATTTGGGATCACACCGTTTTTCGTCCATTTCTTTGGAACTATAATATCTAGGTTAATTTGTTCGGCGCCATTGGATTCGTGAGACGATTTCCGATTTTTCTAGGGGTCCACGAATTGTCCACAGTCGATTTTTTCGTTTTTCGCATTTTTCTCGGCTCGTGGGCCTCCTAGAGCAAAACGGGCCCTGATTTGCGATGACACCGTTTTTAGCCCATATCTTTGGAAATATCATAGCTAGAACACTTTGGCTAGCGCCATTGGATTCGTGAGACGATTTCCGATTTTTCTAGGGGTCCGGGAATTTTCTAAAGTCGATTTTTTCGTTTTTCGCGTTTTTCTCGGATCCTGGGCCTCCTAGAGCGTAACGGGCCCGGATTTGGGTTCACACCGTTTTTCGTCCCTTTCTTTGGAACTATAATATCTAGGGTAATTTGTTCGGCGGCATTGGATTCGTGAGATGATTTCCGATTTTTCTAGGGGTCCGGGAATTGTCCACAGTCGATTTTTTGGTTTTTCGCGTTTTTCTCGGCTCCTGGGCCTCCTAGAGCCAAACGGGCCTGGATTTGGGATCACAACGTTCTTCGCCCATATCTTTGGAAATATCATAGCTAGGGCAATTTGGCTGGCGCCATGGGATTCGTGAGACGATTTCCGATTTTTCTAGGGGTCCGCGAATTGTCCACAGTCGATTTTTTCGTTTTTCGCATTTTTCTCGGCTCCTGGCCCTCCTAGAGCAAAACGGGCCCGGATTTGGGATCACACCGTTTTTCGTCCATTTCTTTGGAACTATCATAGCTAGGATAATTTGGCTGGCGCCATTGGAATCGTGAGACGATTTCCGATTTTTCTATGGGTCCGCGAATTGCCCACAGTAGATTTTTTCGTTTTGCGATAATCACACCGTTTTTTGACCATATCTTTGGAAATATCATAGCTAGAACACTTTGTCTAGCGCCATTGGATTCGTGAGACGATTTCCGATTTTTCTAGGGGTCCGGGAATTTTCTAAAGTCGATTTTTTCGTTTTTCGCGTTTTTCTCGGATCCTGGGCCTCCTAGAGCCAAACGGGCCCGGATTTGGGTTCACACCGCTTTTCGTCCCTTTCTTTGGAACTATAATATCTAGGGTAATTTGTTCGGCGGCATTGGATTCGTGAGATGATTTCCGATTTTTCTAGGGGTCCGGGAATTGTCCACAGTTGATTTTTTCGTTTTTCGCGTTTTTCTCGGCACCTTGGCCTATTAGAGCCAAACGGGCCCGGATTTGGACTCAGACCGATTTTCGCCCATTTCTTTGGAACTACAATATCTAGGGTAATTTGTTCGGCGCCATTGGATTCGTGAGACGATTTCCGATTTTTCTAGGGATCCGGGAATTTTCTAAAGTCGATTTTTTCGTTTTTCGCGTTTTTCTCGACTCCTGGGCCTCCTAGAGCAAAACGGGCCCGGATTTGGGATCACAAGGTTTTTCGTCCGTATCTTTGGAAATATCACAGCTAGGACAATTTGGCTGGCGCCATTGGATTCGCAATACGATTTCCGATTTTTCTAGGGGTCCGGGAATTTTCTAAAGTCGATTTTTTCGTTTTTCGCGTTTTTCTCGGCTCCTGGCCCTCCTAGAGCAGAACGGGCCCTCATTTGGGATCACAGCGTTTTTAGCCCATATCTTTGGAAATATCATAGCTAGAACACTTTGGCTAGCGTCATTGGAATCGTGAGACGATTTCCGATTTTTCTAGGGGTCCGCGAATTGTCCACAGTAGATTTTTTCGTTTTGCGCGTTTTTCTCGGCTCCTGGCCCTCCTAGAGCAAAACGGGTCCGGATTTGGGATCACACCGTTTTTCGTCCATTTCTTTGGAACTATAATATCTAGGGTAATTTGTTCGGCGCCATTGGATTCGTGAGACGATTTCCGATTTTTCTAGGGGTCCACGAATTGTCCACAGTCGATTTTTTCGTTTTTCGCATTATTCTCGGCTCGTGGGCCTCCTAGAGCAAAACGGGCCCTGATTTGCGATGACACCGTTTTTAGCCCATATCTTTGGAAATATCATAGCTAGAACACTTTGGCTAGCGCCATTGGATTCGTGAGACGATTTCCGATTTTTCTAGGGGTCCGGGAATTTTCTAAAGTCGATTTTTTCGTTTTTCGCGTTTTTCTCGGATCCTGGGCCTCCTAGAGCGTAACGGGCCCGGATTTGGGTTCACACCGTTTTTCGTCCCTTTCTTTGGAACTATAATATCTAGGGTAATTTGTTCGGCGGCATTGGATTCGTGAGATGATTTCCGATTTTTCTAGGGGTCCGGGAATTGTCCACAGTCGATTTTTTGGCTTTTCGCGTTTTTCTCGGCTCCTGGGCCTCCTAGAGCCAAACGGGCCTGCATTTGGGATCACACCGTTCTTCGCCCATATCTTTGGAAATATCATAGCTAGGGCAATTTGGCTGGCGCCATTTGATTCGTGAGACGATTTCCGATTTTTCTAGGGGTCCGGGAATTTTCTAAAGTCGATTTTTTCGATTTTCGCCTTTTTCTGGGCTCCTATGCCTCCTAAGGCAAAAAGGGTCTGGATTTTGGAGCCCACCGTTTTACTTCCATATCTTTGGAAATATACTAGTCACCCGTCGAAGCGCATCGGTTCGATTCTTCGGCGCCTGCGCATCAGTCCGAAGCCTCTGCGCGTGCGCATCAGTCCAATTCTTCTGCGCATGCGCGTCAGTCCCATTCTTCGCCGCATGCGCCAGACTCCCCTCCGCCTGCGTATCAACCCGATGTCTCTGCGCATGCGCGTCAGTCCGATCCTGCTGCTCCTGCGCATCAGTCCGATCCTCCTGCTCCTGCGCATCAGTCCGATTCTTCTGCGCATGCGCATCAGTCCGACTCCCCTTGGCCGGAGTATCCGTCCGATGCTTCTGCGTCTGCGCATCAGTTCGATTTTTCGCCGCCTGCGCATTAGTCCGATTCCACTCCGCCTGCGCATCAGTCCGATGCCTCTGCGCGTGCTCGTCGGTTCGATTTCTCCGCACCTGCGCATCAGTCCGATTGCTCTCCGCCTGCACATCAGTCCAACTCCTATGGCTCCTAGAGCAAAAAAGGCCCGGATTTGGGATCACACCGTTTTCCGTCGATATCTTTGGAACTATAATATCTAAGGTAATTTGTTCGGCGCTATTGGATTCGCGAGACCATTTCCGATTTTTCTAGGGGTCCGGGAATTTTCTAAAGTCGATTTTTTCGTTTTTCGCGTTTTTCTCGGCTCCTGGGCCTCCTAGAGCAAAACGGGCCCGGATTTGGGATCACACCGTTTTTCGTCCATATCTTTGGAAATATCATAGCTAGGACAATTTGGCTGGCACCATTGGATTCGTGAGAGGATTTCCGATTTTTCTAGGGGTCCGGGAATTTTCTAAAGTCGATTTTTTCGTTTTTCGCATTTTTCTCGGCTCGTGGGCCTCCTAGAGCAAAACGGGCCCTGATTTGGGATGACACCGTTTTTAGCCCATATCTTTGGAAATATCATAGCTAGAAAACTTTGGCTAGCGCCATTGGATTCGTGAGACGATTTCCGATTTTTCTAGGGGTCCGGGAATTTTCTAAAGTCGATTTTTTCGTTTTTCGCGTTTTTCTCGGATCCTGGGCCTCCTAGAGCCAAACGGGCCCGGATTTGGGTTCACACCGTTTTTCGTCCCTTTCTTTGGAACTATAATATCTAGGGTAATTTGTTCGGCGGCATTGGATTCGTGAGATGATTTCCGATTTTTCTAGGGGTCCGGGAATTGTCCACAGTCGATTTTTTCGTTTTTCGCGTTTTTCTCGGCTCCTTGGCCTCTTAGAGCCAAACGGGCCCGGATTTGGACTCAGACCGATTTTCGCCCATTTCTTTGGAACTATAATATCTAGGGTAATTTGTTCGGCGCCATTGGATTCGTGAGACGATTTCCGATTTTTCTAGGGATCCGGGAATTTTCTAAAGTCGATTTTTTCGTTTTTCGCGTTTTTCTCGGCTCCTGGGCCTCCTAGAGCAAAACGGGCCCGGATTTGGGATCACACGGTTTTTCGTCCGTATCTTTGGAAATATCACAGCTAGGACAATTTGGCTGGCGCCATTGGATTCGCAATACGATTTCCGATTTTTCTAGGGGTCCGGGAATTTTCTAAAGTCGATTTTTTGGTTTTTCGCGTTTTTCTCGGCTCTTGAGCCTCCTAGAGCAAAACGGGCCCGGATTAGGGATCACACCGTTTTTCGTCCATTTCTTTGGAAATATCATAGCTAGGGCAATTTGGCTGGCGCCATTGGATTCGTGAGACGATTTCCGATTTTTCTAGGGGTCCGGGAATTGTCCACAGTCGATTTGTTGGTTTTTCGCGTTTTTCTCGGCTCCTGGGCCTCCTAGAGCCAAACGGGCCTGCATTTGGGATCACACCGTTCTTCGCCCATATCTTTGGAAATATCATAGCTAGGGCAATTTGGCTGGCGCCATTTGATTCGTGAGACGATTTCCGATTTTTCTAGGGGTCCGCGAATTGTCCACAGTCGATTTTTTCGTTTTTCGCATTTTTCTCGGCTCGTGGGCCTCCTAGAGCAAAACGGGCCCTGATTTGCGATGACACCGTTTTTAGCCCATATCTTTGGAAATATCATAGCTAGAACACTTTGGCTAGCGCCATTGGATTCGTGAGACGATTTCCGATTTTTCTAGGGGTCCGGGAATTTTCTAAAGTCGATTTTTTCGTTTTTCGCGTTTTTCTCGGATCCTGGGCCTCCTAGAGCGTAACGGGCCCGGGTTTGGGTTCACACCGTTTTTCGTCCCTTTCTTTGGAACTATAATATCTAGGGTAATTTGTTCGGCGGCATTGGATTCGTGAGATGATTTCCGATTTTTCTAGGGGTCCGGGAATTGTCCACAGTCGATTTTTTGGCTTTTCGCGTTTTTCTCGGCTCCTGGGCCTCCTAGAGCCAAACCGGCCTGCATTTGGGATCACACCGTTCTTCGCCCATATCTTTGGAAATATCATAGCTAGGGCAATTTGGCTGGCGCCATTTGATTCGTGAGACGATTTCCGATTTTTCTAGGGGTCCACGAATTGTCCACAGTCGATTTTTTCGTTTTTCGCATTTTTCTCGGCTCGTGGGCCTCCTAGAGCAAAACGGGCCCTGATTTGCGATGACACCGTTTTTAGCCCATATCTTTGGAAATATCATAGCTAGAACACTTTGGCTAGCGCCATTGGATTCGTGAGACGATTTCCGATTTTTCTAGGGGTCCGGGAATTTTCTAAAGTCGATTTTTTCGATTTTCGCCTTTTTCTGGGCTCCTATGCCTCCTAAGGCAAAAAGGGTCTGGATTTTGGAGCCCACCGTTTTACTTCCATATCTTTGGAAATATACTAGTCACCCGTCGAAGCGCATCGGTTCGATTCTTCGGCGCCTGCGCATCAGTCCGAAGCCTCTGCGCGTGCGCATCAGTCCAATTCTTCTGCGCATGCGCGTCAGTCCCATTCTTCGCCGCATGCGCCAGACTCCCCTCCGCCTGCGTATCAACCCGATGTCTCTGCGCATGCGCGTCAGTCCGATCCTGCTGCTCCTGCGCATCAGTCCGATCCTCCTGCTCCTGCGCATCAGTCCGATTCTTCTGCGCATGCGCATCAGTCCGACTCCCCTTGGCCGGAGTATCCGTCCGATGCTTCTGCGTCTGCGCATCAGTTCGATTTTTCGCCGCCTGCGCATTAGTCCGATTCCACTCCGCCTGCGCATCAGTCCGATGCCTCTGCGCGTGCTCGTCGGTTCGATTTCTCCGCACCTGCGCATCAGTCCGATTGCTCTCCGCCTGCACATCAGTCCAACTCCTATGGCTCCTAGAGCAAAAAAGGCCCGGATTTGGGATCACACCGTTTTCCGTCGATATCTTTGGAACTATAATATCTAAGGTAATTTGTTCGGCGCTATTGGATTCGCGAGACCATTTCCGATTTTTCTAGGGGTCCGGGAATTTTCTAAAGTCGATTTTTTCGTTTTTCGCGTTTTTCTCGGCTCCTGGGCCTCCTAGAGCAAAACGGGCCCGGATTTGGGATCACACCGTTTTTCGTCCATATCTTTGGAAATATCATAGCTAGGACAATTTGGCTGGCACCATTGGATTCGTGAGAGGATTTCCGATTTTTCTAGGGGTCCGGGAATTTTCTAAAGTCGATTTTTTCGTTTTTCGCATTTTTCTCGGCTCGTGGGCCTCCTAGAGCAAAACGGGCCCTGATTTGGGATGACACCGTTTTTAGCCCATATCTTTGGAAATATCATAGCTAGAAAACTTTGGCTAGCGCCATTGGATTCGTGAGACGATTTCCGATTTTTCTAGGGGTCCGGGAATTTTCTAAAGTCGATTTTTTCGTTTTTCGCGTTTTTCTCGGATCCTGGGCCTCCTAGAGCCAAACGGGCCCGGATTTGGGTTCACACCGTTTTTCGTCCCTTTCTTTGGAACTATAATATCTAGGGTAATTTGTTCGGCGGCATTGGATTCGTGAGATGATTTCCGATTTTTCTAGGGGTCCGGGAATTGTCCACAGTCGATTTTTTCGTTTTTCGCGTTTTTCTCGGCTCCTTGGCCTCCTAGAGCAAAACGGGCCCGGATTTGGGATCACACCGTTTTTCGTCCATATCTTTGGAAATATCATAGCTAGGACAATTTGGCTGGCGCCATTGGATTCGTGAGACGATTTCCGATTTTTCTAGGGGTCCGGGAATTGTCCACAGTCGATTTGTTGGTTTTTCGCGTTTTTCTCGGCTCCTGGGCCTCCTAGAGCCAAACGGGCCTGCATTTGGGATCACACGGTTCTTCGCCCATATCTTTGGAAATATCATAGCTAGGGCAATTTGGCTGGCGCCATTTGATTCGTGAGACGATTTCCGATTTTTCTAGGGGTCCGCGAATTGTCCACAGTCGATTTTTTGGTTTTTCGCATTTTTCTCGGCTCGTGTGCCTCCTAGAGCAAAACGGGCCCTGATTTGGGATGACACCGTTTTTAGCCCATATCTTTGGAAATATCATAGCTAGAACACTTTGGCTAGCGCCATTGGATTCGTGAGACGATTTCCGATTTTTCTAGGGGTCCGGGAATTTTCTAAAGTCGATTTTTTCGTTTTTCGCGTTTTTCTCGGATCCTGGGCCTCCTAGAGCGTAACGGGCCCGGATTTGGGTTCACACCGTTTTTCGTCCCTTTCTTTGGAACTATAATATCTAGGGTAATTTGTTCGGCGGCATTGGATTCGTGAGATGATTTCCGATTTGTCTAGGGGTCCGGGAATTGTCCACAGTCGATTTTTTCGTTTTTCGCGTTTTTCTCGTCTCCTTGGCCTCTTAGAGCGAAACGGGCCCGGATTTGGACTCAGACCGATTTTCGCCCATTTCTTTGGAACTATAATATCTAGGGTAATTTGTTCGGCGCCATTGGATTCGTGAGACGATTTCCGATTTTTCTAGGGATCCGGGAATTCTCTAAAGTCGATTTCTTCGTTTTTCGCGTTTTTCTCGGCTCCTGGGCCTCCTAGAGCAAAACGGGCCCGGATTTGGGATCACACCGTTTTTAGAGCATATCTTTGGAAATATCATAGCTAGAACACTTTGGCTAGCGCCATTGGATTCGTGAGACGATTTCCGATTTTTCTAGGGGTCCGCGAATTGTCCACAGTCGATTTTTTCGTTTTTCGCATTTTTCTCGGCTCGTGGGCCTCCTAGAGCAAAACGGGCCCTGATTCGGGATGACACCGTTTTTAGCCCATATCTTTGGAAATATCATAGCTAGAACACTTTGGCTAGCGCCATTGGATTCGTGAGACGATTTCCGATTTTTCTAGGGGTCCGGAAATTTTCCAAAGTCGATTTTTTCGTTTTTCGCGTTTTTCTCGGATCCTGGGCCTCCTAGAGCCAAACGGGCCCGGATTTGGGTTCACACCGTTCTTCGCCCATATCTTTGGAAATATCATAGCTAGGGCAATTTGGCTGGCGCCATTGGATTCGTGAGACGATTTCCGATTTTTCTAGGGGTCCGGGAATTTTCTAAAGTCGATTTTTTCGTTTTTCGCGTTTTTCTCGGATCCTGGGCCTCCTAGAGCCAAACGGGCCCGGATTTGGGTTCACACCGTTTTTCGTCCCTTTCTTTGGAACTATAATATCTAGGGTAATTTGTTCGGCGGCATTGGATTCGTGAGATGATTTCCGATTTTTCTAGGGGTCCGGGAATTGTCCACAGTCGATTTTTTCGTTTTTCGCGTTTTTCTCGGCTCCTTGGCCTCTTAGAGCCAAACGGGCCCGGATTTGGACTCAGACCGATTTTCGCCCATTTCTTTGGAACTATAATATCTAGGGTAATTTGTTCGGCGCCATTGGATTCGTGAGATGATTTCCGATTTGTGTAGGGGTCCGGGAATTGTCCATAGTCGATTTTTTGGTTTTTCGCATTTTTCTCGGCTCCTGGGCCTCCTAGAGCAAAACGGGCCCTGATTTGCGATGACACCGTTTTTAGCCCATATCTTTGGAAATATCATAGCTAGAACACTTTGGCTAGCGCCATTGGATTCGTGAGACGATTTCCGATTTTTCTAAGGGTCCGGGAATTTTCTAAAGTCGATTTTTTCGTTTTTCGCGTTTTTCTCGGATCCTGGGCCTCCTAGAGCCAAACGGGCGCGGATTTGGGATCACACCGTTCTTCGCCCATATCTTTGGAAATATCATAGCTAGGGCAATTTGGCTGGCGCCATTGGATTCGTGAGACGATTTCCGATTTTTCTAGGGGTCCGGGAATTTTCTAAAGTCGATTTTTTTGTTTTTCGCGTTTTTCTGGGCTCCTATGCCTCCTAGGGCAAAAAGGGTCTGGATTTTGGAGCCCACCGTTTTACTTCCATATCTTTGGAAATATACTAGTCACCCGTCGAAGCGCATCAGTTCGATTCTTCGGCGCCTGCGCATTAGTCCGATGCCTCTGCGCGTGCTCGTCGGTTCGATTTCTCCGCACCTGCGCATCAGTCCGATTGCTCTCCGCCTGCGCATCAGTCCGACTCCTATGGCTCCTGCACATCAGTCCGGTTCTTCTGCACATGCGCATCAGTGCGACTCCCCTGCGCCTGAGCGTCAGTCCGAGCCTCCTGCTCCTGCGCATCAGTCCGAATCCTCTGCGCCTGCGCATCAATCGGATTTTTCTGCGCATGCCCATCAGTTCGATTGCTCTCCGCCTGCACATCAGTCCAACTCCTGTGGCTCCTAGAGCAAAAAAGGCCCGGATTTGGGATCACACCGTTTTCCGTCGATATCTTTGGAACTATAAATTACTAGGGTAGATAAATTACTAGGGTAATTTGTTCGGCGCTATTGGATTCGCGAGACGATTTACGACTTTTCTACGGGTCCGGGAATTTTCTAAAGTCGATTTTTTCGTTTTTCGCGTTTTTCTCGGCTCCTGGGCCTCCTAGAGCAAAACGGGCCCGGATTTGGGATCACACCGTTTTTAGAGCATATCTTTGGAAATATCATAGCTAGAACACTTTGGCTAGCGCCATTGGATTCGTGAGACGATTTCCGATTTTTCTAGGGGTCCGGGAATTTTCTAAAGTCGATTTTTTCGATTTTCGCCTTTTTCTGGGCTCCTATGCCTCCTAAGGCAAAAAGGGTCTGGATTTTGGAGCCCACCGTTTTACTTCCATATCTTTGGAAATATACTAGTCACCCGTCGAAGCGCATCGGTTCGATTCTTCGGCGCCTGCGCATTAGTCCGATTCCACTCCGCCTGCGCATCAGTCCGAAGCCTCTGCGCGTGCGCATCAGTCCAATTCTTCTGCGCATGCGCGTCAGTCCCATTCTTCGCCGCATGCGCCAGACTCCCCTCCGCCTGCGTATCAACCCGATGTCTCTGCGCATGCGCGTCAGTCCGATCCTGCTGCTCCTGCGCATCAGTCCGATCCTCCTGCTCCTGCGCATCAGTCCGATTCTTCTGCGCATGCGCATCAGTCCGACTCCCCTTGGCCGGAGTATCCGTCCGATGCTTCTGCGTCTGCGCATCAGTTCGATTTTTCGCCGCCTGCGCATTAGTCCGATTCCACTCCGCCTGCGCATCAGTCCGATGCCTCTGCGCGTGCTCGTCGGTTCGATTTCTCCGCACCTGCGCATCAGTCCGATTGCTCTCCGCCTGCACATCAGTCCAACTCCTATGGCTCCTAGAGCAAAAAAGGCCCGGATTTGGGATCACACCGTTTTCCGTCGATATCTTTGGAACTATAATATCTAAGGTAATTTGTTCGGCGCTATTGGATTCGCGAGACCATTTCCGATTTTTCTAGGGGTCCGAGAATTTTCTAAAGTCGATTTTTTGGTTTTTCGCGTTTTTCTCGGCTCCTGGGCCTCCTAGAGCCAAACGGGCCTGCATTTGGGATCACACCGTTCTTCGCCCATATCTTTGGAAATATCATAGCTAGGGCAATTTGGCTGGCGCCATTTGATTCGTGAGACGATTTCCGATTTTTCTAGGGGTCCGCGAATTGTCCACAGTCGATTTTTTCGTTTTTCGCATTTTTCTCGGCTCGTGGGCCTCCTAGAGCAAAACGGGCCCTGATTCGGGATGACACCGTTTTTAGCCCATATCTTTGGAAATATCATAGCTAGAACACTTTGGCTAGCGCCATTGGATTCGTGAGACGATTTCCGATTTTTCTAGGGGTCCGGAAATTTTCCAAAGTCGATTTTTTCGTTTTTCGCGTTTTTCTCGGATCCTGGGCCTCCTAGAGCCAAACGGGCCCGGATTTGGGTTCACACCGTTCTTCGCCCATATCTTTGGAAATATCATAGCTAGGGCAATTTGGCTGGCGCCATTGGATTCGTGAGACGATTTCCGATTTTTCTAGGGGTCCGGGAATTTTCTAAAGTCGATTTTTTCGTTTTTCGCGTTTTTCTCGGATCCTGGGCCTCCTAGAGCCAAACGGGCCCGGATTTGGGTTCACACCGTTTTTCGTCCCTTTCTTTGGAACTATAATATCTAGGGTAATTTGTTCGGCGGCATTGGATTCGTGAGATGATTTCCGATTTTTCTAGGGGTCCGGGAATTGTCCACAGTCGATTTTTTCGTTTTTCGCGTTTTTCTCGGCTCCTTGGCCTCTTAGAGCCAAACGGGCCCGGATTTGGACTCAGACCGATTTTCGCCCATTTCTTTGGAACTATAATATCTAGGGTAATTTGTTCGGCGCCATTGGATTCGTGAGATGATTTCCGATTTGTGTAGGGGTCCGGGAATTGTCCATAGTCGATTTTTTGGTTTTTCGCATTTTTCTCGGCTCCTGGGCCTCCTAGAGCAAAACGGGCCCTGATTTGCGATGACACCGTTTTTAGCCCATATCTTTGGAAATATCATAGCTAGAACACTTTGGCTAGCGCCATTGGATTCGTGAGACGATTTCCGATTTTTCTAAGGGTCCGGGAATTTTCTAAAGTCGATTTTTTCGTTTTTCGCGTTTTTCTCGGATCCTGGGCCTCCTAGAGCCAAACGGGCGCGGATTTGGGATCACACCGTTCTTCGCCCATATCTTTGGAAATATCATAGCTAGGGCAATTTGGCTGGCGCCATTGGATTCGTGAGACGATTTCCGATTTTTCTAGGGGTCCGGGAATTTTCTAAAGTCGATTTTTTTGTTTTTCGCGTTTTTCTGGGCTCCTATGCCTCCTAGGGCAAAAAGGGTCTGGATTTTGGAGCCCACCGTTTTACTTCCATATCTTTGGAAATATACTAGTCACCCGTCGAAGCGCATCAGTTCGATTCTTCGGCGCCTGCGCATTAGTCCGATGCCTCTGCGCGTGCTCGTCGGTTCGATTTCTCCGCACCTGCGCATCAGTCCGATTGCTCTCCGCCTGCGCATCAGTCCGACTCCTATGGCTCCTGCACATCAGTCCGGTTCTTCTGCACATGCGCATCAGTGCGACTCCCCTGCGCCTGAGCGTCAGTCCGAGCCTCCTGCTCCTGCGCATCAGTCCGAATCCTCTGCGCCTGCGCATCAATCGGATTTTTCTGCGCATGCCCATCAGTTCGATTGCTCTCCGCCTGCACATCAGTCCAACTCCTGTGGCTCCTAGAGCAAAAAAGGCCCGGATTTGGGATCACACCGTTTTCCGTCGATATCTTTGGAACTATAAATTACTAGGGTAGATAAATTACTAGGGTAATTTGTTCGGCGCTATTGGATTCGCGAGACGATTTACGACTTTTCTACGGGTCCGGGACTTTTCTAAAGTCGATTTTTTCGTTTTTCGCGTTTTTCTCGGCTCCTGGGCCTCCTAGAGCAAAACGGGCCCGGATTTGGTATCACACCGTTTTTCGTCCATATCTTTGGAAATATCATAGCTAGGACAATTTGGCTGGCGCCCTTGGAATCGTGAGACGATTTCCGATTTTTCTAGGGGTCCGGGAATTTTCTAAAGTCGATTTTTTCGTTTTTCGCGTTTTTCTCGGCTCCTGGCCCTCCTAGAGCAGAACGGGCCCTCATTTGGGATCACAGCGTTTTTAGCCCATATCTTTGGAAATATCATAGCTAGAACACTTTGGCTAGCGTCATTGGAATCGTGAGACGATTTCCGATTTTTCCAGGGGTCCGCGAATTGCCCACAGTACATTTTTTCGTTTTGCGCGTTTTTCTCGGCTCCTGGCCCTCCTAGAGCAAAACGGGCCCGGATTTGGGATCACACCGTTTTTCGTCCATTTCTTTGGAACTATAATATCTAGGGTAAGTTGTTCGGCGCCATTGGATTCGTGAGACGATTTCCGATTTTTCTAGGGATCCGGGAATTTTCTAAAGTCGATTTTTTCGTTTTTCGCGTTTTTCTCGGCTCCTGGGCCTCCTAGAAGAAAACGGGCCCGGATTTGGGATCACACCGTTTTTTGTCCATATCTTTGGAAATATCATAGCTAGGATAATTTGGCAGGCGCCATTGGATTCGCGAGACGATTTGCTATTTTTCTAGGGGTCCGGGAATTTTCTAAAGTCGATTTTTTCGATTTTCGCGTTTTTCTCGGCTCCTGGGCCTCCTAGAGCAAAACGGGCCCGGATTTGGGATCACACGGTTTTTCGTCCGTATATTTGGAAATATCACAGCTAGGACAATTTGGCTGGCGCCATTGGATTCGCAATACGATTTCCGATTTTTCTAGGGGTCCGAGAATTTTCTAAAGTCGATTTTTTGGTTTTTCGCGTTTTTCTCGGCTCCTGGGCCTCCTAGAGCCAAACGGGCCTGCATTTGGGATCACACCGTTCTTCGCCCATATCTTTGGAAATATCATAGCTAGGGCAATTTGGCTGGCGCCATTTGATTCGTGAGACGATTTGCGATTTTTCTAGGGGTCCGCGAATTGTCCACAGTCGATTTTTTCGTTTTTCGCATTTTTCTCGGCTCGTGGGCCTCCTAGAGCAAAACGGGCCCTGATTCGGGATGACACCGTTTTTAGCCCATATCTTTGGAAATATCATAGCTAGAACACTTTGGCTAGCGCCATTGGATTCGTGAGACGATTTCCGATTTTTCTAGGGGTCCGGAAATTTTCCAAAGTCGATTTTTTCGTTTTTCGCGTTTTTCTCGGATCCTGGGCCTCCTAGAGGCAAACGGGCCCGGATTTGGGTTCACACCGTTCTTCGCCCATATCTTTGGAAATATCATAGCTAGGGCAATTTGGCTGGCGCCATTGGATTCGTGAGACGATTTCCGATTTTTCTAGGGGTCCGGGAATTTTCTAAAGTCGATTTTTTCGTTTTTCGCGTTTTTCTCGGATCCTGGGCCTCCTAGAGCCAAACGGGCCCGGATTTGGGTTCACACCGTTTTTCGTCCCTTTCTTTGGAACTATAATATCTAGGGTAATTTGTTCGGCGGCATTGGATTCGTGAGATGATTTCCGATTTTTCTAGGGGTCCGGGAATTGTCCACAGTCGATTTTTTCGTTTTTCGCGTTTTTCTCGGCTCCTTGGCCTCTTAGAGCCAAACGGGCCCGGATTTGGACTCAGACCGATTTTCGCCCATTTCTTTGGAACTATAATATCTAGGGTAATTTGTTCGGCGCCATTGGATTCGTGAGATGATTTCCGATTTGTGTAGGGGTCCTGGAATTGTCCATAGTCGATTTTTTGGTTTTTCGCATTTTTCTCGGCTCCTGGGCCTCCTAGAGCAAAACGGGCCCTGATTTGCGATGACACCGTTTTTAGCCCATATCTTTGGAAATATCATAGCTAGGACAATTTGGCTGGCGCCCTTGGAATCGTGAGACGATTTCCGATTTTTCTAGGGGTCCGGGAATTTTCTAAAGTCGATTTTTTCGTTTTTCGCGTTTTTCTCGGCTCCTGGCCCTCCTAGAGCAGAACGGGCCCTCATTTGGGATCACAGCGTTTTTAGCCCATATCTTTGGAAATATCATAGCAAGAACACATTGGCTAGCGTCATTGGAATCGTGAGACGATTTCCGATTTTTCCAGGGGTGCGCGAATTGCCCACAGTACATTTTTTCGTTTTGCGCGTTTTTCTCGGCTCCTGGCCCTCCTAGAGCAAAACGGGCCCGGATTTGGGATCACACCGTTTTTCGTCCATTTCTTTGGAACTATAATATCTAGGGTAAGTTGTTCGGCGGCATTGGATTCGTGAGATGATTTCCAATTTTTCTAGGGGTCCGGGAATTGTCCACAGTCGATTTTTTCGTTTTTCGCATTTTTCTCGGCTCCTGGCCCTCCTGGAAGAAAACGGGCCCGGATTTGGGATCACACCGTTTTTTGTCCATATCTTTGGAAATATCATAGCTAGGATAATTTGGCTGGCGCCATTGGATTCGCGAGACGATTTCCGATTTTTCTAGGGGTCCGGGAATTGTCCACAGTCGATTTTTTCGTTTTGCGCGTTTTTCTCGGCTCCTTGGCCTCTTAGAGCCAAACGGGCCCGGATTTGGACTCAGACCGATTTTCGCCCATTTCTTTGGAACTATAATATCTAGGGTAATTTGTTCGGCGCCATTGAATTCGTGAGATGATTTCCGATTTGTCTAGGGGTCCGGGAATTGTCCATAGTCGATTTTTTGGTTTTTCGCATTTTTCTCGGCTCCTGAGCCTCCTAGAGCAAAACGGGCCCTGATTTGGGATGACACCGTTTTTAGCGCATATCTTTGGAAATATCATAGCTAGAACACTTTGGCTAGCGCCATTGGATTCGTGAGACGATTTCCGATTTTTCTAGGGGTCCGGGAATTTTCTAAAGTCGATTTTTTCGTTTTTCGCATTTTTCTCGGCTCGTGGGCCTCCTAGAGCAAAACGGGCCCTGATTTGGGATGACACCGTTTTTAGCCCATATCTTTGGAAATATCATAGCTAGAAAACTTTGGCTAGCGCCATTGGATTCGTGAGACGATTTCCGATTTTTCTAGGGGTCCGGAAATTTTCTAAAGTCGATTTTTTCGTTTTTCGCGTTTTTCTCGGATCCTGGGCCTCCTAGAGCCAAACGGGCCCGGATTTGGGTTCACACCGTTTTTCGTCCCTTTCTTTGGAACTATAATATCTAGGGTAATTTGTTCGGCGGCATTGGATTCGTGAGATGATTTCCGATTTTTCTAGGGGTCCGGGAATTGTCCACAGTCGATTTTTTCGTTTTTCGCGTTTTTCTCGGCTCCTGGGCCTCCTAGAGCAAAACGGGCCCGGATTTGGGATCACACGGTTTTTCGTCCGTATCTTTGGAAATATCACAGCTAGGACAATTTGGCTGGCGCCATTGGATTCGCAATACGATTTCCGATTTTTCTAGGGGTCCGGGAATTTTCTAAAGTCGATTTTTTGGTTTTTCGCGTTTTTCTCGGCTCTTGGGCCTCCTAGAGCAAAACGGGCCCAGATTAGGGATCACACCGTTTTTCGTCCATTTCTTTGGAACTATAATATCTAGGGTAATTTGTTCGGCGGCATTGGATTCGTGAGATGATTTCCGATTTTTCTAGGGGTCCGGGAATTGTCCACAGTCGATTTTTTGGTTTTTCGCGTTTTTCTCGGCTCCTGGGCCTCCTAGAGCCAAACGGGCCTGCATTTGGGATCACACCGTTCTTCGCCCATATCTTTGGAAATATCATAGCTAGGGCAATTTGGCTGGCGCCATTTGATTCGTGAGACGATTTCCGATTTTTCTAGGGGTCCGCGAATTGTCCACAGTCGATTTTTTCGTTTTTCGTATTTTTCTCGGCTCGTGGGCCTCCTAGAGCAAAACGGGCCCGGATTTGGGATCACACCGTTTTTCGTCCGTATCTTTGGAAATATCACAGCTAGGACAATTTGGCTGGCGCCATTGGATTCGCAATACGATTTCCGATTTTTCTAGGGGTCCGGGAATTTTCTAAAGTCGATTTTTTCGTTTTTCGCGTTTTTCTCGGATCCTGGGCCTCCTAGAGCCAAACGGGCCCGGATTTGGGTTCACACCGTTTTTCGTCCCTTTCTTTGGAACTATAATATCTAGGGTAATTTGTTCGGCGGCATTGGATTCGTGAGATGATTTCCGATTTTTCTAGGGGTCCGGGAATTGTCCACAGTCGATTTTTTCGTTTTTCGCGTTTTTCTCGGCTCCTTGGCCTCTTAGAGCCAAACGGGCCCGGATTTGGACTCAGACCGATTTTCGCCCATTTCTTTGGAACTATAATATCTAGGGTAATTTGTTCGGCGCCATTGGATTCGTGAGACGATTTCCGATTTTTCTAGGGATCCGGGAATTTTCTAAAGTCGATTTTTTCGTTTTTCGCGTTTTTCTCGGCTCCTGGGCGTCCTAGAGCAAAACGGGCCCGGATTTGGGATCACACGGTTTTTCGTCCGTATCTTTGGAAATATCACAGCTAGGACAATTTGACTGGCGCCATTGGATTCGCAATACGATTTCCGATTTTTCTAGGGGTCCGGGAATTTTCTAAAGTCGATTTTCTGATTTTTCGGGTTTTTCTCGGCTCTTGGGCCTCCTAGAGCAAAACGGGCCCGGATTTGGGATCACACCGTTTTTCGTCCATTTCTTTGGAACTATAATATCTAGGGTAATTTGTTCGGCGGCATTGGATTCGTGAGATGATTTCCGATTTTTCTAGGGGTCCGGGAATTGTCCACAGTCGATTTTTTGGTTTTTCGCGTTTTTCTCGGCTCCTGGGCCTCCTAGAGCCAAACGGGCCTGGATTTGGGATCACACCGTTCTTCGCCCATATCTTTGGAAATATCATAGCTAGGGCAATTTGGCTGGCGCCATTGGATTCGTGAGACGATTTCCGATTTTTCTAGGGGTCCGCGAATTGCCCACAGTAGATTTTTTCGTTTTGCGAAAATCACACCCTTTTTTGACCATATCTTTGGAAATATCATAGCTAGAACACTTTGGCTAGCGCCATTGGATTCGTGAGACGATTTCCGATTTTTCTAGGGGTCCGGGAATTTTCTAAAGTCGATTTTTTCGTTTTTCGCGTTTTTCTCGGATCCTGGGCCTCCTAGAGCCAAACGGGCCCGGATTTGGGTTCACACCGTTTTTCGTCCCTTTCTTTGGAACTATAATATCTAGGGTAATTTGTTCGGCGGCATTGGATTCGTGAGATGATTTCCGATTTTTCTAGGGGTCCGGGAATTGTCCACAGTCGATTTTTTCGTTTTTCGCGTTTTTCTCGGCTCCTTGGCCTCTTAGAGCCAAACGGGCCCGGATTTGGACTCAGACCGATTTTCGCCCATTTCTTTGGAACTATAATATCTAGGGTAATTTGTTCGGCGCCATTGGATTCGTGAGACGATTTCCGATTTTTCTAGGGATCCGGGACTTTTCTAAAGTCGATTTTTTCGTTTTTCGCGTTTTTCTCGGCTCCTGGGCCTCCTAGAAGAAAACGGGCCCGGATTTGGGATCACACCGTTTTTTGTCCATATCTTTGGAAATATCATAGCTAGGATAATTTGGCAGGCGCCATTGGATTCGCGAGACGATTTCCGATTTTTCTAGGGGTCCGGGAATTTTCTAAAGTCGATTTTTTCGATTTTCGCGTTTTTCTCGGCTCCTGGGCCTCCTAGAGCAAAACGGGCCCGGATTTGGGATCACACGGTTTTTCGTCCGTATCTTTGGAAATATCACAGCTAGGACAATTTGGCTGGCGCCATTGGATTCGCAATACGATTTCCGATTTTTCTAGGGGTCCGAGAATTTTCTAAAGTCGATTTTTTGGTTTTTCGCGTTTTTCTCGGCTCTTGGGCCTCCTAGAGCAAAACGGGCCCTGATTTGCGATGACACCGTTTTTAGCCCATATCTTTGGAAATATCATAGCTAGAACACTTTGGCTAGCGCCATTGGTTTCGTGAGACGATTTCCGATTTTTCTAGGGGTCCGGGAATTTTCTAAAGTCGATTTTTTCGATTTTCGCGTTTTTCTGGGCTCCTATGCCTCCTAGGGCAAAAAGGGTGTGGATTTTGGAGCCCACCGTTTTACTTCCATATCTTTGGAAATATACTAGTCACCCGTCGAAGCGCATCGGTTCGATTCTTCGGCGCCTGCGCATTAGTCCGATTCCACTCCGCCTGCGCATCAGTCCGAAGCCTCTGCGCGTGCGCATCAGTCCAATTCTTCTGCGCATGCGCGTCAGTCGCATTCTTCGCCGCATGCGCCAGACTCCCCTCCGCCTGCGTATCAACCCGATGTCTCTGCGCATGCGCGTCAGTCCGATCCTGCTGCTCCTGCGCATCAGTCCGATTGCTCTCCGCCTGCACATCAGTCCAACTCCTATGGCTCCTAGAGCAAAAAAGGCCCGGATTTGGGATCACACCGTTTTCCGTCGATATCTTTGGAAATATCACAGCTAGGACAATTTGGCTGGCGCCATTGGATTCGCAATACGATTTCCGATTTTTCTAGGGGTCCGGGAATTTTCTAAAGTCGATTTTTTCGTTTTTCGCGTTTTTCTCGGATCCTGGGCCTCCTAGAGCCAAACGGGCCCGGATTTGGGTTCACACCGTTTTTCGTGCCTTTCTTTGGAACTATAATATCTAGGGTAATTTGTTCGGCGGCATTGGATTCGTGAGATGATTCCCGATTTTTCTAGGGGTCCGGGAATTGTCCACAGTCGATTTTTTCGTTTTTCGCGTTTTTCTCGGCTCCTTGGCCTCTTACAGCCAAACGGGCCCGGATTTGGACTCAGACCGATTTTCGCCCATTTCTTTGGAACTATAATATCTAGGGTAATTTGTTCGGCGCCATTGGATTCGTGAGACGATTTCCGATTTTTCTAGGGATCCGGGAATTTTCTAAAGTCGATTTTTTCGTTTTTCGCGTTTTTCTCGGCTCCTGGGCGTCCTAGAGCAAAACGGGCCCGGATTTGGGATCACACCGTTTTTCGTCCATTTCTTTGGAACTATAATATCTAGGGTAATTTGTTCGGCGGCATTGGATTCGTGAGATGATTTCCGATTTTTCTAGGGGTCCGGGAATTGTCCACAGTCGATTTTTTCGTTTTTCGCGTTTTTCTCGGCTCCTTGGCCTCTTAGAGCCAAACTGGCCCGGATTTGGACTCAGACCGATTTTCGCCGATTTCTTTGGAACTATAATATCTAGGGTAATTTGTTCGGCGCCATTGGATTCGTGAGACGATTTCCGATTTTTCTAGGGATCCGGGAATTTTCTAAAGTCGATTTTTTCGTTTTTCGCGTTTTTCTCGGCTCCTGGGCGTCCTAGAGCAAAACGGGCCCGGATTTGGGATCACACGGTTTTTCGTCCGTATCTTTGGAAATATCACAGCTAGGACAATTTGACTGGCGCCATTGGATTCGCAATACGATTTCCGATTTTTCTAGGGGTCCGAGAATTTTCTAAAGTCGATTTTTTGGTTTTTCGGGTTTTTCTCGGCTCTTGGGCCTCCTAGAGCAAAACGGGCCCGGATTTGGGATCACACCGTTTTTCGTCCATTTCTTTGGAACTATAATATCTAGGGTAATTTGATCGGCGGCATTGGATTCGTGAGATGATTTCCGATTTTTCTAGGGGTCCGGGAATTGTCCACAGTCGATTTTTTGGTTTTTCGCGTTTTTCTCGGCTCCTGGGCCTCCTAGAGCCAAACGGGCCTGGATTTGGGATCACACCGTTCTTCGCCCATATCTTTGGAAATATCATAGCTAGGGCAATTTGGCTGGCGCCATTGGATTCGTGAGACGATTTCCGATTTTTCTAGGGGTCCGCGAATTGCCCACAGTAGATTTTTTCGTTTTGCGAAAATCACACCCTTTTTTGACCATATCTTTGGAAATATCATAGCTAGAACACTTTGGCTAGCGCCATTGGATTCGTGAGACGATTTCCGATTTTTCTAGGGGTCCGGGAATTTTCTAAAGTCGATTTTTTCGTTTTTCGCGTTTTTCTCGGATCCTGGGCCTCCTAGAGCCAAACGGGCCCGGATTTGGGTTCACACCGTTTTTCGTCCCTTTCTTTGGAACTATAATATCTAGGGTAATTTGTTCGGCGGCATTGGATTCGTGAGATGATTTCCGATTTTTCTAGGGGTCCGGGAATTGTCCACAGTCGATTTTTTCGTTTTTCGCGTTTTTCTCGGCTCCTTGGCCTCTTAGAGCCAAACGGGCCCGGATTTGGACTCAGACCGATTTTCGCCCATTTCTTTGGAACTATAATATCTAGGGTAATTTGTTCGGCGCCATTGGATTCGTGAGACGATTTCCGATTTTTCTAGGGATCCGGGAATTTTCTAAAGTCGATTTTTTCGTTTTTCGCGTTTTTCTCGGCTCCTGGGCCTCCTAGAAGAAAACGGGCCCGGATTTGGGATCACACCGTTTTTTGTCCATATCTTTGGAAATATCATAGCTAGGATAATTTGGCTGGCGCCATTGGATTCGCAATACGATTTCCGATTTTTCTAGGGGTCCGAGAATTTTCTAAAGTCGATTTTTTGGTTTTTCGCGTTTTTCTCGGCTCTTGGGCCTCCTAGAGCAAAACGGGCCCGGATTAGGCATCACACCGTTTTTCGTCCATTTCTTTGGAAATATCATAGCTAGGGCAATTTGGCTGGCGCCATTTGATTCGTGAGACGATTTCCGTTTTTTCTAGGGGTCCGCGAATTGTCCACAGTCGATTTTTTCGTTTTTCGCATTTTTCTCGGCTCGTGGGCCTCCTAGAGCAAGACGGGCCCTGATTTGGGATGACACCGTTTTTAGCCCATATCTTTGGAAATATCATAGCTAGAACACTTTGGCTAGCGCCATTGGATTCGTGAGACGATTTCCGATTTTTCTAGGGGTCCGGGAATTTACCAAAGTCGATTTTTTCGTTTTTCGCGTTTTTCTCGGATCCTGGGCCTCCTAGAGCCAAACGGGCCCGGATTTGGGTTCACACCGTTCTTCGCCCATATCTTTGGAAATATCATAGCTAGGGCAATTTGGCTGGCGCCATTGGATTCGTGAGACGATTTCCGATTTTTCTAGGGGTCCGGGAATTTTCTAAAGTCGATTTTTTCGTTTTTCGCGTTTTTCTCGGATCCTGGGCCTCCTAGAGCCAAACGGGCCCGGATTTGGGTTCACACCGTTTTTCGTCCCTTTCTTTGGAACTATAATATCTAGGGTAATTTGTTCGGCGGCATTGGATTCGTGAGATGATTTCCGATTTGTCTAGGGGTCCGGGAATTGTCCATAGTCGATTTTTTGGTTTTTCGCATTTTTCTCGGCTCCTGGGCCTCCTAGAGCAAAACGGGCCCTGATTTGCGATGACACCGTTTTTAGCCCATATCTTTGGAAATATCATAGCTAGAACACTTTGGCTAGCGCCATTGGATTCGTGAGACGATTTCCGATTTTTCTAGGGGTCCGGGAATTTTCTAAAGTCGATTTTTTCGATTTTCGCGTTTTTCTGGGCTCCTATGCCTCCTAGGGCAAAAAGGGTCTGGATTTTGGAGCCCACCGTTTTACTTCCATATCTTTGGAAATATACTAGTCACCCGTCGAAGCGCATCGGTTCGATTCTTCGGCGCCTGCGCATTAGTCCGATTCCACTCCGCCTGCGCATCAGTCCGAAGCCTCTGCGCGTGCGCATCAGTCCAATTCTTCTGCGCATGCGCGTCAGTCGCATTCTTCGCCGCATGCGCCAGACTCCCCTCCGCATGCGTATCAACCCGATGTCTCTGCGCATGCGCGTCAGTCCGATCCTGCTGCTCCTGCGCATCAGTCCGATTGCTCTCCGCCTGCACATGAGTCCAACTCCTATGGCTCCTAGAGCAAAAAAGGCCCGGATTTGGGATCACACCGTTTTCCGTCGATATCTTTGGAAATATCATAGCTAGGACAATTTGGCTGGCACCATTGGATTCGTGAGAGGATTTCCGATTTTTCTAGGGGTCCGGGAATTTTCTAAAGTCGATTTTTTCGTGTTTCGCGTTTTTCTCGGATCCTGGGCCTCCTAGAGCCAAACGGGCCCGGATTTGGGTTCACACCGCTTTTCGTCCCTTTCTTTGGAACTATAATATCTAGGGTAATTTGTTCGGCGGCATTGGATTCGTGAGATGATTTCCGATTTTTCTAGGGGTCCGGGAATTGTCCACAGTCGATTTTTTCGTTTTTCGCGTTTTTCTCGGCTCCTTGGCCTATTAGAGCCAAACGGGCCCGGATTTGGACTCAGACCGATTTTCGCCCATTTCTTTGGAAATATCATCGCTAGGGCAATTTTGCTGGCGCCATTGGATTCGTGAGACGATTTCCGATTTTTCTAGGGGTCCGCGAATTGTCCACAGTCGATTTTTTCGTTTTTCGCATTTTTCTCGGCTCCTGGCCCTCCTAGAGCAAAACGGGCCCGGATTTGGGATCACACCGTTTTTCGTCCATTTCTTTGGAACTATCATAGCTAGGATAATTTGACTGGCCTCATTGGATTCGTGAGACGATTTCCGATTTTTCTAGGGGTCCGGGAATTTTCTAAAGTCGATTTTTTCGTTTTTCGCGTTTTTCTCGGCTCCTGGCCCTCCTAGAGCAGAACGGGCCCTCATTTGGGATCACAGCGTTTTTAGCCCATATCTTTGGAAATATCATAGCTAGAACACTTTGGCTAGCGCCATTGGATTCGTGAGACGATTTCCGATTTTTCTAGGGGTCCGGGAATTTTCTAAAGTCGATTTTTTCGTTTTTCGCGTTTTTCTCGGATCCTGGGCCTCCTAGAGCCAAACGGGCCCAGATTTGGGTTCACACCGCTTTTCGTCCCTTTCTTTGGAACTATAATATCTAGGGTAATTTGTTCGGCGGCATTGGATTCGTGAGATGATTTCCGATTTTTCTAGGGGTCCGGGAATTGTCCACAGTCGATTTTTTCGTTTTTCGCGTTTTTCTCGGCTCCTTGGCCTATTAGAGCCAAACGGGCCCGGATTTGGACTCAGACCGATTTTCGCCCATTTCTTTGGAACTATAATATCTAGGGTAATTTGTTCGGCGCCATTGGATTCGTGAGACGATTTCCGATTTTTCTAGGGATCCGGAAATTTTCTAAAGTCGATTTTTTCGTTTTTCGCGTTTTTCTCGGCTCCTGGGCGTCCTAGAGCAAAACGAGCCCGGATTTGGGATCACACGGTTTTTCGTCCGTATCTTTGGAGATATCACAGCTAGGACAATTTGACTGGCGCCATTGGATTCGCAATACGATTTCCGATTTTTCTAGGGGTCCGGGAATTTTCTAAAGTCGATTTTTTGGTTTTTCGGGTTTTTCTCGGCTCTTGGGCCTCCTAGAGAAAAACGGGCCCGGATTTGGGATCACACCGTTTTTCGTCCATTTCTTTGGAACTATAATATCTAGGGTAATTTGTTCGGCGGCATTGGATTCGTGAGATGATTTCCGATTTTTCTAGGGGTCCGGGAATTGTCCACAGTCGATTTTTTCGTTTTTCGCGTTTTTCTCGGCTCCTTGGCCTCTTAGAGCCAAACTGGCCCGGATTTGGACTCAGACCGATTTTCGCCGATTCCTTTGGAACTATAATATCTAGGGTAATTTGTTCGGCGCCATTGGATTCGTGAGACGATTTCCGATTTTTCTAGGGATCCGGGAATTTTCTAAAGTCGATTTTTTCGTTTTTCGCGTTTTTCTCGGCTCCTGGGCGTCCTAGAGCAAAACGGGCCCGGATTTGGGATCACACGGTTTTTCGTCCGTATCTTTGGAGATATCACAGCTAGGACAATTTGACTGGCGCCATTGGATTCGCAATACGATTTCCGATTTTTCTAGGGGTCCGGGAATTTTCTAAAGTCGATTTTTTGGTTTTTCGGGTTTTTCTCGGCTCTTGGGCCTCCTAGAGCAAAACGGGCCCGGATTTGGGATCACACCGTTTTTCGTCCATTTCTTTGGAACTATAATATCTAGGGTAATTTGTTCGGCGGCATTGGATTCGTGAGATGATTTCCGATTTTTCTAGGGGTCCGGGAATTGTCCACAGTCGATTTTTTCGTTTTTCGCGTTTTTCTCGGCTCCTTGGCCTCTTAGAGCCAAACTGGCCCGGATTTGGACTCAGACCGATTTTCGCCGATTCCTTTGGAACTATAATATCTAGGGTAATTTGTTCGGCGCCATTGGATTCGTGAGACGATTTCCGATTTTTCTAGGGGTCCGCGAATTGTCCACATTCAATTTTTTCGTTTTTCGCATTTTTCTCGGCTCCTGGCCCTCCTAGAGCAAAACGGGCCCGGATTTGGGATCACACCGTTTTTCGTCCATTTCTTTGGAACTATCATAGCTAGGATAATTTGGCTGGCGCCATTGGAATCGTGAGACGATTTCCGATTTTTCTATGGGTCCGCGAATTGCCCACAGTAGATTTTTTCGTTTTGCGAAAATCACACCGTTTTTTGACCATATCTTTGGAAATATCATAGCTAGAACACTTTGTCTAGCGCCATTGGATTCGTGAGACGATTTCCGATTTTTCTAGGGATCCGGGAATTTTCTAAAGTCGATTTTTTCGTTTTTCGCGTTTTTCTCGGCTCCTGGGCGTCCTAGAGCAAAACGGGCCCGGATTTGGGATCACACGGTTTTTCGTCCGTATCTTTGGAAATATCACAGCTAGGACAATTTGACTGGCGCCATTGGATTCGCAATACGATTTCCGATTTTTCTAGGGGTCCGGGAATTTTCTAAAGTCGATTTTTTGGTTTTTCGGGTTTTTCTCGGCTCTTGGGCCTCCTAGAGCAAAACGGGCCCGGATTTGGGATCACACCGTTTTTCGTCCATTTCTTTGGAACTATAATATCTAGGGTAATTTGTTCGGCGGCATTGGATTCGTGAGATGATTTCCGATTTTTCTAGGGGTCCGGGAATTGTCCACAGTCGATTTTTTGGTTTTTCGCGTTTTTCTCAGCTCCTGGGCCTCCTAGAGCCAAACGGGCCTGGATTTGGGATCACACCGTTCTTCGCCCATATCTTTGGAAATATCATAGCTAGGGCAATTTGGCTGGCGCCATTGGATTCGTGAGACGATTTCCGATTTTTCAAGGGGTCCGTGAATTGCCCACAGTAGATTTTTTCGTTTTGCGGAAATCACACCCTTTTTTGACCATATCTTTGGAAATATCATAGCTAGAACACTTTGGCTAGCGCCATTGGATTCGTGAGACGATTTCCGATTTTTCTAGGGGTCCGGGAATTTTCTAAAGTCGATTTTTGGTTTTTCGCGTTTTTCTCGGCTCCTGGGCCTCCTAGAGCCAAACGGGCCTGCATTTGGGATCACACCGTTCTTCGCCCATATCTTTGGAAATATCATAGCTAGGGCAATTTGGCTGGCGCCATTTGATTCGTGAGACGATTTCCGATTTTTCTAGGGGTCCGCGAATTGTCCACAGTCGATTTTTTCGTTTTTCGCATTTTTCTCGGCTCCTTGGCCTATTAGAGCCAAACGGGCCCGGATTTGGGTTCACACCGCTTTTCGTCCCTTTCTTTGGAACTATAATATCTAGGGTAATTTGTTCGGCGGCATTGGATTCGTGAGATGATTTCCGATTTTTCTAGGGGTCCGGGAATTGTCCACAGTCGATTTTTTCGTTTTTCGCGTTTTTCTCGGCTCCTTGGCCTATTAGAGCCAAACGGGCCCGGATTTGGACTCAGACCGATTTTCGCCCATTTCTTTGGAACTATAATATCTAGGGTAATTTGTTCGGCGCCATTGGATTCGTGAGACGATTTCCGATTTTTCTAGGGATCCGGGAATTTTCTAAAGTCGATTTTTTCGTTTTTCGCGTTTTTCTCGGCTCCTGGGCCTCCTAGAGCAAAACGGGCCCGGATTTGGGATCACACGGTTTTTCGTCCGTATCTTTGGAAATATCACAGCTAGGACAATTTGGCTGGCGCCATTGGATTCGCAATACGATTTCCGATTTTTCTAGGGGTCCGGGAATTTTCTAAAGTCGATTTTTTGGTTTTTCGCGTTTTTCTCGGCTCTTGGGCCTCCTAGAGCAAAACGGGCCCGGATTTGGGATCACACCGTTTTTCGTCCATATCTTTGGAAATATCATAGCTAGGACAATTTGGCTGGCGCCATTGGATTCGTGAGACGATTTCCGATTTTTCTAGGGGTCCGGGAATTTTCTAAAGTCGATTTTTTCGATTTTCGCGTTTTTCTCGGATCCTGGGCCTCCTAGAGCCAAACGGGCCCGGATTTGGATTCACACCGTTTTTCGTCCCTTTCTTTGGAACTATAATATCTAGGGCAATTTGGCTGGCGCCATTGGATTCGTGAGATGATTTCCGATTTTTCTAGGGGTCCGGGAATTGTCCACAGTCGATTTTTTCGTTTTTCGCATTTTTCTCGGCTCCTGGCCCTCCTAGTAGAAAACGGGCCCGGATTTGGGATCACACCGTTTTTTGTCCATATCTTCGGAAATATCATAGCTAGGATAATTTGGCTGGCACCATTGGATTCGTGAGAGGATTTCCGATTTTTCTAGGGGTCCGGGATTTTTCTAAAGTCGATTTTTTCGTTTTTCGCATTTTTCTCGGCTCGTGAGCCTCCTAGAGCAAAACGGGCCCTGATTTGGGATGACACCGTTTTTAGCCCATATCTTTGGAAATATCATAGCTAGAACACTTTGGCTAGCGCCATTGGATTCGTGAGACGATTTCCGATTTTTCTAGGGGTCCGGGAATTTTCTAAAGTCGATTTTTTCGTTTTTCGCGTTTTTCTCGGATCCTGGGCCTCCTAGAGCCAAACGGGCCCGGATTTGGGTTCACACCGTTTTTCGTCCCTTTCTTTGGAACTATAATATCTAGGGTAATTTGTTCGGCGGCATTGGATTCGTGAGATGATTTCCGATTTTTCTAGGGGTCCGGGAATTGTCCACAGTCGATTTTTTCGTTTTCCGCGTTTTTCTCGGCTCCTTGGCCTCTTAGAGCCAAACGGGCCCGGATTTGGACTCAGACCGATTTTCGCCCATTTCTTTGGAACTATAATATCTAGGGTAATTTGTTCGGCGCCATTGGATTCGTGAGATGATTTCCGATTTTTCTAGGGATCCGGGAATTTTCTAAAGTCGATTTTTTCGTTTTTCGCGTTTTTCTCGGCTCCTGGGCCTCCTAGAGCAAAACGGGCCCGGATTTGGGATCACACGGTTTTTCGTCCGTATCTTTGGAAATATCATAGCTAGGACAATTTGGCTGGCACCATTGGATTCGTGAGAGGATTTCCGATTTTTCTAGGGGTCCGGGAATTTTCTAAAGTCGATTTTTTCGTTTTTCGCATTTTTCTCGGCTCGTGGGCCTCCTAGAGCAAAACGGGCCCTGATTTGGGATGACACCGTTTTTAGCCCATATCTTTGGAAATATCATAGCTAGAACACTTTGGCTAGCGCCATTGGATTCGTGAGACGATTTCCGATTTTTCTAGGGGTCCGGGAATTTTCTAAAGTCGATTTTTTCGTTTTTCGCGTTTTTCTCGGATCCTGGGCCTCCTAGAGCCCAACGGGCCCGGATTTGGGTTCACACCGTTTTTCGTCCCTTTCTTTGGAACCATAATATCTAGGGTAATTTGTTCGGCGGCATTGGATTCGTGAGATGATTTCCGATTTTTCTAGGGGTCCGGGAATTGTCCACAGTCGATTTTTTCGTTTTTCGCGTTTTTCTCGGCTCCTTGGCCTCTTAGAGCCAAACGGGCCCGGATTTGGACTCAGACCGATTTTCGCCCATTTCTTTGGAACTATAATATCTAGGGTAATTTGTTCGGCGCCATTGGATTCGTGAGACGATTTCCGATTTTTCTAGGGATCCGGGAATTTTCTAAAGTCGATTTTTTCGTTTTTAGCGTTTTTCTCGGATCCTGGGCCTCCTAGAGCCAAACGGGCCCGGATTTGGGTTCACACCGTTTTTCGTCCCTTTCTTTGGAACTATAATATCTAGGGTAATTTGTTCGGCGGCATTGGATTCGCGAGATGATGTCCGATTTTTCTAGGGGTCCGGGAATTGTCCACAGTCAATTTTTTCGTTTTTCGCGTTTTTCTCGGCTCCTTGGCCTCTTTGAGCTAAACGGGCCCGGATTTGGACTCAGACCGATTTTCGCCCATTTCTTTGGAACTATAATATCTAGGGTAATTTGTTCGGCGCCATTGGATTCGTGAGACGATTTCCGATTTTTCTAGGGGTCCGGGAATTTTCTAAAGTCGATTTTTTCGTATTTCGCGTTTTTCTCGGATCCTGGGCCTCCTAGAGCCAAACGGGCCCGGATTTGGGTTCACACCGTTTTTCGTCCCTTTCTTTGGAACTATAATATCTAGGGTAATTTGTTCGGCGGCATTGGATTCGTGAGATGATTTCCGATTTTTCTAGGGGTCCGGGAATTGTCCACAGTCGATTTTTTCGTTTTTTGCGTTTTTCTCGGCTCCTGGCCCTCCTAGAGCAAAACGGGCCCGGATTTGGGATCACACGGTTTTTCGTCCCTATCTTTGGAAATATCATAGCTAGGGCAATTTGGCTGGCGCCATTGGATTCGTGAGACGATTTCCGATTTTTCTAGGGGTCCGCGCATTGTCCACAGTCGATTTTTTCGTTTTTCGCATTTTTCTCGGCTCCTGGCCCTCCTAGAAGAAAACGGGCCCGGATTTGGGATCACACCGTTTTTTGTCCATATCTTTGGAAATATCATAGTTAGGATAATTTGGCTGGCGCCATTGGATTCACGAGACGATTTCCGATTTTTCTAGGGGTCCGGGAATTTTCTAAAGTCGATTTTTTCGATTTTCGCGTTTTTCTCGGCTCCTGGGCCTCCTAGAGCAAAACGGACCCGGATTTGGGATCACACCGTTTTTTGACCATATCTTTGGAAATATCATCGCTAGGACAATTTGACTGGCCTCATTGGTTTCGTGAGACGATTTCCGATTTTTCTAGGGGTCCGGGAATTGTCTAAAGTCGATTTTTTCGTATTTCGGGGTTTTCTCGGCTCCTGGCCCTCCTCGAGCAAAACGGGGCCGGATTTGGGATCACACCGTTTTCCCCCATATCTTTGGAAATATCACAGCTAGGACAATTTGGCTGGCGCCATTGGATTCGCAATACGATTTCCGATTTTTCTAGGAGTCCGGGAATTTTCTAAAGTCGATTTTTTGGTTTTTCGCGTTTTTCTCGGCTCTTGGGCCTCCTAGAGCAAAACGGGCCCGGATTTGGACTCAGACCGATTTTCGCCCATTTCTTTGGAACTATAATATCTAGGGTAATTTGTTCGGCGCCATTGGATTCGTGAGACGATTTCCGATTTTTCTAGGGATCCGGGAATTTTCTAAAGTCGATTTTTTCGTTTTTCGCGTTTTTCTCGGCTCCTATGCCTCCTAGGGCAAAAAGGGTCTGGATTTTGGAGCCCACCGTTTTACTTCCATATTTTTGGAAATATACTAGTCACCCGTCGAAGCGCATCGGTTCGATTCTTCGGCGCCTGCGCATTAGTCCGATTCCACTCCGCCTGCGCATCAGTCCGATGCCTCTGCGCGTGCTCGTCGGTTCGATTTCTCCGCACCTGCGCATCAGTCCGATTGCTCTCCGCCTGCACATCAGTCCAACTCCTATGGCTCCTAGAGCAAAAAAGGCCCTGATTTGGGATCACACCGTTTTCCGTCGATATCTTTGGAACTATAATATCTAAGGTAATTTGTTCGGCGCTATTGGATTCGCGAGACCATTTCCGATTTTTCTAGGGGTCCGGGAATTTTCTAAAGTCGATTTTTTCGTTTTTCGCGTTTTTCTCGGATCCTGGGCCTCCTAGAGCCAAACGGGCCCGGATTTGGGTTCACACCGTTTTTCGTCCCTTTCTTTGGAACTATAATATCTAGGGTAATTTGTTCGGCGGCATTGGATTCGTGAGATGATTTCCGATTTTTCTAGGGGTCCGGGAATTGTCCACAGTCGATTTTTTCGTTTTTCGCGTTTTTCTCGGCTCCTTGGCCTCTTAGAGCCAAACGGGCCCGGATTTGGACTCAGACCGATTTTCGCCCATTTCTTTGGAACTATAATATCTAGGGTAATTTGTTCGGCGCCATTGGATTCGTGAGACGATTTCCGATTTTTCTAGGGATCCGGGAATTTTCTAAAGTCGATTTTTTCGTTTTTCGCGTTTTTCTCGGCTCCTGGGCCTCCTAGAAGAAAACGGGCCCGGATTTGGTATCACACCGTTTTTTGTCCATATCTTTGGAAATATCATAGCTAGGATAATTTGGCAGGCGCCATTGGATTCGCGAGACGATTTCCGATTTTTCTAGGGGTCCGGGAATTTTCTAAAGTCGATTTTTTCGATTTTCGCGTTTTTCTCGGCTCCTGGGCCTCCTAGAGCAAAACGGGCCCGGATTTGGGATCACACGGTTTTTCGTCCGTATCTTTGGAAATATCACAGCTAGGACAATTTGGCTGGCGCCATTGGATTCGCAATACGATTTCCGATTTTTCTAGGGGTCCGAGAATTTTCTAAAGTCGATTTTTTGGTTTTTCGCGTTTTTCTCGGCTCTTGGGCCTCCTAGAGCAAAACGGGCCCGGATTAGGCATCACACCGTTTTTCGTCCATTTCTTTGGAAATATCATAGCTAGGGCAATTTGGCTGGCGCCATTGGATTCGTGAGACGATTTCCGATTTTTCTAGGGGTCCGGGAATTGTCCACAGTCGATTTTTTGGTTTTTCGCGTTTTTCTCGGCTCCTGGGCCTCCTAGAGCCAAACGGGCCTGCATTTGGGATCACACCGTTCTTCGCCCATATCTTTGGAAATATCATAGCTAGGGCAATTTGGCTGGCGCCATTTGATTCGTGAGAGGATTTCCGATTTTTCTAGGGGTCCGCGAATTGTCCACAGTCGATTTTTTCGTTTTTCGCATTTTTCTCGGCTCCTGGCCCTCGTAGAGCAAAACGGGCCCGGATTTGGGATCACACCGTTTTTCGTCCATTTCTTTGGAACTATCATAGCTAGGATAATTTGGCTGGCGCCATTGGAATCGTGAGACGATTTCCGATTTTTCTATGGGTCCGCGAATTGCCCACAGTAGATTTTTTCGTTTTGCGAAAATCACACCGTTTTTTGACCATATCTTTGGAAATATCATAGCTAGAACACTTTGTCTAGCGCCATTGGATTCGTGAGACGATTTCCGATTTTTCTAGGGGTCCGGGAATTTTCTAAAGTCGATTTTTTCGTTTTTCGCGTTTTTCTCGGATCCTGGGCCTCCTAGAGCCAAACGGGCCCGGATTTGGGTTCACACCGTTTTTCGTCCATATCTTTGGAAATATCATAGCTAGGACAATTTGGCTGGCACCATTGGATTCGTGAGAGGATTTCCGATTTTTCTAGGGGTCCGGGAATTTTCTAAAGTCGATTTTTTCGTTTTTCGCGTTTTTCTCGGATCCTGGGCCTCCTAGAGCCAAACGGGCCCGGATTTGGATTCACACCGTTTTTCGTCCCTTTCTTTGGAACTATAATATCTAGGGTAATTTGTTCGGCGGCATTGGATTCGTGAGAGGATTTCCGATTTTTCTAGGGGTCCGGGAATTGTCCACAGTCGATTTTTTCGTTTTCCGCATTTTTCTCGGCTCCTGGCCCTCCTAGTAGAAAACGGGCCCGGATTTGGGATCACACCGTTTTTTGTCCATATCTTCGGAAATATCATAGCTAGGATAATTTGGCTGGCACCATTGGATTCGTGAGAGGATTTCCGATTTTTCTAGGGGTCCGGGATTTTTCTAAAGTCGATTTTTTCGTTTTTCGCATTTTTCTCGGCTCGTGGGCCTCCTAGAGCAAAACGGGCCCTGATTTGGGATGACACCGTTTTTAGCCCATATCTTTGGAAATATCATAGCTAGAACACTTTGGCTAGCGCCATTGGATTCGTGAGACGATTTCCGATTTTTCTAGGGGTCCGGGAATTTTCTAAAGTCGATTTTTTCGTTTTTCGCGTTTTTCTCGGATCCTGGGCCTCCTAGAGCCAAACGGGCCCGGATTTGGGTTCACACCGTTTTTCGTCCCTTTCTTTGGAACTACAATATCTAGGGTAATTTGTTCGGCGGCATTGGATTCGTGAGATGATTTCCGATTTTTCTAGGGGTCCGGGAATTGTCCACAGTCGATTTTTTCGTTTTCCGCGTTTTTCTCGGCTCCTTGGCCTCTTAGAGCCAAACGGGCCCGGATTTGGACTCAGACCGATTTTCGCCCATTTCTTTGGAACTATAATATCTAGGGTAATTTGTTCGGCGCCATTGGATTCGTGAGACGATTTCCGATTTTTCTAGGGATCCGGGGATTTTCTAAAGTCGATTTTTTCGTTTTTCGCGTTTTTCTCGGCTCCTGGGCCTCCTAGAGTAAAACGGGCCCGGATTTGGGATCACACGGTTTTTCGTCCGTATTTTTGGAAATATCACAGCTAGGACAATTTGGCTGGCGCCATTGGATTCGCAATACGATTTCCGATTTTTCTAGGGGTCCGGGAATTTGCTAAAGTCGATTTTTTGGTTTTTCGCGTTTTTCTCGGCTCCTGGGCCTCCTAGAGCCAAACGGGCCTGGATTTGGGATCACACCGTTCTTCGCCCATATCTTTGGAAATATCATAGCTAGGGCAATTTGGCTGGCGCCATGGGATTCGTGAGACGATTTCCGATTTTTCTAGGGGTCCGCGAATTGTCCACATTCAATTTTTTCGTTTTTCGCGTTTTTCTCGGATCCTGGGCCTCCTAGAGCCAAACGGGCCCGGATTTGGGTTCACACCGTTTTTCGTCCCTTTCTTTGGAACTACAATATCTAGGGTAATTTGTTCGGCGGCATTGGATTCGTGAGATGATTTCCGATTTTTCTAGGGATCCGGGAATTGTCCACAGTCGATTTTTTCGTTTTCCGCGTTTTTCTCGGCTCCTTGGCCTCTTAGAGCCAGACGGGCCCGGATTTGGACTCAGACCGATTTTCGCCCATTTCTTTGGAACTATAATATCTAGGGTAATTTGTTCGGCGCCATTGGATTCGTGAGACGATTTCCGATTTTTCTAGGGATCCGGGAATTTTCTAAAGTCGATTTTTTCGTTTTTCGCGTTTTTCTCGGCTCCTGGGCCTCCTAGAGCAAAACGGGCCCGGATTTGGGATCACACGGTTTTTCGTCCGTATCTTTGGAAATATCACAGCTAGGACAATTTGGCTGGCGCCATTGGATTCGCAATACGATTTCCGATTTTTCTAGGGGTCCGGGAATTTGCTAAAGTCGATTTTTTGGTTTTTCGCGTTTTTCTCGGCTCCTGGGCCTCCTAGAGCCAAACGGGCCTGGATTTGGGATCACACCGTTCTTCGCCCATATCTTTGGAAATATCATAGCTAGGGCAATTTGGCTGGCGCCATGGGATTCGTGAGACGATTGCCGATTTTTCTAGGGGTCCGCGAATTGTCCACATTCAATTTTTTCGTTTTTCGCATTTTTCTCGGCTCCTGGCCCTCCTAGAGCAAAACGGGCCCGGATTTGGGATCACACCGTTTTTCGTCCATTTCTTTGGAACTATCATAGCTAGGATAATTTGGCTGGCGCCATTGGAATCGTGAGACGATTTCCGATTTTTCTATGGGTCCGCGAATTGCCCACAGTAGATTTTTTCGTTTTGCGAAAATCACACCGTTTTTTGACCATATCTTTGGAAATATCATAGCTAGAACACTTTGTCTAGCGCCATTGGATTCGTGAGACGATTTCCGATTTTTCTAGGGGTCCGGGAATTTTCTAAAGTCGATTTTTTCTTTTTTCGCGTTTTTCTCGGCTCCTGGGCGTCCTAGAGCAAAACGGGCCCGGATTTGGGATCACACGGTTTTTCGTCCGTATCTTTGGAAATATCACAGCTAGGACAATTTGACTGGCGCCATTGGATTCGCAATACGATTTCCGATTTTTCTAGGGGTCCGGGAATTTTCTAAAGTCGATTGTTTGGTTTTTCGGGTTTTTCTCGGCTCTTGGGCCTCCTAGAGCAAAACGGGCCCGGATTTGGGATCACACCGTTTTTCGTCCATTTCTTTGGAACTATAATATCTAGGGTAATTTGTTCGGCGGCATTGGATTCGTGAGATGATTGCCGATTTTTCTAGGGGTCCGGGAATTGTCCACAGTCGATTTTTTCCTTTTTCGCGTTTTTCTCGGCTCCTTGGCCTCTTAGAGCCAAACTGGCCCGGATTTGGACTCAGACCGATTTTCGCCGATTCCTTTGGAACTATAATATCTAGGGTAATTTGTTCGGCGCCATTGGATTCGTGAGACGATTTCCGATTTTTCTAGGGATCCGGGAATTTTCTAAAGTCGATTTTTTCGTTTTTCGCGTTTTTCTCGGCTCCTGGGCGTCCTAGAGCAAAACGGGCCCGGATTTGGGATCACACGGTTTTTCGTCCGTATCTTTGGAAATATCACAGCTAGGACAATTTGACTGGCGCCATTGGAGTCGCAATACGATTTCCGATTTTTCTAGGGGTCCGGGAATTTTCTAAAGTCGATTTTTTGGTTTTTCGGGTTTTTCTCGGATCCTGGGCCTCCTAGGGCAAAAAGGGTCTGGATTTTGGAGCCCACCGTTTTACTTCCATATCTTTGGAAATATACTAGTCACCCGTCGAAGCGCATCGGTTCGATTCTTCGGCGCCTGCGCATTAGTCCGATTCCACTCCGCCTGCGCATCAGTCCGATGCCTCTGCGCGTGCTCGTCGGTTCGATTTCTCCGCACCTGCGCATCAGTCCGATTGCTCTCCGCCTGCACATCAGTCCAACTCCTATGGCTCCTAGAGCAAAAAAGGCCCTGATTTGGGATCACACCGTTTTCCGTCGATATCTTTGGAACTATAATATCTAAGGTAATTTGTTCGGCGCTATTGGATTCGCGAGACCATTTCCGATTTTTCTAGGGGTCCGGGAATTTTCTAAAGTCGATTTTTTCGTTTTTCGCGTTTTTCTCGGATCCTGGGCCTCCTAGAGCCAAACGGGCCCGGATTTGGGTTCACACCGTTTTTCGTCCCTTTCTTTGGAACTATAATATCTAGGGTAATTTGTTCGGCGGCATTGGATTCGTGAGATGATTTCCGATTTTTCTAGGGGTCCGGGAATTGTCCACAGTCGATTTTTTCGTTTTTCGCGTTTTTCTCGGCTCCTTGGCCTCTTAGAGCCAAACGGGCCCGGATTTGGACTCAGACCGATTTTCGCCCATTTCTTTGGAACTATAATATCTAGGGTAATTTGTTCGGCGCCATTGGATTCGTGAGACGATTTCCGATTTTTCTAGGGATCCGGGAATTTTCTAAAGTCGATTTTTTCGTTTTTCGCGTTTTTCTCGGCTCCTGGGCCTCCTAGAAGAAAACGGGCCCGGATTTGGTATCACACCGTTTTTTGTCCATATCTTTGGAAATATCATAGCTAGGATAATTTGGCAGGCGCCATTGGATTCGCGAGACGATTTCCGATTTTTCTAGGGGTCCGGGAATTTTCTAAAGTCGATTTTTTCGATTTTCGCGTTTTTCTCGGCTCCTGGGCCTCCTAGAGCAAAACGGGCCCGGATTTGGGATCACACGGTTTTTCGTCCGTATCTTTGGAAATATCACAGCTAGGACAATTTGGCTGGCGCCATTGGATTCGCAATACGATTTCCGATTTTTCTAGGGGTCCGAGAATTTTCTAAAGTCGATTTTTTGGTTTTTCGCGTTTTTCTCGGCTCTTGGGCCTCCTAGAGCAAAACGGGCCCGGATTAGGCATCACACCGTTTTTCGTCCATTTCTTTGGAAATATCATAGCTAGGGCAATTTGGCTGGCGCCATTGGATTCGTGAGACGATTTCCGATTTTTCTAGGGGTCCGGGAATTGTCCACAGTCGATTTTTTGGTTTTTCGCGTTTTTCTCGGCTCCTGGGCCTCCTAGAGCCAAACGGGCCTGCATTTGGGATCACACCGTTCTTCGCCCATATCTTTGGAAATATCATAGCTAGGGCAATTTGGCTGGCGCCATTTGATTCGTGAGAGGATTTCCGATTTTTCTAGGGGTCCGCGAATTGTCCACAGTCGATTTTTTCGTTTTTCGCATTTTTCTCGGCTCCTGGCCCTCGTAGAGCAAAACGGGCCCGGATTTGGGATCACACCGTTTTTCGTCCATTTCTTTGGAACTATCATAGCTAGGATAATTTGGCTGGCGCCATTGGAATCGTGAGACGATTTCCGATTTTTCTATGGGTCCGCGAATTGCCCACAGTAGATTTTTTCGTTTTGCGAAAATCACACCGTTTTTTGACCATATCTTTGGAAATATCATAGCTAGAACACTTTGTCTAGCGCCATTGGATTCGTGAGACGATTTCCGATTTTTCTAGGGGTCCGGGAATTTTCTAAAGTCGATTTTTTCGTTTTTCGCGTTTTTCTCGGATCCTGGGCCTCCTAGAGCCAAACGGGCCCGGATTTGGGTTCACACCGTTTTTCGTCCATATCTTTGGAAATATCATAGCTAGGACAATTTGGCTGGCACCATTGGATTCGTGAGAGGATTTCCGATTTTTCTAGGGGTCCGGGAATTTTCTAAAGTCGATTTTTTCGTTTTTCGCGTTTTTCTCGGATCCTGGGCCTCCTAGAGCCAAACGGGCCCGGATTTGGATTCACACCGTTTTTCGTCCCTTTCTTTGGAACTATAATATCTAGGGTAATTTGTTCGGCGGCATTGGATTCGTGAGAGGATTTCCGATTTTTCTAGGGGTCCGGGAATTGTCCACAGTCGATTTTTTCGTTTTTCGCGTTTTTCTCGGCTCCTTGGCCTCTTAGAGCCAAACGGGCCCGGATTTGGACTCAGACCGATTTTCGCCCATTTCTTTGGAACTATAATATCTAGGGTAATTTGTTCGGCGCCATTGGATTCGTGAGACGATTTCCGATTTTTCTAGGGATCCGGGAATTTTCTAAAGTCGATTTTTTCGTTTTTCGCGTTTTTCTCGGCTCCTGGGCCTCCTAGAAGAAAACGGGCCCGGATTTGGTATCACACCGTTTTTTGTCCATATCTTTGGAAATATCATAGCTAGGATAATTTGGCAGGCGCCATTGGATTCGCGAGACGATTTCCGATTTTTCTAGGGGTCCGGGAATTTTCTAAAGTCGATTTTTTCGATTTTCGCGTTTTTCTCGGCTCCTGGGCCTCCTAGAGCAAAACGGGCCCGGATTTGGGATCACACGGTTTTTCGTCCGTATCTTTGGAAATATCACAGCTAGGACAATTTGGCTGGCGCCATTGGATTCGCAATACGATTTCCGATTTTTCTAGGGGTCCGAGAATTTTCTAAAGTCGATTTTTTGGTTTTTCGCGTTTTTCTCGGCTCTTGGGCCTCCTAGAGCAAAACGGGCCCGGATTAGGCATCACACCGTTTTTCGTCCATTTCTTTGGAAATATCATAGCTAGGGCAATTTGGCTGGCGCCATTGGATTCGTGAGACGATTTCCGATTTTTCTAGGGGTCCGGGAATTGTCCACAGTCGATTTTTTGGTTTTTCGCGTTTTTCTCGGCTCCTGGGCCTCCTAGAGCCAAACGGGCCTGCATTTGGGATCACACCGTTCTTCGCCCATATCTTTGGAAATATCATAGCTAGGGCAATTTGGCTGGCGCCATTTGATTCGTGAGAGGATTTCCGATTTTTCTAGGGGTCCGCGAATTGTCCACAGTCGATTTTTTCGTTTTTCGCATTTTTCTCGGCTCCTGGCCCTCGTAGAGCAAAACGGGCCCGGATTTGGGATCACACCGTTTTTCGTCCATTTCTTTGGAACTATCATAGCTAGGATAATTTGGCTGGCGCCATTGGAATCGTGAGACGATTTCCGATTTTTCTATGGGTCCGCGAATTGCCCACAGTAGATTTTTTCGTTTTGCGAAAATCACACCGTTTTTTGACCATATCTTTGGAAATATCATAGCTAGAACACTTTGTCTAGCGCCATTGGATTCGTGAGACGATTTCCGATTTTTCTAGGGGTCCGGGAATTTTCTAAAGTCGATTTTTTCGTTTTTCGCGTTTTTCTCGGATCCTGGGCCTCCTAGAGCCAAACGGGCCCGGATTTGGGTTCACACCGTTTTTCGTCCATATCTTTGGAAATATCATAGCTAGGACAATTTGGCTGGCACCATTGGATTCGTGAGAGGATTTCCGATTTTTCTAGGGGTCCGGGAATTTTCTAAAGTCGATTTTTTCGTTTTTCGCGTTTTTCTCGGATCCTGGGCCTCCTAGAGCCAAACGGGCCCGGATTTGGATTCACACCGTTTTTCGTCCCTTTCTTTGGAACTATAATATCTAGGGTAATTTGTTCGGCGGCATTGGATTCGTGAGAGGATTTCCGATTTTTCTAGGGGTCCGGGAATTGTCCACAGTCGATTTTTTCGTTTTCCGCATTTTTCTCGGCTCCTGGCCCTCCTAGTAGAAAACGGGCCCGGATTTGGGATCACACCGTTTTTTGTCCATATCTTCGGAAATATCATAGCTAGGATAATTTGGCTGGCACCATTGGATTCGTGAGAGGATTTCCGATTTTTCTAGGGGTCCGGGATTTTTCTAAAGTCGATTTTTTCGTTTTTCGCATTTTTCTCGGCTCGTGGGCCTCCTAGAGCAAAACGGGCCCTGATTTGGGATGACACCGTTTTTAGCCCATATCTTTGGAAATATCATAGCTAGAACACTTTGGCTAGCGCCATTGGATTCGTGAGACGATTTCCGATTTTTCTAGGGGTCCGGGAATTTTCTAAAGTCGATTTTTTCGTTTTTCGCGTTTTTCTCGGATCCTGGGCCTCCTAGAGCCAAACGGGCCCGGATTTGGGTTCACACCGTTTTTCGTCCCTTTCTTTGGAACTACAATATCTAGGGTAATTTGTTCGGCGGCATTGGATTCGTGAGATGATTTCCGATTTTTCTAGGGGTCCGGGAATTGTCCACAGTCGATTTTTTCGTTTTCCGCGTTTTTCTCGGCTCCTTGGCCTCTTAGAGCCAAACGGGCCCGGATTTGGACTCAGACCGATTTTCGCCCATTTCTTTGGAACTATAATATCTAGGGTAATTTGTTCGGCGCCATTGGATTCGTGAGACGATTTCCGATTTTTCTAGGGATCCGGGGATTTTCTAAAGTCGATTTTTTCGTTTTTCGCGTTTTTCTCGGCTCCTGGGCCTCCTAGAGTAAAACGGGCCCGGATTTGGGATCACACGGTTTTTCGTCCGTATTTTTGGAAATATCACAGCTAGGACAATTTGGCTGGCGCCATTGGATTCGCAATACGATTTCCGATTTTTCTAGGGGTCCGGGAATTTGCTAAAGTCGATTTTTTGGTTTTTCGCGTTTTTCTCGGCTCCTGGGCCTCCTAGAGCCAAACGGGCCTGGATTTGGGATCACACCGTTCTTCGCCCATATCTTTGGAAATATCATAGCTAGGGCAATTTGGCTGGCGCCATGGGATTCGTGAGACGATTTCCGATTTTTCTAGGGGTCCGCGAATTGTCCACATTCAATTTTTTCGTTTTTCGCGTTTTTCTCGGATCCTGGGCCTCCTAGAGCCAAACGGGCCCGGATTTGGGTTCACACCGTTTTTCGTCCCTTTCTTTGGAACTACAATATCTAGGGTAATTTGTTCGGCGGCATTGGATTCGTGAGATGATTTCCGATTTTTCTAGGGATCCGGGAATTGTCCACAGTCGATTTTTTCGTTTTCCGCGTTTTTCTCGGCTCCTTGGCCTCTTAGAGCCAGACGGGCCCGGATTTGGACTCAGACCGATTTTCGCCCATTTCTTTGGAACTATAATATCTAGGGTAATTTGTTCGGCGCCATTGGATTCGTGAGACGATTTCCGATTTTTCTAGGGATCCGGGAATTTTCTAAAGTCGATTTTTTCGTTTTTCGCGTTTTTCTCGGCTCCTGGGCCTCCTAGAGCAAAACGGGCCCGGATTTGGGATCACACGGTTTTTCGTCCGTATCTTTGGAAATATCACAGCTAGGACAATTTGGCTGGCGCCATTGGATTCGCAATACGATTTCCGATTTTTCTAGGGGTCCGGGAATTTGCTAAAGTCGATTTTTTGGTTTTTCGCGTTTTTCTCGGCTCCTGGGCCTCCTAGAGCCAAACGGGCCTGGATTTGGGATCACACCGTTCTTCGCCCATATCTTTGGAAATATCATAGCTAGGGCAATTTGGCTGGCGCCATGGGATTCGTGAGACGATTGCCGATTTTTCTAGGGGTCCGCGAATTGTCCACATTCAATTTTTTCGTTTTTCGCATTTTTCTCGGCTCCTGGCCCTCCTAGAGCAAAACGGGCCCGGATTTGGGATCACACCGTTTTTCGTCCATTTCTTTGGAACTATCATAGCTAGGATAATTTGGCTGGCGCCATTGGAATCGTGAGACGATTTCCGATTTTTCTATGGGTCCGCGAATTGCCCACAGTAGATTTTTTCGTTTTGCGAAAATCACACCGTTTTTTGACCATATCTTTGGAAATATCATAGCTAGAACACTTTGTCTAGCGCCATTGGATTCGTGAGACGATTTCCGATTTTTCTAGGGGTCCGGGAATTTTCTAAAGTCGATTTTTTCGTTTTTCGCGTTTTTCTCGGCTCCTGGGCGTCCTAGAGCAAAACGGGCCCGGATTTGGGATCACACGGTTTTTCGTCCGTATCTTTGGAAATATCACAGCTAGGACAATTTGACTGGCGCCATTGGATTCGCAATACGATTTCCGATTTTTCTAGGGGTCCGGGAATTTTCTAAAGTCGATTGTTTGGTTTTTCGGGTTTTTCTCGGCTCTTGGGCCTCCTAGAGCAAAACGGGCCCGGATTTGGGATCACACCGTTTTTCGTCCATTTCTTTGGAACTATAATATCTAGGGTAATTTGTTCGGCGGCATTGGATTCGTGAGATGATTGCCGATTTTTCTAGGGGTCCGGGAATTGTCCACAGTCGATTTTTTCCTTTTTCGCGTTTTTCTCGGCTCCTTGGCCTCTTAGAGCCAAACTGGCCCGGATTTGGACTCAGACCGATTTTCGCCGATTCCTTTGGAACTATAATATCTAGGGTAATTTGTTCGGCGCCATTGGATTCGTGAGACGATTTCCGATTTTTCTAGGGATCCGGGAATTTTCTAAAGTCGATTTTTTCGTTTTTCGCGTTTTTCTCGGCTCCTGGGCGTCCTAGAGCAAAACGGGCCCGGATTTGGGATCACACGGTTTTTCGTCCGTATCTTTGGAAATATCACAGCTAGGACAATTTGACTGGCGCCATTGGAGTCGCAATACGATTTCCGATTTTTCTAGGGGTCCGGGAATTTTCTAAAGTCGATTTTTTGGTTTTTCGGGTTTTTCTCGGATCCTGGGCCTCCTAGAGCCAAACGGGCCCGGATTTGGGTTCACACCGTTTTTCGTCCCTTTCTTTGGAACTACAATATCTAGGGTAATTTGTTCGGCGGCATTGGATTCGTGAGATGATTTCCGATTTTTCTAGGGGTCCGGGAATTGTCCACAGTCGATTTTTTCGTTTTCCGCGTTTTTCTCGGCTCCTTGGCCTCTTAGAGCCAAACGGGCCCGGATTTGGACTCAGACCGATTTTCGCCCATTTCTTTGGAACTATAATATCTAGGGTAATTTGTTCGGCGCCATTGGATTCGTGAGACGATTTCCGATTTTTCTAGGGATCCGGGGATTTTCTAAAGTCGATTTTTTCGTTTTTCGCGTTTTTCTCGGCTCCTGGGCCTCCTAGAGTAAAACGGGCCCGGATTTGGGATCACACGGTTTTTCGTCCGTATTTTTGGAAATATCACAGCTAGGACAATTTGGCTGGCGCCATTGGATTCGCAATACGATTTCCGATTTTTCTAGGGGTCCGGGAATTTGCTAAAGTCGATTTTTTGGTTTTTCGCGTTTTTCTCGGCTCCTGGGCCTCCTAGAGCCAAACGGGCCTGGATTTGGGATCACACCGTTCTTCGCCCATATCTTTGGAAATATCATAGCTAGGGCAATTTGGCTGGCGCCATGGGATTCGTGAGACGATTTCCGATTTTTCTAGGGGTCCGCGAATTGTCCACATTCAATTTTTTCGTTTTTCGCGTTTTTCTCGGATCCTGGGCCTCCTAGAGCCAAACGGGCCCGGATTTGGGTTCACACCGTTTTTCGTCCCTTTCTTTGGAACTACAATATCTAGGGTAATTTGTTCGGCGGCATTGGATTCGTGAGATGATTTCCGATTTTTCTAGGGGTCCGGGAATTGTCCACAGTCGATTTTTTCGTTTTCCGCGTTTTTCTCGGCTCCTTGGCCTCTTAGAGCCAAACGGGCCCGGATTTGGACTCAGACCGATTTTCGCCCATTTCTTTGGAACTATAATATCTAGGGTAATTTGTTCGGCGCCATTGGATTCGTGAGACGATTTCCGATTTTTCTAGGGATCCGGGAATTTTCTAAAGTCGATTTTTTCGTTTTTCGCGTTTTTCTCGGCTACTGGGCCTCCTAGAGCAAAACGGGCCCGGATTTGGGATCACACGGTTTTTCGTCCGTATCTTTGGAAATATCACAGCTAGGACAATTTGGCTGGCGCCATTGGATTCGCAATACGATTTCCGATTTTTCTAGGGGTCCGGGAATTTGCTAAAGTCGATTTTTTGGTTTTTCGCGTTTTTCTCGGCTCCTGGGCCTCCTAGAGCCAAACGGGCCTGGATTTGGGATCACACCGTTCTTCGCCCATATCTTTGGAAATATCATAGCTAGGGCAATTTGGCTGGCGCCATGGGATTCGTGAGACGATTTCCGATTTATCTAGGGGTCCGCGAATTGTCCACATTCAATTTTTTCGTTTTTCGCATTTTTCTCGGCTCCTGGCCCTCCTAGAGCAAAACGGGCCCGGATTTGGGATCACACCGTTTTTCGTCCATTTCTTTGGAACTATCATAGCTAGGATAATTTGGCTGGCGCCATTGGAATCGTGAGACGATTTCCGATTTTTCTATGGGTCCGCGAATTGCCCACAGTAGATTTTTTCGTTTTGCGAAAATCACACCGTTTTTTGACCATATCTTTGGAAATATCATAGCTAGAACACTTTGTCTAGCGCCATTGGATTCGTGAGACGATTTCCGATTTTTCTAGGGGTCCGGGAATTTTCTAAAGTCGATTTTTTCGTTTTTCGCGTTTTTCTCGGCTCCTGGGCGTCCTAGAGCAAAACGGGCCCGGATTTGGGATCACACGGTTTTTCGTCCGTATCTTTGGAAATATCACAGCTAGGACAATTTGACTGGCGCCATTGGATTCGCAATACGATTTCCGATTTTTCTAGGGGTCCGGGAATTTTCTAAAGTCGATTGTTTGGTTTTTCGGGTTTTTCTCGGCTCTTGGGCCTCCTAGAGCAAAACGGGCCCGGATTTGGGATCACACCGTTTTTCGTCCATTTCTTTGGAACTATAATATCTAGGGTAATTTGTTCGGCGGCATTGGATTCGTGAGATGATTGCCGATTTTTCTAGGGGTCCGGGAATTGTCCACAGTCGATTTTTTCCTTTTTCGCGTTTTTCTCGGCTCCTTGGCCTCTTAGAGCCAAACTGGCCCGGATTTGGACTCAGACCGATTTTCGCCGATTCCTTTGGAACTATAATATCTAGGGTAATTTGTTCGGCGCCATTGGATTCGTGAGACGATTTCCGATTTTTCTAGGGATCCGGGAATTTTCTAAAGTCGATTTTTTCGTTTTTCGCGTTTTTCTCGGCTCCTGGGCGTCCTAGAGCAAAACGGGCCCGGATTTGGGATCACACGGTTTTTCGTCCGTATCTTTGGAAATATCACAGCTAGGACAATTTGACTGGCGCCATTGGAGTCGCAATACGATTTCCGATTTTTCTAGGGGTCCGGGAATTTTCTAAAGTCGATTTTTTGGTTTTTCGGGTTTTTCTCGGCTCTTGGGCCTCCTAGAGCAAAACGGGCCCGGATTTGGGATCACACCGTTTTTCGTCCATTTCTTTGGAACTATAATATCTAGGGTAATTTGATCGGCGGCATTGGATTCGTGAGATGATTTCCGATTTTTCTAGGGGTCCGGGAATTGTCCACAGTCGATTTTTTGGTTTTTCGCGTTTTTCTCGGCTCCTGGGCCTCCTAGAGCCAAACGGGCCTGGATTTGGGATCACACCGTTCTTCGCCCATATCTTTGGAAATATCATAGCTAGGGCAATTTGGCTGGCGCCATTGGATTCGTGAGACGATTTCCGATTTTTCTAGGGGTCCGCGAATTGCCCACAGTAGATTTTTTCGTTTTGCGAAAATCACACCCTTTTTTGACCATATCTTTGGAAATATCATAGCTAGAACACTTTGGCTAGCGCCATTGGATTCGTGAGACGATTTCCGATTTTTCTAGGGGTCCGGGAATTTTCTAAAGTCGATTTTTTCGTTTTTCGCGTTTTTCTCGGATCCTGGGCCTCCTAGAGCCAAACGGGCCCGGATTTGGGTTCACACCGTTTTTCGTCCCTTTCTTTGGAACTATAATATCTAGGGTAATTTGTTCGGCGGCATTGGATTCGTGAGATGATTTCCGATTTTTCTAGGGGTCCGGGAATTGTCCACAGTCGATTTTTTCGTTTTTCGCGTTTTTCTCGGCTCCTTGGCCTCTTAGAGCCAAACGGGCCCGGATTTGGACTCAGACCGATTTTCGCCCATTTCTTTGGAACTATAATATCTAGGGTAATTTGTTCGGCGCCATTGGATTCGTGAGACGATTTCCGATTTTTCTAGGGATCCGGGAATTTTCTAAAGTCGATTTTTTCGTTTTTCGCGTTTTTCTCGGCTCCTGGGCCTCCTAGAAGAAAACGGGCCCGGATTTGGGATCACACCGTTTTTTGTCCATATCTTTGGAAATATCATAGCTAGGATAATTTGGCTGGCGCCATTGGATTCGCAATACGATTTCCGATTTTTCTAGGGGTCCGAGAATTTTCTAAAGTCGATTTTTTGGTTTTTCGCGTTTTTCTCGGCTCTTGGGCCTCCTAGAGCAAAACGGGCCCGGATTAGGCATCACACCGTTTTTCGTCCATTTCTTTGGAAATATCATAGCTAGGGCAATTTGGCTGGCGCCATTTGATTCGTGAGACGATTTCCGTTTTTTCTAGGGGTCCGCGAATTGTCCACAGTCGATTTTTTCGTTTTTCGCATTTTTCTCGGCTCGTGGGCCTCCTAGAGCAAAACGGGCCCTGATTTGGGATGACACCGTTTTTAGCCCATATCTTTGGAAATATCATAGCTAGAACACTTTGGCTAGCGCCATTGGATTCGTGAGACGATTTCCGATTTTTCTAGGGGTCCGGGAATTTACCAAAGTCGATTTTTTCGTTTTTCGCGTTTTTCTCGGATCCTGGGCCTCCTAGAGCCAAACGGGCCCGGATTTGGGTTCACACCGTTCTTCGCCCATATCTTTGGAAATATCATAGCTAGGGCAATTTGGCTGGCGCCATTGGATTCGTGAGACGATTTCCGATTTTTCTAGGGGTCCGGGAATTTTCTAAAGTCGATTTTTTCGTTTTTCGCGTTTTTCTCGGATCCTGGGCCTCCTAGAGCCAAACGGGCCCGGATTTGGGTTCACACCGTTTTTCGTCCCTTTCTTTGGAACTATAATATCTAGGGTAATTTGTTCGGCGGCATTGGATTCGTGAGATGATTTCCGATTTGTCTAGGGGTCCGGGAATTGTCCATAGTCGATTTTTTGGTTTTTCGCATTTTTCTCGGCTCCTGGGCCTCCTAGAGCAAAACGGGCCCTGATTTGCGATGACACCGTTTTTAGCCCATATCTTTGGAAATATCATAGCTAGAACACTTTGGCTAGCGCCATTGGATTCGTGAGACGATTTCCGATTTTTCTAGGGGTCCGGGAATTTTCTAAAGTCGATTTTTTCGTTTTTCGCGTTTTTCTCGGATCCTGGGCCTCCTAGAGCCAAACGGGCGCGGATTTGGAATCACACCGTTCTTCGCCCATATCTTTGGAAATATCATAGCTAGGGCAATTTGGCTGGCGCCATTGGTTTCGTGAGACGATTTCCGATTTTTCTAGGGGTCCGGGAATTTTCTAAAGTCGATTTTTTCGATTTTCGCGTTTTTCTGGGCTCCTATGCCTCCTAGGGCAAAAAGGGTCTGGATTTTGGAGCCCACCGTTTTACTTCCATATCTTTGGAAATATACTAGTCACCCGTCGAAGCGCATCGGTTCGATTCTTCGGCGCCTGCGCATTAGTCCGATTCCACTCCGCCTGCGCATCAGTCCGAAGCCTCTGCGCGTGCGCATCAGTCCAATTCTTCTGCGCATGCGCGTCAGTCGCATTCTTCGCCGCATGCGCCAGACTCCCCTCCGCATGCGTATCAACCCGATGTCTCTGCGCATGCGCGTCAGTCCGATCCTGCTGCTCCTGCGCATCAGTCCGATTGCTCTCCGCCTGCACATGAGTCCAACTCCTATGGCTCCTAGAGCAAAAAAGGCCCGGATTTGGGATCACACCGTTTTCCGTCGATATCTTTGGAAATATCATAGCTAGGACAATTTGGCTGGCACCATTGGATTCGTGAGAGGATTTCCGATTTTTCTAGGGGTCCGGGAATTTTCTAAAGTCGATTTTTTCGTGTTTCGCGTTTTTCTCGGATCCTGGGCCTCCTAGAGCCAAACGGGCCCGGATTTGGGTTCACACCGCTTTTCGTCCCTTTCTTTGGAACTATAATATCTAGGGTAATTTGTTCGGCGGCATTGGATTCGTGAGATGATTTCCGATTTTTCTAGGGGTCCGGGAATTGTCCACAGTCGATTTTTTCGTTTTTCGCGTTTTTCTCGGCTCCTTGGCCTATTAGAGCCAAACGGGCCCGGATTTGGACTCAGACCGATTTTCGCCCATTTCTTTGGAAATATCATCGCTAGGGCAATTTGGCTGGCGCCATTGGATTCGTGAGACGATTTCCGATTTTTCTAGGGGTCCGCGAATTGTCCACAGTCGATTTTTTCGTTTTTCGCATTTTTCTCGGCTCCTGGCCCTCCTAGAGCAAAACGGGCCCGGATTTGGGATCACACCGTTTTTCGTCCATTTCTTTGGAACTATCATAGCTAGGATAATTTGACTGGCCTCATTGGATTCGTGAGACGATTTCCGATTTTTCTAGGGGTCCGGGAATTTTCTAAAGTCGATTTTTTCGTTTTTCGCGTTTTTCTCGGATCCTGGGCCTCCTAGAGCAAAACGGGCCCAGATTTGGGTTCACACCGCTTTTCGTCCCTTTCTTTGGAACTATAATATCTAGGGTAATTTGTTCGGCGGCATTGGATTCGTGAGATGATTTCCGATTTTTCTAGGGGTCCGGGAATTGTCCACAGTCGATTTTTTCGTTTTTCGCGTTTTTCTCGGCTCCTTGGCCTATTAGAGCCAAACGGGCCCGGATTTGGACTCAGACCGATTTTCGCCCATTTCTTTGGAACTGTAATATCTAGGGTAATTTGTTCGGCGCCATTGGATTCGTGAGACGATTTCCGATTTTTCTAGGGATCCGGAAATTTTCTAAAGTCGATTTTTTCGTTTTTCGCGTTTTTCTCGGCTCCTGGGCGTCCTAGAGCAAAACGGGCCCGGATTTGGGATCACACGGTTTTTCGTCCGTATCTTTGGAGATATCACAGCTAGGACAATTTGACTGGCGCCATTGGATTCGCAATACGATTTCCGATTTTTCTAGGGGTCCGGGAATTTTCTAAAGTCGATTTTTTGGTTTTTCGGGTTTTTCTCGGCTCTTGGGCCTCCTAGAGCAAAACGGGCCCGGATTTGGGATCACACCGTTTTTCGTCCATTTCTTTGGAACTATAATATCTAGGGTAATTTGTTCGGCGGCATTGGATTCGTGAGATGATTTCCGATTTTTCTAGGGGTCCGGGAATTGTCCACAGTCGATTTTTTCGTTTTTCGCGTTTTTCTCGGCTCCTTGGCCTCTTAGAGCCAAACTGGCCCGGATTTGGACTCAGACCGATTTTCGCCGATTCCTTTGGAACTATAATATCTAGGGTAATTTGTTCGGCGCCATTGGATTCGTGAGACGATTTCCGATTTTTCTAGGGATCCGGGAATTTTCTAAAGTCGATTTTTTCGTTTTTCGCGTTTTTCTCGGCTCCTGGGCGTCCTAGAGCAAAACGGGCCCGGATTTGGGATCACACGGTTTTTCGTCCGTATCTTTGGAGATATCACAGCTAGGACAATTTGACTGGCGCCATTGGATTCGCAATACGATTTCCGATTTTTCTAGGGGTCCGGGAATTTTCTAAAGTCGATTTTTTGGTTTTTCGGGTTTTTCTCGGCTCTTGGGCCTCCTAGAGCAAAACGGGCCCGGATTTGGGATCACACCGTTTTTCGTCCATTTCTTTGGAACTATAATATCTAGGGTAATTTGTTCGGCGGCATTGGATTCGTGAGATGATTTCCGATTTTTCTAGGGGTCCGGGAATTGTCCACAGTCGATTTTTTCGTTTTTCGCGTTTTTCTCGGCTCCTTGGCCTCTTAGAGCCAAACTGGCCCGGATTTGGACTCAGACCGATTTTCGCCGATTCCTTTGGAACTATAATATCTAGGGTAATTTGTTCGGCGCCATTGGATTCGTGAGACGATTTCCGATTTTTCTAGGGATCCGGGAATTTTCTAAAGTCGATTTTTTCGTTTTTCGCGTTTTTCTCGGCTCCTGGGCGTCCTAGAGCAAAACGGGCCCGGATTTGGGATCACACGGTTTTTCGTCCGTATCTTTGGAAATATCACAGCTAGGACAATTTGACTGGCGCCATTGGATTCGCAATACGATTTCCGATTTTTCTAGGGGTCCGGGAATTTTCTAAAGTCGATTTTTTCGTTTTTCGCGTTTTTCTCGGATCCTGGGCCTCCTAGAGCCAAACGGGCCCGGATTTGGGTTCACACCGTTTTTCGTCCCTTTCTTTGGAACTACAATATCTAGGGTAATTTGTTCGGCGGCATTGGATTCGTGAGATGATTTCCGATTTTTCTAGGGGTCCGGGAATTGTCCACAGTCGATTTTTTCGTTTTCCGCGTTTTTCTCGGCTCCTTGGCCTCTTAGAGCCAAACGGGCCCGGATTTGGACTCAGACCGATTTTCGCCCATTTCTTTGGAACTATAATATCTAGGGTAATTTGTTCGGCGCCATTGGATTCGCAATACGATTTCCGATTTTTCTAGGGGTCCGGGAATTTGCTAAAGTCGATTTTTTGGTTTTTCGCGTTTTTCTCGGCTCCTGGGCCTCCTAGAGCCAAACGGGCCTGGATTTGGGATCACACCGTTCTTCGCCCATATCTTTGGAAATATCATAGCTAGGGCAATTTGGCTGGCGCCATGGGATTCGTGAGACGATTTCCGATTTTTCTAGGGGTCCGCGAATTGTCCACATTCAATTTTTTCGTTTTTCGCGTTTTTCTCGGATCCTGGGCCTCCTAGAGCCAAACGGGCCCGGATTTGGGTTCACACCGTTTTTCGTCCCTTTCTTTGGAACTACAATATCTAGGGTAATTTGTTCGGCGGCATTGGATTCGTGAGATGATTTCCGATTTTTCTAGGGGTCCGGGAATTGTCCACAGTCGATTTTTTCGTTTTCCGCGTTTTTCTCGGCTCCTTGGCCTCTTAGAGCCAAACGGGCCCGGATTTGGACTCAGACCGATTTTCGCCCATTTCTTTGGAACTATAATATCTAGGGTAATTTGTTCGGCGCCATTGGATTCGTGAGACGATTTCCGATTTTTCTAGGGATCCGGGAATTTTCTAAAGTCGATTTTTTCGTTTTTCGCGTTTTTCTCGGCTCCTGGGCCTCCTAGAGCAAAACGGGCCCGGATTTGGGATCACACGGTTTTTCGTCCGTATCTTTGGAAATATCACAGCTAGGACAATTTGGCTGGCGCCATTGGATTCGCAATACGATTTCCGATTTTTCTAGGGGTCCGGGAATTTGCTAAAGTCGATTTTTTGGTTTTTCGCGTTTTTCTCGGCTCCTGGGCCTCCTAGAGCCAAACGGGCCTGGATTTGGGATCACACCGTTCTTCGCCCATATCTTTGGAAATATCATAGCTAGGGCAATTTGGCTGGCGCCATGGGATTCGTGAGACGATTTCCGATTTTTCTAGGGGTCCGCGAATTGTCCAAATTCAATTTTTTCGTTTTTCGCATTTTTCTCGGCTCCTGGCCCTCCTAGAGCAAAACGGGCCCGGATTTGGGATCACACCGTTTTTCGTCCATTTCTTTGGAACTATCATAGCTAGGATAATTTGGCTGGCGCCATTGGAATCGTGAGACGATTTCCGATTTTTCTATGGGTCCGCGAATTGCCCACAGTAGATTTTTTCGTTTTGCGAAAATCACACCGTTTTTTGACCATATCTTTGGAAATATCATAGCTAGAACACTTTGTCTAGCGCCATTGGATTCGTGAGACGATTTCCGATTTTTCTAGGGGTCCGGGAATTTTCTAAAGTCGATTTTTTCGTTTTTCGCGTTTTTCTCGGCTCCTGGGCGTCCTAGAGCAAAACGGGCCCGGATTTGGGATCACACGGTTTTTCGTCCGTATCTTTGGAAATATCACAGCTAGGACAATTTGACTGGCGCCATTGGATTCGCAATACGATTTCCGATTTTTCTAGGGGTCCGGGAATTTTCTAAAGTCGATTGTTTGGTTTTTCGGGTTTTTCTCGGCTCTTGGGCCTCCTAGAGCAAAACGGGCCCGGATTTGGGATCACACCGTTTTTCGTCCATTTCTTTGGAACTATAATATCTAGGGTAATTTGTTCGGCGGCATTGGATTCGTGAGATGATTTCCGATTTTTCTAGGGGTCCGGGAATTGTCCACAGTCGATTTTTTCCTTTTTCGCGTTTTTCTCGGCTGCTTGGCCTCTTAGAGCCAAACTGGCCCGGATTTGGACTCAGACCGATTTTCGCCGATTCCTTTGGAACTATAATATCTAGGGTAATTTGTTCGGCGCCATTGGATTCGTGAGACGATTTCCGATTTTTCTAGGGATCCGGGAATTTTCTAAAGTCGATTTTTTCGTTTTTCGCGTTTTTCTCGGCTCCTGGGCGTCCTAGAGCAAAACGGGCCCGGATTTGGGATCACACGGTTTTTCGTCCGTATCTTTGGAAATATCACAGCTAGGACAATTTGACTGGCGCCATTGGATTCGCAATACGATTTCCGATTTTTCTAGGGGTCCGGGAATTTTCTAAAGTCGATTTTTTGGTTTTTCGGGTTTTTCTCGGCTCTTGGGCCTCCTAGAGCAAAACGGGCCCGGATTTGGGATCACACCGTTTTTCGTCCATTTCTTTGGAACTATAATATCTAGGGTAATTTGTTCGGCGGCATTGGATTCGTGAGATGATTTCCGATTTTTCTAGGGGTCCGGGAATTGTCCACAGTCGATTTTTTGGTTTTTCGCGTTTTTCTCGGCTCCTGGGCCTCCTAGAGCCAAACGGGCCTGGATTTGGGATCACACCGTTCTTCGCCCATATCTTTGGAAATATCATAGCTAGGGCAATTTGGCTGGCGCCATTGGATTCGTGAGACGATTTCCGATTTTTCAAGGGGTCCGTGAATTGCCCACAGTAGATTTTTTCGTTTTGCGAAAATCACACCCTTTTTTGACCATATCTTTGGAAATATCATAGCTAGAACACTTTGGCTAGCGCCATTGGATTCGTGAGACGATTTCCGATTTTTCTAGGGGTCCGGGAATTTTCTAAAGTCGATTTTTTCGTTTTTCGCGTTTTTCTCGGATCCTGGGCCTCCTAGAGCCAAACGGGCCTGGATTTGGGATCACACCGTTCTTCGCCCATATCTTTGGAAATATCATAGCTAGGGCAATTTGGCTGGCGCCATTGGATTCGTGAGACGATTTCCGATTTTTCTAGGGGTCCGGGAATTGTCCACAGTCGATTTTTTGGTTTTTCGCGTTTTTCTCGGCTCCTGGGCCTCCTAGAGCCAAACGGGCCTGCATTTGGGATCACACCGTTCTTCGCCCATATCTTTGGAAATATCATAGCTAGGGCAATTTGGCTGGCGCCATTTGATTCGTGAGACGATTTCCGATTTTTCTAGGGATCCGGGAATTTTCTAAAGTCGATTTTTTCGTTTTTCGCGTTTTTCTCGGCTCCTGGGCCTCCTAGAAGAAAACGGGCCCGGATTTGGTATCACACCGTTTTTTGTCCATATCTTTGGAAATATCATAGCTAGGATAATTTGGCAGGCGCCATTGGATTCGCGAGACGATTTCCGATTTTTCTAGGGGTCCGGGAATTTTCTAAAGTCGATTTTTTCGATTTTCGCGTTTTTCTCGGCTCCTGGGCCTCCTAGAGCAAAACGGGCCCGGATTTGGGATCACACGGTTTTTCGTCCGTATCTTTGGAAATATCACAGCTAGGACAATTTGGCTGGCGCCATTGGATTCGCAATACGATTTCCGATTTTTCTAGGGGTCCGAGAATTTTCTAAAGTCGATTTTTTGGTTTTTCGCGTTTTTCTCGGCTCTTGGGCCTCCTAGAGCAAAACGGGCCCGGACTAGGCATCACACCGTTTTTCGTCCATTTCTTTGGAAATATCATAGCTAGGGCAATTTGGCTGGCGCCATTGGATTCGTGAGACGATTTCCGATTTTTCTAGGGGTCCGGGAATTGTCCACAGTCGATTTTTTGGTTTTTCGCGTTTTTCTCGGCTCCTGGGCCTCCTAGAGCCAAACGGGCCTGCATTTGGGATCACACCGTTCTTCGCCCATATCTTTGGAAATATCATAGCTAGGGCTATTTGGCTGGCGCCATTTGATTCGTGAGAGGATTTCCGATTTTTCTAGGGGTCCGCGAATTGTCCACAGTCGATTTTTTCGTTTTTCGCATTTTTCTCGGCTCCTGGCCCTCGTAGAGCAAAACGGGCCCGGATTTGGGATCACACCGTTTTTCGTCCATTTCTTTGGAACTATCATAGCTAGGATAATTTGGCTGGCGCCATTGGAATCGTGAGACGATTTCCGATTTTTCTATGGGTCCGCGAATTGCCCACAGTAGATTTTTTCGTTTTGCGAAAATCACACCGTTTTTTGACCATATCTTTGGAAATATCATAGCTAGAACACTTTGTCTAGCGCCATTGGATTCGTGAGACGATTTCCGATTTTTCTAGGGGTCCGGGAATTTTCTAAAGTCGATTTTTTCGTTTTTCGCGTTTTTCTCGGATCCTGGGCCTCCTAGAGCCAAACGGGCCCGGATTTGGGTTCACACCGTTTTTCGTCCATATCTTTGGAAATATCATAGCTAGGACAATTTGGCTGGCACCATTGGATTCGTGAGAGGATTTCCGATTTTTCTAGGGGTCCGGGAATTTTCTAAAGTCGATTTTTTCGTTTTTCGCGTTTTTCTCGGATCCTGGGCCTCCTAGAGCCAAACGGGCCCGGATTTGGATTCACACCGTTTTTCGTCCCTTTCTTTGGAACTATAATATCTAGGGTAATTTGTTCGGCGGCATTGGATTCGTGAGAGGATTTCCGATTTTTCTAGGGGTCCGGGAATTGTCCACAGTCGATTTTTTCGTTTTCCGCATTTTTCTCGGCTCCTGGCCCTCCTAGTAGAAAACGGGCCCGGATTTGGGATCACACCGTTTTTTGTCCATATCTTCGGAAATATCATAGCTAGGATAATTTGGCTGGCACCATTGGATTCGTGAGAGGATTTCCGATTTTTCTAGGGGTCCGGGATTTTTCTAAAGTCGATTTTTTCGTTTTTCGCATTTTTCTCGGCTCGTGGGCCTCCTAGAGCAAAACGGGCCCTGATTTGGGATGACACCGTTTTTAGCCCATATCTTTGGAAATATCATAGCTAGAACACTTTGGCTAGCGCCATTGGATTCGTGAGACGATTTCCGATTTTTCTAGGGGTCCGGGAATTTTCTAAAGTCGATTTTTTCGTTTTTCGCGTTTTTCTCGGATCCTGGGCCTCCTAGAGCCAAACGGGCCCGGATTTGGGTTCACACCGTTTTTCGTCCCTTTCTTTGGAACTACAATATCTAGGGTAATTTGTTCGGCGGCATTGGATTCGTGAGATGATTTCCGATTTTTCTAGGGGTCCGGGAATTGTCCACAGTCGATTTTTTCGTTTTCCGCGTTTTTCTCGGCTCCTTGGCCTCTTAGAGCCAAACGGGCCCGGATTTGGACTCAGACCGATTTTCGCCCATTTCTTTGGAACTATAATATCTAGGGTAATTTGTTCGGCGCCATTGGATTCGTGAGACGATTTCCGATTTTTCTAGGGATCCGGCAATTTTCTAAAGTCGATTTTTTCGTTTTTCGCGTTTTTCTCGGCTCCTGGGCCTCCTAGAGCAAAACGGGCCCGGATTTGGGATCACACGGTTTTTCGTCCGTATCTTTGGAAATATCACAGCTAGGACAATTTGGCTGGCGCCATTGGATTCGCAATACGATTTCCGATTTTTCTAGGGGTCCGGGAATTTTCTAAAGTCGATTTTTTGGTTTTTCGGGTTTTTCTCGGCTCTTGGGCCTCCTAGAGCAAAACGGGCCCGGATTTGGGATCACACCGTTTTTCGTCCATTTCTTTGGAACTATAATATCTAGGGTAATTTGTTCGGCGGCATTGGATTCGTGAGATGATTTCCGATTTTTCTAGGGGTCCGGGAATTGTCCACAGTCGATTTTTTGGTTTTTCGCGTTTTTCTCGGCTCCTGGGCCTCCTAGAGCCAAACGGGCCTGGATTTGGGATCACACCGTTCTTCGCCCATATCTTTGGAAATATCATAGCTAGGGCAATTTGGCTGGCGCCATTGGATTCGTGAGACGATTTCCGATTTTTCAAGGGGTCCGTGAATTGCCCACAGTAGATTTTTTCGTTTTGCGAAAATCACACCCTTTTTTGACCATATCTTTGGAAATATCATAGCTAGAACACTTTGGCTAGCGCCATTGGATTCGTGAGACGATTTCCGATTTTTCTAGGGGTCCGGGAATTTTCTAAAGTCGATTTTTTCGTTTTTCGCGTTTTTCTCGGATCCTGGGCCTCCTAGAGCCAAACGGGCCTGGATTTGGGATCACACCGTTCTTCGCCCATATCTTTGGAAATATCATAGCTAGGGCAATTTGGCTGGCGCCATTGGATTCGTGAGACGATTTCCGATTTTTCTAGGGGTCCGGGAATTGTCCACAGTCGATTTTTTGGTTTTTCGCGTTTTTCTCGGCTCCTGGGCCTCCTAGAGCCAAACGGGCCTGCATTTGGGATCACACCGTTCTTCGCCCATATCTTTGGAAATATCATAGCTAGGGCAATTTGGCTGGCGCCATTTGATTCGTGAGACGATTTCCGATTTTTCTAGGGGTCCGCGAATTGTCCACAGTCGATTTTTTCGTTTTTCGCGTTTTTCTCGGCTCCTTGGCCTATTAGAGCCAAACGGGCCCGGATTTGGACTCAGACCGATTTTCGCCCATTTCTTTGGAACTATAATATCTAGGGTAATTTGTTCGGCGCCATTGGATTCGTGAGACGATTTCCGATTTTTCTAGGGATCCGGCAATTTTCTAAAGTCGATTTTTTCGTTTTTCGCGTTTTTCTCGGGTCCTGGGCCTCCTAGAGCAAAACGGACCCGGATTTGGGATCACACCGTTTTTTGACCATATCTTTGGAAATATCATCGCTAGGACAATTTGACTGGCCTCATTGGTTTCGTGAGACGATTTCCGATTTTTCTAGGGGTCCGGGAATTGTCTAAAGTCGATTTTTTCGTATTTCGGGGTTTTCTCGGCTCCTGGCCCTCCTCGAGCAAAACGGGGCCGGATTTGGGATCACACCGTTTTCCCCCATATCTTTGGAAATATCACAGCTAGGACAATTTGGCTGGCGCCATTGGATTCGCAATACGATTTCCGATTTTTCTAGGAGTCCGGGAATTTTCTAAAGTCGATTTTTTGGTTTTTCGCGTTTTTCTCGGCTCTTGGGCCTCCTAGAGCAAAACGGGCCCGGATTTGGACTCAGACCGATTTTCGCCCATTTCTTTGGAACTATAATATCTAGGGTAATTTGTTCGGCGCCATTGGATTCGTGAGACGATTTCCGATTTTTCTAGGGATCCGGGAATTTTCTAAAGTCGATTTTTTCGTTTTTCGCGTTTTTCTCGGCTCCTATGCCTCCTAGGGCAAAAAGGGTCTGGATTTTGGAGCCCACCGTTTTACTTCCATATCTTTGGAAATATACTAGTCACCCGTCGAAGCGCATCGGTTCGATTCTTCGGCGCCTGCGCATTAGTCCGATTCCACTCCGCCTGCGCATCAGTCCGAAGCCTCTGCGCGTGCGCATGAGTCCAATTCTTCTGCGCATGCGCGTCAGTCCCATTCTTCGCCGCATGCGCCAGACTCCCCTCCGCCTGCGTATCAACCCGATGTATCTGCGCATGCGCGTCAGTCCGATCCTGCTGCTCCTGCGCATCAGTCCGATCCTCCTGCTCCTGCGCATCAGTGCGATTCTTCTGCGCATGCGCATCAGTCCGACTCCCCTTGGCCGGAGTATCCGTCCGATGCTTCTGCGTCTGCGCATCAGTTCGATTTTTCGCCGCCTGCGCATTAGTCCGATTCCACTCCGCCTGCGCATCAGTCCGATGCCTCTGCGCGTGCTCGTCGGTTCGATTTCTCCGCACCTGCGCATCAGTCCGATTGCTCTCCGCCTGCACATCAGTCCAACTCCTATGGCTCCTAGAGCAAAAAAGGCCCTGATTTGGGATCACACCGTTTTCCGTCGATATCTTTGGAACTATAATATCTAAGGTAATTTGTTCGGCGCTATTGGATTCGCGAGACCATTTCCGATTTTTCTAGGGGTCCGGGAATTTTCTAAAGTCGATTTTTTCGTTTTTTGCGTTTTTCTCGGCTCCTGGGCCTCCTAGAGCAAAACGGGCCCGGATTTGGGATCACACCGTTTTTCGTCCATATCTTTGGAAATATCATAGCTAGGACAATTTGGCTGGCACCATTGGATTCGCGAGAGGATTTCCGATTTTTCTAGGGGTCCGCGAATTGTCCACAGTCGATTTTTTCGTTTTTCGCATTTTTCTCGACTCCTGGCCCTCCTAGAGCAAAACGGGCCCGGATTTGGGATCACACCGTTTTTCGTCCATTTCTTTGGAACTATCATAGCTAGGATAATTTGGCTGGCGCCATTGGAATCGTGAGACGATTTCCGATTTTTCTATGGGTCCGCGAATTGCCCACAGTAGATTTTTTCGTTTTGCGAAAATCACACCGTTTTTTGACCATATCTTTGGAAATATCATAGCTAGAACACTTTGTCTAGCGCCATTGGATTCGTGAGACGATTTCCGATTTTTCTGGGGGTCCGGGAATTTTCTAAAGTCGATTTTTTCGTTTTTCGCGTTTTTCTCGGATCCTGGGCCTCCTAGAGCAAAACGGGCCCTGATTTGGGATGACACCGTTTTTAGCCCATATCTTTGGAAATATCATAGTTAGGATAATTTGGCTGGCGCCATTGGATTCACGAGACGATTTCCGATTTTTCTAGGGGTCCGGGAATTGTCCACAGTCGATTTTTTCGTTTTTCGCGTTTTTCTCGGATCCTGGGCCTCCTAGAGCCAAACGGGCCCGGATTTGGATTCACACCGTTTTTCGTCCCTTTCTTTGGAACTATAATATCTAGGGTAATTTGTTCGGCGGAATTGGATTCGTGAGATGATTTCCGATTTTTCTAGGGGTCCGGGAATTGTCCACAGTAGATTTTTTCGTTTTTCGCATTTTTCTCGGCTCCTGGCCCTCCTAGTAGAAAACGGGCCCGGATTTGGGATCACACCGTTTTTTGTCCATATCTTCGGAAATATCATAGCTAGGATAATTTGGCTGGCACCATTGGATTCGTGAGAGGATTTCCGATTTTTCTAGGGGTCCGGGATTTTTCTAAAGTCGATTTTTTCGTTTTTCGCATTTTTCTCGGCTCGTGGGCCTCCTAGAGCAAAACGGGCCCTGATTTGGGATGACACCGTTTTTAGCCCATATCTTTGGAAATATCATAGTTAGGATAATTTGGCTGGCGCCATTGGATTCACGAGACGATTTCCGATTTTTCTAGGGGTCCGGGAATTGTCCACAGTCGATTTTTTCGTTTTTCGCATTTTTCTCGGCTCCTGGCCCTCCTAGAAGAAAACGGGCCCGGATTTGGTATCACACCGTTTTTTGTCCATATCTTTGGAAATATCATAGCTAGGATAATTTGGCAGGCGCCATTGGATTCGCGAGACGATTTCCGATTTTTCTAGGGGTCCGGGAATTTTCTAAAGTCGATTTTTTCGATTTTCGCGTTTTTCTCGGCTCCTGGGCCTCCTAGAGCAAAACGGGCCCGGATTTGGGATCACACGGTTTTTCGTCCGTATCTTTGGAAATATCACAGCTAGGACAATTTGGCTGGCGCCATTGGATTCGCAATACGATTTCCGATTTTTCTAGGGGTCCGAGAATTTTCTAAAGTCGATTTTTTGGTTTTTCGCGTTTTTCTCGGCTCTTGGGCCTCCTAGAGCAAAACGGGCCCGGATTAGGCATCACACCGTTTTTCGTCCATTTCTTTGGAAATATCATAGCTAGGGCAATTTGGCTGGCGCCATTGGATTCGTGAGACGATTTCCGATTTTTCTAGGGGTCCGGGAATTGTCCACAGTCGATTTTTTGGTTTTTCGCGTTTTTCTCGGCTCCTGGGCCTCCTAGAGCCAAACGGGCCTGCATTTGGGATCACACCGTTCTTCGCCCATATCTTTGGAAATATCATAGCTAGGGCAATTTGGCTGGCGCCATTTGATTCGTGAGAGGATTTCCGATTTTTCTAGGGGTCCGCGAATTGTCCACAGTCGATTTTTTCGTTTTTCGCATTTTTCTCGGCTCCTGGCCCTCGTAGAGCAAAACGGGCCCGGATTTGGGATCACACCGTTTTTCGTCCATTTCTTTGGAACTATCATAGCTAGGATAATTTGGTTGGCGCCATTGGAATCGTGAGACGATTTCCGATTTTTCTATGGGTCCGCGAATTGCCCACAGTAGATTTTTTCGTTTTGCGAAAATCACACCGTTTTTTGACCATATCTTTGGAAATATCATAGCTAGAACACTTTGTCTAGCGCCATTGGATTCGTGAGACGATTTCCGATTTTTCTAGGGGTCCGGGAATTTTCTAAAGTCGATTTTTTCGTTTTTCGCGTTTTTCTCGGATCCTGGGCCTCCTAGAGCCAAACGGGCCCGGATTTGGGTTCACACCGTTTTTCGTCCATATCTTTGGAAATATCATAGCTAGGACAATTTGGCTGGCACCATTGGATTCGTGAGAGGATTTCCGATTTTTCTAGGGGTCCGGGAATTTTCTAAAGTCGATTTTTTCGTTTTTCGCGTTTTTCTCGGATCCTGGGCCTCCTAGAGCCAAACGGGCCCGGATTTGGATTCACACCGTTTTTCGTCCCTTTCTTTGGAACTATAATATCTAGGGTAATTTGTTCGGCGGCATTGGATTCGTGAGAGGATTTCCGATTTTTCTAGGGGTCCGGGAATTGTCCACAGTCGATTTTTTCGTTTTCCGCATTTTTCTCGGCTCCTGGCCCTCCTAGTAGAAAACGGGCCCGGATTTGGGATCACACCGTTTTTTGTCCATATCTTCGGAAATATCATAGCTAGGATAATTTGGCTGGCACCATTGGATTCGTGAGAGGATTTCCGATTTTTCTAGGGGTCCGGGATTTTTCTAAAGTCGATTTTTTCGTTTTTCGCATTTTTCTCGGCTCGTGGGCCTCCTAGAGCAAAACGGGCCCTGATTTGGGATGACACCGTTTTTAGCCCATATCTTTGGAAATATCATAGCTAGAACACTTTGGCTAGCGCCATTGGATTCGTGAGACGATTTCCGATTTTTCTAGGGGTCCGGGAATTTTCTAAAGTCGATTTTTTCGTTTTTCGCGTTTTTCTCGGATCCTGGGCCTCCTAGAGCCAAACGGGCCCGGATTTGGGTTCACACCGTTTTTCGTCCCTTTCTTTGGAACTACAATATCTAGGGTAATTTGTTCGGCGGCATTGGATTCGTGAGATGATTTCCGATTTTTCTAGGGGTCCGGGAATTGTCCACAGTCGATTTTTTCGTTTTCCGCGTTTTTCTCGGCTCCTTGGCCTCTTAGAGCCAAACGGGCCCGGATTTGGACTCAGACCGATTTTCGCCCATTTCTTTGGAACTATAATATCTAGGGTAATTTGTTCGGCGCCATTGGATTCGTGAGACGATTTCCGATTTTTCTAGGGATCCGGGAATTTTCTAAAGTCGATTTTTTCGTTTTTCGCGTTTTTCTCGGCTCCTGGGCCTCCTAGAGCAAAACGGGCCCGGATTTGGGATCACACGGTTTTTCGTCCGTATCTTTGGAAATATCACAGCTAGGACAATTTGCCTGGCGCCATTGGATTCGCAATACGATTTCCGATTTTTCTAGGGGTCCGGGAATTTTCTAAAGTCGATTTTTTGGTTTTTCGGGTTTTTCTCGGCTCTTGGGCCTCCTAGAGCAAAACGGGCCCGGATTTGGGATCACACCGTTTTTCGTCCATTTCTTTGGAACTATAATATCTAGGGTAATTTGTTCGGCGGCATTGGATTCGTGAGATGATTTCCGATTTTTCTAGGGGTCCGGGAATTGTCCACAGTCGATTTTTTGGTTTTTCGCGTTTTTCTCGGCTCCTGGGCCTCCTAGAGCCAAACGGGCCTGGATTTGGGATCACACCGTTCTTCGCCCATATCTTTGGAAATATCATAGCTAGGGCAATTTGGCTGGCGCCATTGGATTCGTGAGACGATTTCCGATTTTTCAAGGGGTCCGTGAATTGCCCACAGTAGATTTTTTCGTTTTGCGAAAATCACACCCTTTTTTGACCATATCTTTGGAAATATCATAGCTAGAACACTTTGGCTAGCGCCATTGGATTCGTGAGACGATTTCCGATTTTTCTAGGGGTCCGGGAATTTTCTAAAGTCGATTTTTTCGTTTTTCGCGTTTTTCTCGGATCCTGGGCCTCCTAGAGCCAAACGGGCCTGGATTTGGGATCACACCGTTCTTCGCCCATATCTTTGGAAATATCATAGCTAGGGCAATTTGGCTGGCGCCATTGGATTCGTGAGACGATTTCCGATTTTTCTAGGGGTCCGGGAATTGTCCACAGTCGATTTTTTGGTTTTTCGCGTTTTTCTCGGCTCCTGGGCCTCCTAGAGCCAAACGGGCCTGCATTTGGGATCACACCGTTCTTCGCCCATATCTTTGGAAATATCATAGCTAGGGCAATTTGGCTGGCGCCATTTGATTCGTGAGACGATTTCCGATTTTTCTAGGGGTCCGCGAATTGTCCACAGTCGATTTTTTCGTTTTTCGCATTTTTCTCGGCTCCTTGGCCTATTAGAGCCAAGCGGGCCCGGATTTGGGTTCACACCGCTTTTCGTCCCTTTCTTTGGAACTATAATATCTAGGGTAATTTGTTCGGCGGCATTGGATTCGTGAGATGATTTCCGATTTTTCTAGGGGTCCGGGAATTGTCCACAGTCGATTTTTTCGTTTTTCGCGTTTTTCTCGGCTCCTTGGCCTATTAGAGCCAAACGGGCCCGGATTTGGACTCAGACCGATTTTCGCCCATTTCTTTGGAACTATAATATCTAGGGTAATTTGTTCGGCGCCATTGGATTCGTGAGACGATTTCCGACTTTTCTAGGGATCCGGGAATTTTCTAAAGTCGATTTTTTCGTTTTTCGCGTTTTTCTCGGCTCCTGGGCCTCCTAGAGCAAAACGGGCTCGGATTTGGGATCACACGGTTTTTCGTCCGTATCTTTGGAAATATCACAGCTAGGACAATTTGGCTGGCGCCATTGGATTCGCAATACGATTTCCGATTTTTCTAGGGGTCCGGGAATTTTCTAAAGTCGATTTTTTGGTTTTTCGCGTTTTTCTCGGCTCTTGGGCCTCCTAGAGCAAAACGGGCCCGGATTTGGGATCACACCGTTTTTCGTCCATATCTTTGGAAATATCATAGCTAGGACAATTTGGCTGGCGCCATTGGATTCGTGAGACGATTTCCGATTTTTCTAGGGGTCCGGGAATTTTATAAAGTCGATTTTTTCGATTTTCGCGTTTTTCTCGGATCCTGGGCCTCCTAGAGCCAAACGGGCCCGGATTTGGATTCACACCGTTTTTCGTCCCTTTCTTTGGAACTATAATATCTAGGGCAATTTGGCTGGCGCCATTGGATTCGTGAGATGATTTCCGATTTTTCTAGGGGTCCGGGAATAGTCCACAGTCGATTTTTTCGTTTTTCGCATTTTTCTCGGCTCCTGGCCCTCCTAGTAGAAAACGGGCCCGGATTTGGGATCACACCGTTTTTTGTCCATATCTTCGGAAATATCATAGCTAGGATAATTTGGCTGGCACCATTGGATTCGTGAGAGGATTTCCGATTTTTCTAGGGGTCCGGGATTTTTCTAAAGTCGATTTTTTCGTTTTTCGCATTTTTCTCGGCTCGTGAGCCTCCTAGAGCAAAACGGGCCCTGATTTGGGATGACACCGTTTTTAGCCCATATCTTTGGAAATATCATAGCTAGAACACTTTGGCTAGCGCCATTGGATTCGTGAGACGATTTCCGATTTTTCTAGGGGTCCGGGAATTTTCTAAAGTCGATTTTTTCGTTTTTCGCGTTTTTCTCGGATCCTGGGCCTCCTAGAGCCAAACGGGCCCGGATTTGGGTTCACACCGTTTTTCGTCCCTTTCTTTGGAACTATAATATCTAGGGTAATTTGTTCGGCGGCATTGGATTCGTGAGATGATTTCCGATTTTTCTAGGGGTTCGGGAATTGTCCACAGTCGATTTTTTCGTTTTCCGCGTTTTTCTCGGCTCCTTGGCCTCTTAGAGCCAAACGGGCCCGGATTTGGACTCAGACCGATTTTCGCCCATTTCTTTGGAACTATAATATCTAGGGTAATTTGTTCGGCGCCATTGGATTCGTGAGATGATTTCCGATTTTTCTAGGGATCCGGGAATTTTCTAAAGTCGATTTTTTCGTTTTTCGCGTTTTTCTCGGCTCCTGGGCCTCCTAGAGCAAAACGGGCCCGGATTTGGGATCACACGGTTTTTCGTCCGTATCTTTGGAAATATCACAGCTAGGACAATTTGGCTGGCGCCATTGGATTCGCAATACGATTTCCGATTTTTCTAGGGGTCCGGGAATTTTCTAAAGTCGATTTTTTGGTTTTTCGGGTTTTTCTCGGCTCTTGGGCCTCCTAGAGCAAAACGGGCCCGGATTTGGGATCACACCGTTTTTCGTCCATTTCTTTGGAACTATAATATCTAGGGTAATTTGTTCGGCGGCATTGGATTCGTGAGATGATTTCCGATTTTTCTAGGGGTCCGGGAATTGTCCACAGTCGATTTTTTGGTTTTTCGCGTTTTTCTCGGCTCCTGGGCCTCCTAGAGCCAAACGGGCCTGGATTTGGGATCACACCGTTCTTCGCCCATATCTTTGGAAATATCATAGCTAGGGCAATTTGGCTGGCGCCATTGGATTCGTGAGACGATTTCCGATTTTTCAAGGGGTCCGTGAATTGCCCACAGTAGATTTTTTCGTTTTGCGAAAATCACACCCTTTTTTGACCATATCTTTGGAAATATCATAGCTAGAACACTTTGGCTAGCGCCATTGGATTCGTGAGACGATTTCCGATTTTTCTAGGGGTCCGGGAATTTTCTAAAGTCGATTTTTTCGTTTTTCGCGTTTTTCTCGGATCCTGGGCCTCCTAGAGCCAAACGGGCCTGGATTTGGGATCACACCGTTCTTCGCCCATATCTTTGGAAATATCATAGCTAGGGCAATTTGGCTGGCGCCATTGGATTCGTGAGACGATTTCCGATTTTTCTAGGGGTCCGGGAATTGTCCACAGTCGATTTTTTGGTTTTTCGCGTTTTTCTCGGCTCCTGGGCCTCCTAGAGCCAAACGGGCCTGCATTTGGGATCACACCGTTCTTCGCCCATATCTTTGGAAATATCATAGCTAGGGCAATTTGGCTGGCGCCATTTGATTCGTGAGACGATTTCCGATTTTTCTAGGGGTCCGCGAATTGTCCACAGTCGATTTTTTCGTTTTTCGCATTTTTCTCGGCTCCTTGGCCTATTAGAGCCAAGCGGGCCCGGATTTGGGTTCACACCGCTTTTCGTCCCTTTCTTTGGAACTATAATATCTAGGGTAATTTGTTCGGCGGCATTGGATTCGTGAGATGATTTCCGATTTTTCTAGGGGTCCGGGAATTGTCCACAGTCGATTTTTTCGTTTTTCGCGTTTTTCTCGGCTCCTTGGCCTATTAGAGCCAAACGGGCCCGGATTTGGACTCAGACCGATTTTCGCCCATTTCTTTGGAACTATAATATCTAGGGTAATTTGTTCGGCGCCATTGGATTCGTGAGACGATTTCCGACTTTTCTAGGGATCCGGGAATTTTCTAAAGTCGATTTTTTCGTTTTTCGCGTTTTTCTCGGCTCCTGGGCCTCCTAGAGCAAAACGGGCTCGGATTTGGGATCACACGGTTTTTCGTCCGTATCTTTGGAAATATCACAGCTAGGACAATTTGGCTGGCGCCATTGGATTCGCAATACGATTTCCGATTTTTCTAGGGGTCCGGGAATTTTCTAAAGTCGATTTTTTGGTTTTTCGCGTTTTTCTCGGCTCTTGGGCCTCCTAGAGCAAAACGGGCCCGGATTTGGGATCACACCGTTTTTCGTCCATATCTTTGGAAATATCATAGCTAGGACAATTTGGCTGGCGCCATTGGATTCGTGAGACGATTTCCGATTTTTCTAGGGGTCCGGGAATTTTCTAAAGTCGATTTTTTCGATTTTCGCGTTTTTCTCGGATCCTGGGCCTCCTAGAGCCAAACGGGCCCGGATTTGGATTCACACCGTTTTTCGTCCCTTTCTTTGGAACTATAATATCTAGGGCAATTTGGCTGGCGCCATTGGATTCGTGAGATGATTTCCGATTTTTCTAGGGGTCCGGGAATTGTCCACAGTCGATTTTTTCGTTTTTCGCATTTTTCTCGGCTCCTGGCCCTCCTAGTAGAAAACGGGCCCGGATTTGGGATCACACCGTTTTTTGTCCATATCTTCGGAAATATCATAGCTAGGATAATTTGGCTGGCACCATTGGATTCGTGAGAGGATTTCCGATTTTTCTAGGGGTCCGGGATTTTTCTAAAGTCGATTTTTTCGTTTTTCGCATTTTTCTCGGCTCGTGAGCCTCCTAGAGCAAAACGGGCCCTGATTTGGGATGACACCGTTTTTAGCCCATATCTTTGGAAATATCATAGCTAGAACACTTTGGCTAGCGCCATTGGATTCGTGAGACGATTTCCGATTTTTCTAGGGGTCCGGGAATTTTCTAAAGTCGATTTTTTCGTTTTTCGCGTTTTTCTCGGATCCTGGGCCTCCTAGAGCCAAACGGGCCCGGATTTGGGTTCACACCGTTTTTCGTCCCTTTCTTTGGAACTATAATATCTAGGGTAATTTGTTCGGCGGCATTGGATTCGTGAGATGATTTCCGATTTTTCTAGGGGTCCGGGAATTGTCCACAGTCGATTTTTTCGTTTTCCGCGTTTTTCTCGGCTCCTTGGCCTCTTAGAGCCAAACGGGCCCGGATTTGGACTCAGACCGATTTTCGCCCATTTCTTTGGAACTATAATATCTAGGGTAATTTGTTCGGCGCCATTGGATTCGTGAGATGATTTCCGATTTTTCTAGGGATCCGGGAATTTTCTAAAGTCGATTTTTTCGTTTTTCGCGTTTTTCTCGGCTCCTGGGCCTCCTAGAGCAAAACGGGCCCGGATTTGGGATCACACGGTTTTTCGTCCGTATCTTTGGAAATATCACAGCTAGGACAATTTGGCTGGCGCCATTGGATTCGCAATACGATTTCCGATTTTTCTAGGGGTCCGGGAATTTTCTAAAGTCGATTTTTTGGTTTTTCGCGTGTTTCTCGGCTCTTGGGCCTCCTAGAGCCAAACGGGCCCGGATTTGGGTTCACACCGTTTTTCGTCCCTTTCTTTGGAACTATAATATCTAGGGTAATTTGTTCGGCGGCATTGGATTCGCGAGATGATGTCCGATTTTTCTAGGGGTCCGGGAATTGTCCACAGTCAATTTTTTCGTTTTTCGCGTTTTTCTCGGCTCCTTGGCCTCTTAGAGCTAAACGGGCCCGGATTTGGACTCAGACCGATTTTCGCCCATTTCTTTGGAACTATAATATCTAGGGTAATTTGTTCGGCGCCATTGGATTCGTGAGACGATTTCCGATTTTTCTAGGGGTCCGGGAATTTTCTAAAGTCGATTTTTTCGTATTTCGCGTTTTTCTCGGATCCTGGGCCTCCTAGAGCCAAACGGGCCCGGATTTGGGTTCACACCGTTTTTCGTCCCTTTCTTTGGAACTATAATATCTAGGGTAATTTGTTCGGCGGCATTGGATTCGTGAGATGATTTCCGATTTTTCTAGGGGTCCGGGAATTGTCCACAGTCGATTTTTTCGTTTTTTGCGTTTTTCTCGGCTCCTGGCCCTCCTAGAGCAAAACGGGCCCGGATTTGGGATCACACGGTTTTTCGTCCCTATCTTTGGAAATATCATAGCTAGGGCAATTTGGCTGGCGCCATTGGATTCGTGAGACGATTTTCGATTTTTCTAGGGGTCCGCGCATTGTCCACAGTCGATTTTTTCGTTTTTCGCATTTTTCTCGGCTCCTGGCCCTCCTAGAAGAAAACGGGCCCGGATTTGGGATCACACCGTTTTTTGTCCATATCTTTGGAAATATCATAGTTAGGATAATTTGGCTGGCGCCATTGGATTCACGAGACGATTTCCGATTTTTCTAGGGGTCCGGGAATTTTCTAAAGTCGATTTTTTCGATTTTCGCGTTTTTCTCGGGTCCTGGGCCTCCTAGAGCAAAACGGACCCGGATTTGGGATCACACCGTTTTTTGACCATATCTTTGGAAATATCATCGCTAGGACAATTTGACTGGCCTCATTGGTTTCGTGAGACGATTTCCGATTTTTCTAGGGGTCCGGGAATTGTCTAAAGTCGATTTTTTCGTATTTCGGGGTTTTCTCGGCTCCTGGCCCTCCTCGAGCAAAACGGGGCCGGATTTGGGATCACACCGTTTTCCCCCATATCTTTGGAAATATCACAGCTAGGACAATTTGGCTGGCGCCATTGGATTCGCAATACGATTTCCGATTTTTCTAGGAGTCCGGGAATTTTCTAAAGTCGATTTTTTGGTTTTTCGCGTTTTTCTCGGCTCTTGGGCCTCCTAGAGCAAAACGGGCCCGGATTTGGACTCAGACCGATTTTCGCCCATTTCTTTGGAACTATAATATCTAGGGTAATTTGTTCGGCGCCATTGGATTCGTGAGACGATTTCCGATTTTTCTAGGGATCCGGGAATTTTCTAAAGTCGATTTTTTCGTTTTTCGCGTTTTTCTCGGCTCCTATGCCTCCTAGGGCAAAAAGGGTCTGGATTTTGGAGCCCACCGTTTTACTTCCATATCTTTGGAAATATACTAGTCACCCGTCGAAGCGCATCGGTTCGATTCTTCGGCGCCTGCGCATTAGTCCGATTCCACTCCGCCTGCGCATCAGTCCGAAGCCTCTGCGCGTGCGCATGAGTCCAATTCTTCTGCGCATGCGCGTCAGTCCCATTCTTCGCCGCATGCGCCAGACTCCCCTCCGCCTGCGTATCAACCCGATGTCTCTGCGCATGCGCGTCAGTCCGATCCTGCTGCTCCTGCGCATCAGTCCGATCCTCCTGCTCCTGCGCATCAGTGCGATTCTTCTGCGCATGCGCATCAGTCCGACTCCCCTTGGCCGGAGTATCCGTCCGATGCTTCTGCGTCTGCGCATCAGTTCGATTTTTCGCCGCCTGCGCATTAGTCCGATTCCACTCCGCCTGCGCATCAGTCCGATGCCTCTGCGCGTGCTCGTCGGTTCGATTTCTCCGCACCTGCGCATCAGTCCGATTGCTCTCCGCCTGCACATCAGTCCAACTCCTATGGCTCCTAGAGCAAAAAAGGCCCTGATTTGGGATCACACCGTTTTCCGTCGATATCTTTGGAACTATAATATCTAAGGTAATTTGTTCGGCGCTATTGGATTCGCGAGACCATTTCCGATTTTTCTAGGGGTCCGGGAATTTTCTAAAGTCGATTTTTTCGTTTTTTGCGTTTTTCTCGGCTCCTGGGCCTCCTAGAGCAAAACGGGCCCGGATTTGGGATCACACCGTTTTTCGTCCATATCTTTGGAAATATCATAGCTAGGACAATTTGGCTGGCACCATTGGATTCGCGAGAGGATTTCCGATTTTTCTAGGGGTCCGCGAATTGTCCACAGTCGATTTTTTCGTTTTTCGCATTTTTCTCGGCTCCTGGCCCTCCTAGAGCAAAACGGGCCCGGATTTGGGATCACACCGTTTTTCGTCCATTTCTTTGGAACTATCATAGCTAGGATAATTTGGCTGGCGCCATTGGAATCGTGAGACGATTTCCGATTTTTCTATGGGTCCGCGAATTGCCCACAGTAGATTTTTTCGTTTTGCGAAAATCACACCGTTTTTTGACCATATCTTTGGAAATATCATAGCTAGAACACTTTGGCTAGCGCCATTGGATTCGTGAGACGATTTCCGATTTTTCTAGGGGTCCGGGAATTTTCTAAAGTCGATTTTTTCGTTTTTCGCGTTTTTCTCGGATCCTGGGCCTCCTAGAGCCAAACGGGCCCGGATTTGGGTTCACACCGTTTTTCGTCCCTTTCTTTGGAACTATAATATCTAGGGTAATTTGTTCGGCGGCATTGGATTCGTGAGATGATTTCCGATTTTTCTAGGGGTCCGGGAATTGTCCACAGTCGATTTTTTCGTTTTTTGCGTTTTTCTCGGCTCCTGGCCCTCCTAGAGCAAAACGGGCCCGGATTTGGGATCACACGGTTTTTCGTCCCTATCTTTGGAAATATCACAGCTAGGGCAATTTGGCTGGCGCCATTGGATTCGTGAGACGATTTCCGATTTTTCTAGGGGTCCGGGAATTGTCCACAGTAGATTTTTTCGTTTTTCGCATTTTTCTCGGCTCCTGGCCCTCCTAGTAGAAAACGGGCCCGGATTTGGGATCACACCGTTTTTTGTCCATATCTTCGGAAATATCATAGCTAGGATAATTTGGCTGGCACCATTGGATTCGTGAGAGGATTTCCGATTTTTCTAGGGGTCCGGGATTTTTCTAAAGTCGATTTTTTCGTTTTTCGCATTTTTCTCGGCTCGTGGGCCTCCTAGAGCAAAACGGGCCCTGATTTGGGATGACACCGTTTTTAGCCCATATCTTTGGAAATATCATAGTTAGGATAATTTGGCTGGCGCCATTGGATTCACGAGACGATTTCCGATTTTTCTAGGGGTCCGGGAATTGTCCACAGTCGATTTTTTCGTTTTTCGCATTTTTCTCGGCTCCTGGCCCTCCTAGTAGAAAACGGGCCCGGATTTGGGATCACACCGTTTTTTGTCCATATCTTCGGAAATATCATAGCTAGGATAATTTGGCTGGCACCATTGGATTCGTGAGAGGATATCCGATTTTTCTAGGGGTCCGGGATTTTTCTAAAGTCGATTTTTTCGTTTTTCGCATTTTTCTCGGCTCGTGGGCCTCCTAGAGCAAAACGGGCCCTGATTTGGGATGACACCGTTTTTAGCCCATATCTTTGGAAATATCATAGCTAGAACACTTTGGCTAGCGCCATTGGATTCGTGAGACGATTTCCGATTTTTCTAGGGGTCCGGGAATTTTCTAAAGTCGATTTTTTCGTTTTTCGCGTTTTTCTCGGATCCTGGGCCTCCTAGAGCCAAACGGGCCCGGATTTGGGTTCACACCGTTTTTCGTCCCTTTCTTTGGAACTATAATATCTAGGGTAATTTGTTCGGCGGCATTGGATTCGTGAGATGATTTCCGATTTTTCTAGGGGTCCGGGAATTGTCCACAGTCGATTTTTTCGTTTTTTGCGTTTTTCTCGGCTCCTGGCCCTCCTAGAGCAAAACGGGCCCGGATTTGGGATCACACGGTTTTTCGTCCCTATCTTTGGAAATATCACAGCTAGGGCAATTTGGCTGGCGCCATTGGATTCGTGAGACGATTTCCGATTTTTCTAGGGGTCCGCGCATTGTCCACAGTCGATTTTTTCGTTTTTCGCATTTTTCTCGGCTCCTGGCCCTCCTAGTAGAAAACGGGCCCGGATTTGGGATCACACCGTTTTTTGTCCATATCTTTGGAAATATCATAGTTAGGATAATTTGGCTGGCGCCATTGGATTCACGAGACGATTTCCGATTTTTCTAGGAGTCCGGGAATTTTCTAAAGTCGATTTTTTCGTTTTTCGCGTTTTTCTCGGCTCCTGGGCCTCCTAGAGCAAAACGGGCCCTGATTTGGGATCACACCGTTTTCCGTCGATATCTTTGGAACTATAATATCTAAGGTAATTTGTTCGGCGCTATTGGATTCGCGAGACCATTTCCGATTTTTCTAGGGGTCCGGGAATTTTCTAAAGTCGATTTTTTCGTTTTTTACGTTTTTCTCGGCTCCTGGGCCTCCTAGAGCAAAACGGGCCCGGATTTGGGATCACACCGTTTTTCGTCCATATCTTTGGAAATATCATAGCTAGGACAATTTGGCTGGCACCATTGGATTCGTGAGAGGATTTCCGATTTTTCTAGGGGTCCGCGAATTGTCCACAGTCGATTTTTTCGTTTTTCGCATTTTTCTCGGCTCCTGGCCCTCCTAGAGCAAAACGGGCCCGGATTTGGGATCACACCGTTTTTCGTCCATTTCTTTGGAACTATCATAGCTAGGATAATTTGGCTGGCGCCATTGGAATCGTGAGACGATTTCCGATTTTTCTATGGGTCCGCGCATTGCCCACAGTAGATTTTTTCGTTTTGCGAAAATCACACCGTTTTTTGACCATATCTTTGGAAATATCATAGCTAGAACACTTTGTCTAGCGCCATTGGATTCGTGAGACGATTTCCGAATTTTCTAGGGGTCCGGGAATTTTCTAAAGTCGATTTTTTCGTTTTTCGCGTTTTTCTCGGATCCTGGGCCTCCTAGAGCCAAACGGGCCCGGATTTGGGTTCACACCGCTTTTCGTCCCTTTCTTTGGAACTATAATATCTAGGGTAATTTGTTCGGCGGCATTGGATTCGTGAGATGATTTCCGATTTTTCTAGGGGTCCGGGAATTTTCTAAAGTCGATTTTTTGGTTTTTCGCGTTTTTCTCGGCTCTTGGGCCTCCTAGAGCAAAACGGGCCCGGATTTGGGATCACACCGTTTTTCGTCCATATCTTTGGAAATGTCATAGCTAGGACAATTTGGCTGGCGCCATTGGATTCGTGAGACGATTTCCGATTTTTCTAGGGGTCCGGGAATTTTCTAAAGTCGATTTTTTTCGTTTTTCGCGTTTTTCTCGGCTCCTGGGCCTCCTAGTAGAAAACGGGCCCGGATTTGGGATCACACCGTTTTTTGTCCATATCTTCGGAAATATCATAGCTAGGATAATTTGGCTGGCACCATGGGATTCGTGAGACGATTTCCGATTTTTCTAGGGGTCCGCGAATTGTCCACATTCAATTTTTTCGTTTTTCGCGTTTTTCTCGGATCCTGGGCCTCCTAGAGCCAAACGGGCCCGGATTTGGGTTCACACCGTTTTTCGTCCCTTTCTTTGGAACTACAATATCTAGGGTAATTTGTTCGGCGGCATTGGATTCGTGAGATGATTTCCGATTTTTCTAGGGGTCCGGGAATTGTCCACAGTCGATTTTTTCGTTTTCCGCGTTTTTCTCGGCTCCTTGGCCTCTTAGAGCCAAACGGGCCCGGATTTGGACTCAGACCGATTTTCGCCCATTTCTTTGGAACTATAATATCTAGGGTAATTTGTTCGGCGCCATTGGATTCGTGAGACGATTTCCGATTTTTCTAGGGATCCGGGAATTTTCTAAAGTCGATTTTTTCGTTTTTCGCGTTTTTCTCGGCTCCTGGGCCTCCTAGAGCAAAACGGGCCCGGATTTGGGATCACACGGTTTTTCGTCCGTATCTTTGGAAATATCACAGCTAGGACAATTTGGCTGGCGCCATTGGATTCGCAATACGATTTCCGATTTTTCTAGGGGTCCGGGAATTTGCTAAAGTCGATTTTTTGGTTTTTCGCGTTTTTCTCGGCTCCTGGGCCTCCTAGAGCCAAACGGGCCTGGATTTGGGATCACACCGTTCTTCGCCCATATCTTTGAAAATATCATAGCTAGGGCAATTTGGCTGGCGCCATGGGATTCGTGAGACGATTTCCGATTTTTCTAGGGGTCCGCGAATTGTCCACATTCAATTTTTTCGTTTTTCGCATTTTTCTCGGCTCCTGGCCCTCCTAGAGCAAAACGGGCCCGGATTTGGGATCACACCGTTTTTCGTCCATTTCTTTGGAACTATCATAGCTAGGATAATTTGGCTGGCGCCATTGGAATCGTGAGACGATTTCCGATTTTTCTATGGGTCCGCGAATTGCCCACAGTAGATTTTTTCGTTTTGCGAAAATCACACCGTTTTTTGACCATATCTTTGGAAATATCATAGCTAGAACACTTTGTCTAGCGCCATTGGATTCGTGAGACGATTTCCGATTTTTCTAGGGGTCCGGGAATTTTCTAAAGTCGATTTTTTCGTTTTTCGCGTTTTTCTCGGCTCCTGGGCGTCCTAGAGCAAAACGGGCCCGGATTTGGGATCACACGGTTTTTCGTCCGTATCTTTGGAAATATCACAGCTAGGACAATTTGACTGGCGCCATTGGATTCGCAATACGATTTCCGATTTTTCTAGGGGTCCGGGAATTTTCTAAAGTCGATTGTTTGGTTTTTCGGGTTTTTCTCGGCTCTTGGGCCTCCTAGAGCAAAACGGGCCCGGATTTGGGATCACACCGTTTTTCGTCCATATCTTTGGAACTATAATATCTAGGGTAATTTGTTCGGCGGCATTGGATTCGTGAGATGATTTCCGATTTTTCTAGGGGTCCGGGAATTGTCCACAGTCGATTTTTTCGTTTTTCGCGTTTTTCTCGGCTCCTTGGCCTCTTAGAGCCAAACTGGCCCGGATTTGGACTCAGACCGATTTTCGCCGATTCCTTTGGAACTATAATATCTAGGGTAATTTGTTCGGCGCCATTGGATTCGTGAGACGATTTCCGATTTTTCTAGGGATCCGGGAATTTTCTAAAGTCGATTTTTTCGTTTTTCGCGTTTTTCTCGGCTCCTGGGCGTCCTAGAGCAAAACGGGCCCGGATTTGGGATCACACGGTTTTTCGTCCGTATCTTTGGAAATATCACAGCTAGGACAATTTGACTGGCGCCATTGGATTCGCAATACGATTTCCGATTTTTCTAGGGGTCCGGGAATTTTCTAAAGTCGATTTTTTGGTTTTTCGGGTTTTTCTCGGCTCTTGGGCCTCCTAGAGCAAAACGGGCCCGGATTTGGGATCACACCGTTTTTCGTCCATATCTTTGGAAATATCATAGCTAGGACAATTTGGCTGGCACCATTGGATTCGTGAGAGGATTTCCGATTTTTCTAGGGGTCCGCGAATTGTCCACAGTCGATTTTTTCGTTTTTCGCATTTTTCTCGGCTCCTGGCCCTCCTAGAGCAAAACGGGCCCGGATTTGGGATCACACCGTTTTTCGTCCATTTCTTTGGAACTATCATAGCTAGGATAATTTGGCTGGCGCCATTGGAATCGTGAGACGATTTCCGATTTTTCTATGGGTCCGCGCATTGCCCACAGTAGATTTTTTCGTTTTGCGAAAATCACACCGTTTTTTGACCATATCTTTGGAAATATCATAGCTAGAACACTTTGTCTAGCGCCATTGGATTCGTGAGACGATTTCCGAATTTTCTAGGGGTCCGGGAATTTTCTAAAGTCGATTTTTTCGTTTTTCGCGTTTTTCTCGGATCCTGGGCCTCCTAGAGCCAAACGGGCCCGGATTTGGGTTCACACCGCTTTTCGTCCCTTTCTTTGGAACTATAATATCTAGGGTAATTTGTTCGGCGGCATTGGATTCGTGAGATGATTTCCGATTTTTCTAGGGGTCCGGGAATTTTCTAAAGTCGATTTTTTGGTTTTTCGCGTTTTTCTCGGCTCTTGGGCCTCCTAGAGCAAAACGGGCCCGGATTTGGGATCACACCGTTTTTCGTCCATATCTTTGGAAATGTCATAGCGAGGACAATTTGGCTGGCGCCATTGGATTCGTGAGACGATTTCCGATTTTTCTAGGGGTCCGGGAATTTTCTAAAGTCGATTTTTTTCGTTTTTCGCGTTTTTCTCGGCTCCTGGGCCTCCTAGTAGAAAACGGGCCCGGATTTGGGATCACACCGTTTTTTGTCCATATCTTCGGAAATATCATAGCTAGGATAATTTGGCTGGCACCATGGGATTCGTGAGACGATTTCCGATTTTTCTAGGGGTCCGCGAATTGTCCACATTCAATTTTTTCGTTTTTCGCGTTTTTCTCGGATCCTGGGTCTCCTAGAGCCAAACGGGCCCGGATTTGGACTCAGACCGATTTTCGCCCATTTCTTTGGAACTATAATATCTAGGGTAATTTGTTCGGCGCCATTGGATTCGTGAGACGATTTCCGATTTTTCTAGGGATCCGGGAATTTTCTAAAGTCGATTTTTTCGTTTTTCGCGTTTTTCTCGGCTCCTGGGCCTCCTAGAGCAAAACGGGCCCGGATTTGGGATCACACGGTTTTTCGTCCGTATCTTTGGAAATATCACAGCTAGGACAATTTGGCTGGCGCCATTGGATTCGCAATACGATTTCCGATTTTTCTAGGGGTCCGGGAATTTGCTAAAGTCGATTTTTTGGTTTTTCGCGTTTTTCTCGGCTCCTGGGCCTCCTAGAGCCAAACGGGCCTGGATTTGGGATCACACCGTTCTTCGCCCATATCTTTGGAAATATCATAGCTAGGGCAATTTGGCTGGCGCCATGGGATTCGTGAGACGATTTCCGATTTTTCTAGGGGTCCGCGAATTGTCCACATTCAATTTTTTCGTTTTTCGCATTTTTCTCGGCTCCTGGCCCTCCTAGAGCAAAACGGGCCCGGATTTGGGATCACACCGTTTTTCGTCCATTTCTTTGGAACTATCATAGCTAGGATAATTTGGCTGGCGCCATTGGAATCGTGAGACGATTTCCGATTTTTCTATGGGTCCGCGAATTGCCCACAGTAGATTTTTTCGTTTTGCGAAAATCACACCGTTTTTTGACCATATCTTTGGAAATATCATAGCTAGAACACTTTGTCTAGCGCCATTGGATTCGTGAGACGATTTCCGATTTTTCTAGGGGTCCGGGAATTTTCTAAAGTCGATTTTTTCGTTTTTCGCGTTTTTCTCGGCTCCTGGGCGTCCTAGAGCAAAACGGGCCCGGATTTGGGATCACACGGTTTTTCGTCCGTATCTTTGGAAATATCACAGCTAGGAAAATTTGACTGGCGCCATTGGATTCGCAATACGATTTCCGATTTTTCTAGGGGTCCGGGAATTTTCTAAAGTCGATTGTTTGGTTTTTCGGGTTTTTCTCGGCTCTTGGGCCTCCTAGAGCAAAACGGGCCCGGATTTGGGATCACACCGTTTTTCGTCCATTTCTTTGGAACTATAATATCTAGGGTAATTTGTTCGGCGGCATTGGATTCGTGAGATGATTTCCGATTTTTCTAGGGGTCCGGGAATTGTCCACAGTCGATTTTTTCGTTTTTCGCGTTTTTCTCGGCTCCTTGGCCTCTTAGAGCCAAACTGGCCCGGATTTGGACTCAGACCGATTTTCGCCGATTCCTTTGGAACTATAATATCTAGGGTAATTTGTTCGGCGCCATTGGATTCGTGAGACGATTTCCGATTTTTCTAGGGATCCGGGAATTTTCTAAAGTCGATTTTTTCGTTTTTCGCGTTTTTCTCGGCTCCTGGGCGTCCTAGAGCAAAACGGGCCCGGATTTGGGATCACACGGTTTTTCGTCCGTATCTTTGGAAATATCACAGCTAGGACAATTTGACTGGCGCCATTGGATTCGCAATACGATTTCCGATTTTTCTAGGGGTCCGGGAATTTTCTAAAGTCGATTTTTTGGTTTTTCGGGTTTTTCTCGGCTCTTGGGCCTCCTAGAGCAAAACGGGCCCGGATTTGGGATCACACCGTTTTTCGTCCATTTCTTTGGAACTATAATATCTAGGGTAATTTGTTCGGCGGCATTGGATTCGTGAGATGATTTCCGATTTTTCTAGGGGTCCGGGAATTGTCCACAGTCGATTTTTTGGTTTTTCGCGTTTTTCTCGGCTCCTGGGCCTCCTAGAGCCAAACGGGCCTGGATTTGGGATCACACCGTTCTTCGCCCATATCTTTGGAAATATCATAGCTAGGGCAATTTGGCTGGCGCCATTGGATTCGTGAGACGATTTCCGATTTTTCAAGGGGTCCGTGAATTGCCCACAGTAGATTTTTTCGTTTTGCGAAAATCACACCCTTTTTTGACCATATCTTTGGAAATATCATAGCTAGAACACTTTGGCTAGCGCCATTGGATTCGTGAGACGATTTCCGATTTTTCTAGGGGTCCGGGAATTTTCTAAAGTCGATTTTTTCGTTTTTCGCGTTTTTCTCGGATCCTGGGCCTCCTAGAGCCAAACGGGCCTGGATTTGGGATCACGCGGTTCTTCGCCCATATCTTTGGAAATATCATAGCTAGGGCAATTTGGCCGGCGCCATTGGATTCGTGAGACGATTTCCGATTTTTCTAGGGGTCCGGGAATTGTCCACAGTCGATTTTTTGGTTTTTCGCGTTTTTCTCGGCTCCTGGGCCTCCTAGAGCCAAACGGGCCTGCATTTGGGATCACACCGTTCTTCGCCCATATCTTTGGAAATATCATAGCTAGGGCAATTTGGCTGGCGCCATTTGATTCGTGAGACGATTTCCGATTTTTCTAGGGGTCCGCGAATTGTCCACAGTCGATTTTTTCGTTTTTCGCATTTTTCTCGGCTCCTTGGCCTATTAGAGCCAAACGGGCCCGGATTTGGACTCAGACCGATTTTCGCCCATTTCTTTGGAACTATAATATCTAGGGTAATTTGTTCGGCGCCATTGGATTCGTGAGACGATTTCCGATTTTTCTAGGGATCCGGGAATTTTCTAAAGTCGATTTTTTCGTTTTTCGCGTTTTTCTCGGCTACTGGGCCTCCTAGAGCAAAACGGGCCCGGATTTGGGATCACACGGTTTTTCGTCCGTATCTTTGGAAATATCACAGCTAGGACAATTTGGCTGGCGCCATTGGATTCGCAATACGATTTCCGATTTTTCTAGGGGTCCGGGAATTTTCTAAAGTCGATTTTTTGGTTTTTCGCGTTTTTCTCGGCTCTTGGGCCTCCTAGAGCAAAACGGGCCCGGATTTGGGATCACACCGTTTTTCGTCCATATCTTTGGAAATATCATAGCTAGGACAATTTGGCTGGCGCCATTGGATTCGTGAGACGATTTCCGATTTTTCTAGGGGTCCGGGAATTTTCTAAAGTCGATTTTTTCGATTTTCGCGTTTTTCTCGGATCCTGGGCCTCCTAGAGCCAAACGGGCCCGGATTTGGATTCACACCGTTTTTCGTCCCTTTCTTTGGAACTATAATATCTAGGGCAATTTGGCTGGCGCCATTGGATTCGTGAGATGATTTCCGATTTTTCTAGGGGTCCGGGAATTGTCCACAGTCGATTTTTTCGTTTTTCGCATTTTTCTCGGCTCCTGGCCCTCCTAGTAGAAAACGGGCCCGGATTTGGGATCACACCGTTTTTTGTCCATATCTTCGGAAATATCATAGCTAGGATAATTTGGCTGGCACCATTGGATTCGTGAGAGGATTTCCGATTTTTCTAGGGGTCCGGGATTTTTCTAAAGTCGATTTTTTCGTTTTTCGCATTTTTCTCGGCTCGTGAGCCTCCTAGAGCAAAACGGGCCCTGATTTGGGATGACACCGTTTTTAGCCCATATCTTTGGAAATATCATAGCTAGAACACTTTGGCTAGCGCCATTGGATTCGTGAGACGATTTCCGATTTTTCTAGGGGTCCGGGAATTTTCTAAAGTCGATTTTTTCGTTTTTCGCGTTTTTCTCGGATCCTGGGCCTCCTAGAGCCAAACGGGCCCGGATTTGGGTTCACACCGTTTTTCGTCCCTTTCTTTGGAACTATAATATCTAGGGTAATTTGTTCGGCGGCATTGGATTCGTGAGATGATTTCCGATTTTTCTAGGGGTCCGGGAATTGTCCACAGTCGATTTTTTCGTTTTCCGCGTTTTTCTCGGCTCCTTGGCCTCTTAGAGCCAAAGGGGCCCGGATTTGGACTCAGACCGATTTTCGCCCATTTCTTTGGAACTATAATATCTAGGGTAATTTGTTCGGCGCCATTGGATTCGTGAGATGATTTCCGATTTTTCTAGGGATCCGGGAATTTTCTAAAGTCGATTTTTTCGTTTTTCGCGTTTTTCTCGGCTCCTGGGCCTCCTAGAGCAAAACGGGCCCGGATTTGGGATCACACGGTTTTTCGTCCGTATCTTTGGAAATATCACAGCTAGGACAATTTGGCTGGCGCCATTGGATTCGCAATACGATTTCCGATTTTTCTAGGGGTCCGGGAATTTTCTAAAGTCGATTTTTTGGTTTTTCGCGTTTTTCTCGGCTCTTGGGCCTCCTAGAGCCAAACGGGCCCGGATTTGGGTTCACACCGTTTTTCGTCCCTTTCTTTGGAACTATAATATCTAGGGTAATTTGTTCGGCGGCATTGGATTCGCGAGATGATGTCCGATTTTTCTAGGGGTCCGGGAATTGTCCACAGTCAATTTTTTCGTTTTTCGCGTTTTTCTCGGCTCCTTGGCCTCTTAGAGCTAAACGGGCCCGGATTTGGACTCAGACCGATTTTCGCCCATTTCTTTGGAACTATAATATCTAGGGTAATTTGTTCGGCGCCATTGGATTCGTGAGACGATTTCCGATTTTTCTAGGGGTCCGGGAATTTTCTAAAGTCGATTTTTTCGTATTTCGCGTTTTTCTCGGATCCTGGGCCTCCTAGAGCCAAACGGGCCCGGATTTGGGTTCACACCGTTTTTCGTCCCTTTCTTTGGAACTATAATATCTAGGGTAATTTGTTCGGCGGCATTGGATTCGTGAGATGATTTCCGATTTTTCTAGGGGTCCGGGAATTGTCCACAGTCGATTTTTTCGTTTTTTGCGTTTTTCTCGGCTCCTGGCCCTCCTAGAGCAAAACGGGCCCGGATTTGGGATCACACGGTTTTTCGTCCCTATCTTTGGAAATATCATAGCTAGGGCAATTTGGCTGGCGCCATTGGATTCGTGAGACGATTTTCGATTTTTCTAGGGGTCCGCGCATTGTCCACAGTCGATTTTTTCGTTTTTCGCATTTTTCTCGGCTCCTGGCCCTCCTAGAAGAAAACGGGCCCGGATTTGGGATCACACCGTTTTTTGTCCATATCTTTGGAAATATCATAGTTAGGATAATTTGGCTGGCGCCATTGGATTCACGAGACGATTTCCGATTTTTCTAGGGGTCCGGGAATTTTCTAAAGTCGATTTTTTCGATTTTCGCGTTTTTCTCGGGTCCTGGGCCTCCTAGAGCAAAACGGACCCGGATTTGGGATCACACCGTTTTTTGACCATATCTTTGGAAATATCATCGCTAGGACAATTTGACTGGCCTCATTGGTTTCGTGAGACGATTTCCGATTTTTCTAGGGGTCCGGGAATTGTCTAAAGTCGATTTTTTCGTATTTCGGGGTTTTCTCGGCTCCTGGCCCTCCTCGAGCAAAACGGGGCCGGATTTGGGATCACACCGTTTTCCCCCATATCTTTGGAAATATCACAGCTAGGACAATTTGGCTGGCGCCATTGGATTCGCAATACGATTTCCGATTTTTCTAGGAGTCCGGGAATTTTCTAAAGTCGATTTTTTGGTTTTTCGCGTTTTTCTCGGCTCTTGGGCCTCCTAGAGCAAAACGGGCCCGGATTTGGACTCAGACCGATTTTCGCCCATTTCTTTGGAACTATAATATCTAGGGTAATTTGTTCGGCGCCATTGGATTCGTGAGACGATTTCCGATTTTTCTAGGGATCCGGGAATTTTCTAAAGTCGATTTTTTCGTTTTTCGCGTTTTTCTCGGCTCCTATGCCTCCTAGGGCAAAAAGGGTCTGGATTTTGGAGCCCACCGTTTTACTTCCATATCTTTGGAAATATACTAGTCACCCGTCGAAGCGCATCGGTTCGATTCTTCGGCGCCTGCGCATTAGTCCGATTCCACTCCGCCTGCGCATCAGTCCGAAGCCTCTGCGCGTGCGCATGAGTCCAATTCTTCTGCGCATGCGCGTCAGTCCCATTCTTCGCCGCATGCGCCAGACTCCCCTCCGCCTGCGTATCAACCCGATGTCTCTGCGCATGCGCGTCAGTCCGATCCTGCTGCTCCTGCGCATCAGTCCGAACCTCCTGCTCCTGCGCATCAGTGCGATTCTTCTGCGCATGCGCATCAGTCCGACTCCCCTTGGCCGGAGTATCCGTCCGATGCTTCTGCGTCTGCGCATCAGTTCGATTTTTCGCCGCCGGCGCATTAGTCCGATTCCACTCCGCCTGCGCATCAGTCCGATGCCTCTGCGCGTGCTCGTCGGTTCGATTTCTCCGCACCTGCGCATCAGTCCGATTGCTCTCCGCCTGCACATCAGTCCAACTCCTATGGCTCCTAGAGCAAAAAAGGCCCTGATTTGGGATCACACCGTTTTCCGTCGATATCTTTGGAACTATAATATCTAAGGTAATTTGTTCGGCGCTATTGGATTCGCGAGACCATTTCCGATTTTTCTAGGGGTCCGGGAATTTTCTAAAGTCGATTTTTTCGTTTTTTGCGTTTTTCTCGGCTCCTGGGCCTCCTAGAGCAAAACGGGCCCGGATTTGGGATCACACCGTTTTTCGTCCATATCTTTGGAAATATCATAGCTAGGACAATTTGGCTGGCACCATTGGATTCGTGAGAGGATTTCCGATTTTTCTCGGGGTCCGCGAATTGTCCACAGTCGATTTTTTCGTTTTTCGCATTTTTCTCGGCTCCTGGCCCTCCTAGAGCAAAACGGGCCCGGATTTGGGATCACACCGTTTTTCGTCCATTTCTTTGGAACTATCATAGCTAGGATAATTTGGCTGGCGCCATTGGAATCGTGAGACGATTTCCGATTTTTCTATGGGTCCGCGAATTGCCCACAGTAGATTTTTTCGTTTTGCGAAAATCACACCGTTTTTTGACCATATCTTTGGAAATATCATAGCTAGAACACTTTGTCTAGCGCCATTGGATTCGTGAGACGATTTCCGATTTTTCTGGGGGTCCGGGAATTTTCTAAAGTCGATTTTTTCGTTTTTCGCGTTTTTCTCGGATCCTGGGCCTCCTAGAGCCAAACGGGCCCGGATTTGTGTTCACACCGCTTTTCGTCCCTTTCTTTGGAACTATAATATCTAGGGTAATTTGTTCGGCGGCATTGGATTCGTGAGATGATTTCCGATTTTTCTAGGGGTCCGGGAATTTTCTAAAGTCGATTTTTCGGTTTTTCGCGTTTTTCTCGGCTCTTGGGCCTCCTAGAGCAAAACGGGCCCGGATTTGGGATCACACCGTTTTTCGTCCATATCTTTGGAAATATCATAGCTAGGACAATTTGGCTGGCGCCATTGGATTCGTGAGACGATTTCCGATTTTTCTAGGGGTCCGGGAATTTTCTAAAGTCGATTTTTTCGTTTTTCGCGTTTTTCTCGGCTCCTGGGCCTCCTAGAGCAAAACGGGCCCGGATTTGGGATCACACCGTTTTTCGTCCATATCTTTGGAAATATCATAGCTAGGACAATTTGGCTGGCACCATTGGATTCGTGAGAGGATTTCCGATTTTTCTAGGGGTCCGGGAATTTTCTAAAGTCGATTTTTTCGTTTTTCGCGTTTTTCTCGGATCCTGGGCCTCCTAGAGCCAAACGGGCCCGGATTTGGATTCACACCGTTTTTCGTCCCTTTCTTTGGAACTATAATATCTAGGGTAATTTGTTCGGCGGAATTGGATTCGTGAGATGATTTCCGATTTTTCTAGGGGTCCGGGAATTGTCCACAGTCGATTTTTTCGTTTTTCGCATTTTTCTCGGCTCCTGGCCCTCCTAGTAGAAAACGGGCCCGGATTTGGGATCACACCGTTTTTTGTCCATATCTTCGGAAATATCATAGCTAGGATAATTTGGCTGGCACCATTGGATTCGTGAGAGGATTTCCGATTTTTCTAGGGGTCCGGGATTTTTCTAAAGTCGATTTTTTCGTTTTTCGCATTTTTCTCGGCTCGTGGGCCTCCTAGAGCAAAACGGGCCCTGATTTGGGATGACACCGTTTTTAGCCCATATCTTTGGAAATATCATAGTTAGGATAATTTGGCTGGCGCCATTGGATTCACGAGACGATTTCCGATTTTTCTAGGGGTCCGGGAATTGTCCACAGTCGATTTTTTCGTTTTTCGCGTTTTTCTCGGATCCTGGGCCTCCTAGAGCCAAACGGGCCCGGATTTGGATTCACACCGTTTTTCGTCCCTTTCTTTGGAACTATAATATCTAGGGTAATTTGTTCGGCGGAATTGGATTCGTGAGATGATTTCCGATTTTTCTAGGGGTCCGGGAATTGTCCACAGTAGATTTTTTCGTTTTTCGCATTTTTCTCGGCTCCTGGCCCTCCTAGTAGAAAACGGGCCCGGATTTGGGATCACACCGTTTTTTGTCCATATCTTCGGAAATATCATAGCTAGGATAATTTGGCTGGCACCATTGGATTCGTGAGAGGATTTCCGATTTTTCTAGGGGTCCGGGATTTTTCTAAAGTCGATTTTTTCGTTTTTCGCATTTTTCTCGGCTCGTGGGCCTCCTAGAGCAAAACGGGCCCTGATTTGGGATGACACCGTTTTTAGCCCATATCTTTGGAAATATCATAGTTAGGATAATTTGGCTGGCGCCATTGGATTCACGAGACGATTTCCGATTTTTCTAGGGGTCCGGGAATTGTCCACAGTCGATTTTTTCGTTTTTCGCATTTTTCTCGGCTCCTGGCCCTCCTAGTAGAAAACGGGCCCGGATTTGGGATCACACCGTTTTTTGTCCATATCTTCGGAAATATCATAGCTAGGATAATTTGGCTGGCATCATTGGATTCGTGAGAGGATATCCGATTTTTCTAGGGGTCCGGGATTTTTCTAAAGTCGATTTTTTCGTTTTTCGCATTTTTCTCGGCTCGTGGGCCTCCTAGAGCAAAACGGGCCCTGATTTGGGATGACACCGTTTTTAGCCCATATCTTTGGAAATATCATAGCTAGAACACTTTGGCTAGCGCCATTGGATTCGTGAGACGATTTCCGATTTTTCTAGGGGTCCGGGAATTTTCTAAAGTCGATTTTTTCGTTTTTCGCGTTTTTCTCGGATCCTGGGCCTCCTAGAGCCAAACGGGCCCGGATTTGGGTTCACACCGTTTTTCGTCCCTTTCTTTGGAACTATAATATCTAGGGTAATTTGTTCGGCGGCATTGGATTCGTGAGATGATTTCCGATTTTTCTAGGGGTCCGGGAATTGTCCACAGTCGATTTTTTCGTTTTTTGCGTTTTTCTCGGCTCCTGGCCCTCCTAGAGCCAAACGGGCCTGGATTTGGGATCACACGGTTTTTCGTCCGTATCTTTGGAAATATCACAGCTAGGATAATTTGGCTGGCACCATTGGATTCGTGAGAGGATTTCCGATTTTTCTAGGGGTCCGGGAATTGTCCACAGTCGATTTTTTCGTTTTTCGCGTTTTTCTCGGCTCCTTGGCCTATTAGAGCCAAACGGGCCCGGATTTGGACTCAGACCGATTTTCGCCCATTTCTTTGGAACTATAATATCTAGGGTAATTTGTTCGGCGCCATTGGATTCGTGAGACGATTTCCGATTTTTCTAGGGATCCGGGAATTTTCTAAAGTCGATTTTTTCGTTTTTCGCGTTTTTCTCGGCTCCTGGGCCTCCTAGAGCAAAACGGGCCCGGATTTGGGATCACACGGTTTTTCGTCCGTATCTTTGGAAATATCACAGCTAGGACAATTTGGCTGGCGCCATTGGATTCGCAATACGATTTCCGATTTTTCTAGGGGTCCGGGAATTTTCTAAAGTCGATTTTTTGGTTTTTCGCGTTTTTCTCGGCTCCTGGGCCTCCTAGAGCCAAACGGGCCTGGATTTGGGATCACACCGTTCTTCGCCCATATCTTTGGAAATATCATAGCTAGGGCAATTTGGCTGGCGCCATGGGATTCGTGAGACGATTTCCGATTTTTCTAGGGGTCCGCGAATTGTCCACAGTCGATTTTTTCGTTTTTCGCATTTTTCTCGGCTCCTGGCCCTCCTAGAGCAAAACGGGCCCGGATTTGGGATCACACCGTTTTTCGTCCATTTCTTTGGAACTATCATAGCTAGGATAATTTGGCTGGCGCCATTGGAATCGTGAGACGATTTCCGATTTTTCTATGGGTCCGCGAATTGCCCACAGTAGATTTTTTCGTTTTGCGAAAATCACACCGTTTTTTGACCATATCTTTGGAAATATCATAGCTAGAACACTTTGTCTAGCGCCATTGGATTCGTGAGACGATTTCCGATTTTTCTAGGGGTCCGGGAATTTTCTAAAGTCGATTTTTTCGTTTTTCGCGTTTTTCTCGGATCCTGGGCCTCCTAGAGCCAAACGGGCCCGGATTTGGGTTCACACCGCTTTTCGTCCCTTTCTTTGGAACTATAATATCTAGGGTAATTTGTTCGGCGGCATTGGATTCGTGAGATGATTTCCGATTTTTCTAGGGGTCCGGGAATTGTCCACAGTTGATTTTTTCGTTTTTCGCGTTTTTCTCGGCACCTTGGCCTATTAGAGCCAAACGGGCCCGGATTTGGACTCAGACCGATTTTCGCCCATTTCTTTGGAACTATAATATCTAGGGTAATTTGTTCGGCGCCATTGGATTCGTGAGACGATTTCCGATTTTTCTAGGGATCCGGGAATTTTCTAAAGTCGATTTTTTCGTTTTTCGCGTTTTTCTCGACTCCTGGGCCTCCTAGAGCAAAACGGGCCCGGATTTGGGATCACACGGTTTTTCGTCCGTATCTTTGGAAATATCACAGCTAGGACAATTTGGCTGGCGCCATTGGATTCGCAATACGATTTCCGATTTTTCTAGGGGTCCGGGAATTTTCTAAAGTCGATTTTTTGGTTTTTCGCGTTTTTCTCGGCTCTTGGGCCTCCTAGAGCAAAACGGGCCCGGATTTGGGATCACACCGGTTTTCGTCCATTTCTTTGGAACTATAATATCTAGGGTAATTTGTTCGGCGGCATTGGATTCGTGAGACGATTTCCGATTTTTCTAGGGGTCCGGGAATTTTCTAAAGTCGATTTTTTGGTTTTTCGCGTTTTTCTCGGCTCCTGCGCCTCCTAGAGCCAAACGGGCCCGGATTTGGGATCACACCGTTCTTCGCCCATATCTTTGGAAATATCATAGCTAGGGCAATTTGGCTGGCGCCATTGGTTTCGTGAGACGATTTCCGATTTTTCTAGGGGTCCGGGAATTTTCTAAAGTCGATTTTTTCGTTTTTCGCATTTTTCTCGGCTCCTGGCCCTCCTAGTAGAAAACGGGCCCGGATTTGGGATCACACCGTTTTTTGTCCATATCTTTGGAAATATCATAGTTAGGATAATTTGGCTGGCGCCATTGGATTCACGAGACGATTTCCGATTTTTCTAGGAGTCCGGGAATTTTCTAAAGTCGATTTTTTCGTTTTTCGCGTTTTTCTCGGCTCCTGGGCCTCCTAGAGCAAAACGGGCCCTGATTTGGGATCACACCGTTTTCCGTCGATATCTTTGGAACTATAATATCTAAGGTAATTTGTTCGGCGCTATTGGATTCGCGAGGCCATTTCCGATTTTTCTAGGGGTCCGGGAATTTTCTAAAGTCGATTTTTTCGTTTTTTGCGTTTTTCTCGGCTCCTGGGCCTCCTAGAGCAAAACGGGCCCGGATTTGGGATCACACCGTTTTTCGTCCATATCTTTGGAAATATCATAGCTAGGACAATTTGGCTGGCACCATTGGATTCGTGAGACGATTTCCGATTTTTCTAGGAGTCCGGGAATTTTCTAAAGTCGATTTTTTCGTTTTTCGCGTTTTTCTCGGCTCCTGGGCCTCCTAGAGCAAAACGGGCCCTGATTTGGGATCACACCGTTTTCCGTCGATATCTTTGGAACTATAATATCTAAGGTAATTTGTTCGGCGCTATTGGATTCGCGAGGCCATTTCCGATTTTTCTAGGGGTCCGGGAATTTTCTAAAGTCGATTTTTTCGTTTTTTGCGTTTTTCTCGGCTCCTGGGCCTCCTAGAGCAAAACGGGCCCGGATTTGGGATCACACCGTTTTTCGTCCATATCTTTGGAAATATCATAGCTAGGACAATTTGGCTGGCACCATTGGATTCGTGAGAGGATTTCCGATTTTTCTAGGGGTCCGCGAATTGTCCACAGTCGATTTTTTCGTTTTTCGCATTTTTCTCGGCTCCTGGCCCTCCTAGAGCAAAACGGGCCCGGATTTGGGATCACACCGTTTTTCGTCCATTTCTTTGGAACTATCATAGCTAGGATAATTTGGCTGGCGCCATTGGAATCGTGAGACGATTTCCGATTTTTCTATGGGTCCGCGCATTGCCCATAGTAGATTTTTTCGTTTTGCGAAAATCACACCGTTTTTTGACCATATCTTTGGAAATATCATAGCTAGAACACTTTGTCTAGCGCCATTGGATTCGTGAGAGGATTTCCGAATTTTCTAGGGGTCCGGGAATTTTCTAAAGTCGATTTTTTCGTTTTTCGCGTTTTTCTCGGCTCCGGGGCCTCCTAGAGCAAAACGGGCCCGGATTTGGATTCACACCGTTTTTCGTCCCTTTCTTTGGAACTATAATATCTAGGGTAATTTGTTCGGCGGCATTGGATTCGTGAGATGATTTCCGATTTTTCTAGGGGTCCGGGAATTGTCCACAGTCGATTTTTTCGTTTTTCGCATTTTTCTCGGCTCCTGGCCCTCCTAGTAGAAAACGGGCCCGGATTTGGGATCACACCGTTTTTTGTCCATATCTTCGGAAATATCATAGCTAGGATAATTTGGCTGGCACCATTGGATTCGTGAGAGGATTTCCGATTTTTCTAGGGGTCCGGGATTTTTCTAAAGTCGATTTTTTCGTTTTTCGCATTTTTCTCGGCTCGTGGGCCTCCTAGAGCAAAACGGGCCCTGATTTGGGATGACACCGTTTTTAGCCCAAATCTTTGGAAATATCATAGCTAGAACACTTTGGCTAGCGCCATTGGATTCGTGAGACGATTTCCGATTTTTCTAGGGGTCCGGGAATTTTCTAAAGTCGATTTTTTCGTTTTTCGCGTTTTTCTCGGATCCTGGGCCTCCTAGAGCCAAACGGGCCCGGATTTGGGTTCACACCGTTTTTCGTCCCTTTCTTTGGAACTATAATATCTAGGGTAATTTGTTCGGCGGCATTGGATTCGTGAGATGATTTCCGATTTTTCTAGGGGTCCGGGAATTGTCCACAGTCGATTTTTTCGTTTTCCGCGTTTTTCTCGGCTCCTTGGCCTCTTAGAGCCAAACGGGCCCGGATTTGGACTCAGACCGATTTTCGCCCATTTCTTTGGAACTATAATATCTAGGGTAATTTGTTCGGCGCCATTGGATTCGTGAGACGATTTCCGATTTTTCTAGGGATCCGGGAATTTTCTAAAGTCGATTTTTTCGTTTTTCGCGTTTTTCTCGGCTCCTGGGCCTCCTAGAGCAAAACGGGCCCGGATTTGGGATCACACGGTTTTTCGTCCGTATCTTTGGAAATATCACAGCTAGGACAATTTGGCTGGCGCCATTGGATTCGCAATACGATTTCCGATTTTTCTAGGGGTCCGGCAATTTTCTAAAGTCGATTTTTTGGTTTTTCGCGTTTTTCTCGGCTCCTGGGCCTCCTAGAGCCAAACGGGCCTGGATTTGGGATCACACCGTTCTTCGCCCATATCTTTGGAAATATCATAGCTAGGGCAATTTGGCTGGCGCCATGGGATTCGTGAGACGATTTCCGATTTTTCTAGGGGTCCGCGAATTGTCCACAGTCGATTTTTTCGTTTTTCGCATTTTTCTCGGCTCCTGGCCCTCCTAGAGCAAAACGGGCCCGGATTTGGGATCACACCGTTTTTCGTCCATTTCTTTGGAACTATCATAGCTAGGATAATTTGGCTGGCGCCATTGGAATCGTGAGACGATTTGCGATTTTTCTATGGGTCCGCGAATTGCCCACAGTACATTTTTTCGTTTTGCGAAAATCACACCGTTTTTTGACCATATCTTTGGAAATATCATAGCTAGAACACTTTGTCTAGCGCCATTGGATTCGTGAGACGATTTCCGATTTTTCTAGGGGTCCGGGAATTTTCTAAAGTCGATTTTTTCGTTTTTCGCGTTTTTCTCGGATCCTGGGCCTCCTAGATCCAAACGGGCCCGGATTTGGGTTCACACCGCTTTTCGTCCCTTTCTTTGGAACTATAATATCTAGGGTAATTTGTTCGGCGGCATTGCATTCATGAGATGATTTCCGATTTTTCTAGGGGTCCGGGAATTGTCCACAGTCGATTTTTTCGTTTTTCGCGTTTTTCTCGGCTCCTTGGCCTATTAGAGCCAAACGGGCCCGGATTTGGACTCAGACCGATTTTCGCCCATTTCTTTGGAACTATAATATCTAGGGTAATTTGTTCGGCGCCATTGGATTCGTGAGACGATTTCCGATTTTTCTAGGGATCCGGGAATTTTCTAAAGTCGATTTTTTCGTTTTTCGCGTTTTTCTCGGCTCCTGGGCCTCCTAGAGCAAAACGGGCCCGGATTCGGGATCACACGGTTTTTCGTCCGTATCTTTGGAAATATCACAGCTAGGACAATTTGGCTGGCGCCATTGGATTCGCAATACGATTTCCGATTTTTCTAGGGGTCCGGGAATTTTCTAATGTCGATTTTTTGGTTTTTCGCGTTTTTCTCGGCTCTTGGGCCTCCTAGAGCAAAACGGGTTCGGATTTGGGATCACACCGTTTTTCGTCCATATCTTTGGAAATGTCATAGCTAGGACAATTTGGCTGGCGCCATTGGATTCGTGAGACGATTTCCGATTTTTCTAGGGGTCCGGGAATTTTCTAAAGTCGATTTTTTTCGTTTTTCGCGTTTTTCTCGGCTCCTGGGCCTCCTAGAGCAAAACGGGCCCGGATTTGGGATCACACCGTTTTTCGTCCATATCTTTGGAAATATCATAGCTAGGACAATTTGGCTGGCACCATTGGATTCGTGAGAGGATTTCCGATTTTTCTAGGGGTCCGGGAATTTTCTAAAGTCGATTTTTTCGTTTTTCGCCTTTTTTCTCGGATCCTGGGCCTCCTAGAGCCAAACGGGCCCGGATTTGGATTCACACCGTTTTTCGTCCCTTTCTTTGGAACTATAATATCTAGGGTAATTTGTTCGGCGGCATTGGATTCGTGAGATGATTTCCGATTTTTCTAGGGGTCCGGGAATTGTCCACAGTCGATTTTTTCGTTTTTCGCATTTTTCTCGGCTCCTGGCCCTCCTAGTAGAAAACGGGCCCGGATTTGGGATCACACCGTTTTTTGTCCATATCTTCGGAAATATCATAGCTAGGATAATTTGGCTGGCACCATTGGATTCGTGAGAGGATTTCCGATTTTTCTAGGGGTCCGGGATTTTTCTAAAGTCGATTTTTTCGTTTTTCGCATTTTTCTCGGCTCGTGGGCCTCCTAGAGCAAAACGGGCCCTGATTTGGGATGACACCGTTTTTAGCCCAAATCTTTGGAAATATCATAGCTAGAACACTTTGGCTAGCGCCATTGGATTCGTGAGACGATTTCCGATTTTTCTAGGGGTCCGGGAATTTTCTAAAGTCGATTTTTTCGTTTTTCGCGTTTTTCTCGGATCCTGGGCCTCCTAGAGCCAAACGGGCCCGGATTTGGGTTCACACCGTTTTTCGTCCCTTTCTTTGGAACTATAATATCTAGGGTAATTTGTTCGGCGGCATTGGATTCGTGAGATGATTTCCGATTTTTCTAGGGGTCCGGGAATTGTCCACAGTCGATTTTTTCGTTTTCCGCGTTTTTCTCGGCTCCTTGGCCTCTTAGAGCCAAACGGGCCCGGATTTGGACTCAGACCGATTTTCGCCCATTTCTTTGGAACTATAATATCTAGGGTAATTTGTTCGGCGCCATTGGATTCGTGAGACGATTTCCGATTTTTCTAGGGATCCGGGAATTTTCTAAAGTCGATTTTTTCGTTTTTCGCGTTTTTCTCGGCTCCTGGGCCTCCTAGAGCAAAACGGGCCCGGATTTGGGATCACACGGTTTTTCGTCCGTATCTTTGGAAATATCACAGCTAGGACAATTTGGCTGGCGCCATTGGATTCGCAATACGATTTCCGATTTTTCTAGGGGTCCGGCAATTTTCTAAAGTCGATTTTTTGGTTTTTCGCGTTTTTCTCGGCTCCTGGGCCTCCTAGAGCCAAACGGGCCTGGATTTGGGATCACACCGTTCTTCGCCCATATCTTTGGAAATATCATAGCTAGGGCAATTTGGCTGGCGCCATGGGATTCGTGAGACGATTTCCGATTTTTCTAGGGGTCCGCGAATTGTCCACAGTCGATTTTTTCGTTTTTCGCATTTTTCTCGGCTCCTGGCCCTCCTAGAGCAAAACGGGCCCGGATTTGGGATCACACCGTTTTTCGTCCATTTCTTTGGAACTATCATAGCTAGGATAATTTGGCTGGCGCCATTGGAATCGTGAGACGATTTGCGATTTTTCTATGGGTCCGCGAATTGCCCACAGTACATTTTTTCGTTTTGCGAAAATCACACCGTTTTTTGACCATATCTTTGGAAATATCATAGCTAGAACACTTTGTCTAGCGCCATTGGATTCGTGAGACGATTTCCGATTTTTCTAGGGGTCCGGGAATTTTCTAAAGTCGATTTTTTCGTTTTTCGCGTTTTTCTCGGATCCTGGGCCTCCTAGATCCAAACGGGCCCGGATTTGGGTTCACACCGCTTTTCGTCCCTTTCTTTGGAACTATAATATCTAGGGTAATTTGTTCGGCGGCATTGCATTCATGAGATGATTTCCGATTTTTCTAGGGGTCCGGGAATTGTCCACAGTCGATTTTTTCGTTTTTCGCGTTTTTCTCGGCTCCTTGGCCTATTAGAGCCAAACGGGCCCGGATTTGGACTCAGACCGATTTTCGCCCATTTCTTTGGAACTATAATATCTAGGGTAATTTGTTCGGCGCCATTGGATTCGTGAGACGATTTCCGATTTTTCTAGGGATCCGGGAATTTTCTAAAGTCGATTTTTTCGTTTTTCGCGTTTTTCTCGGCTCCTGGGCCTCCTAGAGCAAAACGGGCCCGGATTCGGGATCACACGGTTTTTCGTCCGTATCTTTGGAAATATCACAGCTAGGACAATTTGGCTGGCGCCATTGGATTCGCAATACGATTTCCGATTTTTCTAGGGGTCCGGGAATTTTCTAATGTCGATTTTTTGGTTTTTCGCGTTTTTCTCGGCTCTTGGGCCTCCTAGAGCAAAACGGGCCCGGATTTGGGATCACACCGTTTTTCGTCCATATCTTTGGAAATGTCATAGCTAGGACAATTTGGCTGGCGCCATTGGATTCGTGAGACGATTTCCGATTTTTCTAGGGGTCCGGGAATTTTCTAAAGTCGATTTTTTTCGTTTTTCGCGTTTTTCTCGGCTCCTGGGCCTCCTAGAGCAAAACGGGCCCGGATTTGGGATCACACCGTTTTTCGTCCATATCTTTGGAAATATCATAGCTAGGACAATTTGGCTGGCACCATTGGATTCGTGAGAGGATTTCCGATTTTTCTAGGGGTCCGGGAATTTTCTAAAGTCGATTTTTTCGTTTTTCGCCTTTTTTCTCGGATCCTGGGCCTCCTAGAGCCAAACGGGCCCGGATTTGGATTCACACCGTTTTTCGTCCCTTTCTTTGGAACTATAATATCTAGGGTAATTTGTTCGGCGGCATTGGATTCGTGAGATGATTTCCGATTTTTCTAGGGGTCCGGGAATTGTCCACAGTCGATTTTTTCGTTTTTCGCATTTTTCTCGGCTCCTGGCCCTCCTAGTAGAAAACGGGCCCGGATTTGGGATCACACCGTTTTTTGTCCATATCTTCGGAAATATCATAGCTAGGATAATTTGGCTGGCACCATTGGATTCGTGAGAGGATTTCCGATTTTTCTAGGGGTCCGGGATTTTTCTAAAGTCGATTTTTTCGTTTTTCGCATTTTTCTCGGCTCGTGGGCCTCCTAGAGCAAAACGGGCCCTGATTTGGGATGACACCGTTTTTAGCCCAAATCTTTGGAAATATCATAGCTAGAACACTTTGGCTAGCGCCATTGGATTCGTGAGACGATTTCCGATTTTTCTAGGGGTCCGGGAATTTTCTAAAGTCGATTTTTTCGTTTTTCGCGTTTTTCTCGGATCCTGGGCCTCCTAGAGCCAAACGGGCCCGGATTTGGGTTCACACCGTTTTTCGTCCCTTTCTTTGGAACTATAATATCTAGGGTAATTTGTTCGGCGGCATTGGATTCGTGAGATGATTTCCGATTTTTCTAGGGGTCCGGGAATTGTCCACAGTCGATTTTTTCGTTTTCCGCGTTTTTCTCGGCTCCTTGGCCTCTTAGAGCCAAACGGGCCCGGATTTGGACTCAGACCGATTTTCGCCCATTTCTTTGGAACTATAATATCTAGGGTAATTTGTTCGGCGCCATTGGATTCGTGAGACGATTTCCGATTTTTCTAGGGATCCGGGAATTTTCTAAAGTCGATTTTTTCGTTTTTCGCGTTTTTCTCGGCTCCTGGGCCTCCTAGAGCAAAACGGGCCCGGATTTGGGATCACACGGTTTTTCGTCCGTATCTTTGGAAATATCACAGCTAGGACAATTTGGCTGGCGCCATTGGATTCGCAATACGATTTCCGATTTTTCTAGGGGTCCGGCAATTTTCTAAAGTCGATTTTTTGGTTTTTCGCGTTTTTCTCGGCTCCTGGGCCTCCTAGAGCCAAACGGGCCTGGATTTGGGATCACACCGTTCTTCGCCCATATCTTTGGAAATATCATAGCTAGGGCAATTTGGCTGGCGCCATGGGATTCGTGAGACGATTTCCGATTTTTCTAGGGGTCCGCGAATTGTCCACAGTCGATTTTTTCGTTTTTCGCATTTTTCTCGGCTCCTGGCCCTCCTAGAGCAAAACGGGCCCGGATTTGGGATCACACCGTTTTTCGTCCATTTCTTTGGAACTATCATAGCTAGGATAATTTGGCTGGCGCCATTGGAATCGTGAGACGATTTGCGATTTTTCTATGGGTCCGCGAATTGCCCACAGTACATTTTTTCGTTTTGCGAAAATCACACCGTTTTTTGACCATATCTTTGGAAATATCATAGCTAGAACACTTTGTCTAGCGCCATTGGATTCGTGAGACGATTTCCGATTTTTCTAGGGGTCCGGGAATTTTCTAAAGTCGATTTTTTCGTTTTTCGCGTTTTTCTCGGATCCTGGGCCTCCTAGATCCAAACGGGCCCGGATTTGGGTTCACACCGCTTTTCGTCCCTTTCTTTGGAACTATAATATCTAGGGTAATTTGTTCGGCGGCATTGCATTCATGAGATGATTTCCGATTTTTCTAGGGGTCCGGGAATTGTCCACAGTCGATTTTTTCGTTTTTCGCGTTTTTTTCGGCTCCTTGGCCTATTAGAGCCAAACGGGCCCGGATTTGGACTCAGACCGATTTTCGCCCATTTCTTTGGAACTATAATATCTAGGGTAATTTGTTCGGCGCCATTGGATTCGTGAGACGATTTCCGATTTTTCTAGGGATCCGGGAATTTTCTAAAGTCGATTTTTTCGTTTTTCGCGTTTTTCTCGGCTCCTGGGCCTCCTAGAGCAAAACGGGCCCGGATTTGGGATCACACGGTTTTTCGTCCGTATCTTTGGAAATATCACAGCTAGGACAATTTGGCTGGCGCCATTGGATTCGCAATACGATTTCCGATTTTTCTAGGGGTCCGGGAATTTTCTAATGTCGATTTTTTGGTTTTTCGCGTTTTTCTCGGCTCTTGGGCCTCCTAGAGCAAAACGGGCCCGGATTTGGGATCACACCGTTTTTCGTCCATATCTTTGGAAATATCATAGCTAGGACAATTTGGCTGGCGCCATTGGATTCGTGAGACGATTTCCGATTTTTCTAGGGGTCCGGGAATTTTCTAAAGTCGATTTTTTCGATTTTCGCGTTTTTCTGGGCTCCTATGCCTCCTAGGGCAAAAAGGGTCTGGATTTTGGAGCCCACCGTTTTACTTCCATATCTTTGGAAATATACTAGTCACCCGTCGAAGCGCATCGGTTCGATTCTTCGGCGCCTGCGCATTAGTCCGATTCCACTCCGCCTGCGCATCAGTCCGAAGCCTCTGCGCGTGCGCATGAGTCCAATTCTTCTGCGCATGCGCGTCAGTCCCATTCTTCGCCGCATGCGCCAGACTCCCCTCCGCCTGCGTATCAACCCGATGTCTCTGCGCATGCGCGTCAGTCCGATCCTGCTGCTCCTGCGCATCAGTCCGATCCTCCTGCTCCTGCGCATCAGTCCGATTCTTCTGCGCATGCGCATCAGTCCGACTCCCCTTGGCCGGAGTATCCGTCCGATGCTTCTGCGTCTGCGCATCAGTTCGATTTTTCGCCGCCTGCGCATTAGTCCGATTCCACTCCGCCTGCGCATCAGTCCGATGCCTCTGCGCGTGCTCGTCGGTTCGATTTCTCCGCACCTGCGCATCAGTCCGATTGCTCTCCGCCTGCACATCAGTCCAACTCCTATGGCTCCTAGAGCAAAAAAGGCCCTGATTTGGGATCCCACCGTTTTCCGTCGATATCTTTGGAACTATAATATCTAAGGTAATTTGTTCGGCGCTATTGGATTCGCGAGACCATTTCCGATTTTTCTAGGGGTCCGGGAATTTTCTAAAGTCGATTTTTTCGTTTTTCGCGTTTTTCTCGGCTCCTGGGCCTCCTAGAGCAAAACGGGCCCGGATTTGGGATCACACCGTTTTTCGTCCATATCTTTGGAAATATCATAGCTAGGACAATTTGGCTGGCACCATTGGATTCGTGAGAGGATTTCCGATTTTTCTAGGGGTCCGGGAATTTTCTAAAGTCGATTTTATCGTTTTTCGCGTTTTTCTCGGATCCTGGGCCTCCTAGAGCCAAACGGGCCCGGATTTGGATTCACACCGTTTTTCGTCCCTTTCTTTGGAACTATAATATCTAGGGTAATTTGTTCGGCGGCATTGGATTCGTGAGATGATTTCCGATTTTTCTAGGGGTCCGGGAATTGTCCACAGTCGATTTTTTCGTTTTTCGCATTTTTCTCGGCTCCTGGCCCTCCTAGTAGAAAACGGGCCCGGATTTGGGATCACACCGTTTTTTGTCCATATCTTCGGAAATATCATAGCTAGGATAATTTGGCTGGCACCATTGGATTCGTGAGACGATTTCCGATTTTTCTAGGAGTCCGGGAATTTTCTAAAGTCGATTTTTTAGTTTTTCGCGTTTTTCTCGGATCCTGGGCCTCCTAGAGCCAAACGGGCCCGGATTTGGGTTCACACCGTTTTTCGTCCCTTTCTTTGGAACTATAATATCTAGGGTAATTTGTTCGGCGGCATTGGATTCGTGAGATGATTTCCGATTTTTCTAGGGGTCCGGGAATTGTCCACAGTCGATTTTTTCGTTTTTCGCGTTTTTCTCGGCTCTTGGGCCTCCTAGAGCAAAACGGGCCCGGATTTGGGATCACACCGTTTTTCGTCCATTTCTTTGGAACTATAATATCTAGGGTAATTTGTTCGGCGCCATTGGATTCGTGAGACGATTTCCGATTTTTCTAGGGATCCGGGAATTTTCTAAAGTCGATTTTTTCGTTTTTCGCGTTTTTCTCGGCTCCTGGCCCTCCTAGAGCAGAACGGGCCCTCATTTGGGATCACAGCGTTTTTAGCCCATATCTTTGGAACTATAATATCTAGGGTAATTTGTTCGGCGCCATTGGATTCGTGAGACGATTTCCGATTTTTCTAGGGGTCCGCGAATTGTCCACAGTAGATTTTTTCGTTTTGCGCGTTTTTCTCGGCTCCTGGCCCTCCTAGAGCAAAACGGGTCCGGATTTGGGATCACACCGTTTTTCGTCCATTTCTTTGGAACTATAATATCTAGGGTAATTTGTTCGGCGCCATTGGATTCGTGAGACGATTTCCGATTTTTCTAGGGGTCCGGGAATTTTCTAAAGTCGATTTTTTCGTTTTTCGCGTTTTTCTCGGATCCTGGGCCTCCTAGAGCCAAACGGGCCCGGATTTGGGTTCACACCGCTTTTCGTCCCTTTCTTTGGAACTATAATATCTAGGGTAATTTGTTCGGCGCCATTGGATTCGTGAGACGATTTCCGATTTTTCTAGGGATCCGGGAATTTTCTAAAGTCGATTTTTTCGTTTTTCGCGTTTTTCTCGGCTCCTGGGCCTCCTAGAGCAAAACGGGCCCGGATTTGGGATCACACGGTTTTTCGTCCGTATCTTTGGAAATATCACAACTAGGACAATTTGGCTGGCGCCATTGGATTCGCAATACGATTTCCGATTTTTCTAGGGGTCCGGGAATTTTCTAAAGTCGATTTTTTGGTTTTTCGCGTTTTTCTCGGCTCTTGGGCCTCCTAGAGCAAAACGGGCCCGGATTTGGGATCACACCGTTTTTCGTCCATTTCTTTGGAAGTATAATATCTAGGGTAATTTGTTCGGCGGCATTGGATTCGTGAGATGATTTCCGATTTTTCTAGGGGTCCGGGAATTGTCCACAGTCGATTTTTTGGTTTTTCGCGTTTTTCTCGGCTCCTGCGCCTCCTAGAGCCAAACGGGCCTGGATTTGGGATCACACCGTTCTTCGCCCATATCTTTGGAAATATCATAGCTAGGGCAATTTGGCTGGCGCCATTGGTTTCGTGAGACGATTTCCAATTTTTCTAGGGGTCCGGGAATTTTCTAAAGTCGATTTTTTCGTTTTTCGCATTTTTCTCGGCTCGTGGGCCTCCTAGAGCAAAACGGGCCCTGATTTGGGATGACACCGTTTTTAGCCCATATCTTTGGAAATATCATAGCTAGAACACTTTGGCTAGCGCCATTGGATTCGTGAGACGATTTCCGATTTTTCTAGGGGTCCGGGAATTTTCTAAAGTCGATTTTTTCGTTTTTCGCGTTTTTCTCGGATCCTGGGCCTCCTAGAGCCAAACGGGCCCGGATTTGGGTTCACACCGTTTTTCGTCCCTTTCTTTGGAACTATAATATCTAGGGTAATTTGTTCGGCGGCATTGGATTCGTGAGATGATTTCCGATTTTTCTAGGGGTCCGGGAATTGTCCACAGTCGATTTTTTCGTTTTTCGCGTTTTTCTCGGCTCCTTGGCCTCTTAGAGCCGAACGGGCCCGGATTTGGACTCAGACCGATTTTCGCCCATTTCTTTGGAACTATAATATCTAGGGTAATTTGTTCGGCGCCATTGGATTCGTGAGACGATTTCCGATTTTTCTAGGGATCCGGGAATTTTCTAAAGTCGATTTTTTCGTTTTTCGCGTTTTTCTCGGCTCTTGGGCCTCCTAGAGCAAAACGGGCCCGGATTTGGGATCACACCGTTTTTCGTCCATTTCTTTGGAACTATAATATCTAGGGTAATTTGTTCGACGGCATTGGATTCGTGAGATGATTTCCGATTTTTCTAGGGGTCCGGGAATTGTCCACAGTCGATTTTTTGGTTTTTCGCGTTTTTCTCGGCTCCTGGGCCTCCTAGAGCAAAACGGGCCCGGATTTGGGATCACACCGTTTTTCGTCCATTTCTTTGGAACTATCATAGCTAGGATAATTTGACTGGCCTCATTGGATTCGTGAGACGATTTCCGATTTTTCTAGGGGTCCGGGAATTTTCTAAAGTCGATTTGTTCGTTTTTCGCGTTTTTCTCGGCTCCTGGCCCTCCTAGAGCAGAACGGGCCCTCATTTGGGATCACAGCGTTTTCAGCCCATATCTTTGGAAATATCATAGCTAGAACACTTTGGCTAGCGTCATTGGAATCGTGAAACGATTTCCGATTTTTCTAGGGGTCCGCGAATTGTCCACAGTAGATTTTTTCGTTTTGCGCGTTTTTCTCGGCTCCTGGCCCTCCTAGAGCAAAACGGGTCCGGATTTGGGATCACACCGTTTTTCGTCCATTTCTTTGGAACTATAATATCTAGGGTAATTTGTTCGGCGCCATTGGATTCGTGAGACGATTTCCGATTTTTCTAGGGGTCCGGGAATTTTCTAAAGTCGATTTTTTCGTTTTTCGCGTTTTTCTCGGATCCTGGGCCTCCTAGAGCCAAACGGGCCCGGATTTGGGTTCACACCGTTTTTCGTCCCTTTCTTTGGAACTATAATATCTAGGGTAATTTGTTCGGCGGCATTGGATTCGTGAGATGATTTCCGATTTTTCTAGGGGTCCGGGAATTGTCCACAGTCGATTTTTTCGTTTTTCGCGTTTTTCTCGGCTCCTTGGCCTCTTAGAGCCAAACGGGCCCGGATTTGGACTCAGACCGATTTTCGCCCATTTCTTTGGAACTATAATATCTAGGGTAATTTGTTCGGCGCCATTGGATTCGTGAGACGATTTCCGATTTTTCTAGGGATCCGGGAATTTTCTAAAGTCGATTTTTTCGTTTTTCGCGTTTTTCTCGGCTCTTGGGCCTCCTAGAGCAAAACGGGCCCGGATTTGGGATCACACCGTTTTTCGTCCATTTCTTTGGAACTATAATATCTAGGGTAATTTGTTCGACGGCATTGGATTCGTGAGATGATTTCCGATTTTTCTAGGGGTCCGGGAATTGTCCACAGTCGATTTTTTGGTTTTTCGCGTTTTTCTCGGCTCCTGGGCCTCCTAGAGCAAAACGGGCCCGGATTTGGGATCACACCGTTTTTCGTCCATTTCTTTGGAACTATCATAGCTAGGATAATTTGACTGGCCTCATTGGATTCGTGAGACGATTTCCGATTTTTCTAGGGGTCCGGGAATTTTCTAAAGTCGATTTGTTCGTTTTTCGCGTTTTTCTCGGCTCCTGGCCCTCCTAGAGCAGAACGGGCCCTCATTTGGGATCACAGCGTTTTTAGCCCATATCTTTGGAAATATCATAGCTAGAACACTTTGGCTAGCGTCATTGGAATCGTGAGACGATTTCCGATTTTTCTAGGGGTCCGCGAATTGTCCACAGTAGATTTTTTCGTTTTGCGCGTTTTTCTCGGCTCCTGGCCCTCCTAGAGCAAAACGGGTCCGGATTTGGGATCACACCGTTTTTCGTCCATTTCTTTGGAACTATAATATCTAGGGTAATTTGTTCGGCGCCATTGGATTCGTGAGACGATTTCCGATTTTTCTAGGGGTCCGGGAATTTTCTAAAGTCGATTTTTTCGTTTTTCGCGTTTTTCTCGGATCCTGGGCCTCCTAGAGCCAAACGGGCCCGGATTTGGGTTCACACCGCTTTTCGTCCCTTCCTTTGGAACTATAATATCTAGGGTAATTTGTTCGGCGGCATTGGATTCGTGAGATGATTTCCGATTTTTCTAGGGGTCCGGGAATTGTCCACAGTCGATTTTTTCGTTTTTCGCGTTTTTCTCGGCTCCTTGGCCTATTAGAGCCAAACGGGCCCGGATTTGGACTCAGACCGATTTTCGCCCATTTCTTTGGAACTATAATATCTAGGGTAATTTGTTCGGCGCCATTGGATTCGTGAGACGATTTCCGATTTTTCTAGGGATCCGGGAATTTTCTAAAGTCGATTTTTTCGTTTTTCGCGTTTTTCTCGGCTCCTGGGCCTCCTAGAGCAAAACGGGCCCGGATTTGGGATCACACGGTTTTTCGTCCGTATCTTTGGAAATATCACAACTAGGACAATTTGGCTGGCGCCATTGGATTCGCAATACGATTTCCGATTTTTCTAGGGGTCCGGGAATTTTCTAAAGTCGATTTTTTGGTTTTTCGCGTTTTTCTCGGCTCTTGGGCCTCCTAGAGCAAAACGGGCCCGGATTTGGAATCACACCGTTTTTCGTCCATTTCTTTGGAACTATAATATCTAGGGTAATTTGTTCGGCGGCATTGGATTCGTGAGATGATTTCCGATTTTTCTAGGGGTCCGGGAATTGTCCACAGTCGATTTTTTGGTTTTTCGCGTTTTTCTCGGCTCCTGCGCCTCCTAGAGCCAAACGGGCCTGGATTTGGGATCACACCGTTCTTCGCCCATATCTTTGGAAATATCATAGCTAGGGCAATTTGGCTGGCGCCATTGGTTTCGTGAGACGATTTCCGATTTTTCTAGGGGTCCGGGAATTTTCTAAAGTCGATTTTTTCGTTTTTCGCATTTTTCTCGGCTCGTGGGCCTCCTAGAGCAAAACGGGCCCTGATTTGGGATGACACCGTTTTTAGCCCATATCTTTGGAAATATCATAGCTAGAACACTTTGGCTAGCGCCATTGGATTCGTGAGACGATTTCCGATTTTTCTAGGGGTCCGGGAATTTTCTAAAGTCGATTTTTTCGTTTTTCGCGTTTTTCTCGGATCCTGGGCCTCCTAGAGCCAAACGGGCCCGGATTTGGGTTCACACCGTTTTTCGTCCCTTTCTTTGGAACTATAATATCTAGGGTAATTTGTTCGGCGGCATTGGATTCGTGAGATGATTTCCGATTTTTCTAGGGGTCCGGGAATTGTCCACAGTCGATTTTTTCGTTTTTCGCGTTTTTCTCGGCTCCTTGGCCTCTTAGAGCCAAACGGGCCCGGATTTGGACTCAGACCGATTTTCGCCCATTTCTTTGGAACTATAATATCTAGGGTAATTTGTTCGGCGCCATTGGATTCGTGAGACGATTTCCGATTTTTCTAGGGATCCGGGAATTTTCTAAAGTCGATTTTTTCGTTTTTCGCGTTTTTCTCGGCTCTTGGGCCTCCTAGAGCAAAACGGGCCCGGATTTGGGATCACACCGTTTTTCGTCCATTTCTTTGGAACTATAATATCTAGGGTAATTTGTTCGACGGCATTGGATTCGTGAGATGATTTCCGATTTTTCTAGGGGTCCGGGAATTGTCCACAGTCGATTTTTTGGTTTTTCGCGTTTTTCTCGGCTCCTGGGCCTCCTAGAGCAAAACGGGCCCGGATTTGGGATCACACCGTTTTTCGTCCATTTCTTTGGAACTATCATAGCTAGGATAATTTGACTGGCCTCATTGGATTCGTGAGACGATTTCCGATTTTTCTAGGGGTCCGGGAATTTTCTAAAGTCGATTTGTTCGTTTTTCGCGTTTTTCTCGGCTCCTGGCCCTCCTAGAGCAGAACGGGCCCTCATTTGGGATCACAGCGTTTTTAGCCCATATCTTTGGAAATATCATAGCTAGAACACTTTGGCTAGCGTCATTGGAATCGTGAGACGATTTCCGATTTTTCTAGGGGTCCGCGAATTGTCCACAGTAGATTTTTTCGTTTTGCGCGTTTTTCTCGGCTCCTGGCCCTCCTAGAGCAAAACGGGTCCGGATTTGGGATCACACCGTTTTTCGTCCATTTCTTTGGAACTATAATATCTAGGGTAATTTGTTCGGCGCCATTGGATTCGTGAGACGATTTCCGATTTTTCTAGGGGTCCGGGAATTTTCTAAAGTCGATTTTTTCGTTTTTCGCGTTTTTCTCGGATCCTGGGCCTCCTAGAGCCAAACGGGCCCGGATTTGGGTTCACACCGCTTTTCGTCCCTTCCTTTGGAACTATAATATCTAGGGTAATTTGTTCGGCGGCATTGGATTCGTGAGATGATTTCCGATTTTTCTAGGGGTCCGGGAATTGTCCACAGTCGATTTTTTCGTTTTTCGCGTTTTTCTCGGCTCCTTGGCCTATTAGAGCCAAACGGGCCCGGATTTGGACTCAGACCGATTTTCGCCCATTTCTTTGGAACTATAATATCTAGGGTAATTTGTTCGGCGCCATTGGATTCGTGAGACGATTTCCGATTTTTCTAGGGATCCGGGAATTTTCTAAAGTCGATTTTTTCGTTTTTCGCGTTTTTCTCGGCTCCTGGGCCTCCTAGAGCAAAACGGGCCCGGATTTGGGATCACACGGTTTTTCGTCCGTATCTTTGGAAATATCACAACTAGGACAATTTGGCTGGCGCCATTGGATTCGCAATACGATTTCCGATTTTTCTAGGGGTCCGGGAATTTTCTAAAGTCGATTTTTTGGTTTTTCGCGTTTTTCTCGGCTCTTGGGCCTCCTAGAGCAAAACGGGCCCGGATTTGGAATCACACCGTTTTTCGTCCATTTCTTTGGAACTATAATATCTAGGGTAATTTGTTCGGCGGCATTGGATTCGTGAGATGATTTCCGATTTTTCTAGGGGTCCGGGAATTGTCCACAGTCGATTTTTTGGTTTTTCGCGTTTTTCTCGGCTCCTGCGCCTCCTAGAGCCAAACGGGCCTGGATTTGGGATCACACCGTTCTTCGCCCATATCTTTGGAAATATCATAGCTAGGGCAATTTGGCTGGCGCCATTGGTTTCGTGAGACGATTTCCGATTTTTCTAGGGGTCCGGGAATTTTCTAAAGTCGATTTTTTCGTTTTTCGCATTTTTCTCGGCTCGTGGGCCTCCTAGAGCAAAACGGGCCCTGATTTGGGATGACACCGTTTTTAGCCCATATCTTTGGAAATATCATAGCTAGAACACTTTGACTAGCGCCATTGGATTCGTGAGACGATTTCCGATTTTTCTAGGGGTCCGGGAATTTTCTAAAGTCGATTTTTTCGTTTTTCGCGTTTTTCTCGGATCCTGGGCCTCCTAGAGCCAAACGGGCCCGGATTTGGGTTCACACCGTTTTTCGTCCCTTTCTTTGGAACTATAATATCTAGGGTAATTTGTTCGGCGGCATTGGATTCGTGAGATGATTTCCGATTTTTCTAGGGGTCCGGGAATTGTCCACAGTCGATTTTTTCGTTTTTCGCGTTTTTCTCGGCTCCTTGGCCTCTTAGAGCCAAACGGGCCCGGATTTGGACTCAGACCGATTTTCGCCCATTTCTTTGGAACTATAATATCTAGGGTAATTTGTTCGGCGCCATTGGATTCGTGAGACGATTTCCGATTTTTCTAGGGATCCGGGAATTTTCTAAAGTCGATTTTTTCGTTTTTCGCGTTTTTCTCGGCTCTTGGGCCTCCTAGAGCAAAACGGGCCCGGATTTGGGATCACACCGTTTTTCGTCCATTTCTTTGGAACTATAATATCTAGGGTAATTTGTTCGACGGCATTGGATTCGTGAGATGATTTCCGATTTTTCTAGGGGTCCGGGAATTGTCCACAGTCGATTTTTTGGTTTTTCGCGTTTTTCTCGGCTCCTGGGCCTCCTAGAGCAAAACGGGCCCGGATTTGGACTCAGACCGATTTTCGCCCATTTCTTTGGAACTATAATATCTAGGGTAATTTGTTCGGCGCCATTGGATTCGTGAGACGATTTCCGATTTTTCTAGGGATCCGGGAATTTTCTAAAGTCGATTTTTTCGTTTTTCGCGTTTTTCTCGGATCCTGGGCCTCCTAGAGCCAAACGGGCCCGGATTTGGGTTCACACCGTTTTTCGTCCCTTTCTTTGGAACTATAATATCTAGGGTAATTTGTTCGGCGGCATTGGATTCGTGAGATGATTTCCGATTTTTCTAGGGGTCCGGGAATTGTCCACAGTCGATTTTTTCGTTTTTCGCGTTTTTCTCGGCTCCTTGGCCTCTTAGAGCCAAACGGGCCCGGATTTGGACTCAGACCGATTTTCGCCCATTTCTTTGGAACTATAATATCTAGGGTAATTTGTTCGGCGCCATTGGATTCGTGAGACGATTTCCGATTTTTCTAGGGATCCGGGAATTTTCTAAAGTCGATTTTTTCGTTTTTCGCGTTTTTCTCGGCTCTTGGGCCTCCTAGAGCAAAACGGGCCCGGATTTGGGATCACACCGTTTTTCGTCCATTTCTTTGGAACTATAATATCTAGGGTAATTTGTTCGACGGCATTGGATTCGTGAGATGATTTCCGATTTTTCTAGGGGTCCGGGAATTGTCCACAGTCGATTTTTTGGTTTTTCGCGTTTTTCTCGGCTCCTGGGCCTCCTAGAGCAAAACGGGCCCGGATTTGGGATCACACCGTTTTTCGTCCATTTCTTTGGAACTATCATAGCTAGGATAATTTGACTGGCCTCATTGGATTCGTGAGACGATTTCCGATTTTTCTAGGGGTCCGGGAATTTTCTAAAGTCGATTTGTTCGTTTTTCGCGTTTTTCTCGGCTCCTGGCCCTCCTAGAGCAGAACGGGCCCTCATTTGGGATCACAGCGTTTTTAGCCCATATCTTTGGAAATATCATAGCTAGAACACTTTGGCTAGCGTCATTGGAATCGTGAGACGATTTCCGATTTTTCTAGGGGTCCGCGAATTGTCCACAGTAGATTTTTTCGTTTTGCGCGTTTTTCTCGGCTCCTGGCCCTCCTAGAGCAAAACGGGTCCGGATTTGGGATCACACCGTTTTTCGTCCATTTCTTTGGAACTATAATATCTAGGGTAATTTGTTCGGCGCCATTGGATTCGTGAGACGATTTCCGATTTTTCTAGGGGTCCGGGAATTTTCTAAAGTCGATTTTTTCGTTTTTCGCGTTTTTCTCGGATCCTGGGCCTCCTAGAGCCAAACGGGCCCGGATTTGGGTTCACACCGCTTTTCGTCCCTTCCTTTGGAACTATAATATCTAGGGTAATTTGTTCGGCGGCATTGGATTCGTGAGATGATTTCCGATTTTTCTAGGGGTCCGGGAATTGTCCACAGTCGATTTTTTCGTTTTTCGCGTTTTTCTCGGCTCCTTGGCCTATTAGAGCCAAACGGGCCCGGATTTGGACTCAGACCGATTTTCGCCCATTTCTTTGGAACTATAATATCTAGGGTAATTTGTTCGGCGCCATTGGATTCGTGAGACGATTTCCGATTTTTCTAGGGATCCGGGAATTTTCTAAAGTCGATTTTTTCGTTTTTCGCGTTTTTCTCGGCTCCTGGGCCTCCTAGAGCAAAACGGGCCCGGATTTGGGATCACACGGTTTTTCGTCCGTATCTTTGGAAATATCACAACTAGGACAATTTGGCTGGCGCCATTGGATTCGCAATACGATTTCCGATTTTTCTAGGGGTCCGGGAATTTTCTAAAGTCGATTTTTTGGTTTTTCGCGTTTTTCTCGGCTCTTGGGCCTCCTAGAGCAAAACGGGCCCGGATTTGGAATCACACCGTTTTTCGTCCATTTCTTTGGAACTATAATATCTAGGGTAATTTGTTCGGCGGCATTGGATTCGTGAGATGATTTCCGATTTTTCTAGGGGTCCGGGAATTGTCCACAGTCGATTTTTTGGTTTTTCGCGTTTTTCTCGGCTCCTGCGCCTCCTAGAGCCAAACGGGCCTGGATTTGGGATCACACCGTTCTTCGCCCATATCTTTGGAAATATCATAGCTAGGGCAATTTGGCTGGCGCCATTGGTTTCGTGAGACGATTTCCGATTTTTCTAGGGGTCCGGGAATTTTCTAAAGTCGATTTTTTCGTTTTTCGCATTTTTCTCGGCTCGTGGGCCTCCTAGAGCAAAACGGGCCCTGATTTGGGATGACACCGTTTTTAGCCCATATCTTTGGAAATATCATAGCTAGAACACTTTGGCTAGCGCCATTGGATTCGTGAGACGATTTCCGATTTTTCTAGGGGTCCGGGAATTTTCTAAAGTCGATTTTTTCGTTTTTCGCGTTTTTCTCGGATCCTGGGCCTCCTAGAGCCAAACGGGCCCGGATTTGGGTTCACACCGTTTTTCGTCCCTTTCTTTGGAACTATAATATCTAGGGTAATTTGTTCGGCGGCATTGGATTCGTGAGATGATTTCCGATTTTTCTAGGGGTCCGGGAATTGTCCACAGTCGATTTTTTCGTTTTTCGCGTTTTTCTCGGCTCCTTGGCCTCTTAGAGCCAAACGGGCCCGGATTTGGACTCAGACCGATTTTCGCCCATTTCTTTGGAACTATAATATCTAGGGTAATTTGTTCGGCGCCATTGGATTCGTGAGACGATTTCCGATTTTTCTAGGGATCCGGGAATTTTCTAAAGTCGATTTTTTCGTTTTTCGCGTTTTTCTCGGCTCTTGGGCCTCCTAGAGCAAAACGGGCCCGGATTTGGGATCACACCGTTTTTCGTCCATTTCTTTGGAACTATAATATCTAGGGTAATTTGTTCGACGGCATTGGATTCGTGAGATGATTTCCGATTTTTCTAGGGGTCCGGGAATTGTCCACAGTCGATTTTTTGGTTTTTCGCGTTTTTCTCGGCTCCTGGGCCTCCTAGAGCAAAACGGGCCCGGATTTGGACTCAGACCGATTTTCGCCCATTTCTTTGGAACTATAATATCTAGGGTAATTTGTTCGGCGCCATTGGATTCGTGAGACGATTTCCGATTTTTCTAGGGATCCGGGAATTTTCTAAAGTCGATTTTTTCGTTTTTCGCGTTTTTCTCGGCTCCTGGGCCTCCTAGAGCAAAACGGGCCCGGATTTGGGATCACACGGTTTTTCGTCCGTATCTTTGAAAATATCACAGCTAGGACAATTTGGCTGGCGCCATTGGATTCGCAATACGATTTCCGATTTTTCTAGCGGTCCGGGAATTTTCTAAAGTCGATTTTTTGGTTTTTCGCGTTTTTCTCGGCTCTTGGGCCTCCTAGAGCAAAACGGGCCCGGATTTGGAATCACACCGTTTTTCGTCCATTTCTTTGGAACTATAATATCTAGGGTAATTTGTTCGACGGCATTGGATTCGTGAGATGATTTCCGATTTTTCTAGGGGTCCGGGAATTGTCCACAGTCGATTTTTTGGTTTTCCGCGTTTTTCTCGGCTCCTGGGCCTCCTAGAGCCAAACGGGCCTGGATTTGAGATCACACCGTTCTTCGCCCATATCTTTGGAAATATCATAGCTAGGGCAATTTGGCTGGCGCCATTTGATTCGTGAGACGATTTCCGATTTTTCTAGGGGTCCGCGAATTGTCCACAGTCGATTTTTTCGTTTTTCGCATTTTTCTCGGCTCCTGGCCCTCCTAGAGCAAAACGGGCCCGGATTTGGGATCACACCGTTTTTCGTCCATTTCTTTGGAACTATCATAGCTAGGATAATTTGGCTGGCGCCATTGGAATCGTGAGACGATTTGCGATTTTTCTATGGGTCCGCGAATTGCCCACAGTACATTTTTTCGTTTTGCGAAAATCACACCGTTTTTTGACCATATCTTTGGAAATATCATAGCTAGAACACTTTGTCTAGCGCCATTGGATTCGTGAGACGATTTCCGATTTTTCTAGGGGTCCGGGAATTTTCTAAAGTCGATTTTTTCGTTTTTCGCGTTTTTCTCGGATCCTGGGCCTCCTAGAGCCAAACGGGCCCGGATTTGGGTTCACACCGCTTTTCGTCCCTTTCTTTGGAACTATAATATCTAGGGTAATTTGTTCGGCGACATTGGATTCGTGAGATGATTTCCGATTTTTCTAGGGGTCCGGGAATTGTCCACAGTTGATTTTTTCGTTTTTCGCGTTTTTCTCGGCACCTTGGCCTATTAGAGCCAAACGGGCCCGGATTTGGACTCAGACCGATTTTCGCCCATTTCTTTGGAACTATAATATCTAGGGTAATTTGTTCGGCGCCATTGGATTCGTGAGACGATTTCCGATTTTTCTAGGGATCCGGGAATTTTCTAAAGTCGATTTTTTCGTTTTTCGCGTTTTTCTCGACTCCTGGGCCTCCTAGAGCAAAACGGGCCCGGATTTGGGATCACACGGTTTTTCGTCCGTATCTTTGGAAATATCACAGCTAGGACAATTTGGCTGGCGCCATTGGATTCGCAATACGATTTCCGATTTTTCTAGGGGTCCGGGAATTTTCTAAAGTCGATTTTTTCGTTTTTCGCGTTTTTCTCGGCTCCTGGCCCTCCTAGAGCAGAACGGGCCCTCATTTGGGATCACAGCGTTTTTAGCCCATATCTTTGGAAATATCATAGCTAGAACACTTTGGCTAGCGTCATTGGAATCGTGAGACGATTTCCGATTTTTCTAGGGGTCCGCGAATTGTCCACAGTAGATTTTTTCGTTTTGCGCGTTTTTCTCGGCTCCTGGCCCTCCTAGAGCAAAACGGGTCCGGATTTGGGATCACACCGTTTTTCGTCCATTTCTTTGGAACTATAATATCTAGGGTAATTTGTTCGGCGCCATTGGATTCGTGAGACGATTTCCGATTTTTCTAGGGGTCCGGGAATTTTCTAAAGTCGATTTTTTCGTTTTTCGCGTTTTTCTCGGATCCTGGGCCTCCTAGAGCCAAACGGGCCCGGATTTGGGTTCACACCGCTTTTCGTCCCTTTCTTTGGAACTATAATATCTAGGGTAATTTGTTCGGCGCCATTGGATTCGTGAGACGATTTCCGATTTTTCTAGGGATCCGGGAATTTTCTAAAGTCGATTTTTTCGTTTTTCGCGTTTTTCTCGGCTCCTGGGCCTCCTAGAGCAAAACGGGCCCGGATTTGGGATCACACCGTTTTTCGTCCATTTCTTCGGAAGTATAATATCTAGGGTAATTTGTTCGGCGGCATTGGATTCGTGAGATGATTTCCGATTTTTCTAGGGGTCCGGGAATTGTCCACAGTCGATTTTTTGGTTTTTCGCGTTTTTCTCGGCTCCTGCGCCTCCTAGAGCCAAACGGGCCTGGATTTGGGATCACACCGTTCTTCGCCCATATCTTTGGAAATATCATAGCTAGGGCAATTTGGCTGGCGCCATTGGTTTCGTGAGACGATTTCCGATTTTTCTAGGGGTCCGGGAATTTTCTAAAGTCGATTTTTTCGTTTTTCGCATTTTTCTCGGCTCGTGGGCCTCCTAGAGCAAAACGGGCCCTGATTTGGGATGACACCGTTTTTAGCCCATATCTTTGGAAATATCATAGCTAGAACACTTTGGCTAGCGCCATTGGATTCGTGAGACGATTTCCGATTTTTCTAGGGGTCCGGGAATTTTCTAAAGTCGATTTTTTCGTTTTTCGCGTTTTTCTCGGATCCTGGGCCTCCTAGAGCCAAACGGGCCCGGATTTGGGTTCACACCGTTTTTCGTCCCTTTCTTTGGAACTATAATATCTAGGGTAATTTGTTCGGCGGCATTGGATTCGTGAGATGATTTCCGATTTTTCTAGGGGTCCGGGAATTGTCCACAGTCGATTTTTTCGTTTTTCGCGTTTTTCTCGGCTCCTTGGCCTCTTAGAGCCAAACGGGCCCGGATTTGGACTCAGACCGATTTTCGCCCATTTCTTTGGAACTATAATATCTAGGGTAATTTGTTCGGCGCCATTGGATTCGTGAGACGATTTCCGATTTTTCTAGGGATCCGGGAATTTTCTAAAGTCGATTTTTTCGTTTTTCGCGTTTTTCTCGGCTCTTGGGCCTCCTAGAGCAAAACGGGCCCGGATTTGGGATCACACCGTTTTTCGTCCATTTCTTTGGAACTATAATATCTAGGGTAATTTGTTCGACGGCATTGGATTCGTGAGATGATTTCCGATTTTTCTAGGGGTCCGGGAATTGTCCACAGTCGATTTTTTGGTTTTTCGCGTTTTTCTCGGCTCCTGGGCCTCCTAGAGCAAAACGGGCCCGGATTTGGACTCAGACCGATTTTCGCCCATTTCTTTGGAACTATAATATCTAGGGTAATTTGTTCGGCGCCATTGGATTCGTGAGACGATTTCCGATTTTTCTAGGGATCCGGGAATTTTCTAAAGTCGATTTTTTCGTTTTTCGCGTTTTTCTCGGCTCCTGGGCCTCCTAGAGCAAAACGGGCCCGGATTTGGGATCACACGGTTTTTCGTCCGTATCTTTGAAAATATCACAGCTAGGACAATTTGGCTGGCGCCATTGGATTCGCAATACGATTTCCGATTTTTCTAGCGGTCCGGGAATTTTCTAAAGTCGATTTTTTGGTTTTTCGCGTTTTTCTCGGCTCTTGGGCCTCCTAGAGCAAAACGGGCCCGGATTTGGAATCACACCGTTTTTCGTCCATTTCTTTGGAACTATAATATCTAGGGTAATTTGTTCGACGGCATTGGATTCGTGAGATGATTTCCGATTTTTCTAGGGGTCCGGGAATTGTCCACAGTCGATTTTTTGGTTTTCCGCGTTTTTCTCGGCTCCTGGGCCTCCTAGAGCCAAACGGGCCTGGATTTGAGATCACACCGTTCTTCGCCCATATCTTTGGAAATATCATAGCTAGGGCAATTTGGCTGGCGCCATTTGATTCGTGAGACGATTTCCGATTTTTCTAGGGGTCCGCGAATTGTCCACAGTCGATTTTTTCGTTTTTCGCATTTTTCTCGGCTCCTGGCCCTCCTAGAGCAAAACGGGCCCGGATTTGGGATCACACCGTTTTTCGTCCATTTCTTTGGAACTATCATAGCTAGGATAATTTGGCTGGCGCCATTGGAATCGTGAGACGATTTGCGATTTTTCTATGGGTCCGCGAATTGCCCACAGTACATTTTTTCGTTTTGCGAAAATCACACCGTTTTTTGACCATATCTTTGGAAATATCATAGCTAGAACACTTTGTCTAGCGCCATTGGATTCGTGAGACGATTTCCGATTTTTCTAGGGGTCCGGGAATTTTCTAAAGTCGATTTTTTCGTTTTTCGCGTTTTTCTCGACTCCTGGGCCTCCTAGAGCAAAACGGGCCCGGATTTGGGATCACACCGTTTTTCGTCCATTTCTTTGGAACTATCATAGCTAGGATAATTTGACTGGCCTCATTGGATTCGTGAGACGATTTCCGATTTTTCTAGGGGTCCGGGAATTTCCTAAAGTCGATTTTTTCGTTTTTCGCGTTTTTCTCGGATCCTGGGCCTCCTAGAGCCAAACGGGCCCGGATTTGGGTTCACACCGCTTTTCGTCCCTTCCTTTGGAACTATAATATCTAGGGTAATTTGTTCGGCGGCATTGGATTCGTGAGATGATTTCCGATTTTTCTAGGGGTCCGGGAATTGTCCACAGTCGATTTTTTCGTTTTTCGCGTTTTTCTCGGCTCCTTGGCCTATTAGAGCCAAACGGGCCCGGATTTGGACTCAGACCGATTTTCGCCCATTTCTTTGGAACTATAATATCTAGGGTAATTTGTTCGGCGCCATTGGATTCGTGAGACGATTTCCGATTTTTCTAGGGATCCGGGAATTTTCTAAAGTCGATTTTTTCGTTTTTCGCGTTTTTCTCGGCTCTTGGGCCTCCTAGAGCAAAACGGGCCCGGATTTGGGATCACACCGTTTTTCGTCCATTTCTTTGGAACTATAATATCTAGGGTAATTTGTTCGGCGCCATTGGATTCGTGAGACGATTTCCGATTTTTCTAGGGATCCGGGAATTTTCTAAAGTCGATTTTTTCGTTTTTCGCGTTTTTCTCGGCTCCTGGGCCTCCTAGAGCAAAACGGGCCCGGATTTGGGATCACACGGTTTTTCGTCCGTATCTTTGGAAATATCACAACTAGGACAATTTGGCTGGCGCCATTGGATTCGCAATACGATTTCCGATTTTTCTAGGGGTCCGGGAATTTTCTAAAGTCGATTTTTTGGTTTTTCGCGTTTTTCTCGGCTCTTGGGCCTCCTAGAGCAAAACGGGCCCGGATTTGGGATCACACCGTTTTTCGTCCATTTCTTCGGAAGTATAATATCTAGGGTAATTTGTTCGGCGGCATTGGATTCGTGAGATGATTTCCGATTTTTCTAGGGGTCCGGGAATTGTCCACAGTCGATTTTTTGGTTTTTCGCGTTTTTCTCGGCTCCTGCGCCTCCTAGAGCCAAACGGGCCTGGATTTGGGATCACACCGTTCTTCGCCCATATCTTTGGAAATATCATAGCTAGGGCAATTTGGCTGGCGCCATTGGTTTCGTGAGACGATTTCCGATTTTTCTAGGGGTCCGGGAATTTTCTAAAGTCGATTTTTTCGTTTTTCGCATTTTTCTCGGCTCGTGGGCCTCCTAGAGCAAAACGGGCCCTGATTTGGGATGACACCGTTTTTAGCCCATATCTTTGGAAATATCATAGCTAGAACACTTTGGCTAGCGCCATTGGATTCGTGAGACGATTTCCGATTTTTCTAGGGGTCCGGGAATTTTCTAAAGTCGATTTTTTCGTTTTTCGCGTTTTTCTCGGATCCTGGGCCTCCTAGAGCCAAACGGGCCCGGATTTGGGTTCACACCGTTTTTCGTCCCTTTCTTTGGAACTATAATATCTAGGGTAATTTGTTCGGCGGCATTGGATTCGTGAGATGATTTCCGATTTTTCTAGGGGTCCGGGAATTTTCTAAAGTCGATTTTTTCGTTTTTCGCGTTTTTCTCGACTCCTGGGCCTCCTAGAGCAAAACGGGCCCGGATTTGGGATCACACCGTTTTTCGTCCATTTCTTTGGAACTATCATAGCTAGGATAATTTGACTGGCCTCATTGGATTCGTGAGACGATTTCCGATTTTTCTAGGGGTCCGGGAATTTCCTAAAGTCGATTTTTTCGTTTTTCGCGTTTTTCTCGGATCCTGGGCCTCCTAGAGCCAAACGGGCCCGGATTTGGGTTCACACCGCTTTTCGTCCCTTCCTTTGGAACTATAATATCTAGGGTAATTTGTTCGGCGGCATTGGATTCGTGAGATGATTTCCGATTTTTCTAGGGGTCCGGGAATTGTCCACAGTCGATTTTTTCGTTTTTCGCGTTTTTCTCGGCTCCTTGGCCTATTAGAGCCAAACGGGCCCGGATTTGGACTCAGACCGATTTTCGCCCATTTCTTTGGAACTATAATATCTAGGGTAATTTGTTCGGCGCCATTGGATTCGTGAGACGATTTCCGATTTTTCTAGGGATCCGGGAATTTTCTAAAGTCGATTTTTTCGTTTTTCGCGTTTTTCTCGGCTCCTGGGCCTCCTAGAGCAAAACGGGCCCGGATTTGGGATCACACGGTTTTTCGTCCGTATCTTTGGAAATATCACAACTAGGACAATTTGGCTGGCGCCATTGGATTCGCAATACGATTTCCGATTTTTCTAGGGGTCCGGGAATTTTCTAAAGTCGATTTTTTGGTTTTTCGCGTTTTTCTCGGCTCTTGGGCCTCCTAGAGCAAAACGGGCCCGGATTTGGGATCACACCGTTTTTCGTCCATTTCTTCGGAAGTATAATATCTAGGGTAATTTGTTCGGCGGCATTGGATTCGTGAGATGATTTCCGATTTTTCTAGGGGTCCGGGAATTGTCCACAGTCGATTTTTTGGTTTTTCGCGTTTTTCTCGGCTCCTGCGCCTCCTAGAGCCAAACGGGCCTGGATTTGGGATCACACCGTTCTTCGCCCATATCTTTGGAAATATCATAGCTAGGGCAATTTGGCTGGCGCCATTGGTTTCGTGAGACGATTTCCGATTTTTCTAGGGGTCCGGGAATTTTCTAAAGTCGATTTTTTCGTTTTTCGCATTTTTCTCGGCTCGTGGGCCTCCTAGAGCAAAACGGGCCCTGATTTGGGATGACACCGTTTTTAGCCCATATCTTTGGAGATATCATAGCTAGAACACTTTGGCTAGCGCCATTGGATTCGTGAGACGATTTCCGATTTTTCTAGGGGTCCGGGAATTTTCTAAAGTCGATTTTTTCGTTTTTCGCGTTTTTCTCGGATCCTGGGCCTCCTAGAGCCAAACGGGCCCGGATTTGGGTTCACACCGTTTTTCGTCCCTTTCTTTGGAACTATAATATCTAGGGTAATTTGTTCGGCGGCATTGGATTCGTGAGATGATTTCCGATTTTTCTAGGGGTCCGGGAATTGTCCACAGTCGATTTTTTCGTTTTTCGCGTTTTTCTCGGCTCCTTGGCCTCTTAGAGCCAAACGGGCCCGGATTTGGACTCAGACCGATTTTCGCCCATTTCTTTGGAACTATAATATCTAGGGTAATTTGTTCGGCGCCATTGGATTCGTGAGACGATTTCCGATTTTTCTAGGGATCCGGGAATTTTCTAAAGTCGATTTTTTCGTTTTTCGCGTTTTTCTCGGCTCTTGGGCCTCCTAGAGCAAAACGGGCCCGGATTTGGGATCACACCGTTTTTCGTCCATTTCTTTGGAACTATAATATCTAGGGTAATTTGTTCGACGGCATTGGATTCGTGAGATGATTTCCGATTTTTCTAGGGGTCCGGGAATTGTCCACAGTCGATTTTTTGGTTTTTCGCGTTTTTCTCGGCTCCTGGGCCTCCTGAAGCAAAACGGGCCCGGATTTGGGATCACACGGTTTTTCGTCCGTATCTTTGGAAATATCACAACTAGGACAATTTGGCTGGCGCCATTGGATTCGCAATACGATTTCCGATTTTTCTAGGGGTCCGGGAATTTTCTAAAGTCGATTTTTTGGTTTTTCGCGTTTTTCTCGGCTCTTGGGCCTCCTAGAGCAAAACGGGCCCGGATTTGGGATCACACCGTTTTTCGTCCATTTCTTCGGAAGTATAATATCTAGGGTAATTTGTTCGGCGGCATTGGATTCGTGAGATGATTTCCGATTTTTCTAGGGGTCCGGGAATTGTCCACAGTCGATTTTTTGGTTTTTCGCGTTTTTCTCGGCTCCTGCGCCTCCTAGAGCCAAACGGGCCTGGATTTGGGATCACACCGTTCTTCGCCCATATCTTTGGAAATATCATAGCTAGGGCAATTTGGCTGGCGCCATTGGTTTCGTGAGACGATTTCCGATTTTTCTAGGGGTCCGGGAATTTTCTAAAGTCGATTTTTTCGTTTTTCGCATTTTTCTCGGCTCGTGGGCCTCCTAGAGCAAAACGGGCCCTGATTTGGGATGACACCGTTTTTAGCCCATATCTTTGGAAATATCATAGCTAGAACACTTTGGCTAGCGCCATTGGATTCGTGAGACGATTTCCGATTTTTCTAGGGGTCCGGGAATTTTCTAAAGTCGATTTTTTCGTTTTTCGCGTTTTTCTCGGATCCTGGGCCTCCTAGAGCCAAACGGGCCCGGATTTGGGTTCACACCGTTTTTCGTCCCTTTCTTTGGAACTATAATATCTAGGGTAATTTGTTCGGCGGCATTGGATTCGTGAGATGATTTCCGATTTTTCTAGGGGTCCGGGAATTTTCTAAAGTCGATTTTTTCGTTTTTCGCGTTTTTCTCGACTCCTGGGCCTCCTAGAGCAAAACGGGCCCGGATTTGGGATCACACCGTTTTTCGTCCATTTCTTTGGAACTATCATAGCTAGGATAATTTGACTGGCCTCATTGGATTCGTGAGACGATTTCCGATTTTTCTAGGGGTCCGGGAATTTCCTAAAGTCGATTTTTTCGTTTTTCGCGTTTTTCTCGGATCCTGGGCCTCCTAGAGCCAAACGGGCCCGGATTTGGGTTCACACCGCTTTTCGTCCCTTCCTTTGGAACTATAATATCTAGGGTAATTTGTTCGGCGGCATTGGATTCGTGAGATGATTTCCGATTTTTCTAGGGGTCCGGGAATTGTCCACAGTCGATTTTTTCGTTTTTCGCGTTTTTCTCGGCTCCTTGGCCTATTAGAGCCAAACGGGCCCGGATTTGGACTCAGACCGATTTTCGCCCATTTCTTTGGAACTATAATATCTAGGGTAATTTGTTCGGCGCCATTGGATTCGTGAGACGATTTCCGATTTTTCTAGGGATCCGGGAATTTTCTAAAGTCGATTTTTTCGTTTTTCGCGTTTTTCTCGGCTCCTGGGCCTCCTAGAGCAAAACGGGCCCGGATTTGGGATCACACGGTTTTTCGTCCGTATCTTTGGAAATATCACAACTAGGACAATTTGGCTGGCGCCATTGGATTCGCAATACGATTTCCGATTTTTCTAGGGGTCCGGGAATTTTCTAAAGTCGATTTTTTGGTTTTTCGCGTTTTTCTCGGCTCTTGGGCCTCCTAGAGCAAAACGGGCCCGGATTTGGGATCACACCGTTTTTCGTCCATTTCTTTGGAACTATAATATCTAGGGTAATTTGTTCGGCGGCATTGGATTCGTGAGATGATTTCCGATTTTTCTAGGGGTCCGGGAATTGTCCACAGTCGATTTTTTGGTTTTTCGCGTTTTTCTCGGCTCCTGCGCCTCCTAGAGCCAAACGGGCCTGGATTTGGGATCACACCGTTCTTCGCCCATATCTTTGGAAATATCATAGCTAGGGCAATTTGGCTGGCGCCATTGGTTTCGTGAGACGATTTCCGATTTTTCTAGGGGTCCGGGAATTTTCTAAAGTCGATTTTTTCGTTTTTCGCATTTTTCTCGGCTCGTGGGCCTCCTAGAGCAAAACGGGCCCTGATTTGGGATGACACCGTTTTTAGCCCATATCTTTGGAGATATCATAGCTAGAACACTTTGGCTAGCGCCATTGGATTCGTGAGACGATTTCCGATTTTTCTAGGGGTCCGGGAATTTTCTAAAGTCGATTTTTTCGTTTTTCGCGTTTTTCTCGGATCCTGGGCCTCCTAGAGCCAAACGGGCCCGGATTTGGGTTCACACCGTTTTTCGTCCCTTTCTTTGGAACTATAATATCTAGGGTAATTTGTTCGGCGGCATTGGATTCGTGAGATGATTTCCGATTTTTCTAGGGGTCCGGGAATTGTCCACAGTCGATTTTTTCGTTTTTCGCGTTTTTCTCGGCTCCTTGGCCTCTTAGAGCCAAACGGGCCCGGATTTGGACTCAGACCGATTTTCGCCCATTTCTTTGGAACTATAATATCTAGGGTAATTTGTTCGGCGCCATTGGATTCGTGAGACGATTTCCGATTTTTCTAGGGATCCGGGAATTTTCTAAAGTCGATTTTTTCGTTTTTCGCGTTTTTCTCGGCTCTTGGGCCTCCTAGAGCAAAACGGGCCCGGATTTGGGATCACACCGTTTTTCGTCCATTTCTTTGGAACTATAATATCTAGGGTAATTTGTTCGACGGCATTGGATTCGTGAGATGATTTCCGATTTTTCTAGGGGTCCGGGAATTGTCCACAGTCGATTTTTTGGTTTTTCGCGTTTTTCTCGGCTCCTGGGCCTCCTGAAGCAAAACGGGCCCGGATTTGGACTCAGACCGATTTTCGCCCATTTCTTTGGAACTATAATATCTAGGGTAATTTGTTCGGCGCCATTGGATTCGTGAGACGATTTCCGATTTTTCTAGGGATCCGGGAATTTTCTAAAGTCGATTTTTTCGTTTTTCGCGTTTTTCTCGGCTCCTGGGCCTCCTAGAGCAAAACGGGCCCGGATTTGGGATCACACGGTTTTTCGTCCGTATCTTTGGAAATATCACAACTAGGACAATTTGGCTGGCGCCATTGGATTCGCAATACGATTTCCGATTTTTCTAGGGGTCCGGGAATTTTCTAAAGTCGATTTTTTGGTTTTTCGCGTTTTTCTCGGCTCTTGGGCCTCCTAGAGCAAAACGGGCCCGGATTTGGGATCACACCGTTTTTCGTCCATTTCTTTGGAAGTATAATATCTAGGGTAATTTGTTCGGCGGCATTGGATTCGTGAGATGATTTCCGATTTTTCTAGGGGTCCGGGAATTGTCCACAGTCGATTTTTTGGTTTTTCGCGTTTTTCTCGGCTCCTGCGCCTCCTAGAGCCAAACGGGCCTGGATTTGGGATCACACCGTTCTTCGCCCATATCTTTGGAAATATCACAGCTAGGGCAATTTGGCTGGCGCCATTGGTTTCGTGAGACGATTTCCGATTTTTCTAGGGGTCCGGGAATTTTCTAAAGTCGATTTTTTCGTTTTTCGCATTTTTCTCGGCTCGTGGGCCTCCTAGAGCAAAACGGGCCCTGATTTGGGATGACACCGTTTTTAGCCCATATCTTTGGAAATATCATAGCTAGAACACTTTGGCTAGCGCCATTGGATTCGTGAGACGATTTCCGATTTTTCTAGGGGTCCGGGAATTTTCTAAAGTCGATTTTTTCGTTTTTCGCGTTTTTCTCGGATCCTGGGCCTCCTAGAGCCAAACGGGCCCGGATTTGGGTTCACACCGTTTTTCGTCCCTTTCTTTGGAACTATAATATCTAGGGTAATTTGTTCGGCGGCATTGGATTCGTGAGATGATTTCCGATTTTTCTAGGGGTCCGGGAATTGTCCACAGTCGATTTTTTCGTTTTTCGCGTTTTTCTCGGCTCCTTGGCCTCTTAGAGCCAAACGGGCCCGGATTTGGACTCAGACCGATTTTCGCCCATTTCTTTGGAACTATAATATCTAGGGTAATTTGTTCGGCGCCATTGGATTCGTGAGACGATTTCCGATTTTTCTAGGGATCCGGGAATTTTCTAAAGTCGATTTTTTCGTTTTTCGCGTTTTTCTCGGCTCTTGGGCCTCCTAGAGCAAAACGGGCCCGGATTTGGGATCACACCGTTTTTCGTCCATTTCTTTGGAACTATAATATCTAGGGTAATTTGTTCGACGGCATTGGATTCGTGAGATGATTTCCGATTTTTCTAGGGGTCCGGGAATTGTCCACAGTCGATTTTTTGGTTTTTCGCGTTTTTCTCGGCTCCTGGGCCTCCTAGAGCAAAACGGGCCCGGATTTGGACTCAGACCGATTTTCGCCCATTTCTTTGGAACTATAATATCTAGGGTAATTTGTTCGGCGCCATTGGATTCGTGAGACGATTTCCGATTTTTCTAGGGGTCCGGGAATTTCCTAAAGTCGATTTTTTCGTTTTTCGCGTTTTTCTCGGATCCTGGGCCTCCTAGAGCCAAACGGGCCCGGATTTGGGTTCACACCGCTTTTCGTCCCTTCCTTTGGAACTATAATATCTAGGGTAATTTGTTCGGCGGCATTGGATTCGTGAGATGATTTCCGATTTTTCTAGGGGTCCGGGAATTGTCCACAGTCGATTTTTTCGTTTTTCGCGTTTTTCTCGGCTCCTTGGCCTATTAGAGCCAAACGGGCCCGGATTTGGACTCAGACCGATTTTCGCCCATTTCTTTGGAACTATAATATCTAGGGTAATTTGTTCGGCGCCATTGGATTCGTGAGACGATTTCCGATTTTTCTAGGGATCCGGGAATTTTCTAAAGTCGATTTTTTCGTTTTTCGCGTTTTTCTCGGCTCCTGGGCCTCCTAGAGCAAAACGGGCCCGGATTTGGGATCACACGGTTTTTCGTCCGTATCTTTGGAAATATCACAACTAGGACAATTTGGCTGGCGCCATTGGATTCGCAATACGATTTCCGATTTTTCTAGGGGTCCGGGAATTTTCTAAAGTCGATTTTTTGGTTTTTCGCGTTTTTCTCGGCTCTTGGGCCTCCTAGAGCAAAACGGGCCCGGATTTGGGATCACACCGTTTTTCGTCCATTTCTTTGGAACTATAATATCTAGGGTAATTTGTTCGGCGGCATTGGATTCGTGAGATGATTTCCGATTTTTCTAGGGGTCCGGGAATTTTCTAAAGTCGATTTTTTGGTTTTTCGCGTTTTTCTCGGCTCCTGGGCCTCCTAGAGCAAAACGGGCCCGGATTTGGACTCAGACCGATTTTCGCCCATTTCTTTGGAACTATAATATCTAGGGTAATTTGTTCGGCGCCATTGGATTCGTGAGACGATTTCCGATTTTTCTAGGGATCCGGGAATTTTCTAAAGTCGATTTTTTCGTTTTTCGCGTTTTTCTCGGCTCCTGGGCCTCCTAGAGCAAAACGGGCCCGGATTTGGGATCACACGGTTTTTCGTCCGTATCTTTGAAAATATCACAGCTGGGACAATTTGGCTGGCGCCATTTGATTCGTGAGACGATTTCCGATTTTTCTAGGGGTCCGCGAATTGCCCACAGTAGATTTTTTCGTTTTGCGGGAAATCACACCGTTTTTTGACCATATCTTTGGAAATATCATAGCTAGAACACTTTGGCTAGCGCCATTGGATTCGTGAGACGATTTCCGATTTTTCTAGGGGTCCGGGAATTTTCTAAAGTCGATTTTTTCGTTTTTCGCGTTTTTCTCGGATCCTGGGCCTCCTAGATCCAAACGGGCCCGGATTTGGGTTCACACCGCTTTGCGTCCCTTTCTTTGGAACTATAATATCTAGGGTAATTTGTTCGGCGGCATTGGATTCGTGAGATGATTTCCGATTTTTCTAGGGGTCCGGTAATTGTCCACAGTCGATTTTTTCGTTTTTCGCGTTTTTCTCGGCTCCTTGGCCTATTAGAGCCAAACGGGCCCGGATTTGGACTCAGACCGATTTTCGCCCATTTCTTTGGAACTATAATATCTAGGGTAATTTGTTCGGCGACATTGGATTCGTGAGACGATTTCCGATTTTTCTAGGGATCCGGGAATTTTCTAAAGTCGATTTTTTCGTTTTTCGCGTTTTTCTCGGCTCCTGGGCCTCCTAGAGCAAAACGGGCCCGGATTTGGGATCACACGGTTTTTCGTCCGTATCTTTGGAAATATCACAGCTAGGACAATTTGGCTGGCGCCATTGGATTCGCAATACGATTTCCGATTTTTCTAGGGGTCCGGGAATTTTCTAATGTCCATTTTTTGGTTTTTCGCGTTTTTCTCGGCTCTTGGGCCTCCTAGAGCAAAACGGGCCCGGATTTGGGATCACACCGTTTTTCGTCCATTTCTTTGGAACTATAATATCTAGGGTAATTTGTTCGGCGGCATTGGATTCGTGAGATGATTTCCGATTTTTCTAGGGGTCCGGGAATTGTCCACAGTCGATTTTTTGGTTTTTCGCGTTTTTCTCGGCTCCTGCGCCTCCTAGAGCCAAACGGGCCTGGATTTGGGATCACACCGTTCTTCGCCCATATCTTTGGAAATATCATAGCTAGGGCAATTTGGCTGGCGCCATTGGTTTCGTGAGACGATTTCCGATTTTTCTAGGGGTCCGGGAATTTTCTAAAGTCGATTTTTTCGTTTTTCGCATTTTTCTCGGCTCGCGGGCCTCCTAGAGCAAAACGGGCCCTGATTTGGGATGACACCGTTTTTAGCCCATATCTTTGGAAATATCATAGCTAGAACACTTTGGCTAGCGCCATTGGATTCGTGAGACGATTTCCGATTTTTCTAGGGGTCCGGGAATTTTCTAAAGTCGATTTTTTCGTTTTTCGCGTTTTTCTCGGATCCTGGGCCTCCTAGAGCCAAACGGGCCCGGATTTGGGTTCACACCGTTTTTCGTCCCTTTCTTTGGAACTATAATATCTAGGGTAATTTGTTCGGCGGCATTGGATTCGTGAGATGATTTCCGATTTTTCTAGGGGTCCGGGAATTGTCCACAGTCGATTTTTTCGTTTTTCGCGTTTTTCTCGGCTCCTTGGCCTCTTAGAGCCAAACGGGCCCGGATTTGGACTCAGACCGATTTTCGCCCATTTCTTTGGAACTATAATATCTAGGGTAATTTGTTCGGCGCCATTGGATTCGTGAGACGATTTCCGATTTTTCTAGGGATCCGGGAATTTTCTAAAGTCGATTTTTTCGTTTTTCGCGTTTTTCTCGGCTCTTGGGCCTCCTAGAGCAAAACGGGCCCGGATTTGGGATCACACCGTTTTTCGTCCATTTCTTTGGAACTATAATATCTAGGGTAATTTGTTCGACGGCATTGGATTCGTGAGATGATTTCCGATTTTTCTAGGGGTCCGGGAATTGTCCACAGTCGATTTTTTGGTTTTTCGCGTTTTTCTCGGCTCCTGGGCCTCCTAGAGCAAAACGGGCCCGGATTTGGACTCAGACCGATTTTCGCCCATTTCTTTGGAACTATAATATCTAGGGTAATTTGTTCGGCGCCATTGGATTCGTGAGACGATTTCCGATTTTTCTAGGGATCCGGGAATTTTCTAAAGTCGATTTTTTCGTTTTTCGCGTTTTTCTCGGCTCCTGGGCCTCCTAGAGCAAAACGGGCCCGGATTTGGGATCACACGGTTTTTCGTCCGTATCTTTGAAAATATCACAGCTAGGACAATTTGGCTGGCGCCATTGGATTCGCAATACGATTTCCGATTTTTCTAGCGGTCCGGGAATTTTCTAAAGTCGATTTTTTGGTTTTTCGCGTTTTTCTCGGCTCTTGGGCCTCCTAGAGCAAAACGGGCCCGGATTTGGAATCACACCGTTTTTCGTCCATTTCTTTGGAACTATAATATCTAGGGTAATTTGTTCGACGGCATTGGATTCGTGAGATGATTTCCGATTTTTCTAGGGGTCCGGGAATTGTCCACAGTCGATTTTTTGGTTTTCCGCGTTTTTCTCGGCTCCTGGGCCTCCTAGAGCCAAACGGGCCTGGATTTGAGATCACACCGTTCTTCGCCCATATCTTTGGAAATATCATAGCTAGGGCAATTTGGCTGGCGCCATTTGATTCGTGAGACGATTTCCGATTTTTCTAGGGGTCCGCGAATTGTCCACAGTCGATTTTTTCGTTTTTCGCATTTTTCTCGGCTCCTGGCCCTCCTAGAGCAAAACGGGCCCGGATTTGGGATCACACCGTTTTTCGTCCATTTCTTTGGAACTATCATAGCTAGGATAATTTGGCTGGCGCCATTGGAATCGTGAGACGATTTGCGATTTTTCTATGGGTCCGCGAATTGCCCACAGTACATTTTTTCGTTTTGCGAAAATCACACCGTTTTTTGACCATATCTTTGGAAATATCATAGCTAGAACACTTTGTCTAGCGCCATTGGATTCGTGAGACGATTTCCGATTTTTCTAGGGGTCCGGGAATTTTCTAAAGTCGATTTTTTCGTTTTTCGCGTTTTTCTCGGATCCTGGGCCTCCTAGAGCCAAACGGGCCCGGATTTGGGTTCACACCGCTTTTCGTCCCTTTCTTTGGAACTATAATATCTAGGGTAATTTGTTCGGCGACATTGGATTCGTGAGATGATTTCCGATTTTTCTAGGGGTCCGGGAATTGTCCACAGTTGATTTTTTCGTTTTTCGCGTTTTTCTCGGCTCTTGGGCCTCCTAGAGCAAAACGGGCCCGGATTTGGGATCACACCGTTTTTCGTCCATTTCTTTGGAACTATAATATCTAGGGTAATTTGTTCGACGGCATTGGATTCGTGAGATGATTTCCGATTTTTCTAGGGGTCCGGGAATTGTCCACAGTCGATTTTTTGGTTTTTCGCGTTTTTCTCGGCTCCTGGGCCTCCTAGAGCAAAACGGGCCCGGATTTGGGATCACACCGTTTTTCGTCCATTTCTTTGGAACTATCATAGCTAGGATAATTTGACTGGCCTCATTGGATTCGTGAGACGATTTCCGATTTTTCTAGGGGTCCGGGAATTTTCTAAAGTCGATTTGTTCGTTTTTCGCGTTTTTCTCGGCTCCTGGCCCTCCTAGAGCAGAACGGGCCCTCATTTGGGATCACAGCGTTTTCAGCCCATATCTTTGGAAATATCATAGCTAGAACACTTTGGCTAGCGTCATTGGAATCGTGAGACGATTTCCGATTTTTCTAGGGGTCCGCGAATTGTCCACAGTAGATTTTTTCGTTTTGCGCGTTTTTCTCGGCTCCTGGCCCTCCTAGAGCAAAACGGGTCCGGATTTGGGATCACACCGTTTTTCGTCCATTTCTTTGGAACTATAATATCTAGGGTAATTTGTTCGGCGCCATTGGATTCGTGAGACGATTTCCGATTTTTCTAGGGGTCCGGGAATTTTCTAAAGTCGATTTTTTCGTTTTTCGCGTTTTTCTCGGATCCTGGGCCTCCTAGAGCCAAACGGGCCCGGATTTGGGTTCACACCGTTTTTCGTCCCTTTCTTTGGAACTATAATATCTAGGGTAATTTGTTCGGCGGCATTGGATTCGTGAGATGATTTCCGATTTTTCTAGGGGTCCGGGAATTGTCCACAGTCGATTTTTTCGTTTTTCGCGTTTTTCTCGGCTCCTTGGCCTCTTAGAGCCAAACGGGCCCGGATTTGGACTCAGACCGATTTTCGCCCATTTCTTTGGAACTATAATATCTAGGGTAATTTGTTCGGCGCCATTGGATTCGTGAGACGATTTCCGATTTTTCTAGGGATCCGGGAATTTTCTAAAGTCGATTTTTTCGTTTTTCGCGTTTTTCTCGGCTCTTGGGCCTCCTAGAGCAAAACGGGCCCGGATTTGGGATCACACCGTTTTTCGTCCATTTCTTTGGAACTATAATATCTAGGGTAATTTGTTCGACGGCATTGGATTCGTGAGATGATTTCCGATTTTTCTAGGGGTCCGGGAATTGTCCACAGTCGATTTTTTGGTTTTTCGCGTTTTTCTCGGCTCCTGGGCCTCCTAGAGCAAAACGGGCCCGGATTTGGGATCACACCGTTTTTCGTCCATTTCTTTGGAACTATCATAGCTAGGATAATTTGACTGGCCTCATTGGATTCGTGAGACGATTTCCGATTTTTCTAGGGGTCCGGGAATTTTCTAAAGTCGATTTGTTCGTTTTTCGCGTTTTTCTCGGCTCCTGGCCCTCCTAGAGCAGAACGGGCCCTCATTTGGGATCACAGCGTTTTTAGCCCATATCTTTGGAAATATCATAGCTAGAACACTTTGGCTAGCGTCATTGGAATCGTGAGACGATTTCCGATTTTTCTAGGGGTCCGCGAATTGTCCACAGTAGATTTTTTCGTTTTGCGCGTTTTTCTCGGCTCCTGGCCCTCCTAGAGCAAAACGGGTCCGGATTTGGGATCACACCGTTTTTCGTCCATTTCTTTGGAACTATAATATCTAGGGTAATTTGTTCGGCGCCATTGGATTCGTGAGACGATTTCCGATTTTTCTAGGGGTCCGGGAATTTTCTAAAGTCGATTTTTTCGTTTTTCGCGTTTTTCTCGGATCCTGGGCCTCCTAGAGCCAAACGGGCCCGGATTTGGGTTCACACCGCTTTTCGTCCCTTCCTTTGGAACTATAATATCTAGGGTAATTTGTTCGGCGGCATTGGATTCGTGAGATGATTTCCGATTTTTCTAGGGGTCCGGGAATTGTCCACAGTCGATTTTTTCGTTTTTCGCGTTTTTCTCGGCTCCTTGGCCTATTAGAGCCAAACGGGCCCGGATTTGGACTCAGACCGATTTTCGCCCATTTCTTTGGAACTATAATATCTAGGGTAATTTGTTCGGCGCCATTGGATTCGTGAGACGATTTCCGATTTTTCTAGGGATCCGGGAATTTTCTAAAGTCGATTTTTTCGTTTTTCGCGTTTTTCTCGGCTCCTGGGCCTCCTAGAGCAAAACGGGCCCGGATTTGGGATCACACGGTTTTTCGTCCGTATCTTTGGAAATATCACAACTAGGACAATTTGGCTGGCGCCATTGGATTCGCAATACGATTTCCGATTTTTCTAGGGGTCCGGGAATTTTCTAAAGTCGATTTTTTGGTTTTTCGCGTTTTTCTCGGCTCTTGGGCCTCCTAGAGCAAAACGGGCCCGGATTTGGAATCACACCGTTTTTCGTCCATTTCTTTGGAACTATAATATCTAGGGTAATTTGTTCGGCGGCATTGGATTCGTGAGATGATTTCCGATTTTTCTAGGGGTCCGGGAATTGTCCACAGTCGATTTTTTGGTTTTTCGCGTTTTTCTCGGCTCCTGCGCCTCCTAGAGCCAAACGGGCCTGGATTTGGGATCACACCGTTCTTCGCCCATATCTTTGGAAATATCATAGCTAGGGCAATTTGGCTGGCGCCATTGGTTTCGTGAGACGATTTCCGATTTTTCTAGGGGTCCGGGAATTTTCTAAAGTCGATTTTTTCGTTTTTCGCATTTTTCTCGGCTCGTGGGCCTCCTAGAGCAAAACGGGCCCTGATTTGGGATGACACCGTTTTTAGCCCATATCTTTGGAAATATCATAGCTAGAACACTTTGGCTAGCGCCATTGGATTCGTGAGACGATTTCCGATTTTTCTAGGGGTCCGGGAATTTTCTAAAGTCGATTTTTTCCTTTTTCGCGTTTTTCTCGGATCCTGGGCCTCCTAGAGCCAAACGGGCCCGGATTTGGGTTCACACCGTTTTTCGTCCCTTTCTTTGGAACTATAATATCTAGGGTAATTTGTTCGGCGGCATTGGATTCGTGAGATGATTTCCGATTTTTCTAGGGGTCCGGGAATTGTCCACAGTCGATTTTTTCGTTTTTCGCGTTTTTCTCGGCTCCTTGGCCTCTTAGAGCCAAACGGGCCCGGATTTGGACTCAGACCGATTTTCGCCCATTTCTTTGGAACTATAATATCTAGGGTAATTTGTTCGGCGCCATTGGATTCGTGAGATGATTTCCGATTTTTCTAGGGGTCCGGGAATTGTCCACAGTCGATTGTTTGGTTTTTCGCGTTTTTCTCGGCTCCTGGGCCTCCTAGAGCAAAACGGGCCCGGATTTGGACTCAGACCGATTTTCGCCCATTTCTTTGGAACTATAATATCTAGGGTAATTTGTTCGGCGCCATTGGATTCGTGAGACGATTTCCGATTTTTCTAGGGATCCGGGAATTTTCTAAAGTCGATTTTTTCGTTTTTCGCGTTTTTCTCGGCTCCTGGGCCTCCTAGAGCAAAACGGGCCCGGATTTGGGATCACACGGTTTTTCGTCCGTATCTTTGAAAATATCACAGCTAGGACAATTTGGCTGGCGCCATTGGATTCGCAATACGATTTCCGATTTTTCTAGCGGTCCGGGAATTTTCTAAAGTCGATTTTTTGGTTTTTCGCGTTTTTCTCGGCTCTTGGGCCTCCTAGAGCAAAACGGGCCCGGATTTGGAATCACACCGTTTTTCGTCCATTTCTTTGGAACTATAATATCTAGGGTAATTTGTTCGACGGCATTGGATTCGTGAGATGATTTCCGATTTTTCTAGGGGTCCGGGAATTGTCCACAGTCGATTTTTTGGTTTTCCGCGTTTTTCTCGGCTCCTGGGCCTCCTAGAGCCAAACGGGCCTGGATTTGAGATCACACCGTTCTTCGCCCATATCTTTGGAAATATCATAGCTAGGGCAATTTGGCTGGCGCCATTTGATTCGTGAGACGATTTCCGATTTTTCTAGGGGTCCGCGAATTGTCCACAGTCGATTTTTTCGTTTTTCGCATTTTTCTCGGCTCCTGGCCCTCCTAGAGCAAAACGGGCCCGGATTTGGGATCACACCGTTTTTCGTCCATTTCTTTGGAACTATCATAGCTAGGATAATTTGGCTGGCGCCATTGGAATCGTGAGACGATTTGCGATTTTTCTATGGGTCCGCGAATTGCCCACAGTACATTTTTTCGTTTTGCGAAAATCACACCGTTTTTTGACCATATCTTTGGAAATATCATAGCTAGAACACTTTGTCTAGCGCCATTGGATTCGTGAGACGATTTCCGATTTTTCTAGGGGTCCGGGAATTTTCTAAAGTCGATTTTTTCGTTTTTCGCGTTTTTCTCGACTCCTGGGCCTCCTAGAGCAAAACGGGCCCGGATTTGGGATCACACCGTTTTTCGTCCATTTCTTTGGAACTATCATAGCTAGGATAATTTGACTGGCCTCATTGGATTCGTGAGACGATTTCCGATTTTTCTAGGGGTCCGGGAATTTCCTAAAGTCGATTTTTTCGTTTTTCGCGTTTTTCTCGGCTCGTGGGCCTCCTAGAGCAAAACGGGCCCTGATTTGGGATGACACCGTTTTTAGCCCATATCTTTGGAAATATCATAGCTAGAACACTTTGGCTAGCGCCATTGGATTCGTGAGACGATTTCCGATTTTTCTAGGGGTCCGGGAATTTTCTAAAGTCGATTTTTTCGTTTTTCGCGTTTTTCTCGGATCCTGGGCCTCCTAGAGCCAAACGGGCCCGGATTTGGGTTCACACCGTTTTTCGTCCCTTTCTTTGGAACTATAATATCTAGGGTAATTTGTTCGGCGGCATTGGATTCGTGAGATGATTTCCGATTTTTCTAGGGGTCCGGGAATTGTCCACAGTCGATTTTTTCGTTTTTCGCGTTTTTCTCGGCTCCTTGGCCTCTTAGAGCCAAACGGGCCCGGATTTGGACTCAGACCGATTTTCGCCCATTTCTTTGGAACTATAATATCTAGGGTAATTTGTTCGGCGCCATTGGATTCGTGAGACGATTTCCGATTTTTCTAGGGATCCGGGAATTTTCTAAAGTCGATTTTTTCGTTTTTCGCGTTTTTCTCGGCTCTTGGGCCTCCTAGAGCAAAACGGGCCCGGATTTGGGATCACACCGTTTTTCGTCCATTTCTTTGGAACTATAATATCTAGGGTAATTTGTTCGACGGCATTGGATTCGTGAGATGATTTCCGATTTTTCTAGGGGTCCGGGAATTGTCCACAGTCGATTTTTTGGTTTTTCGCGTTTTTCTCGGCTCCTGGGCCTCCTGAAGCAAAACGGGCCCGGATTTGGACTCAGACCGATTTTCGCCCATTTCTTTGGAACTATAATATCTAGGGTAATTTGTTCGGCGCCATTGGATTCGTGAGACGATTTCCGATTTTTCTAGGGATCCGGGAATTTTCTAAAGTCGATTTTTTCGTTTTTCGCGTTTTTCTCGGCTCCTGGGCCTCCTAGAGCAAAACGGGCCCGGATTTGGGATCACACGGTTTTTCGTCCGTATCTTTGGAAATATCACAACTAGGACAATTTGGCTGGCGCCATTGGATTCGCAATACGATTTCCGATTTTTCTAGGGGTCCGGGAATTTTCTAAAGTCGATTTTTTGGTTTTTCGCGTTTTTCTCGGCTCTTGGGCCTCCTAGAGCAAAACGGGCCCGGATTTGGGATCACACCGTTTTTCGTCCATTTCTTTGGAAGTATAATATCTAGGGTAATTTGTTCGGCGGCATTGGATTCGTGAGATGATTTCCGATTTTTCTAGGGGTCCGGGAATTGTCCACAGTCGATTTTTTGGTTTTTCGCGTTTTTCTCGGCTCCTGCGCCTCCTAGAGCCAAACGGGCCTGGATTTGGGATCACACCGTTCTTCGCCCATATCTTTGGAAATATCACAGCTAGGGCAATTTGGCTGGCGCCATTGGTTTCGTGAGACGATTTCCGATTTTTCTAGGGGTCCGGGAATTTTCTAAAGTCGATTTTTTCGTTTTTCGCATTTTTCTCGGCTCGTGGGCCTCCTAGAGCAAAACGGGCCCTGATTTGGGATGACACCGTTTTTAGCCCATATCTTTGGAAATATCATAGCTAGAACACTTTGGCTAGCGCCATTGGATTCGTGAGACGATTTCCGATTTTTCTAGGGGTCCGGGAATTTTCTAAAGTCGATTTTTTCGTTTTTCGCGTTTTTCTCGGATCCTGGGCCTCCTAGATCCAAACGGGCCCGGATTTGGGTTCACACCGCTTTGCGTCCCTTTCTTTGGAACTATAATATCTAGGGTAATTTGTTCGGCGGCATTGGATTCGTGAGATGATTTCCGATTTTTCTAGGGGTCCGGTAATTGTCCACAGTCGATTTTTTCGTTTTTCGCGTTTTTCTCGGCTCCTTGGCCTATTAGAGCCAAACGGGCCCGGATTTGGACTCAGACCGATTTTCGCCCATTTCTTTGGAACTATAATATCTAGGGTAATTTGTTCGGCGACATTGGATTCGTGAGACGATTTCCGATTTTTCTAGGGATCCGGGAATTTTCTAAAGTCGATTTTTTCGTTTTTCGCGTTTTTCTCGGCTCCTGGGCCTCCTAGAGCAAAACGGGCCCGGATTTGGGATCACACGGTTTTTCGTCCGTATCTTTGGAAATATCACAGCTAGGACAATTTGGCTGGCGCCATTGGATTCGCAATACGATTTCCGATTTTTCTAGGGGTCCGGGAATTTTCTAATGTCCATTTTTTGGTTTTTCGCGTTTTTCTCGGCTCTTGGGCCTCCTAGAGCAAAACGGGCCCGGATTTGGGATCACACCGTTTTTCGTCCATATCTTTGGAAATATCATAGCTATGACAATTTGGCTGGCGCCATTGGATTCGTGAGACGATTTCCGATTTTTCTAGGGGTCCGGGAATTTTCTAAAGTCGATTTTTTCGATTTTCGCGTTTTTCTGGGCTCCTATGCCTCCTAGGGCAAAAAGGGTCTGGATTTTGGAGCCCACCGTTTTACTTCCATATCTTTGGAAATATACTAGTCACCCGTCGAAGCGCATCGGTTCGATTCTTCGGCGCCTGCGCATTAGTCCGATTCCACTCCGCCTGCGCATCAGTCCGAAGCCTCTGCGTGTGCGCATGAGTCCAATTCTTCTGCGCATGCGCGTCAGTCCCATTCTTCGCCGCATGCGCCAGACTCCCCTCCGCCTGCGTATCAACCCGATGTCTCTGCGCATGCGCGTCAGTCCGATCCTGCTGCTCCTGCGCATCAGTCCGATCCTCCTGCTCCTGCGCATCAGTCCGATTCTTCTGCGCATGCGCATCAGTCCGACTCCCCTTGGCCGGAGTATCCGTCCGATGCTTCTGCGTCTGCGCATCAGTTCGATTTTTCGCCGCCTGCGCATTAGTCCGATTCCACTCCGCCTGCGCATCAGTCCGATGCCTCTGCGCGTGCTCGTCGGTTCGATTTCTCCGCACCTGCGCATCAGTCCGATTGCTCTCCGCCTGCACATCAGTCCAACTCCTATGGCTCCTAGAGCAAAAAAGGCCCTGATTTGGGATCACACCGTTTTCCGTCGATATCTTTGGAACTATAATATCTAAGGTAATTTGTTCGGCGCTATTGGATTCGCGAGACCATTTCGGATTTTTCTAGGGGTCCGGGAATTTTCTAAAGTCGATCTTTTCGTTTTTCGCGTTTTTCTCGGCTCCTGGGCCTCCTAGAGCAAAACGGGCCCGGATTTGGGATCACACCGTTTTTCGTCCATATCTTTGGAAATATCATAGCTAGGACAATTTGGCTGGCACCATTGGATTCGTGAGAGGATTTCCGATTTTTCTAGGGGTCCGGGAATTTTCTAAAGTCGATTTTTTCGTTTTTCGCGTTTTTCTCGGATCCTGGGCCTCCTAGAGCCAAACGGGCCCGGATTTGGATTCACACCGTTTTTCGTCCCTTTCTTTGGAACTATAATATCTAGGGTAATTTGTTCGGCGGCATTGGATTCGTGAGATGATTTCCGATTTTTCTAGGGGTCCGGGAATTGTCCACAGTCGATTTTTTCGTTTTTCGCATTTTTCTCGGCTCCTGGCCCTCCTAGTAGAAAACGGGCCCGGATTTGGGATCACACCGTTTTTTGTCCATATCTTCGGAAATATCATAGCTAGGATAATTTGGCTGGCACCATTGGATTCGTGAGACGATTTCCGATTTTTCTAGGGGTCCGGGAATTTTCTAAAGTCGATTTTTTCGTTTTTCGCGTTTTTCTCGGATCCTGGGCCTCCTAGAGCCAAACGGGCCCGGATTTGGGTTCACACCGTTTTTCGTCCCTTTCTTTGGAACTATAATATCTAGGGTAATTTGTTCGGCGGCATTGGATTCGTGAGATGATTTCCGATTTTTCTAGGGGTCCGGGAATTGTCCACAGTCGATTTTTTCGTTTTTCGCGTTTTTCTCGGCTCCTTGGCCTCTTAGAGCAAAACGGGCCCGGATTTGGACTCAGACCGATTTTCGCCCATTTCTTTGGAACTATAATATCTAGGGTAATTTGTTCGGCGCCATTGGATTCGTGAGACGATTTCCGATTTTTCTAGGGATCCGGGAATTTTCTAAAGTCGATTTTTTCGTTTTTCGCGTTTTTCTCGGCTCCTGGGCCTCCTAGAGCAAAACGGGCCCGGATTTGGGATCACACGGTTTTTCGTCCGTATCTTTGAAAATATCACAGCTAGGACAATTTGGCTGGCGCCATTGGATTCGCAATACGATTTCCGATTTTTCTAGCGGTCCGGGAATTTTCTAAAGTCGATTTTTTGGTTTTTCGCGTTTTTCTCGGCTCTTGGGCCTCCTAGAGCAAAACGGGCCCGGATTTGGAATCACACCGTTTTTCGTCCATTTCTTTGGAACTATAATGTCTAGGGTAATTTGTTCGACGGCATTGGATTCGTGAGATGATTTCCGATTTTTCTAGGGGTCCGGGAATTGTCCACAGTCGATTTTTTGGTTTTCCGCGTTTTTCTCGGCTCCTGGGCCTCCTAGAGCCAAACGGGCCTGGATTTGAGATCACACCGTTCTTCGCCCATATCTTTGGAAATATCATAGCTAGGGCAATTTGGCTGGCGCCATTTGATTCGTGAGACGATTTCCGATTTTTCTAGGGGTCCGCGAATTGTCCACAGTCGATTTTTTCGTTTTTCGCATTTTTCTCGGCTCCTGGCCCTCCTAGAGCAAAACGGGCCCGGATTTGGGATCACACCGTTTTTCGTCCATTTCTTTGGAACTATCATAGCTAGGATAATTTGGCTGGCGCCATTGGAATCGTGAGACGATTTGCGATTTTTCTATGGGTCCGCGAATTGCCCACAGTACATTTTTTCGTTTTGCGAAAATCACACCGTTTTTTGACCATATCTTTGGAAATATCATAGCTAGAACACTTTGTCTAGCGCCATTGGATTCGTGAGACGATTTCCGATTTTTCTAGGGGTCCGGGAATTTTCTAAAGTCGATTTTTTCGTTTTTCGCGTTTTTCTCGACTCCTGGGCCTCCTAGAGCAAAACGGGCCCGGATTTGGGATCACACCGTTTTTCGTCCATTTCTTTGGAACTATCATAGCTAGGATAATTTGACTGGCCTCATTGGATTCGTGAGACGATTTCCGATTTTTCTAGGGGTCCGGGAATTTTCTAAAGTCGATTTTTTCGTTTTTCGCGTTTTTCTCGGATCCTGGGCCTCCTAGAGCCAAACGGGCCCGGATTTGGGTTCACACCGCTTTTCGTCCCTTCCTTTGGAACTATAATATCTAGGGTAATTTGTTCGGCGGCATTGGATTCGTGAGATGATTTCCGATTTTTCTAGGGGTCCGGGAATTGTCCACAGTCGATTTTTTCGTTTTTCGCGTTTTTCTCGGCTCCTTGGCCTATTAGAGCCAAACGGGCCCGGATTTGGACTCAGACCGATTTTCGCCCATTTCTTTGGAACTATAATATCTAGGGTAATTTGTTCGGCGCCATTGGATTCGTGAGACGATTTCCGATTTTTCTAGGGATCCGGGAATTTTCTAAAGTCGATTTTTTCGTTTTTCGCGTTTTTCTCGGCTCCTGGGCCTCCTAGAGCAAAACGGGCCCGGATTTGGGATCACACGGTTTTTCGTCCGTATCTTTGGAAATATCACAACTAGGACAATTTGGCTGGCGCCATTGGATTCGCAATACGATTTCCGATTTTTCTAGGGGTCCGGGAATTTTCTAAAGTCGATTTTTTGGTTTTTCGCGTTTTTCTCGGCTCTTGGGCCTCCTAGAGCAAAACGGGCCCGGATTTGGGATCACACCGTTTTTCGTCCATTTCTTTGGAACTATAATATCTAGGGTAATTTGTTCGGCGGCATTGGATTCGTGAGATGATTTCCGATTTTTCTAGGGGTCCGGGAATTGTCCACAGTCGATTTTTTGGTTTTTCGCGTTTTTCTCGGCTCCTGCGCCTCCTAGAGCCAAACGGGCCTGGATTTGGGATCACACCGTTCTTCGCCCATATCTTTGGAAATATCATAGCTAGGGCAATTTGGCTGGCGCCATTGGTTTCGTGAGACGATTTCCGATTTTTCTAGGGGTCCGGGAATTTTCTAAAGTCGATTTTTTCGTTTTTCGCATTTTTCTCGGCTCGTGGGCCTCCTAGAGCAAAACGGGCCCTGATTTGGGATGACACCGTTTTTAGCCCATATCTTTGGAAATATCATAGCTAGAACACTTTGGCTAGCGCCATTGGATTCGTGAGACGATTTCCGATTTTTCTAGGGGTCCGGGAATTTTCTAAAGTCGATTTTTTCGTTTTTCGCGTTTTTCTCGGATCCTGGGCCTCCTAGAGCCAAACGGGCCCGGATTTGGGTTCACACCGTTTTTCGTCCCTTTCTTTGGAACTATAATATCTAGGGTAATTTGTTCGGCGGCATTGGATTCGTGAGATGATTTCCGATTTTTCTAGGGGTCCGGGAATTGTCCACAGTCGATTTTTTCGTTTTTCGCGTTTTTCTCGGCTCCTTGGCCTCTTAGAGCCAAACGGGCCCGGATTTGGACTCAGACCGATTTTCGCCCATTTCTTTGGAACTATAATATCTAGGGTAATTTGTTCGGCGCCATTGGATTCGTGAGACGATTTCCGATTTTTCTAGGGATCCGGGAATTTTCTAAAGTCGATTTTTTCGTTTTTCGCGTTTTTCTCGGCTCTTGGGCCTCCTAGAGCAAAACGGGCCCGGATTTGGGATCACACCGTTTTTCGTCCATTTCTTTGGAACTATAATATCTAGGGTAATTTGTTCGACGGCATTGGATTCGTGAGATGATTTCCGATTTTTCTAGGGGTCCGGGAATTGTCCACAGTCGATTTTTTGGTTTTTCGCGTTTTTCTCGGCTCCTGGGCCTCCTAGAGCAAAACGGGCCCGGATTTGGACTCAGACCGATTTTCGCCCATTTCTTTGGAACTATAATATCTAGGGTAATTTGTTCGGCGCCATTGGATTCGTGAGACGATTTCCGATTTTTCTAGGGATCCGGGAATTTTCTAAAGTCGATTTTTTCGTTTTTCGCGTTTTTCTCGGCTCCTGGGCCTCCTAGAGCAAAACGGGCCCGGATTTGGGATCACACGGTTTTTCGTCCGTATCTTTGGAAATATCACAACTAGGACAATTTGGCTGGCGCCAGTGGATTCGCAATACGATTTCCGATTTTTCTAGGGGTCCGGGAATTTTCTAAAGTCGATTTTTTGGTTTTTCGCGTTTTTCTCGGCTCTTGGGCCTCCTAGAGCAAAACGGGCCCGGATTTGGGATCACACCGTTTTTCGTCCATTTCTTTGGAAGTATAATATCTAGGGTAATTTGTTCGGCGGCATTGGATTCGTCAGATGATTTCCGATTTTTCTAGGGGTCCGAGAATTGTCCACAGTCGATTTTTTGGTTTTTCGCGTTTTTCTCGGCTCCTGCGCCTCCTAGAGCCAAACGGGCCTGGATTTGGGATCACACCGTTCTTCGCCCATATCTTTGGAAATATCATAGCTAGGGCAATTTGGCTGGCGCCATTGGTTTCGTGAGACGATTTCCGATTTTTCTAGGGGTCCGGGAATTTTCTAAAGTCGATTTTTTCGTTTTTCGCATTTTTCTCGGCTCGTGGGCCTCCTAGAGCAAAACGGGCCCTGATTTGGGATGACACCGTTTTTAGCCCATATCTTTGGAAATATCATAGCTAGAACACTTTGGCTAGCGCCATTGGATTCGTGAGACGATTTCCGATTTTTCTAGGGGTCCGGGAATTTTCTAAAGTCGATTTTTTCGTTTTTCGCGTTTTTCTCGGATCCTGGGCCTCCTAGAGCCAAACGGGCCCGGATTTGGGTTCACACCGTTTTTCGTCCCTTTCTTTGGAACTATAATATCTAGGGTAATTTGTTCGGCGGCATTGGATTCGTGAGATGATTTCCGATTTTTCTAGGGGTCCGGGAATTGTCCACAGTCGATTTTTTCGTTTTTCGCGTTTTTCTCGGCTCCTTGGCCTCTTAGAGCCAAACGGGCCCGGATTTGGACTCAGACCGATTTTCGCCCATTTCTTTGGAACTATAATATCTAGGGTAATTTGTTCGGCGCCATTGGATTCGTGAGACGATTTCCGATTTTTCTAGGGATCCGGGAATTTTCTAAAGTCGATTTTTTCGTTTTTCGCGTTTTTCTCGGCTCTTGGGCCTCCTAGAGCAAAACGGGCCCGGATTTGGGATCACACCGTTTTTCGTCCATTTCTTTGGAACTATAATATCTAGGGTAATTTGTTCGACGGCATTGGATTCGTGAGATGATTTCCGATTTTTCTAGGGGTCCGGGAATTGTCCACAGTCGATTTTTTGGTTTTTCGCGTTTTTCTCGGCTCCTGGGCCTCCTAGAGCAAAACGGGCCCGGATTTGGACTCAGACCGATTTTCGCCCATTTCTTTGGAACTATAATATCTAGGGTAATTTGTTCGGCGCCATTGGATTCGTGAGACGATTTCCGATTTTTCTAGGGATCCGGGAATTTTCTAAAGTCGATTTTTTCGTTTTTCGCGTTTTTCTCGGCTCCTGGGCCTCCTAGAGCAAAACGGGCCCGGATTTGGGATCACACGGTTTTTCGTCCGTATCTTTGAAAATATCACAGCTAGGACAATTTGGCTGGCGCCATTGGATTCGCAATACGATTTCCGATTTTTCTAGCGGTCCGGGAATTTTCTAAAGTCGATTTTTTGGTTTTTCGCGTTTTTCTCGGCTCTTGGGCCTCCTAGAGCAAAACGGGCCCGGATTTGGAATCACACCGTTTTTCGTCCATTTCTTTGGAACTATAATATCTAGGGTAATTTGTTCGACGGCATTGGATTCGTGAGATGATTTCCGATTTTTCTAGGGGTCCGGGAATTGTCCACAGTCGATTTTTTGGTTTTCCGCGTTTTTCTCGGCTCCTGGGCCTCCTAGAGCCAAACGGGCCTGGATTTGAGATCACACCGTTCTTCGCCCATATCTTTGGAAATATCATAGCTAGGGCAATTTGGCTGGCGCCATTTGATTCGTGAGACGATTTCCGATTTTTCTAGGGGTCCGCGAATTGTCCACAGTCGATTTTTTCGTTTTTCGCATTTTTCTCGGCTCCTGGCCCTCCTAGAGCAAAACGGGCCCGGATTTGGGATCACACCGTTTTTCGTCCATTTCTTTGGAACTATCATAGCTAGGATAATTTGGCTGGCGCCATTGGAATCGTGAGACGATTTGCGATTTTTCTATGGGTCCGCGAATTGCCCACAGTACATTTTTTCGTTTTGCGAAAATCACACCGTTTTTTGACCATATCTTTGGAAATATCATAGCTAGAACACTTTGTCTAGCGCCATTGGATTCGTGAGACGATTTCCGATTTTTCTAGGGGTCCGGGAATTTTCTAAAGTCGATTTTTTTGTTTTTCGCGTTTTTCTCGGCTCCTGGGCCTCCTAGAGCAAAACGGGCCCGGATTTGGACTCAGACCGATTTTCGCCCATTTCTTTGGAACTATAATATCTAGGGTAATTTGTTCGGCGCCATTGGATTCGTGAGACGATTTCCGATTTTTCTAGGGATCCGGGAATTTTCTAAAGTCGATTTTTTCGTTTTTCGCGTTTTTCTCGGCTCCTGGGCCTCCTAGAGCAAAACGGGCCCGGATTTGGGATCACACGGTTTTTCGTCCGTATCTTTGAAAATATCACAGCTGGGACAATTTGGCTGGCGCCATTTGATTCGTGAGACGATTTCCGATTTTTCTAGGGGTCCGCGAATTGCCCACAGTAGATTTTTTCGTTTTGCGGGAAATCACACCGTTTTTTGACCATATCTTTGGAAATATCATAGCTAGAACACTTTGGCTAGCGCCATTGGATTCGTGAGACGATTTCCGATTTTTCTAGGGGTCCGGGAATTTTCTAAAGTCGATTTTTTCGTTTTTCGCGTTTTTCTCGGATCCTGGGCCTCCTAGATCCAAACGGGCCCGGATTTGGGTTCACACCGCTTTGCGTCCCTTTCTTTGGAACTATAATATCTAGGGTAATTTGTTCGGCGGCATTGGATTCGTGAGATGATTTCCGATTTTTCTAGGGGTCCGGTAATTGTCCACAGTCGATTTTTTCGTTTTTCGCGTTTTTCTCGGCTCCTTGGCCTATTAGAGCCAAACGGGCCCGGATTTGGACTCAGACCGATTTTCGCCCATTTCTTTGGAACTATAATATCTAGGGTAATTTGTTCGGCGACATTGGATTCGTGAGACGATTTCCGATTTTTCTAGGGATCCGGGAATTTTCTAAAGTCGATTTTTTCGTTTTTCGCGTTTTTCTCGGCTCCTGGGCCTCCTAGAGCAAAACGGGCCCGGATTTGGGATCACACGGTTTTTCGTCCGTATCTTTGGAAATATCACAGCTAGGACAATTTGGCTGGCGCCATTGGATTCGCAATACGATTTCCGATTTTTCTAGGGGTCCGGGAATTTTCTAATGTCCATTTTTTGGTTTTTCGCGTTTTTCTCGGCTCTTGGGCCTCCTAGAGCAAAACGGGCCCGGATTTGGGATCACACCGTTTTTCGTCCATATCTTTGGAAATATCATAGCTATGACAATTTGGCTGGCGCCATTGGATTCGTGAGACGATTTCCGATTTTTCTAGGGGTCCGGGAATTTTCTAAAGTCGATTTTTTCGATTTTCGCGTTTTTCTGGGCTCCTATGCCTCCTAGGGCAAAAAGGGTCTGGATTTTGGAGCCCACCGTTTTACTTCCATATCTTTGGAAATATACTAGTCACCCGTCGAAGCGCATCGGTTCGATTCTTCGGCGCCTGCGCATTAGTCCGATTCCACTCCGCCTGCGCATCAGTCCGAAGCCTCTGCGCGTGCGCATGAGTCCAATTCTTCTGCGCATGCGCGTCAGTCCCATTCTTCGCCGCATGCGCCAGACTCCCCTCCGCCTGCGTATCAACCCGATGTCTCTGCGCATGCGCGTCAGTCCGATCCTGCTGCTCCTGCGCATCAGTCCGATCCTCCTGCTCCTGCGCATCAGTCCGATTCTTCTGCGCATGCGCATCAGTCCGACTCCCCTTGGCCGGAGTATCCGTCCGATGCTTCTGCGTCTGCGCATCAGTTCGATTTTTCGCCGCCTGCGCATTAGTCCGATTCCACTCCGCCTGCGCATCAGTCCGATGCCTCTGCGCGTGCTCGTCGGTTCGATTTCTCCGCACCTGCGCATCAGTCCGATTGCTCTCCGCCTGCACATCAGTCCAACTCCTATGGCTCCTAGAGCAAAAAAGGCCCTGATTTGGGATCACACCGTTTTCCGTCGATATCTTTGGAACTATAATATCTAAGGTAATTTGTTCGGCGCTATTGGATTCGCGAGACCATTTCCGATTTTTCTAGGGGTCCGGGAATTTTCTAAAGTCGATCTTTTCGTTTTTCGCGTTTTTCTCGGCTCCTGGGCCTCCTAGAGCAAAACGGGCCCGGATTTGGGATCACACCGTTTTTCGTCCATATCTTTGGAAATATCATAGCTAGGACAATTTGGCTGGCACCATTGGATTCGTGAGAGGATTTCCGATTTTTCTAGGGGTCCGGGAATTTTCTAAAGTCGATTTTTTCGTTTTTCGCGTTTTTCTCGGATCCTGGGCCTCCTAGAGCCAAACGGGCCCGGATTTGGATTCACACCGTTTTTCGTCCCTTTCTTTGGAACTATAATATCTAGGGTAATTTGTTCGGCGGCATTGGATTCGTGAGATGATTTCCGATTTTTCTAGGGGTCCGGGAATTGTCCACAGTCGATTTTTTCGTTTTTCGCATTTTTCTCGGCTCCTGGCCCTCCTAGTAGAAAACGGGCCCGGATTTGGGATCACACCGTTTTTTGTCCATATCTTCGGAAATATCATAGCTAGGATAATTTGGCTGGCACCATTGGATTCGTGAGACGATTTCCGATTTTTCTAGGGGTCCGGGAATTTTCTAAAGTCGATTTTTTCGTTTTTCGCGTTTTTCTCGGATCCTGGGCCTCCTAGAGCCAAACGGGCCCGGATTTGGGTTCACACCGTTTTTCGTCCCTTTCTTTGGAACTATAATATCTAGGGTAATTTGTTCGGCGGCATTGGATTCGTGAGATGATTTCCGATTTTTCTAGGGGTCCGGGAATTGTCCACAGTCGATTTCTTCGTTTTTCGCCTTTTTGTCGGCTCCTTGGCCTCTTAGAGCCAAACGGGCCCGGATTTGGACTCAGACCGATTTTCGCCCATTTCTTTGGAACTATAATATCTAGGGTAATTTGTTCGGCGCCATTGGATTCGTGAGACGATTTCCGATTTTTCTAGGGATCCGGGAATTTTCTAAAGTCGATTTTTTCGTTTTTCGCGTTTTTCTCGGCTCCTGGGCCTCCTAGAGCAAAACGGGCCCGGATTTGGGATCACACGGTTTTTCGTCCGTATCTTTGGAAATATCACAACTAGGACAATTTGGCTGGCGCCATTGGATTCGCAATACGATTTCCGATTTTTCTAGGGGTCCGGGAATTTTCTAAAGTCGATTTTTTGGTTTTTCGCGTTTTTCTCGGCTCTTGGGCCTCCTAGAGCAAAACGGGCCCGGATTTGGGATCACACCGTTTTTCGTCCATTTCTTTGGAACTATAATATCTAGGGTAATTTGTTCGGCGGCATTGGATTCGTGAGATGATTTCCGATTTTTCTAGGGGTCCGGGAATTGTCCACAGTCGATTTTTTTGGTTTTTCGCGTTTTTCTCGGCTCCTGCGCCTCCTAGAGCCAAACGGGCCTGGATTTGGGATCACACCGTTCTTCGCCCATATCTTTGGAAATATCATAGCTAGGGCAATTTGGCTGGCGCCATTGGTTTCGTGAGACGATTTCCGATTTTTCTAGGGGTCCGGGAATTTTCTAAAGTCGATTTTTTCGTTTTTCGCATTTTTCTCGGCTCCTTGGCCTCTTAGAGCCAAACGGGCCCGGATTTGGACTCAGACCGATTTTCGCCCATTTCTTTGGAACTATAATATCTAGGGTAATTTGTTCGGCGCCATTGGATTCGTGAGACGATTTCCGATTTTTCTAGGGATCCGGGAATTTTCTAAAGTCGATTTTTTCGTTTTTCGCGTTTTTCTCGGCTCTTGGGCCTCCTAGAGCAAAACGGGCCCGGATTTGGGATCACACCGTTTTTCGTCCATTTCTTTGGAACTATAATATCTAGGGTAATTTGTTCGACGGCATTGGATTCGTGAGATGATTTCCGATTTTTCTAGGGGTCCGGGAATTGTCCACAGTCGATTTTTTGGTTTTTCGCGTTTTTCTCGGCTCCTGGGCCTCCTAGAGCAAAACGGGCCCGGATTTGGACTCAGACCGATTTTCGCCCATTTCTTTGGAACTATAATATCTAGGGTAATTTGTTCGGCGCCATTGGATTCGTGAGACGATTTCCGATTTTTCTAGGGATCCGGGAATTTTCTAAAGTCGATTTTTTCGTTTTTCGCGTTTTTCTCGGCTCCTGGGCCTCCTAGAGCAAAACGGGCCCGGATTTGGGATCACACGGTTTTTCGTCCGTATCTTTGAAAATATCACAGCTAGGACAATTTGGCTGGCGCCATTGGATTCGCAATACGATTTCCGATTTTTCTAGCGGTCCGGGAATTTTCTAAAGTCGATTTTTTGGTTTTTCGCGTTTTTCTCGGCTCTTGGGCCTCCTAGAGCAAAACGGGCCCGGATTTGGAATCACACCGTTTTTCGTCCATTTCTTTGGAACTATAATATCTAGGGTAATTTGTTCGACGGCATTGGATTCGTGAGATGATTTCCGATTTTTCTAGGGGTCCGGGAATTGTCCACAGTCGATTTTTTGGTTTTCCGCGTTTTTCTCGGCTCCTGGGCCTCCTAGAGCCAAACGGGCCTGGATTTGAGATCACACCGTTCTCCGCCCATATCTTTGGAAATATCATAGCTAGGGCAATTTGGCTGGCGCCATTTGATTCGTGAGACGATTTCCGATTTTTCTAGGGGTCCGCGAATTGTCCACAGTCGATTTTTTCGTTTTTCGCATTTTTCTCGGCTCCTGGCCCTCCTAGAGCAAAACGGGCCCGGATTTGGGATCACACCGTTTTTCGTCCATTTCTTTGGAACTATCATAGCTAGGATAATTTGGCTGGCGCCATTGGAATCGTGAGACGATTTGCGATTTTTCTATGGGTCCGCGAATTGCCCACAGTACATTTTTTCGTTTTGCGAAAATCACACCGTTTTTTGACCATATCTTTGGAAATATCATAGCTAGAACACTTTGTCTAGCGCCATTGGATTCGTGAGACGATTTCCGATTTTTCTAGGGGTCCGGGAATTTTCTAAAGTCGATTTTTTCGTTTTTCGCGTTTTTCTCGGATCCTGGGCCTCCTAGAGCCAAACGGGCCCGGATTTGGGTTCACACCGCTTTTCGTCCCTTTCTTTGGAACTATAATATCTAGGGTAATTTGTTCGGCGACATTGGATTCGTGAGATGATTTCCGATTTTTCTAGGGGTCCGGGAATTGTCCACAGTTGATTTTTTCGTTTTTCGCGTTTTTCTCGGCACCTTGGCCTAGTAGAGCCAAACGGGCCCGGATTTGGACTCAGACCGATTTTCGCCCATTTCTTTGGAACTATAATATCTAGGGTAATTTGTTCGGCGCCATTGGATTCGTGAGACGATTTCCGATTTTTCTAGGGATCCGGGAATTTTCTAAAGTCGATTTTTTCGTTTTTCGCGTTTTTCTCGACTCCTGGGCCTCCTAGAGCAAAACGGGCCCGGATTTGGGATCACACGGTTTTTCGTCCGTATCTTTGGAAATATCACAGCTAGGACAATTTGGCTGGCGCCATTGGATTCGCAATACGATTTCCGATTTTTCTAGGGGTCCGGGAATTTTCTAAAGTCGATTTTTTCGTTTTTCGCGTTTTTCTCGGATCCTGGGCCTCCTAGAGCCAAACGGGCCCGGATTTGGGTTCACACCGCTTTTCGTCCCTTTCTTTGGAACTATAATATCTAGGGTAATTTGTTCGGCGCCATTGGATTCGTGAGACGATTTCCGATTTTTCTAGGGATCCGGGAATTTTCTAAAGTCGATTTTTTCGTTTTTCGCGTTTTTCTCGGCTCCTGGGCCTCCTAGAGCAAAACGGGCCCGGATTTGGGATCACACGGTTTTTCGTCCGTATCTTTGGAAATATCACAACTAGGACAATTTGGCTGGCGCCATTGGATTCGCAATACGATTTCCGATTTTTCTAGGGGTCCGGGAATTTTCTAAAGTCGATTTTTTGGTTTTTCGCGTTTTTCTCGGCTCTTGGGCCTCCTAGAGCAAAACGGGTCCGGATTTGGGATCACACCGTTTTTCGTCCATTTCTTTGGAAGTATAATATCTAGGGTAATTTGTTCGGCGGCATTGGATTCGTGAGATGATTTCCGATTTTTCTAGGGGTCCGGGAATTGTCCACAGTCGATTTTTTGGTTTTTCGCGTTTTTCTCGGCTCCTGCGCCTCCTAGAGCCAAACGGGCCTGGATTTGGGATCACACCGTTCTTCGCCCATATCTTTGGAAATATCATAGCTAGGGCAATTTGGCTGGCGCCATTGGTTTCGTGAGACGATTTCCGATTTTTCTAGGGGTCCGGGAATTTTCTAAAGTCGATTTTTTCGTTTTTCGCATTTTTCTCGGCTCGTGGGCCTCCTAGAGCAAAACGGGCCCTGATTTGGGATGACACCGTTTTTAGCCCATATCTTTGGAAATATCATAGCTAGAACACTTTGGCTAGCGCCATTGGATTCGTGAGACGATTTCCGATTTTTCTAGGGGTCCGGGAATTTTCTAAAGTCGATTTTTTCGTTTTTCGCGTTTTTCTCGGATCCTGGGCCTCCTAGAGCCAAACGGGCCCGGATTTGGGTTCACACCGTTTTTCGTCCCTTTCTTTGGAACTATAATATCTAGGGTAATTTGTTCGGCGGCATTGGATTCGTGAGATGATTTCCGATTTTTCTAGGGGTCCGGGAATTGTCCACAGTCGATTTTTTCGTTTTTCGCGTTTTTCTCGGCTCCTTGGCCTCTTAGAGCCAAACGGGCCCGGATTTGGACTCAGACCGATTTTCGCCCATTTCTTTGGAACTATAATATCTAGGGTAATTTGTTCGGCGCCATTGGATTCGTGAGACGATTTCCGATTTTTCTAGGGATCCGGGAATTTTCTAAAGTCGATTTTTTCGTTTTTCGCGTTTTTCTCGGCTCTTGGGCCTCCTAGAGCAAAACGGGCCCGGATTTGGGATCACACCGTTTTTCGTCCATTTCTTTGGAACTATAATATCTAGGGTAATTTGTTCGACGGCATTGGATTCGTGAGATGATTTCCGATTTTTCTAGGGGTCCGGGAATTGTCCACAGTCGATTTTTTGGTTTTTCGCGTTTTTCTCGGCTCCTGGGCCTCCTAGAGCAAAACGGGCCCGGATTTGGACTCAGACCGATTTTCGCCCATTTCTTTGGAACTATAATATCTAGGGTAATTTGTTCGGCGCCATTGGATTCGTGAGACGATTTCCGATTTTTCTAGGGATCCGGGAATTTTCTAAAGTCGATTTTTTCGTTTTTCGCGTTTTTCTCGGCTCCTGGGCCTCCTAGAGCAAAACGGGCCCGGATTTGGGATCACACGGTTTTTCGTCCGTATCTTTGAAAATATCACAGCTAGGACAATTTGGCTGGCGCCATTGGATTCGCAATACGATTTCCGATTTTTCTAGCGGTCCGGGAATTTTCTAAAGTCGATTTTTTGGTTTTTCGCGTTTTTCTCGGCTCTTGGGCCTCCTAGAGCAAAACGGGCCCGGATTTGGAATCACACCGTTTTTCGTCCATTTCTTTGGAACTATAATATCTAGGGTAATTTGTTCGACGGCATTGGATTCGTGAGATGATTTCCGATTTTTCTAGGGGTCCGGGAATTGTCCACAGTTGATTTTTTCGTTTTTCGCGTTTTTCTCGGCACCTTGGCCTAGTAGAGCCAAACGGGCCCGGATTTGGACTCAGACCGATTTTCGCCCATTTCTTTGGAACTATAATATCTAGGGTAATTTGTTCGGCGCCATTGGATTCGTGAGACGATTTCCGATTTTTCTAGGGATCCGGGAATTTTCTAAAGTCGATTTTTTCGTTTTTCGCGTTTTTCTCGACTCCTGGGCCTCCTAGAGCAAAACGGGCCCGGATTTGGGATCACACGGTTTTTCGTCCGTATCTTTGGAAATATCACAGCTAGGACAATTTGGCTGGCGCCATTGGATTCGCAATACGATTTCCGATTTTTCTAGGGGTCCGGGAATTTTCTAAAGTCGATTTTTTCGTTTTTCACGTTTTTCTCGGATCCTGGGCCTCCTAGAGCCAAACGGGCCCGGATTTGGGTTCACACCGCTTTTCGTCCCTTTCTTTGGAACTATAATATCTAGGGTAATTTGTTCGGCGCCATTGGATTCGTGAGACGATTTCCGATTTTTCTAGGGATCCGGGAATTTTCTAAAGTCGATTTTTTCGTTTTTCGCGTTTTTCTCGGCTCCTGGGCCTCCTAGAGCAAAACGGGCCCGGATTTGGGATCACACGGTTTTTCGTCCGTATCTTTGGAAATATCACAACTAGGACAATTTGGCTGGCGCCATTGGATTCGCAATACGATTTCCGATTTTTCTAGGGGTCCGGGAATTTTCTAAAGTCGATTTTTTGGTTTTTCGCGTTTTTCTCGGCTCTTGGGCCTCCTAGAGCAAAACGGGCCCGGATTTGGGATCACACCGTTTTTCGTCCATTTCTTTGGAAGTATAATATCTAGGGTAATTTGTTCGGCGGCATTGGATTCGTGAGATGATTTCCGATTTTTCTAGGGGTCCGGGAATTGTCCACAGTCGATTTTTTGGTTTTTCGCGTTTTTCTCGGCTCCTGCGCCTCCTAGAGCCAAACGGGCCTGGATTTGGGATCACACCGTTCTTCGCCCATATCTTTGGAAATATCATAGCTAGGGCAATTTGGCTGGCGCCATTGGTTTCGTGAGACGATTTCCGATTTTTCTAGGGGTCCGGGAATTTTCTAAAGTCGATTTTTTCGTTTTTCGCATTTTTCTCGGCTCGTGGGCCTCCTAGAGCAAAACGGGCCCTGATTTGGCATGACACCGTTTTTAGCCCATATCTTTGGAAATATCATAGCTAGAACACTTTGGCTAGCGCCATTGGATTCGTGAGACGATTTCCGATTTTTCTAGGGGTCCGGGAATTTTCTAAAGTCGATTTTTTCGTTTTTCGCGTTTTTCTCGGATCCTGGGCCTCCTAGAGCCAAACGGGCCCGGATTTGGGTTCACACCGTTTTTCGTCCCTTTCTTTGGAACTATAATATCTAGGGTAATTTGTTCGGCGGCATTGGATTCGTGAGATGATTTCCGATTTTTCTAGGGGTCCGGGAATTGTCCACAGTCGATTTTTTCGTTTTTCGCGTTTTTCTCGGCTCCTTGGCCTCTTAGAGCCAAACGGGCCCGGATTTGGACTCAGACCGATTTTCGCCCATTTCTTTGGAACTATAATATCTAGGGTAATTTGTTCGGCGCCATTGGATTCGTGAGACGATTTCCGATTTTTCTAGGGATCCGGGAATTTTCTAAAGTCGATTTTTTCGTTTTTCGCGTTTTTCTCGGCTCTTGGGCCTCCTAGAGCAAAACGGGCCCGGATTTGGGATCACACCGTTTTTCGTCCATTTCTTTGGAACTATAATATCTAGGGTAATTTGTTCGACGGCATTGGATTCGTGAGATGATTTCCGATTTTTCTAGGGGTCCGGGAATTGTCCACAGTCGATTTTTTGGTTTTTCGCGTTTTTCTCGGCTCCTGGGCCTCCTAGAGCAAAACGGGCCCGGATTTGGACTCAGACCGATTTTCGCCCATTTCTTTGGAACTATAATATCTAGGGTAATTTGTTCGGCGCCATTGGATTCGTGAGACGATTTCCGATTTTTCTAGGGATCCGGGAATTTTCTAAAGTCGATTTTTTCGTTTTTCGCGTTTTTCTCGGCTCCTGGGCCTCCTAGAGCAAAACGGGCCCGGATTTGGGATCACACGGTTTTTCGTCCGTATCTTTGAAAATATCACAGCTAGGACAATTTGGCTGGCGCCATTGGATTCGCAATACGATTTCCGATTTTTCTAGCGGTCCGGGAATTTTCTAAAGTCGATTTTTTGGTTTTTCGCGTTTTTCTCGGCTCTTGGGCCTCCTAGAGCAAAACGGGCCCGGATTTGGAATCACACCGTTTTTCGTCCATTTCTTTGGAACTATAATATCTAGGGTAATTTGTTCGACGGCATTGGATTCGTGAGATGATTTCCGATTTTTCTAGGGGTCCGGGAATTGTCCACAGTCGATTTTTTGGTTTTCCGCGTTTTTCTCGGCTCCTGGGCCTCCTAGAGCCAAACGGGCCTGGATTTGAGATCACACCGTTCTTCGCCCATATCTTTGGAAATATCATAGCTAGGGCAATTTGGCTGGCGCCATTTGATTCGTGAGACGATTTCCGATTTTTCTAGGGGTCCGCGAATTGTCCACAGTCGATTTTTTCGTTTTTCGCATTTTTCTCGGCTCCTGGCCCTCCTAGAGCAAAACGGGCCCGGATTTGGGATCACACCGTTTTTCGTCCATTTCTTTGGAACTATCATAGCTAGGATAATTTGGCTGGCGCCATTGGAATCGTGAGACGATTTGCGATTTTTCTATGGGTCCGCGAATTGCCCACAGTACATTTTTTCGTTTTGCGAAAATCACACCGTTTTTTGACCATATCTTTGGAAATATCATAGCTAGAACACTTTGTCTAGCGCCATTGGATTCGTGAGACGATTTCCGATTTTTCTAGGGGTCCGGGAATTTTCTAAAGTCGATTTTTTCGTTTTTCGCGTTTTTCTCGGATCCTGGGCCTCCTAGAGCCAAACGGGCCCGGATTTGGGATCACACGGTTTTTCGTCCGTATCTTTGGAAATATCACAACTAGGACAATTTGGCTGGCGCCATTGGATTCGCAATACGATTTCCGATTTTTCTAGGGGTCCGGGAATTTTCTAAAGTCGATTTTTTGGTTTTTCGCGTTTTTCTCGGCTCTTGGGCCTCCTAGAGCAAAACGGGCCCGGATTTGGGATCACACCGTTTTTCGTCCATTTCTTTGGAACTATAATATCTAGGGTAATTTGTTCGGCGGCATTGGATTCGTGAGATGATTTCCGATTTTTCTAGGGGTCCGGGAATTGTCCACAGTCGATTTTTTTGGTTTTTCGCGTTTTTCTCGGCTCCTGCGCCTCCTAGAGCCAAACGGGCCTGGATTTGGGATCACACCGTTCTTCGCCCATATCTTTGGAAATATCATAGCTAGGGCAATTTGGCTGGCGCCATTGGTTTCGTGAGACGATTTCCGATTTTTCTAGGGGTCCGGGAATTTTCTAAAGTCGATTTTTTCGTTTTTCGCATTTTTCTCGGCTCCTTGGCCTCTTAGAGCCAAACGGGCCCGGATTTGGACTCAGACCGATTTTCGCCCATTTCTTTGGAACTATAATATCTAGGGTAATTTGTTCGGCGCCATTGGATTCGTGAGACGATTTCCGATTTTTCTAGGGATCCGGGAATTTTCTAAAGTCGATTTTTTCGTTTTTCGCGTTTTTCTCGGCTCTTGGGCCTCCTAGAGCAAAACGGGCCCGGATTTGGGATCACACCGTTTTTCGTCCATTTCTTTGGAACTATAATATCTAGGGTAATTTGTTCGACGGCATTGGATTCGTGAGATGATTTCCGATTTTTCTAGGGGTCCGGGAATTGTCCACAGTCGATTTTTTGGTTTTTCGCGTTTTTCTCGGCTCCTGGGCCTCCTAGAGCAAAACGGGCCCGGATTTGGACTCAGACCGATTTTCGCCCATTTCTTTGGAACTATAATATCTAGGGTAATTTGTTCGGCGCCATTGGATTCGTGAGACGATTTCCGATTTTTCTAGGGATCCGGGAATTTTCTAAAGTCGATTTTTTCGTTTTTCGCGTTTTTCTCGGCTCCTGGGCCTCCTAGAGCAAAACGGGCCCGGATTTGGGATCACACGGTTTTTCGTCCGTATCTTTGAAAATATCACAGCTAGGACAATTTGGCTGGCGCCATTGGATTCGCAATACGATTTCCGATTTTTCTAGCGGTCCGGGAATTTTCTAAAGTCGATTTTTTGGTTTTTCGCGTTTTTCTCGGCTCTTGGGCCTCCTAGAGCAAAACGGGCCCGGATTTGGAATCACACCGTTTTTCGTCCATTTCTTTGGAACTATAATATCTAGGGTAATTTGTTCGACGGCATTGGATTCGTGAGATGATTTCCGATTTTTCTAGGGGTCCGGGAATTGTCCACAGTCGATTTTTTGGTTTTCCGCGTTTTTCTCGGCTCCTGGGCCTCCTAGAGCCAAACGGGCCTGGATTTGAGATCACACCGTTCTCCGCCCATATCTTTGGAAATATCATAGCTAGGGCAATTTGGCTGGCGCCATTTGATTCGTGAGACGATTTCCGATTTTTCTAGGGGTCCGCGAATTGTCCACAGTCGATTTTTTCGTTTTTCGCATTTTTCTCGGCTCCTGGCCCTCCTAGAGCAAAACGGGCCCGGATTTGGGATCACACCGTTTTTCGTCCATTTCTTTGGAACTATCATAGCTAGGATAATTTGGCTGGCGCCATTGGAATCGTGAGACGATTTGCGATTTTTCTATGGGTCCGCGAATTGCCCACAGTACATTTTTTCGTTTTGCGAAAATCACACCGTTTTTTGACCATATCTTTGGAAATATCATAGCTAGAACACTTTGTCTAGCGCCATTGGATTCGTGAGACGATTTCCGATTTTTCTAGGGGTCCGGGAATTTTCTAAAGTCGATTTTTTCGTTTTTCGCGTTTTTCTCGGATCCTGGGCCTCCTAGAGCCAAACGGGCCCGGATTTGGGTTCACACCGCTTTTCGTCCCTTTCTTTGGAACTATAATATCTAGGGTAATTTGTTCGGCGACATTGGATTCGTGAGATGATTTCCGATTTTTCTAGGGGTCCGGGAATTGTCCACAGTTGATTTTTTCGTTTTTCGCGTTTTTCTCGGCACCTTGGCCTAGTAGAGCCAAACGGGCCCGGATTTGGACTCAGACCGATTTTCGCCCATTTCTTTGGAACTATAATATCTAGGGTAATTTGTTCGGCGCCATTGGATTCGTGAGACGATTTCCGATTTTTCTAGGGATCCGGGAATTTTCTAAAGTCGATTTTTTCGTTTTTCGCGTTTTTCTCGACTCCTGGGCCTCCTAGAGCAAAACGGGCCCGGATTTGGGATCACACGGTTTTTCGTCCGTATCTTTGGAAATATCACAGCTAGGACAATTTGGCTGGCGCCATTGGATTCGCAATACGATTTCCGATTTTTCTAGGGGTCCGGGAATTTTCTAAAGTCGATTTTTTCGTTTTTCGCGTTTTTCTCGGATCCTGGGCCTCCTAGAGCCAAACGGGCCCGGATTTGGGTTCACACCGCTTTTCGTCCCTTTCTTTGGAACTATAATATCTAGGGTAATTTGTTCGGCGCCATTGGATTCGTGAGACGATTTCCGATTTTTCTAGGGATCCGGGAATTTTCTAAAGTCGATTTTTTCGTTTTTCGCGTTTTTCTCGGCTCCTGGGCCTCCTAGAGCAAAACGGGCCCGGATTTGGGATCACACGGTTTTTCGTCCGTATCTTTGGAAATATCACAACTAGGACAATTTGGCTGGCGCCATTGGATTCGCAATACGATTTCCGATTTTTCTAGGGGTCCGGGAATTTTCTAAAGTCGATTTTTTGGTTTTTCGCGTTTTTCTCGGCTCTTGGGCCTCCTAGAGCAAAACGGGTCCGGATTTGGGATCACACCGTTTTTCGTCCATTTCTTTGGAAGTATAATATCTAGGGTAATTTGTTCGGCGGCATTGGATTCGTGAGATGATTTCCGATTTTTCTAGGGGTCCGGGAATTGTCCACAGTCGATTTTTTGGTTTTTCGCGTTTTTCTCGGCTCCTGCGCCTCCTAGAGCCAAACGGGCCTGGATTTGGGATCACACCGTTCTTCGCCCATATCTTTGGAAATATCATAGCTAGGGCAATTTGGCTGGCGCCATTGGTTTCGTGAGACGATTTCCGATTTTTCTAGGGGTCCGGGAATTTTCTAAAGTCGATTTTTTCGTTTTTCGCATTTTTCTCGGCTCGTGGGCCTCCTAGAGCAAAACGGGCCCTGATTTGGGATGACACCGTTTTTAGCCCATACGAGATCGTCCGCGCGTGCTACGCACGCGCCATCTTTTCCAAATCATAAGAATTGAAAACTCTAGAAAATGAATGCTCTTATTCTATCTTCGAAGTTAAAATTAAAACTCATGGAAAAAGACAATTGGGAAAATCTTAATATATTTCGATTGCTCTAAGATTGCATATACTATACAGTGCGAGGCAGCATACGGTATACAGAATCGAGAACATTTCCGCAAATTCGAGATTTAGCTATAATAGCGACAGCAATCAGTCAAGTCAGGAAGAGGGCGTTCTTAGTCTCATAATAATCTAATCTAATAATTAAAGATTTTCTAATTATTTGTGAACATCAAATTATGCGATTGAGATTATTTATTCCCTTCACATAACCAAGAACATCGCTGCTTGCGAATTTTTTTTCGTGAGTAGTAGTGCAGGAGACATTGTTGCCGCACTAAGGTGTATACCTGCGACTTACAACCGTAGGGAAGGTTCAAACTGAATGTCTGCAAAAAAATCGCGTTTTAAATTTTTATTAATGAAACCATTAACTCCAAACCTATGCCACTTGCGTTCAATAAACATTTACAGGAGTGGGACGGATTTTGAAATGAAAACAAAAATAATGTTCCAACAATTATAATTGACATTACAACATATGTTAAGAACTATGAACAAACATTAACATGAATACATCCTTTGTATCACTTATCTGTGATTCCGGAGGGCTTTATCTACTTTAATCATAAAATTAATTAGTCTTCAGTTTTCTCTGTTATATATAAAAAATACAAATGTTTAGTAATACTTTTTCTTCAAAAACAGGGCCATATATTGAAATAAATTCTGAATAAATACTAATGTTCATGAATAGATTATTATAATTCCACCTGTTTTGGTTGTTAAAGCTAAATGAGTATTAACCTTACTGCTATGAAGTTGGCAGTCTTTAAAAGTAAAAAATCAGATTCTTAAAGAGCTCAAGCTTGTCAATGTTTCATTTTTGTGTAAAAAAATAACAGTATTAAACTTGTTATAGAATTCAATTTTTGCGTAAAAAAATAACAGTGTTAAACTTGTTATAGAACTCAATTTTTGTGTGAAAAAATAACAGTTTAGAACTTGTTATAGAAAAAATTTTCAATTTTGCAATTGAACTTCCAGAGTAAATAGCCCGTCATTAAAGCTATTCAGCTTTCAGTTTCTGAAACAAAAAAGATTATCTGTTCTTAATAACTGTTTAATGAATGATTCAATGCATTTTCATTTATATTTCCATAGAAAATTTTTTTTATTAATGTTCTAATGAAAATATTATACTGAATTCTGCTTGAAACTAAGCCAACATTAGATGAAAATATTGCAATATTCTCTTGCATTGAAGGGAGAATAGTGAAAAATTAAAAGTAATTAAATTTGGATAACCATAACCATTAATAAAAAAAAGTACCTTATTCGCGACGTCCATCGCCTCTCCAGATGCAGATTCAGCTGCCCCTCGTTTGAGAATGAGAGGAGGTGCTTCGACAGCATCATCCAACTCATCTTCATTGAGGGCTACATCCTCAGTCAGGACTGCAATGTCATCCATGCTGTTAATATTCAGAACAAAACCATCCCCACGACAATCAACTCGACCTTTAATGGTCATTTTGATTCCCTCGATCAAATCTTCTCTCGGGATGTATGTTACCACGTGAATGGTCATGCGATGAACCCTTGTACAAAACATGCCAGATCCATAACTCGAACCACTTACCGTGGTAATGCTTCTGAATGGCTCTTTGAGCCATCCAGTGATCTGGACTGGCCCGCGAGCAGCACAAACGTTCTCCATCTCAATTTTTTATATGAGATGACCTTCGACCTTCCATTGTCAGCTCCATTCGTAATGTTAAATGTGCCAAAGATGTCGAAAGTGCTCCTACGTGCAAATTGAAATTCTTTGTCGCTCACAGTGTCCGTTGATCGCCGATACTGTGGATTGGCCGCTTTAATAATCCCTCCAGTGATTTTTATTATCTAAAAAGTAAAATTTCAAATTTTTCATCTATTCTCATAGATATTCATACAGATATTCGCATAGATATTCATATAGATATTCATTTTGTTTCCAAAACAGAAAACTGACCTAGAAAACTGAACTGGGCATTTATGTTATTTATTCGTTGATATTTTTTTTCCCTCAAGGTTCCCTACAAATAAATAACGTACGTTCTTACGTTCATTTGTTTGCAACGAACCTATCGGGAAATATTCGATAATTTCGGAGCTCTTGTGGTATTATATGCGATAATTTTTTCATAATTCTGCGGGTAGGCTATATATAAAAAAAACAAACGATAACTTAACCAAATAAACCTCTCTTCATTTCATGGCACAATTCTCTTTGCCGAAATTTGGATAGGAAAAATAATCTCCTGAATACCACTCGAGCTTCAACATTATCGAGTATTTCCCTCTAGGTTCCCTACCACTCTTGTGGTATTATATGTGACAATTTCACTTTTTTTCTTTTTGAATGGAAATCACCTGTACCTGATACATCTTGATCTCATCCTTGTATTTGAGAGCATCATCCCCCGAGCAAAGTATGCGAACCCTTCTGCCATCATTGTTATTTAAAATGCACTTGTAAATCCACTTAGATGGAGACTTTGGCAACTCTCTCAGGCCTTCAATGCAGTCGACGTAGCCGATGATTTTCCTAAGAAAAAAAAAATGAAATTACTCTCCGAACACGTGTCAATGATAGGTTATGATGATTGAATGCATAATAAATTTTTGAAATATGTTCATTTTTTAAAAATAATAATAGGAATACTTACATGAGTGTAGCTGCAACATTGAAATGATCAATGGCTCTGTTGGTCGTATATTTAATAGGTGGAGATGTCATGATGTTTCACGATTATAAATTATCTCCTTTTTATAATAGGATAAAAACACTCAAACACGTTGCCAAATGTGATGGTTTTTACCGGTTCATTTGTTCCAGCCCAATGTGCGACTAATATAATCGACAGATGTCGCTTCGGTTTCTGTCTTACGCTTACGCATTTTCGAGATATTTCTTCGAGAAATATCGATATCGATCTGTACACGGGTCTCCTTTTTATAATAGGATCTTTGGAAATATCATAGCTAGAACACTTTGGCTAGCGCCATTGGATTCGTGAGACGATTTCCGATTTTTCTAGGGGTCCGGGAATTTTCTAAAGTCGATTTTTTCGTTTTTCGCGTTTTTCTCGGATCCTGGGCCTCCTAGAGCCAAACGGGCCCGGATTTGGGTTCACACCGTTTTTCGTCCCTTTCTTTGGAACTATAATATCTAGGGTAATTTGTTCGGCGGCATTGGATTCGTGAGATGATTTCCGATTTTTCTAGGGGTCCGGGAATTGTCCACAGTCGATTTTTTCGTTTTTCGCGTTTTTCTCGGCTCCTTGGCCTCTTAGAGCCAAACGGGCCCGGATTTGGACTCAGACCGATTTTCGCCCATTTCTTTGGAACTATAATATCTAGGGTAATTTGTTCGGCGCCATTGGATTCGTGAGACGATTTCCGATTTTTCTAGGGATCCGGGAATTTTCTAAAGTCGATTTTTTCGTTTTTCGCGTTTTTCTCGGCTCTTGGGCCTCCTAGAGCAAAACGGGCCCGGATTTGGGATCACACCGTTTTTCGTCCATTTCTTTGGAACTATAATATCTAGGGTAATTTGTTCGACGGCATTGGATTCGTGAGATGATTTCCGATTTTTCTAGGGGTCCGGGAATTGTCCACAGTCGATTTTTTGGTTTTTCGCGTTTTTCTCGGCTCCTGGGCCTCCTAGAGCAAAACGGGCCCGGATTTGGACTCAGACCGATTTTCGCCCATTTCTTTGGAACTATAATATCTAGGGTAATTTGTTCGGCGCCATTGGATTCGTGAGACGATTTCCGATTTTTCTAGGGATCCGGGAATTTTCTAAAGTCGATTTTTTCGTTTTTCGCGTTTTTCTCGGCTCCTGGGCCTCCTAGAGCAAAACGGGCCCGGATTTGGGATCACACGGTTTTTCGTCCGTATCTTTGAAAATATCACAGCTAGGACAATTTGGCTGGCGCCATTGGATTCGCAATACGATTTCCGATTTTTCTAGCGGTCCGGGAATTTTCTAAAGTCGATTTTTTGGTTTTTCGCGTTTTTCTCGGCTCTTGGGCCTCCTAGAGCAAAACGGGCCCGGATTTGGAATCACACCGTTTTTCGTCCATTTCTTTGGAACTATAATATCTAGGGTAATTTGTTCGACGGCATTGGATTCGTGAGATGATTTCCGATTTTTCTAGGGGTCCGGGAATTGTCCACAGTTGATTTTTTCGTTTTTCGCGTTTTTCTCGGCACCTTGGCCTAGTAGAGCCAAACGGGCCCGGATTTGGACTCAGACCGATTTTCGCCCATTTCTTTGGAACTATAATATCTAGGGTAATTTGTTCGGCGCCATTGGATTCGTGAGACGATTTCCGATTTTTCTAGGGATCCGGGAATTTTCTAAAGTCGATTTTTTCGTTTTTCGCGTTTTTCTCGACTCCTGGGCCTCCTAGAGCAAAACGGGCCCGGATTTGGGATCACACGGTTTTTCGTCCGTATCTTTGGAAATATCACAGCTAGGACAATTTGGCTGGCGCCATTGGATTCGCAATACGATTTCCGATTTTTCTAGGGGTCCGGGAATTTTCTAAAGTCGATTTTTTCGTTTTTCACGTTTTTCTCGGATCCTGGGCCTCCTAGAGCCAAACGGGCCCGGATTTGGGTTCACACCGCTTTTCGTCCCTTTCTTTGGAACTATAATATCTAGGGTAATTTGTTCGGCGCCATTGGATTCGTGAGACGATTTCCGATTTTTCTAGGGATCCGGGAATTTTCTAAAGTCGATTTTTTCGTTTTTCGCGTTTTTCTCGGCTCCTGGGCCTCCTAGAGCAAAACGGGCCCGGATTTGGGATCACACGGTTTTTCGTCCGTATCTTTGGAAATATCACAACTAGGACAATTTGGCTGGCGCCATTGGATTCGCAATACGATTTCCGATTTTTCTAGGGGTCCGGGAATTTTCTAAAGTCGATTTTTTGGTTTTTCGCGTTTTTCTCGGCTCTTGGGCCTCCTAGAGCAAAACGGGCCCGGATTTGGGATCACACCGTTTTTCGTCCATTTCTTTGGAAGTATAATATCTAGGGTAATTTGTTCGGCGGCATTGGATTCGTGAGATGATTTCCGATTTTTCTAGGGGTCCGGGAATTGTCCACAGTCGATTTTTTGGTTTTTCGCGTTTTTCTCGGCTCCTGCGCCTCCTAGAGCCAAACGGGCCTGGATTTGGGATCACACCGTTCTTCGCCCATATCTTTGGAAATATCATAGCTAGGGCAATTTGGCTGGCGCCATTGGTTTCGTGAGACGATTTCCGATTTTTCTAGGGGTCCGGGAATTTTCTAAAGTCGATTTTTTCGTTTTTCGCATTTTTCTCGGCTCGTGGGCCTCCTAGAGCAAAACGGGCCCTGATTTGGCATGACACCGTTTTTAGCCCATATCTTTGGAAATATCATAGCTAGAACACTTTGGCTAGCGCCATTGGATTCGTGAGACGATTTCCGATTTTTCTAGGGGTCCGGGAATTTTCTAAAGTCGATTTTTTCGTTTTTCGCGTTTTTCTCGGATCCTGGGCCTCCTAGAGCCAAACGGGCCCGGATTTGGGTTCACACCGTTTTTCGTCCCTTTCTTTGGAACTATAATATCTAGGGTAATTTGTTCGGCGGCATTGGATTCGTGAGATGATTTCCGATTTTTCTAGGGGTCCGGGAATTGTCCACAGTCGATTTTTTCGTTTTTCGCGTTTTTCTCGGCTCCTTGGCCTCTTAGAGCCAAACGGGCCCGGATTTGGACTCAGACCGATTTTCGCCCATTTCTTTGGAACTATAATATCTAGGGTAATTTGTTCGGCGCCATTGGATTCGTGAGACGATTTCCGATTTTTCTAGGGATCCGGGAATTTTCTAAAGTCGATTTTTTCGTTTTTCGCGTTTTTCTCGGCTCTTGGGCCTCCTAGAGCAAAACGGGCCCGGATTTGGGATCACACCGTTTTTCGTCCATTTCTTTGGAACTATAATATCTAGGGTAATTTGTTCGACGGCATTGGATTCGTGAGATGATTTCCGATTTTTCTAGGGGTCCGGGAATTGTCCACAGTCGATTTTTTGGTTTTTCGCGTTTTTCTCGGCTCCTGGGCCTCCTAGAGCAAAACGGGCCCGGATTTGGACTCAGACCGATTTTCGCCCATTTCTTTGGAACTATAATATCTAGGGTAATTTGTTCGGCGCCATTGGATTCGTGAGACGATTTCCGATTTTTCTAGGGATCCGGGAATTTTCTAAAGTCGATTTTTTCGTTTTTCGCGTTTTTCTCGGCTCCTGGGCCTCCTAGAGCAAAACGGGCCCGGATTTGGGATCACACGGTTTTTCGTCCGTATCTTTGAAAATATCACAGCTAGGACAATTTGGCTGGCGCCATTGGATTCGCAATACGATTTCCGATTTTTCTAGCGGTCCGGGAATTTTCTAAAGTCGATTTTTTGGTTTTTCGCGTTTTTCTCGGCTCTTGGGCCTCCTAGAGCAAAACGGGCCCGGATTTGGAATCACACCGTTTTTCGTCCATTTCTTTGGAACTATAATATCTAGGGTAATTTGTTCGACGGCATTGGATTCGTGAGATGATTTCCGATTTTTCTAGGGGTCCGGGAATTGTCCACAGTCGATTTTTTGGTTTTCCGCGTTTTTCTCGGCTCCTGGGCCTCCTAGAGCCAAACGGGCCTGGATTTGAGATCACACCGTTCTTCGCCCATATCTTTGGAAATATCATAGCTAGGGCAATTTGGCTGGCGCCATTTGATTCGTGAGACGATTTCCGATTTTTCTAGGGGTCCGCGAATTGTCCACAGTCGATTTTTTCGTTTTTCGCATTTTTCTCGGCTCCTGGCCCTCCTAGAGCAAAACGGGCCCGGATTTGGGATCACACCGTTTTTCGTCCATTTCTTTGGAACTATCATAGCTAGGATAATTTGGCTGGCGCCATTGGAATCGTGAGACGATTTGCGATTTTTCTATGGGTCCGCGAATTGCCCACAGTACATTTTTTCGTTTTGCGAAAATCACACCGTTTTTTGACCATATCTTTGGAAATATCATAGCTAGAACACTTTGTCTAGCGCCATTGGATTCGTGAGACGATTTCCGATTTTTCTAGGGGTCCGGGAATTTTCTAAAGTCGATTTTTTCGTTTTTCGCGTTTTTCTCGGATCCTGGGCCTCCTAGAGCCAAACGGGCCCGGATTTGGGTTCACACCGCTTTTCGTCCCTTTCTTTGGAACTATAATATCTAGGGTAATTTGTTCGGCGACATTGGATTCGTGAGATGATTTCCGATTTTTCTAGGGGTCCGGGAATTGTCCACAGTTGATTTTTTCGTTTTTCGCGTTTTTCTCGGCACCTTGGCCTATTAGAGCCAAACGGGCCCGGATTTGGACTCAGACCGATTTTCGCCCATTTCTTTGGAACTATAATATCTAGGGTAATTTGTTCGGCGCCATTGGATTCGTGAGACGATTTCCGATTTTTCTAGGGATCCGGGAATTTTCTAAAGTCGATTTTTTCGTTTTTCGCGTTTTTCTCGACTCCTGGGCCTCCTAGAGCAAAACGGGCCCGGATTTGGGATCACACGGTTTTTCGTCCGTATCTTTGGAAATATCACAGCTAGGACAATTTGGCTGGCGCCATTGGATTCGCAATACGATTTCCGATTTTTCTAGGGGTCCGGGAATTTTCTAAAGTCGATTTTTTCGTTTTTCGCGTTTTTCTCGGCTCCTGGCCCTCCTAGAGCAGAACGGGCCCTCATTTGGGATCACAGCGTTTTTAGCCCATATCTTTGGAAATATCATAGCTAGAACACTTTGGCTAGCGTCATTGGAATCGTGAGACGATTTCCGATTTTTCTAGGGGTCCGCGAATTGTCCACAGTAGATTTTTTCGTTTTGCGCGTTTTTCTCGGCTCCTGGCCCTCCTAGAGCAAAACGGGTCCGGATTTGGGATCACACCGTTTTTCGTCCATTTCTTTGGAACTATAATATCTAGGGTAATTTGTTCGGCGCCATTGGATTCGTGAGACGATTTCCGATTTTTCTAGGGGTCCAGGAATTTTCTAAAGTCGATTTTTTCGTTTTTCGCGTTTTTCTCGGATCCTGGGCCTCCTAGAGCCAAACGGGCCCGGATTTGGGTTCACACCGCTTTTCGTCCCTTTCTTTGGAACTATAATATCTAGGGTAATTTGTTCGGCGCCATTGGATTCGTGAGACGATTTCCGATTTTTCTAGGGATCCGGGAATTTTCTAAAGTCGATTTTTTCGTTTTTCGCGTTTTTCTCGGCTCCTGGGCCTCCTAGAGCAAAACGGGCCCGGATTTGGGATCACACGGTTTTTCGTCCGTATCTTTGGAAATATCACAACTAGGACAATTTGGCTGGCGCCATTGGATTCGCAATACGATTTCCGATTTTTCTAGGGGTCCGGGAATTTTCTAAAGTCGATTTTTTGGTTTTTCGCGTTTTTCTCGGCTCTTGGGCCTCCTAGAGCAAAACGGGCCCGGATTTGGGATCACACCGTTTTTCGTCCATTTCTTTGGAAGTATAATATCTAGGGTAATTTGTTCGGCGGCATTGGATTCGTGAGATGATTTCCGATTTTTCTAGGGGTCCGGGAATTGTCCACAGTCGATTTTTTGGTTTTTCGCGTTTTTCTCGGCTCCTTGGCCTATTAGAGCCAAACGGGCCCGGATTTGGACTCAGACCGATTTTCGCCCATTTCTTTGGAACTATAATATCTAGGGTAATTTGTTCGGCGCCATTGGATTCGTGAGACGATTTCCGATTTTTCTAGGGATCCGGGAATTTTCTAAAGTCGATTTTTTCGTTTTTCGCGTTTTTCTCGGCTCCTGGGCCTCCTAGAGCAAAACGGGCCCGGATTTGGGATCACACGGTTTTTCGTCCGTATCTTTGGAAATATCACAGCTAGGACAATTTGGCTGTCGCCATTGGATTCGCAATACGATTTCCGATTTTTCTAGGGGTCCGGGAATTTTCTAAAGTCGATTTTTTGATTTTTCGCGTTTTTCTCGGCTCCTGGGCCTCCTAGAGCAAAACGGGCCCGGATTTGGACTCAGACCGATTTTCGCCCATTTCTTTGGAATTATAATATGTAACGTGACATTTTCTATGGGGGTCGGAAAATGCCCATTACCTTCGCCCTACTTCCCCTTTATCTAATTCAACTCAAAAATTTAAATCAATGGGCGCCAGATACTTTTTAAGCCGGGAGTATCAAACCGGAAGTTGGGCTAAGCCCCAATCACTATATTCCAAAATATGCAGAAACGGAAACGTAGCTAAAACCTATATCTAAAAGAAAAAGAGAGGCGATTAGATTTCGGGGAAAGGTAACGGTCCTCGGGTCGCTCAGTATGCTAGGTTATGGAGAGAGGGGTGGGTTTCAGGTGGAACCAGAGGTATTGGCCATGAAATAAGGGATCTAGGAGGGGAAAAACAAAAAAAAGTCACGAGAATAGATAACTCACGTATATTCTTTCAACTTTTCCACCCTCCTAATTATCTACAACAAATTTCCAATTTTCACTAACATTAAGTCTCTTCAGCAGTTCCCTTAAATTCTTTCAATTTTGGCAAGGGTTAATAACCCTGGATAATCTTTAATAATTTCTTACATATTATCAAAACTTCGGGATACGTTACTAAATACCTTGTCTAATTCCCTAATTGTGCATCCCTTAAAAATTCTCCTCCGAACAAGGTACAATTAATCCATAAATTTTAGAGATTTTGCAACGCATCTAACCTATGCGTGCGAGAGAGAGAGAGAGAGAGAGATAGAGAGTGAGAGAGACGGATGCGAAACCCACCACGCATGGGGGAGACCTTCAGAGGCCGGAGATCACGCTTCCGGAAATTCGCGGAAACGCCTAATCCGTAGAGGCGAAAATCGAAAACTTTAGCCCATCAAATCGGGATAGTCCAATGGAAGCTCCCAGCAAATTTTGAACAATTTCTAATCATTTATAGCCGCACAGGATTACCGTAATCCTGTCGGAAACGCGAACACTCTTCAATGGGTCCACCCAAGGCGTTACACCAAGGGGGAAATTGACCGGTGAACCGGCGATTCAACATATCTCGAAAACGGCTGAGTGGATTTCCAAAATCCAACAGCCTAATTCGAGAGAATACCTTCCCGAATAACCTCACAAAATGTGAGAAATTTTGAATCATTATTGGCCGACCGGGAACTAGTAGAAGTTCCGGCGGAATTTCGATCAGGATATCGAACGGGTGGATGATGCAATCGCCACCCCGCTCTACACTTCACACTACTACGCAATACCGCACACATTATTTCACCCTTTCGCTTATTCACTGAATATGGCTCGGATTTTTCCAAAAGAACACTAATTAAATTCCCTAAAAGGATTTTTGGGCCAGGCCAAACCTGGAGAACACTCGTACTTTATTGACGGGTAAATCATTATAATTTGGGGAACTGATTATTAACCCTGATCACAAACCACCCGGAAGTGGAGAAAGGGCGCTTTGGGCATGACCCAAAACGAATAATTAGAACAATTAACTCACCATCAAATCTAGGCGTCTACGCCTGCCTTTTCCTTTCATCCTCGATCCTTTTTACTGACTATGCACGAACGATTTTATTCTCTAGTTCTTATCCCTTCGATTCACAGATCGTGACTGATTGATCGCATCGGTGCGATCTGATGGGGACGGACCGGGAGGCCCCGCCCTATTTCCCGAGGTCCTCCCGAATTTTTCCGAGGGGCACCGCGTAGTGTCACCCTCTCTATGCTAAGTAGGTTACCGTAGTCCTGACTCCTTTTTACCGACCTGGCTCTAGGGACGTGATTGCTCACTAGGGATTCTGGGGTTTTGGCGCTTCCTGCGGGTTTGACTCTCCGGGATCAAAGGGGGTTAAACAAACGTAAATGAATTGAAAACTAATTCTTTAACTCGAATAACAGCCGGGCCATTCGTCGAAGACAGGGGCTGTACCTGCTTCGAGCGACCTTCCACCCAAAACTAAAACATAAACAATTAATCCCCTTAAAATCCATTTTTTTTTTTTTTGGAGCGCCGGTATTTCAGCCGGGCTTATTCAAATGCCCGTAGAATTAACATAGGGTGAATCCCATACAAATTATCGGATGACTCGTAATTTGGCCCTTCTTCGCGATAATCCTAATGGGCCCACAAAACTCATACTTGGGTCGGTACAAGGCGAACGAATTCCTTAATTGACCACCCGAGGGTGGAGGGGAAAATCTAAAATCCCTATTTTCCGGGTTTAGCCACACCGGGGTGGAATAGTACGAAAATAAATAAATAATTCTCTCTCTCTCTTCCCCCTTACTCACGCTTTTATTTTACTCGTCGTTTCGGGATTTGGTGTTCTCTCTCCCGTCTTTGGGTTCTCAACAGACATCCCCAAATGTCTGTTACAAATATCTAGGGTAATTTGTTCGGCGCCATTGGATTCGTGAGACGATTTCCGATTTTTCTAGGGATCCGGGAATTTTCTAAAGTCGATTTTTTGGTTTTTCGCGTTTTTCTCGGCTCCTGGGCCTCCTAGAGCAAAACGGGCCCGGATTTGGACTCAGACCGATTTTCGCCCATTTCTTTGGAACTATAATATCTAGGGTAATTTGTTCGGCGCCATTGGATTCGTGAGACGATTTCCGATTTTTCTAGGGATCCGGGAATTTTCTAAAGTCGATTTTTTCGTTTTTCGCGTTTTTCTCGGCTCCTGGGCCTCCTAGAGCAAAACGGGCCCGGATTTGGGATCACACGGTTTTTCGTCCGTATCTTTGAAAATATCACAGCTGGGACAATTTGGCTGGCGCCATTTGATTCGTGAGACGATTTCCGATTTTTCTAGGGGTCCGCGAATTGCCCACAGTAGATTTTTTCGTTTTGCGGGAAATCACACCGTTTTTTGACCATATCTTTGGAAATATCATAGCTAGAACACTTTGGCTAGCGCCATTGGATTCGTGAGACGATTTCCGATTTTTCAAGGGGTCCGGGAATTTTCTAAAGTCGATTTTTTCGTTTTTCGCGTTTTTCTCGGATCCTGGGCCTCCTAGATCCAAACGGGCCCGGATTTGGGTTCACACCGCTTTGCGTCCCTTTCTTTGGAACTATAATATCTAGGGTAATTTGTTCGGCGGCATTGGATTCGTGAGATGATTTCCGATTTTTCTAGGGGTCCGGGAATTGTCCACAGTCGATTTTTTCGTTTTTCGCGTTTTTCTCGGCTCCTTGGCCTATTAGAGCCAAACGGGCCCGGATTTGGACTCAGACCGATTTTCGCCCATTTCTTTGGAACTATAATATCTAGGGTAATTTGTTCGGCGACATTGGATTCGTGAGACGATTTCCGATTTTTCTAGGGATCCGGGAATTTTCTAAAGTCGATTTTTTCGTTTTTCGCGTTTTTCTCGGCTCCTGGGCCTCCTAGAGCAAAACGGGCCCGGATTTGGGATCACACGGTTTTTCGTCCGTATCTTTGGAAATATCACAGCTAGGACAATTTGGCTGGCGCCATTGGATTCGCAATACGATTTCCGATTTTTCTAGGGGTCCGGGAATTTTCTAATGTCCATTTTTTGGTTTTTCGCGTTTTTCTCGGCTCTTGGGCCTCCTAGAGCAAAACGGGCCCGGATTTGGGATCACACCGTTTTTCGTCCATATCTTTGGAAATATCATAGCTATGACAATTTGGCTGGCGCCATTGGATTCGTGAGACGATTTCCGATTTTTCTAGGGGTCCGGGAATTTTCTAAAGTCGATTTTTTCGATTTTCGCGTTTTTCTGGGCTCCTATGCCTCCTAGGGCAAAAAGGGTCTGGATTTTGGAGCCCACCGTTTTACTTCCATATCTTTGGAAATATACTAGTCACCCGTCGAAGCGCATCGGTTCGATTCTTCGGCGCCTGCGCATTAGTCCGATTCCACTCCGCCTGCGCATCAGTCCGAAGCCTCTGCGCGTGCGCATGAGTCCAATTCTTCTGCGCATGCGCGTCAGTCCCATTCTTCGCCGCATGCGCCAGACTCCCCTCCGCCTGCGTATCAACCCGATGTCTCTGCGCATGCGCGTCAGTCCGATCCTGCTGCTCCTGCGCATCAGTCCGATCCTCCTGCTCCTGCGCATCAGTCCGATTCTTCTGCGCATGCGCATCAGTCCGACTCCCCTTGGCCGGAGTATCCGTCCGATGCTTCTGCGTCTGCGCATCAGTTCGATTTTTCGCCGCCTGCGCATTAGTCCGATTCCACTCCGCCTGCGCATCAGTCCGATGCCTCTGCGCGTGCTCGTCGGTTCGATTTCTCCGCACCTGCGCATCAGTCCGATTGCTCTCCGCCTGCACATCAGTCCAACTCCTATGGCTCCTAGAGCAAAAAAGGCCCTGATTTGGGATCACACCGTTTTCCGTCGATATCTTTGGAACTATAATATCTAAGGTAATTTGTTCGGCGCTATTGGATTCGCGAGACCATTTCCGATTTTTCTAGGGGTCCGGGAATTTTCTAAAGTCGATCTTTTCGTTTTTCGCGTTTTTCTCGGCTCCTGGGCCTCCTAGAGCAAAACGGGCCCGGATTTGGGATCACACCGTTTTTCGTCCATATCTTTGGAAATATCATAGCTAGGACAATTTGGCTGGCACCATTGGATTCGTGAGAGGATTTCCGATTTTTCTAGGGGTCCGGGAATTTTCTAAAGTCGATTTTTTCGTTTTTCGCGTTTTTCTCGGATCCTGGGCCTCCTAGAGCCAAACGGGCCCGGATTTGGATTCACACCGTTTTTCGTCCCTTTCTTTGGAACTATAATATCTAGGGTAATTTGTTCGGCGGCATTGGATTCGTGAGATGATTTCCGATTTTTCTAGGGGTCCGGGAATTGTCCACAGTCGATTTTTTCGTTTTTCGCATTTTTCTCGGCTCCTGGCCCTCCTAGTAGAAAACGGGCCCGGATTTGGGATCACACCGTTTTTTGTCCATATCTTCGGAAATATCATAGCTAGGATAATTTGGCTGGCACCATTGGATTCGTGAGACGATTTCCGATTTTTCTAGGGGTCCGGGAATTTTCTAAAGTCGATTTTTTCGTTTTTCGCGTTTTTCTCGGATCCTGAGCCTCCTAGAGCCAAACGGGCCCGGATTTGGGTTCACACCGTTTTTCGTCCCTTTCTTTGGAACTATAATATCTAGGGTAATTTGTTCGGCGGCATTGGATTCGTGAGATGATTTCCGATTTTTCTAGGGGTCCGGGAATTGTCCACAGTCGATTTCTTCGTTTTTCGCCTTTTTGTCGGCTCCTTGGCCTCTTAGAGCCAAACGGGCCCGGATTTGGACTCAGACCGATTTTCGCCCATTTCTTTGGAACTATAATATCTAGGGTAATTTGTTCGGCGACATTGGATTCGTGAGACGATTTCCGATTTTTCTAGGGATCCGGGAATTTTCTAAAGTCGATTTTTTCGTTTTTCGCGTTTTTCTCGGCTCCTGGGCCTCCTAGAGCAAAACGGGCCCGGATTTGGGATCACACGGTTTTTCGTCCGTATCTTTGGAAATATCACAGCTAGGACAATTTGGCTGGCGCCATTGGATTCGCAATACGATTTCCGATTTTTCTAGGGGTCCGGGAATTTTCTAATGTCCATTTTTTGGTTTTTCGCGTTTTTCTCGGCTCTTGGGCCTCCTAGAGCAAAACGGGCCCGGATTTGGGATCACACCGTTTTTCGTCCATATCTTTGGAAATATCATAGCTATGACAATTTGGCTGGCGCCATTGGATTCGTGAGACGATTTCCGATTTTTCTAGGGGTCCGGGAATTTTCTAAAGTCGATTTTTTCGATTTTCGCGTTTTTCTGGGCTCCTATGCCTCCTAGGGCAAAAAGGGTCTGGATTTTGGAGCCCACCGTTTTACTTCCATATCTTTGGAAATATACTAGTCACCCGTCGAAGCGCATCGGTTCGATTCTTCGGCGCCTGCGCATTAGTCCGATTCCACTCCGCCTGCGCATCAGTCCGAAGCCTCTGCGCGTGCGCATGAGTCCAATTCTTCTGCGCATGCGCGTCAGTCCCATTCTTCGCCGCATGCGCCAGACTCCCCTCCGCCTGCGTATCAACCCGATGTCTCTGCGCATGCGCGTCAGTCCGATCCTGCTGCTCCTGCGCATCAGTCCGATCCTCCTGCTCCTGCGCATCAGTCCGATTCTTCTGCGCATGCGCATCAGTCCGACTCCCCTTGGCCGGAGTATCCGTCCGATGCTTCTGCGTCTGCGCATCAGTTCGATTTTTCGCCGCCTGCGCATTAGTCCGATTCCACTCCGCCTGCGCATCAGTCCGATGCCTCTGCGCGTGCTCGTCGGTTCGATTTCTCCGCACCTGCGCATCAGTCCGATTGCTCTCCGCCTGCACATCAGTCCAACTCCTATGGCTCCTAGAGCAAAAAAGGCCCTGATTTGGGATCACACCGTTTTCCGTCGATATCTTTGGAACTATAATATCTAAGGTAATTTGTTCGGCGCTATTGGATTCGCGAGACCATTTCCGATTTTTCTAGGGGTCCGGGAATTTTCTAAAGTCGATCTTTTCGTTTTTCGCGTTTTTCTCGGCTCCTGGGCCTCCTAGAGCAAAACGGGCCCGGATTTGGGATCACACCGTTTTTCGTCCATATCTTTGGAAATATCATAGCTAGGACAATTTGGCTGGCACCATTGGATTCGTGAGAGGATTTCCGATTTTTCTAGGGGTCCGGGAATTTTCTAAAGTCGATTTTTTCGTTTTTCGCGTTTTTCTCGGATCCTGGGCCTCCTAGAGCCAAACGGGCCCGGATTTGGATTCACACCGTTTTTCGTCCCTTTCTTTGGAACTATAATATCTAGGGTAATTTGTTCGGCGGCATTGGATTCGTGAGATGATTTCCGATTTTTCTAGGGGTCCGGGAATTGTCCACAGTCGATTTTTTCGTTTTTCGCATTTTTCTCGGCTCCTGGCCCTCCTAGTAGAAAACGGGCCCGGATTTGGGATCACACCGTTTTTTGTCCATATCTTCGGAAATATCATAGCTAGGATAATTTGGCTGGCACCATTGGATTCGTGAGACGATTTCCGATTTTTCTAGGGGTCCGGGAATTTTCTAAAGTCGATTTTTTCGTTTTTCGCGTTTTTCTCGGATCCTGAGCCTCCTAGAGCCAAACGGGCCCGGATTTGGGTTCACACCGTTTTTCGTCCCTTTCTTTGGAACTATAATATCTAGGGTAATTTGTTCGGCGGCATTGGATTCGTGAGATGATTTCCGATTTTTCTAGGGGTCCGGGAATTGTCCACAGTCGATTTCTTCGTTTTTCGCCTTTTTGTCGGCTCCTTGGCCTCTTAGAGCCAAACGGGCCCGGATTTGGACTCAGACCGATTTTCGCCCATTTCTTTGGAACTATAATATCTAGGGTAATTTGTTCGGCGCCATTGGATTCGTGAGACGATTTCCGATTTTTCTAGGGATCCGGGAATTTTCTATAGTCGATTTTTTCGTTTTTCGCGTTTTTCTCGGCTCCTGGGCCTCCTAGAGCAAAACGGGCCCGGATTTGGGATCACACGGTTTTTCGTCCGTATCTTTGGAAATATCACAGCTAGGACAATTTGGCTGGCGCCATTGGATTCGCAATACGATTTCCGATTTTTCTAGGGGTCCGGGAATTTTCTAAAGTCGATTTTTTGGTTTTTCGCGTTTTTCTCGGCTCCTGGGCCTCCTAGAGCCAAACGGGCCTGGATTTGGGATCACACCGTTTTTCGTCCATTTCTTTGGAACTATCATAGCTAGGATAATTTGGCTGGCGCCATTGGAATCGTGAGACGATTTCCGATTTTTCTATGGGTCCGCGAATTGCCCACAGTAGATTTTTTCGTTTTGCGAAAATCACACCGTTTTTTGACCATATCTTTGGAAATATCATAGCTAGAACACTTTGTCTAGCGCCATTGGATTCGTGAGACGATTTCCGATTTTTCTAGGGGTCCGGGAATTTTCTAAAGTCGATTTTTTCGTTTTTCGCGTTTTTCTCGGATCCTGGGCCTCCTAGAGCCAAACGGGCCCGGATTTGGGTTCACACCGCTTTTCGTCCCTTTCTTTGGAACTATAATATCTAGGGTAATTTGTTCGGCGGCATTGGATTCGTGAGATGATTTCCGATTTTTCTAGGGGTCCGGGAATTGTCCACAGTTGATTTTCTCGTTTTTCGCGTTTTTCTCGGCACCTTGGCCTATTAGAGCCAAACGGGCCCGGATTTGGACTCAGACCGATTTTCGCCCATTTCTTTGGAACTATAATATCTAGGGTAATTTGTTCGGCGCCATTGGATTCGTGAGACGATTTCCGATTTTTCTAGGGATCCGGGAATTTTCTAAAGTCGATTTTTTCGTTTTTCGCGTTTTTCTCGACTCCTGGGCCTCCTAGAGCAAAACGGGCCCGGATTTGGGATCACACGGTTTTTCGTCCGTATCTTTGGAAATATCACAGCTAGGACAATTTGGCTGGCGCCATTGGATTCGCAATACGATTTCCGATTTTTCTAGGGGTCCGGGAATTTTCTAAAGTCGATTTTTTCGTTTTTCGCGTTTTTCTCGGCTCCTGGCCCTCCTAGAGCAGAACGGGCCCTCATTTGGGATCACAGCGTTTTTAGCCCATATCTTTGGAAATATCATAGCTAGAACACTTTGGCTAGCGTCATTGGAATCGTGAGACGATTTCCGATTTTTCTAGGGGTCCGCGAATTGTCCACAGTAGATTTTTTCGTTTTGCGCGTTTTTCTCGGCTCCTGGCCCTCCTAGAGCAAAACGGGTCCGGATTTGGGATCACACCGTTTTTCGTCCATTTCTTTGGAACTATAATATCTAGGGTAATTTGTTCGGCGCCATTGGATTCGTGAGACGATTTCCGATTTTTCTAGGGGTCCGGGAATTTTCTAAAGTCGATTTTTTCGTTTTTCGCGTTTTTCTCGGATCCTGGGCCTCCTAGATCCAAACGGGCCCGGATTTGGGTTCACACCGCTTTGCGTCCCTTTCTTTGGAGCTATAATATCTAGGGTAATTTGTTCGGCGGCATTGGATTCGTGAGATGATTTCCGATTTTTCTAGGGGTCCGGGAATTGTCCACAGTCGATTTTTTCGTTTTTCGCGTTTTTCTCGGATCCTGGGCCTCCTAGATCCAAACGGGCCCGGATTTGGGTTCACACCGCTTTGCGTCCCTTTCTTTGGAGCTATAATATCTAGGGTAATTTGTTCGGCGGCATTGGATTCGTGAGATGATTTCCGATTTTTCTAGGGGTCCGGGAATTGTCCACAGTCGATTTTTTCGTTTTTCGCGTTTTTCTCGGCTCCTTGGCCTATTAGAGCCAAACGGGCCCGGATTTGGACTCAGACCGATTTTCGCCCATTTCTTTGGAACTATAATATCTAGGGTAATTTGTTCGGCGACATTGGATTCGTGAGACGATTTCCGATTTTTCTAGGGATCCGGGAATTTTCTAAAGTCGATTTTTTCGTTTTTCGCGTTTTTCTCGGCTCCTGGGCCTCCTAGAGCAAAACGGGCCCGGATTTGGGATCACACGGTTTTTCGTCCGTATCTTTGGAAATATCACAGCTAGGACAATTTGGCTGGCGCCATTGGATTCGCAATACGATTTCCGATTTTTCTAGGGGTCCGGGAATTTTCTAATGTCCATTTTTTGGTTTTTCGCGTTTTTCTCGGCTCTTGGGCCTCCTAGAGCAAAACGGGCCCGGATTTGGGATCACACCGTTTTTCGTCCATATCTTTGGAAATATCATAGCTAGGACAATTTGGCTGGCGCCATTGGATTCGTGAGACGATTTCCGATTTTTCTAGGGGTCCGGGAATTTTCTAAAGTCGATTTTTTCGATTTTCGCGTTTTTCTGGGCTCCTATGCCTCCTAGGGCAAAAAGGGTCTGGATTTTGGAGCCCACCGTTTTACTTCCATATCTTTGGAAATATACTAGTCACCCGTCGAAGCGCATCGGTTCGATTCTTCGGCGCCTGCGCATTAGTCCGATTCCACTCCGCCTGCGCATCAGTCCGAAGCCTCTGCGCGTGCGCATGAGTCCAATTCTTCTGCGCATGCGCGTCAGTCCCATTCTTCGCCGCATGCGCCAGACTCCCCTCCGCCTGCGTATCAACCCGATGTCTCTGCGCATGCGCGTCAGTCCGATCCTGCTGCTCCTGCGCATCAGTCCGATCCTCCTGCTCCTACGCATCAGTCCGATTCTTCTGCGCATGCGCATCAGTCCGACTCCCCTTGGCCGGAGTATCCGTCCGATGCTTCTGCGTCTGCGCATCAGTTCGATTTTTTGCCGCCTGCGCATTAGTCCGATTCCACTCCGCCTGCGCATCAGTCCGATGCCTCTGCGCGTGCTCGTCGGTTCGATTTCTCCGCACCTGCGCATCAGTCCGATTGCTCTCCGCCTGCACATCAGTCCAACTCCTATGGCTCCTAGAGCAAAAAAGGCCCTGATTTGGGATCACACCGTTTTCCGTCGATATCTTTGGAACTATAATATCTAAGGTAATTTGTTCGGCGCTATTGGATTCGCGAGACCATTTCCGATTTTTCTAGGGGTCCGGGAATTTTCTAAAGTCGATTTTTTCGTTTTTCGCGTTTTTCTCGGCTCCTGGGCCTCCTAGAGCAAAACGGGCCCGGATTTGGGATCACACGGTTTTTCGTCCATATCTTTGGAAATATCATAGCTAGGACAATTTGGCTGGCGCCATTGGATTCGCAATACGATTTCCGATTTTTCTAGGGGTCCGGGAATTTTCTAATGTCCATTTTTTGGTTTTTCGCGTTTTTCTCGGCTCTTGGGCCTCCTAGAGCAAAACGGGCCCGGATTTGGGATCACACCGTTTTTCGTCCATATCTTTGGAAATATCATAGCTAGGACAATTTGGCTGGCGCCATTGGATTCGTGAGACGATTTCCGATTTTTCTAGGGGTCCGGGAATTTTCTAAAGTCGATTTTTTCGATTTTCGCGTTTTTCTGGGCTCCTATGCCTCCTAGGGCAAAAAGGGTCTGGATTTTGGAGCCCACCGTTTTACTTCCATATCTTTGGAAATATACTAGTCACCCGTCGAAGCGCATCGGTTCGATTCTTCGGCGCCTGCGCATTAGTCCGATTCCACTCCGCCTGCGCATCAGTCCGAAGCCTCTGCGCGTGCGCATGAGTCCAATTCTTCTGCGCATGCGCGTCAGTCCCATTCTTCGCCGCATGCGCCAGACTCCCCTCCGCCTGCGTATCAACCCGATGTCTCTGCGCATGCGCGTCAGTCCGATCCTGCTGCTCCTGCGCATCAGTCCGATCCTCCTGCTCCTGCGCATCAGTCCGATTCTTCTGCGCATGCGCATCAGTCCGACTCCCCTTGGCCGGAGTATCCGTCCGATGCTTCTGCGTCTGCGCATCAGTTCGATTTTTCGCCGCCTGCGCATTAGTCCGATTCCACTCCGCCTGCGCATCAGTCCGACGCCTCTGCGCGTGCTCGTCGGTTCGATTTCTCCGCACCTGCGCATCAGTCCGATTGCTCTCCGCCTGCACATCAGTCCAACTCCTATGGCTCCTAGAGCAAAAAAGGCCCTGATTTGGGATCACACCGTTTTCCGTCGATATCTTTGGAACTATAATATCTAGGGTAATTTGTTCGGCGCGATTGGATTCGTGAGACGATTTCCGATTTTTCTAGGGGTCCGGGAATTTTCTAAAGTCGATTTTTTCGTTTTTCGCGTTTTTCTCGGCTCCTGCGCCTCCTAGAGCCAAACGGGCCTGGATTTGGGATCACACCGTTCTTCGCCCATATCTTTGGAAATATCATAGCTAGGGCAATTTGGCTGGCGCCATTGGTTTCGTGAGACGATTTCCGATTTTTCTAGGGGTCCGGGAATTTTCTAAAGTCGATTTTTTCGTTTTTCGCATTTTTCTCGGCTCGTGGGCCTCCTAGAGCAAAACGGGCCCTGATTTGGGATGACACCGTTTTTAGCCCATATCTTTGGAAATATCACAGCTAGGACAATTTGGCTGGCGCCATTGGATTCGCAATACGATTTCCGATTTTTCTAGGAGTCCGGGAATTTTCTAAAGTCGATTTTTTGGTTTTTCGCGTTTTTCTCGGCTCTTGGGCCTCCTAGAGCAAAACGGGCCCGGATTTGGGATCACACCGTTTTTCGTCCATTTCTTTGGAACTATAATATCTAGGGTAATTTGTTCGACGGCATTGGATTCGTGAGATGATTTCCGATTTTTCTAGGGGTCCGGGAATTGTCCACAGTCGATTTTTTGGTTTTTCGCGTTTTTCTCGGCTTCTGGGCCTCCTAGAGCAAAACGGGCCCGGATTTGGACTCAGACCGATTTTCGCCCATTTCTTTGGAACTATAATATCTAGGGTAATTTGTTCGGCGCCATTGGATTCGTGAGACGATTTCCGATTTTTCTAGGGATCCGGGAATTTTCTAAAGTCGATTTTTTCGTTTTTCGCGTTTTTCTCGGCTCCTGGGCCTCCTAGAGCAAAACGGGCCCGGATTTGGGATCACACGGTTTTTCGTCCGTATCTTTGAAAATATCACAGCTAGGACAATTTGGCTGGCGCCATTGGATTCGCAATACGATTGCCGATTTTTCTAGCGGTCCGGGAATTTTCTAAAGTCGATTTTTTGGTTTTTCGCGTTTTTCTCGGCTCTTGGGCCTCCTAGAGCAAAACGGGCCCGGATTTGGAATCACACCGTTTTTCGTCCCTTTCTTTGGAACTATAATATCTAGGGTAATTTGTTCGGCGGCATTGGATTCGTGAGATGATTTCCGATTTTTCTAGGGGTCCGGGAATTGTCCACAGTCGATTTTTTCGTTTTTCGCGTTTTTCTCGGCTCCTTGGCCTCTTAGAGCCAAACGGGCCCGGATTTGGACTCAGACCGATTTTCGCCCATTTCTTTGGAACTATAATATCTAGGGTAATTTGTTCGGCGCCATTGGATTCGTGAGACGATTTCCGATTTTTCTAGGGATCCGGGAATTTTCTCAAGTCGATTTTTTCGTTTTTAGCGTTTTTCTCGGATCCTTGGCCTCTTAGAGCCAAACGGGCCCGGATTTGGACTCAGACCGATTTTCGCCCATTTCTTTGGAACTATAATATCTAGGGTAATTTGTTCGGCGCGATTGGATTCGTGAGACGATTTCCGATTTTTCTAGGGGTCCGGGAATTTTCTAAAGTCGATTTTTTCGTTTTTCGCGTTTTTCTCGGATCCTGGGCCTCCTAGAGCCAAACGGGCCCGGATTTGGGTTCACACCGTTTTTCGTCCCTTTCTTTGGAACTATAATATCTAGGGTAATTTGTTCGGCGGCATTGGATTCGTGAGATGATTTCCGATTTTTCTAGGGGTCCGGGAATTGTCCACAGTCGATTTTTTCGTTTTTTGCGTTTTTCTCGGCTCCTATGCCTCCTAGGGCAAAAAGGGTCTGGATTTTGGAGCCCACCGTTTTACTTCCATATCTTTGGAAATATACTAGTCACCCGTCGAAGCGCATCGGTTCGATTCTTCGGCGCCTGCGCATTAGTCCGATTCCACTCCGCCTGCGCATCAGTCCGAAGCCTCTGCGCGTGCGCATGAGTCCAATTCTTCTGCGCATGCGCGTCAGTCCCATTCTTCGCCGCATGCGCCAGACTCCCCTCCGCCTGCGTATCAACCCGATGTCTCTGCGCATGCGCGTCAGTCCGATCCTGCTGCTCCTGCGCATCAGTCCGATCCTCCTGCTCCTGCGCATCAGTCCGATTCTTCTGCGCATGCGCATCAGTCCGACTCCCCTTGGCCGGAGTATCCGTCCGATGCTTCTGCGTCTGCGCATCAGTTCGATTTTTCGCCGCCTGCGCATTAGTCCGATTCCACTCCGCCTGCGCATCAGTCCGATGCCTCTGCGCGTGCTCGTCGGTTCGATTTCTCCGCACTTGCGCATCAGTCCCATTGCTCTCCGCCTGCACATCAGTCCAACTCCTATGGCTCCTAGAGCAAAAAAGGCCCTGATTTGGGATCACACCGTTTTCCGTCGATATCTTTGGAACTATAATATCTAAGGTAATTTGTTCGGCGCTATTGGATTCGCGAGACCATTTCCGATTTTTCTAGGGGTCCGGGAATTTTCTAAAGTCGATTTTTTCGTTTTTCGCGTTTTTCTCGGCTCCTGGGCCTCCTAGAGCAAAACGGGCCCGGATTTGGGATCACACCGTTTTTCGTCCATATCTTTGGAAATATCATAGCTAGGACAATTTGGCTGGCACCATTGGATTCGTGAGAGGATTTCCGATTTTTCTAGGGGTCCGGGAATTTTCTAAAGTCGATTTTTTCGTTTTTCGCGTTTTTCTCGGATCCTGGGCCTCCTAGAGCCAAACGGGCCCGGATTTGGATTCACACCGTTTTTCGTCCCTTTCTTTGGAACTATAATATCTAGGGTAATTTGTTCGGCGGCATTGGATTCGTGAGATGATTTCCGATTTTTCTAGGGGTCCGGGAATTGTCCACAGTCGATTTTTTCGTTTTTCGCATTTTTCTCGGCTCCTGGCCCTCCTAGTAGAAAACGGGCCCGGATTTGGGATCACACCGTTTTTTGTCCATATCTTCGGAAATATCATAGCTAGGATAATTTGGCTGGCACCATTGGATTCGTGAGACGATTTCCGATTTTTCTAGGGGTCCGGGAATTTTCTAAAGTCGATTTTTTCGTTTTTCGCGTTTTTCTCGGATCCTGGGCCTCCTAGAGCCAAACGGGCCCGGATTTGGGTTCACACCGTTTTTCGTCCCTTTCTTTGGAACTATAATATCTAGGGTAATTTGTTCGGCGGCATTGGATTCGTGAGATGATTTCCGATTTTTCTAGAGGTCCGGGAATTGTCCACAGTCGATTTTTTCGTTTTTCGCGTTTTTCTCGGCTCCTTGGCCTCTTAGAGCCAAACGGGCCCGGATTTGGACTCAGACCGATTTTCGCCCATTTCTTTGGAACCATAATATCTAGGGTAATTTGTTCGGCGCCATTGGATTCGTGAGACGATTTCCGATTTTTCTAGGGATCCGGGAATTTTCTAAAGTCGATTTTTTCGTTTTTCGCGTTTTTCTCGGCTCCTGCGCCTCCTAGAGCCAAACGGGCCTGGATTTGGGATCACACCGTTCTTCGCCCATATCTTTGGAAATATCATAGCTAGGGCAATTTGGCTGGCGCCATTGGTTTCGTGAGACGATTTCCGATTTTTCTAGGGGTCCGGGAATTTTCTAAAGTCGATTTTTTCGTTTTTCGCGTTTTTCTCGGCTCCTGGGCCTCCTAGAGCAAAACGGGCCCGGATTTGGGATCACACGGTTTTTCGTCCGTATCTTTGAAAATATCACAGCTAGGACAATTTGGCTGGCGCCATTGGATTCGCAATACGATTTCCGATTTTTCTAGCGGTCCGGGAATTTTCTAAAGTCGATTTTTTGGTTTTTCGCGTTTTTCTCGGCTCTTGGGCCTCCTAGAGCAAAACGGGCCCGGATTTGGAATCACACCGTTTTTCGTCCATTTCTTTGGAACTATAATATCTAGGGTAATTTGTTCGACGGCATTGGATTCGTGAGATGATTTCCGATTTTTCTAGGGGTCCGGGAATTGTCCACAGTCGATTTTTTGGTTTTCCGCGTTTTTCTCGGCTCCTGGGCCTCCTAGAGCCAAACGGGCCTGGATTTGGGATCAGACCGTTCTTCGCCCATATCTTTGGAAATATCATAGCTAGGGCAATTTGGCTGGCGCCATTTGATTCGTGAGACGATTTCCGATTTTTCTAGGGGTCCGCGAATTGTCCACAGTCGATTTTTTCGTTTTTCGCATTTTTCTCGGCTCGTGGGCCTCCTAGAGCAAAACGGGCCCTGATTTGGGATGACACGGTTTTTAGCCCATATCTTTGGAAATATCATAGCTAGAACACTTTGGCTAGCACCATTGGATTCGTGAGACGATTTCCGATTTTTCTAGGGGTCCGGGAATTTTCTAAAGTCGATTTTTTCGTTTTTCGCGTTTTTCTCGGATCCTGGGCCTCCTAGAACCAAACGGGCGCGGATTTGGGATCACACCGTTTTCCGTCGATATCTTTGGAACTATAATATCTAAGGTAATTTGTTCGGCGCTATTGGATTCGCGAGACCATTTCCGATTTTTCTAGGGGTCCGGGAATTTTCTAAAGTCGATTTTTTCGTTTTTCGCGTTTTTCTCGGCTCCTGGGCCTCCTAGAGCAAAACGGGCCCGGATTTGGGATCACACCGTTTTTCGTCCATATCTTTGGAAATATCATAGCTAGGACAATTTGGCTGGCACCATTGGATTCGTGAGAGGATTTCCGATTTTTCTAGGGGTCCGGGAATTTCCTAAAGTCGATTTTTTCGTTTTTCGCATTTTTCTCGGCTCGTGGGCCTCCTAGAGCAAAACGGGCCCTGATTTGGGATGACACCGTTTTTAGCCCATATCTTTGGAAATATCATAGCTAGAACACTTTGGCTAGCGTCATTGGATTCGTGAGACGATTTCCGATTTTTCTAGGGGTCCGGGAATTTTCTAAAGTCGATTTTTTCGTTTTTCGCGTTTTTCTCGGATCCTGGGCCTCCTAGTGCCAAACGGGCCCGGATTTGGGTTCACACCGTTTTTCGTCCCTCTCTTTGGAACTATAATATCTAGGGTAATTTGTTCGGCGGCATTGGATTCGTGAGACGATTTCCGATTTTTCTAGGGATCCGGGAATTTTCTAAAGTCGATTTTTTCGTTTTTCGCGTTTTTCTCGGATCCTGGGCCTCCTAGAGCCAAACGGGCCCGGATTTGGGTTCACACCGTTTTTCGTCCCTTTCTTTGGAACTATAATATCTAGGGTAATTTGTTCGGCGGCATTGGATTCGCGAGATGATTTCCGGTTTTTCTAGGGGTCCGGGAATTGTCCACAGTCAATTTTTTCGTTTTTCGCGTTTTTCTCGGCTCCTTGGCCTCCTAGAGCAAAACGGGCCCGGATTTGGTATCACACCGTTTTTCGTCCATATCTTTGGAAATATCATAGCTAGGACAATTTGGCTGGCGCCCTTGGATTCGTGAGAGGAGTTCCGATTTTTCTAGGGGTCCGGGAATTTTCTAAAGTCGATTTTTTCGTTTTTTGCGTTTTTCTCGGCTCCTGGCCCTCCTATAGCAAAACGCGGCCGGATTTGGGATCACACCGTTTTCCCCCATATCTTTGGAAATATCACAGCTAGGACCATTTGGCTGGCGCCATTGGATTCGCAATACGATTTCCGATTTTTCTAGGGGTCCGGGAATTTTCTAAAGTCGATTTTTTGGTTTTTCGCGTTTTTCCTGGCTCTTGGGCCTCCTAGAGCAAAACGGGCCCGGATTTGGGATCACACCGTTTTTCGTCCATTTCTTTGGAACTATCATATCTAGGGTAATTTGTTCGGCGCTATTGGATTCGCGAGATGATTTCCGATTTTTCTAGGGGTCCGGGAATTTTCTAAAATCGATTTTTTGGTTTTTCGCGTTTTTCTCGGCTCCTGGGCCTCCTAGAGCCAAACGGGCCCGGATTTGGGATCACACCGTTCTTCGTCCATATCTTTGGAAATATCATAGCTAGGGCAATTTGGCTGGCGCCATTTGATTCGTGAGACGATTTCCGATTTTTCTAGGGGTCCGCGAATTGTCCACAGTCGATTTTGTCGTTTTTCGCATTTTTCTCGGCTCGTGTGCCTCCTAGAGCAAAACGGGCCCTGATGTGGGATGACACCGTTTTTAGCCCATATCTTTGGAAATATCATAGCTAGAACACTTTGGCTAGCGCCATTGGATTCGTGAGACGATTTCCGATTTGTCTAGGGGTCCGGGAATTTTCTAAAGTCGATTTTTTCGTTTTTCGCGTTTTTCTCGGATCCTGGGCCTCCTAGAGCCAAACGGGCCCGGATTTGGGTTCACACCGTTTTTCGTCCATTTCTTTGGAACTATAATATCTAGGGTAATTTGTTCGGCGGCATTGGATTCGTGAGAGGATTTCCGATTTTTCTAGGGGTCCGGGAATTGTACACAGTCGATTTTTTCGTTTATCGCGTTTTTCTCGGCTCCTGGGCCTCCTAGAACAAAACGGGCCCGGATTTGGGATCACACGGTTTTTCGTCCGTATCTTTGGAAATATTACAGCTAGGACAATTTGGCTGGCGCCATTGGATTCGCAATACGATTTCCGATTTTTCTAGGGGTCCGGGAATTTTCTAAAGTCGATTTTTTGGTTTTTCGCGTTTTTCTCGGCTCCTGGCCCTCCTAGAGCAAAACGGGCCCGGATTTGGGATCACACCGTTTTTGGTCCATTTCTTTGGAACTATCATAGCTAGGATAATTTGGCTGGCGCCATTGGAATTGTGAGACGATTTCCGATTTTTCTAGGGGTCCGGGAATTTTCTAAAGTCGATTTTTTCGTTTTTCGCGTTTTTCTCGGATCCTGGGCCTCCTAGAACCAAACGGGCGCGGATTTGGGATCACACCGTTCTTCGCCCATATCTTTGGAAATATCATAGCTAGGGCAATTTGGCTGGCGCCATTAGATTCGTGAGACGATTTCCGATTTTTCTAGGGCTCCGGGAATTTTCTAAAGTCGATTTTTTCGATTTTCGCGTTTTTCTGGGCTCCTATGCCTCCTAGGGCAAAAAGGGTCTGGATTTTGGAGCACACCGTTTTACTTCCATATCTTTGGAAATATACTAGTCACCCGTCGAAGCGCATCGGTTCGATTCTTCGGCGCCTGCGCATTAGTCCGATTCCACTCCGCCTGCGCAGCAGTCCGAAGCCTCTGCGCGTGCGCATCAGTCCAATTCTTCTGCGCATGCGCGTCAGTCCCATTCTTCGCCGCATGCGCCAGACCTCCCCACCGCCTGCGTATCAACCCGATGCCTCTGCGCATGCGCGTCAGTCCGATCCTGCTGTTCCTGCGCATCAGTCCGATCCTCCTGCTCCTGCGCATCAGTCCGATTCTTCTGCGCATGCGCATCAGTCCGACTCCCCTTCGCCGGAGTATCCGTCCGATGCTTCTGCGTCTGCGCATCAGTTCGATTTTTCGGCGCCTGCGCATTAGTCCGATTCCACTCCGCCTGCGCATCAGTCCGATGCCTCTGCGCGTGCTCGTCGGTTCGATTTCTCCGCACCTGCGCATCAGTCCGATTGCTCTCCGCCTGCACATCAGTCCAACTCCTATGGCTCCTAGAGCAAAAAAGGCCCGGATTTGGGATCACACCGTTTTCCGTCGATATCTTTGGAACTATAATATCTAAGGTAATTTGTTCGGCGCTATTGGATTCGCGAGACCATTTCCGATTTTTCTAGAGGTCCGGGAATTTTCTAAAGTCGATTTTTTCGTTTTTCGCGTTTTTCTCGGCTCCTGGGCCTCCTAGAGCAAAACGGGCCCGGATTTGGGATCACACCCTTTTTCGTCCATATCTTTGGAAATATCATAGCTAGGACAATTTGGCTGGCACCATTGGATTCGTGAGAGGATTTCCGATTTTTCTAGGGGTCCGGGAATTTCCTAAAGTCGATTTTTTCGTTTTTCGCATTTTTCTCGGCTCGTGGGCCTCCTAGAGCAAAACGGGCCCTGATTTGGGATGACACCGTTTTTAGCCCATATCTTTGGAAATATCATAGCTAGAACACTTTGGCTAGCGTCATTGGATTCGTGAGACGATTTCCGATTTTTCTAGGGATCCGGGAATTTTCTAAAGTCGATTTTTTGGTTTTTCGCGTTTTTCTCGGCTCCTGGCCCTCCTAGAGCAAAACGGGCCCGGATTTGGGATCACACCGTTTTTCGTCCATTTCTTTGGAACTATCATAGCTAGGATAATTTGGCTGGCGCCATTGGAATCGTGAGACGATTTCCTATTTTTCTAGGGGTCCGCGAATTGCCCCCAGTAGATTTTTTCGTTGTGCGAAAATCACACCGTTTTTTGACCATATCTTTGGAAATATCATAGCTAGGACAATTTGACTGGCCTCATTGGATTCGTCAGACGATTTCCGATTTTTCTAGGGGTCCGGGAATTTTCTAAAGTCGATTTTTACGTTTTTCGCGTTTTTCTCGGCTCCTGGCACTCCTAGAGCAGAACGGGCCCTCATTTGGGATCACAGCGTTTTTAGCCCATATCTTTGGAAATATCATAGCTAGAACACTTTGGCTAGCGTCATTGGAATCGTGAGACGATTTCCGATTTTTCCAGGGGTCCGCGAATTGCCCACAGTACATTTTTTCGTTTTGCGCGTTTTTCTCGGCTCCTGGCCCTCCTAGAGCAAAACGGGCCCGGATTTGGGATCACACCGTTTTTCGTCCATTTCTTTGGAACTATAATATCTAGGGTAATTTGTTCGGCGGCATTGGATTCGTGAGATGTCTTCCGATTTTTCTAGGGGTCCGGGAATTGTCCACAGTCGATTTTTTCGTTTTTCGCGTTTTTCTCGGCTCGTGGGCCTCCTAGAGCAAAACGGGCCCTGATTTGGGATGACACCGTTTTTAGCCCATATCTTTGGAAATATCATAGCTAGAACACTTTGGCTAGCGCCATTGGATTCGTGAGACGATTTCCGATTTTTCTAGGGGGCCGGGAATTTTCTAAAGTCGATTTTTTCGTTTTTCGCGTTTTTCTCGGATCCTGGGCCTCCTAGAGCCAAACGGGCCCGGATTTGGACTCAGACCGATTTTCGCCCATTTCTTTGGAACTATAATATCTAGGGTAATTTGTTCGGCGCCATTGGATTCGTGAGACGATTTCCGATTTTTCTAGGGATCCGGGAATTTTCTAAAGTCGATTTTTTCGTTTTTCGCGTTTTTCTCGGATCCTGGGCCTCCTAGAGCCAAACGGGCCCGGATTTGGGTTCACACCGTTTTTCGTCCCTTTCTTTGGAACTATAATATCTAGGGTAATTTGTTCGGCGGCATTGGATTCGCGAGATGATTTCCGATTTTTCTAGGGGTCCGGGAATTGTCCACAGTCAATTTTTTCGTTTTTCGCGTTTTTCTCGGCTCCGTGGCCTCCTAGAGCAAAACGGGCCCGGATTTGGTATCACACCGTTTTTCGTCCATATCTTTGGAAATATCATAGCTAGGGCAATTTGGCTGGCGCCCTTGGATTCGTGAGAGGAGTTCCGATTTTTCTAGGGGTCCGGGAATTTTCTAAAGTCGATTTTTTCGATTTTCGCGTTTTTCTCGGCTCCTGGCCCTCCTCGAGCAAAACGGGGCCGGATTTGGGATCACACCGTTTTCCCCCATATCTTTGGAAATATCACAGCTAGGACAATTTGGCTGGCGCCATTGGATTCGCAATACGATTTCCGATTTTTCTAGGGGTCCGGGAATTTTCTAAAGTCGATTTTTTGGTTTTTCGCGTTTTTCTCGGCTCCTGGGCCTCCTAGAGCAAAACGGGCCCGGATTTGGGATCACACCGTTTTTCGTCCATATCTTTGGAAATATCATAGCTAGGACAATTTGGCTGGCACCATTGGATTCGTGAGAGGATTTCCGATTTTTCTAGGGGTCCGGGAATTTCCTAAAGTCGATTTTTTCGTTTTTCGCATTTTTCTCGGCTCGTGGGCCTCCTAGAGCAAAACGGGCCCTGATTTGGGATGACACCGTTTTTAGCCCATATCTTTGGAAATATCATAGCTAGAACACTTTGGCTAGCGTCATTGGATTCGTGAGACGATTTCCGATTTTTCTAGGGATCCGGGAATTTTCTAAAGTCGATTTTTTGGTTTTTCGCGTTTTTCTCGGCTCCTGGCCCTCCTAGAGCAAAACGGGCCCGGATTTGGGATCACACCGTTTTTCGTCCATTTCTTTGGAACTATCATAGCTAGGATAATTTGGCTGGCGCCATTGGAATCGTGAGACGATTTCCTATTTTTCTAGGGGTCCGCGAATTGCCCCCAGTAGATTTTTTCGTTGTGCGAAAATCACACCGTTTTTTGACCATATCTTTGGAAATATCATAGCTAGGACAATTTGACTGGCCTCATTGGATTCGTCAGACGATTTCCGATTTTTCTAGGGGTCCGGGAATTTTCTAAAGTCGATTTTTACGTTTTTCGCGTTTTTCTCGGCTCCTGGCACTCCTAGAGCAGAACGGGCCCTCATTTGGGATCACAGCGTTTTTAGCCCATATCTTTGGAAATATCATAGCTAGAACACTTTGGCTAGCGTCATTGGAATCGTGAGACGATTTCCGATTTTTCCAGGGGTCCGCGAATTGCCCACAGTACATTTTTTCGTTTTGCGCGTTTTTCTCGGCTCCTGGCCCTCCTAGAGCAAAACGGGCCCGGATTTGGGATCACACCGTTTTTCGTCCATTTCTTTGGAACTATAATATCTAGGGTAATTTGTTCGGCGGCATTGGATTCGTGAGATGATTTCCGATTTTTCTAGGGGTCCGGGAATTGTCCACAGTCGATTTTTTCGTTTTTCGCGTTTTTCTCGGCTCGTGGGCCTCCTAGAGCAAAACGGGCCCTGATTTGGGATGACACCGTTTTTAGCCCATATCTTTGGAAATATCATAGCTAGAACACTTTGGCTAGCGCCATTGGATTCGTGAGACGATTTCCGATTTTTCTAGGGGGCCGGGAATTTTCTAAAGTCGATTTTTTCGTTTTTCGCGTTTTTCTCGGATCCTGGGCCTCCTAGAGCCAAACGGGCCCGGATTTGGACTCAGACCGATTTTCGCCCATTTCTTTGGAACTATAATATCTAGGGTAATTTGTTCGGCGCCATTGGATTCGTGAGACGATTTCCGATTTTTCTAGGGATCCGGGAATTTTCTAAAGTCGATTTTTTCGTTTTTCGCGTTTTTCTCGGATCCTGGGCCTCCTAGAGCCAAACGGGCCCGGATTTGGGTTCACACCGTTTTTCGTCCCTTTCTTTGGAACTATAATATCTAGGGTAATTTGTTCGGCGGCATTGGATTCGCGAGATGATTTCCGATTTTTCTAGGGGTCCGGGAATTGTCCACAGTCAATTTTTTCGTTTTTCGCGTTTTTCTCGGCTCCGTGGCCTCCTAGAGCAAAACGGGCCCGGATTTGGTATCACACCGTTTTTCGTCCATATCTTTGGAAATATCATAGCTAGGGCAATTTGGCTGGCGCCCTTGGATTCGTGAGAGGAGTTCCGATTTTTCTAGGGGTCCGGGAATTTTCTAAAGTCGATTTTTTCGATTTTCGCGTTTTTCTCGGCTCCTGGCCCTCCTCGAGCAAAACGGGGCCGGATTTGGGATCACACCGTTTTCCCCCATATCTTTGGAAATATCACAGCTAGGACAATTTGGCTGGCGCCATTGGATTCGCAATACGATTTCCGATTTTTCTAGGGGTCCGGGAATTTTCTAAAGTCGATTTTTTGGTTTTTCGCGTTTTTCTCGGCTCTTGGGCCTCCTAGAGCAAAACGGGCCCGGATTTGGGATCACACCGTTTTTCGTCCATTTCTTTGGAACTATAATATCTAGGGTAATTTGTTCGACGGCATTGGATTCGTGAGATGATTTCCGATTTTTCTAGGGGTCCGGGAATTGTCCACAGTCGATTTTTTGGTTTTTCGCGTTTTTCTCGGCTCCTGGGCCTCCTAGAGCAAAACGGGCCCGGATTTGGACTCAGACCGATTTTCGCCCATTTCTTTGGAACTATAATATCTAGGGTAATTTGTTCGGCGCCACTGGATTCGTGAGACGATTTCCGATTTTTCTAGGGATCCGGGAATTTTCTAAAGTCGATTTTTTCGTTTTTCGCGTTTTTCTCGGCTCCTGGGCCTCCTAGAGCAAAACGGGCCCGGATTTGGAATCACACCGTTTTTCGTCCATTTCTTTGGAACTATAATATCTAGGGTAATTTGTTCGACGGCATTGGATTCGTGAGATGATTTCCGATTTTTCTAGGGGTCCGGGAATTGTCCACAGTCGATTTTTTGGTTTTCCGCGTTTTTCTCGGCTCCTGGGCCTCCTAGAGCCAAACGGGCCTGGATTTGGGATCACACCGTTCTTCGCCCATATCTTTGGAAATATCATAGCTAGGGCAATTTGGCTGGCGCCATTTGATTCGTGAGACGATGTCCGATTTTTCTAGGGGTCCGCGAATTGTCCACAGTCGATTTTTTCGTTTTTCGCATTTTTCTCGGCTCGTGGGCCTCCTAGAGCAAAACGGGCCCTGATTTGGGATGACACCGTTTTTAGCCCATATCTTTGGAAATATCATAGCTAGAACACTTTGGCTAGCGCCATTGGATTCGTGAGACGATTTCCGATTTTTCTAGGGGGCCGGGAATTTTCTAAAGTCGATTTTTTCGTTTTTCGCGTTTTTCTCGGATCCTGGGCCTCCTAGAGCCAAACGGGCCCGGATTTGGGTTCACACCGTTTTTCGTCCCTTTCTTTGGAACTATAATATCTAGGGTAATTTGTTCGGCGGCATTGGATTCGTGAGATGATTTCCGATTTTTCTAGGGGTCCGGGAATTGTCCACAGTCGATTTTTTCGTTTTTCGCGTTTTTCTCGGCTCGTGGGCCTCCTAGAGCAAAACGGGCCCTGATTTGGGATGACACCGTTTTTAGCCCATATCTTTGGAAATATCATAGCTAGAACACTTTGGCTAGCGCCATTGGATTCGTGAGACGATTTCCGATTTTTCTAGGGGGCCGGGAATTTTCTAAAGTCGATTTTTTCGTTTTTCGCGTTTTTCTCGGATCCTGGGCCTCCTAGAGCCAAACGGGCCCGGATTTGGGTTCACACCGTTTTTCGTCCCTTTCTTTGGAACTATAATATCTAGGGTAATTTGTTCGGCGGCATTGGATTCGTGAGATGATTTCCGATTTTTCTAGGGGTCCGGGAATTGTCCACAGTCGATTTTTTCGTTTTTCGCGTTTTTCTCGGCTCCTTGGCCTCTTAGAGCCAAACGGGCCCGGATTTGGACTCAGACCGATTTTCGCCCATTTCTTTGGAACTATAATATCTAGGGTAATTTGTTCGGCGCCATTGGATTCGTGAGACGATTTCCGATTTTTCTAGGGATCCGGGAATTTTCTAAAGTCGATTTTTTCGTTTTTCGTGTTTTTCTCGGATCCTGGGCCTCCTAGAGCCAAACGGGCCCGGATTTGGGTTCACACCGTTTTTCGTCCCTTTCTTTGGAACTATAATATCTAGGGTAATTTGTTCGGCGGCATTGGATTCGCGAGATGATTTCCGATTTTTCTAGGGGTCCGGGAATTGTCCACAGTCAATTTTTTCGTTTTTCGCGTTTTTCTCGGCTCCTTGGCCTCCTAGAGCAAAACGGGCCCGGATTTGGTATCACACCGTTTTTCGTCCATATCTTTGGAAATATCATAGCTAGGACAATTTGGCTGGCGCCCTTGGATTCGTGAGAGGAGTTCCGATTTTTCTAGGGGTCCGGGAATTTTCTAAAGTCGATTTTTTGGTTTTTCGCGTTTTTCTCGGCTCCTGGGCCTCCTAGAGCCAAACGGGCCCGGATTTGGGATCACACCGTTCTTCGTCCATATCTTTGGAAATATCATAGCTAGGGCAATTTGGCTGGCGCCATTTGATTCGTGAGACGATTTCCGATTTTTCTAGGGGTCCGCGAATTGTCCACAGTCGATTTTGTCGTTTTTCGCATTTTTCTCGGCTCGTGTGCCTCCTAGAGCAAAACGGGCCCTGATGTGGGATGACACCGTTTTTAGCCCATATCTTTGGAAATATCATAGCTAGAACACTTTGGCTAGCGCCATTGGATTCGTGAGACGATTTCCGATTTGTCTAGGGGTCCGGGAATTTTCTAAAGTCGATTTTTTCGTTTTTCGCGTTTTTCTCGGATCCTGGGCCTCCTAGAGCCAAACGGGTCCGGATTTGGGTTCACACCGCTTTCGTCCATTTCTTTGGAACTATAATATCTAGGGTAATTTGTTAGGCGGCATTGGAATCGTGAGACGATTTCCTATTTTTCTAGGGGTCCGCGAATTGCCCCCAGTAGATTTTTTCGTTGTGCGAAAATCACACCGTTTTTTGACCATATCTTTGGAAATATCATAGCTAGAACACTTTGGCTAGCGTCATTGGAATCGTGAGACGATTTCCGATTTTTCCAGGGGTCCGCGAATTGCCCACAGTACATTTATTCGTTTTGCGCGTTTTTCTCGGCTCCTGGCCCTCCTAGAGCAAAACGGGCCCGGATTTGGGATCACACCGTTTTTCGTCCATTTCTTTGGAACTATAATATCTAGGGTAATTTGTTCGGCGGCATTGGATTCGTGAGATGATTTCCGATTTTTCTAGGGGTCCGGCAATTGTCCACAGTCGATTTTTTCGTTTTTCGCATTTTTCTCGGCTCCTGGCCCTCCTAGAAGAAAACGGGCCCGGATTGGGGATCACACCGTTTTTCGTCCATTTCTTTGGAACTATAATATCTAGGGTAATTTGTTCGACGGCATTGGATTCGTGAGATGATTTCCGATTTTTCTAGGGGTCCGGGAATTGTCCACAGTCGATTTTTTGGTTTTCCGCGTTTTTCTCGGCTCCTGGCCCTCCTATAGCAAAACGCGGCCGGATTTGGGATCACACCGTTTTCCCCCATATCTTTGGAAATATCACAGCTAGGACCATTTGGCTGGTGCCATTGGATTCGCAATACGATTTCCGATTTTTCTAGGGGTCCGGGAATTTTCTAAAGTCGATTTTTTGGTTTTTCGCGTTTTTCCTGGCTCTTGGGCCTCCTAGAGCAAAACGGGCCCGGATTTGGGATCACACCGTTTTTCGTCCATTTCTTTGGAACTATAATATCTAGGGTAATTTGTTCGGCGCTATTGGATTCGCGAGACGATTTCCGATTTTTCTAGGGGTCCGGGAATTTTCTAAAGTCGATTTTTTGGTTTTTCGCGTTTTTCTCGGCTCCTGGGCATCCTAGAGCCAAACGGGCCCGGATTTGGGATCACAGCGTTCTTCGTCCATATCTTTGGAAATATCATAGCTAGGGCAATTTGGCTGGCGCCATTTGATTCGTGAGACGATTTCCGATTTTTCTAGGGGTCCGCGAATTGTCCACAGTCGATTTTGTCGTTTTTCGCATTTTTCTCGGCTCGTGTGCCTCCTAGAGCAAAACGGGCCCTGATGTGGGATGACACCGTTTTTAGCCCATATCTTTGGAAATATCATAGCTAGAACACTTTGGCTAGCGCCCTTAGATTCGTGAGAGGAGTTCCGATTTTTCTAGGGGTCCGGGAATTTTCTAAAGTCGATTTTTTCGTTTTTTGCGTTTTTCTCGGCTCCTGGCCCTCCTATAGCAAAACGCGGCCGGATTTGGGATCACACCGTTTTCCCCCATATCTTTGGAAATATCACAGCTAGGACCATTTGGCTGGCGCCATTGGATTCGCAATACGATTTCCGATTTTTCTAGGGGTCCGGGAATTTTCTAAAGTCGATTTTTTGGTTTTTCGCGTTTTTCCTGGCTCTTGGGCCTCCTAGAGCAAAACGGGCCCGGATTTGGGATCACACCGTTTTTCGTCCATTTCTTTGGAACTATAATATCTAGGGTAATTTGTTCGGCGCTATTGGATTCGCGAGACGATTTCCGATTTTTCTAGGGGTCCGGGAATTTTCTAAAGTCGATTTTTTGGTTTTTCGCGTTTTTCTCGGCTCCTGGGCCTCCTAGAGCCAAACGGGCCCGGATTTGGGATCACAACGTTCTTCGTCCATATCTTTGGAAATATCATAGCTAGGGCAATTTGGCTGGCGCCATTTGATTCGTGAGACGATTTCCGATTTTTCTAGGGGTCCGCGAATTGTGGACAGTCGATTTTGTCGTTTTTCGCATTTTTCTCGGCTCGTGTGCCTCCTAGAGCAAAACGGGCCCTGATTTGGGATGACACCGTTTTTAGCCCATATCTTTGGAAATTTCATAGCTAGAACACTTTGGCTAGCGCCATTGGATTCGTGAGACGATTTCCGATTTTTCTAGGGGTCCGGGAATTTTCTAAAGTCGATTTTTTCGTTTTTCGGGTTTTTCTCGGATCCTGGGCCTCCTAGAGCCAAACGGGCCCGGATTTGGGTTAACACCGTTTTTCGTCCCTTTCTTTGGAACTATAATATCTAGGGTAATTTGTTCGGCGCCATTGGATTCGTGAGACGATTTCCGATTTTTCTAGGGATCCGGGAATTGTCTAAAGTCGATTTTTTCGTTTTTCGCGTTTTTCTCGGCTCCTGGGCCTCCTAGAGCAAAACGGGCCCGGATTTGGGATCACACCGTTTTTCGTCCATTTCTTTGGAACTATCATAGCTAGGATAATTTGGCTGGCGCCATTGGAATCGTGAGACGATTTCCGATTTTTCTAGGGGTCCGCGAATTGCCCACAGTAGATTTTTTCGTTTTGCGAAAATCACACCGTTTTTTGACCATATCTTTGGAAATATCATAGCTAGGACAATTTGACTGGCCTCATTGGATTCGTGAGACGATTTCCGATTTTTCTAGGGGTCCGGGAATTTTCTAAAGTCGATTTTTTGGTTTTTCGCGTTTTTCTCGGCTCTTGGGCCTCCTAGAGCAAAACGGGCCCGGATTAGGGATGACACCGTTTTTAGCCCATATCTTTGGAAATATCATAGCTAGAACACTTTGGCTAGCGTCATTGGAATCGTGAGACGATTTCCGATTTTTCTAGGGGTCCGCGAATTGCCCACAGTACATTTTTTCGTTTTGCGCGTTTTTCTCGGCTCCTTGGCCTCTTAGAGCAAAACGGGCCCTGATTTGGGATGACACCGTTTTTAGCCCATATCTTTGGAAATATCATAGCTAGAACACTTTGGCTAGCGCCATTGGATTCGTGAGACGATTTCCGATTTTTCTAGGGGTCCGGGAATTTTCTAAAGTCGATTTTTTCGTTTTTCGCGTTTTTCTCGGATCCTGGGCCTCCTAGAGCCAAACGGGCCCGGATTTGGGTTCACACCGCTTTTCGTCCCTTTCTTTGGAACTATAATATCTAGGGTAATTTGTTCGGCGGCATTGGATTCGTGAGATGATTTCCGATTTTTCTAGGGGTCCGGGAATTGTCCACAGTCGATTTTTTCGTTTTTCGCGTTTTTCTCGGCTCCTTGGCCTATTAGAGCCAAACGGGCCCGGATTTGGAATCAGACCGATTTTCGCCCATTTCTTTGGAACTATAATATCTAGGGTAATTTGTTCGGCGCCATTGGATTCGTGAGACGATTTCCGATTTTTCAAGGGATCCGGGAATTTTCTAAAGTCGATTTTTTCGTTTTTCGCGTTTTTCTCGGCTCCTGGGCCTCCTAGAGCAAAACGGGCCCTGATTTGGGATGACACCGTTTTTAGCCCATATCTTTGGAAATATCATAGCTAGAACACTTTGGCTAGCGCCATTGGATTCGTGAGACGATTTCCGATTTTTCTAGGGGTCCGGGAATTTTCTAAAGTCGATTTTTTCGTTTTTCGCGTTTTTCCGGGCTCCTGGGCCTCCTAGAGCAAAACGGGCCCGGATTTGGGATCACACGGTTTTTCGTCCGTATCTTTGGAAATATCACAGCTAGGACAATTTGGCTGGCGCCATTGGATTCGCAATACGATTTCCGATTTTTCTAGGGGTCCGAGAATTTTCTAAAGTCGATTTTTTGGTTTTTCGCGTTTTTCTCGGCTCTTGGGCCTCCTAGAGCAAAACGGGCCCGGATTAGGGATCACACCGTTTTTCGTCCATTTCTTTGGAAATATCATAGCTAGGGCAATTTGGCTGGCGCCATTGGATTCGTGAGACGATTTCCGATTTTTCTAGGGGTCCGCGAATTGTCCACAGTCGATTTTTTCGTTTTTCGCATTTTTCTCGGCTCGTGGGCCTCCTAGAGCAAAACGGGCCCTGATTTGGGATGACACCGTTTTTAGCCCATATCTTTGGAAATATCATAGCTAGAACACTTTGGCTAGCGCCATTGGATTCGTGAGACGATTTCCGATTTTTCTAGGGGTCCGGGAATTTTCTAAAGTCGATTTTTTCGTTTTTCGCGTTTTTCTCGGATCCTGGGCCTCCTAGAGCCAAACGGGCCCGGATTTGGGTTCACACCGTTTTTCGTCCCTTTCTTTGGAACTATAATATCTAGGGTAATTTGTTCGGCGGCATTGAATTCGTGAGATGATTTCCGATTTTTCTAGGGGTCCGGGAATTGTCCACAGTCGATTTTTTCGTTTTTCGCGTTTTTCTCGGCTCCTTGGCCTCTTAGAGCAAAACGGGCCCGGATTTGGACTCAGACCGATTTTCGCCCATTTCTTTGGAACTATAATATCTAGGGTAATTTGTTCGGCGCCATTGGATTCGTGAGACGATTTCCGATTTTTCTAGGGATCCGGGAATTTTCTAAAGTCGATTTTTTCGTTTTTCTCGGCTCCTGGGCCTCCTAGAGCAAAACGGGCCCGGATTTGGGATCACACGGTTTTTCATCCGTATCTTTGGAAATATCACAGCTAGGACAATTTGGCTGGCGCCATTGGATTCGCAATACGATTTCCGATTTTTCTAGGGGTCCGGGAATTTTCTAAAGTCGATTTTTTCGTTTTTTGCCTTTTTCTCGGCTCCTGGCCCTCCTAGAGCAAAACGGGCCCGGATTTGGGATCACACGGTTTTTCGTCCCTATCTTTGGAAATATCACAGCTAGGGCAATTTGGCTGGCGCCATTGGATTCGTGAGACGATTTCCGATTTTTCTAGGGGTCCGCGCATTGTCCACAGTCGATTTTTTCGTTTTTCGCATTTTTCTCGGCTCCTGGCCCTCCTAGAAGAAAACGGGCCCGGATTTGGGATCACACCGTTTTTTGTCCATATCTTTGGAAATATCATAGTTAGGATAATTTGGCTGGCGCCATTGGATTCGCGAGACGATTTCCGATTTTTCTAGGGGTCCGGGAATTTTCTAAAGTCGATTTTGTCGTTTTTCGCATTTTTCTCGGCTCGTGTGCCTCCTAGAGCAAAACGGGCCCTGATGCGGGATGACACCGTTTTTAGCCCATATCTTTGGAAATATCACAGCTAGGACAATTTGGCTGGCGCCATTGGATTCGCAATACGATTTCCGATTTTTCTAGGGGTCCGGGAATTTTCTAAAGTCGATTTTTTGGTTTTTCGCGTTTTTCTCGGCTCTTGGGCCTCCTAGAGCCAAACGGGCCCGGATTTGGGTTCACACCGTTTTTCGTCCCTTTCTTTGGAACTATAATATCTAGGGTAATTTGTTCGGCGCCATTGGATTCGTGAGACGATTTCCGATTTTTCTAGGGATCCGGGAATTGTCTAAAGTCGATTTTTTCGTTTTTCGCGTTTTTCTCGGCTCGTGGGCCTCCTAGAGCAAAACGGGCCCTGATTTGGGATGACACCGTTTTTAGCCCATATCTTTGGAAATATCATAGCTAGAACACTTTGGCTAGCGCCATTGGATTCGTGAGACGATTTCCGATTTTTCTAGGGGTCCGGGAATTTTCTAAAGTCGATTTTTTCGTTTTTCGCGTTTTTCTCGGCTCGTGGGCCTCCTAGAGCAAAACGGGCCCTGATTTGGGATGACACCGTTTTTAGCCCATATCTTTGGAAATATCATAGCTAGAACACTTTGGCTACCGCCATTGGATTCGTGAGACGATTTCCGATTTTTCTAAGGGTCCGGGACTTTTCTAAAGTCGGTTTTTTCGTTTTTCGCGTTTTTCTCGGCTCCTGGGCCTCCTAGAGCAAAACGGGCCCGGATTTGGGATCACACGGTTTTTCGTCCGTATCTTTGGAAATATCACAGCTAGGACAATTTGGCTGGCGCCATTGGATTCGCAATACGATTTCCGATTTTTCTAGGGGTCCGGGAATTTTCTAAAGTCGATTTTTTGGTTTTTCGCGTTTTTCTCGGCTCCTGGGCCTCCTAGAGCCAAACGGGCCTGGATTTGGGATCACACCGTTCTTCGCCCATATCTTTGGAAATATCATAGCTAGGGCAAGTTGGCTGGCGCCATGGGATTCGTGAGACGATTTCCGATTTTTCTAGGGGTCCGCGAATTGGCCACAGTCGATTTTTTCGTTTTTCGCATTTTTCTCGGCTCCTGGCCCTCCTAGAGCAAAACGGGCCCGGATTTGGGATCACACCGTTTTTCGTACATTTCTTTGGAACTATAATATCTAGGGTAATTTGTTCGGCGGCATTGAATTCGTGAGATGATTTCCGATTTTTCTAGGGGTCCGGGAATTGTCCACAGTCGATTTTTTCGTTTTTCGCGTTTTTCTCGGCTCCTTGGCCTCTTAGAGCAAAACGGGCCCGGATTTGGACTCAGACCGATTTTCGCCCATTTCTTTGGAACTATAATATCTAGGGTAATTTGTTCGGCGCCATTGGATTCGTGAGACGATTTCCGATTTTTCTAGGGATCCGGGAATTTTCTAAAGTCGATTTTTTCGTTTTTCTCGGCTCCTGGGCCTCCTAGAGCAAAACGGGCCCGGATTTGGGATCACACGGTTTTTCGTCCGTATCTTTGGAAATATCACAGCTAGGACAATTTGGCTGGCGCCATTGGATTCGCAATACGATTTCCGATTTTTCTAGGGGTCCGGGAATTTTCTAAAGTCGATTTTTTCGTTTTTTGCCTTTTTCTCGGCTCCTGGCCCTCCTAGAGCAAAACGGGCCCGGATTTGGGATGACACGGTTTTTCGTCCCTATCTTTGGAAATATCATAGCTAGGGCAAGTTGGCTGGCGCCATGGGATTCGTGAGACGATTTCCGATTTTTCTAGGGGTCCGCGAATTGGCCACAGTCGATTTTTTCGTTTTTCGCATTTTTCTCGGCTCCTGGCCCTCCTAGAGCAAAACGGGCCCGGATTTGGGATCACACCGTTTTTCGTACATTTCTTTGGAACTATCATAGCTAGGATAATTTGGCTGGCGCCATTGGAATCGTGAGACGATTTCCGATTTTTCTAGGGGTCCGCGAATTGCCCACAGTAGATTTTTTCGTTTTGCGAAAATCACACCGTTTTTTGACCATATCTTTGGAAATATCATAGCTAGAACACTTTGTCTAGCGCCATTGGATTCGTGAGACGATTTCCGATTTTTCTAGGGGTCCGGGAATTTTCTAAAGTCGATTTTTTCGTTTTTGGCGTTTTTCTCGGATCCTGGGCCTCCTAGAGCCAAACGGGCCCGGATTTGGGTTCACACCGTTTTTCGTCCCTTTCTTTGGAACTATAATATCTAGGGTAATTTCTTCGGCGGCATTGAATTCGTGAGATGATTTCCGATTTTTCTAGGGGTCCGGGAATTGTCCACAGTCGATTTTTTCGTTTTTCGCGTTTTTCTCGGCTCCTTGGCCTCTTAGAGCAAAACGGGCCCGGATTTGGACTCAGACCGATTTTCGCCCATTTCTTTGGAACTATAATATCTAGGGTAATTTGTTCGGCGCCATTGGATTCGTGAGACGATTTCCGATTTTTCTAGGGATCCGGGAATTTTCTAAAGTCGATTTTTTCGTTTTTCTCGGCTCCTGGGCCTCCTAGAGCAAAACGGGCCCGGATTTGGGATCACACGGTTTTTCGTCCGTATCTTTGGAAATATCACAGCTAGGACAATTTGGCTGGCGCCATTGGATTCGCAATACGATTTCCGATTTTTCTAGGGGTCCGGGAATTTTCTAAAGTCGATTTTTTCGTTTTTTGCCTTTTTCTCGGCTCCTGGCCCTCCTAGAGCAAAACGGGCCCGGATTTGGGATGACACCGTTTTTAGCCCATATCTTTGGAAATATCATAGCTAGAACACTTTGGCTACCGCCATTGGATTCGTGAGACGATTTCCGATTTTTCTAAGGGTCCGGGACTTTTCTAAAGTCGGTTTTTTCGTTTTTCGCGTTTTTCTCGGCTCCTGGGCCTCCTAGAGCAAAACGGGCCCGGATTTGGGATCACACGGTTTTTCGTCCGTATCTTTGGAAATATCACAGCTAGGACAATTTGGCTGGCGCCATTGGATTCGCAATACGATTTCCGATTTTTCTAGGGGTCCGGGAATTTTCTAAAGTCGATTTTTTGGTTTTTCGCGTTTTTCTCGGCTCCTGGGCCTCCTAGAGCCAAACGGGCCTGGATTTGGGATCACACCGTTCTTCGCCCATATCTTTGGAAATATCATAGCTAGGGCAAGTTGGCTGGCGCCATGGGATTCGTGAGACGATTTCCGATTTTTCTAGGGGTCCGCGAATTGGCCACAGTCGATTTTTTCGTTTTTCGCATTTTTCTCGGCTCCTGGCCCTCCTAGAGCAAAACGGGCCCGGATTTGGGATCACACCGTTTTTCGTACATTTCTTTGGAACTATAATATCTAGGGTAATTTGTTCGGCGGCATTGAATTCGTGAGATGATTTCCGATTTTTCTAGGGGTCCGGGAATTGTCCACAGTCGATTTTTTCGTTTTTCGCGTTTTTCTCGGCTCCTTGGCCTCTTAGAGCAAAACGGGCCCGGATTTGGACTCAGACCGATTTTCGCCCATTTCTTTGGAACTATAATATCTAGGGTAATTTGTTCGGCGCCATTGGATTCGTGAGACGATTTCCGATTTTTCTAGGGATCCGGGAATTTTCTAAAGTCGATTTTTTCGTTTTTCTCGGCTCCTGGGCCTCCTAGAGCAAAACGGGCCCGGATTTGGGATCACACGGTTTTTCGTCCGTATCTTTGGAAATATCACAGCTAGGACAATTTGGCTGGCGCCATTGGATTCGCAATACGATTTCCGATTTTTCTAGGGGTCCGGGAATTTTCTAAAGTCGATTTTTTCGTTTTTTGCCTTTTTCTCGGCTCCTGGCCCTCCTAGAGCAAAACGGGCCCGGATTTGGGATCACACGGTTTTTCGTCCCTATCTTTGGAAATATCATAGCTAGGGCAAGTTGGCTGGCGCCATGGGATTCGTGAGACGATTTCCGATTTTTCTAGGGGTCCGCGAATTGGCCACAGTCGATTTTTTCGTTTTTCGCATTTTTCTCGGCTCCTGGCCCGCCTAGAGCAAAACGGGCCCGGATTTGGGATCACACCGTTTTTCGTACATTTCTTTGGAACTATCATAGCTAGGATAATTTGGCTGGCGCCATTGGAATCGTGAGACGATTTCCGATTTTTCTAGGGGTCCGCGAATTGCCCACAGTAGATTTTTTCGTTTTGCGAAAATCACACCGTTTTTTGACCATATCTTTGGAAATACCATAGCTAGAACACTTTGTCTAGCGCCATTGGATTCGTGAGACGATTTCCGATTTTTCTAGGGGTCCGGGAATTTTCTAAAGTCGATTTTTTCGTTTTTGGCGTTTTTCTCGGATCCTGGGCCTCCTAGAGCCAAACGGGCCCGGATTTGGGTTCACACCGCTTTTCGTCCCTTTCTTTGGAACTATAATATCTAGGGTAATTTGTTCGGCGGCATTGGATTCGTGAGATGATTTCCGATTTTTCTAGGGGTCCGGGAATTGTCCACAGTCGATTTTTTCGTTTTTCGCGTTTTTCTCGGCTCCTTGGCCTATTAGAGCCAAACGGGCCCGGATTTGGACTCAGACCGATTTTCGCCCATTTCTTTGGAACTATAATATCTAGGGTAATTTGTTCGGCGCCATTGGATTCGTGAGACGATTTCCGATTTTTCTAGGGATCCGGGAATTTTCTAAAGTCGATTTTTTCGTTTTTCGCGTTTTTCTCGGCTCCTGGGCCTCCTAGAGCAAAACGGGCCCGGATTTGGGATCACACCGTTTTTCGTCCATTTCTTTGGAACTATAATATCTAGGGTAATTTGTTCGGCGGCATTGGATTCGTGAGATGATTTCCGATTTTTCTAGGGGTCCGGGAATTGTCCACAGTCGATTTTTTGGTTTTTCGCGTTTTTCTCGGCTCCTGCGCCTCCTAGAGCCAAACGGGCCTGGATTTGGGATCACACCGTTCTTCGCCCATATCTTTGGAAATATCATAGCTAGGGCAATTTGGCTGGCGCCATTGGATTCGTGAGACGATTTCCGATTTTTCTAGGGGTCCGCGAATTGTCCACAGTCGATTTTTTCGTTTTTCGCATCTTTCTCGGCTCCTGGCCCTCCTAGAGCAAAACGGGCCCGGATTTGGGATCACACCGTTTTTCGTACATTTCTTTGGAACTATCATAGCTAGGATAATTTGGCTGGCGCCATTGGAATCGTGAGACGATTTCCGATTTTTCTAGGGGTCCGCGAATTGCCCACAGTAGATTTTTTCGTTTTGCGAAAATCACACCGTTTTTTGACCATATCTTTGGAAATACCATAGCTAGAACACTTTGTCTAGCGCCATTGGATTCGTGAGACGATTTCCGATTTTTCTAGGGGTCCGGGAATTTTCTAAAGTCGATTTTTTCGTTTTTGGCGTTTTTCTCGGATCCTGGGCCTCCTAGAGCCAAACGGGCCCGGATTTGGGTTCACACCGCTTTTCGTCCCTTTCTTTGGAACTATAATATCTAGGGTAATTTGTTCGGCGGCATTGGATTCGTGAGATGATTTCCGATTTTTCTAGGGGTCCGGGAATTGTCCACAGTCGATTTTTTCGTTTTTCGCGTTTTTCTCGGCTCCTTGGCCTATTAGAGCCAAACGGGCCCGGATTTGGACTCAGACCGATTTTCGCCCATTTCTTTGGAACTATAATATCTAGGGTAATTTGTTCGGCGCCATTGGATTCGTGAGACGATTTCCGATTTTTCTAGGGATCCGGGAATTTTCTAAAGTCGATTTTTTCGTTTTTCGCGTTTTTCTCGGCTCCTGGGCCTCCTAGAGCAAAACGGGCCCGGATTTGGGATCACACCGTTTTTCGTCCATTTCTTTGGAACTATAATATCTAGGGTAATTTGTTCGGCGGCATTGGATTCGTGAGATGATTTCCGATTTTTCTAGGGGTCCGGGAATTGTCCACAGTCGATTTTTTGGTTTTTCGCGTTTTTCTCGGCTCCTGCGCCTCCTAGAGCCAAACGGGCCTGGATTTGGGATCACACCGTTCTTCGCCCATATCTTTGGAAATATCATAGCTAGGGCAATTTGGCTGGCGCCATTGGATTCGTGAGACGATTTCCGATTTTTCTAGGGGTCCGCGAATTGTCCACAGTCGATTTTTTCGTTTTTCGCATCTTTCTCGGCTCCTGGCCCTCCTAGAGCAAAACGGGCCCGGATTTGGGATCACACCGTTTTTCGTCCATTTCTTTGGAACTATCATAGCTAGGATAATTTGACTGGCCTCATTGGATTCGTGAGACGATTTCCGATTTTTCTGGGGGTCCGGGAATTTTCTAAAGTCGATTTTTTCGTTTTTCGCGTTTTTCTCGGCTCCCGGCCCTCCTAGAGCAGAACGGGCGCTCATTTGGGATCACAGCGTTTTTAGCCCATATCTTTGGAAATATCATAGCTAGAACACTTTAGCTAGCGTCATTGGAATCGTGAGACGAGTTCCGATTTTTCTAGGGGTCCGCGAATTGTCCACAGTAGATTTTTTCGTTTTGCGCGTTTTTCTCGGCTCCTGGCCCTCCTAGAGCAAAACGGGTCCGGATTTGGGATCACACCGTTTTTCGTCCATTTCTTTGGAACTATAATATCTAGGGTAATTTGGCTGGCGCCATTGGATTCGCAATACGATTTCCGATTTTTCTAGGGGTCCGGGAATTTTCTAAAGTCGATTTTTTGGTTTTTCGCGTTTTTCTCGGCTCCTGGGCCTCCTAGAGCCAAACTGGCCTGGATTTGGGATCACACCGTTTTTCGTCCATTTCTTTGGAACTATCATAGCTAGGATAATTTGGCTGGCGCCATTGGAATCGTGAGACGATTTCCGATATTTCTAGGGGTCCGCGAATTGCCCACAGTAGATTTTTTCGTTTTGCGAAAATCACACCGTTTTTTGACCATATCTTTGGAAATATCATAGCTAGAACACTTTGGCTAGCGCCATTGGATTCGTGAGATGATTTCCGATTTTTCTAGGGGTCCGGGAATTGTCCACAGTCGATTTTTTGGTTTTTCGCGTTTTTCTCGGCTCCTGCGCCTCCTAGAGCCAAACGGGCCTGGATTTGGGATCACACCGTTCTTCGCCCATATCCTTGGAAATATCATAGCTAGGGCAATTTGGCTGGCGCCATTGGATTCGTGAGACGATTTCCGATTTTTCTAGGGGTCCGCGAATTGTCCACAGTCGATTTTTTCGTTTTTCGCATTTTTCTCGGCTCGTGGGCCTCCTAGAGCAAAACGGGCCCTGATTTGGGATGACACCGTTTTTAGCCCATATCTTTGGAAATATCATAGCTAGAACACTTTGGCTAGCGCCATTGGATTCGTGAGACGATTTCCGATTTTTCTAGGGGTCCGGGAATTTTCTAAAGTCGATTTTTTCGTTTTTGGCGTTTTTCTCGGATCCTGGGCCTCCTAGAGCCAAACGGGCCCGGATTTGGGTTCACACCGCTTTTCGTCCCTTTCTTTGGAACTATAATATCTAGGGTAATTTGTTCGGCGGCATTGGATTCGTGAGATGATTTCCGATTTTTCTAGGGGTCCGGGAATTGTCCACAGTCGATTTTTTCGTTTTTCGCGTTTTTCTCGGCTCCTTGGCCTATTAGAGCCAAACGGGCCCGGATTTGGACTCAGACCGATGTTCGCCCATTCCTTTGGAACTATAATATCTAGGGTAATTTGTTCGGCGCCATTGGATTCGTGAGACGATTTCCGATTTTTCTAGGGATCCGGGAATTTTCTAAAGTCGATTTTTTCGTTTTTCGCGTTTTTCTCGGCTCCTGGGCCTCCTAGAGCAAAACGGGCCCGGATTTGGGATCACACCGTTTTTCGTCCATTTCTTTGGAACTATAATATCTAGGGTAATTTGTTCGGCGGCATTGGATTCGTGAGATGATTTCCGATTTTTCTAGGGGTCCGGGAATTGTCCACAGTCGATTTTTTGGTTTTTCGCGTTTTTCTCGGCTCCTGCGCCTCCTAGAGCCAAACGGGCCTGGATTTGGGATCACACCGTTCTTCGCCCATATCTTTGGAAATATCATAGCTAGGGCAATTTGGCTGGCGCCATTGGATTCGTGAGACGATTTCCGATTTTTCTAGGGGTCCGCGAATTGTCCACAGTCGATTTTTTCGTTTTTCGCATTTTTCTCGGCTCGTGGGCCTCCTAGAGCAAAACGGGCCCTGATTTGGGATGACACCGTTTTTAGCCCATATCTTTGGAAATATCATAGCTAGAACACTTTGGCTAGCGCCATTGGATTCGTGAGACGATTTCCGATTTTTCTAGGGGTCCGGGAATTTTCTAAAGTCGATTTTTTCGTTTTTGGCGTTTTTCTCGGATCCTGGGCCTCCTAGAGCCAAACGGGCCCGGATTTGGGTTCACACCGCTTTTCGTCCCTTTCTTTGGAACTATAATATCTAGGGTAATTTGTTCGGCGGCATTGGATTCGTGAGATGATTTCCGATTTTTCTAGGGGTCCGGGAATTGTCCACAGTCGATTTTTTCGTTTTTCGCGTTTTTCTCGGCTCCTTGGCCTATTAGAGCCAAACGGGCCCGGATTTGGACTCAGACCGATTTTCGCCCATTTCTTTGGAACTATAATATCTAGGGTAATTTGTTCGGCGCCATTGGATTCGTGAGACGATTTCCGATTTTTCTAGGGATCCGGGAATTTTCTAAAGTCGATTTTTTCGTTTTTCGCGTTTTTCTCGGCTCCTGGGCCTCCTAGAGCAAAACGGGCCCGGATTTGGGATCACACCGTTTTTCGTCCATTTCTTTGGAACTATAATATCTAGGGTAATTTGTTCGGCGGCATTGGATTCGTGAGATGATTTCCGATTTTTCTAGGGGTCCGGGAATTGTCCACAGTCGATTTTTTGGTTTTTCGCGTTTTTCTCGGCTCCTGCGCCTCCTAGAGCCAAACGGGCCTGGATTTGGGATCACACCGTTCTTCGCCCATATCTTTGGAAATATCATAGCTAGGGCAATTTGGCTGGCGCCATTGGATTCGTGAGACGATTTCCGATTTTTCTAGGGGTCCGCGAATTGTCCACAGTCGATTTTTTCGTTTTTCGCATCTTTCTCGGCTCCTGGCCCTCCTAGAGCAAAACGGGCCCGGATTTGGGATCACACCGTTTTTCGTCCATTTCTTTGGAACTATCATAGCTAGGATAATTTGACTGGCCTCATTGGATTCGTGAGACGATTTCCGATTTTTCTGGGGGTCCGGGAATTTTCTAAAGTCGATTTTTTCGTTTTTCGCGTTTTTCTCGGCTCCCGGCCCTCCTAGAGCAGAACGGGCGCTCATTTGGGATCACAGCGTTTTTAGCCCATATCTTTGGAAATATCATAGCTAGAACACTTTGGCTAGCGCCATTGGATTCGTGAGACGATTTCCGATTTTTCTAGGGGTCCGGGAATTTTCTAAAGTCGATTTTTTCGTTTTTGGCGTTTTTCTCGGATCCTGGGCCTCCTAGAGCCAAACGGGCCCGGATTTGGGTTCACACCGCTTTTCGTCCCTTTCTTTGGAACTATAATATCTAGGGTAATTTGTTCGGCGGCATTGGATTCGTGAGATGATTTCCGATTTTTCTAGGGGTCCGGGAATTGTCCACAGTCGATTTTTTCGTTTTTCGCGTTTTTCTCGGCTCCTTGGCCTATTAGAGCCAAACGGACCCGGATTTGGACTCAGACCGATTTTCGCCCATTTCTTTGGAACTATAATATCTAGGGTAATTTGTTCGGCGCCATTGGATTCGTGAGACGATTTCCGATTTTTCTAGGGATCCGGGAATTTTCTAAAGTCGATTTTTTCGTTTTTCGCGTTTTTCTCGGCTCCTGGGCCTCCTAGAGCAAAACGGGCCCGGATTTGGGATCACACCGTTTTTCGTCCATTTCTTTGGAACTATAATATCTAGGGTAATTTGTTCGGCGGCATTGGATTCGTGAGATGATTTCCGATTTTTCTAGGGGTCCGGGAATTGTCCACAGTCGATTTTTTGGTTTTTCGCGTTTTTCTCGGCTCCTGCGCCTCCTAGAGCCAAACGGGCCTGGATTTGGGATCACACCGTTCTTCGCCCATATCTTTGGAAATATCATAGCTAGGGCAATTTGGCTGGCGCCATTGGATTCGTGAGACGATTTCCGATTTTTCTAGGGGTCCGCGAATTGTCCACAGTCGATTTTTTCGTTTTTCGCATCTTTCTCGGCTCCTGGCCCTCCTAGAGCAAAACGGGCCCGGATTTGGGATCACACCGTTTTTCGTCCATTTCTTTGGAACTATCATAGCTAGGATAATTTGACTGGCCTCATTGGATTCGTGAGACGATTTCCGATTTTTCTGGGGGTCCGGGAATTTTCTAAAGTCGATTTTTTCGTTTTTCGCGTTTTTCTCGGCTCCCGGCCCTCCTAGAGCAGAACGGGCGCTCATTTGGGATCACAGCGTTTTTAGCCCATATCTTTGGAAATATCATAGCTAGAACACTTTAGCTAGCGTCATTGGAATCGTGAGACGAGTTCCGATTTTTCTAGGGGTCCGCGAATTGTCCACAGTCGATTTTTTGGTTTTTCGCGTTTTTCTCGGCTCCTGCGCCTCCTAGAGCCAAACGGGCCTGGATTTGGGATCACACCGTTCTTCGCCCATATCCTTGGAAATATCATAGCTAGGGCAATTTGGCTGGCGCCATTGGATTCGTGAGACGATTTCCGATTTTTCTAGGGGTCCGCGAATTGTCCACAGTCGATTTTTTCGTTTTTCGCATTTTTCTCGGCTCGTGGGCCTCCTAGAGCAAAACGGGCCCTGATTTGGGATGACACCGTTTTTAGCCCATATCTTTGGAAATATCATAGCTAGAACACTTTGGCTAGCGCCATTGGATTCGTGAGACGATTTCCGATTTTTCTAGGGGTCCGGGAATTTTCTAAAGTCGATTTTTTCGTTTTTGGCGTTTTTCTCGGATCCTGGGCCTCCTAGAGCCAAACGGGCCCGGATTTGGGTTCACACCGCTTTTCGTCCCTTTCTTTGGAACTATAATATCTAGGGTAATTTGTTCGGCGGCATTGGATTCGTGAGATGATTTCCGATTTTTCTAGGGGTCCGGGAATTGTCCACAGTCGATTTTTTCGTTTTTCGCGTTTTTCTCGGCTCCTTGGCCTATTAGAGCCAAACGGGCCCGGATTTGGACTCAGACCGATTTTCGCCCATTTCTTTGGAACTATAATATCTAGGGTAATTTGTTCGGCGCCATTGGATTCGTGAGACGATTTCCGATTTTTCTAGGGATCCGGGAATTTTCTAAAGTCGATTTTTTCGTTTTTCGCGTTTTTCTCGGCTCCTGGGCCTCCTAGAGCAAAACGGGCCCGGATTTGGGATCACACCGTTTTTCGTCCATTTCTTTGGAACTATAATATCTAGGGTAATTTGTTCGGCGGCATTGGATTCGTGAGATGATTTCCGATTTTTCTAGGGGTCCGGGAATTGTCCACAGTCGATTTTTTGGTTTTTCGCGTTTTTCTCGGCTCCTGCGCCTCCTAGAGCCAAACGGGCCTGGATTTGGGATCACACCGTTCTTCGCCCATATCTTTGGAAATATCATAGCTAGGGCAATTTGGCTGGCGCCATTGGATTCGTGAGACGATTTCCGATTTTTCTAGGGGTCCGCGAATTGTCCACAGTCGATTTTTTCGTTTTTCGCATTTTTCTCGGCTCGTGGGCCTCCTAGAGCAAAACGGGCCCTGATTTGGGATGACACCGTTTTTAGCCCATATCTTTGGAAATATCATAGCTAGAACACTTTGGCTAGCGCCATTGGATTCGTGAGACGATTTCCGATTTTTCTAGGGGTCCGGGAATTTTCTAAAGTCGATTTTTTCGTTTTTGGCGTTTTTCTCGGATCCTGGGCCTCCTAGAGCCAAACGGGCCCGGATTTGGGTTCACACCGCTTTTCGTCCCTTTCTTTGGAACTATAATATCTAGGGTAATTTGTTCGGCGGCATTGGATTCGTGAGATGATTTCCGATTTTTCTAGGGGTCCGGGAATTGTCCACAGTCGATTTTTTCGTTTTTCGCGTTTTTCTCGGCTCCTTGGCCTATTAGAGCCAAACGGGCCCGGATTTGGACTCAGACCGATTTTCGCCCATTTCTTTGGAACTATAATATCTAGGGTAATTTGTTCGGCGCCATTGGATTCGTGAGACGATTTCCGATTTTTCTAGGGATCCGGGAATTTTCTGAAGTCGATTTTTTCGTTTTTCGCGTTTTTCTCGGCTCCTGGGCCTCCTAGAGCAAAACGGGCCCGGATTTGGGATCACACCGTTTTTCGTCCATTTCTTTGGAACTATAATATCTAGGGTAATTTGTTCGGCGGCATTGGATTCGTGAGATGATTTCCGATTTTTCTAGGGGTCCGGGAATTGTCCACAGTCGATTTTTTGGTTTTTCGCGTTTTTCTCGGCTCCTGCGCCTCCTAGAGCCAAACGGGCCTGGATTTGGGATCACACCGTTCTTCGCCCATATCTTTGGAAATATCATAGCTAGGGCAATTTGGCTGGCGCCATTGGATTCGTGAGACGATTTCCGATTTTTCTAGGGGTCCGCGAATTGTCCACAGTCGATTTTTTCGTTTTTCGCATCTTTCTCGGCTCCTGGCCCTCCTAGAGCAAAACGGGCCCGGATTTGGGATCACACCGTTTTTCGTCCATTTCTTTGGAACTATCATAGCTAGGATAATTTGACTGGCCTCATTGGATTCGTGAGACGATTTCCGATTTTTCTGGGGGTCCGGGAATTTTCTAAAGTCGATTTTTTCGTTTTTCGCGTTTTTCTCGGCTCCCGGCCCTCCTAGAGCAGAACGGGCGCTCATTTGGGATCACAGCGTTTTTAGCCCATATCTTTGGAAATATCATAGCTAGAACACTTTGGCTAGCGCCATTGGATTCGTGAGACGATTTCCGATTTTTCTAGGGGTCCGGGAATTTTCTAAAGTCGATTTTTTCGTTTTTGGCGTTTTTCTCGGATCCTGGGCCTCCTAGAGCCAAACGGGCCCGGATTTGGGTTCACACCGCTTTTCGTCCCTTTCTTTGGAACTATAATATCTAGGGTAATTTGTTCGGCGGCATTGGATTCGTGAGATGATTTCCGATTTTTCTAGGGGTCCGGGAATTGTCCACAGTCGATTTTTTCGTTTTTCGCGTTTTTCTCGGCTCCTTGGCCTATTAGAGCCAAACGGACCCGGATTTGGACTCAGACCGATTTTCGCCCATTTCTTTGGAACTATAATATCTAGGGTAATTTGTTCGGCGCCATTGGATTCGTGAGACGATTTCCGATTTTTCTAGGGATCCGGGAATTTTCTAAAGTCGATTTTTTCGTTTTTCGCGTTTTTCTCGGCTCCTGGCCCTCCTAGAGCAAAACGGGTCCGGATTTGGGATCACACCGTTTTTCGTCCATTTCTTTGGAACTATAATATCTAGGGTAATTTGGCTGGCGCCATTGGATTCGCAATACGATTTCCGATTTTTCTAGGGGTCCGGGAATTTTCTAAAGTCGATTTTTTGGTTTTTCGCGTTTTTCTCGGCTCCTGGGCCTCCTAGAGCCAAACTGGCCTGGATTTGGGATCACACCGTTTTTCGTCCATTTCTTTGGAACTATCATAGCTAGGATAATTTGGCTGGCGCCATTGGAATCGTGAGACGATTTCCGATATTTCTAGGGGTCCGCGAATTGCCCACAGTAGATTTTTTCGTTTTGCGAAAATCACACCGTTTTTTGACCATATCTTTGGAAATATCATAGCTAGAACACTTTGGCTAGCGCCATTGGATTCGTGAGATGATTTCCGATTTTTCTAGGGGTCCGGGAATTGTCCACAGTCGATTTTTTGGTTTTTCGCGTTTTTCTCGGCTCCTGCGCCTCCTAGAGCCAAACGGGCCTGGATTTGGGATCACACCGTTCTTCGCCCATATCCTTGGAAATATCATAGCTAGGGCAATTTGGCTGGCGCCATTGGATTCGTGAGACGATTTCCGATTTTTCTAGGGGTCCGCGAATTGTCCACAGTCGATTTTTTCGTTTTTCGCATTTTTCTCGGCTCCTGGCCCTCCTAGAGCAAAACGGGCCCTGATTTGGGATGACACCGCTTTTAGCCCATATCTTTGGAAATATCATAGCTAGAACACTTTGGCTAGCGCCATTGGATTCGTGAGACGATTTCCGATTTTTCTAGGGGTCCGGGAATTTTCTAAAGTCGATTTTTTCGTTTTTCGCGTTTTTCTCGGCTCGTGGGCCTCCTAGAGCAAAACGGGCCCTGATTTGGGATGACACCGTTTTTAGCCCATATCTTTGGAAATATCATAGCTAGAACACTTTGGCTAGCGCCATTGGATTCGTGAGACGATTTCCGATTTTTCTAGGGGTCCGGGAATTTTCTAAAGTCGATTTTTTCGTTTTTCGCGTTTTTCTCGGATCCTGGGCCTCCTAGAGCAAAACGGGCCCGGATTTGGGATCACACGGTTTTTCGTCCGTATCTTTGGAAATATCACAGCTAGGACAATTTGGCTGGCGCCATTGGATTCGCAATACGATTTCCGATTTTTCTAGGGGTCCGGGAATTTTCTAAAGTCGATTTTTTGGTTTTTCGCGTTTTTCTCGGCTCCTGGGCCTCCTAGAGCCAAACGGGCCTGGATTTGGGATCACACCGTTCTTCGCCCATATCTTTGGAAATATCATAGCTAGGGCAAGTTGGCTGGCGCCATGGGATTCGTGAGACGATTTCCGATTTTTCTAGGGGTCCGCGAATTGGCCACAGTCGATTTTTTCGTTTTTCGCATTTTTCTCGGCTCCTGGCCCTCCTAGAGCAAAACGGGCCCGGATTTGGGAACACACCGTTTTTCGTACATTTCTTTGGAACTATCATAGCTAGGATAATTTGGCTGGCGCCATTGGAATCGTGAGACGATTTCCGATTTTTCTAGGGGTCCGCGAATTGCCCACAGTAGATTTTTTCGTTTTGCGAAAATCACACCGTTTTTTGACCATATCTTTGGAAATATCATAGCTAGAACACTTTGTCTAGCGCCATTGGATTCGTGAGACGATTTCCGATTTTTCTAGGGGTCCGGGAATTTTCTAAAGTCGATTTTTTCGTTTTTCGCGTTTTTCTCGGATCCTGGGCCTCCTAGAGCCAAACGGGCCCGGATTTGGGTTCACACCGCTTTTCGTCCCTTTGTTTGGAACTATAATATCTAGGGTAATTTGTTCGGCGGCATTGGATTCGTGAGATGATTTCCGATTTTTCTAGGGGTCCGGGAATTGTCCACAGTCGATTTTTTCGTTTTTCGCGTTTTTCTCGGCTCCTTGGCCTATTAGAGCCAAACGGGCCCGGATTTGGACTCAGACCGATTTTCGCCCATTTCTTTGGAACTATAATATCTAGGGTAATTTGTTCGGCGCCATTGGATTCGTGAGACGATTTCCGATTTTTCTAGGGATCCGGGAATTTTCTAAAGTCGATTTTTTCGTTTTTCGCGTTTTTCTCGGCTCCTGGGCCTCCTAGAGCAAAACGGGCCCGGATTTGGGATCACACCGTTTTTCGTCCATTTCTTTGGAACTATAATATCTAGGGTAATTTGTTCGGCGGCATTGGATTCGTGAGATGATTTCCGATTTTTCTAGGGGTCCGGGAATTGTCCACAGTCGATTTTTTGGTTTTTCGCGTTTTTCTCGGCTCCTGCGCCTCCTAGAGCCAAACGGGCCTGGATTTGGGATCACACCGTTCTTCGCCCATATCTTTGGAAATATCATAGCTAGGGCAATTTGGCTGGCGCCATTGGATTCGTGAGACGATTTCCGATTTTTCTAGGGGTCCGCGAATTGTCCACAGTCGATTTTTTCGTTTTTCGCATCTTTCTCGGCTCCTGGCCCTCCTAGAGCAAAACGGGCCCGGATTTGGGATCACACCGTTTTTCGTCCATTTCTTTGGAACTATCATAGCTAGGATAATTTGACTGGCCTCATTGGATTCGTGAGACGATTTCCGATTTTTCTGGGGGTCCGGGAATTTTCTAAAGTCGATTTTTTCGTTTTTCGCGTTTTTCTCGGCTCCCGGCCCTCCTAGAGCAGAACGGGCGCTCATTTGGGATCACAGCGTTTTTAGCCCATATCTTTGGAAATATCATAGCTAGAACACTTTAGCTAGCGTCATTGGAATCGTGAGACGAGTTCCGATTTTTCTAGGGGTCCGCGAATTGTCCACAGTAGATTTTTTCGTTTTGCGCGTTTTTCTCGGCTCCTGGCCCTCCTAGAGCAAAACGGGTCCGGATTTGGGATCACACCGTTTTTCGTCCATTTCTTTGGAACTATAATATCTAGGGTAATTTGGCTGGCGCCATTGGATTCGCAATACGATTTCCGATTTTTCTAGGGTTCCGGGAATTTTCTAAAGTCGATTTTTTGGTTTTTCGCGTTTTTCTCGGCTCCTGGGCCTCATAGAGCCAAACTGGCCTGGATTTGGGATCACACCGTTTTTCGTCCATTTCTTTGGAACTATCATAGCTAGGATAATTTGGCTGGCGCCATTGGAATCGTGAGACGATTTCCGATATTTCTAGGGGTCCGCGAATTGCCCACAGTAGATTTTTTCGTTTTGCGAAAATCACACCGTTTTTTGACCATATCTTTGGAAATATCATAGCTAGAACACTTTGGCTAGCGCCATTGGATTCGTGAGATGATTTCCGATTTTTCTAGGGGTCCGGGAATTGTCCACAGTCGATTTTTTGGTTTTTCGCGTTTTTCTCGGCTCCTGCGCCTCCTAGAGCCAAACGGGCCTGGATTTGGGATCACACCGTTCTTCACCCATATCCTTGGACATATCATAGCTAGGGCAATTTGGCTGGCGCCATTGGATTCGTGAGACGATTTCCGATTTTTCTAGGGGTCCGCGAATTGTCCACAGTCGATTTTTTCGTTTTTCGCATTTTTCTCGGCTCGTGGGCCTCCTAGAGCAAAACGGGCCCTGATTTGGGATGACACCGTTTTTAGCCCATATCTTTGGAAATATCATAGCTAGAACACTTTGGCTAGCGCCATTGGATTCGTGAGACGATTTCCGATTTTTCTAGGGGTCCGGGAATTTTCTAAAGTCGATTTTTTCGTTTTTCGCGTTTTTCTCGGATCCTGGGCCTCCTAGAGCCAAACGGGCCCGGATTTGGGTTCACACCGTTTTTCGTCCCTTTCTTTGGAACTATAATATCTAGGGTAATTTGTTCGGCGGCATTGGATTCGTGAGATGATTTCCGATTTTTCTAGGGGTCCGGGAATTGTCCACAGTCGATTTTTTCGTTTTTCGCGTTTTTCTCGGCTCCTTGGCCTCTTAGAGCCAAACGGGCCCGGATTTGGACTCAGACCGATTTTCGCCCATTTCTTTGGAACTATAATATCTAGGGTAATTTGTTCGGCGCCATTGGATTCGTGAGACGATTTCCGATTTTTCTAGGGATCCGGGAATTTTCCAAAGTCGATTTTTTCGTTTTTCTCGGCTCCTGGGCCTCCTAGACCAAAACGGGCCCGGATTTGGGATCACACGGTTTTTCGTCCGTATCTTTGGAAATATCACAGCTAGGACAATTTGGCTGGCGCCATTGGATTCGCAATACGATTTCCGATTTTTCTAGGGGTCCGGGAATTTTCTAAAGTCGATTTTTTGGTTTTTCGCGTTTTTCTCGGCTCCTGGGCCTCCTAGAGCCAAACGGGCCTGGATTTGGGATCACACCGTTCTTCGCCCATATCTTTGGAAATATCATAGCTAGGGCAAGTTGGCTGGCGCCATGGGATTCGTGAGACGATTTCCGATTTTTCTAGGGGTCCGCGAATTGTCCACAGTCGATTTTTTCGTTTTTCGCATTTTTCTCGGCTCCTGGCCCTCCTAGAGCAAAACGGGCCCGGATTTGGGATCACACCGTTTTTCGTCCATTTCTTTGGAACTATCATAGCTAGGATAATTTGGCTGGCGCCATTGGAATCGTGAGACGATTTCCGATTTTTCTAGGGGTCCGCGAATTGCCCACAGTAGATTTTTTCGTTTTGCGAAAATCACACCGTTTTTTGACCATATCTTTGGAAATATCATAGCTAGAACACTTTGTCTAGCGCCATTGGATTCGTGAGACGATTTCCGATTTTTCTAGGGGTCCGGGAATTTTCTAAAGTCGATTTTTTCGTTTTTCGCGTTGTTCTCGGATCCTGGGCCTCCTAGAGCCAAACGGGCCCGGATTTGGGTTCACACCGCTTTTCGTCCCTTTGTTTGGAACTATAATATCTAGGGTAATTTGTTCGGCGGCATTGGATTCGTGAGATGATTTCCGATTTTTCTAGGGGTCCGGGAATTGTCCACAGTCGATTTTTTCGTTTTTCGCGTTTTTCTCGGCTCCTTGGCCTATTAGAGCCAAACGGGCCCGGATTTGGACTCAGACCGATTTTCGCCCATTTCTTTGGAACTATAATATCTAGGGTAATTTGTTCGGCGCCATTGGATTCGTGAGACGATTTCCGATTTTTCTAGGGATCCGGGAATTTTCTAAAGTCGATTTTTTCGTTTTTCGCGTTTTTCTCGGCTCCTGGGCCTCCTAGAGCAAAACGGGCCCGGATTTGGGATCACACCGTTTTTCGTCCATTTCTTTGGAACTATAATATCTAGGGTAATTTGTTCGGCGGCATTGGATTCGTGAGATGATTTCCGATTTTTCTAGGGGTCCGGGAATTGTCCACAGTCGATTTTTTGGTTTTTCGCGTTTTTCTCGGCTCCTGCGCCTCCTAGAGCCAAACGGGCCTGGATTTGGGATCACACCGTTCTTCGCCCATATCTTTGGAAATATCATAGCTAGGGCAATTTGGCTGGCGCCATTGGATTCGTGAGACGTTTTCCGATTTTTCTAGGGGTCCGCGAATTGTCCACAGTCGATTTTTTCGTTTTTCGCATCTTTCTCGGCTCCTGGCCCTCCTAGAGCAAAACGGCCCGGATTTGGGATCACACCGTTTTTCGTCCATTGCTTTGGAACTATCATAGCTAGGATAATTTGACTGGCCTCATTGGATTCGTGAGACGATTTCCGATTTTTCTGGGGGTCCGGGAATTTTCTAAAGTCGATTTTTTCGTTTTTCGCGTTTTTCTCGGCTCCCGGCCCTCCTAGAGCAGAACGGGCGCTCATTTGGGATCACAGCGTTTTTAGCCCATATCTTTGGAAATATCATAGCTAGAACACTTTAGCTAGCGTCATTGGAATCGTGAGACGAGTTCCGATTTTTCTAGGGGTCCGCGAATTGTCCACAGTAGATTTTTTCGTTTTGCGCGTTTTTCTCGGCTCCTGGCCTTCCTAGAGCAAAACGGGTCCGGATTTGGGATCACACCGTTTTTCGTCCATTTCTTTGGAACTATAATATCTAGGGTAATTTGGCTGGCGCCATTGGATTCGCAATACGATTTCCGATTTTTCTAGGGGTCCGGGAATTTTCTAAAGTCGATTTTTTGGTTTTTCGCGTTTTTCTCGGCTCCTGGGCCTCCTAGAGCCAAACTGGCCTGGATTTGGGATCACACCGTTTTTCGTCCATTTCTTTGGAACTATCATAGCTAGGATAATTTGGCTGGCGCCATTGGAATCGTGAGACGATTTCCGATATTTCTAGGGGTCCGCGAATTGCCCACAGTAGATTTTTTCGTTTTGCGAAAATCACACCGTTTTTTGACCATATCTTTGGAAATATCATAGCTAGAACACTTTGGCTAGCGCCATTGGATTCGTGAGATGATTTCCGATTTTTCTAGGGGTCCGGGAATTGTCCACAGTCGATTTTTTGGTTTTTCGCGTTTTTCTCGGCTCCTGCGCCTCCTAGAGCCAAACGGGCCTGGATTTGGGATCACACCGTTCTTCGCCCATATCCTTGGAAATATCATAGCTAGGGCAATTTGGCTGGCGCCATTGGATTCGTGAGACGATTTCCGATTTTTCTAGGGGTCCGCGAATTGTCCACAGTCGATTTTTTCGTTTTTCGCATTTTTCTCGGCTCCTGGCCCTCCTAGAGCAAAACGGGCCCTGATTTGGGATGACACCGTTTTTAGCCCATATCTTTGGAAATATCATAGCTAGAACACTTTGGCTAGCGCCATTGGATTCGTGAGACGATTTCCGATTTTTCTAGGGGTCCGGGAATTTTCTAAAGTCGATTTTTTCGTTTTTTGCCTTTTTCTCGGCTCCTGGCCCTCCTAGAGCAAAACGGGCCTGGATTTGGGATCACACGGTTTTCCGTCCGTATCTTTGGAAATATCACAGCTAGGACAATTTGGCTGGCGCCATTGGATTCGCGAGACGATTTCCGATTTTTCTAGGGGTCCGGGAATTTTCTAAAGTCGATTTTGTCGTTTTTCGCATTTTTCTCGGCTCGTGTGCCTCCTAGAGCAAAACGGGCCCTGATGCGGGATGACACCGTTTTTAGCCCATATCTTTGGAAATATCACAGCTAGGACAATTTGGCTGGCGCCATTGGATTCACAATACGATTTCCGATTTTTCTAGGGGTCCGGGAATTTTCTAAAGTCGATTTTTTGGTTTTTCGCGTTTTTCTCGGCTCTTGGGCCTCCTAGAGCAAAACGGGCCCGGATTTGGGATCACACCGTTTTTCGTCCATTTCTTTGGAACTATAATGTCTAGGGTAATTTGTTCGGCGGCATTGGATTCGTGAGATGATTTCCGATTTTTCTAGGGGTCCGGGAATTGTCAACAGTCGATTTTTTGGTTTTTCGCGTTTTTCTCGGCTCCTGCGCCTCCTAGAGCCAAACGGGCCTGGATTTGGGATCACACCGTTCTTCGCCCATATCTTTGGAAATATCATAGCTAGGACAATTTGGCTGGCGCCCTTGGATTCGTGAGAGGAGTTCCGATTTTTCTAGGGGTACGGGAATTTTCTAAAGTCGATTTTTTCGTTTTTTGCGTTTTTCTCGGCTCCTGGCCCTCCTATAGCAAAACGCGGCCGGATTTGGGATCACACCGTTTTCCCCCATACCTTTGGAAATATCACAGCTAGGACCATTTGGCTGGCGACATTGGATTCGCGAGACGATTTCCGATTTTTCTAGGGGTCCGGGAATTTTCTAAAGTCGATTTTTTCGTTTTTCGCGTTTTTCTCGGCTCCTGGCACTCCTAGAGTAAAAAAGGCCCGGATTTGGGATCACACCGTTTTCCGTCCGTATCTTTGGAAATATCACAGCTAGGACAATTTGGCTGGCGCCATTGGATTCGCAATACGGTTTCCGATTTTGCTAGGGGTCCGGGAATTTTCTAAAGTCGATTTTTTGGTTTTTCGCGTTTTTCTCGGCTCTTGGGCCTCCTAGAGCAAAACGGGCCCGGATTTGGGATCACACCGTTTTTCGTCCATTTCTTTGGAATTATAATATCTAGGGTAATTTGTTCGGCGGCATTGGATTCGTGAGATGATTTCCGATTTTTCTAGGGGTCCGGGAATTGTCCACAGTCGATTTTTTGGTTTTTCGCGTTTTTCTCGGCTCCTGGGCCTCCTAGAGCCAAACGGGCCTGGATTTGGGATCACACCGTTCTTCGCCCATATCTTTGGAAATATCATAGCTAGGGCAATTTGGCTGGCGCCATTGGATTCGTGAGACGATTTCCGATTTTTCTAGAGGTCCGGGAATTTTCTAAAGTCGATTTTTTTGTTTTTCGCGTTTTTCTGGGCTCCTATGCCTCCTAGGGCAAAAAGGGTCTGGATTTTGGAGCCCACCGTTTTACTTCCATATCTTTGGAAATATACTAGTCACCCGTCGAAGCGCATCAGTTCGATTCTTCGGCGCCTGCGCATTAGTCCGATGCCTCTGCGCGTGCTCGTCGGTTCGATTTCTCCGCACCTGCGCATCAGTCCGATTGCTCTCCGCCTGCGCATCAGTCCGACTGCTATGGCTCCTGCACATCAGTCCGGTTCTTCTGCACATGCGCTTCAGTGCGACTCCCCTGCGCCTGAGCGTCAGTCCGAGCCTCCTGCTCCTGAGCATCAGTCCGAATCCTCTGCGCCTGCGCATCAATCGGATTTTTCTGCGCATGCCCATCAGTTCGATTGCTCTCCGCCTGCACATCAGTCCAACTCCTGTGGCTCCTAGAGCAAAAAAGGCCCGGATTTGGGATCACACCGTTTTCCGTCGATATCTTTGGAACTATAAATTACTAGGGTAGATAAATTACTAGGGTAATTTGTTCGGCGCTATTGGATTCGCGAGACGATTTACGATTTTTCGAGGGGTCCGGGACTTTTCTAAAGTCGATTTTTTCGTTTTTCGCGTTTTTCTCGGCTCCTGGGCCTCCTAGAGCAAAACGGGCCCGGATTTGGTATCACACCGTTTTTCGTCCATATCTTTGGAAATATCATGGCTAGGACAAGTTGGCTAGCGCCATTGGATTCGTGAGACGATTTCCGATTTTTCTAGGGGTCCGGGAATTTTCTAAAGTCGATTTTTTCGTTTTTCGCGTTTTTCTCGGATCCTGGGCCTCCTAGAGCCAAACGGGCCCGGATTTGGGTTCACACCGCTTTTCGTCCCTTTCTTTGGAACTATAATATCTAGGGTAATTTGTTCGGCGGCATTGGATTCGTGAGATGATTTCCGATTTTTCTAGGGGTCCGGGAATTGTCCACAGTCGATTTTTTCGTTTTTCGCGTTTTTCTCGGCTCCTTGGCCTATTAGAGCCAAACGGGCCCGGATTTGGACTCAGACCGATTTTCGCCCATTTCTTTGGAACTATAATATCTAGGGTAATTTGTTCGGCGCCATTGGATTCGTGAGACGATTTCCGATTTTTCAAGGGATCCGGGAATTTTCTAAAGTCGATTTTTTCGTTTTTCGCGTTTTTCTCGGCTCCTGGGCCTCCTAGAGCAAAACGGGCCCTGATTTGGGATGACACCGTTTTTAGCCCATATCTTTGGAAATATCATAGCTAGAACACTTTGGCTAGCGCCATTGGATTCGTGAGACGATTTCCGATTTTTCTAGGGGTCCGGGAATTTTCTAAAGTCGATTTTTTCGTTTTTCGCGTTTTTCCGGGCTCCTGGGCCTCCTAGAGCAAAAAGGGCCCGGATTTGGGATCACACGGTTTTTCGTCCGTATCTTTGGAAATATCACAGCTAGGACAATTTGGCTGGCGCCATTGGATTCGCAATACGATTTCCGATTTTTCTAGGCGTCCGAGAATTTTCTAAAGTCGATTTTTTGGTTTTTCGCGTTTTTCTCGGCTCTTGGGCCTCCTAGAGCAAAACGGGCCCGGATTAGGGATCACACCGTTTTTCGTCCATTTCTTTGGAAATATCATAGCTAGGGCAATTTGGCTGGCGCCATTGGATTCGTGAGACGATTTCCGATTTTTCTAGGGGTCCGCGAATTGTCCACAGTCGATTTTTTCGTTTTTCGCATTTTTCTCGGCTCGTGGGCCTCCTAGAGCAAAACGGGCCCTGATTTGGGATGACACCGTTTTTAGCCCATATCTTTGGAAATATCATAGCTAGAACACTTTGGCTAGCGCCATTGGATTCGTGAGACGATTTCCGATTTTTCTAGGGGTCCGGGAATTTTCTAAAGTCGATTTTTTCGTTTTTCGCGTTTTTCTCGGATCCTGGGCCTCCTAGAGCCAAACGGGCCCGGATTTGGGTTCACACCGTTTTTCGTCCCTTTCTTTGGAACTATAATATCTAGGGTAATTTGTTCGGCGGCATTGGATTCGTGAGATGATTTCCGATTTTTCTAGGGGTCCGGGAATTGTCCACAGTCGATTTTTTCGTTTTTCGCGTTTTTCTCGGCTCCTTGGCCTCTTAGAGCCAAACGGGCCCGGATTTGGACTCAGACCGATTTTCGCCCATTTCTTTGGAACTATAATATCTAGGGTAATTTGTTCGGCGCCATTGGATTCGTGAGACGATTTCCGATTTTTCTAGGGATCCGGGAATTTCCCAAAGTCGATTTTTTCGTTTTTCTCGGCTCCTGGGCCTCCTAGACCAAAACGGGCCCGGATTTGGGATCACACGGTTTTTCGTCCGTATCTTTGGAAATATCACAGCTAGGACAATTTGGCTGGCGCCATTGGATTCGCAATACGATTTCCGATTTTTCTAGGGGTCCGGGAATTTTCTAAAGTCGATTTTTTGGTTTTTCGCGTTTTTCTCGGCTCCTGGGCCTCCTAGAGCCAAACGGGCCTGGATTTGGGATCACACCGTTCTTCGCCCATATCTTTGGAAATATCATAGCTAGGGCAAGTTGGCTGGCGCCATGGGATTCGTGAGACGATTTCCGATTTTTCTAGGGGTCCGCGAATTGTCCACAGTCGATTTTTTCGTTTTTCGCATTTTTCTCGGCTCCTGGCCCTCCTAGAGCAAAACGGGCCCGGATTTGGGATCACACCGTTTTTCGTCCATTTCTTTGGAACTATCATAGCTAGGATAATTTGGCTGGCGCCATTGGAATCGTGAGACGATTTCCGATTTTTCTAGGGGTCCGCGAATTGCCCACAGTAGATTTTTTCGTTTTGCGAAAATCACACCGTTTTTTGACCATATCTTTGGAAATATCATAGCTAGAACACTTTGTCTAGCGCCATTGGATTCGTGAGACGATTTCCGATTTTTCTAGGGGTCCGGGAATTTTCTAAAGTCGATTTTTTCGTTTTTCGCGTTTTTCTCGGATCCTGGGCCTCCTAGAGCCAAACGGGCCCGGATTTGGGTTCACACCGCTTTTCGTCCCTTTGTTTGGAACTATAATATCTAGGGTAATTTGTTCGGCGGCATTGGATTCGTGAGATGATTTCCGATTTTTCTAGGGGTCCGGGAATTGTCCACAGTCGATTTTTTCGTTTTTCGCGTTTTTCTCGGCTCCTTGGCCTATTAGAGCCAAACGGGCCCGGATTTGGACTCAGACCGATTTTCGCCCATTTCTTTGGAACTATAATATCTAGGGTAATTTGTTCGGCGCCATTGGATTCGTGAGACGATTTCCGATTTTTCTAGGGATCCGGGAATTTTCTAAAGTCGATTTTTTCGTTTTTCGCGTTTTTCTCGGCTCCTGGGCCTCCTAGAGCAAAACGGGCCCGGATTTGGGATCACACCGTTTTTCGTCCATTTCTTTGGAACTATAATATCTAGGGTAATTTGTTCGGCGGCATTGGATTCGTGAGATGATTTCCGATTTTTCTAGGGGTCCGGGAATTGTCCACAGTCGATTTTTTGGTTTTTCGCGTTTTTCTCGGCTCCTGCGCCTCCTAGAGCCAAACGGGCCTGGATTTGGGATCACACCGTTTTTCGCCCATATCTTTGGAAATATCATAGCTAGGGCAATTTGGCTGGCGCCATTGGATTCGTGAGACGATTTCCGATTTTTCTAGGGGTCCGCGAATTGTCCACAGTCGATTTTTTCGTTTTTCGCATCTTTCTCGGCTCCTGGCCCTCCTAGAGCAAAACGGGCCCGGATTTGGGATCACACCGTTTTTCGTCCATTTCTTTGGAACTATCATAGCTAGGATAATTTGACTGGCCTCATTGGATTCGTGAGACGATTTCCGATTTTTCTGGGGGTCCGGGAATTTTCTAAAGTCGATTTTTTCGTTTTTCGCGTTTTTCTCGGCTCCCGGCCCTCCTAGAGCAGAACGGGCGCTCATTTGGGATCACAGCGTTTTTAGCCCATATCTTTGGAAATATCATAGCTAGAACACTTTAGCTAGCGTCATTGGAATCGTGAGACGAGTTCCGATTTTTCTAGGGGTCCGCGAATTGTCCACAGTAGATTTTTTCGTTTTGCGCGTTTTTCTCGGCTCCTGGCCCTCCTAGAGCAAAACGGGTCCGGATTTGGGATCACACCGTTTTTCGTCCATTTCTTTGGAACTATAATATCTAGGGTAATTTGGCTGGCGCCATTGGATTCGCAATACGATTTCCGATTTTTCTAGGGGTCCGGGAATTTTCTAAAGTCGATTTTTTGGTTTTTCGCGTTTTTCTCGGCTCCTGGGCCTCCTAGAGCCAAACTGGCCTGGATTTGGGATCACACCGTTTTTCGTCCATTTCTTTGGAACTATCATAGCTAGGATAATTTGGCTGGCGCCATTGGAATCGTGAGACGATTTCCGATATTTCTAGGGGTCCGCGAATTGCCCACAGTAGATTTTTTCGTTTTGCGAAAATCACACCGTTTTTTGACCATATCTTTGGAAATATCATAGCTAGAACACTTTGGCTAGCGCCATTGGATTCGTGAGATGATTTCCGATTTTTCTAGGGGTCCGGGAATTGTCCACAGTCGATTTTTTGGTTTTTCGCGTTTTTCTCGGCTCCTGCGCCTCCTAGAGCCAAACGGGCCTGGATTTGGGATCACACCGTTCTTCGCCCATATCTTTGGAAATATCATAGCTAGGGCAATTTGGCTGGCGCCATTGGATTCGTGACACGATTTCCGATTTTTCTAGGGGTCCGCGAATTGTCCACAGTCGATTTTTTCGTTTTTCGCATCTTTCTCGGCTCCTGGCCCTCCTAGAGCAAAACGGGCCCGGATTTGGGATCACACCGTTTTTCGTCCATTGCTTTGGAACTATCATAGCTAGGATAATTTGACTGGCCTCATTGGATTCGTGAGACGATTTCCGATTTTTCTGGGGGTCCGGGAATTTTCTAAAGTCGATTTTTTCGTTTTTCGCGTTTTTCTCGGCTCCCGGCCCTCCTAGAGCAGAACGGGCGCTCATTTGGGATCACAGCGTTTTTAGCCCATATCTTTGGAAATATCATAGCTAGAACACTTTAGCTAGCGTCATTGGAATCGTGAGACGAGTTCCGATTTTTCTAGGGGTCCGCGAATTGTCCACAGTAGATTTTTTCGTTTTGCGCGTTTTTCTCGGCTCCTGGCCCTCCTAGAGCAAAACGGGTCCGGATTTGGGATCACACCGTTTTTCGTCCATTTCTTTGGAACTATAATATCTAGGGTAATTTGGCTGGCGCCATTGGATTCGCAATACGATTTCCGATTTTTCTAGGGGTCCGCGAATTGTCCACAGTCGATTTTTTCGTTTTTCGCGTTTTTCTCGGCTCCTTGGCCTCTTAGAGCCAAACGGGCCCGGATTTGGACTCAGACCGATTTTCGCCCATTTCTTTGGAACTATAATATCTAGGGTAATTTGTTCGGCGCCATTGGATTCGTGAGACGATTTCCGATTTTTCTAGGGATCCGGGAATTTTCTAAAGTCGATTTTTTCGTTTTTCGCGTTTTTCTCGGCTCCTGGGCCTCCTAGAGCAAAACGGGCCCGGATTTGGGATCACACGGTTTTTCGTCCGTATCTTTGGAAATATCACAACTAGGACAATTTGGCTGGCGCCATTGGATTCGCAATACGATTTCCGATTTTTCTAGGGGTCCGGGAATTTTCTAAAGTCGATTTTTTGGTTTTTCGCGTTTTTCTCGGCTCTTGGGCCTCCTAGAGCAAAACGGGCCCGGATTTGGGATCACACCGTTTTTCGTCCATTTCTTTGGAACTATAATATCTAGGGTAATTTGTTCGGCGGCATTGGATTCGTGAGATGATTTCCGATTTTTCTAGGGGTCCGGGAATTGTCCACAGTCGATTTTTTGGTTTTTCGCGTTTTTCTCGGCTCCTGCGCCTCCTAGAGCCAAACGGGCCTGGATTTGGGATCACACCGTTCTTCGCCCATATCTTTGGAAATATCATAGCTAGGGCAATTTGGCTGGCGCCATTGGTTTCGTGAGACGATTTCCGATTTTTCTAGGGGTCCGGGAATTTTCTAAAGTCGATTTTTTCGTTTTTCGCATTTTTCTCGGCTCGTGGGCCTCCTAGAGCAAAACGGGCCCTGATTTGGGATGACACCGTTTTTAGCCCATATCTTTGGAGATATCATAGCTAGAACACTTTGGCTAGCGCCATTGGATTCGTGAGACGATTTCCGATTTTTCTAGGGGTCCGGGAATTTTCTAAAGTCGATTTTTTCGTTTTTCGCGTTTTTCTCGGATCCTGGGCCTCCTAGAGCCAAACGGGCCCGGATTTGGGTTCACACCGTTTTTCGTCCCTTTCTTTGGAACTATAATATCTAGGGTAATTTGTTCGGCGGCATTGGATTCGTGAGATGATTTCCGATTTTTCTAGGGGTCCGGGAATTGTCCACAGTCGATTTTTTCGTTTTTCGCGTTTTTCTCGGCTCCTTGGCCTCTTAGAGCCAAACGGGCCCGGATTTGGACTCAGACCGATTTTCGCCCATTTCTTTGGAACTATAATATCTAGGGTAATTTGTTCGGCGCCATTGGATTCGTGAGACGATTTCCGATTTTTCTAGGGATCCGGGAATTTTCTAAAGTCGATTTTTTCGTTTTTCGCGTTTTTCTCGGCTCTTGGGCCTCCTAGAGCAAAACGGGCCCGGATTTGGGATCACACCGTTTTTCGTCCATTTCTTTGGAACTATAATATCTAGGGTAATTTGTTCGACGGCATTGGATTCGTGAGATGATTTCCGATTTTTCTAGGGGTCCGGGAATTGTCCACAGTCGATTTTTTGGTTTTTCGCGTTTTTCTCGGCTCCTGGGCCTCCTGAAGCAAAACGGGCCCGGATTTGGACTCAGACCGATTTTCGCCCATTTCTTTGGAACTATAATATCTAGGGTAATTTGTTCGGCGCCATTGGATTCGTGAGACGATTTCCGATTTTTCTAGGGATCCGGGAATTTTCTAAAGTCGATTTTTTCGTTTTTCGCGTTTTTCTCGGCTCCTGGGCCTCCTAGAGCAAAACGGGCCCGGATTTGGGATCACACGGTTTTTCGTCCGTATCTTTGGAAATATCACAACTAGGACAATTTGGCTGGCGCCATTGGATTCGCAATACGATTTCCGATTTTTCTAGGGGTCCGGGAATTTTCTAAAGTCGATTTTTTGGTTTTTCGCGTTTTTCTCGGCTCTTGGGCCTCCTAGAGCAAAACGGGCCCGGATTTGGGATCACACCGTTTTTCGTCCATTTCTTTGGAAGTATAATATCTAGGGTAATTTGTTCGGCGGCATTGGATTCGTGAGATGATTTCCGATTTTTCTAGGGGTCCGGGAATTGTCCACAGTCGATTTTTTGGTTTTTCGCGTTTTTCTCGGCTCCTGCGCCTCCTAGAGCCAAACGGGCCTGGATTTGGGATCACACCGTTCTTCGCCCATATCTTTGGAAATATCACAGCTAGGGCAATTTGGCTGGCGCCATTGGTTTCGTGAGACGATTTCCGATTTTTCTAGGGGTCCGGGAATTTTCTAAAGTCGATTTTTTCGTTTTTCGCATTTTTCTCGGCTCGTGGGCCTCCTAGAGCAAAACGGGCCCTGATTTGGGATGACACCGTTTTTAGCCCATATCTTTGGAAATATCATAGCTAGAACACTTTGGCTAGCGCCATTGGATTCGTGAGACGATTTCCGATTTTTCTAGGGGTCCGGGAATTTTCTAAAGTCGATTTTTTCGTTTTTCGCGTTTTTCTCGGATCCTGGGCCTCCTAGAGCCAAACGGGCCCGGATTTGGGTTCACACCGTTTTTCGTCCCTTTCTTTGGAACTATAATATCTAGGGTAATTTGTTCGGCGGCATTGGATTCGTGAGATGATTTCCGATTTTTCTAGGGGTCCGGGAATTGTCCACAGTCGATTTTTTCGTTTTTCGCGTTTTTCTCGGCTCCTTGGCCTCTTAGAGCCAAACGGGCCCGGATTTGGACTCAGACCGATTTTCGCCCATTTCTTTGGAACTATAATATCTAGGGTAATTTGTTCGGCGCCATTGGATTCGTGAGACGATTTCCGATTTTTCTAGGGATCCGGGAATTTTCTAAAGTCGATTTTTTCGTTTTTCGCGTTTTTCTCGGCTCTTGGGCCTCCTAGAGCAAAACGGGCCCGGATTTGGGATCACACCGTTTTTCGTCCATTTCTTTGGAACTCTAATATCTAGGGTAATTTGTTCGACGGCATTGGATTCGTGAGATGATTTCCGATTTTTCTAGGGGTCCGGGAATTGTCCACAGTCGATTTTTTGGTTTTTCGCGTTTTTCTCGGCTCCTGGGCCTCCTAGAGCAAAACGGGCCCGGATTTGGACTCAGACCGATTTTCGCCCATTTCTTTGGAACTATAATATCTAGGGTAATTTGTTCGGCGCCATTGGATTCGTGAGACGATTTCCGATTTTTCTAGGGGTCCGGGAATTTCCTAAAGTCGATTTTTTCGTTTTTCGCGTTTTTCTCGGATCCTGGGCCTCCTAGAGCCAAACGGGCCCGGATTTGGGTTCACACCGCTTTTCGTCCCTTCCTTTGGAACTATAATATCTAGGGTAATTTGTTCGGCGGCATTGGATTCGTGAGATGATTTCCGATTTTTCTAGGGGTCCGGGAATTGTCCACAGTCGATTTTTTCGTTTTTCGCGTTTTTCTCGGCTCCTTGGCCTATTAGAGCCAAACGGGCCCGGATTTGGACTCAGACCGATTTTCGCCCATTTCTTTGGAACTATAATATCTAGGGTAATTTGTTCGGCGCCATTGGATTCGTGAGACGATTTCCGATTTTTCTAGGGATCCGGGAATTTTCTAAAGTCGATTTTTTCGTTTTTCGCGTTTTTCTCGGCTCCTGGGCCTCCTAGAGCAAAACGGGCCCGGATTTGGGATCACACGGTTTTTCGTCCGTATCTTTGGAAATATCACAACTAGGACAATTTGGCTGGCGCCATTGGATTCGCAATACGATTTCCGATTTTTCTAGGGGTCCGGGAATTTTCTAAAGTCGATTTTTTGGTTTTTCGCGTTTTTCTCGGCTCTTGGGCCTCCTAGAGCAAAACGGGCCCGGATTTGGGATCACACCGTTTTTCGTCCATTTCTTTGGAACTATAATATCTAGGGTAATTTGTTCGGCGGCATTGGATTCGTGAGATGATTTCCGATTTTTCTAGGGGTCCGGGAATTTTCTAAAGTCGATTTTTTGGTTTTTCGCGTTTTTCTCGGCTCCTGGGCCTCCTAGAGCAAAACGGGCCCGGATTTGGACTCAGACCGATTTTCGCCCATTTCTTTGGAACTATAATATCTAGGGTAATTTGTTCGGCGCCATTGGATTCGTGAGACGATTTCCGATTTTTCTAGGGATCCGGGAATTTTCTAAAGTCGATTTTTTCGTTTTTCGCGTTTTTCTCGGCTCCTGGGCCTCCTAGAGCAAAACGGGCCCGGATTTGGGATCACACGGTTTTTCGTCCGTATCTTTGAAAATATCACAGCTGGGACAATTTGGCTGGCGCCATTTGATTCGTGAGACGATTTCCGATTTTTCTAGGGGTCCGCGAATTGCCCACAGTAGATTTTTTCGTTTTGCGGGAAATCACACCGTTTTTTGACCATATCTTTGGAAATATCATAGCTAGAACACTTTGGCTAGCGCCATTGGATTCGTGAGACGATTTCCGATTTTTCTAGGGGTCCGGGAATTTTCTAAAGTCGATTTTTTCGTTTTTCGCGTTTTTCTCGGATCCTGGGCCTCCTAGATCCAAACGGGCCCGGATTTGGGTTCACACCGCTTTGCGTCCCTTTCTTTGGAACTATAATATCTAGGGTAATTTGTTCGGCGGCATTGGATTCGTGAGATGATTTCCGATTTTTCTAGGGGTCCGGTAATTGTCCACAGTCGATTTTTTCGTTTTTCGCGTTTTTCTCGGCTCCTTGGCCTATTAGAGCCAAACGGGCCCGGATTTGGACTCAGACCGATTTTCGCCCATTTCTTTGGAACTATAATATCTAGGGTAATTTGTTCGGCGACATTGGATTCGTGAGACGATTTCCGATTTTTCTAGGGATCCGGGAATTTTCTAAAGTCGATTTTTTCGTTTTTCGCGTTTTTCTCGGCTCCTGGGCCTCCTAGAGCAAAACGGGCCCGGATTTGGGATCACACGGTTTTTCGTCCGTATCTTTGGAAATATCACAGCTAGGACAATTTGGCTGGCGCCATTGGATTCGCAATACGATTTCCGATTTTTCTAGGGGTCCGGGAATTTTCTAATGTCCATTTTTTGGTTTTTCGCGTTTTTCTCGGCTCTTGGGCCTCCTAGAGCAAAACGGGCCCGGATTTGGGATCACACCGTTTTTCGTCCATTTCTTTGGAACTATAATATCTAGGGTAATTTGTTCGGCGGCATTGGATTCGTGAGATGATTTCCGATTTTTCTAGGGGTCCGGGAATTGTCCACAGTCGATTTTTTGGTTTTTCGCGTTTTTCTCGGCTCCTGCGCCTCCTAGAGCCAAACGGGCCTGGATTTGGGATCACACCGTTCTTCGCCCATATCTTTGGAAATATCATAGCTAGGGCAATTTGGCTGGCGCCATTGGTTTCGTGAGACGATTTCCGATTTTTCTAGGGGTCCGGGAATTTTCTAAAGTCGATTTTTTCGTTTTTCGCATTTTTCTCGGCTCGCGGGCCTCCTAGAGCAAAACGGGCCCTGATTTGGGATGACACCGTTTTTAGCCCATATCTTTGGAAATATCATAGCTAGAACACTTTGGCTAGCGCCATTGGATTCGTGAGACGATTTCCGATTTTTCTAGGGGTCCGGGAATTTTCTAAAGTCGATTTTTTCGTTTTTCGCGTTTTTCTCGGATCCTGGGCCTCCTAGAGCCAAACGGGCCCGGATTTGGGTTCACACCGTTTTTCGTCCCTTTCTTTGGAACTATAATATCTAGGGTAATTTGTTCGGCGGCATTGGATTCGTGAGATGATTTCCGATTTTTCTAGGGGTCCGGGAATTGTCCACAGTCGATTTTTTCGTTTTTCGCGTTTTTCTCGGCTCCTTGGCCTCTTAGAGCCAAACGGGCCCGGATTTGGACTCAGACCGATTTTCGCCCATTTCTTTGGAACTATAATATCTAGGGTAATTTGTTCGGCGCCATTGGATTCGTGAGACGATTTCCGATTTTTCTAGGGATCCGGGAATTTTCTAAAGTCGATTTTTTCGTTTTTCGCGTTTTTCTCGGCTCTTGGGCCTCCTAGAGCAAAACGGGCCCGGATTTGGGATCACACCGTTTTTCGTCCATTTCTTTGGAACTATAATATCTAGGGTAATTTGTTCGACGGCATTGGATTCGTGAGATGATTTCCGATTTTTCTAGGGGTCCGGGAATTGTCCACAGTCGATTTTTTGGTTTTTCGCGTTTTTCTCGGCTCCTGGGCCTCCTAGAGCAAAACGGGCCCGGATTTGGACTCAGACCGATTTTCGCCCATTTCTTTGGAACTATAATATCTAGGGTAATTTGTTCGGCGCCATTGGATTCGTGAGACGATTTCCGATTTTTCTAGGGATCCGGGAATTTTCTAAAGTCGATTTTTTCGTTTTTCGCGTTTTTCTCGGCTCCTGGGCCTCCTAGAGCAAAACGGGCCCGGATTTGGGATCACACGGTTTTTCGTCCGTATCTTTGAAAATATCACAGCTAGGACAATTTGGCTGGCGCCATTGGATTCGCAATACGATTTCCGATTTTTCTAGCGGTCCGGGAATTTTCTAAAGTCGATTTTTTGGTTTTTCGCGTTTTTCTCGGCTCTTGGGCCTCCTAGAGCAAAACGGGCCCGGATTTGGAATCACACCGTTTTTCGTCCATTTCTTTGGAACTATAATATCTAGGGTAATTTGGTCGACGGCATTGGATTCGTGAGATGATTTCCGATTTTTCTAGGGGTCCGGGAATTGTCCACAGTCGATTTTTTGGTTTTCCGCGTTTTTCTCGGCTCCTGGGCCTCCTAGAGCCAAACGGGCCTGGATTTGAGATCACACCGTTCTTCGCCCATATCTTTGGAAATATCATAGCTAGGGCAATTTGGCTGGCGCCATTTGATTCGTGAGACGATTTCCGATTTTTCTAGGGGTCCGCGAATTGTCCACAGTCGATTTTTTCGTTTTTCGCATTTTTCTCGGCTCCTGGCCCTCCTAGAGCAAAACGGGCCCGGATTTGGGATCACACCGTTTTTCGTCCATTTCTTTGGAACTATCATAGCTAGGATAATTTGGCTGGCGCCATTGGAATCGTGAGACGATTTGCGATTTTTCTATGGGTCCGCGAATTGCCCACAGTACATTTTTTCGTTTTGCGAAAATCACACCGTTTTTTGACCATATCTTTGGAAATATCATAGCTAGAACACTTTGTCTAGCGCCATTGGATTCGTGAGACGATTTCCGATTTTTCTAGGGGTCCGGGAATTTTCTAAAGTCGATTTTTTCGTTTTTCGCGTTTTTCTCGGATCCTGGGCCTCCTAGAGCCAAACGGGCCCGGATTTGGGTTCACACCGCTTTTCGTCCCTTTCTTTGGAACTATAATATCTAGGGTAATTTGTTCGGCGACATTGGATTCGTGAGATGATTTCCGATTTTTCTAGGGGTCCGGGAATTGTCCACAGTTGATTTTTTCGTTTTTCGCGTTTTTCTCGGCTCTTGGGCCTCCTAGAGCAAAACGGGCCCGGATTTGGGATCACACCGTTTTTCGTCCATTTCTTTGGAACTATAATATCTAGGGTAATTTGTTCGACGGCATTGGATTCGTGAGATGATTTCCGATTTTTCTAGGGGTCCGGGAATTGTCCACAGTCGATTTTTTGGTTTTTCGCGTTTTTCTCGGCTCCTGGGCCTCCTAGAGCAAAACGGGCCCGGATTTGGGATCACACCGTTTTTCGTCCATTTCTTTGGAACTATCATAGCTAGGATAATTTGACTGGCCTCATTGGATTCGTGAGACGATTTCCGATTTTTCTAGGGGTCCGGGAATTTTCTAAAGTCGATTTGTTCGTTTTTCGCGTTTTTCTCGGCTCCTGGCCCTCCTAGAGCAGAACGGGCCCTCATTTGCGATCACAGCGTTTTCAGCCCATATCTTTGGAAATATCATAGCTAGAACACTTTGGCTAGCGTCATTGGAATCGTGAGACGATTTCCGATTTTTCTAGGGGTCCGCGAATTGTCCACAGTAGATTTTTTCGTTTTGCGCGTTTTTCTCGGCTCCTGGCCCTCCTAGAGCAAAACGGGTCCGGATTTGGGATCACACCGTTTTTCGTCCATTTCTTTGGAACTATAATATCTAGGGTAATTTGTTCGGCGCCATTGGATTCGTGAGACGATTTCCGATTTTTCTAGGGGTCCGGGAATTTTCTAAAGTCGATTTTTTCGTTTTTCGCGTTTTTCTCGGATCCTGGGCCTCCTAGAGCCAAACGGGCCCGGATTTGGGTTCACACCGTTTTTCGTCCCTTTCTTTGGAACTATAATATCTAGGGTAATTTGTTCGGCGGCATTGGATTCGTGAGATGATTTCCGATTTTTCTAGGGGTCCGGGAATTGTCCACAGTCGATTTTTTCGTTTTTCGCGTTTTTCTCGGCTCCTTGGCCTCTTAGAGCCAAACGGGCCCGGATTTGGACTCAGACCGATTTTCGCCCATTTCTTTGGAACTATAATATCTAGGGTAATTTGTTCGGCGCCATTGGATTCGTGAGACGATTTCCGATTTTTCTAGGGATCCGGGAATTTTCTAAAGTCGATTTTTTCGTTTTTCGCGTTTTTCTCGGCTCTTGGGCCTCCTAGAGCAAAACGGGCCCGGATTTGGGATCACACCGTTTTTCGTCCATTTCTTTGGAACTATAATATCTAGGGTAATTTGTTCGACGGCATTGGATTCGTGAGATGATTTCCGATTTTTCTAGGGGTCCGGGAATTGTCCACAGTCGATTTTTTGGTTTTTCGCGTTTTTCTCGGCTCCTGGGCCTCCTAGAGCAAAACGGGCCCGGATTTGGGATCACACCGTTTTTCGTCCATTTCTTTGGAACTATCATAGCTAGGATAATTTGACTGGCCTCATTGGATTCGTGAGACGATTTCCGATTTTTCTAGGGGTCCGGGAATTTTCTAAAGTCGATTTGTTCGTTTTTCGCGTTTTTCTCGGCTCCTGGCCCTCCTAGAGCAGAACGGGCCCTCATTTGGGATCACAGCGTTTTTAGCCCATATCTTTGGAAATATCATAGCTAGAACACTTTGGCTAGCGTCATTGGAATCGTGAGACGATTTCCGATTTTTCTAGGGGTCCGCGAATTGTCCACAGTAGATTTTTTCGTTTTGCGCGTTTTTCTCGGCTCCTGGCCCTCCTAGAGCAAAACGGGTCCGGATTTGGGATCACACCGTTTTTCGTCCATTTCTTTGGAACTATAATATCTAGGGTAATTTGTTCGGCGCCATTGGATTCGTGAGACGATTTCCGATTTTTCTAGGGGTCCGGGAATTTTCTAAAGTCGATTTTTTCGTTTTTCGCGTTTTTCTCGGATCCTGGGCCTCCTAGAGCCAAACGGGCCCGGATTTGGGTTCACACCGCTTTTCGTCCCTTCCTTTGGAACTATAATATCTAGGGTAATTTGTTCGGCGGCATTGGATTCGTGAGATGATTTCCGATTTTTCTAGGGGTCCGGGAATTGTCCACAGTCGATTTTTTCGTTTTTCGCGTTTTTCTCGGCTCCTTGGCCTATTAGAGCCAAACGGGCCCGGATTTGGACTCAGACCGATTTTCGCCCATTTCTTTGGAACTATAATATCTAGGGTAATTTGTTCGGCGCCATTGGATTCGTGAGACGATTTCCGATTTTTCTAGGGATCCGGGAATTTTCTAAAGTCGATTTTTTCGTTTTTCGCGTTTTTCTCGGCTCCTGGGCCTCCTAGAGCAAAACGGGCCCGGATTTGGGATCACACGGTTTTTCGTCCGTATCTTTGGAAATATCACAACTAGGACAATTTGGCTGGCGCCATTGGATTCGCAATACGATTTCCGATTTTTCTAGGGGTCCGGGAATTTTCTAAAGTCGATTTTTTGGTTTTTCGCGTTTTTCTCGGCTCTTGGGCCTCCTAGAGCAAAACGGGCCCGGATTTGGAATCACACCGTTTTTCGTCCATTTCTTTGGAACTATAATATCTAGGGTAATTTGTTCGGCGGCATTGGATTCGTGAGATGATTTCCGATTTTTCTAGGGGTCCGGGAATTGTCCACAGTCGATTTTTTGGTTTTTCGCGTTTTTCTCGGCTCCTGCGCCTCCTAGAGCCAAACGGGCCTGGATTTGGGATCACACCGTTCTTCGCCCATATCTTTGGAAATATCATAGCTAGGGCAATTTGGCTGGCGCCATTGGTTTCGTGAGACGATTTCCGATTTTTCTAGGGGTCCGGGAATTTTCTAAAGTCGATTTTTTCGTTTTTCGCATTTTTCTCGGCTCGTGGGCCTCCTAGAGCAAAACGGGCCCTGATTTGGGATGACACCGTTTTTAGCCCATATCTTTGGAAATATCATAGCTAGAACACTTTGGCTAGCGCCATTGGATTCGTGAGACGATTTCCGATTTTTCTAGGGGTCCGGGAATTTTCTAAAGTCGATTTTTTCCTTTTTCGCGTTTTTCTCGGATCCTGGGCCTCCTAGAGCCAAACGGGCCCGGATTTGGGTTCACACCGTTTTTCGTCCCTTTCTTTGGAACTATAATATCTAGGGTAATTTGTTCGGCGGCATTGGATTCGTGAGATGATTTCCGATTTTTCTAGGGGTCCGGGAATTGTCCACAGTCGATTTTTTCGTTTTTCGCGTTTTTCTCGGCTCCTTGGCCTCTTAGAGCCAAACGGGCCCGGATTTGGACTCAGACCGATTTTCGCCCATTTCTTTGGAACTATAATATCTAGGGTAATTTGTTCGGCGCCATTGGATTCGTGAGATGATTTCCGATTTTTCTAGGGGTCCGGGAATTGTCCACAGTCGATTGTTTGGTTTTTCGCGTTTTTCTCGGCTCCTGGGCCTCCTAGAGCAAAACGGGCCCGGATTTGGACTCAGACCGATTTTCGCCCATTTCTTTGGAACTATAATATCTAGGGTAATTTGTTCGGCGCCATTGGATTCGTGAGACGATTTCCGATTTTTCTAGGGATCCGGGAATTTTCTAAAGTCGATTTTTTCGTTTTTCGCGTTTTTCTCGGCTCCTGGGCCTCCTAGAGCAAAACGGGCCCGGATTTGGGATCACACGGTTTTTCGTCCGTATCTTTGAAAATATCACAGCTAGGACAATTTGGCTGGCGCCATTGGATTCGCAATACGATTTCCGATTTTTCTAGCGGTCCGGGAATTTTCTAAAGTCGATTTTTTGGTTTTTCGCGTTTTTCTCGGCTCTTGGGCCTCCTAGAGCAAAACGGGCCCGGATTTGGAATCACACCGTTTTTCGTCCATTTCTTTGGAACTATAATATCTAGGGTAATTTGTTCGACGGCATTGGATTCGTGAGATGATTTCCGATTTTTCTAGGGGTCCGGGAATTGTCCACAGTCGATTTTTTGGTTTTCCGCGTTTTTCTCGGCTCCTGGGCCTCCTAGAGCCAAACGGGCCTGGATTTGAGATCACACCGTTCTTCGCCCATATCTTTGGAAATATCATAGCTAGGGCAATTTGGCTGGCGCCATTTGATTCGTGAGACGATTTCCGATTTTTCTAGGGGTCCGCGAATTGTCCACAGTCGATTTTTTCGTTTTTCGCATTTTTCTCGGCTCCTGGCCCTCCTAGAGCAAAACGGGCCCGGATTTGGGATCACACCGTTTTTCGTCCATTTCTTTGGAACTATCATAGCTAGGATAATTTGGCTGGCGCCATTGGAATCGTGAGACGATTTGCGATTTTTCTATGGGTCCGCGAATTGCCCACAGTACATTTTTTCGTTTTGCGAAAATCACACCGTTTTTTGACCATATCTTTGGAAATATCATAGCTAGAACACTTTGTCTAGCGCCATTGGATTCGTGAGACGATTTCCGATTTTTCTAGGGGTCCGGGAATTTTCTAAAGTCGATTTTTTCGTTTTTCGCGTTTTTCTCGGATCCTGGGCCTCCTAGAGCCAAACGGGCCCGGATTTGGGTTCACACCGCTTTTCGTCCCTTTCTTTGGAACTATAATATCTAGGGTAATTTGTTCGGCGACATTGGATTCGTGAGATGATTTCCGATTTTTCTAGGGGTCCGGGAATTGTCCACAGTTGATTTTTTCGTTTTTCGCGTTTTTCTCGGCACCTTGGCCTATTAGAGCCAAACGGGCCCGGATTTGGACTCAGACCGATTTTCGCCCATTTCTTTGGAACTATAATATCTAGGGTAATTTGTTCGGCGCCATTGGATTCGTGAGACGATTTCCGATTTTTCTAGGGATCCGGGAATTTTCTAAAGTCGATTTTTTCGTTTTTCGCGTTTTTCTCGACTCCTGGGCCTCCTAGAGCAAAACGGGCCCGGATTTGGGATCACACGGTTTTTCGTCCGTATCTTTGGAAATATCACAGCTAGGACAATTTGGCTGGCGCCATTGGATTCGCAATACGATTTCCGATTTTTCTAGGGGTCCGGGAATTTTCTAAAGTCGATTTTTTCGTTTTTCGCGTTTTTCTCGGCTCCTGGCCCTCCTAGAGCAGAACGGGCCCTCATTTGGGATCACAGCGTTTTTAGCCCATATCTTTGGAAATATCATAGCTAGAACACTTTGGCTAGCGTCATTGGAATCGTGAGACGATTTCCGATTTTTCTAGGGGTCCGCGAATTGTCCACAGTAGATTTTTTCGTTTTGCGCGTTTTTCTCGGCTCCTGGCCCTCCTAGAGCAAAACGGGTCCGGATTTGGGATCACACCGTTTTTCGTCCATTTCTTTGGAACTATAATATCTAGGGTAATTTGTTCGGCGCCATTGGATTCGTGAGACGATTTCCGATTTTTCTAGGGGTCCGGGAATTTTCTAAAGTCGATTTTTTCGTTTTTCGCGTTTTTCTCGGATCCTGGGCCTCCTAGAGCCAAACGGGCCCGGATTTGGGTTCACACCGCTTTTCGTCCCTTTCTTTGGAACTATAATATCTAGGGTAATTTGTTCGGCGCCATTGGATTCGTGAGACGATTTCCGATTTTTCTAGGGATCCGGGAATTTTCTAAAGTCGATTTTTTCGTTTTTCGCGTTTTTCTCGGCTCCTGGGCCTCCTAGAGCAAAACGGGCCCGGATTTGGGATCACACGGTTTTTCGTCCGTATCTTTGGAAATATCACAACTAGGACAATTTGGCTGGCGCCATTGGATTCGCAATACGATTTCCGATTTTTCTAGGGGTCCGGGAATTTTCTAAAGTCGATTTTTTGGTTTTTCGCGTTTTTCTCGGCTCTTGGGCCTCCTAGAGCAAAACGGGCCCGGATTTGGGATCACACCGTTTTTCGTCCATTTCTTTGGAAGTATAATATCTAGGGTAATTTGTTCGGCGGCATTGGATTCGTGAGATGATTTCCGATTTTTCTAGGGGTCCGGGAATTGTCCACAGTCGATTTTTTGGTTTTTCGCGTTTTTCTCGGCTCTTGCGCCTCCTAGAGCCAAACGGGCCTGGATTTGGGATCACACCGTTCTTCGCCCATATCTTTGGAAATATCATAGCTAGGGCAATTTGGCTGGCGCCATTGGTTTCGTGAGACGATTTCCGATTTTTCTAGGGGTCCGGGAATTTTCTAAAGTCGATTTTTTCGTTTTTCGCATTTTTCTCGGCTCGTGGGCCTCCTAGAGCAAAACGGGCCCTGATTTGGGATGACACCGTTTTTAGCCCATATCTTTGGAAATATCATAGCTAGAACACTTTGGCTAGCGCCATTGGATTCGTGAGACGATTTCCGATTTTTCTAGGGGTCCGGGAATTTTCTAAAGTCGATTTTTTCGTTTTTCGCGTTTTTCTCGGATCCTGGGCCTCCTAGAGCCAAACGGGCCCGGATTTGGGTTCACACCGTTTTTCGTCCCTTTCTTTGGAACTATAATATCTAGGGTAATTTGTTCGGCGGCATTGGATTCGTGAGATGATTTCCGATTTTTCTAGGGGTCCGGGAATTGTCCACAGTCGATTTTTTCGTTTTTCGCGTTTTTCTCGGCTCCTTGGCCTCTTAGAGCCAAACGGGCCCGGATTTGGACTCAGACCGATTTTCGCCCATTTCTTTGGAACTATAATATCTAGGGTAATTTGTTCGGCGCCATTGGATTCGTGAGACGATTTCCGATTTTTCTAGGGATCCGGGAATTTTCTAAAGTCGATTTTTTCGTTTTTCGCGTTTTTCTCGGCTCTTGGGCCTCCTAGAGCAAAACGGGCCCGGATTTGGGATCACACCGTTTTTCGTCCATTTCTTTGGAACTATAATATCTAGGGTAATTTGTTCGACGGCATTGGATTCGTGAGATGATTTCCGATTTTTCTAGGGGTCCGGGAATTGTCCACAGTCGATTTTTTGGTTTTTCGCGTTTTTCTCGGCTCCTGGGCCTCCTAGAGCAAAACGGGCCCGGATTTGGGTTCACACCGTTTTTCGTCCCTTTCTTTGGAACTATAATATCTAGGGTAATTTGTTCGGCGCCATTGGATTCGTGAGACGATTTCCGATTTTTCTAGGGATCCGGGAATTTTCTAAAGTCGATTTTTTCGTTTTTCGCGTTTTTCTCGGCTCCTGGGCCTCCTAGAGCAAAACGGGCCCGGATTTGGGATCACACGGTTTTTCGTCCGTATCTTTGAAAATATCACAGCTAGGACAATTTGGCTGGCGCCATTGGATTCGCAATACGATTTCCGATTTTTCTAGCGGTCCGGGAATTTTCTAAAGTCGATTTTTTGGTTTTTCGCGTTTTTCTCGGCTCTTGGGCCTCCTAGAGCAAAACGGGCCCGGATTTGGAATCACACCGTTTTTCGTCCATTTCTTTGGAACTATAATATCTAGGGTAATTTGTTCGACGGCATTGGATTCGTGAGATGATTTCCGATTTTTCTAGGGGTCCGGGAATTGTCCACAGTCGATTTTTTGGTTTTCCGCGTTTTTCTCGGCTCCTGGGCCTCCTAGAGCCAAACGGGCCTGGATTTGAGATCACACCGTTCTTCGCCCATATCTTTGGAAATATCATAGCTAGGGCAATTTGGCTGGCGCCATTTGATTCGTGAGACGATTTCCGATTTTTCTAGGGGTCCGCGAATTGTCCACAGTCGATTTTTTCGTTTTTCGCATTTTTCTCGGCTCCTGGCCCTCCTAGAGCAAAACGGGCCCGGATTTGGGATCACACCGTTTTTCGTCCATTTCTTTGGAACTATCATAGCTAGGATAATTTGGCTGGCGCCATTGGAATCGTGAGACGATTTGCGATTTTTCTATGGGTCCGCGAATTGCCCACAGTACATTTTTTCGTTTTGCGAAAATCACACCGTTTTTTGACCATATCTTTGGAAATATCATAGCTAGAACACTTTGTCTAGCGCCATTGGATTCGTGAGACGATTTCCGATTTTTCTAGGGGTCCGGGAATTTCCTAAAGTCGATTTTTTCGTTTTTCGCGTTTTTCTCGGCTCGTGGGCCTCCTAGAGCAAAACGGGCCCTGATTTGGGATGACACCGTTTTTAGCCCATATCTTTGGAAATATCATAGCTAGAACACTTTGGCTAGCGCCATTGGATTCGTGAGACGATTTCCGATTTTTCTAGGGGTCCGGGAATTTTCTAAAGTCGATTTTTTCGTTTTTCGCGTTTTTCTCGGATCCTGGGCCTCCTAGAGCCAAACGGGCCCGGATTTGGGTTCACACCGTTTTTCGTCCCTTTCTTTGGAACTATAATATCTAGGGTAATTTGTTCGGCGGCATTGGATTCGTGAGATGATTTCCGATTTTTCTAGGGGTCCGGGAATTGTCCACAGTCGATTTTTTCGTTTTTCGCGTTTTTCTCGGCTCCTTGGCCTCTTAGAGCCAAACGGGCCCGGATTTGGACTCAGACCGATTTTCGCCCATTTCTTTGGAACTATAATATCTAGGGTAATTTGTTCGGCGCCATTGGATTCGTGAGACGATTTCCGATTTTTCTAGGGATCCGGGAATTTTCTAAAGTCGATTTTTTCGTTTTTCGCGTTTTTCTCGGCTCTTGGGCCTCCTAGAGCAAAACGGGCCCGGATTTGGGATCACACCGTTTTTCGTCCATTTCTTTGGAACTATAATATCTAGGGTAATTTGTTCGACGGCATTGGATTCGTGAGATGATTTCCGATTTTTCTAGGGGTCCGGGAATTGTCCACAGTCGATTTTTTGGTTTTTCGCGTTTTTCTCGGCTCCTGGGCCTCCTGAAGCAAAACGGGCCCGGATTTGGACTCAGACCGATTTTCGCCCATTTCTTTGGAACTATAATATCTAGGGTAATTTGTTCGGCGCCATTGGATTCGTGAGACGATTTCCGATTTTTCTAGGGATCCGGGAATTTTCTAAAGTCGATTTTTTCGTTTTTCGCGTTTTTCTCGGCTCCTGGGCCTCCTAGAGCAAAACGGGCCCGGATTTGGGATCACACGGTTTTTCGTCCGTATCTTTGGAAATATCACAACTAGGACAATTTGGCTGGCGCCATTGGATTCGCAATACGATTTCCGATTTTTCTAGGGGTCCGGGAATTTTCTAAAGTCGATTTTTTGGTTTTTCGCGTTTTTCTCGGCTCTTGGGCCTCCTAGAGCAAAACGGGCCCGGATTTGGGATCACACCGTTTTTCGTCCATTTCTTTGGAAGTATAATATCTAGGGTAATTTGTTCGGCGGCATTGGATTCGTGAGATGATTTCCGATTTTTCTAGGGGTCCGGGAATTGTCCACAGTCGATTTTTTGGTTTTTCGCGTTTTTCTCGGCTCCTGCGCCTCCTAGAGCCAAACGGGCCTGGATTTGGGATCACACCGTTCTTCGCCCATATCTTTGGAAATATCACAGCTAGGGCAATTTGGCTGGCGCCATTGGTTTCGTGAGACGATTTCCGATTTTTCTAGGGGTCCGGGAATTTTCTAAAGTCGATTTTTTCGTTTTTCGCATTTTTCTCGGCTCGTGGGCCTCCTAGAGCAAAACGGGCCCTGATTTGGGATGACACCGTTTTTAGCCCATATCTTTGGAAATATCATAGCTAGAACACTTTGGCTAGCGCCATTGGATTCGTGAGACGATTTCCGATTTTTCTAGGGGTCCGGGAATTTTCTAAAGTCGATTTTTTCGTTTTTCGCGTTTTTCTCGGATCCTGGGCCTCCTAGATCCAAACGGGCCCGGATTTGGGTTCACACCGCTTTGCGTCCCTTTCTTTGGAACTATAATATCTAGGGTAATTTGTTCGGCGGCATTGGATTCGTGAGATGATTTCCGATTTTTCTAGGGGTCCGGTAATTGTCCACAGTCGATTTTTTCGTTTTTCGCGTTTTTCTCGGCTCCTTGGCCTATTAGAGCCAAACGGGCCCGGATTTGGACTCAGACCGATTTTCGCCCATTTCTTTGGAACTATAATATCTAGGGTAATTTGTTCGGCGACATTGGATTCGTGAGACGATTTCCGATTTTTCTAGGGATCCGGGAATTTTCTAAAGTCGATTTTTTCGTTTTTCGCGTTTTTCTCGGCTCCTGGGCCTCCTAGAGCAAAACGGGCCCGGATTTGGGATCACACGGTTTTTCGTCCGTATCTTTGGAAATATCACAGCTAGGACAATTTGGCTGGCGCCATTGGATTCGCAATACGATTTCCGATTTTTCTAGGGGTCCGGGAATTTTCTAATGTCCATTTTTTGGTTTTTCGCGTTTTTCTCGGCTCTTGGGCCTCCTAGAGCAAAACGGGCCCGGATTTGGGATCACACCGTTTTTCGTCCATATCTTTGGAAATATCATAGCTATGACAATTTGGCTGGCGCCATTGGATTCGTGAGACGATTTCCGATTTTTCTAGGGGTCCGGGAATTTTCTAAAGTCGATTTTTTCGATTTTCGCGTTTTTCTGGGCTCCTATGCCTCCTAGGGCAAAAAGGGTCTGGATTTTGGAGCCCACCGTTTTACTTCCATATCTTTGGAAATATACTAGTCACCCGTCGAAGCGCATCGGTTCGATTCTTCGGCGCCTGCGCATTAGTCCGATTCCACTCCGCCTGCGCATCAGTCCGAAGCCTCTGCGTGTGCGCATGAGTCCAATTCTTCTGCGCATGCGCGTCAGTCCCATTCTTCGCCGCATGCGCCAGACTCCCCTCCGCCTGCGTATCAACCCGATGTCTCTGCGCATGCGCGTCAGTCCGATCCTGCTGCTCCTGCGCATCAGTCCGATCCTCCTGCTCCTGCGCATCAGTCCGATTCTTCTGCGCATGCGCATCAGTCCGACTCCCCTTGGCCGGAGTATCCGTCCGATGCTTCTGCGTCTGCGCATCAGTTCGATTTTTCGCCGCCTGCGCATTAGTCCGATTCCACTCCGCCTGCGCATCAGTCCGATGCCTCTGCGCGTGCTCGTCGGTTCGATTTCTCCGCACCTGCGCATCAGTCCGATTGCTCTCCGCCTGCACATCAGTCCAACTCCTATGGCTCCTAGAGCAAAAAAGGCCCTGATTTGGGATCACACCGTTTTCCGTCGATATCTTTGGAACTATAATATCTAAGGTAATTTGTTCGGCGCTATTGGATTCGCGAGACCATTTCGGATTTTTCTAGGGGTCCGGGAATTTTCTAAAGTCGATCTTTTCGTTTTTCGCGTTTTTCTCGGCTCCTGGGCCTCCTAGAGCAAAACGGGCCCGGATTTGGGATCACACCGTTTTTCGTCCATATCTTTGGAAATATCATAGCTAGGACAATTTGGCTGGCACCATTGGATTCGTGAGAGGATTTCCGATTTTTCTAGGGGTCCGGGAATTTTCTAAAGTCGATTTTTTCGTTTTTCGCGTTTTTCTCGGATCCTGGGCCTCCTAGAGCCAAACGGGCCCGGATTTGGATTCACACCGTTTTTCGTCCCTTTCTTTGGAACTATAATATCTAGGGTAATTTGTTCGGCGGCATTGGATTCGTGAGATGATTTCCGATTTTTCTAGGGGTCCGGGAATTGTCCACAGTCGATTTTTTCGTTTTTCGCATTTTTCTCGGCTCCTGGCCCTCCTAGTAGAAAACGGGCCCGGATTTGGGATCACACCGTTTTTTGTCCATATCTTCGGAAATATCATAGCTAGGATAATTTGGCTGGCACCATTGGATTCGTGAGACGATTTCCGATTTTTCTAGGGGTCCGGGAATTTTCTAAAGTCGATTTTTTCGTTTTTCGCGTTTTTCTCGGATCCTGGGCCTCCTAGAGCCAAACGGGCCCGGATTTGGGTTCACACCGTTTTTCGTCCCTTTCTTTGGAACTATAATATCTAGGGTAATTTGTTCGGCGGCATTGGATTCGTGAGTTGATTTCCGATTTTTCTAGGGGTCCGGGAATTGTCCACAGTCGATTTTTTCGTTTTTCGCGTTTTTCTCGGCTCCTTGGCCTCTTAGAGCAAAACGGGCCCGGATTTGGACTCAGACCGATTTTCGCCCATTTCTTTGGAACTATAATATCTAGGGTAATTTGTTCGGCGCCATTGGATTCGTGAGACGATTTCCGATTTTTCTAGGGATCCGGGAATTTTCTAAAGTCGATTTTTTCGTTTTTCGCGTTTTTCTCGGCTCCTGGGCCTCCTAGAGCAAAACGGGCCCGGATTTGGGATCACACGGTTTTTCGTCCGTATCTTTGAAAATATCACAGCTAGGACAATTTGGCTGGCGCCATTGGATTCGCAATACGATTTCCGATTTTTCTAGCGGTCCGGGAATTTTCTAAAGTCGATTTTTTGGTTTTTCGCGTTTTTCTCGGCTCTTGGGCCTCCTAGAGCAAAACGGGCCCGGATTTGGAATCACACCGTTTTTCGTCCATTTCTTTGGAACTATAATGTCTAGGGTAATTTGTTCGACGGCATTGGATTCGTGAGATGATTTCCGATTTTTCTAGGGGTCCGGGAATTGTCCACAGTCGATTTTTTGGTTTTCCGCGTTTTTCTCGGCTCCTGGGCCTCCTAGAGCCAAACGGGCCTGGATTTGAGATCACACCGTTCTTCGCCCATATCTTTGGAAATATCATAGCTAGGGCAATTTGGCTGGCGCCATTTGATTCGTGAGACGATTTCCGATTTTTCTAGGGGTCCGCGAATTGTCCACAGTCGATTTTTTCGTTTTTCGCATTTTTCTCGGCTCCTGGCCCTCCTAGAGCAAAACGGGCCCGGATTTGGGATCACACCGTTTTTCGTCCATTTCTTTGGAACTATCATAGCTAGGATAATTTGGCTGGCGCCATTGGAATCGTGAGACGATTTGCGATTTTTCTATGGGTCCGCGAATTGCCCACAGTACATTTTTTCGTTTTGCGAAAATCACACCGTTTTTTGACCATATCTTTGGAAATATCATAGCTAGAACACTTTGTCTAGCGCCATTGGATTCGTGAGACGATTTCCGATTTTTCTAGGGGTCCGGGAATTTTCTAAAGTCGATTTTTTCGTTTTTCGCGTTTTTCTCGACTCCTGGGCCTCCTAGAGCAAAACGGGCCCGGATTTGGGATCACACCGTTTTTCGTCCATTTCTTTGGAACTATCATAGCTAGGATAATTTGACTGGCCTCATTGGATTCGTGAGACGATTTCCGATTTTTCTAGGGGTCCGGGAATTTTCTAAAGTCGATTTTTTCGTTTTTCGCGTTTTTCTCGGATCCTGGGCCTCCTAGAGCCAAACGGGCCCGGATTTGGGTTCACACCGCTTTTCGTCCCTTCCTTTGGAACTATAATATCTAGGGTAATTTGTTCGGCGGCATTGGATTCGTGAGATGATTTCCGATTTTTCTAGGGGTCCGGGAATTGTCCACAGTCGATTTTTTCGTTTTTCGCGTTTTTCTCGGCTCCTTGGCCTATTAGAGCCAAACGGGCCCGGATTTGGACTCAGACCGATTTTCGCCCATTTCTTTGGAACTATAATATCTAGGGTAATTTGTTCGGCGCCATTGGATTCGTGAGACGATTTCCGATTTTTCTAGGGATCCGGGAATTTTCTAAAGTCGATTTTTTCGTTTTTCGCGTTTTTCTCGGCTCCTGGGCCTCCTAGAGCAAAACGGGCCCGGATTTGGGATCACACGGTTTTTCGTCCGTATCTTTGGAAATATCACAACTAGGACAATTTGGCTGGCGCCATTGGATTCGCAATACGATTTCCGATTTTTCTAGGGGTCCGGGAATTTTCTCAAGTCGATTTTTTGGTTTTTCGCGTTTTTCTCGGCTCTTGGGCCTCCTAGAGCAAAACGGGCCCGGATTTGGGATCACACCGTTTTTCGTCCATTTCTTTGGAACTATAATATCTAGGGTAATTTGTTCGGCGGCATTGGATTCGTGAGATGATTTCCGATTTTTCTAGGGGTCCGGGAATTGTCCACAGTCGATTTTTTGGTTTTTCGCGTTTTTCTCGGCTCCTGCGCCTCCTAGAGCCAAACGGGCCTGGATTTGGGATCACACCGTTCTTCGCCCATATCTTTGGAAATATCATAGCTAGGGCAATTTGGCTGGCGCCATTGGTTTCGTGAGACGATTTCCGATTTTTCTAGGGGTCCGGGAATTTTCTAAAGTCGATTTTTTCGTTTTTCGCATTTTTCTCGGCTCGTGGGCCTCCTAGAGCAAAACGGGCCCTGATTTGGGATGACACCGTTTTTAGCCCATATCTTTGGAAATATCATAGCTAGAACACTTTGGCTAGCGCCATTGGATTCGTGAGACGATTTCCGATTTTTCTAGGGGTCCGGGAATTTTCTAAAGTCGATTTTTTCGTTTTTCGCGTTTTTCTCGGATCCTGGGCCTCCTAGAGCCAAACGGGCCCGGATTTGGGTTCACACCGTTTTTCGTCCCTTTCTTTGGAACTATAATATCTAGGGTAATTTGTTCGGCGGCATTGGATTCGTGAGATGATTTCCGATTTTTCTAGGGGTCCGGGAATTGTCCACAGTCGATTTTTTCGTTTTTCGCGTTTTTCTCGGCTCCTTGGCCTCTTAGAGCCAAACGGGCCCGGATTTGGACTCAGACCGATTTTCGCCCATTTCTTTGGAACTATAATATCTAGGGTAATTTGTTCGGCGCCATTGGATTCGTGAGACGATTTCCGATTTTTCTAGGGATCCGGGAATTTTCTAAAGTCGATTTTTTCGTTTTTCGCGTTTTTCTCGGCTCTTGGGCCTCCTAGAGCAAAACGGGCCCGGATTTGGGATCACACCGTTTTTCGTCCATTTCTTTGGAACTATAATATCTAGGGTAATTTGTTCGACGGCATTGGATTCGTGAGATGATTTCCGATTTTTCTAGGGGTCCGGGAATTGTCCACAGTCGATTTTTTGGTTTTTCGCGTTTTTCTCGGCTCCTGGGCCTCCTAGAGCAAAACGGGCCCGGATTTGGGATCACACGGTTTTTCGTCCGTATCTTTGGAAATATCACAACTAGGACAATTTGGCTGGCGCCAGTGGATTCGCAATACGATTTCCGATTTTTCTAGGGGTCCGGGAATTTTCTAAAGTCGATTTTTTGGTTTTTCGCGTTTTTCTCGGCTCTTGGGCCTCCTAGAGCAAAACGGGCCCGGATTTGGGATCACACCGTTTTTCGTCCATTTCTTTGGAAGTATAATATCTAGGGTAATTTGTTCGGCGGCATTGGATTCGTCAGATGATTTCCGATTTTTCTAGGGGTCCGAGAATTGTCCACAGTCGATTTTTTGGTTTTTCGCGTTTTTCTCGGCTCCTGCGCCTCCTAGAGCCAAACGGGCCTGGATTTGGGATCACACGGTTTTTCGTCCGTATCTTTGAAAATATCACAGCTAGGACAATTTGGCTGGCGCCATTGGATTCGCAATACGATTTCCGATTTTTCTAGCGGTCCGGGAATTTTCTAAAGTCGATTTTTTGGTTTTTCGCGTTTTTCTCGGCTCTTGGGCCTCCTAGAGCAAAACGGGCCCGGATTTGGAATCACACCGTTTTTCGTCCCTTTCTTTGGAACTATAATATCTAGGGTAATTTGTTCGGCGGCATTGGATTCGTGAGATGATTTCCGATTTTTCTAGGGGTCCGGGAATTGTCCACAGTCGATTTTTTCGTTTTTCGCGTTTTTCTCGGCTCCTTGGCCTCTTAGAGCCAAACGGGCCCGGATTTGGACTCAGACCGATTTTCGCTCATTTCTTTGGAACTATAATATCTAGGGTAATTTGTTCGGCGCCATTGGATTCGTGACACGATTTCCGATTTTTCTAGGGATCCGGGAATTTTCTAAAGTCGATTTTTTCGTTTTTCGCGTTTTTCTCGGCTCTTGGGCCTCCTAGAGCAAAACGGGCCCGGATTTGGGATCACACCGTTTTTCGTCCATTTCTTTGGAACTATAATATCTAGGGTAATTTGTTCGACGGCATTGGATTCGTGAGATGATTTCCGATTTTTCTAGGGGTCCGGGAATTGTCCACAGTCGATTTTTTGGTTTTTCGCGTTTTTCTCGGCTCCTGGGCCTCCTAGAGCAAAACGGGCCCGGATTTGGACTCAGACCGATTTTCGCCCATTTCTTTGGAACTATAATATCTAGGGTAATTTGTTCGGCGCCATTGGATTCGTGAGACGATTTCCGATTTTTCTAGGGATCCGGGAATTTTCTAAAGTCGATTTTTTCGTTTTTCGCGTTTTTCTCGGCTCCTGGGCCTCCTAGAGCAAAACGGGCCCGGATTTGGGATCACACGGTTTTTCGTCCGTATCTTTGGAAATATCACAACTAGGACAATTTGGCTGGCGCCAGTGGATTCGCAATACGATTTCCGATTTTTCTAGGGGTCCGGGAATTTTCTAAAGTCGATTTTTTGGTTTTTCGCGTTTTTCTCGGCTCTTGGGCCTCCTAGAGCAAAACGGGCCCGGATTTGGGATCACACCGTTTTTCGTCCATTTCTTTGGAAGTATAATATCTAGGGTAATTTGTTCGGCGGCATTGGATTCGTCAGATGATTTCCGATTTTTCTAGGGGTCCGAGAATTGTCCACAGTCGATTTTTTGGTTTTTCGCGTTTTTCTCGGCTCCTGCGCCTCCTAGAGCCAAACGGGCCTGGATTTGGGATCACACCGTTCTTCGCCCATATCTTTGGAAATATCATAGCTAGTGCAATTTGGCTGGCGCCATTGGTTTCGTGAGACGATTTCCGATTTTTCTAGGGGTCCGGGAATTTTCTAAAGTCGATTTTTTCGTTTTTCGCATTTTTCTCGGCTCGTGGGCCTCCTAGAGCAAAACGGGCCCTGATTTGGGATGACACCGTTTTTAGCCCATATCTTTGGAAATATCATAGCTAGAACACTTTGGCTAGCGCCATTGGATTCGTGAGACGATTTCCGATTTTTCTAGGGGTCCGGGAATTTTCTAAAGTCGATTTTTTCGTTTTTCGCGTTTTTCTCGGATCCTGGGCCTCCTAGAGCCAAACGGGCCCGGATTTGGGTTCACACCGTTTTTCGTCCCTTTCTTTGGAACTATAATATCTAGGGTAATTTGTTCGGCGGCATTGGATTCGTGAGATGATTTCCGATTTTTCTAGGGGTCCGGGAATTGTCCACAGTCGATTTTTTCGTTTTTCGCGTTTTTCTCGGCTCCTTGGCCTCTTAGAGCCAAACGGGCCCGGATTTGGACTCAGACCGATTTTCGCCCATTTCTTTGGAACTATAATATCTAGGGTAATTTGTTCGGCGCCATTGGATTCGTGAGACGATTTCCGATTTTTCTAGGGATCCGGGAATTTTCTAAAGTCGATTTTTTCGTTTTTCGCGTTTTTCTCGGCTCTTGGGCCTCCTAGAGCAAAACGGGCCCGGATTTGGGATCACACCGTTTTTCGTCCATTTCTTTGGAACTATAATATCTAGGGTAATTTGTTCGACGGCATTGGATTCGTGAGATGATTTCCGATTTTTCTAGGGGTCCGGGAATTGTCCACAGTCGATTTTTTGGTTTTTCGCGTTTTTCTCGGCTCCTGGGCCTCCTAGAGCAAAACGGGCCCGGATTTGGACTCAGACCGATTTTCGCCCATTTCTTTGGAACTATAATATCTAGGGTAATTTGTTCGGCGCCATTGGATTCGTGAGACGATTTCCGATTTTTCTAGGGATCCGGGAATTTTCTAAAGTCGATTTTTTCGTTTTTCGCGTTTTTCTCGGCTCCTGGGCCTCCTAGAGCAAAACGGGCCCGGATTTGGGATCACACGGTTTTTCGTCCGTATCTTTGAAAATATCACAGCTAGGACAATTTGGCTGGCGCCATTGGATTCGCAATACGATTTCCGATTTTTCTAGCGGTCCGGGAATTTTCTAAAGTCGATTTTTTGGTTTTTCGCGTTTTTCTCGGCTCTTGGGCCTCCTAGAGCAAAACGGGCCCGGATTTGGAATCACACCGTTTTTCGTCCATTTCTTTGGAACTATAATATCTAGGGTAATTTGTTCGACGGCATTGGATTCGTGAGATGATTTCCGATTTTTCTAGGGGTCCGGGAATTGTCCACAGTCGATTTTTTGGTTTTCCGCGTTTTTCTCGGCTCCTGGGCCTCCTAGAGCCAAACGGGCCTGGATTTGAGATCACACCGTTCTTCGCCCATATCTTTGGAAATATCATAGCTAGGGCAATTTGGCTGGCGCCATTTGATTCGTGAGACGATTTCCGATTTTTCTAGGGGTCCGCGAATTGTCCACAGTCGATTTTTTCGTTTTTCGCATTTTTCTCGGCTCCTGGCCCTCCTAGAGCAAAACGGGCCCGGATTTGGGATCACACCGCTTTTCGTCCATTTCTTTGGAACTATCATAGCTAGGATAATTTGGCTGGCGCCATTGGAATCGTGAGACGATTTGCGATTTTTCTATGGGTCCGCGAATTGCCCACAGTACATTTTTTCGTTTTGCGAAAATCACACCGTTTTTTGACCATATCTTTGGAAATATCATAGCTAGAACACTTTGTCTAGCGCCATTGGATTCGTGAGACGATTTCCGATTTTTCTAGGGGTCCGGGAATTTTCTAAAGTCGATTTTTTTGTTTTTCGCGTTTTTCTCGGCTCCTGGGCCTCCTAGAGCAAAACGGGCCCGGATTTGGACTCAGACCGATTTTCGCCCATTTCTTTGGAACTATAATATCTAGGGTAATTTGTTCGGCGCCATTGGATTCGTGAGACGATTTCCGATTTTTCTAGGGATCCGGGAATTTTCTAAAGTCGATTTTTTCGTTTTTCGCGTTTTTCTCGGCTCCTGGGCCTCCTAGAGCAAAACGGGCCCGGATTTGGGATCACACGGTTTTTCGTCCGTATCTTTGAAAATATCACAGCTGGGACAATTTGGCTGGCGCCATTTGATTCGTGAGACGATTTCCGATTTTTCTAGGGGTCCGCGAATTGCCCACAGTAGATTTTTTCGTTTTGCGGGAAATCACACCGTTTTTTGACCATATCTTTGGAAATATCATAGCTAGAACACTTTGGCTAGCGCCATTGGATTCGTGAGACGATTTCCGATTTTTCTAGGGGTCCGGGAATTTTCTAAAGTCGATTTTTTCGTTTTTCGCGTTTTTCTCGGATCCTGGGCCTCCTAGATCCAAACGGGCCCGGATTTGGGTTCACACCGCTTTGCGTCCCTTTCTTTGGAACTATAATATCTAGGGTAATTTGTTCGGCGGCATTGGATTCGTGAGATGATTTCCGATTTTTCTAGGGGTCCGGTAATTGTCCACAGTCGATTTTTTCGTTTTTCGCGTTTTTCTCGGCTCCTTGGCCTATTAGAGCCAAACGGGCCCGGATTTGGACTCAGACCGATTTTCGCCCATTTCTTTGGAACTATAATATCTAGGGTAATTTGTTCGGCGACATTGGATTCGTGAGACGATTTCCGATTTTTCTAGGGATCCGGGAATTTTCTAAAGTCGATTTTTTCGTTTTTCGCGTTTTTCTCGGCTCCTGGGCCTCCTAGAGCAAAACGGGCCCGGATTTGGGATCACACGGTTTTTCGTCCGTATCTTTGGAAATATCACAGCTAGGACAATTTGGCTGGCGCCATTGGATTCGCAATACGATTTCCGATTTTTCTAGGGGTCCGGGAATTTTCTAATGTCCATTTTTTGGTTTTTCGCGTTTTTCTCGGCTCTTGGGCCTCCTAGAGCAAAACGGGCCCGGATTTGGGATCACACCGTTTTTCGTCCATATCTTTGGAAATATCATAGCTATGACAATTTGGCTGGCGCCATTGGATTCGTGAGACGATTTCCGATTTTTCTAGGGGTCCGGGAATTTTCTAAAGTCGATTTTTTCGATTTTCGCGTTTTTCTGGGCTCCTATGCCTCCTAGGGCAAAAAGGGTCTGGATTTTGGAGCCCACCGTTTTACTTCCATATCTTTGGAAATATACTAGTCACCCGTCGAAGCGCATCGGTTCGATTCTTCGGCGCCTGCGCATTAGTCCGATTCCACTCCGCCTGCGCATCAGTCCGAAGCCTCTGCGCGTGCGCATGAGTCCAATTCTTCTGCGCATGCGCGTCAGTCCCATTCTTCGCCGCATGCGCCAGACTCCCCTCCGCCTGCGTATCAACCCGATGTCTCTGCGCATGCGCGTCAGTCCGATCCTGCTGCTCCTGCGCATCAGTCCGATCCTCCTGCTCCTGCGCATCAGTCCGATTCTTCTGCGCATGCGCATCAGTCCGACTCCCCTTGGCCGGAGTATCCGTCCGATGCTTCTGCGTCTGCGCATCAGTTCGATTTTTCGCCGCCTGCGCATTAGTCCGATTCCACTCCGCCTGCGCATCAGTCCGATGCCTCTGCGCGTGCTCGTCGGTTCGATTTCTCCGCACCTGCGCATCAGTCCGATTGCTCTCCGCCTGCACATCAGTCCAACTCCTATGGCTCCTAGAGCAAAAAAGGCCCTGATTTGGGATCACACCGTTTTCCGTCGATATCTTTGGAACTATAATATCTAAGGTAATTTGTTCGGCGCTATTGGATTCGCGAGACCATTTCCGATTTTTCTAGGGGTCCGGGAATTTTCTAAAGTCGATCTTTTCGTTTTTCGCGTTTTTCTCGGCTCCTGGGCCTCCTAGAGCAAAACGGGCCCGGATTTGGGATCACACCGTTTTTCGTCCATATCTTTGGAAATATCATAGCTAGGACAATTTGGCTGGCACCATTGGATTCGTGAGAGGATTTCCGATTTTTCTAGGGGTCCGGGAATTTTCTAAAGTCGATTTTTTCGTTTTTCGCGTTTTTCTCGGATCCTGGGCCTCCTAGAGCCAAACGGGCCCGGATTTGGATTCACACCGTTTTTCGTCCCTTTCTTTGGAACTATAATATCTAGGGTAATTTGTTCGGCGGCATTGGATTCGTGAGATGATTTCCGATTTTTCTAGGGGTCCGGGAATTGTCCACAGTCGATTTTTTCGTTTTTCGCATTTTTCTCGGCTCCTGGCCCTCCTAGTAGAAAACGGGCCCGGATTTGGGATCACACCGTTTTTTGTCCATATCTTCGGAAATATCATAGCTAGGATAATTTGGCTGGCACCATTGGATTCGTGAGACGATTTCCGATTTTTCTAGGGGTCCGGGAATTTTCTAAAGTCGATTTTTTCGTTTTTCGCGTTTTTCTCGGATCCTGGGCCTCCTAGAGCCAAACGGGCCCGGATTTGGGTTCACACCGTTTTTCGTCCCTTTCTTTGGAACTATAATATCTAGGGTAATTTGTTCGGCGGCATTGGATTCGTGAGATGATTTCCGATTTTTCTAGGGGTCCGGGAATTGTCCACAGTCGATTTCTTCGTTTTTCGCCTTTTTGTCGGCTCCTTGGCCTCTTAGAGCCAAACGGGCCCGGATTTGGACTCAGACCGATTTTCGCCCATTTCTTTGGAACTATAATATCTAGGGTAATTTGTTCGGCGCCATTGGATTCGTGAGACGATTTCCGATTTTTCTAGGGATCCGGGAATTTTCTAAAGTCGATTTTTTCGTTTTTCGCGTTTTTCTCGGCTCCTGGGCCTCCTAGAGCAAAACGGGCCCGGATTTGGGATCACACGGTTTTTCGTCCGTATCTTTGGAAATATCACAACTAGGACAATTTGGCTGGCGCCATTGGATTCGCAATACGATTTCCGATTTTTCTAGGGGTCCGGGAATTTTCTAAAGTCGATTTTTTGGTTTTTCGCGTTTTTCTCGGCTCTTGGGCCTCCTAGAGCAAAACGGGCCCGGATTTGGGATCACACCGTTTTTCGTCCATTTCTTTGGAACTATAATATCTAGGGTAATTTGTTCGGCGGCATTGGATTCGTGAGATGATTTCCGATTTTTCTAGGGGTCCGGGAATTGTCCACAGTCGATTTTTTTGGTTTTTCGCGTTTTTCTCGGCTCCTGCGCCTCCTAGAGCCAAACGGGCCTGGATTTGGGATCACACCGTTCTTCGCCCATATCTTTGGAAATATCATAGCTAGGGCAATTTGGCTGGCGCCATTGGTTTCGTGAGACGATTTCCGATTTTTCTAGGGATCCGGGAATTTTCTAAAGTCGATTTTTTCGTTTTTCGCGTTTTTCTCGGCTCTTGGGCCTCCTAGAGCAAAACGGGCCCGGATTTGGGATCACACCGTTTTTCGTCCATTTCTTTGGAACTATAATATCTAGGGTAATTTGTTCGGCGGCATTGGATTCGTGAGATGATTTCCGATTTTTCTAGGGGTCCGGGAATTGTCCACAGTCGATTTTTTCGTTTTTCGCGTTTTTCTCGGCTCCTTGGCCTCTTAGAGCCAAACGGGCCCGGATTTGGACTCAGACCGATTTTCGCCCATTTCTTTGGAACTATAATATCTAGGGTAATTTGTTCGGCGCCATTGGATTCGTGAGACGATTTCCGATTTTTCTAGGGATCCGGGAATTTTCTAAAGTCGATTTTTTCGTTTTTCGCGTTTTTCTCGGCTCTTGGGCCTCCTAGAGCAAAACGGGCCCGGATTTGGGATCACACCGTTTTTCGTCCATTTCTTTGGAACTATAATATCTAGGGTAATTTGTTCGACGGCATTGGATTCGTGAGATGATTTCCGATTTTTCTAGGGGTCCGGGAATTGTCCACAGTCGATTTTTTGGTTTTTCGCGTTTTTCTCGGCTCCTGGGCCTCCTAGAGCAAAACGGGCCCGGATTTGGACTCAGACCGATTTTCGCCCATTTCTTTGGAACTATAATATCTAGGGTAATTTGTTCGGCGCCATTGGATTCGTGAGACGATTTCCGATTTTTCTAGGGATCCGGGAATTTTCTAAAGTCGATTTTTTCGTTTTTCGCGTTTTTCTCGGCTCCTGGGCCTCCTAGAGCAAAACGGGCCCGGATTTGGGATCACACGGTTTTTCGTCCGTATCTTTGAAAATATCACAGCTAGGACAATTTGGCTGGCGCCATTGGATTCGCAATACGATTTCCGATTTTTCTAGCGGTCCGGGAATTTTCTAAAGTCGATTTTTTGGTTTTTCGCGTTTTTCTCGGCTCTTGGGCCTCCTAGAGCAAAACGGGCCCGGATTTGGAATCACACCGTTTTTCGTCCATTTCTTTGGAACTATAATATCTAGGGTAATTTGTTCGACGGCATTGGATTCGTGAGATGATTTCCGATTTTTCTAGGGGTCCGGGAATTGTCCACAGTCGATTTTTTGGTTTTCCGCGTTTTTCTCGGCTCCTGGGCCTCCTAGAGCCAAACGGGCCTGGATTTGAGATCACACCGTTCTCCGCCCATATCTTTGGAAATATCATAGCTAGGGCAATTTGGCTGGCGCCATTTGATTCGTGAGACGATTTCCGATTTTTCTAGGGGTCCGCGAATTGTCCACAGTCGATTTTTTCGTTTTTCGCATTTTTCTCGGCTCCTGGCCCTCCTAGAGCAAAACGGGCCCGGATTTGGGATCACACCGTTTTTCGTCCATTTCTTTGGAACTATCATAGCTAGGATAATTTGGCTGGCGCCATTGGAATCGTGAGACGATTTGCGATTTTTCTATGGGTCCGCGAATTGCCCACAGTACATTTTTTCGTTTTGCGAAAATCACACCGTTTTTTGACCATATCTTTGGAAATATCATAGCTAGAACACTTTGTCTAGCGCCATTGGATTCGTGAGACGATTTCCGATTTTTCTAGGGGTCCGGGAATTTTCTAAAGTCGATTTTTTCGTTTTTCGCGTTTTTCTCGGATCCTGGGCCTCCTAGAGCCAAACGGGCCCGGATTTGGGTTCACACCGCTTTTCGTCCCTTTCTTTGGAACTATAATATCTAGGGTAATTTGTTCGGCGACATTGGATTCGTGAGATGATTTCCGATTTTTCTAGGGGTCCGGGAATTGTCCACAGTTGATTTTTTCGTTTTTCGCGTTTTTCTCGGCACCTTGGCCTAGTAGAGCCAAACGGGCCCGGATTTGGACTCAGACCGATTTTCGCCCATTTCTTTGGAACTATAATATCTAGGGTAATTTGTTCGGCGCCATTGGATTCGTGAGACGATTTCCGATTTTTCTAGGGATCCGGGAATTTTCTAAAGTCGATTTTTTCGTTTTTCGCGTTTTTCTCGACTCCTGGGCCTCCTAGAGCAAAACGGGCCCGGATTTGGGATCACACGGTTTTTCGTCCGTATCTTTGGAAATATCACAGCTAGGACAATTTGGCTGGCGCCATTGGATTCGCAATACGATTTCCGATTTTTCTAGGGGTCCGGGAATTTTCTAAAGTCGATTTTTTCGTTTTTCGCGTTTTTCTCGGATCCTGGGCCTCCTAGAGCCAAACGGGCCCGGATTTGGGTTCACACCGCTTTTCGTCCCTTTCTTTGGAACTATAATATCTAGGGTAATTTGTTCGGCGCCATTGGATTCGTGAGACGATTTCCGATTTTTCTAGGGATCCGGAAATTTTCTAAAGTCGATTTTTTCGTTTTTCGCGTTTTTCTCGGCTCCTGGGCCTCCTAGAGCAAAACGGGCCCGGATTTGGGATCACACGGTTTTTCGTCCGTATCTTTGGAAATATCACAACTAGGACAATTTGGCTGGCGCCATTGGATTCGCAATACGATTTCCGATTTTTCTAGGGGTCCGGGAATTTTCTAAAGTCGATTTTTTGGTTTTTCGCGTTTTTCTCGGCTCTTGGGCCTCCTAGAGCAAAACGGGCCCGGATTTGGGATCACACCGTTTTTCGTCCATTTCTTTGGAAGTATAATATCTAGGGTAATTTGTTCGGCGGCATTGGATTCGTGAGATGATTTCCGATTTTTCTAGGGGTCCGGGAATTGTCCACAGTCGATTTTTTGGTTTTTCGCGTTTTTCTCGGCTCCTGCGCCTCCTAGAGCCAAACGGGCCTGGATTTGGGATCACACCGTTCTTCGCCCATATCTTTGGAAATATCATAGCTAGGGCAATTTGGCTGGCGCCATTGGTTTCGTGAGACGATTTCCGATTTTTCTAGGGGTCCGGGAATTTTCTAAAGTCGATTTTTTCGTTTTTCGCATTTTTCTCGGCTCGTGGGCCTCCTAGAGCAAAACGGGCCCTGATTTGGGATGACACCGTTTTTAGCCCATATCTTTGGAAATATCATAGCTAGAACACTTTGGCTAGCGCCATTGGATTCGTGAGACGATTTCCGATTTTTCTAGGGGTCCGGGAATTTTCTAAAGTCGATTTTTTCGTTTTTCGCGTTTTTCTCGGATCCTGGGCCTCCTAGAGCCAAACGGGCCCGGATTTGGGTTCACACCGTTTTTCGTCCCTTTCTTTGGAACTATAATATCTAGGGTAATTTGTTCGGCGGCATTGGATTCGTGAGATGATTTCCGATTTTTCTAGGGGTCCGGGAATTGTCCACAGTCGATTTTTTCGTTTTTCGCGTTTTTCTCGGCTCCTTGGCCTCTTAGAGCCAAACGGGCCCGGATTTGGACTCAGACCGATTTTCGCCCATTTCTTTGGAACTATAATATCTAGGGTAATTTGTTCGGCGCCATTGGATTCGTGAGACGATTTCCGATTTTTCTAGGGATCCGGGAATTTTCTAAAGTCGATTTTTTCGTTTTTCGCGTTTTTCTCGGCTCTTGGGCCTCCTAGAGCAAAACGGGCCCGGATTTGGGATCACACCGTTTTTCGTCCATTTCTTTGGAACTATAATATCTAGGGTAATTTGTTCGACGGCATTGGATTCGTGAGATGATTTCCGATTTTTCTAGGGGTCCGGGAATTGTCCACAGTCGATTTTTTGGTTTTTCGCGTTTTTCTCGGCTCCTGGGCCTCCTAGAGCAAAACGGGCCCGGATTTGGACTCAGACCGATTTTCGCCCATTTCTTTGGACCTATAATATCTAGGGTAATTTGTTCGGCGCCATTGGATTCGTGAGACGATTTCCGATTTTTCTAGGGATCCGGGAATTTTCTAAAGTCGATTTTTTCGTTTTTCGCGTTTTTCTCGGCTCCTGGGCCTCCTAGAGCAAAACGGGCCCGGATTTGGGATCACACGGTTTTTCGTCCGTATCTTTGAAAATATCACAGCTAGGACAATTTGGCTGGCGCCATTGGATTCGCAATACGATTTCCGATTTTTCTAGCGGTCCGGGAATTTTCTAAAGTCGATTTTTTGGTTTTTCGCGTTTTTCTCGGCTCTTGGGCCTCCTAGAGCAAAACGGGCCCGGATTTGGAATCACACCGTTTTTCGTCCATTTCTTTGGAACTATAATATCTAGGGTAATTTGTTCGACGGCATTGGATTCGTGAGATGATTTCCGATTTTTCTAGGGGTCCGGGAATTGTCCACAGTTGATTTTTTCGTTTTTCGCGTTTTTCTCGGCACCTTGGCCTAGTAGAGCCAAACGGGCCCGGATTTGGACTCAGACCGATTTTCGCCCATTTCTTTGGAACTATAATATCTAGGGTAATTTGTTCGGCGCCATTGGATTCGTGAGACGATTTCCGATTTTTCTAGGGATCCGGGAATTTTCTAAAGTCGATTTTTTCGTTTTTCGCGTTTTTCTCGACTCCTGGGCCTCCTAGAGCAAAACGGGCCCGGATTTGGGATCACACGGTTTTTCGTCCGTATCTTTGGAAATATCACAGCTAGGACAATTTGGCTGGCGCCATTGGATTCGCAATACGATTTCCGATTTTTCTAGGGGTCCGGGAATTTTCTAAAGTCGATTTTTTCGTTTTTCGCGTTTTTCTCGGATCCTGGGCCTCCTAGAGCCAAACGGGCCCGGATTTGGGTTCACACCGCTTTTCGTCCCTTTCTTTGGAACTATAATATCTAGGGTAATTTGTTCGGCGCCATTGGATTCGTGAGACGATTTCCGATTTTTCTAGGGATCCGGGAATTTTCTAAAGTCGATTTTTTCGTTTTTCGCGTTTTTCTCGGCTCCTGGGCCTCCTAGAGCAAAACGGGCCCGGATTTGGGATCACACGGTTTTTCGTCCGTATCTTTGGAAATATCACAACTAGGACAATTTGGCTGGCGCCATTGGATTCGCAATACGATTTCCGATTTTTCTAGGGGTCCGGGAATTTTCTAAAGTCGATTTTTTGGTTTTTCGCGTTTTTCTCGGCTCTTGGGCCTCCTAGAGCAAAACGGGCCCGGATTTGGGATCACACCGTTTTTCGTCCATTTCTTTGGAAGTATAATATCTAGGGTAATTTGTTCGGCGGCATTGGATTCGTGAGATGATTTCCGATTTTTCTAGGGGTCCGGGAATTGTCCACAGTCGATTTTTTGGTTTTTCGCGTTTTTCTCGGCTCCTGCGCCTCCTAGAGCCAAACGGGCCTGGATTTGGGATCACACCGTTCTTCGCCCATATCTTTGGAAATATCATAGCTAGGGCAATTTGGCTGGCGCCATTGGTTTCGTGAGACGATTTCCGATTTTTCTAGGGGTCCGGGAATTTTCTAAAGTCGATTTTTTCGTTTTTCGCATTTTTCTCGGCTCGTGGGCCTCCTAGAGCAAAACGGGCCCTGATTTGGGATGACACCGTTTTTAGCCCATATCTTTGGAAATATCATAGCTAGAACACTTTGGCTAGCGCCATTGGATTCGTGAGACGATTTCCGATTTTTCTAGGGGTCCGGGAATTTTCTAAAGTCGATTTTTTCGTTTTTCGCGTTTTTCTCGGATCCTGGGCCTCCTAGAGCCAAACGGGCCCGGATTTGGGTTCACACCGTTTTTCGTCCCTTTCTTTGGAACTATAATATCTAGGGTAATTTGTTCGGCGGCATTGGATTCGTGAGATGATTTCCGATTTTTCTAGGGGTCCGGGAATTGTCCACAGTCGATTTTTTCGTTTTTCGCGTTTTTCTCGGCTCCTTGGCCTCTTAGAGCCAAACGGGCCCGGATTTGGACTCAGACCGATTTTCGCCCATTTCTTTGGAACTATAATATCTAGGGTAATTTGTTCGGCGCCATTGGATTCGTGAGACGATTTCCGATTTTTCTAGGGATCCGGGAATTTTCTAAAGTCGATTTTTTCGTTTTTCGCGTTTTTCTCGGCTCTTGGGCCTCCTAGAGCAAAACGGGCCCGGATTTGGGATCACACCGTTTTTCGTCCATTTCTTTGGAACTATAATATCTAGGGTAATTTGTTCGACGGCATTGGATTCGTGAGATGATTTCCGATTTTTCTAGGGGTCCGGGAATTGTCCACAGTCGATTTTTTGGTTTTTCGCGTTTTTCTCGGCTCCTGGGCCTCCTAGAGCAAAACGGGCCCGGATTTGGACTCAGACCGATTTTCGCCCATTTCTTTGGAACTATAATATCTAGGGTAATTTGTTCGGCGCCATTGGATTCGTGAGACGATTTCCGATTTTTCTAGGGATCCGGGAATTTTCTAAAGTCGATTTTTTCGTTTTTCGCGTTTTTCTCGGCTCCTGGGCCTCCTAGAGCAAAACGGGCCCGGATTTGGGATCACACGGTTTTTCGTCCGTATCTTTGAAAATATCACAGCTAGGACAATTTGGCTGGCGCCATTGGATTCGCAATACGATTTCCGATTTTTCTAGCGGTCCGGGAATTTTCTAAAGTCGATTTTTTGGTTTTTCGCGTTTTTCTCGGCTCTTGGGCCTCCTAGAGCAAAACGGGCCCGGATTTGGAATCACACCGTTTTTCGTCCATTTCTTTGGAACTATAATATCTAGGGTAATTTGTTCGACGGCATTGGATTCGTGAGATGATTTCCGATTTTTCTAGGGGTCCGGGAATTGTCCACAGTCGATTTTTTGGTTTTCCGCGTTTTTCTCGGCTCCTGGGCCTCCTAGAGCCAAACGGGCCTGGATTTGAGATCACACCGTTCTTCGCCCATATCTTTGGAAATATCATAGCTAGGGCAATTTGGCTGGCGCCATTTGATTCGTGAGACGATTTCCGATTTTTCTAGGGGTCCGCGAATTGTCCACAGTCGATTTTTTCGTTTTTCGCATTTTTCTCGGCTCCTGGCCCTCCTAGAGCAAAACGGGCCCGGATTTGGGATCACACCGTTTTTCGTCCATTTCTTTGGAACTATCATAGCTAGGATAATTTGGCTGGCGCCATTGGAATCGTGAGACGATTTGCGATTTTTCTATGGGTCCGCGAATTGCCCACAGTACATTTTTTCGTTTTGCGAAAATCACACCGTTTTTTGACCATATCTTTGGAAATATCATAGCTAGAACACTTTGGCTAGCGCCATTGGATTCGTGAGACGATTTCCGATTTTTCAAGGGGTCCGGGAATTTTCTAAAGTCGATTTTTTCGTTTTTCGCGTTTTTCTCGGATCCTGGGCCTCCTAGATCCAAACGGGCCCGGATTTGGGTTCACACCGCTTTGCGTCCCTTTCTTTGGAACTATAATATCTAGGGTAATTTGTTCGGCGGCATTGGATTCGTGAGATGATTTCCGATTTTTCTAGGGGTCCGGGAATTGTCCACAGTCGATTTTTTCGTTTTTCGCGTTTTTCTCGGCTCCTTGGCCTATTAGAGCCAAACGGGCCCGGATTTGGACTCAGACCGATTTTCGCCCATTTCTTTGGAACTATAATATCTAGGGTAATTTGTTCGGCGACATTGGATTCGTGAGACGATTTCCGATTTTTCTAGGGATCCGGGAATTTTCTAAAGTCGATTTTTTCGTTTTTCGCGTTTTTCTCGGCTCCTGGGCCTCCTAGAGCAAAACGGGCCCGGATTTGGGATCACACGGTTTTTCGTCCGTATCTTTGGAAATATCACAGCTAGGACAATTTGGCTGGCGCCATTGGATTCGCAATACGATTTCCGATTTTTCTAGGGGTCCGGGAATTTTCTAATGTCCATTTTTTGGTTTTTCGCGTTTTTCTCGGCTCTTGGGCCTCCTAGAGCAAAACGGGCCCGGATTTGGGATCACACCGTTTTTCGTCCATATCTTTGGAAATATCATAGCTATGACAATTTGGCTGGCGCCATTGGATTCGTGAGACGATTTCCGATTTTTCTAGGGGTCCGGGAATTTTCTAAAGTCGATTTTTTCGATTTTCGCGTTTTTCTGGGCTCCTATGCCTCCTAGGGCAAAAAGGGTCTGGATTTTGGAGCCCACCGTTTTACTTCCATATCTTTGGAAATATACTAGTCACCCGTCGAAGCGCATCGGTTCGATTCTTCGGCGCCTGCGCATTAGTCCGATTCCACTCCGCCTGCGCATCAGTCCGAAGCCTCTGCGCGTGCGCATGAGTCCAATTCTTCTGCGCATGCGCGTCAGTCCCATTCTTCGCCGCATGCGCCAGACTCCCCTCCGCCTGCGTATCAACCCGATGTCTCTGCGCATGCGCGTCAGTCCGATCCTGCTGCTCCTGCGCATCAGTCCGATCCTCCTGCTCCTGCGCATCAGTCCGATTCTTCTGCGCATGCGCATCAGTCCGACTCCCCTTGGCCGGAGTATCCGTCCGATGCTTCTGCGTCTGCGCATCAGTTCGATTTTTCGCCGCCTGCGCATTAGTCCGATTCCACTCCGCCTGCGCATCAGTCCGATGCCTCTGCGCGTGCTCGTCGGTTCGATTTCTCCGCACCTGCGCATCAGTCCGATTGCTCTCCGCCTGCACATCAGTCCAACTCCTATGGCTCCTAGAGCAAAAAAGGCCCTGATTTGGGATCACACCGTTTTCCGTCGATATCTTTGGAACTATAATATCTAAGGTAATTTGTTCGGCGCTATTGGATTCGCGAGACCATTTCCGATTTTTCTAGGGGTCCGGGAATTTTCTAAAGTCGATCTTTTCGTTTTTCGCGTTTTTCTCGGCTCCTGGGCCTCCTAGAGCAAAACGGGCCCGGATTTGGGATCACACCGTTTTTCGTCCATATCTTTGGAAATATCATAGCTAGGACAATTTGGCTGGCACCATTGGATTCGTGAGAGGATTTCCGATTTTTCTAGGGGTCCGGGAATTTTCTAAAGTCGATTTTTTCGTTTTTCGCGTTTTTCTCGGATCCTGGGCCTCCTAGAGCCAAACGGGCCCGGATTTGGATTCACACCGTTTTTCGTCCCTTTCTTTGGAACTATAATATCTAGGGTAATTTGTTCGGCGGCATTGGATTCGTGAGATGATTTCCGATTTTTCTAGGGGTCCGGGAATTGTCCACAGTCGATTTTTTCGTTTTTCGCATTTTTCTCGGCTCCTGGCCCTCCTAGTAGAAAACGGGCCCGGATTTGGGATCACACCGTTTTTTGTCCATATCTTCGGAAATATCATAGCTAGGATAATTTGGCTGGCACCATTGGATTCGTGAGACGATTTCCGATTTTTCTAGGGGTCCGGGAATTTTCTAAAGTCGATTTTTTCGTTTTTCGCGTTTTTCTCGGATCCTGAGCCTCCTAGAGCCAAACGGGCCCGGATTTGGGTTCACACCGTTTTTCGTCCCTTTCTTTGGAACTATAATATCTAGGGTAATTTGTTCGGCGGCATTGGATTCGTGAGATGATTTCCGATTTTTCTAGGGGTCCGGGAATTGTCCACAGTCGATTTCTTCGTTTTTCGCCTTTTTGTCGGCTCCTTGGCCTCTTAGAGCCAAACGGGCCCGGATTTGGACTCAGACCGATTTTCGCCCATTTCTTTGGAACTATAATATCTAGGGTAATTTGTTCGGCGCCATTGGATTCGTGAGACGATTTCCGATTTTTCTAGGGATCCGGGAATTTTCTATAGTCGATTTTTTCGTTTTTCGCGTTTTTCTCGGCTCCTGGGCCTCCTAGAGCAAAACGGGCCCGGATTTGGGATCACACGGTTTTTCGTCCGTATCTTTGGAAATATCACAGCTAGGACAATTTGGCTGGCGCCATTGGATTCGCAATACGATTTCCGATTTTTCTAGGGGTCCGGGAATTTTCTAAAGTCGATTTTTTGGTTTTTCGCGTTTTTCTCGGCTCCTGGGCCTCCTAGAGCCAAACGGGCCTGGATTTGGGATCACACCGTTTTTCGTCCATTTCTTTGGAACTATCATAGCTAGGATAATTTGGCTGGCGCCATTGGAATCGTGAGACGATTTCCGATTTTTCTATGGGTCCGCGAATTGCCCACAGTAGATTTTTTCGTTTTGCGAAAATCACACCGTTTTTTGACCATATCTTTGGAAATATCATAGCTAGAACACTTTGTCTAGCGCCATTGGATTCGTGAGACGATTTCCGATTTTTCTAGGGGTCCGGGAATTTTCTAAAGTCGATTTTTTCGTTTTTCGCGTTTTTCTCGGATCCTGGGCCTCCTAGAGCCAAACGGGCCCGGATTTGGGTTCACACCGCTTTTCGTCCCTTTCTTTGGAACTATAATATCTAGGGTAATTTGTTCGGCGGCATTGGATTCGTGAGATGATTTCCGATTTTTCTAGGGGTCCGGGAATTGTCCACAGTTGATTTTCTCGTTTTTCGCGTTTTTCTCGGCACCTTGGCCTATTAGAGCCAAACGGGCCCGGATTTGGACTCAGACCGATTTTCGCCCATTTCTTTGGAACTATAATATCTAGGGTAATTTGTTCGGCGCCATTGGATTCGTGAGACGATTTCCGATTTTTCTAGGGATCCGGGAATTTTCTAAAGTCGATTTTTTCGTTTTTCGCGTTTTTCTCGACTCCTGGGCCTCCTAGAGCAAAACGGGCCCGGATTTGGGATCACACGGTTTTTCGTCCGTATCTTTGGAAATATCACAGCTAGGACAATTTGGCTGGCGCCATTGGATTCGCAATACGATTTCCGATTTTTCTAGGGGTCCGGGAATTTTCTAAAGTCGATTTTTTCGTTTTTCGCGTTTTTCTCGGCTCCTGGCCCTCCTAGAGCAGAACGGGCCCTCATTTGGGATCACAGCGTTTTTAGCCCATATCTTTGGAAATATCATAGCTAGAACACTTTGGCTAGCGTCATTGGAATCGTGAGACGATTTCCGATTTTTCTAGGGGTCCGCGAATTGTCCACAGTAGATTTTTTCGTTTTGCGCGTTTTTCTCGGCTCCTGGCCCTCCTAGAGCAAAACGGGTCCGGATTTGGGATCACACCGTTTTTCGTCCATTTCTTTGGAACTATAATATCTAGGGTAATTTGTTCGGCGCCATTGGATTCGTGAGACGATTTCCGATTTTTCTAGGGGTCCGGGAATTTTCTAAAGTCGATTTTTTCGTTTTTCGCGTTTTTCTCGGATCCTGGGCCTCCTAGATCCAAACGGGCCCGGATTTGGGTTCACACCGCTTTGCGTCCCTTTCTTTGGAGCTATAATATCTAGGGTAATTTGTTCGGCGGCATTGGATTCGTGAGATGATTTCCGATTTTTCTAGGGGTCCGGGAATTGTCCACAGTCGATTTTTTCGTTTTTCGCGTTTTTCTCGGCTCCTTGGCCTATTAGAGCCAAACGGGCCCGGATTTGGACTCAGACCGATTTTCGCCCATTTCTTTGGAACTATAATATCTAGGGTAATTTGTTCGGCGACATTGGATTCGTGAGACGATTTCCGATTTTTCTAGGGATCCGGGAATTTTCTAAAGTCGATTTTTTCGTTTTTCGCGTTTTTCTCGGCTCCTGGGCCTCCTAGAGCAAAACGGGCCCGGATTTGGGATCACACGGTTTTTCGTCCGTATCTTTGGAAATATCACAGCTAGGACAATTTGGCTGGCGCCATTGGATTCGCAATACGATTTCCGATTTTTCTAGGGGTCCGGGAATTTTCTAATGTCCATTTTTTGGTTTTTCGCGTTTTTCTCGGCTCTTGGGCCTCCTAGAGCAAAACGGGCCCGGATTTGGGATCACACCGTTTTTCGTCCATATCTTTGGAAATATCATAGCTAGGACAATTTGGCTGGCGCCATTGGATTCGTGAGACGATTTCCGATTTTTCTAGGGGTCCGGGAATTTTCTAAAGTCGATTTTTTCGATTTTCGCGTTTTTCTGGGCTCCTATGCCTCCTAGGGCAAAAAGGGTCTGGATTTTGGAGCCCACCGTTTTACTTCCATATCTTTGGAAATATACTAGTCACCCGTCGAAGCGCATCGGTTCGATTCTTCGGCGCCTGCGCATTAGTCCGATTCCACTCCGCCTGCGCATCAGTCCGAAGCCTCTGCGCGTGCGCATGAGTCCAATTCTTCTGCGCATGCGCGTCAGTCCCATTCTTCGCCGCATGCGCCAGACTCCCCTCCGCCTGCGTATCAACCCGATGTCTCTGCGCATGCGCGTCAGTCCGATCCTGCTGCTCCTGCGCATCAGTCCGATCCTCCTGCTCCTGCGCATCAGTCCGATTCTTCTGCGCATGCGCATCAGTCCGACTCCCCTTGGCCGGAGTATCCGTCCGATGCTTCTGCGTCTGCGCATCAGTTCGATTTTTCGCCGCCTGCGCATTAGTCCGATTCCACTCCGCCTGCGCATCAGTCCGATGCCTCTGCGCGTGCTCGTCGGTTCGATTTCTCCGCACCTGCGCATCAGTCCGATTGCTCTCCGCCTGCACATCAGTCCAACTCCTATGGCTCCTAGAGCAAAAAAGGCCCTGATTTGGGATCACACCGTTTTCCGTCGATATCTTTGGAACTATAATATCTAAGGTAATTTGTTCGGCGCTATTGGATTCGCGAGACCATTTCCGATTTTTCTAGGGGTCCGGGAATTTTCTAAAGTCGATCTTTTCGTTTTTCGCGTTTTTCTCGGCTCCTGGGCCTCCTAGAGCAAAACGGGCCCGGATTTGGGATCACACCGTTTTTCGTCCATATCTTTGGAAATATCATAGCTAGGACAATTTGGCTGGCACCATTGGATTCGTGAGAGGATTTCCGATTTTTCTAGGGGTCCGGGAATTTTCTAAAGTCGATTTTTTCGTTTTTCGCGTTTTTCTCGGATCCTGGGCCTCCTAGAGCCAAACGGGCCCGGATTTGGATTCACACCGTTTTTCGTCCCTTTCTTTGGAACTATAATATCTAGGGTAATTTGTTCGGCGGCATTGGATTCGTGAGATGATTTCCGATTTTTCTAGGGGTCCGGGAATTGTCCACAGTCGATTTTTTCGTTTTTCGCATTTTTCTCGGCTCCTGGCCCTCCTAGTAGAAAACGGGCCCGGATTTGGGATCACACCGTTTTTTGTCCATATCTTCGGAAATATCATAGCTAGGATAATTTGGCTGGCACCATTGGATTCGTGAGACGATTTCCGATTTTTCTAGGGGTCCGGGAATTTTCTAAAGTCGATTTTTTCGTTTTTCGCGTTTTTCTCGGATCCTGAGCCTCCTAGAGCCAAACGGGCCCGGATTTGGGTTCACACCGTTTTTCGTCCCTTTCTTTGGAACTATAATATCTAGGGTAATTTGTTCGGCGGCATTGGATTCGTGAGATGATTTCCGATTTTTCTAGGGGTCCGGGAATTGTCCACAGTCGATTTCTTCGTTTTTCGCCTTTTTGTCGGCTCCTTGGCCTCTTAGAGCCAAACGGGCCCGGATTTGGACTCAGACCGATTTTCGCCCATTTCTTTGGAACTATAATATCTAGGGTAATTTGTTCGGCGCCATTGGATTCGTGAGACGATTTCCGATTTTTCTAGGGATCCGGGAATTTTCTATAGTCGATTTTTTCGTTTTTCGCGTTTTTCTCGGCTCCTGGGCCTCCTAGAGCAAAACGGGCCCGGATTTGGGATCACACGGTTTTTCGTCCGTATCTTTGGAAATATCACAGCTAGGACAATTTGGCTGGCGCCATTGGATTCGCAATACGATTTCCGATTTTTCTAGGGGTCCGGGAATTTTCTAAAGTCGATTTTTTGGTTTTTCGCGTTTTTCTCGGCTCCTGGGCCTCCTAGAGCCAAACGGGCCTGGATTTGGGATCACACCGTTTTTCGTCCATTTCTTTGGAACTATCATAGCTAGGATAATTTGGCTGGCGCCATTGGAATCGTGAGACGATTTCCGATTTTTCTATGGGTCCGCGAATTGCCCACAGTAGATTTTTTCGTTTTGCGAAAATCACACCGTTTTTTGACCATATCTTTGGAAATATCATAGCTAGAACACTTTGTCTAGCGCCATTGGATTCGTGAGACGATTTCCGATTTTTCTAGGGGTCCGGGAATTTTCTAAAGTCGATTTTTTCGTTTTTCGCGTTTTTCTCGGATCCTGGGCCTCCTAGAGCCAAACGGGCCCGGATTTGGGTTCACACCGCTTTTCGTCCCTTTCTTTGGAACTATAATATCTAGGGTAATTTGTTCGGCGGCATTGGATTCGTGAGATGATTTCCGATTTTTCTAGGGGTCCGGGAATTGTCCACAGTTGATTTTCTCGTTTTTCGCGTTTTTCTCGGCACCTTGGCCTATTAGAGCCAAACGGGCCCGGATTTGGACTCAGACCGATTTTCGCCCATTTCTTTGGAACTATAATATCTAGGGTAATTTGTTCGGCGCCATTGGATTCGTGAGACGATTTCCGATTTTTCTAGGGATCCGGGAATTTTCTAAAGTCGATTTTTTCGTTTTTCGCGTTTTTCTCGACTCCTGGGCCTCCTAGAGCAAAACGGGCCCGGATTTGGGATCACACGGTTTTTCGTCCGTATCTTTGGAAATATCACAGCTAGGACAATTTGGCTGGCGCCATTGGATTCGCAATACGATTTCCGATTTTTCTAGGGGTCCGGGAATTTTCTAAAGTCGATTTTTTCGTTTTTCGCGTTTTTCTCGGCTCCTGGCCCTCCTAGAGCAGAACGGGCCCTCATTTGGGATCACAGCGTTTTTAGCCCATATCTTTGGAAATATCATAGCTAGAACACTTTGGCTAGCGTCATTGGAATCGTGAGACGATTTCCGATTTTTCTAGGGGTCCGCGAATTGTCCACAGTAGATTTTTTCGTTTTGCGCGTTTTTCTCGGCTCCTGGCCCTCCTAGAGCAAAACGGGTCCGGATTTGGGATCACACCGTTTTTCGTCCATTTCTTTGGAACTATAATATCTAGGGTAATTTGTTCGGCGCCATTGGATTCGTGAGACGATTTCCGATTTTTCTAGGGGTCCGGGAATTTTCTAAAGTCGATTTTTTCGTTTTTCGCGTTTTTCTCGGATCCTGGGCCTCCTAGATCCAAACGGGCCCGGATTTGGGTTCACACCGCTTTGCGTCCCTTTCTTTGGAGCTATAATATCTAGGGTAATTTGTTCGGCGGCATTGGATTCGTGAGATGATTTCCGATTTTTCTAGGGGTCCGGGAATTGTCCACAGTCGATTTTTTCGTTTTTCGCGTTTTTCTCGGCTCCTTGGCCTATTAGAGCCAAACGGGCCCGGATTTGGACTCAGACCGATTTTCGCCCATTTCTTTGGAACTATAATATCTAGGGTAATTTGTTCGGCGACATTGGATTCGTGAGACGATTTCCGATTTTTCTAGGGATCCGGGAATTTTCTAAAGTCGATTTTTTCGTTTTTCGCGTTTTTCTCGGCTCCTGGGCCTCCTAGAGCAAAACGGGCCCGGATTTGGGATCACACGGTTTTTCGTCCGTATCTTTGGAAATATCACAGCTAGGACAATTTGGCTGGCGCCATTGGATTCGCAATACGATTTCCGATTTTTCTAGGGGTCCGGGAATTTTCTAATGTCCATTTTTTGGTTTTTCGCGTTTTTCTCGGCTCTTGGGCCTCCTAGAGCAAAACGGGCCCGGATTTGGGATCACACCGTTTTTCGTCCATATCTTTGGAAATATCATAGCTAGGACAATTTGGCTGGCGCCATTGGATTCGTGAGACGATTTCCGATTTTTCTAGGGGTCCGGGAATTTTCTAAAGTCGATTTTTTCGATTTTCGCGTTTTTCTGGGCTCCTATGCCTCCTAGGGCAAAAAGGGTCTGGATTTTGGAGCCCACCGTTTTACTTCCATATCTTTGGAAATATACTAGTCACCCGTCGAAGCGCATCGGTTCGATTCTTCGGCGCCTGCGCATTAGTCCGATTCCACTCCGCCTGCGCATCAGTCCGAAGCCTCTGCGCGTGCGCATGAGTCCAATTCTTCTGCGCATGCGCGTCAGTCCCATTCTTCGCCGCATGCGCCAGACTCCCCTCCGCCTGCGTATCAACCCGATGTCTCTGCGCATGCGCGTCAGTCCGATCCTGCTGCTCCTGCGCATCAGTCCGATCCTCCTGCTCCTACGCATCAGTCCGATTCTTCTGCGCATGCGCATCAGTCCGACTCCCCTTGGCCGGAGTATCCGTCCGATGCTTCTGCGTCTGCGCATCAGTTCGATTTTTTGCCGCCTGCGCATTAGTCCGATTCCACTCCGCCTGCGCATCAGTCCGATGCCTCTGCGCGTGCTCGTCGGTTCGATTTCTCCGCACCTGCGCATCAGTCCGATTGCTCTCCGCCTGCACATCAGTCCAACTCCTATGGCTCCTAGAGCAAAAAAGGCCCTGATTTGGGATCACACCGTTTTCCGTCGATATCTTTGGAACTATAATATCTAAGGTAATTTGTTCGGCGCTATTGGATTCGCGAGACCATTTCCGATTTTTCTAGGGGTCCGGGAATTTTCTAAAGTCGATTTTTTCGTTTTTCGCGTTTTTCTCGGCTCCTGGGCCTCCTAGAGCAAAACGGGCCCGGATTTGGGATCACACGGTTTTTCGTCCATATCTTTGGAAATATCATAGCTAGGACAATTTGGCTGGCGCCATTGGATTCGCAATACGATTTCCGATTTTTCTAGGGGTCCGGGAATTTTCTAATGTCCATTTTTTGGTTTTTCGCGTTTTTCTCGGCTCTTGGGCCTCCTAGAGCAAAACGGGCCCGGATTTGGGATCACACCGTTTTTCGTCCATATCTTTGGAAATATCATAGCTAGGACAATTTGGCTGGCGCCATTGGATTCGTGAGACGATTTCCGATTTTTCTAGGGGTCCGGGAATTTTCTAAAGTCGATTTTTTCGATTTTCGCGTTTTTCTGGGCTCCTATGCCTCCTAGGGCAAAAAGGGTCTGGATTTTGGAGCCCACCGTTTTACTTCCATATCTTTGGAAATATACTAGTCACCCGTCGAAGCGCATCGGTTCGATTCTTCGGCGCCTGCGCATTAGTCCGATTCCACTCCGCCTGCGCATCAGTCCGAAGCCTCTGCGCGTGCGCATGAGTCCAATTCTTCTGCGCATGCGCGTCAGTCCCATTCTTCGCCGCATGCGCCAGACTCCCCTCCGCCTGCGTATCAACCCGATGTCTCTGCGCATGCGCGTCAGTCCGATCCTGCTGCTCCTGCGCATCAGTCCGATCCTCCTGCTCCTGCGCATCAGTCCGATTCTTCTGCGCATGCGCATCAGTCCGACTCCCCTTGGCCGGAGTATCCGTCCGATGCTTCTGCGTCTGCGCATCAGTTCGATTTTTCGCCGCCTGCGCATTAGTCCGATTCCACTCCGCCTGCGCATCAGTCCGACGCCTCTGCGCGTGCTCGTCGGTTCGATTTCTCCGCACCTGCGCATCAGTCCGATTGCTCTCCGCCTGCACATCAGTCCAACTCCTATGGCTCCTAGAGCAAAAAAGGCCCTGATTTGGGATCACACCGTTTTCCGTCGATATCTTTGGAACTATAATATCTAGGGTAATTTGTTCGGCGCGATTGGATTCGTGAGACGATTTCCGATTTTTCTAGGGGTCCGGGAATTTTCTAAAGTCGATTTTTTCGTTTTTCGCGTTTTTCTCGGCTCCTGCGCCTCCTAGAGCCAAACGGGCCTGGATTTGGGATCACACCGTTCTTCGCCCATATCTTTGGAAATATCATAGCTAGGGCAATTTGGCTGGCGCCATTGGTTTCGTGAGACGATTTCCGATTTTTCTAGGGGTCCGGGAATTTTCTAAAGTCGATTTTTTCGTTTTTCGCATTTTTCTCGGCTCGTGGGCCTCCTAGAGCAAAACGGGCCCTGATTTGGGATGACACCGTTTTTAGCCCATATCTTTGGAAATATCACAGCTAGGACAATTTGGCTGGCGCCATTGGATTCGCAATACGATTTCCGATTTTTCTAGGAGTCCGGGAATTTTCTAAAGTCGATTTTTTGGTTTTTCGCGTTTTTCTCGGCTCTTGGGCCTCCTAGAGCAAAACGGGCCCGGATTTGGGATCACACCGTTTTTCGTCCATTTCTTTGGAACTATAATATCTAGGGTAATTTGTTCGACGGCATTGGATTCGTGAGATGATTTCCGATTTTTCTAGGGGTCCGGGAATTGTCCACAGTCGATTTTTTGGTTTTTCGCGTTTTTCTCGGCTTCTGGGCCTCCTAGAGCAAAACGGGCCCGGATTTGGACTCAGACCGATTTTCGCCCATTTCTTTGGAACTATAATATCTAGGGTAATTTGTTCGGCGCCATTGGATTCGTGAGACGATTTCCGATTTTTCTAGGGATCCGGGAATTTTCTAAAGTCGATTTTTTCGTTTTTCGCGTTTTTCTCGGCTCCTGGGCCTCCTAGAGCAAAACGGGCCCGGATTTGGGATCACACGGTTTTTCGTCCGTATCTTTGAAAATATCACAGCTAGGACAATTTGGCTGGCGCCATTGGATTCGCAATGCGATTGCCGATTTTTCTAGCGGTCCGGGAATTTTCTAAAGTCGATTTTTTGGTTTTTCGCGTTTTTCTCGGCTCTTGGGCCTCCTAGAGCAAAACGGGCCCGGATTTGGAATCACACCGTTTTTCGTCCCTTTCTTTGGAACTATAATATCTAGGGTAATTTGTTCGGCGGCATTGGATTCGTGAGATGATTTCCGATTTTTCTAGGGGTCCGGGAATTGTCCACAGTCGATTTTTTCGTTTTTCGCGTTTTTCTCGGCTCCTTGGCCTCTTAGAGCCAAACGGGCCCGGATTTGGACTCAGACCGATTTTCGCCCATTTCTTTGGAACTATAATATCTAGGGTAATTTGTTCGGCGCCATTGGATTCGTGAGACGATTTCCGATTTTTCTAGGGATCCGGGAATTTTCTCAAGTCGATTTTTTCGTTTTTAGCGTTTTTCTCGGATCCTTGGCCTCTTAGAGCCAAACGGGCCCGGATTTGGACTCAGACCGATTTTCGCCCATTTCTTTGGAACTATAATATCTAGGGTAATTTGTTCGGCGCGATTGGATTCGTGAGACGATTTCCGATTTTTCTAGGGGTCCGGGAATTTTCTAAAGTCGATTTTTTCGTTTTTCGCGTTTTTCTCGGATCCTGGGCCTCCTAGAGCCAAACGGGCCCGGATTTGGGTTCACACCGTTTTTCGTCCCTTTCTTTGGAACTATAATATCTAGGGTAATTTGTTCGGCGGCATTGGATTCGTGAGATGATTTCCGATTTTTCTAGGGGTCCGGGAATTGTCCACAGTCGATTTTTTCGTTTTTTGCGTTTTTCTCGGCTCCTATGCCTCCTAGGGCAAAAAGGGTCTGGATTTTGGAGCCCACCGTTTTACTTCCATATCTTTGGAAATATACTAGTCACCCGTCGAAGCGCATCGGTTCGATTCTTCGGCGCCTGCGCATTAGTCCGATTCCACTCCGCCTGCGCATCAGTCCGAAGCCTCTGCGCGTGCGCATGAGTCCAATTCTTCTGCGCATGCGCGTCAGTCCCATTCTTCGCCGCATGCGCCAGACTCCCCTCCGCCTGCGTATCAACCCGATGTCTCTGCGCATGCGCGTCAGTCCGATCCTGCTGCTCCTGCGCATCAGTCCGATCCTCCTGCTCCTGCGCATCAGTCCGATTCTTCTGCGCATGCGCATCAGTCCGACTCCCCTTGGCCGGAGTATCCGTCCGATGCTTCTGCGTCTGCGCATCAGTTCGATTTTTCGCCGCCTGCGCATTAGTCCGATTCCACTCCGCCTGCGCATCAGTCCGATGCCTCTGCGCGTGCTCGTCGGTTCGATTTCTCCGCACTTGCGCATCAGTCCCATTGCTCTCCGCCTGCACATCAGTCCAACTCCTATGGCTCCTAGAGCAAAAAAGGCCCTGATTTGGGATCACACCGTTTTCCGTCGATATCTTTGGAACTATAATATCTAAGGTAATTTGTTCGGCGCTATTGGATTCGCGAGACCATTTCCGATTTTTCTAGGGGTCCGGGAATTTTCTAAAGTCGATTTTTTCGTTTTTCGCGTTTTTCTCGGCTCCTGGGCCTCCTAGAGCAAAACGGGCCCGGATTTGGGATCACACCGTTTTTCGTCCATATCTTTGGAAATATCATAGCTAGGACAATTTGGCTGGCACCATTGGATTCGTGAGAGGATTTCCGATTTTTCTAGGGGTCCGGGAATTTTCTAAAGTCGATTTTTTCGTTTTTCGCGTTTTTCTCGGATCCTGGGCCTCCTAGAGCCAAACGGGCCCGGATTTGGATTCACACCGTTTTTCGTCCCTTTCTTTGGAACTATAATATCTAGGGTAATTTGTTCGGCGGCATTGGATTCGTGAGATGATTTCCGATTTTTCTAGGGGTCCGGGAATTGTCCACAGTCGATTTTTTCGTTTTTCGCATTTTTCTCGGCTCCTGGCCCTCCTAGTAGAAAACGGGCCCGGATTTGGGATCACACCGTTTTTTGTCCATATCTTCGGAAATATCATAGCTAGGATAATTTGGCTGGCACCATTGGATTCGTGAGACGATTTCCGATTTTTCTAGGGGTCCGGGAATTTTCTAAAGTCGATTTTTTCGTTTTTCGCGTTTTTCTCGGATCCTGGGCCTCCTAGAGCCAAACGGGCCCGGATTTGGGTTCACACCGTTTTTCGTCCCTTTCTTTGGAACTATAATATCTAGGGTAATTTGTTCGGCGGCATTGGATTCGTGAGATGATTTCCGATTTTTCTAGAGGTCCGGGAATTGTCCACAGTCGATTTTTTCGTTTTTCGCGTTTTTCTCGGCTCCTTGGCCTCTTAGAGCCAAACGGGCCCGGATTTGGACTCAGACCGATTTTCGCCCATTTCTTTGGAACCATAATATCTAGGGTAATTTGTTCGGCGCCATTGGATTCGTGAGACGATTTCCGATTTTTCTAGGGATCCGGGAATTTTCTAAAGTCGATTTTTTCGTTTTTCGCGTTTTTCTCGGCTCCTGCGCCTCCTAGAGCCAAACGGGCCTGGATTTGGGATCACACCGTTCTTCGCCCATATCTTTGGAAATATCATAGCTAGGGCAATTTGGCTGGCGCCATTGGTTTCGTGAGACGATTTCCGATTTTTCTAGGGGTCCGGGAATTTTCTAAAGTCGATTTTTTCGTTTTTCGCGTTTTTCTCGGCTCCTGGGCCTCCTAGAGCAAAACGGGCCCGGATTTGGGATCACACGGTTTTTCGTCCGTATCTTTGAAAATATCACAGCTAGGACAATTTGGCTGGCGCCATTGGATTCGCAATACGATTTCCGATTTTTCTAGCGGTCCGGGAATTTTCTAAAGTCGATTTTTTGGTTTTTCGCGTTTTTCTCGGCTCTTGGGCCTCCTAGAGCAAAACGGGCCCGGATTTGGAATCACACCGTTTTTCGTCCATTTCTTTGGAACTATAATATCTAGGGTAATTTGTTCGACGGCATTGGATTCGTGAGATGATTTCCGATTTTTCTAGGGGTCCGGGAATTGTCCACAGTCGATTTTTTGGTTTTCCGCGTTTTTCTCGGCTCCTGGGCCTCCTAGAGCCAAACGGGCCTGGATTTGGGATCAGACCGTTCTTCGCCCATATCTTTGGAAATATCATAGCTAGGGCAATTTGGCTGGCGCCATTTGATTCGTGAGACGATTTCCGATTTTTCTAGGGGTCCGCGAATTGTCCACAGTCGATTTTTTCGTTTTTCGCATTTTTCTCGGCTCGTGGGCCTCCTAGAGCAAAACGGGCCCTGATTTGGGATGACACGGTTTTTAGCCCATATCTTTGGAAATATCATAGCTAGAACACTTTGGCTAGCACCATTGGATTCGTGAGACGATTTCCGATTTTTCTAGGGGTCCGGGAATTTTCTAAAGTCGATTTTTTCGTTTTTCGCGTTTTTCTCGGATCCTGGGCCTCCTAGAACCAAACGGGCGCGGATTTGGGATCACACCGTTTTCCGTCGATATCTTTGGAACTATAATATCTAAGGTAATTTGTTCGGCGCTATTGGATTCGCGAGACCATTTCCGATTTTTCTAGGGGTCCGGGAATTTTCTAAAGTCGATTTTTTCGTTTTTCGCGTTTTTCTCGGCTCCTGGGCCTCCTAGAGCAAAACGGGCCCGGATTTGGGATCACACCGTTTTTCGTCCATATCTTTGGAAATATCATAGCTAGGACAATTTGGCTGGCACCATTGGATTCGTGAGAGGATTTCCGATTTTTCTAGGGGTCCGGGAATTTCCTAAAGTCGATTTTTTCGTTTTTCGCATTTTTCTCGGCTCGTGGGCCTCCTAGAGCAAAACGGGCCCTGATTTGGGATGACACCGTTTTTCGTCCATTTCTTTGGAACTATCATATCTAGGGTAATTTGTTCGGCGCTATTGGATTCGCGAGATGATTTCCGATTTTTCTAGGGGTCCGGGAATTTTCTAAAATCGATTTTTTGGTTTTTCGCGTTTTTCTCGGCTCCTGGGCCTCCTAGAGCCAAACGGGCCCGGATTTGGGATCACACCGTTCTTCGTCCATATCTTTGGAAATATCATAGCTAGGGCAATTTGGCTGGCGCCATTTGATTCGTGAGACGATTTCCGATTTTTCTAGGGGTCCGGGAATTTTCTAAAGTCGATTTTTTCGTTTTTCGCGTTTTTCTCGGATCCTGGGCCTCCTAGAGCCAAACGGGCCCGGATTTGGATTCACACCGTTTTTCGTCCCTTTCTTTGGAACTATAATATCTAGGGTAATTTGTTCGGCGGCATTGGATTCGTGAGATGATTTCCGATTTTTCTAGGGGTCCGGGAATTGTCCACAGTCGATTTTTTCGTTTTTCGCATTTTTCTCGGCTCCTGGCCCTCCTAGTAGAAAACGGGCCCGGATTTGGGATCACACCGTTTTTTGTCCATATCTTCGGAAATATCATAGCTAGGATAATTTGGCTGGCACCATTGGATTCGTGAGACGATTTCCGATTTTTCTAGGGGTCCGGGAATTTTCTAAAGTCGATTTTTTCGTTTTTCGCGTTTTTCTCGGATCCTGGGCCTCCTAGAGCCAAACGGGCCCGGATTTGGGTTCACACCGTTTTTCGTCCCTTTCTTTGGAACTATAATATCTAGGGTAATTTGTTCGGCGGCATTGGATTCGTGAGATGATTTCCGATTTTTCTAGAGGTCCGGGAATTGTCCACAGTCGATTTTTTCGTTTTTCGCGTTTTTCTCGGCTCCTTGGCCTCTTAGAGCCAAACGGGCCCGGATTTGGACTCAGACCGATTTTCGCCCATTTCTTTGGAACCATAATATCTAGGGTAATTTGTTCGGCGCCATTGGATTCGTGAGACGATTTCCGATTTTTCTAGGGATCCGGGAATTTTCTAAAGTCGATTTTTTCGTTTTTCGCGTTTTTCTCGGCTCCTGCGCCTCCTAGAGCCAAACGGGCCTGGATTTGGGATCACACCGTTCTTCGCCCATATCTTTGGAAATATCATAGCTAGGGCAATTTGGCTGGCGCCATTGGTTTCGTGAGACGATTTCCGATTTTTCTAGGGGTCCGGGAATTTTCTAAAGTCGATTTTTTCGTTTTTCGCGTTTTTCTCGGCTCCTGGGCCTCCTAGAGCAAAACGGGCCCGGATTTGGGATCACACGGTTTTTCGTCCGTATCTTTGAAAATATCACAGCTAGGACAATTTGGCTGGCGCCATTGGATTCGCAATACGATTTCCGATTTTTCTAGCGGTCCGGGAATTTTCTAAAGTCGATTTTTTGGTTTTTCGCGTTTTTCTCGGCTCTTGGGCCTCCTAGAGCAAAACGGGCCCGGATTTGGAATCACACCGTTTTTCGTCCATTTCTTTGGAACTATAATATCTAGGGTAATTTGTTCGACGGCATTGGATTCGTGAGATGATTTCCGATTTTTCTAGGGGTCCGGGAATTGTCCACAGTCGATTTTTTGGTTTTCCGCGTTTTTCTCGGCTCCTGGGCCTCCTAGAGCCAAACGGGCCTGGATTTGGGATCAGACCGTTCTTCGCCCATATCTTTGGAAATATCATAGCTAGGGCAATTTGGCTGGCGCCATTTGATTCGTGAGACGATTTCCGATTTTTCTAGGGGTCCGCGAATTGTCCACAGTCGATTTTTTCGTTTTTCGCATTTTTCTCGGCTCGTGGGCCTCCTAGAGCAAAACGGGCCCTGATTTGGGATGACACGGTTTTTAGCCCATATCTTTGGAAATATCATAGCTAGAACACTTTGGCTAGCACCATTGGATTCGTGAGACGATTTCCGATTTTTCTAGGGGTCCGGGAATTTTCTAAAGTCGATTTTTTCGTTTTTCGCGTTTTTCTCGGATCCTGGGCCTCCTAGAACCAAACGGGCGCGGATTTGGGATCACACCGTTTTCCGTCGATATCTTTGGAACTATAATATCTAAGGTAATTTGTTCGGCGCTATTGGATTCGCGAGACCATTTCCGATTTTTCTAGGGGTCCGGGAATTTTCTAAAGTCGATTTTTTCGTTTTTCGCGTTTTTCTCGGCTCCTGGGCCTCCTAGAGCAAAACGGGCCCGGATTTGGGATCACACCGTTTTTCGTCCATATCTTTGGAAATATCATAGCTAGGACAATTTGGCTGGCACCATTGGATTCGTGAGAGGATTTCCGATTTTTCTAGGGGTCCGGGAATTTCCTAAAGTCGATTTTTTCGTTTTTCGCATTTTTCTCGGCTCGTGGGCCTCCTAGAGCAAAACGGGCCCTGATTTGGGATGACACCGTTTTTCGTCCATTTCTTTGGAACTATCATATCTAGGGTAATTTGTTCGGCGCTATTGGATTCGCGAGATGATTTCCGATTTTTCTAGGGGTCCGGGAATTTTCTAAAATCGATTTTTTGGTTTTTCGCGTTTTTCTCGGCTCCTGGGCCTCCTAGAGCCAAACGGGCCCGGATTTGGGATCACACCGTTCTTCGTCCATATCTTTGGAAATATCATAGCTAGGGCAATTTGGCTGGCGCCATTTGATTCGTGAGACGATTTCCGATTTTTCTAGGGGTCCGGGAATTTTCTAAAGTCGATTTTTTCGTTTTTTGCGTTTTTCTCGGCTCCTGGCCCTCCTATAGCAAAACGCGGCCGGATTTGGGATCACACCGTTTTCCCCCATATCTTTGGAAATATCACAGCTAGGACCATTTGGCTGGCGCCATTGGATTCGCAATACGATTTCCGATTTTTCTAGGGGTCCGGGAATTTTCTAAAGTCGATTTTTTGGTTTTTCGCGTTTTTCCTGGCTCTTGGGCCTCCTAGAGCAAAACGGGCCCGGATTTGGGATCACACCGTTTTTCGTCCATTTCTTTGGAACTATCATATCTAGGGTAATTTGTTCGGCGCTATTGGATTCGCGAGATGATTTCCGATTTTTCTAGGGGTCCGGGAATTTTCTAAAATCGATTTTTTGGTTTTTCGCGTTTTTCTCGGCTCCTGGGCCTCCTAGAGCCAAACGGGCCCGGATTTGGGATCACACCGTTCTTCGTCCATATCTTTGGAAATATCATAGCTAGGGCAATTTGGCTGGCGCCATTTGATTCGTGAGACGATTTCCGATTTTTCTAGGGGTCCGCGAATTGTCCACAGTCGATTTTGTCGTTTTTCGCATTTTTCTCGGCTCGTGTGCCTCCTAGAGCAAAACGGGCCCTGATGTGGGATGACACCGTTTTTAGCCCATATCTTTGGAAATATCATAGCTAGAACACTTTGGCTAGCGCCATTGGATTCGTGAGACGATTTCCGATTTTTCTAGGGGTCCGGGAATTTTCTAAAGTCGATTTTTTGGTTTTTCGCGTTTTTCTCGGCTCCTGGCCCTCCTAGAGCAAAACGGGCCCGGATTTGGGATCACACCGTTTTTGGTCCATTTCTTTGGAACTATCATAGCTAGGATAATTTGGCTGGCGCCATTGGAATTGTGAGACGATTTCCGATTTTTCTAGGGGTCCGGGAATTTTCTAAAGTCGATTTTTTCGTTTTTCGCGTTTTTCTCGGATCCTGGGCCTCCTAGAACCAAACGGGCGCGGATTTGGGATCACACCGTTCTTCGCCCATATCTTTGGAAATATCATAGCTAGGGCAATTTGGCTGGCGCCATTAGATTCGTGAGACGATTTCCGATTTTTCTAGGGCTCCGGGAATTTTCTAAAGTCGATTTTTTCGATTTTCGCGTTTTTCTGGGCTCCTATGCCTCCTAGGGCAAAAAGGGTCTGGATTTTGGAGCACACCGTTTTACTTCCATATCTTTGGAAATATACTAGTCACCCGTCGAAGCGCATCGGTTCGATTCTTCGGCGCCTGCGCATTAGTCCGATTCCACTCCGCCTGCGCAGCAGTCCGAAGCCTCTGCGCGTGCGCATCAGTCCAATTCTTCTGCGCATGCGCGTCAGTCCCATTCTTCGCCGCATGCGCCAGACCTCCCCACCGCCTGCGTATCAACCCGATGCCTCTGCGCATGCGCGTCAGTCCGATCCTGCTGTTCCTGCGCATCAGTCCGATCCTCCTGCTCCTGCGCATCAGTCCGATTCTTCTGCGCATGCGCATCAGTCCGACTCCCCTTCGCCGGAGTATCCGTCCGATGCTTCTGCGTCTGCGCATCAGTTCGATTTTTCGGCGCCTGCGCATTAGTCCGATTCCACTCCGCCTGCGCATCAGTCCGATGCCTCTGCGCGTGCTCGTCGGTTCGATTTCTCCGCACCTGCGCATCAGTCCGATTGCTCTCCGCCTGCACATCAGTCCAACTCCTATGGCTCCTAGAGCAAAAAAGGCCCGGATTTGGGATCACACCGTTTTCCGTCGATATCTTTGGAACTATAATATCTAAGGTAATTTGTTCGGCGCTATTGGATTCGCGAGACCATTTCCGATTTTTCTAGAGGTCCGGGAATTTTCTAAAGTCGATTTTTTCGTTTTTCGCGTTTTTCTCGGCTCCTGGGCCTCCTAGAGCAAAACGGGCCCGGATTTGGGATCACACCGTTTTTCGTCCATATCTTTGGAAATATCATAGCTAGGACAATTTGGCTGGCACCATTGGATTCGTGAGAGGATTTCCGATTTTTCTAGGGGTCCGGGAATTTCCTAAAGTCGATTTTTTCGTTTTTCGCATTTTTCTCGGCTCGTGGGCCTCCTAGAGCAAAACGGGCCCTGATTTGGGATGACACCGTTTTTAGCCCATATCTTTGGAAATATCATAGCTAGAACACTTTGGCTAGCGTCATTGGATTCGTGAGACGATTTCCGATTTTTCTAGGGATCCGGGAATTTTCTAAAGTCGATTTTTTGGTTTTTCGCGTTTTTCTCGGCTCCTGGCCCTCCTAGAGCAAAACGGGCCCGGATTTGGGATCACACCGTTTTTCGTCCATTTCTTTGGAACTATCATAGCTAGGATAATTTGGCTGGCGCCATTGGAATCGTGAGACGATTTCCTATTTTTCTAGGGGTCCGCGAATTGCCCCCAGTAGATTTTTTCGTTGTGCGAAAATCACACCGTTTTTTGACCATATCTTTGGAAATATCATAGCTAGGACAATTTGACTGGCCTCATTGGATTCGTCAGACGATTTCCGATTTTTCTAGGGGTCCGGGAATTTTCTAAAGTCGATTTTTTCGTTTTTCGCGTTTTTCTCGGCTCCTGGCACTCCTAGAGCAGAACGGGCCCTCATTTGGGATCACAGCGTTTTTAGCCCATATCTTTGGAAATATCATAGCTAGAACACTTTGGCTAGCGTCATTGGAATCGTGAGACGATTTCCGATTTTTCCAGGGGTCCGCGAATTGCCCACAGTACATTTTTTCGTTTTGCGCGTTTTTCTCGGCTCCTGGCCCTCCTAGAGCAAAACGGGCCCGGATTTGGGATCACACCGTTTTTCGTCCATTTCTTTGGAACTATAATATCTAGGGTAATTTGTTCGGCGGCATTGGATTCGTGAGATGATTTCCGATTTTTCTAGGGGTCCGGGAATTGTCCACAGTCGATTTTTTCGTTTTTCGCGTTTTTCTCGGCTCGTGGGCCTCCTAGAGCAAAACGGGCCCTGATTTGGGATGACACCGTTTTTAGCCCATATCTTTGGAAATATCATAGCTAGAACACTTTGGCTAGCGCCATTGGATTCGTGAGACGATTTCCGATTTTTCTAGGGGGCCGGGAATTTTCTAAAGTCGATTTTTTCGTTTTTCGCGTTTTTCTCGGATCCTGGGCCTCCTAGAGCCAAACGGGCCCAGATTTGGACTCAGACCGATTTTCGCCCATTTCTTTGGAACTATAATATCTAGGGTAATTTGTTCGGCGCCATTGGATTCGTGAGACGATTTCCGATTTTTCTAGGGATCCGGGAATTTTCTAAAGTCGATTTTTTCGTTTTTCGCGTTTTTCTCGGATCCTGGGCCTCCTAGAGCCAAACGGGCCCGGATTTGGGTTCACACCGTTTTTCGTCCCTTTCTTTGGAACTATAATATCTAGGGTAATTTGTTCGGCGGCATTGGATTCGCGAGATGATTTCCGATTTTTCTAGGGGTCCGGGAATTGTCCACAGTCAATTTTTTCGTTTTTCGCGTTTTTCTCGGCTCCGTGGCCTCCTAGAGCAAAACGGGCCCGGATTTGGTATCACACCGTTTTTCGTCCATATCTTTGGAAATATCATAGCTAGGGCAATTTGGCTGGCGCCCTTGGATTCGTGAGAGGAGTTCCGATTTTTCTAGGGGTCCGGGAATTTTCTAAAGTCGATTTTTTCGATTTTCGCGTTTTTCTCGGCTCCTGGCCCTCCTCGAGCAAAACGGGGCCGGATTTGGGATCACACCGTTTTCCCCCATATCTTTGGAAATATCACAGCTAGGACAATTTGGCTGGCGCCATTGGATTCGCAATACGATTTCCGATTTTTCTAGGGGTCCGGGAATTTTCTAAAGTCGATTTTTTGGTTTTTCGCGTTTTTCTCGGCTCTTGGGCCTCCTAGAGCAAAACGGGCCCGGATTTGGGATCACACCGTTTTTCGTCCATTTCTTTGGAACTATAATATCTAGGGTAATTTGTTCGACGGCATTGGATTCGTGAGATGATTTCCGATTTTTCTAGGGGTCCGGGAATTGTCCACAGTCGATTTTTTGGTTTTTCGCGTTTTTCTCGGCTCCTGGGCCTCCTAGAGCAAAACGGGCCCGGATTTGGACTCAGACCGATTTTCGCCCATTTCTTTGGAACTATAATATCTAGGGTAATTTGTTCGGCGCCACTGGATTCGTGAGACGATTTCCGATTTTTCTAGGGATCCGGGAATTTTCTAAAGTCGATTTTTTCGTTTTTCGCGTTTTTCTCGGCTCCTGGGCCTCCTAGAGCAAAACGGGCCCGGATTTGGAATCACACCGTTTTTCGTCCATTTCTTTGGAACTATAATATCTAGGGTAATTTGTTCGACGGCATTGGATTCGTGAGATGATTTCCGATTTTTCTAGGGGTCCGGGAATTGTCCACAGTCGATTTTTTGGTTTTCCGCGTTTTTCTCGGCTCCTGGGCCTCCTAGAGCCAAACGGGCCTGGATTTGGGATCACACCGTTCTTCGCCCATATCTTTGGAAATATCATAGCTAGGGCAATTTGGCTGGCGCCATTTGATTCGTGAGACGATGTCCGATTTTTCTAGGGGTCCGCGAATTGTCCACAGTCGATTTTTTCGTTTTTCGCATTTTTCTCGGCTCGTGGGCCTCCTAGAGCAAAACGGGCCCTGATTTGGGATGACACCGTTTTTAGCCCATATCTTTGGAAATATCATAGCTAGAACACTTTGGCTAGCGCCATTGGATTCGTGAGACGATTTCCGATTTTTCTAGGGGGCCGGGAATTTTCTAAAGTCGATTTTTTCGTTTTTCGCGTTTTTCTCGGATCCTGGGCCTCCTAGAGCCAAACGGGCCCGGATTTGGGTTCACACCGTTTTTCGTCCCTTTCTTTGGAACTATAATATCTAGGGTAATTTGTTCGGCGGCATTGGATTCGTGAGATGATTTCCGATTTTTCTAGGGGTCCGGGAATTGTCCACAGTCGATTTTTTCGTTTTTCGCGTTTTTCTCGGCTCGTGGGCCTCCTAGAGCAAAACGGGCCCTGATTTGGGATGACACCGTTTTTAGCCCATATCTTTGGAAATATCATAGCTAGAACACTTTGGCTAGCGCCATTGGATTCGTGAGACGATTTCCGATTTTTCTAGGGGGCCGGGAATTTTCTAAAGTCGATTTTTTCGTTTTTCGCGTTTTTCTCGGATCCTGGGCCTCCTAGAGCCAAACGGGCCCGGATTTGGGTTCACACCGTTTTTCGTCCCTTTCTTTGGAACTATAATATCTAGGGTAATTTGTTCGGCGGCATTGGATTCGTGAGATGATTTCCGATTTTTCTAGGGGTCCGGGAATTGTCCACAGTCGATTTTTTCGTTTTTCGCGTTTTTCTCGGCTCCTTGGCCTCTTAGAGCCAAACGGGCCCGGATTTGGACTCAGACCGATTTTCGCCCATTTCTTTGGAACTATAATATCTAGGGTAATTTGTTCGGCGCCATTGGATTCGTGAGACGATTTCCGATTTTTCTAGGGATCCGGGAATTTTCTAAAGTCGATTTTTTCGTTTTTCGTGTTTTTCTCGGATCCTGGGCCTCCTAGAGCCAAACGGGCCCGGATTTGGGTTCACACCGTTTTTCGTCCCTTTCTTTGGAACTATAATATCTAGGGTAATTTGTTCGGCGGCATTGGATTCGCGAGATGATTTCCGATTTTTCTAGGGGTCCGGGAATTGTCCACAGTCAATTTTTTCGTTTTTCGCGTTTTTCTCGGCTCCTTGGCCTCCTAGAGCAAAACGGGCCCGGATTTGGTATCACACCGTTTTTCGTCCATATCTTTGGAAATATCATAGCTAGGACAATTTGGCTGGCGCCCTTGGATTCGTGAGAGGAGTTCCGATTTTTCTAGGGGTCCGGGAATTTTCTAAAGTCGATTTTTTGGTTTTTCGCGTTTTTCTCGGCTCCTGGGCCTCCTAGAGCCAAACGGGCCCGGATTTGGGATCACACCGTTCTTCGTCCATATCTTTGGAAATATCATAGCTAGGGCAATTTGGCTGGCGCCATTTGATTCGTGAGACGATTTCCGATTTTTCTAGGGGTCCGCGAATTGTCCACAGTCGATTTTGTCGTTTTTCGCATTTTTCTCGGCTCGTGTGCCTCCTAGAGCAAAACGGGCCCTGATGTGGGATGACACCGTTTTTAGCCCATATCTTTGGAAATATCATAGCTAGAACACTTTGGCTAGCGCCATTGGATTCGTGAGACGATTTCCGATTTGTCTAGGGGTCCGGGAATTTTCTAAAGTCGATTTTTTCGTTTTTCGCGTTTTTCTCGGATCCTGGGCCTCCTAGAGCCAAACGGGTCCGGATTTGGGTTCACACCGCTTTCGTCCATTTCTTTGGAACTATAATATCTAGGGTAATTTGTTAGGCGGCATTGGAATCGTGAGACGATTTCCTATTTTTCTAGGGGTCCGCGAATTGCCCCCAGTAGATTTTTTCGTTGTGCGAAAATCACACCGTTTTTTGACCATATCTTTGGAAATATCATAGCTAGAACACTTTGGCTAGCGTCATTGGAATCGTGAGACGATTTCCGATTTTTCCAGGGGTCCGCGAATTGCCCACAGTACATTTATTCGTTTTGCGCGTTTTTCTCGGCTCCTGGCCCTCCTAGAGCAAAACGGGCCCGGATTTGGGATCACACCGTTTTTCGTCCATTTCTTTGGAACTATAATATCTAGGGTAATTTGTTCGGCGGCATTGGATTCGTGAGATGATTTCCGATTTTTCTAGGGGTCCGGCAATTGTCCACAGTCGATTTTTTCGTTTTTCGCATTTTTCTCGGCTCCTGGCCCTCCTAGAAGAAAACGGGCCCGGATTGGGGATCACACCGTTTTTCGTCCATTTCTTTGGAACTATAATATCTAGGGTAATTTGTTCGACGGCATTGGATTCGTGAGATGATTTCCGATTTTTCTAGGGGTCCGGGAATTGTCCACAGTCGATTTTTTGGTTTTCCGCGTTTTTCTCGGCTCCTGGCCCTCCTATAGCAAAACGCGGCCGGATTTGGGATCACACCGTTTTCCCCCATATCTTTGGAAATATCACAGCTAGGACCATTTGGCTGGTGCCATTGGATTCGCAATACGATTTCCGATTTTTCTAGGGGTCCGGGAATTTTCTAAAGTCGATTTTTTGGTTTTTCGCGTTTTTCCTGGCTCTTGGGCCTCCTAGAGCAAAACGGGCCCGGATTTGGGATCACACCGTTTTTCGTCCATTTCTTTGGAACTATAATATCTAGGGTAATTTGTTCGGCGCTATTGGATTCGCGAGACGATTTCCGATTTTTCTAGGGGTCCGGGAATTTTCTAAAGTCGATTTTTTGGTTTTTCGCGTTTTTCTCGGCTCCTGGGCATCCTAGAGCCAAACGGGCCCGGATTTGGGATCACAGCGTTCTTCGTCCATATCTTTGGAAATATCATAGCTAGGGCAATTTGGCTGGCGCCATTTGATTCGTGAGACGATTTCCGATTTTTCTAGGGGTCCGCGAATTGTCCACAGTCGATTTTGTCGTTTTTCGCATTTTTCTCGGCTCGTGTGCCTCCTAGAGCAAAACGGGCCCTGATGTGGGATGACACCGTTTTTAGCCCATATCTTTGGAAATATCATAGCTAGAACACTTTGGCTAGCGCCCTTAGATTCGTGAGAGGAGTTCCGATTTTTCTAGGGGTCCGGGAATTTTCTAAAGTCGATTTTTTCGTTTTTTGCGTTTTTCTCGGCTCCTGGCCCTCCTATAGCAAAACGCGGCCGGATTTGGGATCACACCGTTTTCCCCCATATCTTTGGAAATATCACAGCTAGGACCATTTGGCTGGCGCCATTGGATTCGCAATACGATTTCCGATTTTTCTAGGGGTCCGGGAATTTTCTAAAGTCGATTTTTTGGTTTTTCGCGTTTTTCCTGGCTCTTGGGCCTCCTAGAGCAAAACGGGCCCGGATTTGGGATCACACCGTTTTTCGTCCATTTCTTTGGAACTATAATATCTAGGGTAATTTGTTCGGCGCTATTGGATTCGCGAGACGATTTCCGATTTTTCTAGGGGTCCGGGAATTTTCTAAAGTCGATTTTTTGGTTTTTCGCGTTTTTCTCGGCTCCTGGGCCTCCTAGAGCCAAACGGGCCCGGATTTGGGATCACAACGTTCTTCGTCCATATCTTTGGAAATATCATAGCTAGGGCAATTTGGCTGGCGCCATTTGATTCGTGAGACGATTTCCGATTTTTCTAGGGGTCCGCGAATTGTGGACAGTCGATTTTGTCGTTTTTCGCATTTTTCTCGGCTCGTGTGCCTCCTAGAGCAAAACGGGCCCTGATTTGGGATGACACCGTTTTTAGCCCATATCTTTGGAAATTTCATAGCTAGAACACTTTGGCTAGCGCCATTGGATTCGTGAGACGATTTCCGATTTTTCTAGGGGTCCGGGAATTTTCTAAAGTCGATTTTTTCGTTTTTCGGGTTTTTCTCGGATCCTGGGCCTCCTAGAGCCAAACGGGCCCGGATTTGGGTTCACACCGTTTTTCGTCCCTTTCTTTGGAACTATAATATCTAGGGTAATTTGTTCGGCGCCATTGGATTCGTGAGACGATTTCCGATTTTTCTAGGGATCCGGGAATTGTCTAAAGTCGATTTTTTCGTTTTTCGCGTTTTTCTCGGCTCCTGGGCCTCCTAGAGCAAAACGGGCCCGGATTTGGGATCACACCGTTTTTCGTCCATTTCTTTGGAACTATCATAGCTAGGATAATTTGGCTGGCGCCATTGGAATCGTGAGACGATTTCCGATTTTTCTAGGGGTCCGCGAATTGCCCACAGTAGATTTTTTCGTTTTGCGAAAATCACACCGTTTTTTGACCATATCTTTGGAAATATCATAGCTAGGACAATTTGACTGGCCTCATTGGATTCGTGAGACGATTTCCGATTTTTCTAGGGGTCCGGGAATTTTCTAAAGTCGATTTTTTGGTTTTTCGCGTTTTTCTCGGCTCTTGGGCCTCCTAGAGCAAAACGGGCCCGGATTAGGGATGACACCGTTTTTAGCCCATATCTTTGGAAATATCATAGCTAGAACACTTTGGCTAGCGTCATTGGAATCGTGAGACGATTTCCGATTTTTCTAGGGGTCCGCGAATTGCCCACAGTACATTTTTTCGTTTTGCGCGTTTTTCTCGGCTCCTTGGCCTCTTAGAGCAAAACGGGCCCTGATTTGGGATGACACCGTTTTTAGCCCATATCTTTGGAAATATCATAGCTAGAACACTTTGGCTAGCGCCATTGGATTCGTGAGACGATTTCCGATTTTTCTAGGGGTCCGGGAATTTTCTAAAGTCGATTTTTTCGTTTTTCGCGTTTTTCTCGGATCCTGGGCCTCCTAGAGCCAAACGGGCCCGGATTTGGGTTCACACCGCTTTTCGTCCCTTTCTTTGGAACTATAATATCTAGGGTAATTTGTTCGGCGGCATTGGATTCGTGAGATGATTTCCGATTTTTCTAGGGGTCCGGGAATTGTCCACAGTCGATTTTTTCGTTTTTCGCGTTTTTCTCGGCTCCTTGGCCTATTAGAGCCAAACGGGCCCGGATTTGGAATCAGACCGATTTTCGCCCATTTCTTTGGAACTATAATATCTAGGGTAATTTGTTCGGCGCCATTGGATTCGTGAGACGATTTCCGATTTTTCAAGGGATCCGGGAATTTTCTAAAGTCGATTTTTTCGTTTTTCGCGTTTTTCTCGGCTCCTGGGCCTCCTAGAGCAAAACGGGCCCTGATTTGGGATGACACCGTTTTTAGCCCATATCTTTGGAAATATCATAGCTAGAACACTTTGGCTAGCGCCATTGGATTCGTGAGACGATTTCCGATTTTTCTAGGGGTCCGGGAATTTTCTAAAGTCGATTTTTTCGTTTTTCGCGTTTTTCCGGGCTCCTGGGCCTCCTAGAGCAAAACGGGCCCGGATTTGGGATCACACGGTTTTTCGTCCGTATCTTTGGAAATATCACAGCTAGGACAATTTGGCTGGCGCCATTGGATTCGCAATACGATTTCCGATTTTTCTAGGGGTCCGAGAATTTTCTAAAGTCGATTTTTTGGTTTTTCGCGTTTTTCTCGGCTCTTGGGCCTCCTAGAGCAAAACGGGCCCGGATTAGGGATCACACCGTTTTTCGTCCATTTCTTTGGAAATATCATAGCTAGGGCAATTTGGCTGGCGCCATTGGATTCGTGAGACGATTTCCGATTTTTCTAGGGGTCCGCGAATTGTCCACAGTCGATTTTTTCGTTTTTCGCATTTTTCTCGGCTCGTGGGCCTCCTAGAGCAAAACGGGCCCTGATTTGGGATGACACCGTTTTTAGCCCATATCTTTGGAAATATCATAGCTAGAACACTTTGGCTAGCGCCATTGGATTCGTGAGACGATTTCCGATTTTTCTAGGGGTCCGGGAATTTTCTAAAGTCGATTTTTTCGTTTTTCGCGTTTTTCTCGGATCCTGGGCCTCCTAGAGCCAAACGGGCCCGGATTTGGGTTCACACCGTTTTTCGTCCCTTTCTTTGGAACTATAATATCTAGGGTAATTTGTTCGGCGGCATTGAATTCGTGAGATGATTTCCGATTTTTCTAGGGGTCCGGGAATTGTCCACAGTCGATTTTTTCGTTTTTCGCGTTTTTCTCGGCTCCTTGGCCTCTTAGAGCAAAACGGGCCCGGATTTGGACTCAGACCGATTTTCGCCCATTTCTTTGGAACTATAATATCTAGGGTAATTTGTTCGGCGCCATTGGATTCGTGAGACGATTTCCGATTTTTCTAGGGATCCGGGAATTTTCTAAAGTCGATTTTTTCGTTTTTCTCGGCTCCTGGGCCTCCTAGAGCAAAACGGGCCCGGATTTGGGATCACACGGTTTTTCATCCGTATCTTTGGAAATATCACAGCTAGGACAATTTGGCTGGCGCCATTGGATTCGCAATACGATTTCCGATTTTTCTAGGGGTCCGGGAATTTTCTAAAGTCGATTTTTTCGTTTTTTGCCTTTTTCTCGGCTCCTGGCCCTCCTAGAGCAAAACGGGCCCGGATTTGGGATCACACGGTTTTTCGTCCCTATCTTTGGAAATATCACAGCTAGGGCAATTTGGCTGGCGCCATTGGATTCGTGAGACGATTTCCGATTTTTCTAGGGGTCCGCGCATTGTCCACAGTCGATTTTTTCGTTTTTCGCATTTTTCTCGGCTCCTGGCCCTCCTAGAAGAAAACGGGCCCGGATTTGGGATCACACCGTTTTTTGTCCATATCTTTGGAAATATCATAGTTAGGATAATTTGGCTGGCGCCATTGGATTCGCGAGACGATTTCCGATTTTTCTAGGGGTCCGGGAATTTTCTAAAGTCGATTTTGTCGTTTTTCGCATTTTTCTCGGCTCGTGTGCCTCCTAGAGCAAAACGGGCCCTGATGCGGGATGACACCGTTTTTAGCCCATATCTTTGGAAATATCACAGCTAGGACAATTTGGCTGGCGCCATTGGATTCGCAATACGATTTCCGATTTTTCTAGGGGTCCGGGAATTTTCTAAAGTCGATTTTTTGGTTTTTCGCGTTTTTCTCGGCTCTTGGGCCTCCTAGAGCCAAACGGGCCCGGATTTGGGTTCACACCGTTTTTCGTCCCTTTCTTTGGAACTATAATATCTAGGGTAATTTGTTCGGCGCCATTGGATTCGTGAGACGATTTCCGATTTTTCTAGGGATCCGGGAATTGTCTAAAGTCGATTTTTTCGTTTTTCGCGTTTTTCTCGGCTCGTGGGCCTCCTAGAGCAAAACGGGCCCTGATTTGGGATGACACCGTTTTTAGCCCATATCTTTGGAAATATCATAGCTAGAACACTTTGGCTAGCGCCATTGGATTCGTGAGACGATTTCCGATTTTTCTAGGGGTCCGGGAATTTTCTAAAGTCGATTTTTTCGTTTTTCGCGTTTTTCTCGGCTCGTGGGCCTCCTAGAGCAAAACGGGCCCTGATTTGGGATGACACCGTTTTTAGCCCATATCTTTGGAAATATCATAGCTAGAACACTTTGGCTACCGCCATTGGATTCGTGAGACGATTTCCGATTTTTCTAAGGGTCCGGGACTTTTCTAAAGTCGGTTTTTTCGTTTTTCGCGTTTTTCTCGGCTCCTGGGCCTCCTAGAGCAAAACGGGCCCGGATTTGGGATCACACGGTTTTTCGTCCGTATCTTTGGAAATATCACAGCTAGGACAATTTGGCTGGCGCCATTGGATTCGCAATACGATTTCCGATTTTTCTAGGGGTCCGGGAATTTTCTAAAGTCGATTTTTTGGTTTTTCGCGTTTTTCTCGGCTCCTGGGCCTCCTAGAGCCAAACGGGCCTGGATTTGGGATCACACCGTTCTTCGCCCATATCTTTGGAAATATCATAGCTAGGGCAAGTTGGCTGGCGCCATGGGATTCGTGAGACGATTTCCGATTTTTCTAGGGGTCCGCGAATTGGCCACAGTCGATTTTTTCGTTTTTCGCATTTTTCTCGGCTCCTGGCCCTCCTAGAGCAAAACGGGCCCGGATTTGGGATCACACCGTTTTTCGTACATTTCTTTGGAACTATAATATCTAGGGTAATTTGTTCGGCGGCATTGAATTCGTGAGATGATTTCCGATTTTTCTAGGGGTCCGGGAATTGTCCACAGTCGATTTTTTCGTTTTTCGCGTTTTTCTCGGCTCCTTGGCCTCTTAGAGCAAAACGGGCCCGGATTTGGACTCAGACCGATTTTCGCCCATTTCTTTGGAACTATAATATCTAGGGTAATTTGTTCGGCGCCATTGGATTCGTGAGACGATTTCCGATTTTTCTAGGGATCCGGGAATTTTCTAAAGTCGATTTTTTCGTTTTTCTCGGCTCCTGGGCCTCCTAGAGCAAAACGGGCCCGGATTTGGGATCACACGGTTTTTCGTCCGTATCTTTGGAAATATCACAGCTAGGACAATTTGGCTGGCGCCATTGGATTCGCAATACGATTTCCGATTTTTCTAGGGGTCCGGGAATTTTCTAAAGTCGATTTTTTCGTTTTTTGCCTTTTTCTCGGCTCCTGGCCCTCCTAGAGCAAAACGGGCCCGGATTTGGGATGACACGGTTTTTCGTCCCTATCTTTGGAAATATCATAGCTAGGGCAAGTTGGCTGGCGCCATGGGATTCGTGAGACGATTTCCGATTTTTCTAGGGGTCCGCGAATTGGCCACAGTCGATTTTTTCGTTTTTCGCATTTTTCTCGGCTCCTGGCCCTCCTAGAGCAAAACGGGCCCGGATTTGGGATCACACCGTTTTTCGTACATTTCTTTGGAACTATCATAGCTAGGATAATTTGGCTGGCGCCATTGGAATCGTGAGACGATTTCCGATTTTTCTAGGGGTCCGCGAATTGCCCACAGTAGATTTTTTCGTTTTGCGAAAATCACACCGTTTTTTGACCATATCTTTGGAAATATCATAGCTAGAACACTTTGTCTAGCGCCATTGGATTCGTGAGACGATTTCCGATTTTTCTAGGGGTCCGGGAATTTTCTAAAGTCGATTTTTTCGTTTTTGGCGTTTTTCTCGGATCCTGGGCCTCCTAGAGCCAAACGGGCCCGGATTTGGGTTCACACCGTTTTTCGTCCCTTTCTTTGGAACTATAATATCTAGGGTAATTTCTTCGGCGGCATTGAATTCGTGAGATGATTTCCGATTTTTCTAGGGGTCCGGGAATTGTCCACAGTCGATTTTTTCGTTTTTCGCGTTTTTCTCGGCTCCTTGGCCTCTTAGAGCAAAACGGGCCCGGATTTGGACTCAGACCGATTTTCGCCCATTTCTTTGGAACTATAATATCTAGGGTAATTTGTTCGGCGCCATTGGATTCGTGAGACGATTTCCGATTTTTCTAGGGATCCGGGAATTTTCTAAAGTCGATTTTTTCGTTTTTCTCGGCTCCTGGGCCTCCTAGAGCAAAACGGGCCCGGATTTGGGATCACACGGTTTTTCGTCCGTATCTTTGGAAATATCACAGCTAGGACAATTTGGCTGGCGCCATTGGATTCGCAATACGATTTCCGATTTTTCTAGGGGTCCGGGAATTTTCTAAAGTCGATTTTTTCGTTTTTTGCCTTTTTCTCGGCTCCTGGCCCTCCTAGAGCAAAACGGGCCCGGATTTGGGATCACACGGTTTTTCGTCCCTATCTTTGGAAATATCACAGCTAGGGCAATTTGGCTGGCGCCATTGGATTCGTGAGACGATTTCCGATTTTTCTAGGGGTCCGCGCATTGTCCACAGTCGATTTTTTCGTTTTTCGCATTTTTCTCGGCTCCTGGCCCTCCTAGAAGAAAACGGGCCCGGATTTGGGATCACACCGTTTTCTGTCCATATCTTTGGAAATATCATAGTTAGGATAATTTGGCTGGCGCCATTGGATTCGCGAGACGATTTCCGATTTTTCTAGGGGTCCGGGAATTTTCTAAAGTCGATTTTGTCGTTTTTCGCATTTTTCTCGGCTCGTGTGCCTCCTAGAGCAAAACGGGCCCTGATGCGGGATGACACCGTTTTTAGCCCATATCTTTGGAAATATCACAGCTAGGACAATTTGGCTGGCGCCATTGGATTCGCAATACGATTTCCGATTTTTCTGGGGATCCGGGAATTTTCTAAAGTCGATTTTTTGGTTTTTCGCGTTTTTCTCGGCTCTTGGGCCTCCTAGAGCCAAACGGGCCCGGATTTGGGTTCACACCGTTTTTCGTCCCTTTCATTGGAACTATAATATCTAGGGTAATTTGTTCGGCGCCATTGGATTCGTGAGACGATTTCCGATTTTTCTAGGGATCCGGGAATTGTCTAAAGTCGATTTTTTCGTTTTTCGCGTTTTTCTCGGCTCGTGGGCCTCCTAGAGCAAAACGGGCCCTGATTTGGGATGACACCGTTTTTAGCCCATATCTTTGGAAATATCATAGCTAGAACACTTTGGCTAGCGCCATTGGATTCGTGAGACGATTTCCGATTTTTCTAGGGGTCCGGGAATTTTCTAAAGTCGATTTTTTCGTTTTTCGCGTTTTTCTCGGCTCGTGGGCCTCCTAGAGCAAAACGGGCCCTGATTTGGGATGACACCGTTTTTAGCCCATATCTTTGGAAATATCATAGCTAGAACACTTTGGCTACCGCCATTGGATTCGTGAGACGATTTCCGATTTTTCTAAGGGTCCGGGACTTTTCTAAAGTCGGTTTTTTCGTTTTTCGCGTTTTTCTCGGCTCCTGGGCCTCCTAGAGCAAAACGGGCCCGGATTTGGGATCACACGGTTTTTCGTCCGTATCTTTGGAAATATCACAGCTAGGACAATTTGGCTGGCGCCATTGGATTCGCAATACGATTTCCGATTTTTCTAGGGGTCCGGGAATTTTCTAAAGTCGATTTTTTGGTTTTTCGCGTTTTTCTCGGCTCCTGGGCCTCCTAGAGCCAAACGGGCCTGGATTTGGGATCACACCGTTCTTCGCCCATATCTTTGGAAATATCATAGCTAGGGCAAGTTGGCTGGCGCCATGGGATTCGTGAGACGATTTCCGATTTTTCTAGGGGTCCGCGAATTGGCCACAGTCGATTTTTTCGTTTTTCGCATTTTTCTCGGCTCCTGGCCCTCCTAGAGCAAAACGGGCCCGGATTTGGGATCACACCGTTTTTCGTACATTTCTTTGGAACTATAATATCTAGGGTAATTTGTTCGGCGGCATTGAATTCGTGAGATGATTTCCGATTTTTCTAGGGGTCCGGGAATTGTCCACAGTCGATTTTTTCGTTTTTCGCGTTTTTCTCGGCTCCTTGGCCTCTTAGAGCAAAACGGGCCCGGATTTGGACTCAGACCGATTTTCGCCCATTTCTTTGGAACTATAATATCTAGGGTAATTTGTTCGGCGCCATTGGATTCGTGAGACGATTTCCGATTTTTCTAGGGATCCGGGAATTTTCTAAAGTCGATTTTTTCGTTTTTCTCGGCTCCTGGGCCTCCTAGAGCAAAACGGGCCCGGATTTGGGATCACACGGTTTTTCGTCCGTATCTTTGGAAATATCACAGCTAGGACAATTTGGCTGGCGCCATTGGATTCGCAATACGATTTCCGATTTTTCTAGGGGTCCGGGAATTTTCTAAAGTCGATTTTTTCGTTTTTTGCCTTTTTCTCGGCTCCTGGCCCTCCTAGAGCAAAACGGGCCCGGATTTGGGATCACACGGTTTTTCGTCCCTATCTTTGGAAATATCATAGCTAGGGCAAGTTGGCTGGCGCCATGGGATTCGTGAGACGATTTCCGATTTTTCTAGGGGTCCGCGAATTGGCCACAGTCGATTTTTTCGTTTTTCGCATTTTTCTCGGCTCCTGGCCCTCCTAGAGCAAAACGGGCCCGGATTTGGGATCACACCGTTTTTCGTACATTTCTTTGGAACTATCATAGCTAGGATAATTTGGCTGGCGCCATTGGAATCGTGAGACGATTTCCGATTTTTCTAGGGGTCCGCGAATTGCCCACAGTAGATTTTTTCGTTTTGCGAAAATCACACCGTTTTTTGACCATATCTTTGGAAATACCATAGCTAGAACACTTTGTCTAGCGCCATTGGATTCGTGAGACGATTTCCGATTTTTCTAGGGGTCCGGGAATTTTCTAAAGTCGATTTTTTCGTTTTTGGCGTTTTTCTCGGATCCTGGGCCTCCTAGAGCCAAACGGGCCCGGATTTGGGTTCACACCGCTTTTCGTCCCTTTCTTTGGAACTATAATATCTAGGGTAATTTGTTCGGCGGCATTGGATTCGTGAGATGATTTCCGATTTTTCTAGGGGTCCGGGAATTGTCCACAGTCGATTTTTTCGTTTTTCGCGTTTTTCTCGGCTCCTTGGCCTATTAGAGCCAAACGGGCCCGGATTTGGACTCAGACCGATTTTCGCCCATTTCTTTGGAACTATAATATCTAGGGTAATTTGTTCGGCGCCATTGGATTCGTGAGACGATTTCCGATTTTTCTAGGGATCCGGGAATTTTCTAAAGTCGATTTTTTCGTTTTTCGCGTTTTTCTCGGCTCCTGGGCCTCCTAGAGCAAAACGGGCCCGGATTTGGGATCACACCGTTTTTCGTCCATTTCTTTGGAACTATAATATCTAGGGTAATTTGTTCGGCGGCATTGGATTCGTGAGATGATTTCCGATTTTTCTAGGGGTCCGGGAATTGTCCACAGTCGATTTTTTGGTTTTTCGCGTTTTTCTCGGCTCCTGCGCCTCCTAGAGCCAAACGGGCCTGGATTTGGGATCACACCGTTCTTCGCCCATATCTTTGGAAATATCATAGCTAGGGCAATTTGGCTGGCGCCATTGGATTCGTGAGACGATTTCCGATTTTTCTAGGGGTCCGCGAATTGTCCACAGTCGATTTTTTCGTTTTTCGCATCTTTCTCGGCTCCTGGCCCTCCTAGAGCAAAACGGGCCCGGATTTGGGATCACACCGTTTTTCGTCCATTTCTTTGGAACTATCATAGCTAGGATAATTTGACTGGCCTCATTGGATTCGTGAGACGATTTCCGATTTTTCTGGGGGTCCGGGAATTTTCTAAAGTCGATTTTTTCGTTTTTCGCGTTTTTCTCGGCTCCCGGCCCTCCTAGAGCAGAACGGGCGCTCATTTGGGATCACAGCGTTTTTAGCCCATATCTTTGGAAATATCATAGCTAGAACACTTTAGCTAGCGTCATTGGAATCGTGAGACGAGTTCCGATTTTTCTAGGGGTCCGCGAATTGTCCACAGTAGATTTTTTCGTTTTGCGCGTTTTTCTCGGCTCCTGGCCCTCCTAGAGCAAAACGGGTCCGGATTTGGGATCACACCGTTTTTCGTCCATTTCTTTGGAACTATAATATCTAGGGTAATTTGGCTGGCGCCATTGGATTCGCAATACGATTTCCGATTTTTCTAGGGGTCCGGGAATTTTCTAAAGTCGATTTTTTGGTTTTTGGCGTTTTTCTCGGATCCTGGGCCTCCTAGAGCCAAACGGGCCCGGATTTGGGTTCACACCGCTTTTCGTCCCTTTCTTTGGAACTATAATATCTAGGGTAATTTGTTCGGCGGCATTGGATTCGTGAGACGATTTCCGATTTTTCTAAGGGTCCGGGACTTTTCTAAAGTCGGTTTTTTCGTTTTTCGCGTTTTTCTCGGCTCCTGGGCCTCCTAGAGCAAAACGGGCCCGGATTTGGGATCACACGGTTTTTCGTCCGTATCTTTGGAAATATCACAGCTAGGACAATTTGGCTGGCGCCATTGGATTCGCAATACGATTTCCGATTTTTCTAGGGGTCCGGGAATTTTCTAAAGTCGATTTTTTGGTTTTTCGCGTTTTTCTCGGCTCCTGGGCCTCCTAGAGCCAAACGGGCCTGGATTTGGGATCACACCGTTCTTCGCCCATATCTTTGGAAATATCATAGCTAGGGCAAGTTGGCTGGCGCCATGGGATTCGTGAGACGATTTCCGATTTTTCTAGGGGTCCGCGAATTGGCCACAGTCGATTTTTTCGTTTTTCGCATTTTTCTCGGCTCCTGGCCCTCCTAGAGCAAAACGGGCCCGGATTTGGGATCACACCGTTTTTCGTACATTTCTTTGGAACTATAATATCTAGGGTAATTTGTTCGGCGGCATTGAATTCGTGAGATGATTTCCGATTTTTCTAGGGGTCCGGGAATTGTCCACAGTCGATTTTTTCGTTTTTCGCGTTTTTCTCGGCTCCTTGGCCTCTTAGAGCAAAACGGGCCCGGATTTGGACTCAGACCGATTTTCGCCCATTTCTTTGGAACTATAATATCTAGGGTAATTTGTTCGGCGCCATTGGATTCGTGAGACGATTTCCGATTTTTCTAGGGATCCGGGAATTTTCTAAAGTCGATTTTTTCGTTTTTCTCGGCTCCTGGGCCTCCTAGAGCAAAACGGGCCCGGATTTGGGATCACACGGTTTTTCGTCCGTATCTTTGGAAATATCACAGCTAGGACAATTTGGCTGGCGCCATTGGATTCGCAATACGATTTCCGATTTTTCTAGGGGTCCGGGAATTTTCTAAAGTCGATTTTTTCGTTTTTTGCCTTTTTCTCGGCTCCTGGCCCTCCTAGAGCAAAACGGGCCCGGATTTGGGATCACACGGTTTTTCGTCCCTATCTTTGGAAATATCATAGCTAGGGCAAGTTGGCTGGCGCCATGGGATTCGTGAGACGATTTCCGATTTTTCTAGGGGTCCGCGAATTGGCCACAGTCGATTTTTTCGTTTTTCGCATTTTTCTCGGCTCCTGGCCCTCCTAGAGCAAAACGGGCCCGGATTTGGGATCACACCGTTTTTCGTACATTTCTTTGGAACTATCATAGCTAGGATAATTTGGCTGGCGCCATTGGAATCGTGAGACGATTTCCGATTTTTCTAGGGGTCCGCGAATTGCCCACAGTAGATTTTTTCGTTTTGCGAAAATCACACCGTTTTTTGACCATATCTTTGGAAATACCATAGCTAGAACACTTTGTCTAGCGCCATTGGATTCGTGAGACGATTTCCGATTTTTCTAGGGGTCCGGGAATTTTCTAAAGTCGATTTTTTCGTTTTTGGCGTTTTTCTCGGATCCTGGGCCTCCTAGAGCCAAACGGGCCCGGATTTGGGTTCACACCGCTTTTCGTCCCTTTCTTTGGAACTATAATATCTAGGGTAATTTGTTCGGCGGCATTGGATTCGTGAGATGATTTCCGATTTTTCTAGGGGTCCGGGAATTGTCCACAGTCGATTTTTTCGTTTTTCGCGTTTTTCTCGGCTCCTTGGCCTATTAGAGCCAAACGGGCCCGGATTTGGACTCAGACCGATTTTCGCCCATTTCTTTGGAACTATAATATCTAGGGTAATTTGTTCGGCGCCATTGGATTCGTGAGACGATTTCCGATTTTTCTAGGGATCCGGGAATTTTCTAAAGTCGATTTTTTCGTTTTTCGCGTTTTTCTCGGCTCCTGGGCCTCCTAGAGCAAAACGGGCCCGGATTTGGGATCACACCGTTTTTCGTCCATTTCTTTGGAACTATAATATCTAGGGTAATTTGTTCGGCGGCATTGGATTCGTGAGATGATTTCCGATTTTTCTAGGGGTCCGGGAATTGTCCACAGTCGATTTTTTGGTTTTTCGCGTTTTTCTCGGCTCCTGCGCCTCCTAGAGCCAAACGGGCCTGGATTTGGGATCACACCGTTCTTCGCCCATATCTTTGGAAATATCATAGCTAGGGCAATTTGGCTGGCGCCATTGGATTCGTGAGACGATTTCCGATTTTTCTAGGGGTCCGCGAATTGTCCACAGTCGATTTTTTCGTTTTTCGCATCTTTCTCGGCTCCTGGCCCTCCTAGAGCAAAACGGGCCCGGATTTGGGATCACACCGTTTTTCGTCCATTTCTTTGGAACTATCATAGCTAGGATAATTTGACTGGCCTCATTGGATTCGTGAGACGATTTCCGATTTTTCTGGGGGTCCGGGAATTTTCTAAAGTCGATTTTTTCGTTTTTCGCGTTTTTCTCGGCTCCCGGCCCTCCTAGAGCAGAACGGGCGCTCATTTGGGATCACAGCGTTTTTAGCCCATATCTTTGGAAATATCATAGCTAGAACACTTTAGCTAGCGTCATTGGAATCGTGAGACGAGTTCCGATTTTTCTAGGGGTCCGCGAATTGTCCACAGTAGATTTTTTCGTTTTGCGCGTTTTTCTCGGCTCCTGGCCCTCCTAGAGCAAAACGGGTCCGGATTTGGGATCACACCGTTTTTCGTCCATTTCTTTGGAACTATAATATCTAGGGTAATTTGGCTGGCGCCATTGGATTCGCAATACGATTTCCGATTTTTCTAGGGGTCCGGGAATTTTCTAAAGTCGATTTTTTGGTTTTTCGCGTTTTTCTCGGCTCCTGGGCCTCCTAGAGCCAAACTGGCCTGGATTTGGGATCACACCGTTTTTCGTCCATTTCTTTGGAACTATCATAGCTAGGATAATTTGGCTGGCGCCATTGGAATCGTGAGACGATTTCCGATATTTCTAGGGGTCCGCGAATTGCCCACAGTAGATTTTTTCGTTTTGCGAAAATCACACCGTTTTTTGACCATATCTTTGGAAATATCATAGCTAGAACACTTTGGCTAGCGCCATTGGATTCGTGAGATGATTTCCGATTTTTCTAGGGGTCCGGGAATTGTCCACAGTCGATTTTTTGGTTTTTCGCGTTTTTCTCGGCTCCTGCGCCTCCTAGAGCCAAACGGGCCTGGATTTGGGATCACACCGTTCTTCGCCCATATCCTTGGAAATATCATAGCTAGGGCAATTTGGCTGGCGCCATTGGATTCGTGAGACGATTTCCGATTTTTCTAGGGGTCCGCGAATTGTCCACAGTCGATTTTTTCGTTTTTCGCATTTTTCTCGGCTCGTGGGCCTCCTAGAGCAAAACGGGCCCTGATTTGGGATGACACCGTTTTTAGCCCATATCTTTGGAAATATCATAGCTAGAACACTTTGGCTAGCGCCATTGGATTCGTGAGACGATTTCCGATTTTTCTAGGGGTCCGGGAATTTTCTAAAGTCGATTTTTTCGTTTTTGGCGTTTTTCTCGGATCCTGGGCCTCCTAGAGCCAAACGGGCCCGGATTTGGGTTCACACCGCTTTTCGTCCCTTTCTTTGGAACTATAATATCTAGGGTAATTTGTTCGGCGGCATTGGATTCGTGAGATGATTTCCGATTTTTCTAGGGGTCCGGGAATTGTCCACAGTCGATTTTTTCGTTTTTCGCGTTTTTCTCGGCTCCTTGGCCTATTAGAGCCAAACGGGCCCGGATTTGGACTCAGACCGATGTTCGCCCATTCCTTTGGAACTATAATATCTAGGGTAATTTGTTCGGCGCCATTGGATTCGTGAGACGATTTCCGATTTTTCTAGGGATCCGGGAATTTTCTAAAGTCGATTTTTTCGTTTTTCGCGTTTTTCTCGGCTCCTGGGCCTCCTAGAGCAAAACGGGCCCGGATTTGGGATCACACCGTTTTTCGTCCATTTCTTTGGAACTATAATATCTAGGGTAATTTGTTCGGCGGCATTGGATTCGTGAGATGATTTCCGATTTTTCTAGGGGTCCGGGAATTGTCCACAGTCGATTTTTTGGTTTTTCGCGTTTTTCTCGGCTCCTGCGCCTCCTAGAGCCAAACGGGCCTGGATTTGGGATCACACCGTTCTTCGCCCATATCTTTGGAAATATCATAGCTAGGGCAATTTGGCTGGCGCCATTGGATTCGTGAGACGATTTCCGATTTTTCTAGGGGTCCGCGAATTGTCCACAGTCGATTTTTTCGTTTTTCGCATTTTTCTCGGCTCGTGGGCCTCCTAGAGCAAAACGGGCCCTGATTTGGGATGACACCGTTTTTAGCCCATATCTTTGGAAATATCATAGCTAGAACACTTTGGCTAGCGCCATTGGATTCGTGAGACGATTTCCGATTTTTCTAGGGGTCCGGGAATTTTCTAAAGTCGATTTTTTCGTTTTTGGCGTTTTTCTCGGATCCTGGGCCTCCTAGAGCCAAACGGGCCCGGATTTGGGTTCACACCGCTTTTCGTCCCTTTCTTTGGAACTATAATATCTAGGGTAATTTGTTCGGCGGCATTGGATTCGTGAGATGATTTCCGATTTTTCTAGGGGTCCGGGAATTGTCCACAGTCGATTTTTTCGTTTTTCGCGTTTTTCTCGGCTCCTTGGCCTATTAGAGCCAAACGGGCCCGGATTTGGACTCAGACCGATTTTCGCCCATTTCTTTGGAACTATAATATCTAGGGTAATTTGTTCGGCGCCATTGGATTCGTGAGACGATTTCCGATTTTTCTAGGGATCCGGGAATTTTCTAAAGTCGATTTTTTCGTTTTTCGCGTTTTTCTCGGCTCCTGGGCCTCCTAGAGCAAAACGGGCCCGGATTTGGGATCACACCGTTTTTCGTCCATTTCTTTGGAACTATAATATCTAGGGTAATTTGTTCGGCGGCATTGGATTCGTGAGATGATTTCCGATTTTTCTAGGGGTCCGGGAATTGTCCACAGTCGATTTTTTGGTTTTTCGCGTTTTTCTCGGCTCCTGCGCCTCCTAGAGCCAAACGGGCCTGGATTTGGGATCACACCGTTCTTCGCCCATATCTTTGGAAATATCATAGCTAGGGCAATTTGGCTGGCGCCATTGGATTCGTGAGACGATTTCCGATTTTTCTAGGGGTCCGCGAATTGTCCACAGTCGATTTTTTCGTTTTTCGCATCTTTCTCGGCTCCTGGCCCTCCTAGAGCAAAACGGGCCCGGATTTGGGATCACACCGTTTTTCGTCCATTTCTTTGGAACTATCATAGCTAGGATAATTTGACTGGCCTCATTGGATTCGTGAGACGATTTCCGATTTTTCTGGGGGTCCGGGAATTTTCTAAAGTCGATTTTTTCGTTTTTCGCGTTTTTCTCGGCTCCCGGCCCTCCTAGAGCAGAACGGGCGCTCATTTGGGATCACAGCGTTTTTAGCCCATATCTTTGGAAATATCATAGCTAGAACACTTTGGCTAGCGCCATTGGATTCGTGAGACGATTTCCGATTTTTCTAGGGGTCCGGGAATTTTCTAAAGTCGATTTTTTCGTTTTTGGCGTTTTTCTCGGATCCTGGGCCTCCTAGAGCCAAACGGGCCCGGATTTGGGTTCACACCGCTTTTCGTCCCTTTCTTTGGAACTATAATATCTAGGGTAATTTGTTCGGCGGCATTGGATTCGTGAGATGATTTCCGATTTTTCTAGGGGTCCGGGAATTGTCCACAGTCGATTTTTTCGTTTTTCGCGTTTTTCTCGGCTCCTTGGCCTATTAGAGCCAAACGGACCCGGATTTGGACTCAGACCGATTTTCGCCCATTTCTTTGGAACTATAATATCTAGGGTAATTTGTTCGGCGCCATTGGATTCGTGAGACGATTTCCGATTTTTCTAGGGATCCGGGAATTTTCTAAAGTCGATTTTTTCGTTTTTCGCGTTTTTCTCGGCTCCTGGGCCTCCTAGAGCAAAACGGGCCCGGATTTGGGATCACACCGTTTTTCGTCCATTTCTTTGGAACTATAATATCTAGGGTAATTTGTTCGGCGGCATTGGATTCGTGAGATGATTTCCGATTTTTCTAGGGGTCCGGGAATTGTCCACAGTCGATTTTTTGGTTTTTCGCGTTTTTCTCGGCTCCTGCGCCTCCTAGAGCCAAACGGGCCTGGATTTGGGATCACACCGTTCTTCGCCCATATCTTTGGAAATATCATAGCTAGGGCAATTTGGCTGGCGCCATTGGATTCGTGAGACGATTTCCGATTTTTCTAGGGGTCCGCGAATTGTCCACAGTCGATTTTTTCGTTTTTCGCATCTTTCTCGGCTCCTGGCCCTCCTAGAGCAAAACGGGCCCGGATTTGGGATCACACCGTTTTTCGTCCATTTCTTTGGAACTATCATAGCTAGGATAATTTGACTGGCCTCATTGGATTCGTGAGACGATTTCCGATTTTTCTGGGGGTCCGGGAATTTTCTAAAGTCGATTTTTTCGTTTTTCGCGTTTTTCTCGGCTCCCGGCCCTCCTAGAGCAGAACGGGCGCTCATTTGGGATCACAGCGTTTTTAGCCCATATCTTTGGAAATATCATAGCTAGAACACTTTAGCTAGCGTCATTGGAATCGTGAGACGAGTTCCGATTTTTCTAGGGGTCCGCGAATTGTCCACAGTCGATTTTTTGGTTTTTCGCGTTTTTCTCGGCTCCTGCGCCTCCTAGAGCCAAACGGGCCTGGATTTGGGATCACACCGTTCTTCGCCCATATCCTTGGAAATATCATAGCTAGGGCAATTTGGCTGGCGCCATTGGATTCGTGAGACGATTTCCGATTTTTCTAGGGGTCCGCGAATTGTCCACAGTCGATTTTTTCGTTTTTCGCATTTTTCTCGGCTCGTGGGCCTCCTAGAGCAAAACGGGCCCTGATTTGGGATGACACCGTTTTTAGCCCATATCTTTGGAAATATCATAGCTAGAACACTTTGGCTAGCGCCATTGGATTCGTGAGACGATTTCCGATTTTTCTAGGGGTCCGGGAATTTTCTAAAGTCGATTTTTTCGTTTTTGGCGTTTTTCTCGGATCCTGGGCCTCCTAGAGCCAAACGGGCCCGGATTTGGGTTCACACCGCTTTTCGTCCCTTTCTTTGGAACTATAATATCTAGGGTAATTTGTTCGGCGGCATTGGATTCGTGAGATGATTTCCGATTTTTCTAGGGGTCCGGGAATTGTCCACAGTCGATTTTTTCGTTTTTCGCGTTTTTCTCGGCTCCTTGGCCTATTAGAGCCAAACGGGCCCGGATTTGGACTCAGACCGATTTTCGCCCATTTCTTTGGAACTATAATATCTAGGGTAATTTGTTCGGCGCCATTGGATTCGTGAGACGATTTCCGATTTTTCTAGGGATCCGGGAATTTTCTAAAGTCGATTTTTTCGTTTTTCGCGTTTTTCTCGGCTCCTGGGCCTCCTAGAGCCAAACGGGCCCGGATTTGGGATCACACCGTTTTTCGTCCATTTCTTTGGAACTATAATATCTAGGGTAATTTGTTCGGCGGCATTGGATTCGTGAGATGATTTCCGTTTTTTCTAGGGGTCCGGGAATTGTCCACAGTCGATTTTTTGGTTTTTCGCGTTTTTCTCGGCTCCTGCGCCTCCTAGAGCCAAACGGGCCTGGATTTGGGATCACACCGTTCTTCGCCCATATCTTTGGAAATATCATAGCTAGGGCAATTTGGCTGGCGCCATTGGATTCGTGAGACGATTTCCGATTTTTCTAGGGGTCCGCGAATTGTCCACAGTCGATTTTTTCGTTTTTCGCATTTTTCTCGGCTCGTGGGCCTCCTAGAGCAAAACGGGCCCTGATTTGGGATGACACCGTTTTTAGCCCATATCTTTGGAAATATCATAGCTAGAACACTTTGGCTAGCGCCATTGGATTCGTGAGACGATTTCCGATTTTTCTAGGGGTCCGGGAATTTTCTAAAGTCGATTTTTTCGTTTTTGGCGTTTTTCTCGGATCCTGGGCCTCCTAGAGCCAAACGGGCCCGGATTTGGGTTCACACCGCTTTTCGTCCCTTTCTTTGGAACTATAATATCTAGGGTAATTTGTTCGGCGGCATTGGATTCGTGAGATGATTTCCGATTTTTCTAGGGGTCCGGGAATTGTCCACAGTCGATTTTTTCGTTTTTCGCGTTTTTCTCGGCTCCTTGGCCTATTAGAGCCAAACGGGCCCGGATTTGGACTCAGACCGATTTTCGCCCATTTCTTTGGAACTATAATATCTAGGGTAATTTGTTCGGCGCCATTGGATTCGTGAGACGATTTCCGATTTTTCTAGGGATCCGGGAATTTTCTAAAGTCGATTTTTTCGTTTTTCGCGTTTTTCTCGGCTCCTGGGCCTCCTAGAGCAAAACGGGCCCGGATTTGGGATCACACCGTTTTTCGTCCATTTCTTTGGAACTATAATATCTAGGGTAATTTGTTCGGCGGCATTGGATTCGTGAGATGATTTCCGATTTTTCTAGGGGTCCGGGAATTGTCCACAGTCGATTTTTTGGTTTTTCGCGTTTTTCTCGGCTCCTGCGCCTCCTAGAGCCAAACGGGCCTGGATTTGGGATCACACCGTTCTTCGCCCATATCTTTGGAAATATCATAGCTAGGGCAATTTGGCTGGCGCCATTGGATTCGTGAGACGATTTCCGATTTTTCTAGGGGTCCGCGAATTGTCCACAGTCGATTTTTTCGTTTTTCGCATCTTTCTCGGCTCCTGGCCCTCCTAGAGCAAAACGGGCCCGGATTTGGGATCACACCGTTTTTCGTCCATTTCTTTGGAACTATCATAGCTAGGATAATTTGACTGGCCTCATTGGATTCGTGAGACGATTTCCGATTTTTCTGGGGGTCCGGGAATTTTCTAAAGTCGATTTTTTCGTTTTTCGCGTTTTTCTCGGCTCCCGGCCCTCCTAGAGCAGAACGGGCGCTCATTTGGGATCACAGCGTTTTTAGCCCATATCTTTGGAAATATCATAGCTAGAACACTTTGGCTAGCGCCATTGGATTCGTGAGACGATTTCCGATTTTTCTAGGGGTCCGGGAATTTTCTAAAGTCGATTTTTTCGTTTTTGGCGTTTTTCTCGGATCCTGGGCCTCCTAGAGCCAAACGGGCCCGGATTTGGGTTCACACCGCTTTTCGTCCCTTTCTTTGGAACTATAATATCTAGGGTAATTTGTTCGGCGGCATTGGATTCGTGAGATGATTTCCGATTTTTCTAGGGGTCCGGGAATTGTCCACAGTCGATTTTTTCGTTTTTCGCGTTTTTCTCGGCTCCTTGGCCTATTAGAGCCAAACGGACCCGGATTTGGACTCAGACCGATTTTCGCCCATTTCTTTGGAACTATAATATCTAGGGTAATTTGTTCGGCGCCATTGGATTCGTGAGACGATTTCCGATTTTTCTAGGGATCCGGGAATTTTCTAAAGTCGATTTTTTCGTTTTTCGCGTTTTTCTCGGCTCCTGGCCCTCCTAGAGCAAAACGGGTCCGGATTTGGGATCACACCGTTTTTCGTCCATTTCTTTGGAACTATAATATCTAGGGTAATTTGGCTGGCGCCATTGGATTCGCAATACGATTTCCGATTTTTCTAGGGGTCCGGGAATTTTCTAAAGTCGATTTTTTGGTTTTTCGCGTTTTTCTCGGCTCCTGGGCCTCCTAGAGCCAAACTGGCCTGGATTTGGGATCACACCGTTTTTCGTCCATTTCTTTGGAACTATCATAGCTAGGATAATTTGGCTGGCGCCATTGGAATCGTGAGACGATTTCCGATATTTCTAGGGGTCCGCGAATTGCCCACAGTAGATTTTTTCGTTTTGCGAAAATCACACCGTTTTTTGACCATATCTTTGGAAATATCATAGCTAGAACACTTTGGCTAGCGCCATTGGATTCGTGAGATGATTTCCGATTTTTCTAGGGGTCCGGGAATTGTCCACAGTCGATTTTTTGGTTTTTCGCGTTTTTCTCGGCTCCTGCGCCTCCTAGAGCCAAACGGGCCTGGATTTGGGATCACACCGTTCTTCGCCCATATCCTTGGAAATATCATAGCTAGGGCAATTTGGCTGGCGCCATTGGATTCGTGAGACGATTTCCGATTTTTCTAGGGGTCCGCGAATTGTCCACAGTCGATTTTTTCGTTTTTCGCATTTTTCTCGGCTCCTGGCCCTCCTAGAGCAAAACGGGCCCTGATTTGGGATGACACCGCTTTTAGCCCATATCTTTGGAAATATCATAGCTAGAACACTTTGGCTAGCGCCATTGGATTCGTGAGACGATTTCCGATTTTTCTAGGGGTCCGGGAATTTTCTAAAGTCGATTTTTTCGTTTTTCGCGTTTTTCTCGGCTCGTGGGCCTCCTAGAGCAAAACGGGCCCTGATTTGGGATGACACCGTTTTTAGCCCATATCTTTGGAAATATCATAGCTAGAACACTTTGGCTAGCGCCATTGGATTCGTGAGACGATTTCCGATTTTTCTAGGGGTCCGGGAATTTTCTAAAGTCGATTTTTTCGTTTTTCGCGTTTTTCTCGGATCCTGGGCCTCCTAGAGCAAAACGGGCCCGGATTTGGGATCACACGGTTTTTCGTCCGTATCTTTGGAAATATCACAGCTAGGACAATTTGGCTGGCGCCATTGGATTCGCAATACGATTTCCGATTTTTCTAGGGGTCCGGGAATTTTCTAAAGTCGATTTTTTGGTTTTTCGCGTTTTTCTCGGCTCCTGGGCCTCCTAGAGCCAAACGGGCCTGGATTTGGGATCACACCGTTCTTCGCCCATATCTTTGGAAATATCATAGCTAGGGCAAGTTGGCTGGCGCCATGGGATTCGTGAGACGATTTCCGATTTTTCTAGGGGTCCGCGAATTGGCCACAGTCGATTTTTTCGTTTTTCGCATTTTTCTCGGCTCCTGGCCCTCCTAGAGCAAAACGGGCCCGGATTTGGGAACACACCGTTTTTCGTACATTTCTTTGGAACTATCATAGCTAGGATAATTTGGCTGGCGCCATTGGAATCGTGAGACGATTTCCGATTTTTCTAGGGGTCCGCGAATTGCCCACAGTAGATTTTTTCGTTTTGCGAAAATCACACCGTTTTTTGACCATATCTTTGGAAATATCATAGCTAGAACACTTTGTCTAGCGCCATTGGATTCGTGAGACGATTTCCGATTTTTCTAGGGGTCCGGGAATTTTCTAAAGTCGATTTTTTCGTTTTTCGCGTTTTTCTCGGATCCTGGGCCTCCTAGAGCCAAACGGGCCCGGATTTGGGTTCACACCGCTTTTCGTCCCTTTGTTTGGAACTATAATATCTAGGGTAATTTGTTCGGCGGCATTGGATTCGTGAGATGATTTCCGATTTTTCTAGGGGTCCGGGAATTGTCCACAGTCGATTTTTTCGTTTTTCGCGTTTTTCTCGGCTCCTTGGCCTATTAGAGCCAAACGGGCCCGGATTTGGACTCAGACCGATTTTCGCCCATTTCTTTGGAACTATAATATCTAGGGTAATTTGTTCGGCGCCATTGGATTCGTGAGACGATTTCCGATTTTTCTAGGGATCCGGGAATTTTCTAAAGTCGATTTTTTCGTTTTTCGCGTTTTTCTCGGCTCCTGGGCCTCCTAGAGCAAAACGGGCCCGGATTTGGGATCACACCGTTTTTCGTCCATTTCTTTGGAACTATAATATCTAGGGTAATTTGTTCGGCGGCATTGGATTCGTGAGATGATTTCCGATTTTTCTAGGGGTCCGGGAATTGTCCACAGTCGATTTTTTGGTTTTTCGCGTTTTTCTCGGCTCCTGCGCCTCCTAGAGCCAAACGGGCCTGGATTTGGGATCACACCGTTCTTCGCCCATATCTTTGGAAATATCATAGCTAGGGCAATTTGGCTGGCGCCATTGGATTCGTGAGACGATTTCCGATTTTTCTAGGGGTCCGCGAATTGTCCACAGTCGATTTTTTCGTTTTTCGCATCTTTCTCGGCTCCTGGCCCTCCTAGAGCAAAACGGGCCCGGATTTGGGATCACACCGTTTTTCGTCCATTTCTTTGGAACTATCATAGCTAGGATAATTTGACTGGCCTCATTGGATTCGTGAGACGATTTCCGATTTTTCTGGGGGTCCGGGAATTTTCTAAAGTCGATTTTTTCGTTTTTCGCGTTTTTCTCGGCTCCCGGCCCTCCTAGAGCAGAACGGGCGCTCATTTGGGATCACAGCGTTTTTAGCCCATATCTTTGGAAATATCATAGCTAGAACACTTTGGCTAGCGCCATTGGATTCGTGAGACGATTTCCGATTTTTCTAGGGGTCCGGGAATTTTCTAAAGTCGATTTTTTCGTTTTTGGCGTTTTTCTCGGATCCTGGGCCTCCTAGAGCCAAACGGGCCCGGATTTGGGTTCACACCGCTTTTCGTCCCTTTCTTTGGAACTATAATATCTAGGGTAATTTGTTCGGCGGCATTGGATTCGTGAGATGATTTCCGATTTTTCTAGGGGTCCGGGAATTGTCCACAGTCGATTTTTTCGTTTTTCGCGTTTTTCTCGGCTCCTTGGCCTATTAGAGCCAAACGGACCCGGATTTGGACTCAGACCGATTTTCGCCCATTTCTTTGGAACTATAATATCTAGGGTAATTTGTTCGGCGCCATTGGATTCGTGAGACGATTTCCGATTTTTCTAGGGATCCGGGAATTTTCTAAAGTCGATTTTTTCGTTTTTCGCGTTTTTCTCGGCTCCTGGCCCTCCTAGAGCAAAACGGGTCCGGATTTGGGATCACACCGTTTTTCGTCCATTTCTTTGGAACTATAATATCTAGGGTAATTTGGCTGGCGCCATTGGATTCGCAATACGATTTCCGATTTTTCTAGGGGTCCGGGAATTTTCTAAAGTCGATTTTTTGGTTTTTCGCGTTTTTCTCGGCTCCTGGGCCTCCTAGAGCCAAACTGGCCTGGATTTGGGATCACACCGTTTTTCGTCCATTTCTTTGGAACTATCATAGCTAGGATAATTCGGCTGGCGCCATTGGAATCGTGAGACGATTTCCGATATTTCTAGGGGTCCGCGAATTGCCCACAGTAGATTTTTTCGTTTTGCGAAAATCACACCGTTTTTTGACCATATCTTTGGAAATATCATAGCTAGAACACTTTGGCTAGCGCCATTGGATTCGTGAGATGATTTCCGATTTTTCTAGGGGTCCGGGAATTGTCCACAGTCGATTTTTTGGTTTTTCGCGTTTTTCTCGGCTCCTGCGCCTCCTAGAGCCAAACGGGCCTGGATTTGGGATCACACCGTTCTTCGCCCATATCCTTGGAAATATCATAGCTAGGGCAATTTGGCTGGCGCCATTGGATTCGTGAGACGATTTCCGATTTTTCTAGGGGTCCGCGAATTGTCCACAGTCGATTTTTTCGTTTTTCGCATTTTTCTCGGCTCCTGGCCCTCCTAGAGCAAAACGGGCCCTGATTTGGGATGACACCGCTTTTAGCCCATATCTTTGGAAATATCATAGCTAGAACACTTTGGCTAGCGCCATTGGATTCGTGAGACGATTTCCGATTTTTCTAGGGGTCCGGGAATTTTCTAAAGTCGATTTTTTCGTTTTTCGCGTTTTTCTCGGCTCGTGGGCCTCCTAGAGCAAAACGGGCCCTGATTTGGGATGACACCGTTTTTAGCCCATATCTTTGGAAATATCATAGCTAGAACACTTTGGCTAGCGCCATTGGATTCGTGAGACGATTTCCGATTTTTCTAGGGGTCCGGGAATTTTCTAAAGTCGATTTTTTCGTTTTTCGCGTTTTTCTCGGATCCTGGGCCTCCTAGAGCAAAACGGGCCCGGATTTGGGATCACACGGTTTTTCGTCCGTATCTTTGGAAATATCACAGCTAGGACAATTTGGCTGGCGCCATTGGATTCGCAATACGATTTCCGATTTTTCTAGGGGTCCGGGAATTTTCTAAAGTCGATTTTTTGGTTTTTCGCGTTTTTCTCGGCTCCTGGGCCTCCTAGAGCCAAACGGGCCTGGATTTGGGATCACACCGTTCTTCGCCCATATCTTTGGAAATATCATAGCTAGGGCAAGTTGGCTGGCGCCATGGGATTCGTGAGACGATTTCCGATTTTTCTAGGGGTCCGCGAATTGGCCACAGTCGATTTTTTCGTTTTTCGCATTTTTCTCGGCTCCTGGCCCTCCTAGAGCAAAACGGGCCCGGATTTGGGAACACACCGTTTTTCGTACATTTCTTTGGAACTATCATAGCTAGGATAATTTGGCTGGCGCCATTGGAATCGTGAGACGATTTCCGATTTTTCTAGGGGTCCACGAATTGCCCACAGTAGATTTTTTCGTTTTGCGAAAATCACACCGTTTTTTGACCATATCTTTGGAAATATCATAGCTAGAACACTTTGTCTAGCGCCATTGGATTCGTGAGACGATTTCCGATTTTTCTAGGGGTCCGGGAATTTTCTAAAGTCGATTTTTTCGTTTTTCGCGTTTTTCTCGGATCCTGGGCCTCCTAGAGCCAAACGGGCCCGGATTTGGGTTCACACCGCTTTTCGTCCCTTTGTTTGGAACTATAATATCTAGGGTAATTTGTTCGGCGGCATTGGATTCGTGAGATGATTTCCGATTTTTCTAGGGGTCCGGGAATTGTCCACAGTCGATTTTTTCGTTTTTCGCGTTTTTCTCGGCTCCTTGGCCTATTAGAGCCAAACGGGCCCGGATTTGGACTCAGACCGATTTTCGCCCATTTCTTTGGAACTATAATATCTAGGGTAATTTGTTCGGCGCCATTGGATTCGTGAGACGATTTCCGATTTTTCTAGGGATCCGGGAATTTTCTAAAGTCGATTTTTTCGTTTTTCGCGTTTTTCTCGGCTCCTGGCCCTCCTAGAGCAAAACGGGTCCGGATTTGGGATCACACCGTTTTTCGTCCATTTCTTTGGAACTATAATATCTAGGGTAATTTGGCTGGCGCCATTGGATTCGCAATACGATTTCCGATTTTTCTAGGGGTCCGGGAATTTTCTAAAGTCGATTTTTTGGTTTTTCGCGTTTTTCTCGGCTCCTGGGCCTCCTAGAGCCAAACTGGCCTGGATTTGGGATCACACCGTTTTTCGTCCATTTCTTTGGAACTATCATAGCTAGGATAATTCGGCTGGCGCCATTGGAATCGTGAGACGATTTCCGATATTTCTAGGGGTCCGCGAATTGCCCACAGTAGATTTTTTCGTTTTGCGAAAATCACACCGTTTTTTGACCATATCTTTGGAAATATCATAGCTAGAACACTTTGGCTAGCGCCATTGGATTCGTGAGATGATTTCCGATTTTTCTAGGGGTCCGGGAATTGTCCACAGTCGATTTTTTGGTTTTTCGCGTTTTTCTCGGCTCCTGCGCCTCCTAGAGCCAAACGGGCCTGGATTTGGGATCACACCGTTCTTCGCCCATATCCTTGGAAATATCATAGCTAGGGCAATTTGGCTGGCGCCATTGGATTCGTGAGACGATTTCCGATTTTTCTAGGGGTCCGCGAATTGTCCACAGTCGATTTTTTCGTTTTTCGCATTTTTCTCGGCTCCTGGCCCTCCTAGAGCAAAACGGGCCCTGATTTGGGATGACACCGCTTTTAGCCCATATCTTTGGAAATATCATAGCTAGAACACTTTGGCTAGCGCCATTGGATTCGTGAGACGATTTCCGATTTTTCTAGGGGTCCGGGAATTTTCTAAAGTCGATTTTTTCGTTTTTCGCGTTTTTCTCGGCTCGTGGGCCTCCTAGAGCAAAACGGGCCCTGATTTGGGATGACACCGTTTTTAGCCCATATCTTTGGAAATATCATAGCTAGAACACTTTGGCTAGCGCCATTGGATTCGTGAGACGATTTCCGATTTTTCTAGGGGTCCGGGAATTTTCTAAAGTCGATTTTTTCGTTTTTCGCGTTTTTCTCGGATCCTGGGCCTCCTAGAGCAAAACGGGCCCGGATTTGGGATCACACGGTTTTTCGTCCGTATCTTTGGAAATATCACAGCTAGGACAATTTGGCTGGCGCCATTGGATTCGCAATACGATTTCCGATTTTTCTAGGGGTCCGGGAATTTTCTAAAGTCGATTTTTTGGTTTTTCGCGTTTTTCTCGGCTCCTGGGCCTCCTAGAGCCAAACGGGCCTGGATTTGGGATCACACCGTTCTTCGCCCATATCTTTGGAAATATCATAGCTAGGGCAAGTTGGCTGGCGCCATGGGATTCGTGAGACGATTTCCGATTTTTCTAGGGGTCCGCGAATTGGCCACAGTCGATTTTTTCGTTTTTCGCATTTTTCTCGGCTCCTGGCCCTCCTAGAGCAAAACGGGCCCGGATTTGGGAACACACCGTTTTTCGTACATTTCTTTGGAACTATCATAGCTAGGATAATTTGGCTGGCGCCATTGGAATCGTGAGACGATTTCCGATTTTTCTAGGGGTCCACGAATTGCCCACAGTAGATTTTTTCGTTTTGCGAAAATCACACCGTTTTTTGACCATATCTTTGGAAATATCATAGCTAGAACACTTTGTCTAGCGCCATTGGATTCGTGAGACGATTTCCGATTTTTCTAGGGGTCCGGGAATTTTCTAAAGTCGATTTTTTCGTTTTTCGCGTTTTTCTCGGATCCTGGGCCTCCTAGAGCCAAACGGGCCCGGATTTGGGTTCACACCGCTTTTCGTCCCTTTGTTTGGAACTATAATATCTAGGGTAATTTGTTCGGCGGCATTGGATTCGTGAGATGATTTCCGATTTTTCTAGGGGTCCGGGAATTGTCCACAGTCGATTTTTTCGTTTTTCGCGTTTTTCTCGGCTCCTTGGCCTATTAGAGCCAAACGGGCCCGGATTTGGACTCAGACCGATTTTCGCCCATTTCTTTGGAACTATAATATCTAGGGTAATTTGTTCGGCGCCATTGGATTCGTGAGACGATTTCCGATTTTTCTAGGGATCCGGGAATTTTCTAAAGTCGATTTTTTCGTTTTTCGCGTTTTTCTCGGCTCCTGGGCCTCCTAGAGCAAAACGGGCCCGGATTTGGGATCACACCGTTTTTCGTCCATTTCTTTGGAACTATAATATCTAGGGTAATTTGTTCGGCGGCATTGGATTCGTGAGATGATTTCCGATTTTTCTAGGGGTCCGGGAATTGTCCACAGTCGATTTTTTGGTTTTTCGCGTTTTTCTCGGCTCCTGCGCCTCCTAGAGCCAAACGGGCCTGGATTTGGGATCACACCGTTTTTCGCCCATATCTTTGGAAATATCATAGCTAGGGCAATTTGGCTGGCGCCATTGGATTCGTGAGACGATTTCCGATTTTTCTAGGGGTCCGCGAATTGTCCACAGTCGATTTTTTCGTTTTTCGCATCTTTCTCGGCTCCTGGCCCTCCTAGAGCAAAACGGGCCCGGATTTGGGATCACACCGTTTTTCGTCCATTTCTTTGGAACTATCATAGCTAGGATAATTTGACTGGCCTCATTGGATTCGTGAGACGATTTCCGATTTTTCTGGGGGTCCGGGAATTTTCTAAAGTCGATTTTTTCGTTTTTCGCGTTTTTCTCGGCTCCCGGCCCTCCTAGAGCAGAACGGGCGCTCATTTGGGATCACAGCGTTTTTAGCCCATATCTTTGGAAATATCATAGCTAGAACACTTTAGCTAGCGTCATTGGAATCGTGAGACGAGTTCCGATTTTTCTAGGGGTCCGCGAATTGTCCACAGTAGATTTTTTCGTTTTGCGCGTTTTTCTCGGCTCCTGGCCCTCCTAGAGCAAAACGGGTCCGGATTTGGGATCACACCGTTTTTCGTCCATTTCTTTGGAACTATAATATCTAGGGTAATTTGGCTGGCGCCATTGGATTCGCAATACGATTTCCGATTTTTCTAGGGGTCCGGGAATTTTCTAAAGTCGATTTTTTGGTTTTTCGCGTTTTTCTCGGCTCCTGGGCCTCCTAGAGCCAAACTGGCCTGGATTTGGGATCACACCGTTTTTCGTCCATTTCTTTGGAACTATCATAGCTAGGATAATTTGGCTGGCGCCATTGGAATCGTGAGACGATTTCCGATATTTCTAGGGGTCCGCGAATTGCCCACAGTAGATTTTTTCGTTTTGCGAAAATCACACCGTTTTTTGACCATATCTTTGGAAATATCATAGCTAGAACACTTTGGCTAGCGCCATTGGATTCGTGAGATGATTTCCGATTTTTCTAGGGGTCCGGGAATTGTCCACAGTCGATTTTTTGGTTTTTCGCGTTTTTCTCGGCTCCTGCGCCTCCTAGAGCCAAACGGGCCTGGATTTGGGATCACACCGTTCTTCGCCCATATCCTTGGAAATATCATAGCTAGGGCAATTTGGCTGGCGCCATTGGATTCGTGAGACGATTTCCGATTTTTCTAGGGGTCCGCGAATTGTCCACAGTCGATTTTTTCGTTTTTCGCATTTTTCTCGGCTCGTGGGCCTCCTAGAGCAAAACGGGCCCTGATTTGAGATGACACCGTTTTTAGCCCATATCTTTGGAAATATCATAGCTAGAACACTTTGGCTAGCGCCATTGGATTCGTGAGACGATTTCCGATTTTTCTAGGGGTCCGGGAATTTTCTAAAGTCGATTTTTTCGTTTTTCGCGTTTTTCTCGGATCCTGGGCCTCCTAGAGCCAAACGGGCCCGGATTTGGGTTCACACCGTTTTTCGTCCCTTTCTTTGGAACTATAATATCTAGGGTAATTTGTTCGGCGGCATTGGATTCGTGAGATGATTTCCGATTTTTCTAGGGGTCCGGGAATTGTCCACAGTCGATTTTTTCGTTTTTCGCGTTTTTCTCGGCTCCTTGGCCTCTTAGAGCCAAACGGGCCCGGATTTGGACTCAGACCGATTTTCGCCCATTTCTTTGGAACTATAATATCTATGGTAATTTGTTCGGCGCCATTGGATTCGTGAGACGATTTCCGATTTTTCTAGGGATCCGGGAATTTTCCAAAGTCGATTTTTTCGTTTTTCTCGGCTCCTGGGCCTCCTAGACCAAAACGGGCCCGGATTTGGGATCACACGGTTTTTCGTCCGTATCTTTGGAAATATCACAGCTAGGACAATTTGGCTGGGGCCATTGGATTCGCAATACGATTTCCGATTTTTCTAGGGGTCCGGGAATTTTCTAAAGTCGATTTTTTGGTTTTTCGCGTTTTTCTCGGCTCCTGGGCCTCCTAGAGCCAAACGGGCCTGGATTTGGGATCACACCGTTCTTCGCCCATATCTTTGGAAATATCATAGCTAGGGCAAGTTGGCTGGCGCCATGGGATTCGTGAGACGATTTCCGATTTTTCTAGGGGTCCGCGAATTGTCCACAGTCGATTTTTTCGTTTTTCGCATTTTTCTCGGCTCCTGGCCCTCCTAGAGCAAAACGGGCCCGGATTTGGGATCACACCGTTTTTCGTCCATTTCTTTGGAACTATCATAGCTAGGATAATTTGGCTGGCGCCATTGGAATCGTGAGACGATTTCCGATTTTTCTAGGGGTCCGCGAATTGCCCACAGTAGATTTTTTCGTTTTGCGAAAATCACACCGTTTTTTGACCATATCTTTGGAAATATCATAGCTAGAACACTTTGTCTAGCGCCATTGGATTCGTGAGACGATTTCCGATTTTTCTAGGGGTCCGGGAATTTTCGAAAGTCGATTTTTTCGTTTTTCGCGTTTTTCTCGGATCCTGGGCCTCCTAGAGCCAAACGGGCCCGGATTTGGGTTCACACCGCTTTTCGTCCCTTTGTTTGGAACTATAATATCTAGGGTAATTTGTTCGGCGGCATTGGATTCGTGAGATGATTTCCGATTTTTCTAGGGGTCCGGGAATTGTCCACAGTCGATTTTTTCGTTTTTCGCGTTTTTCTCGGCTCCTTGGCCTATTAGAGCCAAACGGGCCCGGATTTGGACTCAGACCGATTTTCGCCCATTTCTTTGGAACTATAATATCTAGGGTAATTTGTTCGGCGCCATTGGATTCGTGAGACGATTTCCGATTTTTCTAGGGATCCGGGAATTTTCTAAAGTCGATTTTTTCGTTTTTCGCGTTTTTCTCGGCTCCTGGGCCTCCTAGAGCAAAACGGGCCCGGATTTGGGATCACACCGTTTTTCGTCCATTTCTTTGGAACTATAATATCTAGGGTAATTTGTTCGGCGGCATTGGATTCGTGAGATGATTTCCGATTTTTCTAGGGGTCCGGGAATTGTCCACAGTCGATTTTTTGGTTTTTCGCGTTTTTCTCGGCTCCTGCGCCTCCTAGAGCCAAACGGGCCTGGATTTGGGATCACACCGTTCTTCGCCCATATCTTTGGAAATATCATAGCTAGGGCAATTTGGCTGGCGCCATTGGATTCGTGACACGATTTCCGATTTTTCTAGGGGTCCGCGAATTGTCCACAGTCGATTTTTTCGTTTTTCGCATCTTTCTCGGCTCCTGGCCCTCCTAGAGCAAAACGGGCCCGGATTTGGGATCACACCGTTTTTCGTCCATTGCTTTGGAACTATCATAGCTAGGATAATTTGACTGGCCTCATTGGATTCGTGAGACGATTTCCGATTTTTCTGGGGGTCCGGGAATTTTCTAAAGTCGATTTTTTCGTTTTTCGCGTTTTTCTCGGCTCCCGGCCCTCCTAGAGCAGAACGGGCGCTCATTTGGGATCACAGCGTTTTTAGCCCATATCTTTGGAAATATCATAGCTAGAACACTTTAGCTAGCGTCATTGGAATCGTGAGACGAGTTCCGATTTTTCTAGGGGTCCGCGAATTGTCCACAGTAGATTTTTTCGTTTTGCGCGTTTTTCTCGGCTCCTGGCCCTCCTAGAGCAAAACGGGTCCGGATTTGGGATCACACCGTTTTTCGTCCATTTCTTTGGAACTATAATATCTAGGGTAATTTGGCTGGCGCCATTGGATTCGCAATACGATTTCCGATTTTTCTAGGGGTCCGGGAATTTTCTAAAGTCGATTTTTTGGTTTTTCGCGTTTTTCTCGGCTCCTGGGCCTCCTAGAGCCAAACTGGCCTGGATTTGGGATCACACCGTTTTTCGTCCATTTCTTTGGAACTATCATAGCTAGGATAATTTGGCTGGCGCCATTGGAATCGTGAGACGATTTCCGATATTTCTAGGGGTCCGCGAATTGCCCACAGTAGATTTTTTCGTTTTGCGAAAATCACACCGTTTTTTGACCATATCTTTGGAAATATCATAGCTAGAACACTTTGGCTAGAGCCATTGGATTCGTGAGATGATTTCCGATTTTTCTAGGGGTCCGGGAATTGTCCACAGTCGATTTTTTGGTTTTTCGCGTTTTTCTCGGCTCCTGCGCCTCCTAGAGCCAAACGGGCCTGGATTTGGGATCACACCGTTCTTCGCCCATATCCTTGGAAATATCATAGCTAGGGCAATTTGGCTGGCGCCATTGGATTCGTGAGACGATTTCCGATTTTTCTAGGGGTCCGCGAATTGTCCACAGTCGATTTTTTGGTTTTTCGCGTTTTTCTCGGCTCTTGGGCCTCCTAGAGCAAAACGGGCCCGGATTTGGGATCACACCGTTTTTCGTCCATTTCTTTGGAACTATAATGTCTAGGGTAATTTGTTCGGCGGCATTGGATTCGTGAGATGATTTCCGATTTTTCTAGGGGTCCGGGAATTGTCCACAGTCGATTTTTTGGTTTTTCGCGTTTTTCTCGGCTCCTGCGCCTCCTAGAGCCAAACGGGCCTGGATTTGGGATCACACCGTTCTTCGCCCATATCTTTGGAAATATCATAGCTAGGACAATTTGGCTGGCGCCCTTGGATTCGTGAGAGGAGTTCCGATTTTTCTAGGGGTACGGGAATTTTCTAAAGTCGATTTTTTCGTTTTTTGCGTTTTTCTCGGCTCCTGGCCCTCCTATAGCAAAACGCGGCCGGATTTGGGATCACACCGTTTTCCCCCATACCTTTGGAAATATCACAGCTAGGACCATTTGGCTGGCGACATTGGATTCGCGAGACGATTTCCGATTTTTCTAGGGGTCCGGGAATTTTCTAAAGTCGATTTTTTCGTTTTTCGCGTTTTTCTCGGCTCCTGGCACTCCTAGAGTAAAAAAGGCCCGGATTTGGGATCACACCGTTTTCCGTCCGTATCTTTGGAAATATCACAGCTAGGACAATTTGGCTGGCGCCATTGGATTCGCAATACGGTTTCCGATTTTGCTAGGGGTCCGGGAATTTTCTAAAGTCGATTTTTTGGTTTTTCGCGTTTTTCTCGGCTCTTGGGCCTCCTAGAGCAAAACGGGCCCGGATTTGGGATCACACCGTTTTTCGTCCATTTCTTTGGAATTATAATATCTAGGGTAATTTGTTCGGCGGCATTGGATTCGTGAGATGATTTCCGATTTTTCTAGGGGTCCGGGAATTGTCCACAGTCGATTTTTTGGTTTTTCGCGTTTTTCTCGGCTCCTGGGCCTCCTAGAGCCAAACGGGCCTGGATTTGGGATCACACCGTTCTTCGCCCATATCTTTGGAAATATCATAGCTAGGGCAATTTGGCTGGCGCCATTGGATTCGTGAGACGATTTCCGATTTTTCTAGAGGTCCGGGAATTTTCTAAAGTCGATTTTTTTGTTTTTCGCGTTTTTCTGGGCTCCTATGCCTCCTAGGGCAAAAAGGGTCTGGATTTTGGAGCCCACCGTTTTACTTCCATATCTTTGGAAATATACTAGTCACCCGTCGAAGCGCATCAGTTCGATTCTTCGGCGCCTGCGCATTAGTCCGATGCCTCTGCGCGTGCTCGTCGGTTCGATTTCTCCGCACCTGCGCATCAGTCCGATTGCTCTCCGCCTGCGCATCAGTCCGACTGCTATGGCTCCTGCACATCAGTCCGGTTCTTCTGCACATGCGCTTCAGTGCGACTCCCCTGCGCCTGAGCGCCAGTCCGAGCCTCCTGCTCCTGAGCATCAGTCCGAATCCTCTGCGCCTGCGCATCAATCGGATTTTTCTGCGCATGCCCATCAGTTCGATTGCTCTCCGCCTGCACATCAGTCCAACTCCTGTGGCTCCTAGAGCAAAAAAGGCCCGGATTTGGGATCACACCGTTTTCCGTCGATATCTTTGGAACTATAAATTACTAGGGTAGATAAATTACTAGGGTAATTTGTTCGGCGCTATTGGATTCGCGAGACGATTTACGATTTTTCTAGGGGTCCGGGACTTTTCTAAAGTCGATTTTTTCGTTTTTCGCGTTTTTCTCGGCTCCTGGGCCTCCTAGAGCAAAACGGGCCCGGATTTGGTATCACACCGTTTTTCGTCCATATCTTTGGAAATATCATAGCTAGGACAAGTTGGCTAGCGCCATTGGATTCGTGAGACGATTTCCGATTTTTCTAGGGGTCCGGGAATTTTCTAAAGTCGATTTTTTCGTTTTTCGCGTTTTTCTCGGATCCTGGGCCTCCTAGAGCCAAACGGGCCCGGATTTGGGTTCACACCGTTTTTCGTCCCTTTCTTTGGAACTATAATATCTAGGGTAATTTGTTCGGCGGCATTGGATTCGTGAGAGGATTTCCGATTTTTCTAGGGGTCCGGGAATTTTCTAAAGTCGATTTTTTCGTTTTTCGCATTTTTCTCGGCTCGTGTGCCTCCTAGAGCAAAACGGGCCCTGATTTGGGATGACACCGTTTTTAGCCCATATCTTTGGAAATATCATAGCTAGAACACTTTGGCTAGCGCCATTGGATTCGTGAGACGATTTCCGATTTTTCTAGGGGTCCACGAATTGTCCACAGTCGATTTTTTCGTTTTTCGCATTTTTCTCGGTTCGTGGGCCTCCTAGAGCAAAACGGGCCCTGATTTGCGATGACACCGTTTTTAGCCCATATCTTTGGAAATATCATAGCTAGAACACTTTGGCTAGCGCCATTGGATTCGTGAGACGATTTCCGATTTTTCTAGGGGTCCGGGAATTTTCTAAAGTCGATTTTTTCGTTTTTCGCGTTTTTCTCGGATCCTGGGCCTCCTAGAGCCAAACGGGCCCGGATTTGGGTTCACACCGTTTTTCGTCCCTTTCTTTGGAACTATAATATCTAGGGTAATTTGTTCGGCGGCATTGGATTCGTGAGAGGATTTCCGATTTTTTTAGGGGTCCGGGAATTTTCTAATGTCGATTTTTTCGTTTTTCGCATTTTTCTCGGCTCGTGTGCCTCCTAGAGCAAAACGGGCCCTGATTTGGGATGACACCGTTTTTAGCCCATATCTTTGGAAATATCATAGCTAGAACACTTTGGCTAGCGCCATTGGATTCGTGAGACGATTTCCGATTTTTCTAGGGGTCCGGGAATTTTCTAAAGTCGATTTTTTCGTTTTTCGCGTTTTTCTCGGATCCTGGGCCTCCTAGAGCGTAACGGGCCCGGATTTGGGTTCACACCGTTTTTCGTCCCTTTCTTTGGAACTATAATATCTAGGGTAATTTGTTCGGCGGCATTGGATTCGTGAGATGATTTCCGATTTTTCTAGGGGTCCGGGAATTGTCCACAGTCGATTTTTTGGTTTTTCGCGTTTTTCTCGGCTCCTGGGCCTCCTAGAGCCAAACGGGCCTCCATTTGGGATCACACCGTTCTTCGCCCATATCTTTGGAAATATCATAGCTAGGGCAATTTGGCTGGCGCCATTTGATTCGTGAGACGATTTCCGATTTTTCTAGGGGTCCACGAATTGTCCACAGTCGATTTTTTCGTTTTTCGCATTTTTCTCGGCTCGTGGGCCTCCTAGAGCAAAACGGGCCCTGATTTGCGATGACACCGTCTTTAGCCCATATCTTTGGAAATATCATAGCTAGAACACTTTGGCTAGCGCCATTGGATTCGTGAGACGATTTCCGATTTTTCTAGGGGTCCGGGAATTTTCTAAAGTCGATTTTTTCGTTTTTCGCGTTTTTCTCGGATCCTGGGCCTCCTAGAGCGTAACGGGCCCGGATTTGGGTTCACACCGTTTTTCGTCCCTTTCTTTGGAACTATAATATCTAGGGTAATTTGTTCGGCGGCATTGGATTCGTGAGATGATTTCCGATTTGTCTAGGGGTCCGGGAATTGTCCACAGTCGATTTTTTCGTTTTTCGCGTTTTTCTCGTCTCCTTGGCCTCCTAGAGCCAAACGGGCCTGGATTTGGGATCACACCGTTCTTCGCCCATATCTTTGGAAATATCATAGCTAGGGCAATTTGGCTGGCGCCATTGGACTCGTGAGACGATTTCCGATTTTTCTAGGGGTCCGCGAATTGCCCACAGTAGATTTTTTCGTTTTGCGAAAATCACACCCTTTTTTGACCATATCTTTGGAAATATCATAGCTAGAACACTTTGGCTAGCGCCATTGGATTCGTGAGACGATTTCCGATTTTTCTAGGGGTCCGGGAATTTTCTAAAGTCGATTTTTTCGTTTTTCGCGTTTTTCTCGGATCCTGGGCCTCCTAGAGCCAAACGGGCCCGGATTTGGGTTCACACCGTTTTTCGTCCCTTTCTTTGGAACTATAATATCTAGGGTAATTTGTTCGGCGGCATTGGATTCGTGAGAGGATTTCCGATTTTTTTAGGGGTCCGGGAATTTTCTAATGTCGATTTTTTCGTTTTTCGCATTTTTCTCGGCTCGTGTGCCTCCTAGAGCAAAACGGGCCCTGATTTGGGATGACACCGTTTTTAGCCCATATCTTTGGAAATATCATAGCTAGAACACTTTGGCTAGCGCCATTGGATTCGTGAGACGATTTCCGATTTTTCTAGGGGTCCGGGAATTTTCTAAAGTCGATTTTTTCGTTTTTCGCGTTTTTCTCGGATCCTGGGCCTCCTAGAGCGTAACGGGCCCGGATTTGGGTTCACACCGTTTTTCGTCCCTTTCTTTGGAACTATAATATCTAGGGTAATTTGTTCGGCGGCATTGGATTCGTGAGATGATTTCCGATTTTTCTAGGGGTCCGGGAATTGTCCACAGTCGATTTTTTGGTTTTTCGCGTTTTTCTCGGCTCCTGGGCCTCCTAGAGCCAAACGGGCCTCCATTTGGGATCACACCGTTCTTCGCCCATATCTTTGGAAATATCATAGCTAGGGCAATTTGGCTGGCGCCATTTGATTCGTGAGACGATTTCCGATTTTTCTAGGGGTCCACGAATTGTCCACAGTCGATTTTTTCGTTTTTCGCATTTTTCTCGGCTCGTGGGCCTCCTAGAGCAAAACGGGCCCTGATTTGCGATGACACCGTCTTTAGCCCATATCTTTGGAAATATCATAGCTAGAACACTTTGGCTAGCGCCATTGGATTCGTGAGACGATTTCCGATTTTTCTAGGGGTCCGGGAATTTTCTAAAGTCGATTTTTTCGTTTTTCGCGTTTTTCTCGGATCCTGGGCCTCCTAGAGCGTAACGGGCCCGGATTTGGGTTCACACCGTTTTTCGTCCCTTTCTTTGGAACTATAATATCTAGGGTAATTTGTTCGGCGGCATTGGATTCGTGAGATGATTTCCGATTTGTCTAGGGGTCCGGGAATTGTCCACAGTCGATTTTTTCGTTTTTCGCGTTTTTCTCGTCTCCTTGGCCTCTTAGAGCCAAACGGGCCCGGATTTGGACTCAGACCGATTTTCGCCCATTTCTTTGGAACTATAATATCTAGGGTAATTTGTTCGGCGCCATTGGATTCGTGAGACGATTTCCGATTTTTCTAGGGATCCGGGAATTCTCTAAAGTCGATTTCTTCGTTTTTCGCGTTTTTCTCGGCTCCTGGGCCTCCTAGAGCAAAACGGGCCCGGATTTGGGATCACACCGTTTTTCGTCCGTATCTTTGGAAATATCACAGCTAGGACAATTTGGCTGGCGCCATTGGATTCGCAATACGATTTCCGATTTTTCTAGGGGTCCGGGAATTTTCTAAAGTCGATTTTTTCGTTTTTCGCGTTTTTCTCGGATCCTGGGCCTCCTAGAGCCAAACGGGCCCGGATTTGGGTTCACACCGTTTTTCGTCCCTTTCTTTGGAACTATAATATCTAGGGTAATTTGTTCGGCGGCATTGGATTCGTGAGATGATTTCCGATTTTTCTAGGGGTCCGGGAATTGTCCACAGTCGATTTTTTCGTTTTTCGCGTTTTTCTCGGCTCCTTGGCCTCTTAGAGCCAAACGCGCCCGGATTTGGACTCAGACCGATTTTCGCCCATTTCTTTGGAACTATAATATCTAGGGTAATTTGTTCGGCGCCATTGGATTCGTGAGATGATTTCCGATTTTTCTAGGGGTCCGGGAATTTTCTAAAGTCGATTTTTTCGATTTTCGCGTTTTTCTGGGCTCCTATGCCTCCTAGGGCAAAAAGGGTCTGGATTTTGGAGCCCACCGTTTTACTTCCATATCTTTGGAAATATACTAGTCACCCGTCGAAGCGCAGTGGTTCGATTCTTCGGCGCCTGCGCATTAGTCCGATTCCACTCCGCCTGCGCATCAGTCCGAAGCCTCTGCGCGTGCGCATCAGTCCAATTCTTCTGCGCATGCGCGTCAGTCCCATTCTTCGCCGCATGCGCCAGACTCCCCTCCGCCTGCGTATCAACCCGATGTCTCAGCGCATGCGCGTCAGTCCGATCCTGCTGCTCCTGCGCATCAGTCCGATCCTCCAGCTCCTGCGCATCAGTCCGATTCTTCTGCGCATGCGCATCAGTCCGACTCCCCTTGGCCGGAGTGTCCGTCCGATGCTTCTGCGTCTGCGCGTCAGTTCGATTTTTCGCCGCCTGCGCATTAGTCCGATTCCACTCCGCCTGCGCATCAGTCCGATGCCTCTGCGCGTGCTCGTCGGTTCGATTTCTCCGCACCTGCGCATCAGTCCGATTGCTCTCCGCCTGCACATCAGTCCAACTCCTATGGCTCCTAGAGCAAAAAAGGCCCGGATGTGGGATCACACCGTTTTCCGTCGATATCTTTGGAACTATAATATCTAAGGTAATTTGTTCGGCGCTATTGGATTCGCGAGACCATTTCCGATTTTTCTAGGGGTCCGGGAATTTTCTAAAGTCGATTTTTTCGTTTTTCGCGTTTTTCTCGGCTCCTGGGCCTCCTAGAGCAAAACGGGCCCGGATTTGGGATCACACCGTTTTTCGTCCATATCTTTGGAAATATCATAGCTAGGACAATTTGGCTGGCACCATTGGATTCGTGAGAGGATTTTCCATTTTTCTAGGGGTCCGCGAATTGTGCACAGTCGTTTTTTTCGTTTTTCGCATTTTTCTCGGCTCCTGGGCCTCTTAGAGCAAAACGGGCCCTGATTTGGGATGACACCGTTTTTAGCCCATATCTTTGGAAATATCATAGCTAGAAAACTTTGGCTAGCGCCATTGGATTCGTGAGACGATTTCCGATTTTTCTAGGGGTCCGGGAATTTTCTAAAGTCGATTTTTTCGTTTTTCGCGTTTTTCTCGGATCCTGGGCCTCCTAGAGCCAAACGGGCCCGGATTTGGGTTCACACCGTTGTTCGTCCCTTTCTTTGGAACTATAATATCTAGGGTAATTTGTTCGGCGGCATTGGATTCGTGAGATGATTTCCGATTTTTCTAGGGGTCCGGGAATTGTCCACAGTCGATTTTTTCGTTTTTCGCGTTTTTCTCGGCTCCTGGGCCTCCTAGAGCAAAACGGGCCCGGATTTGGGATCACACGGTTTTTCGTCCGTATCTTTGGAAATATCACAGCTAGGACAATTTGGCTGGCGCCATTGGATTCGCAATACGATGTCCGATTTTTCTAGGGGTCCGGGAATTTTCTAAAGTCGATTTTTTGGTTTTTCGCGTTTTTCTCGGCTCTTGGGCCTCCTAGAGCAAAACGGGCCCAGATTAGGGATCACACCGTTTTTCGTCCATTTCTTTGAAACTATAATATCTAGGGTAATTTGTTCGGCGGCATTGGATTCGTGAGATGATTTCCGATTTTTCTAGGGGTCCGGGAATTGTCCACAGTCGATTTTTTGGTTTTTCGCGTTTTTCTCGGCTCCTGGGCCTCCTAGAGCCAAACGGGCCTGCATTTGGGATCACACCGTTCTTCGCCCATATCTTTGGAAATATCATAGCTAGGGCAATTTGGCTGGCGCCATTTGATTCGTGAGACGATTTCCGATTTTTCTAGGGGTCCGCGAATTGTCCACAGTCGATTTTTTCGTTTTTCGCATTTTTCTCGGCTCGTGGGCCTCCTAGAGCAAAACGGGCCCGGATTTGGGATCACACCGTTTTTCGTCCGTATTTTTGGAAATATCACAGCTAGGACAATTTGGCTGGCGCCATTGGATTCGCAATACGATTTCCGATTTTTCTAGGGGTCCGGGAATTTTCTAAAGTCGATTTTTTGGTTTTTCGCATTTTTCTCGGCTCCTGGGCCTCCTAGAGCAAAACGGGCCCTGATTTGCGATGACACCGTTTTTAGCCCATATCTGTGGAAATATCATAGCTAGAACACTTTGGCTAGCGCCATTGGATTCGTGAGACGATTTCCGATTTTTCTAGGGGTCCGGGAATTTTCTAAAGTCGATTTTTTCGTTTTTCGCGTTTTTCTCGGATCCTGGGCCTCCTAGAGCCAAACGGGCGCGGATTTGGGATCACACCGTTCTTCGCCCATATCTTTGGAAATATCATAGCTAGGGCAATTTGGCTGGCGCCATTGGATTCGTGAGACGATTTCCGATTTTTCTAGGGGTCCGGGAATTTTCTAAAGTCGATTTTTTCGATTTTCGCGTTTTTCTGGGCTCCTATGCCTCCTAGGGCAAAAAGGGTCTGGATTTTGGAGCCCACCGTTTTACTTCCATATCTTTGGAAATATACTAGTCACCCGTCGAAGCGCAGTGGTTCGATTCTTCGGCGCCTGCGCATTAGTCCGATTCCACTCCGCCTGCGCATCAGTCCGAAGCCTCTGCGCGTGCGCATCAGTCCAATTCTTCTGCGCATGCGCGTCAGTCCCATTCTTCGCCGCATGCGCCAGACTCCCCTCCGCCTGCGTATCAACCCGATGTCTCTGCGCATGCGCGTCAGTCCGATCCTGCTGCTCCTGCGCATCAGTCCGATCCTCCTGCTCCTGCGCATCAGTCCGATTCTTCTGCGCATGCGCATCAGTCCGACTCCCCTTGGCCGGAGTATCCGTCCGATGCTTCTGCGTCTGCGCGTCAGTTCGATTTTTCGCCGCCTGCGCATTAGTCCGATTCCACTCCGCCTGCGCATCAGTCCGATGCCTCTGCGCGTGCTCGTCGGTTCGATTTCTCCGCACCTGCGCATCAGTCCGATTGCTCTCCGCCTGCACATCAGTCCAACTCCTATGGCTCCTAGAGCAAAAAAGGCCCGGATTTGGGATCACACCGTTTTCCGTCGATATCTTTGGAACTATAATATCTAAGGTAATTTGTTCGGCGCTATTGGATTCGCGAGACCATTTCCGATTTTTCTAGGGGTCCGGGAATTTTCAAAAGTCGATTTTTTCGTTTTTCGCGTTTTTCTCGGATCCTGGGCCTCCTAGAGCCAAACGGGCCCGGATTTGGGTTCACACCGTTTTTCGTCCCTTTCTTTGGAACTATAATATCTAGGGTAATTTGTTCGGCGGCATTGGATTCGTGAGATGATTTCCGATTTTTCTAGGGGTCCGGGAATTGTCCACAGTCGATTTTTTCGTTTTTCGCGTTTTTCTCGGCTCCTGGGCCTCCTAGAGCAAAACGGGCCCGGATTTGGGATCACACGGTTTTTCGTCCGTATCTTTGGAAATATCACAGCTAGGACAATTTGGCTGGCGCCATTGGATTCGCAATACGATGTCCGATTTTTCTAGGGGTCCGGGAATTTTCTAAAGTCGATTTTTTGGTTTTTCGCGTTTTTCTCGGCTCTTGGGCCTCCTAGAGCAAAACGGGCCCAGATTAGGGATCACACCGTTTTTCGTCCATTTCTTTGGAACTATAATATCTAGGGTAATTTGTTCGGCGGCATTGGATTCGTGAGATGATTTCCGATTTTTCTAGGGGTCCGGGAATTGTCCACAGTCGATTTTTTGGTTTTTCGCGTTTTTCTCGGCTCCTGGGCCTCCTAGAGCCAAACGGGCCTGCATTTGGGATCACACCGTTCTTCGCCCATATCTTTGGAAATATCATAGCTAGGGCAATTTGGCTGGCGCCATTGGACTCGTGAGACGATTTCCGATTTTTCTAGGGGTCCGCGAATTGCCCACAGTAGATTTTTTCGTTTTGCGAAAATCACACCCTTTTTTGACCATATCTTTGGAAATATCATAGCTAGAACACTTTGGCTAGCGCCATTGGATTCGTGAGACGATTTCCGATTTTTCTAGGGGTCCGGGAATTTTCTAAAGTCGATTTTTTCGTTTTTCGCGATTTTCTCGGATCCTGGGCCTCCTAGAGCCAAACGGGCCCGGATTTGGGTTCACACCGTTTTTCGTCCCTTTCTTTGGAACTATAATATATAGGGTAATTTGTTCGGCGGCATTGGATTCGTGAGATGATTTCCGATTTTTCTAGGGGTCCGCGAATTGCCCACAGTAGATTTTTTCGTTTTGCGAAAATCACACCCTTTTTTGACCATATCTTTGGAAATATCATAGCTAGAACACTTTGGCTAGCGCCATTGGATTCGTGAGACGATTTCCGATTTTTCTAGGGGTCCGGGAATTTTCTAAAGTCGATTTTTTCGTTTTTCGCGTTTTTCTCGGATCCTGGGCCTCCTAGAGCCAAACGGGCGCGGATTTGGATTCACACCGTTTTTCGTCCCTTTCTTTGGAACAATAATATCTAGGGTAATTTGTTCGGCGGCATTGGATTCGTGAGATGATTTCCGATTTTTCTAGGGGTCCGGGAATTGTCCACAGTCGATTTTTTCGTTTTTCGCATTTTTCTCGGCTCCTGGCCCTCCTAGAGCAAAACGGGCCCGGATTTGGGATCACACGGTTTTTCGTCCGTATCTTTGGAAATATCACAGCTAGGACAATTTGGCTGGCGCCATTGGATTCGCAATACGATTTCCGATTTTTCTAGGGGTCCGGGAATTTTCTAAAGTCGATTTTTTCGTTTTTCGCGTTTTTCTCGGCTCCTGGGCCTCCTAGAGCAAAACGGGCCCGGATTTGGGATCACACGGTTTTTCGTCCGTATCTTTGGAAATATCACAGCTAGGACAATTTGGCTGGCGCCATTGGATTCGCAATACGATTTCCGATTTTTCTAGGGGTCCGGGAATTTTCTAAAGTCGATTTTTTGGTTTTTCGCGTTTTTCTCGGCTCTTGGGCCTCCTAGAGCAAAACGGGCCCGGATTTGGGATCACACCGTTTTTCGTCCATATCTTTGGAAATATCATAGCTAGGACAATTTGGCTGGCACCATTGGATTCGTGAGAGAATTTCCGATTTTTCTAGGGGTCCGCGAATTGTCCACAGTCGATTTTTTCGTTTTTCGCATTTTTCTCGGCTCCTGGCCCTCCTAGAGCAAAACGGGCCCGGATTTGGGATCACACCGTTTTTCGTCCATTTCTTTGGAACTATCATAGCTAGGATAATTTGGCTGGCGCCATTGGAATCGTGAGACGATTTCCGATTTTTCTATGGGTCCGCGAATTGCCCACAGTAGATTTTTTCGTTTTGCGAAAATCACACCGTTTTTTGACCATATCTTTGGAAATATCATAGCTAGAACACTTTGTCTAGCGCCATTGGATTCGTGAGACGATTTCCGATTTTTCTAGGGGTCCGGGAATTTTCTAAAGTCGATTTTTTCGTTTTTCGCGTTTTTCTCGGATCCTGGGCCTCCTAGAGCCAAACGGGCCCGGATTTGGGTTCACACCGTTTTTCGTCCATATCTTTGGAAATATCATAGCTAGGACAATTTGGCTGGCACCATTGGATTCGTGAGAGGATTTCCGATTTTTCTAGGGGTCCGGGAATTTTCTAAAGTCGATTTTTTCGTTTTTCGCGTTTTTCTCGACTCCTGGGCCTCCTAGAGCAAAACGGGCCCGGATTTGGGATCACACGGTTTTTCGTCCGTATCTTTGGAAATATCACAGCTAGGACAATTTGGCTGGCGCCATTGGATTCGCAATACGATTTCCGATTTTTCTAGGGGTCCGGGAATTTTCTAAAGTCGATTTTTTGGTTTTTCGCGTTTTTCTCGGCTCCTGGGCCTCCTAGAGCCAAACGGGCCTGGATTTGGGATCACACCGTTCTTCGCCCATATCTTTGGAAATATCATAGCTAGGGCAATTTGGCTGGCGCCATGGGATTCGTGAGACGATTTCCGATTTTTCTAGGGGTCCGCGAATTGTCCACAGTCGATTTTTTCGTTTTTCGCATTTTTCTCGGCTCCTGGCCCTCCTAGAGCAAAACGGGCCCGGATTTGGGATCACACCGTTTTTCGTCCATTTCTTTGGAACTATCATAGCTAGGATAATTTGGCTGGCGCCATTGGAATCGTGAGACGATTTCCGATTTTTCTATGGGTCCGCGAATTGCCCACAGTAGATTTTTTCGTTTTGCGAAAATCACACCGTTTTTTGACCATATCTTTGGAAATATCATAGCTAGAACACTTTGTCTAGCGCCATTGGATTCGTGAGACGATTTCCGATTTTTCTAGGGGTCCGGGAATTTTCTAAAGTCGATTTTTTCGTTTTTCGCGTTTTTCTCGGATCCTGGGCCTCCTAGAGCCAAACGGGCCCGGATTTGGGTTCACACCGCTTTTCGTCCCTTTCTTTGGAACTATAATATCTAGGGTAATTTGTTCGGCGGCATTGGATTCGTGAGATGATTTCCGATTTTTCTAGGGGTCCGGGAATTGTCCACAGTTGATTTTTTCGTTTTTCGCGTTTTTCTCGGCACCTTGGCCTATTAGAGCCAAACGGGCCCGGATTTGGACTCAGACCGATTTTCGCCCATTTCTTTGGAACTACAATATCTAGGGTAATTTGTTCGGCGCCATTGGATTCGTGAGACGATTTCCGATTTTTCTAGGGATCCGGGAATTTTCTAAAGTCGATTTTTTCGTTTTTCGCGTTTTTCTCGGATCCTGGGCCTCCTAGAGCGTAACGGGCCCGGATTTGGGTTCACACCGTTTTTCGTCCCTTTCTTTGGAACTATAATATCTAGGGTAATTTGTTCGGCGGCATTGGATTCGTGAGATGATTTCCGATTTTTCTAGGGGTCCGGGAATTGTCCACAGTCGATTTTTTGGTTTTTCGCGTTTTTCTCGGCTCCTGGGCCTCCTAGAGCCAAACGGGCCTGGATTTGGGATCACACCGTTCTTCGCCCATATCTTTGGAAATATCATAGCTAGGACAATTTGGCTGGCACCATTGGATTCGTGAGATGATTTCCGATTTTTCTAGGGGTCCGGGAATTGTCCACAGTCGATTTTTTCGTTTTTCGCATTTTGCTCGGCTCCTGGGCCTCCTAGAGCCAAACGGGCCTGGATTTGGGATCACACCGTTCTTCGCCCATATCTTTGGAAATATCATAGCTAGGGCAATTTGGCTGGCGCCATTGGACTCGTGAGACGATTTCCGATTTTTCTAGGGGTCCGCGAATTGCCCACAGTAGATTTTTTCGTTTTGGGAAAATCACACCCTTTTTTGACCATATCTTTGGAAATATCATAGCTAGAACACTTTGGCTAGCGCCATTGGATTCGTGAGACGATTTCCGATTTTTCTAGGGGTCCGGGAATTTTCTAAAGTCGATTTTTTCGATTTTCGCGTTTTTCTGGGCTCCTATGCCTCCTAGGGCAAAAAGGGTCTGGATTTTGGAGCCCACCGTTTTACTTCCATATCTTTGGAAATATACTAGTCACCCGTCGAAGCGCATCGGTTCGATTCTTCGGCGCCTGCGCATTAGTCCGATTCCACTCCGCCTGCGCATCAGTCCGAAGCCTCTGCGCGTGCGCATCAGTCCAATTCTTCTGCGCATGCGCGTCAGTCGCATTCTTCGCCGCATGCGCCAGACTCCCCTCCGCCTGCGTATCAACCCGATGTCTCTGCGCATGCGCGTCAATCCGATCCTGCTGCTCCTGCGCATCAGTCCGATTGCTCTCCGCCTGCACATCAGTCCAACTCCTATGGCTCCTAGAGCAAAAAAGGCCCGGATTTGGGATCACACCGTTTTCCGTCGATATCTTTGGAAATATCATAGCTAGGACAATTTGGCTGGCACCATTGGATTCGTGAGATGATTTCCGATTTTTCTAGGGGTCCGGGAATTGTCCACAGTCGATTTTTTCGTTTATCGCATTTTGCTCGGCTCCTGGCCCTCCTAGAGCAAAACGGGCCCGGATTTGGGATCACACGGTTTTTCGTCCGTATCTTTGGAAATATAATATCTAGGGTAATTTGTTCGGCGGCATTGGATTCGTGAGATGATTTCCGATTTTTCTAGGGGTCCAGGAATTGTCCACAGTCGATTTTTTGGTTTTTCGCGTTTTTCTCGGCTCCTGGGCCTCCTAGAGCCAAACGGGCCTGGATTTGGGATCACACCGTTCTTCGCCCATATCTTTGGAAATATCATAGCTAGGGCAATTTGGCTGGCGCCATTGGATTCGTGAGACGATTTCCGATTTTTCTAGGGGTCCGGGAATTTTCTAAAGTCGATTTTTTCGTTTTTCGCGTTTTTCTCGGATCCTGGGCCTCCTAGAGCCAAACGGGCCCGGATTTGGGTTCACACCGTTTTTCGTCCCTTTCTTTGGAACTATAATATATAGGGTAATTTGTTCGGCGGCATTGGATTCGTGAGATGATTTCCGATTTTTCTAGGGGTCCGCGAATTGCCCACAGTAGATTTTTTCGTTTTGCGAAAATCACACCCTTTTTTGACCATATCTTTGGAAATATCATAGCTAGAACACTTTGGCTAGCGCCATTGGATTCGTGAGACGATTTCCGATTTTTCTAGGGGTCCGGGAATTTTCTAAAGTCGATTTTTTCGTTTTTCGCGTTTTTCTCGGATCCTGGGCCTCCTAGAGCCAAACGGGCGCGGATTTGGAATCACACCGTTCTTCGCCCATATCTTTGGAAATATCATAGCTAGGGCAATTTGGCTGGCGCCATTGGATTCGTGAGACGATTTCCGATTTTTCTAGGGGTCCGGGAATTTTCTAAAGTCGATTTTTTCGATTTTCGCGTTTTTCTGGGCTCCTATGCCTCCTAGGGCAAAAAGGGTCTGGATTTTGGAGCCCACCGTTTTACTTCCATATCTTTGGAAATATACTAGTCACCCGTCGAAGCGCATCGGTTCGATTCTTCGGCGCCTGCGCATTAGTCCGATTCCACTCCGCCTGCGCATCAGTCCGAAGCCTCTGCGCGTGCGCATCAGTCCAATTCTTCTGCGCATGCGCGTCAGTCGCATTCTTCGCCGCATGCGCCAGACTCCCCTCCGCCTGCGTATCAACCCGATGTCTCTGCGCATGCGCGTCAATCCGATCCTGCTGCTCCTGCGCATCAGTCCGATTGCTCTCCGCCTGCACATCAGTCCAACTCCTATGGCTCCTAGAGCAAAAAAGGCCCGGATTTGGGATCACACCGTTTTCCGTCGATATCTTTGGAAATATCATAGCTAGGACAATTTGGCTGGCACCATTGGATTCGTGAGAGGATTTCCGATTTTTCTAGGGGTCCGGGAATTTTCTAATGTCGATTTTTTCGTTTTTCGCGTTTTTCTCGGATCCTGGGCCTCCTAGAGCCAAACGGGCCCGGATTTGGATTCACACCGTTTTTCGTCCCTTTCTTTGGAACTATAATATCTAGGGTAATTTGTTCGGCGGCATTGGATTCGTGAGATGATTTCCGATTTTTCTAGGGGTCCGGGAATTGTCCACAGTCGATTTTTTCGTTTTTCGCATTTTTCTCGGCTCCTGGCCCTCCTAGAGCAAAACGGGCCCGGATTTGGGATCACACGGTTTTTCGTCCGTATCTTTGGAAATATCACAGCTAGGACAATTTGGCTGGCGCCATTGGATTCGCAATACGATTTCCGATTTTTCTAGGGGTCCGGGAATTTTCTAAAGTCGATTTTTTCGTTTTTCGCGTTTTTCTCGGCTCCTGGGCCTCCTAGAGCAAAACGGGCCCGGATTTGGGATCACACGGTTTTTCGTCCGTATCTTTGGAAATATCACAGCTAGGACAATTTGGCTGGCGCCATTGGATTCGCAATACGATTTCCGATTTTTCTAGGGGTCCGGGAATTTTCTAAAGTCGATTTTTTGGTTTTTCGCGTTTTTCTCGGCTCTTGGGCCTCCTAGAGCAAAACGGGCCCGGATTTGGGATCACACCGTTTTTCGTCCATATCTTTGGAAATATCATAGCTAGGACAATTTGGCTGGCACCATTGGATTCGTGAGAGAATTTCCGATTTTTCTAGGCGTCCGCGAATTGTCCACAGTCGATTTTTTCGTTTTTCGCATTTTTCTCGGCTCCTGGCCCTCCTAGAGCAAAACGGGCCCGGATTTGGGATCACACCGTTTTTCGTCCATTTCTTTGGAACTATCATAGCTAGGATAATTTGGCTGGCGCCATTGGAATCGTGAGACGATTTCCGATTTTTCTATGGGTCCGCGAATTGCCCACAGTAGATTTTTTCGTTTTGCGAAAATCACACCGTTTTTTGACCATATCTTTGGAAATATCATAGCTAGAACACTTTGTCTAGCGCCATTGGATTCGTGAGACGATTTCCGATTTTTCTAGGGGTCCGGGAATTTTCTAAAGTCGATTTTTTCGTTTTTCGCATTTTTCTCGGCTCCTGGCCCTCCTAGAGCAAAACGGGCCCGGATTTGGGATCACACGGTTTTTCGTCCGTATCTTTGGAAATATCACAGCTAGGACAATTTGGCTGGCGCCATTGGATTCGCAATACGATTTCCGATTTTTCTAGGGGTCCGGGAATTTTCTAAAGTCGATTTTTTCGTTTTTCGCGTTTTTCTCGGCTCCTGGGCCTCCTAGAGCAAAACGGGCCCGGATTTGGGATCACACGGTTTTTCGTCCGTATCTTTGGAAATATCACAGCTAGGACAATTTGGCTGGCGCCATTGGATTCGCAATACGATTTCCGATTTTTCTAGGGGTCCGGGAATTTTCTAAAGTCGATTTTTTGGTTTTTCGCGTTTTTCTCGGCTCTTGGGCCTCCTAGAGCAAAACGGGCCCGGATTTGGGATCACACCGTTTTTCGTCCATATCTTTGGAAATATCATAGCTAGGACAATTTGGCTGGCACCATTGGATTCGTGAGAGAATTTCCGATTTTTCTAGGGGTCCGCGAATTGTCCACAGTCGATTTTTTCGTTTTTCGCATTTTTCTCGGCTCCTGGCCCTCCTAGAGCAAAACGGGCCCGGATTTGGGATCACACCGTTTTTCGTCCATTTCTTTGGAACTATCATAGCTAGGATAATTTGGCTGGCGCCATTGGAATCGTGAGACGATTTCCGATTTTTCTATGGGTCCGCGAATTGCCCACAGTAGATTTTTTCGTTTTGCGAAAATCACACCGTTTTTTGACCATATCTTTGGAAATATCATAGCTAGAACACTTTGTCTAGCGCCATTGGATTCGTGAGACGATTTCCGATTTTTCTAGGGGTCCGGGAATTTTCTAAAGTCGATTTTTTCGTTTTTCGCGTTTTTCTCGGATCCTGGGCCTCCTAGAGCCAAACGGGCCCGGATTTGGGTTCACACCGTTTTTCGTCCATATCTTTGGAAATATCATAGCTAGGACAATTTGGCTGGCACCATTGGATTCGTGAGAGGATTTCCGATTTTTCTAGGGGTCCGGGAATTTTCTAAAGTCGATTTTTTCGTTTTTCGCGTTTTTCTCGACTCCTGGGCCTCCTAGAGCAAAACGGGCCCGGATTTGGGATCACACGGTTTTTCGTCCGTATCTTTGGAAATATCACAGCTAGGACAATTTGGCTGGCGCCATTGGATTCGCAATACGATTTCCGATTTTTCTAGGGGTCCGGGAATTTTCTAAAGTCGATTTTTTGGTTTTTCGCGTTTTTCTCGGCTCCTGGGCCTCCTAGAGCCAAACGGGCCTGGATTTGGGATCACACCGTTCTTCGCCCATATCTTTGGAAATATCATAGCTAGGGCAATTTGGCTGGCGCCATGGGATTCGTGAGACGATTTCCGATTTTTCTAGGGGTCCGCGAATTGTCCACAGTCGATTTTTTCGTTTTTCGCATTTTTCTCGGCTCCTGGCCCTCCTAGAGCAAAACGGGCCCGGATTTGGGATCACACCGTTTTTCGTCCATTTCTTTGGAACTATCATAGCTAGGATAATTTGGCTGGCGCCATTGGAATCGTGAGACGATTTCCGATTTTTCTATGGGTCCGCGAATTGCCCACAGTAGATTTTTTCGTTTTGCGAAAATCACACCGTTTTTTGACCATATCTTTGGAAATATCATAGCTAGAACACTTTGTCTAGCGCCATTGGATTCGTGAGACGATTTCCGATTTTTCTAGGGGTCCGGGAATTTTCTAAAGTCGATTTTTTCGTTTTTCGCGTTTTTCTCGGATCCTGGGCCTCCTAGAGCCAAACGGGCCCGGATTTGGGTTCACACCGCTTTTCGTCCCTTTCTTTGGAACTATAATATCTAGGGTAATTTGTTCGGCGGCATTGGATTCGTGAGATGATTTCCGATTTTTCTAGGGGTCCGGGAATTGTCCACAGTTGATTTTTTCGTTTTTCGCGTTTTTCTCGGCACCTTGGCCTATTAGAGCCAAACGGGCCCGGATTTGGACTCAGACCGATTTTCGCCCATTTCTTTGGAACTACAATATCTAGGGTAATTTGTTCGGCGCCATTGGATTCGTGAGACGATTTCCGATTTTTCTAGGGATCCGGGAATTTTCTAAAGTCGATTTTTTCGTTTTTCGCGTTTTTCTCGACTCCTGGGCCTCCTAGAGCAAAACGGGCCCGGATTTGGGATCACACGGTTTTTCGTCCGTATCTTTGGAAATATCACAGCTAGGACAATTTGGCTGGCGCCATTGGATTCGCAATACGATTTCCGATTTTTCTAGGGGTCCGGGAATTTTCTAAAGTCGATTTTTTCGTTTTTCGCGTTTTTCTCGGCTCCTGGCCCTCCTAGAGCAGAACGGGCCCTCATTTGGGATCACAGCGTTTTTAGCCCATATCTTTGGAAATATCATAGCTAGAACACTTTGGCTAGCGTCATTGGAATCGTGAGACGATTTCCGATTTTTCTAGGGGTCCGCGAATTGTCCACAGTAGATTTTTTCGTTTTGCGCGTTTTTCTCGGCTCCTGGCCCTCCTAGAGCAAAACGGGCCCGGATTTGGGATCACACCGTTTTTCGTCCATTTCTTTGGAACTATCATAGCTAGGATAATTTGGCTGGCGCCATTGGAATCGTGAGACGATTTCCGATTTTTCTATGGGTCCGCGAATTGCCCACAGTAGATTTTTTCGTTTTGCGAAAATCACACCGTTTTTTGACCATATCTTTGGAAATATCATAGCTAGAACACTTTGTCTGGCGCCATTGGATTCGTGAGACGATTTCCGATTTTTCTAGGGGTCCGGGAATTTTCTAAAGTCGATTTTTTCGTTTTTCGCGTTTTTCTCGGATCCTGGGCCTCCTAGAGCCAAACGGGCCCGGATTTGGGTTCACACCGCTTTTCGTCCCTTTCTTTGGAACTATAATATCTAGGGTAATTTGTTCGGCGGCATTGGATTCGTGAGATGATTTCCGATTTTTCTAGGGGTCCGGGAATTGTCCACAGTTGATTTTTTCATTTTTCGCGTTTTTCTCGGCACCTTGGCCTATTAGAGCCAAACGGGCCCGGATTTGGACTCAGACCGATTTTCGCCCATTTCTTTGGAACTACAATATCTAGGGTAATTTGTTCGGCGCCATTGGATTCGTGAGACGATTTCGGATTTTTCTAGGGATCCGGGAATTTTCTAAAGTCGATTTTTTCGTTTTTCGCGTTTTTCTCGACTCCTGGGCCTCCTAGAGCAAAACGGGCCCGGATTTGGGATCACACGGTTTTTCGTCCGTATCTTTGGAAATATCACAGCTAGGACAATTTGGCTGGCGCCATTGGATTCGCAATACGATTTCCGATTTTTCTAGGGGTCCGGGAATTTTCTAAAGTCGATTTTTTCGTTTTTCGCGTTTTTCTCGGCTCCTGGCCCTCCTAGAGCAGAACGGGCCCTCATTTGGGATCACAGCGTTTTTAGCCCATATCTTTGGAAATATCATAGCTAGAACACTTTGGCTAGCGTCATTGGAATCGTGAGACGATTTCCGATTTTTCTAGGGGTCCGCGAATTGTCCACAGTAGATTTTTTCGTTTTGCGCGTTTTTCTCGGCTCCTGGCCCTCCTAGAGCAAAACGGGTCCGGATTTGGGATCACACCGTTTTTCGTCCATTTCTTTGGAACTATAATATCTAGGGTAATTTGTTCGGCGCCATTGGATTCGTGAGACGATTTCCGATTTTTCTAGGGGTCCACGAATTGTCCACAGTCGATTTTTTCGTTTTGCGCATTTTTCTCGGCTCGTGGGCCTCCTAGAGCAAAACGGGCCCTGATTTGCGATGACACCGTTTTTAGCCCATATCTTTGGAAATATCATAGCTAGAACACTTTGGCTAGCGCCATTGGATTCGTGAGACGATTTCCGATTTTTCTAGGGGTCCGGGAATTTTCTAAAGTCGATTTTTTCGTTTTTCGCGTTTTTCTCGGATCCTGGGCCTCCTAGAGCGTAACGGGCCCGGATTTGGGTTCACACCGTTTTTCGTCCCTTTCTTTGGAACTATAATATCTAGGGTAATTTGTTCGGCGGCATTGGATTCGTGAGATGATTTCCGATTTTTCTAGGGGTCCGGGAATTGTCCACAGTCGATTTTTTGGCTTTTCGCGTTTTTCTCGGCTCCTGGGCCTCCTAGAGCCAAACGGGCCTGCATTTGGGATCACACCGTTCTTCGCCCATATCTTTGGAAATATCATAGCTAGGGCAATTTGGCTGGCGCCATGGGATTCGTGAGACGATTTCCGATTTTTCTAGGGGTCCGCGAATTGTCCACAGTCGATTTTTTCGTTTTTCGCATTTTTCTCGGCTCCTGGCCCTCCTAGAGCAAAACGGGCCCGGATTTGGGATCACACCGTTTTTCGTCCATTTCTTTGGAACTATCATAGCTAGGATAATTTGGCTGGCGCCATTGGAATCGTGAGACGATTTCCGATTTTTCTATGGGTCCGCGAATTGCCCACAGTAGATTTTTTCGTTTTTCGCATTTTTCTCGGCTCCTGGCCCTCCTAGAGCAAAACGGGCCCGGATTTGGGATCACACCGTTTTTCGTCCATTTCTTTGGAACTATCATAGCTAGGATAATTTGGCTGGCGCCATTGGAATCGTGAGACGATTTCCGATTTTTCTATGGGTCCGCGAATTGCCCACAGTAGATTTTTTCGTTTTGCGAAAATCACACCGTTTTTTGACCATATCTTTGGAAATATCATAGCTAGAACACTTTGTCTAGCGCCATTGGATTCGTGAGACGATTTCCGATTTTTCTAGGGGTCCGGGAATTTTCTAAAGTCGATTTTTTCGTTTTTCGCGTTTTTCTCGGATCCTGGGCCTCCTAGAGCCAAACGGGCCCGGATTTGGGTTCACACCGCTTTTCGTCCCTTTCTTTGGAACTATAATATCTAGGGTAATTTGTTCGGCGCCATTGGATTCGTGAGATGATTTCCGATTTTTCTAGGGGTCCGGGAATTGTCCACAGTTGATTTTTTCGTTTTTCGCGTTTTTCTCGGCACCTTGGCCTATTAGAGCCAAACGGGCCCGGATTTGGACTCAGACCGATTTTCGCCCATTTCTTTGGAACTACAATATCTAGGGTAATTTGTTCGGCGCCATTGGATTCGTGAGACGATTTCCGATTTTTCTAGGGATCCGGGAATTTTCTAAAGTCGATTTTTTCGTTTTTCGCGTTTTTCTCGACTCCTGGGCCTCCTAGAGCAAAACGGGCCCGGATTTGGGATCACACCGTTTTTCGTCCATTTCTTTGGAACTATAATATCTAGGGTAATTTGTTCGGCGCCATTGGATTCGTGAGACGATTTCCGATTTTTCTAGGGGTCCACGAATTGTCCACAGTCGATTTTTTCCTTTTTCGCATTTTTCTCGGCTCGTGGGCCTCCTAGAGCAAAACGGGCCCTGATTTGCGATGACACCGTTTTTAGCCCATATCTTTGGAAATATCATAGCTAGAACACTTTGGCTAGCGCCATTGGATTCGTGAGACGATTTCCGATTTTTCTAGGGGTCCGGGAATTTTCTAAAGTCGATTTTTTCGTTTTTCGCGTTTTTCTCGGATCCTGGGCCTCCTAGAGCGTAACGGGCCCGGATTTGGGTTCACACCGTTTTTCGTCCCTTTCTTTGGAACTATAATATCTAGGGTAATTTGTTCGGCGGCATTGGATTCGTGAGATGATTTCCGATTTTTCTAGGGGTCCGGGAATTGTCCACAGTCGATTTTTTGGTTTTTCGCGTTTTTCTCGGCTCCTGGGCCTCCTAGAGCCAAACGGGCCTGGATTTGGGATCACACCGTTCTTCGCCCATATCTTTGGAAATATCATAGCTAGGGCAATTTGGCTGGCGCCATGGGATTCGTGAGACGATTTCCGATTTTTCTATGGGTCCGCGAATTGCCCACAGTAGATTTTTTCGTTTTGCGAAAATCACACCGTTTTTTGACCATATCTTTGGAAATATCATAGCTAGAACACTTTGTCTGGCGCCATTGGATTCGTGAGACGATTTCCGATTTTTCTAGGGGTCCGGGAATTTTCTAAAGTCGATTTTTTCGTTTTTCGCGTTTTTCTCGGATCGTGTGCCTCCTAGAGCCAAACGGGCCCGGATTTGGGTTCACACCGCTTTTCGTCCCTTTCTTTGGAACTATAATATCTAGGGTAATTTGTTCGGCGGCATTGGATTCGTGAGATGATTTCCGATTTTTCTAGGGGTCCGGGAATTGTCCACAGTTGATTTTTTCATTTTTCGCGTTTTTCTCGGCACCTTGGCCTATTAGAGCCAAACGGGCCCGGATTTGGACTCAGACCGATTTTCGCCCATTTCTTTGGAACTACAATATCTAGGGTAATTTGTTCGGCGCCATTGGATTCGTGAGACGATTTCCGATTTTTCTAGGGATCCGAGAATTTTCTAAAGTCGATTTTTTCGTTTTTCGCGTTTTTCTCGACTCCTGGGCCTCCTAGAGCAAAACGGGCCCGGATTTGGGATCACACGGTTTTTCGTCCGTATCTTTGGAAATATCACAGCTAGGACAATTTGGCTGGCGCCATTGGATTCGCAATACGATTTCCGATTTTTCTAGGGGTCCGGGAATTTTCTAAAGTCGATTTTTTCGTTTTTCGCGTTTTTCTCGGCTCCTGGCCCTCCTAGAGCAGAACGGGCCCTCATTTGGGATCACAGCGTTTTTAGCCCATATCTTTGGAAATATCATAGCTAGAACACTTTGGCTAGCGTCATTGGAATCGTGAGACGATTTCCGATTTTTCTAGGGGTCCGCGAATTGTCCACAGTAGATTTTTTCGTTTTGCGCGTTTTTCTCGGCTCCTGGCCCTCCTAGAGCAAAACGGGTCCGGATTTGGGATCACACCGTTTTTCGTCCATTTCTTTGGAACTATAATATCTAGGGTAATTTGTTCGGCGCCATTGGATTCGTGAGACGATTTCCGATTTTTCTAGGGGTCCACGAATTGTCCACAGTCGATTTTTTCGTTTTTCGCATTTTTCTCGGCTCGTGGGCCTCCTAGAGCAAAACGGGCCCTGATTTGCGATGACACCGTTTTTAGCCCATATCTTTGGAAATATCATAGCTAGAACACTTTGGCTAGCGCCATTGGATTCGTGAGACGATTTCCGATTTTTCTAGGGGTCCGGGAATTTTCTAAAGTCGATTTTTTCGTTTTTCGCGTTTTTCTCGGATCCTGGGCCTCCTAGAGCGTAACGGGCCCGGATTTGGGTTCACACCGTTTTTCGTCCCTTTCTTTGGAACTATAATATCTAGGGTAATTTGTTCGGCGGCATTGGATTCGTGAGATGATTTCCGATTTTTCTAGGGGTCCGGGAATTGTCCACAGTCGATTTTTTGGCTTTTCGCGTTTTTCTCGGCTCCTGGGCCTCCTAGAGCCAAACGGGCCTGCATTTGGGATCACACCGTTCTTCGCCCATATCTTTGGAAATATCATAGCTAGGGCAATTTGGCTGGCGCCATGGGATTCGTGAGACGATTTCCGATTTTTCTAGGGGTCCGCGAATTGTCCACAGTCGATTTTTTCGTTTTTCGCATTTTTCTCGGCTCCTGGCCCTCCTAGAGCAAAACGGGCCCGGATTTGGGATCACACCGTTTTTCGTCCATTTCTTTGGAACTATCATAGCTAGGATAATTTGGCTGGCGCCATTGGAATCGTGAGACGATTTCCGATTTTTCTATGGGTCCGCGAATTGCCCACAGTAGATTTTTTCGTTTTTCGCATTTTTCTCGGCTCCTGGCCCTCCTAGAGCAAAACGGGCCCGGATTTGGGATCACACCGTTTTTCGTCCATTTCTTTGGAACTATCATAGCTAGGATAATTTGGCTGGCGCCATTGGAATCGTGAGACGATTTCCGATTTTTCTATGGGTCCGCGAATTGCCCACAGTAGATTTTTTCGTTTTGCGAAAATCACACCGTTTTTTGACCATATCTTTGGAAATATCATAGCTAGAACACTTTGTCTAGCGCCATTGGATTCGTGAGACGATTTCCGATTTTTCTAGGGGTCCGGGAATTTTCTAAAGTCGATTTTTTCGTTTTTCGCGTTTTTCTCGGATCCTGGGCCTCCTAGAGCCAAACGGGCCCGGATTTGGGTTCACACCGCTTTTCGTCCCTTTCTTTGGAACTATAATATCTAGGGTAATTTGTTCGGCGGCATTGGATTCGTGAGATGATTTCCGATTTTTCTAGGGGTCCGGGAATTGTCCACAGTTGATTTTTTCGTTTTTCGCGTTTTTCTCGGCACCTTGGCCTATTAGAGCCAAACGGGCCCGGATTTGGACTCAGACCGATTTTCGCCCATTTCTTTGGAACTACAATATCTAGGGTAATTTGTTCGGCGCCATTGGATTCGTGAGACGATTTCCGATTTTTCTAGGGATCCGGGAATTTTCTAAAGTCGATTTTTTCGTTTTTCGCGTTTTTCTCGACTCCTGGGCCTCCTAGAGCAAAACGGGCCCGGATTTGGGATCACACGGTTTTTCGTCCGTATCTTTGGAAATATCACAGCTAGGACAATTTGGCTGGCGCCATTGGATTCGCAATACGATTTCCGATTTTTCTAGGGGTCCGGGAATTTTCTAAAGTCGATTTTTTCGTTTTTCGCGTTTTTCTCGGCTCCTGGCCCTCCTAGAGCAGAACGGGCCCTCATTTGGGATCACGGCGTTTTTAGCCCATATCTTTGGAAATATCATAGCTAGAACACTTTGGCTAGCGTCATTGGAATCGTGAGACGATTTCCGATTTTTCTAGGGGTCCGCGAATTGTCCACAGTAGATTTTTTCGTTTTGCGCGTTTTTCTCGGCTCCTGGCCCTCCTAGAGCAAAACGGGTCCGGATTTGGGATCACACCGTTTTTCGTCCATTTCTTTGGAACTATAATATCTAGGGTAATTTGTTCGGCGCCATTGGATTCGTGAGACGATTTCCGATTTTTCTAGGGGTCCACGAATTGTCCACAGTCGATTTTTTCGTTTTTCGCATTTTTCTCGGCTCGTGGGCCTCCTAGAGCAAAACGGGCCCTGATTTGCGATGACACCGTTTTTAGCCCATATCTTTGGAAATATCATAGCTAGAACACTTTGGCTAGCGCCATTGGATTCGTGAGACGATTTCCGATTTTTCTAGGGGTCCGGGAATTTTCTAAAGTCGATTTTTTCGTTTTTCGCGTTTTTCTCGGATCCTGGGCCTCCTAGAGCGTAACGGGCCCGGATTTGGGTTCACACCGTTTTTCGTCCCTTTCTTTGGAACTATAATATCTAGGGTAATTTGTTCGGCGGCATTGGATTCGTGAGATGATTTCCGATTTTTCTAGGGGTCCGGGAATTGTCCACAGTCGATTTTTTGGTTTTTCGCGTTTTTCTCGGCTCCTGGGCCTCCTAGAGCCAAACGGGCCTGGATTTGGGATCACACCGTTCTTCGCCCATATCTTTGGAAATATCATAGCTAGGGCAATTTGGCTGGCGCCATGGGATTCGTGAGACGATTTCCGATTTTTCTATGGGTCCGCGAATTGCCCACAGTAGATTTTTTCGTTTTGCGAAAATCACACCGTTTTTTGACCATATCTTTGGAAATATCATAGCTAGAACACTTTGTCTGGCGCCATTGGATTCGTGAGACGATTTCCGATTTTTCTAGGGGTCCGGGAATTTTCTAAAGTCGATTTTTTCGTTTTTCGCGTTTTTCTCGGATCCTGGGCCTCCTAGAGCCAAACGGGCCCGGATTTGGGTTCACACCGCTTTTCGTCCCTTTCTTTGGAACTATAATATCTAGGGTAATTTGTTCGGCGGCATTGGATTCGTGAGATGATTTCCGATTTTTCTAGGGGTCCGGGAATTGTCCACAGTTGATTTTTTCATTTTTCGCGTTTTTCTCGGCACCTTGGCCTATTAGAGCCAAACGGGCCCGGATTTGGACTCAGACCGATTTTCGCCCATTTCTTTTGAACTACAATATCTAGGGTAATTTGTTCGGCGCCATTGGATTCGTGAGACGATTTCCGATTTTTCTAGGGATCCGGGAATTTTCTAAAGTCGATTTTTTCGTTTTTCGCGTTTTTCTCGACTCCTGGGCCTCCTAGAGCAAAACGGGCCCGGATTTGGGATCACACGGTTTTTCGTCCGTATCTTTGGAAATATCACAGCTAGGACAATTTGGCTGGCGCCATTGGATTCGCAATACGATTTCCGATTTTTCTAGGGGTCCGGGAATTTTCTAAAGTCGATTTTTTCGTTTTTCGCGTTTTTCTCGGCTCCTGGCCCTCCTAGAGCAGAACGGGCCCTCATTTGGGATCACAGCGTTTTTAGCCCATATCTTTGGAAATATCATAGCTAGAACACTTTGGCTAGCGTCATTGGAATCGTGAGACGATTTCCGATTTTTCTAGGGGTCCGCGAATTGTCCACAGTAGATTTTTTCGTTTTGCGCGTTTTTCTCGGCTCCTGGCCCTCCTAGAGCAAAACGGGTCCGGATTTGGGATCACACCGTTTTTCGTCCATTTCTTTGGAACTATAATATCTAGGGTAATTTGTTCGGCGCCATTGGATTCGTGAGACGATTTCCGATTTTTCTAGGGGTCCACGAATTGTCCACAGTCGATTTTTTCGTTTTTCGCATTTTTCTCGGCTCGTGGGCCTCCTAGAGCAAAACGGGCCCTGATTTGCGATGACACCGTTTTTAGCCCATATCTTTGGAAATATCATAGCTAGAACACTTTGGCTAGCGCCATTGGATTCGTGAGACGATTTCCGATTTTTCTAGGGGTCCGGGAATTTTCTAAAGTCGATTTTTTCGTTTTTCGCGTTTTTCTCGGATCCTGGGCCTCCTAGAGCGTAACGGGCCCGGATTTGGGTTCACACCGTTTTTCGTCCCTTTCTTTGGAACTATAATATCTAGGGTAATTTGTTCGGCGGCATTGGATTCGTGAGATGATTTCCGATTTTTCTAGGGGTCCGGGAATTGTCCACAGTCGATTTTTTGGCTTTTCGCGTTTTTCTCGGCTCCTGGGCCTCCTAGAGCCAAACGGGCCTGCATTTGGGATCACACCGTTCTTCGCCCATATCTTTGGAAATATCATAGCTAGGGCAATTTGGCTGGCGCCATTTGATTCGTGAGACGATTTCCGATTTTTCTAGGGGTCCACGAATTGTCCACAGTCGATTTTTTCGTTTTTCGCATTTTTCTCGGCTCGTGGGCCTCCTAGAGCAAAACGGGCCCTGATTTGGGATGACACCGTTTTTAGCCCATATCTTTGGAAATATCATAGCTAGAACACTTTGGCTAGCGCCATTGGATTCGTGAGACGATTTCCGATTTTTCTAGGGGTCCGGGAATTTTCCAAAGTCGATTTTTTCGTTTTTCGCGTTTTTCTCGGATCCTGGGCCTCCTAGAGCCAAACGGGCCCGGATTTGGACTCAGACCGATTTTCGCCCATTTCTTTGGAACTATAATATCTAGGGTAATTTGTTCGGCGCCATTGGATTCGTGAGATGATTTCCGATTTGTCTAGGGGTCCGGGAATTGTCCATAGTCGATTTTTTGGTTTTTCGCATTTTTCTCGGCTCGTGTTCCTCCTAGAGCAAAACGGGCCCTGATTTGGGATGACACCGTTTTTAGCCCATATCTTTGGAAATATCATAGCTAGAACACTTTGGCTAGCGCCATTGGATTCGTGAGACGATTTCCGATTTTTCTAGGGGTCCGGGAATTTTCTAAAGTCGATTTTTTCGTTTTTCGCGTTTTTCTCGGATCCTGGGCCTCCTAGACCGTAACGGGCCCGGATTTGGGTTCACACCGTTTTTCGTCCCTTTCTTTGGAACTATAATATCTAGGGTAATTTGTTCGGCGGCATTGGATTCGTGAGATGATTTCCGATTTGTCTAGGGGTCCGGGAATTGTCCACAGTCGATTTTTTCGTTTTTCGCGTTTTTCTCGTCTCCTTGGCCTCTTAGAGCCAAACGGGCCCGGATTTGGACTCAGACCGATTTTCGCCCATTTCTTTGGAACTATAATATCTAGGGTAATTTGTTCGGCGCCATTGGATTCGTGAGACGATTTCCGATTTTTCTAGGGATCCGGGAATTCTCTAAAGTCGATTTCTTCGTTTTTCGCGTTTTTCTCGGCTCCTGGGCCTCCTAGAGCAAAACGGGCCCGGATTTGGGATCACACCGTTTTTAGAGCATATCTTTGGAAATATCATAGCTAGAACACTTTGGCTAGCGCCATTGGATTCGTGAGACGATTTCCGATTTTTCTAGGGGTCCGGGAATTTTCTAAAGTCGATTTTTTCGATTTTCGCCTTTTTCTGGGCTCCTATGCCTCCTAAGGCAAAAAGGGTCTGGATTTTGGAGCCCACCGTTTTACTTCCATATCTTTGGAAATATACTAGTCACCCGTCGAAGCGCATCGGTTCGATTCTTCGGCGCCTGCGCATTAGTCCGATTCCACTCCGCCTGCGCATCAGTCCGAAGCCTCTGCGCGTGCGCATCAGTCCAATTCTTCTGCGCATGCGCGTCAGTCCCATTCTTCGCCGCATGCGCCAGACTCCCCTCCGCCTGCGTATCAACCCGATGTCTCTGCGCATGCGCGTCAGTCCGATCCTGCTGCTCCTGCGCATCAGTCCGATCCTCCTGCTCCTGCGCATCAGTCCGATTCTTCTGCGCATGCGCATCAGTCCGACTCCCCTTGGCCGGAGTATCCGTCCGATGCTTCTGCGTCTGCGCATCAGTTCGATTTTTCGCCGCCTGCGCATTAGTCCGATTCCACTCCGCCTGCGCATCAGTCCGATGCCTCTGCGCGTGCTCGTCGGTTCGATTTCTCCGCACCTGCGCATCAGTCCGATTGCTCTCCGCCTGCACATCAGTCCAACTCCTATGGCTCCTAGAGCAAAAAAGGCCCGGATTTGGGATCACACCGTTTTCCGTCGATATCTTTGGAACTATAATATCTAAGGTAATTTGTTCGGCGCTATTGGATTCGCGAGACCATTTCCGATTTTTCTAGGGGTCCGAGAATTTTCTAAAGTCGATTTTTTGGTTTTTCGCGTTTTTCTCGGCTCCTGGGCCTCCTAGAGCCAAACGGGCCTGCATTTGGGATCACACCGTTCTTCGCCCATATCTTTGGAAATATCATAGCTAGGGCAATTTGGCTGGCGCCATTTGATTCGTGAGACGATTTCCGATTTTTCTAGGGGTCCGCGAATTGTCCACAGTCGATTTTTTCGTTTTTCGCATTTTTCTCGGCTCGTGGGCCTCCTAGAGCAAAACGGGCCCTGATTCGGGATGACACCGTTTTTAGCCCATATCTTTGGAAATATCATAGCTAGAACACTTTGGCTAGCGCCATTGGATTCGTGAGACGATTTCCGATTTTTCTAGGGGTCCGGAAATTTTCCAAAGTCGATTTTTTCGTTTTTCGCGTTTTTCTCGGATCCTGGGCCTCCTAGAGCCAAACGGGCCCGGATTTGGGTTCACACCGTTCTTCGCCCATATCTTTGGAAATATCATAGCTAGGGCAATTTGGCTGGCGCCATTGGATTCGTGAGACGATTTCCGATTTTTCTAGGGGTCCGGGAATTTTCTAAAGTCGATTTTTTCGTTTTTCGCGTTTTTCTCGGATCCTGGGCCTCCTAGAGCCAAACGGGCCCGGATTTGGGTTCACACCGTTTTTCGTCCCTTTCTTTGGAACTATAATATCTAGGGTAATTTGTTCGGCGGCATTGGATTCGTGAGATGATTTCCGATTTTTCTAGGGGTCCGGGAATTGTCCACAGTCGATTTTTTCGTTTTTCGCGTTTTTCTCGGCTCCTTGGCCTCTTAGAGCCAAACGGGCCCGGATTTGGACTCAGACCGATTTTCGCCCATTTCTTTGGAACTATAATATCTAGGGTAATTTGTTCGGCGCCATTGGATTCGTGAGATGATTTCCGATTTGTGTAGGGGTCCGGGAATTGTCCATAGTCGATTTTTTGGTTTTTCGCATTTTTCTCGGCTCCTGGGCCTCCTAGAGCAAAACGGGCCCTGATTTGCGATGACACCGTTTTTAGCCCATATCTTTGGAAATATCATAGCTAGAACACTTTGGCTAGCGCCATTGGATTCGTGAGACGATTTCCGATTTTTCTAAGGGTCCGGGAATTTTCTAAAGTCGATTTTTTCGTTTTTCGCGTTTTTCTCGGATCCTGGGCCTCCTAGAGCCAAACGGGCGCGGATTTGGGATCACACCGTTCTTCGCCCATATCTTTGGAAATATCATAGCTAGGGCAATTTGGCTGGCGCCATTGGATTCGTGAGACGATTTCCGATTTTTCTAGGGGTCCGGGAATTTTCTAAAGTCGATTTTTTTGTTTTTCGCGTTTTTCTGGGCTCCTATGCCTCCTAGGGCAAAAAGGGTCTGGATTTTGGAGCCCACCGTTTTACTTCCATATCTTTGGAAATATACTAGTCACCCGTCGAAGCGCATCAGTTCGATTCTTCGGCGCCTGCGCATTAGTCCGATGCCTCTGCGCGTGCTCGTCGGTTCGATTTCTCCGCACCTGCGCGTCATTCCGATTGCTCTCCGCCTGCGCATCAGTCCGACTCCTATGGCTCCTGCACATCAGTCCGGTTCTTCTGCACATGCGCATCAGTGCGACTCCCCTGCGCCTGAGCGTCAGTCCGAGCCTCCTGCTCCTGCGCATCAGTCCGAATCCTCTGCGCCTGCGCATCAATCGGATTTTTCTGCGCATGCCCATCAGTTCGATTGCTCTCCGCCTGCACATCAGTCCAACTCCTGTGGCTCCTAGAGCAAAAAAGGCCCGGATTTGGGATCACACCGTTTTCCGTCGATATCTTTGGAACTATAAATTACTAGGGTAGATAAATTACTAGGGTAATTTGTTCGGCGCTATTGGATTCGTGAGACGATTTCCGATTTTTCTAGGGGTCCGGAAATTTTCCAAAGTCGATTTTTTCGTTTTTCGCGTTTTTCTCGGATCCTGGGCCTCCTAGAGGCAAACGGGCCCGGATTTGGGTTCACACCGTTCTTCGCCCATATCTTTGGAAATATCATAGCTAGGGCAATTTGGCTGGCGCCATTTGATTCGTGAGACGATTTCCGATTTTTCTAGGGGTCCGCGAATCGTCCACAGTCGATTTTTTCGTTTTTCGCATTTTTCTCGGCTCGTGGGCCTCCTAGAGCAAAACGGGCCCTGATTCGGGATGACACCGTTTTTAGCCCATATCTTTGGAAATATCATAGCTAGAACACTTTGGCTAGCGCTATTGGATTCGCGAGACGATTTACGATTTTTCTACGGGTCCGGGACTTTTCTAAAGTCGATTTTTTCGTTTTTCGCGTTTTTCTCGGCTCCTGGGCCTCCTAGAGCAAAACGGGCCCGGATTTGGTATCACACCGTTCTTCGCCCATATCTTTGGAAATATCATAGCTAGGGCAATTTGGCTGGCGCCATTGGATTCGTGAGACGATTTCCGATTTTTCTAGGGGTCCGGGAATTTTCTAAAGTCGATTTTTTCGTTTTTCGCGTTTTTCTCGGATCCTGGGCCTCCTAGAGCCAAACGGGCCCGGATTTGGGTTCACACCGTTTTTCGTCCCTTTCTTTGGAACTATAATATCTAGGGTAATTTGTTCGGCGGCATTGGATTCGTGAGATGATTTCCGATTTTTCTAGGGGTCCGGGAATTGTCCACAGTCGATTTTTTCGTTTTTCGCGTTTTTCTCGGCTCCTTGGCCTCTTAGAGCCAAACGGGCCCGGATTTGGACTCAGACCGATTTTCGCCCATTTCTTTGGAACTATAATATCTAGGGTAATTTGTTCGGCGCCATTGGATTCGTGAGATGATTTCCGATTTGTGTAGGGGTCCGGGAATTGTCCATAGTCGATTTTTTGGTTTTTCGCATTTTTCTCGGCTCCTGGGCCTCCTAGAGCAAAACGGGCCCTGATTTGCGATGACACCGTTTTTAGCCCATATCTTTGGAAATATCATAGCTAGAACACTTTGGCTAGCGCCATTGGATTCGTGAGACGATTTCCGATTTTTCTAAGGGTCCGGGAATTTTCTAAAGTCGATTTTTTCGTTTTTCGCGTTTTTCTCGGATCCTGGGCCTCCTAGAGCCAAACGGGCGCGGATTTGGGATCACACCGTTCTTCGCCCATATCTTTGGAAATATCATAGCTAGGGCAATTTGGCTGGCGCCATTGGATTCGTGAGACGATTTCCGATTTTTCTAGGGGTCCGGGAATTTTCTAAAGTCGATTTTTTTGTTTTTCGCGTTTTTCTGGGCTCCTATGCCTCCTAGGGCAAAAAGGGTCTGGATTTTGGAGCCCACCGTTTTACTTCCATATCTTTGGAAATATACTAGTCACCCGTCGAAGCGCATCAGTTCGATTCTTCGGCGCCTGCGCATTAGTCCGATGCCTCTGCGCGTGCTCGTCGGTTCGATTTCTCCGCACCTGCGCATCATTCCGATTGCTCTCCGCCTGCGCATCAGTCCGACTCCTATGGCTCCTGCACATCAGTCCGGTTCTTCTGCACATGCGCATCAGTGCGACTCCCCTGCGCCTGAGCATCAGTCCGAGCCTCCTGCTCCTGCGCATCAGTCCGAATCCTCTGCGCCTGCGCATCAATCGGATTTTTCTGCGCATGCCCATCAGTTCGATTGCTCTCCGCCTGCACATCAGTCCAACTCCTGTGGCTCCTAGAGCAAAAAAGGCCCGGATTTGGGATCACACCGTTTTCCGTCGATATCTTTGGAACTATAAATTACTAGGGTAGATAAATTACTAGGGTAATTTGTTCGGCGCTATTGGATTCGTGAGACGATTTCCGATTTTTCTAGGGGTCCGGAAATTTTCCAAAGTCGATTTTTTCGTTTTTCGCGTTTTTCTCGGATCCTGGGCCTCCTAGAGGCAAACGGGCCCGGATTTGGGTTCACACCGTTCTTCGCCCATATCTTTGGAAATATCATAGCTAGGGCAATTTGGCTGGCGCCATTTGATTCGTGAGACGATTTCCGATTTTTCTAGGGGTCCGCGAATCGTCCACAGTCGATTTTTTCGTTTTTCGCATTTTTCTCGGCTCGTGGGCCTCCTAGAGCAAAACGGGCCCTGATTCGGGATGACACCGTTTTTAGCCCATATCTTTGGAAATATCATAGCTAGAACACTTTGGCTAGCGCTATTGGATTCGCGAGACGATTTACGATTTTTCTACGGGTCCGGGACTTTTCTAAAGTCGATTTTTTCGTTTTTCGCGTTTTTCTCGGCTCCTGGGCCTCCTAGAGCAAAACGGGCCCGGATTTGGTATCACACCGTTTTTCGTCCATATCTTTGGAAATATCATAGCTAGGACAATTTGGCTGGCGCCCTTGGAATCGTGAGACGATTTCCGATTTTTCTAGGGGTCCGGGAATTTTCTAAAGTCGATTTTTTCGTTTTTCGCGTTTTTCTCGGCTCCTGGCCCTCCTAGAGCAGAACGGGCCCTCATTTGGGATCACAGCGTTTTTAGCCCATATCTTTGGAAATATCATAGCTAGAACACTTTGGCTAGCGTCATTGGAATCGTGAGACGATTTCCGATTTTTCCAGGGGTCCGCGAATTGCCCACAGTACATTTTTTCGTTTTGCGCGTTTTTCTCGGCTCCTGGCCCTCCTAGAGCAAAACGGGCCCGGATTTGGGATCACACCGTTTTTCGTCCATTTCTTTGGAACTATAATATCTAGGGTAAGTTGTTCGGCGCCATTGGATTCGTGAGACGATTTCCGATTTTTCTAGGGATCCGGGAATTTTCTAAAGTCGATTTTTTCGTTTTTCGCGTTTTTCTCGGCTCCTGGGCCTCCTAGAAGAAAACGGGCCCGGATTTGGGATCACACCGTTTTTTGTCCATATCTTTGGAAATATCATAGCTAGGATAATTTGGCAGGCGCCATTGGATTCGCGAGACGATTTGCTATTTTTCTAGGGGTCCGGGAATTTTCTAAAGTCGATTTTTTCGATTTTCGCGTTTTTCTCGGCTCCTGGGCCTCCTAGAGCAAAACGGGCCCGGATTTGGGATCACACGGTTTTTCGTCCGTATCTTTGGAAATATCACAGCTAGGACAATTTGGCTGGCGCCATTGGATTCGCAATACGATTTCCGATTTTTCTAGGGGTCCGAGAATTTTCTAAAGTCGATTTTTTGGTTTTTCGCGTTTTTCTCGGCTCCTGGGCCTCCTAGAGCCAAACGGGCCTGCATTTGGGATCACACCGTTCTTCGCCCATATCTTTGGAAATATCATAGCTAGGGCAATTTGGCTGGCGCCATTTGATTCGTGAGACGATTTCCGATTTTTCTAGGGGTCCGCGAATTGTCCACAGTCGATTTTTTCGTTTTTCGCATTTTTCTCGGCTCGTGGGCCTCCTAGAGCAAAACGGGCCCTGATTCGGGATGACACCGTTTTTAGCCCATATCTTTGGAAATATCATAGCTAGAACACTTTGGCTAGCGCCATTGGATTCGTGAGACGATTTCCGATTTTTCTAGGGGTCCGGAAATTTTCCAAAGTCGATTTTTTCGTTTTTCGCGTTTTTCTCGGATCCTGGGCCTCCTAGAGGCAAACGGGCCCGGATTTGGGTTCACACCGTTCTTCGCCCATATCTTTGGAAATATCATAGCTAGGGCAATTTGGCTGGCGCCATTGGATTCGTGAGACGATTTCCGATTTTTCTAGGGGTCCGGGAATTTTCTAAAGTCGATTTTTTCGTTTTTCGCGTTTTTCTCGGATCCTGGGCCTCCTAGAGCCAAACGGGCCCGGATTTGGGTTCACACCGTTTTTCGTCCCTTTCTTTGGAACTATAATATCTAGGGTAATTTGTTCGGCGGCATTGGATTCGTGAGATGATTTCCGATTTTTCTAGGGGTCCGGGAATTGTCCACAGTCGATTTTTTCGTTTTTCGCGTTTTTCTCGGCTCCTTGGCCTCTTAGAGCCAAACGGGCCCGGATTTGGACTCAGACCGATTTTCGCCCATTTCTTTGGAACTATAATATCTAGGGTAATTTGTTCGGCGCCATTGGATTCGTGAGATGATTTCCGATTTGTGTAGGGGTCCTGGAATTGTCCATAGTCGATTTTTTGGTTTTTCGCATTTTTCTCGGCTCCTGGGCCTCCTAGAGCAAAACGGGCCCTGATTTGCGATGACACCGTTTTTAGCCCATATCTTTGGAAATATCATAGCTAGAACACTTTGGCTAGCGCCATTGGATTCGTGAGACGATTTCCGATTTTTCTAAGGGTCCGGGAATTTTCTAAAGTCGATTTTTTCGTTTTTCGCGTTTTTCTCGGATCCTGGGCCTCCTAGAGCCAAACGGGCGCGGATTTGGGATCACACCGTTCTTCGCCCATATCTTTGGAAATATCATAGCTAGGGCAATTTGGCTGGCGCCATTGGATTCGTGAGACGATTTCCGATTTTTCTAGGGGTCCGGGAATTTTCTAAAGTCGATTTTTTTGTTTTTCGCGTTTTTCTGGGCTCCTATGCCTCCTAGGGCAAAAAGGGTCTGGATTTTGGAGCCCACCGTTTTACTTCCATATCTTTGGAAATATACTAGTCACCCGTCGAAGCGCATCAGTTCGATTCTTCGGCGCCTGCGCATTAGTCCGATGCCTCTGCGCGTGCTCCTCGGTTCGATTTCTCCGCACCTGCGCATCAGTCCGATTGCTCTCCGCCTGCGCATCAGTCCGACTCCTATGGCTCCTGCACATCAGTCCGGTTCTTCTGCACATGCGCATCAGTGCGACTCCCCTGCGCCTGAGCGTCAGTCCGAGCCTCCTGCTCCTGCGCATCAGTCCGAATCCTCTGCGCCTGCGCATCAATCGGATTTTTCTGCGCATGCCCATCAGTTCGATTGCTCTCCGCCTGCACATCAGTCCAACTCCTGTGGCTCCTAGAGCAAAAAAGGCCCGGATTTGGGATCACACTGTTTTCCGTCGATATCTTTGGAACTATAAATTACTAGGGTAGATAAATTACTAGGGTAATTTGTTCGGCGCTATTGGATTCGCGAGACGATTTACGATTTTTCTACGGGTCCGGGACTTTTCTAAAGTCGATTTTTTCGTTTTTCGCGTTTTTCTCGGCTCCTGGGCCTCCTAGAGCAAAACGGGCCCGGATTTGGTATCACACCGTTTTTCGTCCATATCTTTGGAAATATCATAGCTAGGACAATTTGGCTGGCGCCCTTGGAATCGTGAGACGATTTCCGATTTTTCTAGGGGTCCGGGAATTTTCTAAAGTCGATTTTTTCGTTTTTCGCGTTTTTCTCGGCTCCTGGCCCTCCTAGAGCAGAACGGGCCCTCATTTGGGATCACAGCGTTTTTAGCCCATATCTTTGGAAATATCATAGCAAGAACACTTTGGCTAGCGTCATTGGAATCGTGAGACGATTTCCGATTTTTCCAGGGGTGCGCGAATTGCCCACAGTACATTTTTTCGTTTTGCGCGTTTTTCTCGGCTCCTGGCCCTCCTAGAGCAAAACGGGCCCGGATTTGGGATCACACCGTTTTTCGTCCATTTCTTTGGAACTATAATATCTAGGGTAAGTTGTTCGGCGGCATTGGATTCGTGAGATGATTTCCAATTTTTCTAGGGGTCCGGGAATTGTCCACAGTCGATTTTTTCGTTTTTCGCATTTTTCTCGGCTCCTGGCCCTCCTGGAAGAAAACGGGCCCGGATTTGGGATCACACCGTTTTTTGTCCATATCTTTGGAAATATCATAGCTAGGATAATTTGGCTGGCGCCATTGGATTCGCGAGACGATTTCCGATTTTTCTAGGGGTCCGGGAATTGTCCACAGTCGATTTTTTCGTTTTGCGCGTTTTTCTCGGCTCCTTGGCCTCTTAGAGCCAAACGGGCCCGGATTTGGACTCAGACCGATTTTCGCCCATTTCTTTGGAACTATAATATCTAGGGTAATTTGTTCGGCGCCATTGAATTCGTGAGATGATTTCCGATTTGTCTAGGGGTCCGGGAATTGTCCATAGTCGATTTTTTGGTTTTTCGCATTTTTCTCGGCTCCTGAGCCTCCTAGAGCAAAACGGGCCCTGATTTGGGATGACACCGTTTTTAGCGCATATCTTTGGAAATATCATAGCTAGAACACTTTGGCTAGCGCCATTGGATTCGTGAGACGATTTCCGATTTTTCTAGGGGTCCGGGAATTTTCTAAAGTCGATTTTTTCGTTTTTCGCATTTTTCTCGGCTCGTGGGCCTCCTAGAGCAAAACGGGCCCTGATTTGGGATGACACCGTTTTTAGCCCATATCTTTGGAAATATCATAGCTAGAAAACTTTGGCTAGCGCCATTGGATTCGTGAGACGATTTCCGATTTTTCTAGGGGTCCGGGAATTTTCTAAAGTCGATTTTTTCGTTTTTCGCGTTTTTCTCGGATCCTGGGCCTCCTAGAGCCAAACGGGCCCGGATTTGGGTTCACACCGTTTTTCGTCCCTTTCTTTGGAACTATAATATCTAGGGTAATTTGTTCGGCGGCATTGGATTCGTGAGATGATTTCCGATTTTTCTAGGGGTCCGGGAATTGTCCACAGTCGATTTTTTCGTTTTTCGCGTTTTTCTCGGCTCCTGGGCCTCCTAGAGCAAAACGGGCCCGGATTTGGGATCACACGGTTTTTCGTCCGTATCTTTGGAAATATCACAGCTAGGACAATTTGGCTGGCGCCATTGGATTCGCAATACGATTTCCGATTTTTCTAGGGGTCCGGGAATTTTCTAAAGTCGATTTTTTGGTTTTTCGCGTTTTTCTCGGCTCTTGGGCCTCCTAGAGCAAAACGGGCCCAGATTAGGGATCACACCGTTTTTCGTCCATTTCTTTGGAACTATAATATCTAGGGTAATTTGTTCGGCGGCATTGGATTCGTGAGATGATTTCCGATTTTTCTAGGGGTCCGGGAATTGTCCACAGTCGATTTTTTGGTTTTTCGCGTTTTTCTCGGCTCCTGGGCCTCCTAGAGCCAAACGGGCCTGCATTTGGGATCACACCGTTCTTCGCCCATATCTTTGGAAATATCATAGCTAGGGCAATTTGGCTGGCGCCATTTGATTCGTGAGACGATTTCCGATTTTTCTAGGGGTCCGCGAATTGTCCACAGTCGATTTTTTCGTTTTTCGTATTTTTCTCGGCTCGTGGGCCTCCTAGAGCAAAACGGGCCCGGATTTGGGATCACACCGTTTTTCGTCCGTATCTTTGGAAATATCACAGCTAGGACAATTTGGCTGGCGCCATTGGATTCGCAATACGATTTCCGATTTTTCTAGGGGTCCGGGAATTTTCTAAAGTCGATTTTTTCGTTTTTCGCGTTTTTCTCGGATCCTGGGCCTCCTAGAGCCAAACGGGCCCGGATTTGGGTTCACACCGTTTTTCGTCCCTTTCTTTGGAACTATAATATCTAGGGTAATTTGTTCGGCGCCATTGGATTCGTGAGACGATTTCCGATTTTTCTAGGGATCCGGGAATTTTCTAAAGTCGATTTTTTCGTTTTTCGCGTTTTTCTCGGCTCCTGGGCGTCCTAGAGCAAAACGGGCCCGGATTTGGGATCACACGGTTTTTCGTCCGTATCTTTGGAAATATCACAGCTAGGACAATTTGACTGGCGCCATTGGATTCGCAATACGATTTCCGATTTTTCTAGGGGTCCGGGAATTTTCTAAAGTCGATTTTCTGATTTTTCGGGTTTTTCTCGGCTCTTGGGCCTCCTAGAGCAAAACGGGCCCGGATTTGGGATCACACGGTTTTTCGTCCGTATCTTTGGAAATATCACAGCTAGGACAATTTGGCTGGCGCCATTGGATTCGCAATACGATTTCCGATTTTTCTAGGGGTCCGAGAATTTTCTAAAGTCGATTTTTTGGTTTTTCGCGTTTTTCTCGGCTCTTGGGCCTCCTAGAGCAAAACGGGCCCTGATTTGCGATGACACCGTTTTTAGCCCATATCTTTGGAAATATCATAGCTAGAACACTTTGGCTAGCGCCATTGGTTTCGTGAGACGATTTCCGATTTTTCTAGGGGTCCGGGAATTTTCTAAAGTCGATTTTTTCGATTTTCGCGTTTTTCTGGGCTCCTATGCCTCCTAGGGCAAAAAGGGTCTGGATTTTGGAGCCCACCGTTTTACTTCCATATCTTTGGAAATATACTAGTCACCCGTCGAAGCGCATCGGTTCGATTCTTCGGCGCCTGCGCATTAGTCCGATTCCACTCCGCCTGCGCATCCGTCCGAAGCCTCTGCGCGTGCGCATCAGTCCAATTCTTCTGCGCATGCGCGTCAGTCGCATTCTTCGCCGCATGCGCCAGACTCCCCTCCGCCTGCGTATCAACCCGATGTCTCTGCGCATGCGCGTCAGTCCGATCCTGCTGCTCCTGCGCATCAGTCCGATTGCTCTCCGCCTGCACATCAGTCCAACTCCTATGGCTCCTAGAGCAAAAAAGGCCCGGATTTGGGATCACACCGTTTTCCGTCGATATCTTTGGAAATATCACAGCTAGGACAATTTGGCTGGCGCCATTGGATTCGCAATACGATTTCCGATTTTTCTAGGGGTCCGGGAATTTTCTAAAGTCGATTTTTTCGTTTTTCGCGTTTTTCTCGGATCCTGGGCCTCCTAGAGCCAAACGGGCCCGGATTTGGGTTCACACCGTTTTTCGTGCCTTTCTTTGGAACTATAATATCTAGGGTAATTTGTTCGGCGGCATTGGATTCGTGAGATGATTTCCGATTTTTCTAGGGGTCCGGGAATTGGCCACAGTCGATTTTTTCGTTTTTCGCGTTTTTCTCGGCTCCTTGGCCTCTTAGAGCCAAACGGGCCCGGATTTGGACTCAGACCGATTTTCGCCCATTTCTTTGGAACCATAATATCTAGGGTAATTTGTTCGGCGCCATTGGATTCGTGAGACGATTTCCGATTTTTCTAGGGATCCGGGAATTTTCTAAAGTCGATTTTTTCGTTTTTCGCGTTTTTCTCGGCTCCTGGGCGTCCTAGAGCAAAACGGGCCCGGATTTGGGATCACACCGTTTTTCGTCCATTTCTTTGGAACTATAATATCTAGGGTAATTTGTTCGGCGGCATTGGATTCGTGAGATGATTTCCGATTTTTCTAGGGGTCCGGGAATTGTCCACAGTCGATTTTTTCGTTTTTCGCGTTTTTCTCGGCTCCTTGGCCTCTTAGAGCCAAACTGGCCCGGATTTGGACTCAGACCGATTTTCGCCGATTTCTTTGGAACTATCATATCTAGGGTAATTTGTTCGGCGCCATTGGATTCGTGAGACGATTTCCGATTTTTCTAGGGATCCGGGAATTTTCTAAAGTCGATTTTTTCGTTTTTCGCCTTTTTCTCGGCTCCTGGGCGTCCTAGAGCAAAACGGGCCCGGATTTGGGATCACACGGTTTTTCGTCCGTATCTTTGGAAATATCACAGCTAGGACAATTTGACTGGCGCCATTGGATTCGCAATACGATTTCCGATTTTTCTAGGGGTCCGGGAATTTTCTAAAGTCGATTTTTTGGTTTTTCGGGTTTTTCTCGGCTCTTGGGCCTCCTAGAGCAAAACGGGCCCGGATTTGGGATCACACCGTTTTTCGTCCATTTCTTTGGAACTATAATATCTAGGGTAATTTGATCGGCGGCATTGGATTCGTGAGATGATTTCCGATTTTTCTAGGGGTCCGGGAATTGTCCACAGTCGATTTTTTGGTTTTTCGCGTTTTTCTCGGCTCCTGGGCCTCCTAGAGCCAAACGGGCCTGGATTTGGGATCACACCGTTCTTCGCCCATATCTTTGGAAATATCATAGCTAGGGCAATTTGGCTGGCGCCATTGGATTCGTGAGACGATTTCCGATTTTTCTAGGGGTCCGCGAATTGCCCACAGTAGATTTTTTCGTTTTGCGAAAATCACACCCTTTTTTGACCATATCTTTGGAAATATCATAGCTAGAACACTTTGGCTAGCGCCATTGGATTCGTGAGACGATTTCCGATTTTTCTAGGGGTCCGGGAATTTTCTAAAGTCGATTTTTTCGTTTTTTGCGTTTTTCTCGGATCCTGGGCCTCCTAGAGCCAAACGGGCCCGGATTTGGGTTCACACCGTTTTTCGTCCCTTTCTTTGGAACTATAATATCTAGGGTAATTTGTTCGGCGGCATTGGATTCGTGAGATGATTTCCGATTTTTCTAGGGGTCCGGGAATTGTCCACAGTCGATTTTTTCGTTTTTCGCGTTTTTCTCGGCTCCTTGGCCTCTTAGAGCCAAACGGGCCCGGATTTGGACTCAGACCGATTTTCGCCCATTTCTTTGGAACTATAATATCTAGGGTAATTTGTTCGGCGCCATTGGATTCGTGAGACGATTTCCGATTTTTCTAGGGATCCGGGAATTTTCTAAAGTCGATTTTTTCGTTTTTCGCGTTTTTCTCGGCTCCTGGGCCTCCTAGAAGAAAACGGGCCCGGATTTGGGATCACACCGTTTTTTGTCCATATCTTTGGAAATATCATAGCTAGGATAATTTGGCTGGCGCCATTGGATTCGCAATACGATTTCCGATTTTTCTAGGGGTCCGAGAATTTTCTAAAGTCGATTTTTTGGTTTTTCGCGTTTTTCTCGGCTCTTGGGCCTCCTAGAGCAAAACGGGCCCGGATTAGGCATCACACCGTTTTTCGTCCATTTCTTTGGAAATATCATAGCTAGGGCAATTTGGCTGGCGCCATTGGATTCGTGAGACGATTTCCGATTTTTCTAGGGGTCCGGGAATTGTCCACAGTCGATTTTTTGGTTTTTCGCGTTTTTCTCGGCTCCTGGGCCTCCTAGAGCCAAACGGGCCTGCATTTGGGATCACACCGTTCTTCGCCCATATCTTTGGAAATATCATAGCTAGGGCAATTTGGCTGGCGCCATTTGATTCGTGAGACGATTTCCGTTTTTTCTAGGGGTCCGCGAATTGTCCACAGTCGATTTTTTCGTTTTTCGCATTTTTCTCGGCTCGTGGGCCTCCTAGAGCAAAACGGGCCCTGATTTGGGATGACACCGTTTTTAGCCCATATCTTTGGAAATATCATAGCTAGAACACTTTGGCTAGCGCCATTGGATTCGTGAGACGATTTCCGATTTTTCTAGGGGTCCGGGAATTTACCAAAGTCGATTTTTTCGTTTTTCGCGTTTTTCTCGGATCCTGGGCCTCCTAGAGCCAAACGGGCCCGGATTTGGGTTCACACCGTTCTTCGCCCATATCTTTGGAAATATCATAGCTAGGGCAATTTGGCTGGCGCCATTGGATTCGTGAGACGATTTCCGATTTTTCTAGGGGTCCGGGAATTTTCTAAAGTCGATTTTTTCGTTTTTCGCGTTTTTCTCGGATCCTGGGCCTCCTAGAGCCAAACGGGCCCGGATTTGGGTTCACACCGTTTTTCGTCCCTTTCTTTGGAACTATAATATCTAGGGTAATTTGTTCGGCGGCATTGGATTCGTGAGATGATTTCCGATTTGTCTAGGGGTCCGGGAATTGTCCATAGTCGATTTTTTGGTTTTTCGCATTTTTCTCGGCTCCTGGGCCTCCTAGAGCAAAACGGGCCCTGATTTGCGATGACACCGTTTTTAGCCCATATCTTTGGAAATATCATAGCTAGAACACTTTGGCTAGCGCCATTGGATTCGTGAGACGATTTCCGATTTTTCAAGGGGTCCGGGAATTTTCTAAAGTCGATTTTTTCGTTTTTCGCGTTTTTCTCGGATCCTGGGCCTCCTAGAGCCAAACGGGCGCGGATTTGGAATCACACCGTTCTTCGCCCATATCTTTGGAAATATCATAGCTAGGGCAATTTGGCTGGCGCCATTGGTTTCGTGAGACGATTTCCGATTTTTCTAGGGGTCCGGGAATTTTCTAAAGTCGATTTTTTCGATTTTCGCGTTTTTCTGGGCTCCTATGCCTCCTAGGGCAAAAAGGGTCTGGATTTTGGAGCCCACCGTTTTACTTCCATATCTTTGGAAATATACTAGTCACCCGTCGAAGCGCATCGGTTCGATTCTTCGGCGCCTGCGCATTAGTCCGATTCCACTCCGCCTGCGCATCAGTCCGAAGCCTCTGCGCGTGCGCATCAGTCCAATTCTTCTGCGCATGCGCGTCAGTCGCATTCTTCGCCGCATGCGCCAGACTCCCCTCCGCATGCGTATCAACCCGATGTCTCTGCGCATGCGCGTCAGTCCGATCCTGCTGCTCCTGCGCATCAGTCCGATTGCTCTCCGCCTGCACATGAGTCCAACTCCTATGGCTCCTAGAGCAAAAAAGGCCCGGATTTGGGATCACACCGTTTTCCGTCGATATCTTTGGAAATATCATAGCTAGGACAATTTGGCTGGCACCATTGGATTCGTGAGAGGATTTCCGATTTTTCTAGGGGTCCGGGAATTTTCTAAAGTCGATTTTTTCGTGTTTCGCGTTTTTCTCGGATCCTGGGCCTCCTAGAGCCAAACGGGCCCGGATTTGGGTTCACACCGCTTTTCGTCCCTTTCTTTGGAACTATAATATCTAGGGTAATTTGTTCGGCGGCATTGGATTCGTGAGATGATTTCCGATTTTTCTAGGGGTCCGGGAATTGTCCACAGTCGATTTTTTCGTTTTTCGCGTTTTTCTCGGCTCTTGGGCCTCCTAGAGCAAAACGGGCCCGGATTAGGCATCACACCGTTTTTCGTCCATTTCTTTGGAAATATCATAGCTAGGGCAATTTGGCTGGCGCCATTGGATTCGTGAGACGATTTCCGATTTGTCTAGGGGTCCGGGAATTGTCCATAGTCGATTTTTTGGTTTTTCGCATTTTTCTCGGCTCCTGGGCCTCCTAGAGCAAAACGGGCCCTGATTTGCGATGACACCGTTTTTAGCCCATATCTTTGGAAATATCATAGCTAGAACACTTTGGCTAGCGCCATTGGATTCGTGAGACGATTTCCGATTTTTCTAGGGGTCCGGGAATTTTCTAAAGTCGATTTTTTCGTTTTTCGCGTTTTTCTCGGATCCTGGGCCTCCTAGAGCCAAACGGGCGCGGATTTGGAATCACACCGTTCTTCGCCCATATCTTTGGAAATATCATAGCTAGGGCAATTTGGCTGGCGCCATTGGTTTCGTGAGACGATTTCCGATTTTTCTAGGGGTCCGGGAATTTTCTAAAGTCGATTTTTTCGATTTTCGCGTTTTTCTGGGCTCCTATGCCTCCTAGGGCAAAAAGGGTCTGGATTTTGGAGCCCACCGTTTTACTTCCATATCTTTGGAAATATACTAGTCACCCGTCGAAGCGCATCGGTTCGATTCTTCGGCGCCTGCGCATTAGTCCGATTCCACTCCGCCTGCGCATCAGTCCGAAGCCTCTGCGCGTGCGCATCAGTCCAATTCTTCTGCGCATGCGCGTCAGTCGCATTCTTCGCCGCATGCGCCAGACTCCCCTCCGCATGCGTATCAACCCGATGTCTCTGCGCATGCGCGTCAGTCCGATCCTGCTGCTCCTGCGCATCAGTCCGATTGCTCTCCGCCTGCACATGAGTCCAACTCCTATGGCTCCTAGAGCAAAAAAGGCCCGGATTTGGGATCACACCGTTTTCCGTCGATATCTTTGGAAATATCATAGCTAGGACAATTTGGCTGGCACCATTGGATTCGTGAGAGGATTTCCGATTTTTCTAGGGGTCCGGGAATTTTCTAAAGTCGATTTTTTCGTGTTTCGCGTTTTTCTCGGATCCTGGGCCTCCTAGAGCCAAACGGGCCCGGATTTGGGTTCACACCGCTTTTCGTCCCTTTCTTTGGAACTATAATATCTAGGGTAATTTGTTCGGCGGCATTGGATTCGTGAGATGATTTCCGATTTTTCTAGGGGTCCGGGAATTGTCCACAGTCGATTTTTTCGTTTTTCGCGTTTTTCTCGGCTCCTTGGCCTATTAGAGCCAAACGGGCCCGGATTTGGACTCAGACCGATTTTCGCCCATTTCTTTGGAAATATCATCGCTAGGGCAATTTGGCTGGCGCCATTGGATTCGTGAGACGATTTCCGATTTTTCTAGGGGTCCGCGAATTGTCCACAGTCGATTTTTTCGTTTTTCGCATTTTTCTCGGCTCCTGGCCCTCCTAGAGCAAAACGGGCCCGGATTTGGGATCACACCGTTTTTCGTCCATTTCTTTGGAACTATCATAGCTAGGATAATTTGACTGGCCTCATTGGATTCGTGAGACGATTTCCGATTTTTCTAGGGGTCCGGGAATTTTCTAAAGTCGATTTTTTCGTTTTTCGCGTTTTTCTCGGCTCCTGGCCCTCCTAGAGCAGAACGGGCCCTCATTTGGGATCACAGCGTTTTTAGCCCATATCTTTGGAAATATCATAGCTAGAACACTTTGGCTAGCGCCATTGGATTCGTGAGACGATTTCCGATTTTTCTAGGGGTCCGGGAATTTTCTAAAGTCGATTTTTTCGTTTTTCGCGTTTTTCTCGGATCCTGGGCCTCCTAGAGCCAAACGGGCCCAGATTTGGGTTCACACCGCTTTTCGTCCCTTTCTTTGGAACTATAATATCTAGGGTAATTTGTTCGGCGGCATTGGATTCGTGAGATGATTTCCGATTTTTCTAGGGGTCCGGGAATTGTCCACAGTCGATTTTTTCGTTTTTCGCGTTTTTCTCGGCTCCTTGGCCTATTAGAGCCAAACGGGCCCGGATTTGGACTCAGACCGATTTTCGCCCATTTCTTTGGAACTATAATATCTAGGGTAATTTGTTCGGCGCCATTGGATTCGTGAGACGATTTCCGATTTTTCTAGGGATCCGGGAATTTTCTAAAGTCAATTTTTTCGTTTTTCGCGTTTTTCTCGGCTCCTGGGCGTCCTAGAGCAAAACGGGCCCGGATTTGGGATCACACGGTTTTTCGTCCGTATCTTTGGAGATATCACAGCTAGGACAATTTGACTGGCGCCATTGGATTCGCAATACGATTTCCGATTTTTCTAGGGGTCCGGGAATTTTCTAAAGTCGATTTTTTGGTTTTTCGGGTTTTTCTCGGCTCTTGGGCCTCCTAGAGCAAAACGGGCCCGGATTTGGGATCACACGGTTTTTCGTCCGTATCTTTGGAAATATCACAGCTAGGACAATTTGGCTGGCGCCATTGGATTCGCAATACGATTTCCGATTTTTCTAGGGGTCCGGGAATTTTCTAAAGTCGATTTTTTGGTTTTTCGGGTTTTTCTCGGCTCTTGGGCCTCCTAGAGCAAAACGGGCCCGGATTTGGGATCACACCGTTTTTCGTCCATTTCTTTGGAACTATAATATCTAGGGTAATTTGTTCGGCGGCATTGGATTCGTGAGATGATTTCCGATTTTTCTAGGGGTCCGGGAATTGTCCACAGTCGATTTTTTGGTTTTTCGCGTTTTTCTCGGCTCCTGGGCCTCCTAGAGCCAAACGGGCCTGGATTTGGGATCACACCGTTCTTCGCCCATATCTTTGGAAATATCATAGCTAGGGCAATTTGGCTGGCGCCATTGGATTCGTGAGACGATTTCCGATTTTTCTAGGTGTCCGCGAATTGCCCACAGTAGATTTTTTCGTTTTGCGAAAATCACACCCTTTTTTGACCAGATCTTTGGAAATATCATAGCTAGAACACTTTGGCTAGCGCCATTGGATTCGTGAGACGATTTCCGATTTTTCTAGGGGTCCGGGAATTTTCTAAAGTCGATTTTTTCGTTTTTCGCGTTTTTCTCGGATCCTGGGCCTCCTAGAGCCAAACGGGCCCGGATTTGGGTTCACACCGTTTTTCGTCCCTTTCTTTGGAACTATAATATCTAGGGTAATTTGTTCGGCGGCATTGGATTCGTGAGATGATTGCCGATTTTTCTAGGGGTCCGGGAATTGTCCACAGTCGATTTTTTCGTTTTTCGCGTTTTTCTCGGCTCCTTGGCCTCTTAGAGCCAAACGGGCCCGGATTTGGACTCAGACCGATTTTCGCCCATTTCTTTGGAACTATAATATCTAGGGTAATTTGTTCGGCGCCATTGGATTCGTGAGACGATTTCCGATTTTTCTAGGGATCCGGGAATTTTCTAAAGTCGATTTTTTCGTTTTTCGCGTTTTTCTCGGCTCCTGGGCCTCCTAGAAGAAAACGGGCCCGGATTTGGTATCACACCGTTTTTTGTCCATATCTTTGGAAATATCCTAGCTAGGATAATTTGGCAGGCGCCATTGGATTCGCGAGACGATTTCCGATTTTTCTAGGGGTCCGGGAATTTTCTAAAGTCGATTTTTTCGATTTTCGCGTTTTTCTCGGCTCCTGGGCCTCCTAGAGCAAAACGGGCCCGGATTTGGGATCACACGGTTTTTCGTCCGTCTCTTTGGAAATATCACAGCTAGGACAATTTGGCTGGCGCCATTGGATTCGCAATACGATTTCCGATTTTTCTAGGGGTCCGAGAATTTTCTAAAGTCGATTTTTTGGTTTTTCGCGTTTTTCTCGGCTCTTGGGCCTCCTAGAGCAAAACGGGCCCGGATTAGGCATCACACCGTTTTTCGTCCATTTCTTTGGAAATATCATAGCTAGGGCAATTTGGCTGGCGCCATTGGATTCGTGAGACGATTTCCGATTTTTCTAGGGGCCCGGGAATTGTCCACAGTCGATTTTTTGGTTTTTCGCGTTTTTCTCGGCTCCTGGGCCTCCTAGAGCCAAACGGGCCTGCATTTGGGATCACACCGTTCTTCGCCCATATCTTTGGAAATATCATAGCTAGGGCAATTTGGCTGGCGCCATTTGATTCGTGAGAGGATTTCCGATTTTTCTAGGGGTCCGCGAATTGTCCACAGTCGATTTTTTCGTTTTTCGCATTTTTCTCGGCTCCTGGCCCTCGTAGAGCAAAACGGGCCCGGATTTGGGATCACACCGTTTTTCGTCCATTTCTTTGGAACTATCATAGCTAGGATAATTTGGCTGGCGCCATTGGAATCGTGAGACGATTTCCGATTTTTCTATGGGTCCGCGAATTGCCCACAGTAGATTTTTTCGTTTTGCGAAAATCGCACCGTTTTTTGACCATATCTTTGGAAATATCATAGCTAGAACACTTTGTCTAGCGCCATTGGATTCGTGAGACGATTTCCGATTTTTCTAGGGGTCCGGGAATTTTCCAAAGTCGATTTTTTCGTTTTTCGCGTTTTTCTCGGATCCTGGGCCTCCTAGAGCCAAACGGGCCCGGATTTGGGTTCACACCGTTTTTCGTCCATATCTTTGGAAATATCATAGCTAGGACAATTTGGCTGGCACCATTGGATTCGTGAGAGGATTTCCGATTTTTCTAGGGGTCCGGGAATTTTCTAAAGTCGATTTTTTCGTTTTTCGCCTTTTTCGCGGATCCTGGGCCTCCTAGAGCCAAACGGGCCCGGATTTGGATTCACACCGTTTTTCGTCCCTTTCTTTGGAACTATAATATCTAGGGTAATTTGTTCGGCGGCATTGGATTCGTGAGAGGATTTCCGATTTTTCTAGGGGTCCGGGAATTGTCCACAGTCGATTTTTTCGTTTTCCGCATTTTTCTCGGCTCCTGGCCCTCCTAGTAGAAAACGGGCCCGGATTTGGGATCACACCGTTTTTTGTCCATATCTTCGGAAATATCATAGCTAGGATAATTTGGCTGGCACCATTGGATTCGTGAGAGGATTTCCGATTTTTCTAGGGGTCCGGGATTTTTCTAAAGTCGATTTTTTCGTTTTTCGCATTTTTCTCGGCTCGTGGGCCTCCTAGAGCAAAACGGGCCCTGATTTGGGATGACACCGTTTTTAGCCCATATCTTTGGAAATATCATAGCTAGAACACTTTGGCTAGCGCCATTGGATTCGTGAGACGATTTCCGATTTTTCTAGGGGTCCGGGAATTTTCTAAAGTCGATTTTTTCGTTTTTCGCGTTTTTCTCGGATCCTGGGCCTCCTAGAGCCAAACGGGCCCGGATTTGGGTTCACACCGTTTTTCGTCCCTTTCTTTGGAACTATAATATCTAGGGTAATTTGTTCGGCGGCATTGGATTCGTGAGATGATTTCCGATTTTTCTAGGGATCCGGGAATTTTCTAAAGTCGATTTTTTCGTTTTTAGCGTTTTTCTCGGATCCTGGGCCTCCTAGAGCCAAACGGGCCCGGATTTGGGTTCACACCGTTTTTCGTCCCTTTCTTTGGAACTATAATATCTAGGGTAATTTGTTCGGCGGCATTGGATTCGCGAGATGATGTCCGATTTTTCTAGGGGTCCGGGAATTTTCTAAAGTCGATTTTTTCGATTTTCGCGTTTTTCTCGGCTCCTGGGCCTCCTAGAGCAAAACGGACCCGGATTTGGGATCACACCGTTTTTTGACCATATCTTTGGAAATATCATCGCTAGGACAATTTGACTGGCCTCATTGGTTTCGTGAGACGATTTCCGATTTTTCTAGGGGTCCGGGAATTGTCTAAAGTCGATTTTTTCGTATTTCGGGGTTTTCTCGGCTCCTGGCCCTCCTCGAGCAAAACGGGGCCGGATTTGGGATCACACCGTTTTCCCCCATATCTTTGGAAATATCACAGCTAGGACAATTTGGCTGGCGCCATTGGATTCGCAATACGATTTCCGATTTTTCTAGGAGTCCGGGAATTTTCTAAAGTCGATTTTTTGGTTTTTCGCGTTTTTCTCGGCTCTTGGGCCTCCTAGAGCAAAACGGGCCCGGATTTGGACTCAGACCGATTTTCGCCCATTTCTTTGGAACTATAATATCTAGGGTAATTTGTTCGGCGCCATTGGATTCGTGAGACGATTTCCGATTTTTCTAGGGATCCGGGAATTTTCTAAAGTCGATTTTTTCGTTTTTCGCGTTTTTCTCGGCTCCTATGCCTCCTAGGGCAAAAAGGGTCTGGATTTTGGAGCCCACCGTTTTACTTCCATATCTTTGGAAATATACTAGTCACCCGTCGAAGCGCATCGGTTCGATTCTTCGGCGCCTGCGCATTAGTCCGATTCCACTCCGCCTGCGCATCAGTCCGATGCCTCTGCGCGTGCTCGTCGGTTCGATTTCTCCGCACCTGCGCATCAGTCCGATTGCTCTCCGCCTGCACATCAGTCCAACTCCTATGGCTCCTAGAGCAAAAAAGGCCCTGATTTGGGATCACACCGTTTTCCGTCGATATCTTTGGAACTATAATATCTAAGGTAATTTGTTCGGCGCTATTGGATTCGCGAGACCATTTCCGATTTTTCTAGGGGTCCGGGAATTTTCTAAAGTCGATTTTTTCGTTTTTCGCGTTTTTCTCGGATCCTGGGCCTCCTAGAGCCAAACGGGCCCGGATTTGGGTTCACACCGTTTTTCGTCCCTTTCTTTGGAACTATAATATCTAGGGTAATTTGTTCGGCGGCATTGGATTCGTGAGATGATTTCCGATTTTTCTAGGGGTCCGGGAATTGTCCACAGTCGATTTTTTCGTTTTTCGCGTTTTTCTCGGCTCCTTGGCCTCTTAGAGCCAAACGGGCCCGGATTTGGACTCAGACCGATTTTCGCCCATTTCTTTGGAACTATAATATCTAGGGTAATTTGTTCGGCGCCATTGGATTCGTGAGACGATTTCCGATTTTTCTAGGGATCCGGGAATTTTCTAAAGTCGATTTTTTCGTTTTTCGCGTTTTTCTCGGCTCCTATGCCTCCTAGGGCAAAAAGGGTCTGGATTTTGGAGCCCACCGTTTTACTTCCATATCTTTGGAAATATACTAGTCACCCGTCGAAGCGCATCGGTTCGATTCTTCGGCGCCTGCGCATTAGTCCGATTCCACTCCGCCTGCGCATCAGTCCGATGCCTCTGCGCGTGCTCGTCGGTTCGATTTCTCCGCACCTGCGCATCAGTCCGATTGCTCTCCGCCTGCACATCAGTCCAACTCCTATGGCTCCTAGAGCAAAAAAGGCCCTGATTTGGGATCACACCGTTTTCCGTCGATATCTTTGGAACTATAATATCTAAGGTAATTTGTTCGGCGCTATTGGATTCGCGAGACCATTTCCGATTTTTCTAGGGGTCCGGGAATTTTCTAAAGTCGATTTTTTCGTTTTTCGCGTTTTTCTCGGATCCTGGGCCTCCTAGAGCCAAACGGGCCCGGATTTGGGTTCACACCGTTTTTCGTCCCTTTCTTTGGAACTATAATATCTAGGGTAATTTGTTCGGCGGCATTGGATTCGTGAGATGATTTCCGATTTTTCTAGGGGTCCGGGAATTGTCCACAGTCGATTTTTTCGTTTTTCGCGTTTTTCTCGGCTCCTTGGCCTCTTAGAGCCAAACGGGCCCGGATTTGGACTCAGACCGATTTTCGCCCATTTCTTTGGAACTATAATATCTAGGGTAATTTGTTCGGCGCCATTGGATTCGTGAGACGATTTCCGATTTTTCTAGGGATCCGGGAATTTTCTAAAGTCGATTTTTTCGTTTTTCGCGTTTTTCTCGGCTCCTGGGCCTCCTAGAAGAAAACGGGCCCGGATTTGGTATCACACCGTTTTTTGTCCATATCTTTGGAAATATCATAGCTAGGATAATTTGGCAGGCGCCATTGGATTCGCGAGACGATTTCCGATTTTTCTAGGGGTCCGGGAATTTTCTAAAGTCGATTTTTTCGATTTTCGCGTTTTTCTCGGCTCCTGGGCCTCCTAGAGCAAAACGGGCCCGGATTTGGGATCACACGGTTTTTCGTCCGTATCTTTGGAAATATCACAGCTAGGACAATTTGGCTGGCGCCATTGGATTCGCAATACGATTTCCGATTTTTCTAGGGGTCCGAGAATTTTCTAAAGTCGATTTTTTGGTTTTTCGCGTTTTTCTCGGCTCTTGGGCCTCCTAGAGCAAAACGGGCCCGGATTAGGCATCACACCGTTTTTCGTCCATTTCTTTGGAAATATCATAGCTAGGGCAATTTGGCTGGCGCCATTGGATTCGTGAGACGATTTCCGATTTTTCTAGGGGTCCGGGAATTGTCCACAGTCGATTTTTTGGTTTTTCGCGTTTTTCTCGGCTCCTGGGCCTCCTAGAGCCAAACGGGCCTGCATTTGGGATCACACCGTTCTTCGCCCATATCTTTGGAAATATCATAGCTAGGGCAATTTGGCTGGCGCCATTTGATTCGTGAGAGGATTTCCGATTTTTCTAGGGGTCCGCGAATTGTCCACAGTCGATTTTTTCGTTTTTCGCATTTTTCTCGGCTCCTGGCCCTCGTAGAGCAAAACGGGCCCGGATTTGGGATCACACCGTTTTTCGTCCATTTCTTTGGAACTATCATAGCTAGGATAATTTGGCTGGCGCCATTGGAATCGTGAGACGATTTCCGATTTTTCTATGGGTCCGCGAATTGCCCACAGTAGATTTTTTCGTTTTGCGAAAATCACACCGTTTTTTGACCATATCTTTGGAAATATCATAGCTAGAACACTTTGTCTAGCGCCATTGGATTCGTGAGACGATTTCCGATTTTTCTAGGGGTCCGGGAATTTTCTAAAGTCGATTTTTTCGTTTTTCGCGTTTTTCTCGGATCCTGGGCCTCCTAAAGCCAAACGGGCCCGGATTTGGGTTCACACCGTTTTTCGTCCATATCTTTGGAAATATCATAGCTAGGACAATTTGGCTGGCACCATTGGATTCGTGAGAGGATTTCCGATTTTTCTAGGGGTCCGGGAATTTTCTAAAGTCGATTTTTTCGTTTTTCGCGTTTTTCTCGGATCCTGGGCCTCCTAGAGCCAAACGGGCCCGGATTTGGATTCACACCGTTTTTCGTCCCTTTCTTTGGAACTATAATATCTAGGGTAATTTGTTCGGCGGCATTGGATTCGTGAGAGGATTTCCGATTTTTCTAGGGGTCCGGGAATTGTCCACAGTCGATTTTTTCGTTTTCCGCATTTTTCTCGGCTCCTGGCCCTCCTAGTAGAAAACGGGCCCGGATTTGGGATCACACCGTTTTTTGTCCATATCTTCGGAAATATCATAGCTAGGATAATTTGGCTGGCACCATTGGATTCGTGAGAGGATTTCCGATTTTTCTAGGGGTCCGGGATTTTTCTAAAGTCGATTTTTTCGTTTTTCGCATTTTTCTCGGCTCGTGGGCCTCCTAGAGCAAAACGGGCCCTGATTTGGGATGACACCGTTTTTAGCCCATATCTTTGGAAATATCATAGCTAGAACACTTTGGCTAGCGCCATTGGATTCGTGAGACGATTTCCGATTTTTCTAGGGGTCCGGGAATTTTCTAAAGTCGATTTTTTCGTTTTTCGCGTTTTTCTCGGATCCTGGGCCTCCTAGAGCCAAACGGGCCCGGATTTGGGTTCACACCGTTTTTCGTCCCTTTCTTTGGAACTACAATATCTAGGGTAATTTGTTCGGCGGCATTGGATTCGTGAGATGATTTCCGATTTTTCTAGGGGTCCGGGAATTGTCCACAGTCGATTTTTTCGTTTTTCGCATTTTTCTCGGCTCCTGGCCCTCCTAGTAGAAAACGGGCCCGGATTTGGGATCACACCGTTTTTTGTCCATATCTTCGGAAATATCATAGCTAGGATAATTTGGCTGGCACCATTGGATTCGTGAGACGATTTCCGATTTTTCTAGGAGTCCGGGAATTTTCTAAAGTCGATTTTTTCGTTTTTCGCGTTTTTCTCGGATCCTGGGCCTCCTAGAGCCAAACGGGCCCGGATTTGGGTTCACACCGTTTTTCGTCCCTTTCTTTGGAACTATAATATCTAGGGTAATTGGTTCGGCGGCATTGGATTCGTGAGATGATTTCCGATTTTTCTAGGGGTCCGGGAATTGTCCACAGTCGATTTTTTCGTTTTTCGCGTTTTTCTCGGCTCTTGGGCCTCCTAGAGCAAAACGGGCCCGGATTTGGGATCACACCGTTTTTCGTCCATTTCTTTGGAACTATAATATCTAGGGTAATTTGTTCGGCGCCATTGGATTCGTGAGACGATTTCCGATTTTTCTAGGGATCCGGGAATTTTCTAAAGTCGATTTTTTCGTTTTTCGCATTTTTCTCGGCTCCTGGGCCTCCTAGAGCAAAACGGGCCCGGATTTGGGATCACACGGTTTTTCGTCCGTATCTTTGGAAATATCACAGCTAGGACAATTTGGCTGGCGCCATTGGATTCGCAATACGATTTCCGATTTTTCTAGGGGTCCGGGAATTTTCTAAAGTCGATTTTTTGGTTTTTCGCGTTTTTCTCGGCTCCTGGGCCTCCTAGAGCCAAACGGGCCTGGATTTGGGATCACACCGTTCTTCGCCCATATCTTTGGAAATATCATAGCTAGGGCAATTTGGCTGGCGCCATGGGATTCGTGAGACGATTTCCGATTTTTCTAGGGGTCCGCGAATTGTCCACAGTCGATTTTTTCGTTTTTCGCATTTTTCTCGGCTCCTGGCCCTCCTAGAGCAAAACGGGCCCGGATTTGGGATCACACCGTTTTTCGTCCATTTCTTTGGAACTATCATAGCTAGGATAATTTGGCTGGCGCCATTGGAATCGTGAGACGATTTCCGATTTTTCTATGGGTCCGCGAATTGCCCACAGTAGATTTTTTCGTTTTGCGAAAATCACACCGTTTTTTGACCATATCTTTGGAAATATCATAGCTAGAACACTTTGCCTAGCGCCATTGGATTCGTGAGACGATTTCCGATTTTTCTAGGGGTCCGGGAATTTTCTAAAGTCGATTTTTTCGTTTTTCGCGTTTTTCTCGGATCCTGGGCCTCCTAGAGCCAAACGGGCCCGGATTTGGGTTCACACCGCTTTTCGTCCCTTTCTTTGGAACTATAATATCTAGGGTAATTTGTTCGGCGGCATTGGATTCGTGAGATGATTTCCGATTTTTCTAGGGGTCCGGGAATTGTCCACAGTTGATTTTTTCGTTTTTCGCGTTTTTCTCGGCACCTTGGCCTATTAGAGCCAAACGGGCCCGGATTTGGACTCAGACCGATTTTCGCCCATTTCTTTGGAACTATAATATCTAGGGTAATTTGTTCGGCGCCATTGGATTCGTGAGACGATTTCCGATTTTTCTAGGGATCCGGGAATTTTCTAAAGTCGATTTTTTCGTTTTTCGCGTTTTTCTCGACTCCTGGGCCTCCTAGAGCAAAACGGGCCCGGATTTGGGATCACACGGTTTTTCGTCCGTATCTTTGGAAATATCACAGCTAGGACAATTTGGCTGGCGCCATTGGATTCGCAATACGATTTCCGATTTTTCTAGGGGTCCGGGAATTTTCTAAAGTCGATTTTTTGGTTTTTCGCGTTTTTCTCGGCTCTTGGGCCTCCTAGAGCAAAACGGGCCCGGATTTGGGATCACACCGTTTTTCGTCCATTTCTTTGGAACTATAATATCTAGGGTAATTTGTTCGGCGGCATTGGATTCGTGAGATGATTTCCGATTTTTCTAGGGGTCCGGGAATTGTCCACAGTCGATTTTTTGGTTTTTCGCGTTTTTCTCGGCTCCTGCGCCTTCTAGAGCCAAACGGGCCTGGATTTGGGATCACACCGTTCTTCGCCCATATCTTTGGAAATATCATAGCTAGGGCAATTTGGCTGGCGCCATTGGATTCGTGAGACGATTTCCGATTTTTCTAGGGGTCCGCGAAGTGTCCACAGTCGATTTTTTCGTTTTTCGCATTTTTCTCGGCTCCTGGCCCTCCTAGAGCAAAACGGGCCCGGATTTGGGATCACACCGTTTTTCGTCCATTTCTTTGGAACTATCATAGCTAGGATAATTTGACTGGCCTCATTGGATTCGTGAGACGATTTCCGATTTTTCTAGGGGTCCGGGAATTTTCTAAAGTCGATTTGTTCGTTTTTCGCGTTTTTCTCGGCTCCTGGCCCTCCTAGAGCAGAACGGGCCCTCATTTGGGATCACAGCGTTTTTAGCCCATATCTTTGGAAATATCATAGCTAGAACACTTTGGCTAGCGTCATTGGAATCGTGAGACGATTTCCGATTTTTCTAGGGGTCCGCGAATTGTCCACAGTAGATTTTTTCGTTTTGCGCGTTTTTCTCGGCTCCTGGCCCTCCTAGAGTAAAACGGGTCCGGATTTGGGATCACACCGTTTTCGCCCATTTCTTTGGAACTATAATATCTAGGGTAATTTGTTCGGCGCCATTGGATTCGTGAGACGATTTCCGATTTTTCTAGGGATCCGGGAATTTTCTAAAGTCGATTTTTTCGTTTTTCGCGTTTTTCTCGGCTCCTGGGCCTCCTAGAGCAAAACGGGCCCGGATTTGGGATCACACGGTTTTTCGTCCGTATCTTTGGAAATATCACAACTAGGACAATTTGGCTGGCGCCATTGGATTCGCAATACGATTTCCGATTTTTCTAGGGGTCCGGGAATTTTCTAAAGTCGATTTTTTGGTTTTTCGCGTTTTTCTCGGCTCTTGGGCCTCCTAGAGCAAAACGGGCCCGGATTTGGGATCACACCGTTTTTCGTCCATTTCTTTGGAACTATAATATCTAGGGTAATTTGTTCGGCGGCATTGGATTCGTGAGATGATTTCCGATTTTTCTAGGGGTCCGGGAATTGTCCACAGTCGATTTTTTGGTTTTTCGCGTTTTTCTCGGCTCCTGCGCCTCCTAGAGCCAAACGGGCCTGGATTTGGGATCACACCGTTCTTCGCCCATATCTTTGGAAATATCATAGCTAGGGCAATTTGGCTGGCGCCATTGGTTTCGTGAGACGATTTCCGATTTTTCTAGGGGTCCGGGAATTTTCTAAAGTCGATTTTTTCGTTTTTCGCATTTTTCTCGGCTCGTGGGCCTCCTAGAGCAAAACGGGCCCTGATTTGGGATGACACCGTTTTTAGCCCATATCTTTGGAAATATCATAGCTAGAACACTTTGGCTAGCGCCATTGGATTCGTGAGGCGATTTCCGATTTTTCTAGGGGTCCGGGAATTGTCCACAGTCGATTTTTTCGTTTTTCGCGTTTTTCTCGGCTCCTTGGCCTCTTAGAGCCAAACGGGCCCGGATTTGGACTCAGACCGATTTTCGCCCATTTCTTTGGAACTATAATATCTAGGGTAATTTGTTCGGCGCCATTGGATTCGTGAGACGATTTCCGATTTTTCTAGGGATCCGGGAATTTTCTAAAGTCGATTTTTTCGTTTTTAGCGTTTTTCTCGGATCCTGGGCCTCCTAGAGCCAAACGGGCCCGGATTTGGGTTCACACCGTTTTTCGTCCCTTTCTTTGGAACTATAATATCTAGGGTAATTTGTTCGGCGGCATTGGATTCGTGAGATGATTTCCGATTTTTCTGGGGGTCCGGGAATTGTCCACAGTCGATTTTTTCGTTTTTTGCGTTTTTCTCGGCTCCTGGCCCTCCTAGAGCAAAACGGGCCCGGATTTGGGATCACACGGTTTTTCGTCCCTATCTTTGGAAATATCACAGCTAGGGCAATTTGGCTGGCGCCATTGGATTCGTGAGACGATTTCCGATTTTTCTAGGGGTCCGCGCATTGTCCACAGTCGATTTTTTCGTTTTTCGCATTTTTCTCGGCTCCTGGCCCTCCTAGAAGAAAACGGGCCCGGATTTGGGATCACACCGTTTTTTGTCCATATCTTTGGAAATATCATAGTTAGGATAATTTGGCTGGCGCCATTGGATTCGCGAGACGATTTCCGATTTTTCTAGGGGTCCGGGAATTTTCTAAAGTCGATTCTTTCGATTTTCGCGTTTTTCTCGGCTCCTGGGCCTCCTAGAGCAAAAGGGACCCGGATTTGGGATCACACCGTTTTTTGACCATATCTTTGGAAATATCATCGCTAGGACAATTTGACTGGCCTCATTGGTTTCGTGAGACGATTTCTGATTTTTCTAGGGGTCCGGGAATTGTCTAAAGTCGATTTTTTCGTATTTCGGGGTTTTCTCGGCTCCTGGCCCTCCTCGAGCAAAACGGGGCCGGATTTGGGATCACACCGTTTTCCCCCATATCTTTGGAAATATCACAGCTAGGACAATTTGGCTGGCGCCATTGGATTCGCAATACGATTTCCGATTTTTCTAGGAGTCCGGGAATTTTCTAAAGTCGATTTTTTGGTTTTTCGCGTTTTTCTCGGCTCTTGGGCCTCCTAGAGCAAAACGGGCCCGGATTTGGGATCACACCGTTTTTCGTCCATTTCTTTGGAACTATAATATCTAGGGTAATTTGTTCGACGGCATTGGATTCGTGAGATGATTTCCGATTTTTCTAGGGGTCCGGGAATTGTCCACAGTCGATTTTTTGGTTTTTCGCGTTTTTCTCGGCTCCTGGGCCTCCTAGAGCAAAACGGGCCCGGATTTGGACTCAGACCGATTTTCGCCCATTTCTTTGGAACTATAATATCTAGGGTAATTTGTTCGGCGCCATTGGATTCGTGAGACGATTTCCGATTTTTCTAGGGATCCGGGAATTTTCTAAAGTCGATTTTTTCGTTTTTCGCGTTTTTCTCGGCTCTTGGGCCTCCCAGAGCAAAACGGGCCCGGATTTGGAATCACACCGTTTTTCGTCCATTTCTTTGGAACTATAATATCTAGGGTAATTTGTTCGGCGGCATTGGATTCGTGAGATGATTTCCGATTTTTCTAGGGGTCCGGGAATTGTCCACAGTCGATTTTTTGGTTTTTCGCGTTTTTCTCGGCTCCTGCGCCTCCTAGAGCCAAACGGGCCTGGATTTGGGATCACACCGTTCTTCGCCCATATCTTTGGAAATATCATAGCTAGGGCAATTTGGCTGGCGCCATTGGTTTCGTGAGACGATTTCCGATTTTTCTAGGGGTCCGGGAATTTTCTAAAGTCGATTTTTTCGTTTTTCGCATTTTTCTCGGCTCGTGGGCCTTCTAGAGCAAAACGGGCCCTGATTTGGGATGACACCGTTTTTAGCCCATATCTTTGGAAATATCATAGCTAGAACACTTTGGCTAGCGCCATTGGATTCGTGAGACGATTTCCGATTTTTCTAGGGGTCCGGGAATTTTCTAAAGTCGATTTTTTCGTTTTTCGCGTTTTTCTCGGATCCTGGGCCTCCTAGAGCCAAACGGGCCCGGATTTGGGTTCACACCGTTTTTCGTCCCTTTCTTTGGAACTATAATATCTAGGGTAATTTGTTCGGCGGCATTGGATTCGCGAGATGATTTCCGATTTTTCTAGGGGTCCGGGAATTGTCCACAGTCAATTTTTTCGTTTTTCGCGTTTTTCTCGGCTCCTTGGCCTCTTAGAGCCAAACGGGCCCGGATTTGGACTCAGACCGGTTTTCGCCCATTTCTTTGGAACTATAATATCTAGGGTAATTTGTTCGGCGCCATTGGATTCGTGAGACGATTTCCGATTTTTCTAGGGATCCGGGAATTTTCTAAAGTCGATTTTTTCGTTTTTCGCGTTTTTCTCGGATCCTGGGCCTCCTAGAGCTAAACGGGCCCGGATTTGGGTTCACACCGTTTTTCGTCCCTTTCTTTGGAACTATAATATCTAGGGTAATTTGTTCGGCGGCATTGGATTCGTGAGATGATTTCCGATTTTTCTGGGGGTCCGGGAATTGTCCACAGTCGATTTTTTCGTTTTTTGCGTTTTTCTCGGCTCCTGGCCCTCCTAGAGCAAAACGGGCCCGGATTTGGGATCACACCGTTTTTCGTCCATTTCTTTGGAACTATAATATCTAGGGTAATTTGTTCGGCGCCATTGGATTCGTGAGACGATTTCCGATTTTTCTAGGGGTCCGGGAATTTTCTAAAGTCGATTTTTTCGTTTTTCGCGTTTTTCTCGGATCCTGGGCCTCCTAGAGCAAAACGGGCCCGGATTTGGGATCACACCGTCTTTCGTCCATTTCTTTGGAACTATAATATCTAGGGTAATTTGTTCGGCGCCATTGGATTCGTGAGACGATTTCCGATTTTTCTAGGGGTCCGGGAATTTTCTAAAGTCGATTTTTTCGTTTTTCGCGTTTTTCTCGGATCCTGGGCCTCCTAGAGCCAAACGGGCCCGGATTTGGGTTCACACCGCTTTTCGTCCCTTTCTTTGGAAATATAATATCTAGGGTAATTTGTTCGGCGGCATTGGATTCGTGAGATGATTTCCGATTTTTCTAGGGGTCCGGGAATTGTCCACAGTCGATTTTTTCGTTTTTCGCGTTTTTCTCGGCTCCTTGGCCTATTAGAGCCAAACGGGCCCGGATTTGGACTCAGACCGATTTTCGCCCATTTCTTTGGAACTATAATATCTAGGGTAATTTGTTCGGCGCCATTGGATTCGTGAGACGATTTCCGATTTTTCTAGGGGTCCGGGAATTTTCTAAAGTCGATTTTTTCGTTTTTCGCGTTTTTCTCGGCTCCTGGGCCTCCTAGAGCAAAACGGGCCCGGATTTGGGATCACACGGTTTTTCGTCCGTATCTTTGGAAAAATCACAGCTAGGACAATTTGGCTGTCGCCATTGGATTCGCAATACGATTTCCGATTTTTCTAGGGATCCGGGAATTTTCTAAAGTCGATTTTTTCGTTTTTCGCGTTTTTCTCGACTCCTGGGCCTCCTAGAGCAAAACGGGCCCGGATTTGGGATCACACGGTTTTTCGTCGTATCTTTGGAAATATCACAGCTAGGACAATTTGGCTGGCGCCATTGGATTCGCAATACGATTTCCGATTTTTCTAGGGGTCCGGGAATTTTCTAAAGTCGATTTTTTGGTTTTTCGCGTTTTTCTCGGCTCTTGGGCCTCCTAGAGCAAAACGGGCCCGGATTTGGGATCACACCGTTTTTCGTCCATTTCTTTGGAACTATAATATCTAGGGTAATTTGTTCGGCGGCATCGGATTCGTGAGATGATTTCCGATTTTTCTAGGGGTCCGGGAATTGTCCACAGTCGATTTTTTGGTTTTTCGCGTTTTTCTCGGCTCCTGCGCCTTCTAGAGCCAAACGGGCCTGGATTTGGGATCACACCGTTCTTCGCCCATATCTTTGGAAATATCATAGCTAGGGCAATTTGGCTGGCGCCATTGGATTCGTGAGACGATTTCCGATTTTTCTAGGGGTCCGCGAAGTGTCCACAGTCGATTTTTTCGTTTTTCGCATTTTTCTCGGCTCCTGGCCCTCCTAGAGCAAAACGGGCCCGGATTTGGGATCACACAGTTTTTCGTCCATTTCTTTGGAACTATCATAGCTAGGATAATTTGACTGGCCTCATTGGATTCGTGATACGATTTCCGATTTTTCTAGGGGTCCGGGAATTTTCTAAAGTCGATTTGTTCGTTTTTCGCGTTTTTCTCGGCTCCTGGCCCTCCTAGTGCAGAACGGGCCCTCATTTGGGATCACAGCGTTTTTAGCCCATATCTTTGGAAATATCATAGCTAGAACACTTTGGCTAGCGTCATTGGAATCGTGAGACGATTTCCGATTTTTCTAGGGGTCCGCGAATTGTCCACAGTAGATTTTTTCGTTTTGCGCGTTTTTCTCGGCTCCTGGCCCTCCTAGAGCAAAACGGGTCCGGATTTGGGATCACACCGTTTTTCGTCCATTTCTTTGGAACTATAATATCTAGGGTAATTTGTTCGGCGCCATTGGATTCGTGAGACGATTTCCGATTTTTCTAGGGGTCCGGGAATTTTCTAAAGTCGATTTTTTCGTTTTTCGCGTTTTTCTCGGATCCTGGGCCTCCTAGAGCCAAACGGGCCCGGATTTGGGTTCACACCGCTTTTCGTCCCTTCCTTTGGAACTATAATATCTAGGGTAATTTGTTCGGCGGCATTGGATTCGTGAGATCATTTCCGATTTTTCTAGGGGTCCGGGAATTGTCCACAGTCGATTTTTTCGTTTTTCGCGTTTTTCTCGGCTCCTTGGCCTATTAGAGCCAAACGGGCCCGGATTTGGACTCAGACCGATTTTCGCCCATTTCTTTGGAACTATAATATCTAGGGTAATTTGTTCGGCGCCATTGGATTCGTGAGACGATTTCCGATTTTTCTAGGGATCCGGGAATTTTCTAAAGTCGATTTTTTCGTTTTTCGCGTTTTTCTCGGCTCCTGGGCCTCCTAGAGCAAAACGGGCCCGGATTTGGGATCACACGGTTTTTCGTCCGTATCTTTGGAAATATCACAACTAGGACAATTTGGCTGGCGCCATTGGATTCGCAATACGATTTCCGATTTTTCTAGGGGTCCGGGAATTTTCTAAAGTCGATTTTTTGGTTTTTCGCGTTTTTCTCGGCTCTTGGGCCTCCTAGAGCAAAACGGGCCCGGATTTGGGATCACACCGTTTTCGTCCATTTCTTTGGAACTATAATATCTAGGGTAATTTGTTCGGCGGCATTGGATTCGTGAGATGATTTCCGATTTTTCTAGGGGTCCGGGAATTGTCCACAGTCGATTTTTTGGTTTTTCGCGTTTTTCTCGGCTCCTGCGCCTCCTAGAGCCAAACGGGCCTGGATTTGGGATCACACCGTTCTTCGCCCATATCTTTGGAAATATCATAGCTAGGGCAATTTGGCTGGCGCCATTGGTTTCGTGAGACGATTTCCGATTTTTCTAGGGGTCCGGGAATTTTCTAAAGTCGATTTTTTCGTTTTTCGCATTTTTCTCGGCTCGTGGGCCTCCTAGAGCAAAACGGGCCCTGATTTGGGATGACACCGTTTTTAGCCCATATCTTTGGAAATATCATAGCTAGAACACTTTGGCTAGCGCCATTGGATTCGTGAGACGATTTCCGATTTTTCTAGGGGTCCGGGAATTTTCTAAAGTCGATTTTTTCGTTTTTCGCGTTTTTCTCGGATCCTGGGCCTCCTAGAGCCAAACGGGCCCGGATTTGGGTTCACACCGTTTTTCGTCCCTTTCTTTGGAACTATAATATCTAGGGTAATTTGTTCGGCGGCATTGGATTCGTGAGATGATTTCCGATTTTTCTAGGGGTCCGGGAATTGTCCACAGTCGATTTTTTCGTTTTTCGCGTTTTTCTCGGCTCCTTGGCCTCTTAGAGCCAAACGGGCCCGGATTTGGACTCAGACCGATTTTCGCCCATTTCTTTGCAACTATAATATCTAGGGTAATTTGTTCGGCGCCATTGGATTCGTGAGACGATTTCCGATTTTTCTAGGGATCCGGGAATTTTCTAAAGTCGATTTTTTCGTTTTTCGCGTTTTTCTCGGCTCTTGGGCCTCCTAGAGCAAAACGGGCCCGGATTTGGGATCACACCGTTTTTCGTCCATTTCTTTGGAACTATAATATCTAGGGTAATTTGTTCGACGGCATTGGATTCGTGAGATGATTTCCGATTTTTCTAGGGGTCCGGGAATTGTCCACAGTCGATTTTTTGGTTTTTCGCGTTTTTCTCGGCTCCTGGGCCTCCTAGAGCAAAACGGGCCCGGATTTGGACTCAGACCGATTTTCGCCCATTTCTTTGGAACTATAATATCTAGGGTAATTTGTTCGGCGCCATTGGATTCGTGAGACGATTTCCGATTTTTCTAGGGATCCGGGAATTTTCTAAAGTCGATTTTTTCGTTTTTCGCGTTTTTCTCGGCTCCTGGGCCTCCTAGAGCAAAACGGGCCCGGATTTGGGATCACACGGTTTTTCGTCCGTATCTTTGAAAATATCACAGCTAGGACAATTTGGCTGGCGCCATTGGATTCGCAATACGATTTCCGATTTTTCTAGCGGTCCGGGAATTTTCTAAAGTCGATTTTTTGGTTTTTCGCGTTTTTCTCGGCTCTTGGGCCTCCTAGAGCAAAACGGGCCCGGATTTGGAATCACACCGTTTTTCGTCCATTTCTTTGGAACTATAATATCTAGGGTAATTTGTTCGACGGCATTGGATTCGTGAGATGATTTCCGATTTTTCTAGGGGTCCGGGAATTGTCCACAGTCGATTTTTTGGTTTTCCGCGTTTTTCTCGGCTCCTGGGCCTCCTAGAGCCAAACGGGCCTGGATTTGAGATCACACCGTTCTTCGCCCATATCTTTGGAAATATCATAGCTAGGGCAATTTGGCTGGCGCCATTTGATTCGTGAGACGATTTCCGATTTTTCTAGGGGTCCGCGAATTGTCCACAGTCGATTTTTTCGTTTTTCGCATTTTTCTCGGCTCCTGGCCCTCCTAGAGCAAAACGGGCCCGGATTTGGGATCACACCGTTTTTCGTCCATTTCTTTGGAACTATCATAGCTAGGATAATTTGGCTGGCGCCATTGGAATCGTGAGACGATTTGCGATTTTTCTATGGGTCCGCGAATTGCCCACAGTACATTTTTTCGTTTTGCGAAAATCACACCGTTTTTTTACCATATCTTTGGAAATATCATAGCTAGAACACTTTGTCTAGCGCCATTGGATTCGTGAGACGATTTCCGATTTTTCTAGGGGTCCGGGAATTTTCTAAAGTCGATTTTTTCGTTTTTCGCGTTTTTCTCGGATCCTGGGCCTCCTAGAGCCAAACGGGCCCGGATTTGGGTTCACACCGCTTTTCGTCCCTTTCTTTGGAACTATAATATCTAGGGTAATTTGTTCGGCGACATTGGATTCGTGAGATGATTTCCGATTTTTCTAGGGGTCCGGGAATTGTCCACAGTTGATTTTTTCGTTTTTCGCGTTTTTCTCGGCACCTTGGCCTATTAGAGCCAAACGGGCCCGGATTTGGACTCAGACCGATTTTCGCCCATTTCTTTGGAACTATAATATCTAGGGTAATTTGTTCGGCGCCATTGGATTCGTGAGACGATTTCCGATTTTTCTAGGGATCCGGGAATTTTCTAAAGTCGATTTTTTCGTTTTTCGCGTTTTTCTCGACTCCTGGGCCTCCTAGAGCAAAACGGGCCCGGATTTGGGATCACACGGTTTTTCGTCCGTATCTTTGGAAATATCACAGCTAGGACAATTTGGCTGGCGCCATTGGATTCGCAATACGATTTCCGATTTTTCTAGGGGTCCGGGAATTTTCTAAAGTCGATTTTTTCGTTTTTCGCGTTTTTCTCGGCTCCTGGCCCTCCTAGAGCAGAACGGGCCCTCATTTGGGATCACAGCGTTTTTAGCCCATATCTTTGGAAATATCATAGCTAGAACACTTTGGCTAGCGTCATTGGAATCGTGAGACGATTTCCGATTTTTCTAGGGGTCCGCGAATTGTCCACAGTAGATTTTTTCGTTTTGCGCGTTTTTCTCGGCTCCTGGCCCTCCTAGAGCAAAACGGGTCCGGATTTGGGATCACACCGTTTTTCGTCCATTTCTTTGGAACTATAATATCTAGGGTAATTTGTTCGGCGCCATTGGATTCGTGAGACGATTTCCGATTTTTCTAGGGGTCCGGGAATTTTCTAAAGTCGATTTTTTCGTTTTTCGCGTTTTTCTCGGATCCTGGGCCTCCTAGAGCCAAACGGGCCCGGATTTGGGTTCACACCGCTTTTCGTCCCTTTCTTTGGAACTATAATATCTAGGGTAATTTGTTCGGCGCCATTGGATTCGTGAGACGATTTCCGATTTTTCTAGGGATCCGGGAATTTTCTAAAGTCGATTTTTTCGTTTTTCGCGTTTTTCTCGGCTCCTGGGCCTCCTAGAGCAAAACGGGCCCGGATTTGGGATCACACGGTTTTTCGTCCGTATCTTTGGAAATATCACAACTAGGACAATTTGGCTGGCGCCATTGGATTCGCAATACGATTTCCGATTTTTCTAGGGGTCCGGGAATTTTCTAAAGTCGATTTTTTGGTTTTTCGCGTTTTTCTCGGCTCTTGGGCCTCCTAGAGCAAAACGGGCCCGGATTTGGGATCACACCGTTTTTCGTCCATTTCTTTGGAAGTATAATATCTAGGGTAATTTGTTCGGCGGCATTGGATTCGTGAGATGATTTCCGATTTTTCTAGGGGTCCGGGAATTGTCCACAGTCGATTTTTTGGTTTTTCGCGTTTTTCTCGGCTCCTGCGCCTCCTAGAGCCAAACGGGCCTGGATTTGGGATCACACCGTTCTTCGCCCATATCTTTGGAAATATCATAGCTAGGGCAATTTGGCTGGCGCCATTGGTTTCGTGAGACGATTTCCGATTTTTCTAGGGGTCCGGGAATTTTCTAAAGTCGATTTTTTCGTTTTTCGCATTTTTCTCGGCTCGTGGGCCTCCTAGAGCAAAACGGGCCCTGATTTGGGATGACACCGTTTTTAGCCCATATCTTTGGAAATATCATAGCTAGAACACTTTGGCTAGCGCCATTGGATTCATGAGACGATTTCCGATTTTTCTAGGGGTCCGGGAATTTTCTAAAGTCGATTTTTTCGTTTTTCGCGTTTTTCTCGGATCCTGGGCCTCCTAGAGCCAAACGGGCCCGGATTTGGGTTCACACCGTTTTTCGTCCCTTTCTTTGGAACTATAATATCTAGGGTAATTTGTTCGGCGGCATTGGATTCGTGAGATGATTTCCGATTTTTCTAGGGGTCCGGGAATTGTCCACAGTCGATTTTTTCGTTTTTCGCGTTTTTCTCGGCTCCTTGGCCTCTTAGAGCCAAACGGGCCCGGATTTGGACTCAGACCGATTTTCGCCCATTTCTTTGGAACTATAATATCTAGGGTAATTTGTTCGGCGCCATTGGATTCGTGAGACGATTTCCGATTTTTCTAGGGATCCGGGAATTTTCTAAAGTCGATTTTTTCGTTTTTCGCGTTTTTCTCGGCTCTTGGGCCTCCTAGAGCAAAACGGGCCCGGATTTGGGATCACACCGTTTTTCGTCCATTTCTTTGGAACTATAATATCTAGGGTAATTTGTTCGACGGCATTGGATTCGTGAGATGATTTCCGATTTTTCTAGGGGTCCGGGAATTGTCCACAGTCGATTTTTTGGTTTTTCGCGTTTTTCTCGGCTCCTGGGCCTCCTAGAGCAAAACGGGCCCGGATTTGGACTCAGACCGATTTTCGCCCATTTCTTTGGAACTATAATATCTAGGGTAATTTGTTCGGCGCCATTGGATTCGTGAGACGATTTCCGATTTTTCTAGGGATCCGGGAATTTTCTAAAGTCGATTTTTTCGTTTTTCGCGTTTTTCTCGGCTCCTGGGCCTCCTAGAGCAAAACGGGCCCGGATTTGGGATCACACGGTTTTTCGTCCGTATCTTTGAAAATATCACAGCTAGGACAATTTGGCTGGCGCCATTGGATTCGCAATACGATTTCCGATTTTTCTAGCGGTCCGGGAATTTTCTAAAGTCGATTTTTTGGTTTTTCGCGTTTTTCTCGGCTCTTGGGCCTCCTAGAGCAAAACGGGCCCGGATTTGGAATCACACCGTTTTTCGTCCAGTTCTTTGGAACTATAATATCTAGGGTAATTTGTTCGACGGCATTGGATTCGTGAGATGATTTCCGATTTTTCTAGGGGTCCGGGAATTGTCCACAGTCGATTTTTTGGTTTTCCGCGTTTTTCTCGGCTCCTGGGCCTCCTAGAGCCAAACGGGCCTGGATTTGAGATCACACCGTTCTTCGCCCATATCTTTGGAAATATCATAGCTAGGGCAATTTGGCTGGCGCCATTTGATTCGTGAGACGATTTCCGATTTTTCTAGGGGTCCGCGAATTGTCCACAGTCGATTTTTTCGTTTTTCGCATTTTTCTCGGCTCCTGGCCCTCCTAGAGCAAAACGGGCCCGGATTTGGGATCACACCGTTTTTCGTCCATTTCTTTGGAACTATCATAGCTAGGATAATTTGGCTGGCGCCATTGGAATCGTGAGACGATTTGCGATTTTTCTATGGGTCCGCGAATTGCCCACAGTACATTTTTTCGTTTTGCGAAAATCACACCGTTTTTTGACCATATCTTTGGAAATATCATAGCTAGAACACTTTGTCTAGCGCCATTGGATTCGTGAGACGATTTCCGATTTTTCTAGGGGTCCGGGAATTTTCTAAAGTCGATTTTTTCGTTTTTCGCGTTTTTCTCGACTCCTGGGCCTCCTAGAGCAAAACGGGCCCGGATTTGGGATCACACCGTTTTTCGTCCATTTCTTTGGAACTATCATAGCTAGGATAATTTGACTGGCCTCATTGGATTCGTGAGACGATTTCCGATTTTTCTAGGGGTCCGGGAATTTTCTAAAGTCGATTTTTTCGTTTTTCGCGTTTTTCTCGGATCCTGGGCCTCCTAGAGCCAAACGGGCCCGGATTTGGGTTCACACCGCTTTTCGTCCCTTTCTTTGGAACTATAATATCTAGGGTAATTTGTTCGGCGACATTGGATTCGTGAGATGATTTCCGATTTTTCTAGGGGTCCGGGAATTGTCCACAGTTGATTTTTTCGTTTTTCGCGTTTTTCTCGGCACCTTGGCCTATTAGAGCCAAACGGGCCCGGATTTGGACTCAGACCGATTTTCGCCCATTTCTTTGGAACTATAATATCTAGGGTAATTTGTTCGGCGCCATTGGATTCGTGAGACGATTTCCGATTTTTCTAGGGATCCGGGAATTTTCTAAAGTCGATTTTTTCGTTTTTCGCGTTTTTCTCGACTCCTGGGCCTCCTAGAGCAAAACGGGCCCGGATTTGGGATCACACGGTTTTTCGTCCGTATCTTTGGAAATATCACAGCTAGGACAATTTGGCTGGCGCCATTGGATTCGCAATACGATTTCCGATTTTTCTAGGGGTCCGGGAATTTTCTAAAGTCGATTTTTTCGTTTTTCGCGTTTTTCTCGGCTCCTGGCCCTCCTAGAGCAGAACGGGCCCTCATTTGGGATCACAGCGTTTTTAGCCCATATCTTTGGAAATATCATAGCTAGAACACTTTGGCTAGCGTCATTGGAATCGTGAGACGATTTCCGATTTTTCTAGGGGTCCGCGAATTGTCCACAGTAGATTTTTTCGTTTTGCGCGTTTTTCTCGGCTCCTGGCCCTCCTAGAGCAAAACGGGTCCGGATTTGGGATCACACCGTTTTTCGCCCATTTCTTTGGAACTATAATATCTAGGGTAATTTGTTGGGCGCCATTGGATTCGTGAGACGATTTCCGATTTTTCTAGGGATCCGGGAATTTTCTAAAGTCGATTTTTTCGTTTTTCGCGTTTTTCTCGACTCCTGGGCCTCCTAGAGCAAAACGGGCCCGGATTTGGGATCACACGGTTTTTCGTCCGTATCTTTGGAAATATCACAGCTAGGACAATTTGGCTGGCGCCATTGGATTCGCAATACGATTTCCGATTTTTCTAGGGGTCCGGGAATTTTCTAAAGTCGATTTTTTCGTTTTTCGCGTTTTTCTCGGCTCCTGGCCCTCCTAGAGCAGAACGGGCCCTCATTTGGGATCACAGCGTTTTTAGCCCATATCTTTGGAAATATCATAGCTAGAACACTTTGGCTAGCGTCATTGGAATCGTGAGACGATTTCCGATTTTTCTAGGGGTCCGCGAATTGTCCACAGTAGATTTTTTCGTTTTGCGCGTTTTTCTCGGCTCCTGGCCCTCCTAGAGCAAAACGGGTCCGGATTTGGGATCACACCGTTTTTCGTCCATTTCTTTGGAACTATAATATCTAGGGTAATTTGTTCGGCGCCATTGGATTCGTGAGACGATTTCCGATTTTTCTAGGGGTCCGGGAATTTTCTAAAGTCGATTTTTTCGTTTTTCGCGTTTTTCTCGGATCCTGGGCCTCCTAGAGCCAAACGGGCCCGGATTTGGGTTCACACCGCTTTTCGTCCCTTTCTTTGGAACTATAATATCTAGGGTAATTTGTTCGGCGCCATTGGATTCGTGAGACGATTTCCGATTTTTCTAGGGATCCGGGAATTTTCTAAAGCCGATTTTTTCGTTTTTCGCGTTTTTCTCGGCTCCTGGGCCTCCTAGAGCAAAACGGGCCCGGATTTGGGATCACACGGTTTTTCGTCCGTATCTTTGGAAATATCACAACTAGGACAATTTGGCTGGCGCCATTGGATTCGCAATACGATTTCCGATTTTTCTAGGGGTCCGGGAATTTTCTAAAGTCGATTTTTTGGTTTTTCGCGTTTTTCTCGGCTCTTGGGCCTCCTAGAGCAAAACGGGCCCGGATTTGGGATCACACCGTTTTTCGTCCATTTCTTTGGAAGTATAATATCTAGGGTAATTTGTTCGGCGGCATTGGATTCGTGAGATGATTTCCGATTTTTCTAGGGGTCCGGGAATTGTCCACAGTCTATTTTTTGGTTTTTCGCGTTTTTCTCGGCTCCTGCGCCTCCTAGAGCCAAACGGGCCTGGATTTGGGATCACACCGTTCTTCGCCCATATCTTTGGAAATATCATAGCTAGGGCAATTTGGCTGGCGCCATTGGTTTCGTGAGACGATTTCCGATTTTTCTAGGGGTCCGGGAATTTTCTAAAGTCGATTTTTTCGTTTTTCGCATTTTTCTCGGCTCGTGGGCCTCCTAGAGCAAAACGGGCCCTGATTTGGGATGACACCGTTTTTAGCCCATATCTTTGGAAATATCATAGCTAGAACACTTTGGCTAGCGCCATTGGATTCATGAGACGATTTCCGATTTTTCTAGGGGTCCGGGAATTTTCTAAAGTCGATTTTTTCGTTTTTCGCGTTTTTCTCGGATCCTGGGCCTCCTAGAGCCAAACGGGCCCGGATTTGGGTTCACACCGTTTTTCGTCCCTTTCTTTGGAACTATAATATCTAGGGTAATTTGTTCGGCGGCATTGGATTCGTGAGATGATTTCCGATTTTTCTAGGGGTCCGGGAATTGTCCACAGTCGATTTTTTCGTTTTTCGCGTTTTTCTCGGCTCCTTGGCCTCTTAGAGCCAAACGGGCCCGGATTTGGACTCAGACCGATTTTCGCCCATTTCTTTGGAACTATAATATCTAGGGTAATTTGTTCGGCGCCATTGGATTCGTGAGACGATTTCCGATTTTTCTAGGGATCCGGGAATTTTCTAAAGTCGATTTTTTCGTTTTTCGCGTTTTTCTCGGCTCTTGGGCCTCCTAGAGCAAAACGGGCCCGGATTTGGGATCACACCGTTTTTCGTCCATTTCTTTGGAACTATAATATCTAGGGTAATTTGTTCGACGGCATTGGATTCGTGAGATGATTTCCGATTTTTCTAGGGGTCCGGGAATTGTCCACAGTCGATTTTTTGGTTTTTCGCGTTTTTCTCGGCTCCTGGGCCTCCTAGAGCAAAACGGGCCCGGATTTGGACTCAGACCGATTTTCGCCCATTTCTTTGGAACTATAATATCTAGGGTAATTTGTTCGGCGCCATTGGATTCGTGAGACGATTTCCGATTTTTCTAGGGATCCGGGAATTTTCTAAAGTCGATTTTTTCGTTTTTCGCGTTTTTCTCGGCTCCTGGGCCTCCTAGAGCAAAACGGGCCCGGATTTGGGATCACACGGTTTTTCGTCCGTATCTTTGAAAATATCACAGCTAGGACAATTTGGCTGGCGCCATTGGATTCGCAATACGATTTCCGATTTTTCTAGCGGTCCGGGAATTTTCTAAAGTCGATTTTTTGGTTTTTCGCGTTTTTCTCGGCTCTTGGGCCTCCTAGAGCAAAACGGGCCCGGATTTGGAATCACACCGTTTTTCGTCCAGTTCTTTGGAACTATAATATCTAGGGTAATTTGTTCGACGGCATTGGATTCGTGAGATGATTTCCGATTTTTCTAGGGGTCCGGGAATTGTCCACAGTCGATTTTTTGGTTTTCCGCGTTTTTCTCGGCTCCTGGGCCTCCTAGAGCCAAACGGGCCTGGATTTGAGATCACACCGTTCTTCGCCCATATCTTTGGAAATATCATAGCTAGGGCAATTTGGCTGGCGCCATTTGATTCGTGAGACGATTTCCGATTTTTCTAGGGGTCCGCGAATTGTCCACAGTCGATTTTTTCGTTTTTCGCATTTTTCTCGGCTCCTGGCCCTCCTAGAGCAAAACGGGCCCGGATTTGGGATCACACCGTTTTTCGTCCATTTCTTTGGAACTATCATAGCTAGGATAATTTGGCTGGCGCCATTGGAATCGTGAGACGATTTGCGATTTTTCTATGGGTCCGCGAATTGCCCACAGTACATTTTTTCGTTTTGCGAAAATCACACCGTTTTTTGACCATATCTTTGGAAATATCATAGCTAGAACACTTTGTCTAGCGCCATTGGATTCGTGAGACGATTTCCGATTTTTCTAGGGGTCCGGGAATTTTCTAAAGTCGATTTTTTCGTTTTTCGCGTTTTTCTCGACTCCTGGGCCTCCTAGAGCAAAACGGGCCCGGATTTGGGATCACACCGTTTTTCGTCCATTTCTTTGGAACTATCATAGCTAGGATAATTTGACTGGCCTCATTGGATTCGTGAGACGATTTCCGATTTTTCTAGGGGTCCGGGAATTTTCTAAAGTCGATTTTTTCGTTTTTCGCGTTTTTCTCGGATCCTGGGCCTCCTAGAGCCAAACGGGCCCGGATTTGGGTTCACACCGCTTTTCGTCCCTTTCTTTGGAACTATAATATCTAGGGTAATTTGTTCGGCGACATTGGATTCGTGAGATGATTTCCGATTTTTCTAGGGGTCCGGGAATTGTCCACAGTTGATTTTTTCGTTTTTCGCGTTTTTCTCGGCACCTTGGCCTATTAGAGCCAAACGGGCCCGGATTTGGACTCAGACCGATTTTCGCCCATTTCTTTGGAACTATAATATCTAGGGTAATTTGTTCGGCGCCATTGGATTCGTGAGACGATTTCCGATTTTTCTAGGGATCCGGGAATTTTCTAAAGTCGATTTTTTCGTTTTTCGCGTTTTTCTCGACTCCTGGGCCTCCTAGAGCAAAACGGGCCCGGATTTGGGATCACACGGTTTTTCGTCCGTATCTTTGGAAATATCACAGCTAGGACAATTTGGCTGGCGCCATTGGATTCGCAATACGATTTCCGATTTTTCTAGGGGTCCGGGAATTTTCTAAAGTCGATTTTTTCGTTTTTCGCGTTTTTCTCGGCTCCTGGCCCTCCTAGAGCAGAACGGGCCCTCATTTGGGATCACAGCGTTTTTAGCCCATATCTTTGGAAATATCATAGCTAGAACACTTTGGCTAGCGTCATTGGAATCGTGAGACGATTTCCGATTTTTCTAGGGGTCCGCGAATTGTCCACAGTAGATTTTTTCGTTTTGCGCGTTTTTCTCGGCTCCTGGCCCTCCTAGAGCAAAACGGGTCCGGATTTGGGATCACACCGTTTTTCGTCCATTTCTTTGGAACTATAATATCTAGGGTAATTTGTTCGGCGCCATTGGATTCGTGAGACGATTTCCGATTTTTCTAGGGGTCCGGGAATTTTCTAAAGTCGATTTTTTCGTTTTTCGCGTTTTTCTCGGATCCTGGGCCTCCTAGAGCCAAACGGGCCCGGATTTGGGTTCACACCGCTTTTCGTCCCTTTCTTTGGAACTATAATATCTAGGGTAATTTGTTCGGCGCCATTGGATTCGTGAGACGATTTCCGATTTTTCTAGGGATCCGGGAATTTTCTAAAGTCGATTTTTTCGTTTTTCGCGTTTTTCTCGGCTCCTGGGCCTCCTAGAGCAAAACGGGCCCGGATTTGGGATCACACGGTTTTTCGTCCGTATCTTTGGAAATATCACAACTAGGACAATTTGGCTGGCGCCATTGGATTCGCAATACGATTTCCGATTTTTCTAGGGGTCCGGGAATTTTCTAAAGTCGATTTTTTGGTTTTTCGCGTTTTTCTCGGCTCTTGGGCCTCCTAGAGCAAAACGGGCCCGGATTTGGGATCACACCGTTTTTCGTCCATTTCTTTGGAAGTATAATATCTAGGGTAATTTGTTCGGCGGCATTGGATTCGTGAGATGATTTCCGATTTTTCTAGGGGTCCGGGAATTGTCCACAGTCGATTTTTTGGTTTTTCGCGTTTTTCTCGGCTCCTGCGCCTCCTAGAGCCAAACGGGCCTGGATTTGGGATCACACCGTTCTTCGCCCATATCTTTGGAAATATCATAGCTAGGGCAATTTGGCTGGCGCCATTGGTTTCGTGAGACGATTTCCGATTTTTCTAGGGGTCCGGGAATTTTCTAAAGTCGATTTTTTCGTTTTTCGCATTTTTCTCGGCTCGTGGGCCTCCTAGAGCAAAACGGGCCCTGATTTGGGATGACACCGTTTTTAGCCCATATCTTTGGAAATATCATAGCTAGAACACTTTGGCTAGCGCCATTGGATTCATGAGACGATTTCCGATTTTTCTAGGGGTCCGGGAATTTTCTAAAGTCGATTTTTTCGTTTTTCGCGTTTTTCTCGGATCCTGGGCCTCCTAGAGCCAAACGGGCCCGGATTTGGGTTCACACCGTTTTTCGTCCCTTTCTTTGGAACTATAATATCTAGGGTAATTTGTTCGGCGGCATTGGATTCGTGAGATGATTTCCGATTTTTCTAGGGGTCCGGGAATTGTCCACAGTCGATTTTTTCGTTTTTCGCGTTTTTCTCGGCTCCTTGGCCTCTTAGAGCCAAACGGGCCCGGATTTGGACTCAGACCGATTTTCGCCCATTTCTTTGGAACTATAATATCTAGGGTAATTTGTTCGGCGCCATTGGATTCGTGAGACGATTTCCGATTTTTCTAGGGATCCGGGAATTTTCTAAAGTCGATTTTTTCGTTTTTCGCGTTTTTCTCGGCTCTTGGGCCTCCTAGAGCAAAACGGGCCCGGATTTGGGATCACACCGTTTTTCGTCCATTTCTTTGGAACTATAATATCTAGGGTAATTTGTTCGACGGCATTGGATTCGTGAGATGATTTCCGATTTTTCTAGGGGTCCGGGAATTGTCCACAGTCGATTTTTTGGTTTTTCGCGTTTTTCTCGGCTCCTGGGCCTCCTAGAGCAAAACGGGCCCGGATTTGGACTCAGACCGATTTTCGCCCATTTCTTTGGAACTATAATATCTAGGGTAATTTGTTCGGCGCCATTGGATTCGTGAGACGATTTCCGATTTTTCTAGGGATCCGGGAATTTTCTAAAGTCGATTTTTTCGTTTTTCGCGTTTTTCTCGGCTCCTGGGCCTCCTAGAGCAAAACGGGCCCGGATTTGGGATCACACGGTTTTTCGTCCGTATCTTTGGAAATATCACAACTAGGACAATTTGGCTGGCGCCATTGGATTCGCAATACGATTTCCGATTTTTCTAGGGGTCCGGGAATTTTCTAAAGTCGATTTTTTGGTTTTTCGCGTTTTTCTCGGCTCTTGGGCCTCCTAGAGCAAAACGGGCCCGGATTTGGGATCACACCGTTTTTCGTCCATTTCTTTGGAAGTATAATATCTAGGGTAATTTGTTCGGCGGCATTGGATTCGTGAGATGATTTCCGATTTTTCTAGGGGTCCGGGAATTGTCCACAGTCGATTTTTTGGTTTTTCGCGTTTTTCTCGGCTCCTGCGCCTCCTAGAGCCAAACGGGCCTGGATTTGGGATCACACCGTTCCTCGCCCATATCTTTGGAAATATCATAGCTAGGGCAATTTGGCTGGCGCCATTGGTTTCGTGAGACGATTTCCGATTTTTCTAGGGGTCCGGGAATTTTCTAAAGTCGATTTTTTCGTTTTTCGCATTTTTCTCGGCTCGTGGGCCTCCTAGAGCAAAACGGGCCCTGATTTGGGATGACACCGTTTTTAGCCCATATCTTTGGAAATATCATAGCTAGAACACTTTGGCTAGCGCCATTGGATTCGTGAGACGATTTCCGATTTTTCTAGGGGTCCGGGAATTTTCTAAAGTCGATTTTTTCGTTTTTCGCGTTTTTCTCGGATCCTGGGCCTCCTAGAGCCAAACGGGCCCGGATTTGGGTTCACACCGTTTTTCGTCCCTTTCTTTGGAACTATAATATCTAGGGTAATTTGTTCGGCGGCATTGGATTCGTGAGATGATTTCCGATTTTTCTAGGGGTCCGGGAATTGTCCACAGTCGATTTTTTCGTTTTTCGCGTTTTTCTCGGCTCCTTGGCCTCTTAGAGCCAAACGGGCCCGGATTTGGACTCAGACCGATTTTCGCCCATTTCTTTGGAACTATAATATCTAGGGTAATTTGTTCGGCGCCATTGGATTCGTGAGACGATTTCCGATTTTTCTAGGGATCCGGGAATTTTCTAAAGTCGATTTTTTCGTTTTTCGCGTTTTTCTCGGCTCTTGGGCCTCCTAGAGCAAAACGGGCCCGGATTTGGGATCACACCGTTTTTCGTCCATTTCTTTGGAACTATAATATCTAGGGTAATTTGTTCGACGGCATTGGATTCGTGAGATGATTTCCGATTTTTCTAGGGGTCCGGGAATTGTCCACAGTCGATTTTTTGGTTTTTCGCGTTTTTCTCGGCTCCTGGGCCTCCTAGAGCAAAACGGGCCCGGATTTGGACTCAGACCGATTTTCGCCCATTTCTTTGGAACTATAATATCTAGGGTAATTTGTTCGGCGCCATTGGATTCGTGAGACGATTTCCGATTTTTCTAGGGATCCGGGAATTTTCTAAAGTCGATTTTTTCGTTTTTCGCGTTTTTCTCGGCTCCTGGGCCTCCTAGAGCAAAACGGGCCCGGATTTGGGATCACACGGTTTTTCGTCCGTATCTTTGAAAATATCACAGCTAGGACAATTTGGCTGGCGCCATTGGATTCGCAATACGATTTCCGATTTTTCTAGCGGTCCGGGAATTTTCTAAAGTCGATTTTTTGGTTTTTCGCGTTTTTCTCGGCTCTTGGGCCTCCTAGAGCAAAACGGGCCCGGATTTGGAATCACACCGTTTTTCGTCCATTTCTTTGGAACTATAATATCTAGGGTAATTTGTTCGACGGCATTGGATTCGTGAGATGATTTCCGATTTTTCTAGGGGTCCGGGAATTGTCCACAGTCGATTTTTTGGTTTTCCGCGTTTTTCTCGGCTCCTGGGCCTCCTAGAGCCAAACGGGCCTGGATTTGAGATCACACCGTTCTTCGCCCATATCTTTGGAAATATCATAGCTAGGGCAATTTGGCTGGCGCCATTTGATTCGTGAGACGATTTCCGATTTTTCTAGGGGTCCGCGAATTGTCCATAGTCGATTTTTTCGTTTTTCGCATTTTTCTCGGCTCCTGGCCCTCCTAGAGCAAAACGGGCCCGGATTTGGGATCACACCGTTTTTCGTCCATTTCTTTGGAACTATCATAGCTAGGATAATTTGGCTGGCGCCATTGGAATCGTGAGACGATTTGCGATTTTTCTATGGGTCCGCGAATTGCCCACAGTACATTTTTTCGTTTTGCGAAAATCACACCGTTTTTTGACCATATCTTTGGAAATATCATAGCTAGAACACTTTGTCTAGCGCCATTGGATTCGTGAGACGATTTCCGATTTTTCTAGGGGTCCGGGAATTTTCTAAAGTCGATTTTTTCGTTTTTCGCGTTTTTCTCGACTCCTGGGCCTCCTAGAGCAAAACGGGCCCGGATTTGGGATCACACCGTTTTTCGTCCATTTCTTTGGAACTATCATAGCTAGGATAATTTGACTGGCCTCATTGGATTCGTGAGACGATTTCCGATTTTTCTAGGGGTCCGGGAATTTTCTAAAGTCGATTTTTTCGTTTTTCGCGTTTTTCTCGGATCCTGGGCCTCCTAGAGCCAAACGGGCCCGGATTTGGGTTCACACCGCTTTTCGTCCCTTCCTTTGGAACTATAATATCTAGGGTAATTTGTTCGGCGGCATTGGATTCGTGAGATGATTTCCGATTTTTCTAGGGGTCCGGGAATTGTCCACAGTCGATTTTTTCGTTTTTCGCGTTTTTCTCGGCTCCTTGGCCTATTAGAGCCAAACGGGCCCGGATTTGGACTCAGACCGATTTTCGCCCATTTCTTTGGAACTATAATATCTAGGGTAATTTGTTCGGCGCCATTGGATTCGTGAGACGATTTCCGATTTTTCTAGGGATCCGGGAATTTTCTAAAGTCGATTTTTTCGTTTTTCGCGTTTTTCTCGGCTCCTGGGCCTCCTAGAGCAAAACGGGCCCGGATTTGGGATCACACGGTTTTTCGTCCGTATCTTTGGAAATATCACAACTAGGACAATTTGGCTGGCGCCATTGGATTCGCAATACGATTTCCGATTTTTCTAGGGGTCCGGGAATTTTCTAAAGTCGATTTTTTGGTTTTTCACGTTTTTCTCGGCTCTTGGGCCTCCTAGAGCAAAACGGGCCCGGATTTGGGATCACACCGTTTTTCGTCCATTTCTTTGGAACTATAATATCTAGGGTAATTTGTTCGGCGGCATTGGATTCGTGAGATGATTTCCGATTTTTCTAGGGGTCCGGGAATTGTCCACAGTCGATTTTTTGGTTTTTCGCGTTTTTCTCGGCTCCTGCGCCTCCTAGAGCCAAACGGGCCTGGATTTGGGATCACACCGTTCTTCGCCCATATCTTTGGAAATATCATAGCTAGGGCAATTTGGCTGGCGCCATTGGTTTCGTGAGACGATTTCCGATTTTTCTAGGGGTCCGGGAATTTTCTAAAGTCGATTTTTTCGTTTTTCGCATTTTTCTCGGCTCGTGGGCCTCCTAGAGCAAAACGGGCCCTGATTTGGGATGACACCGTTTTTAGCCCATATCTTTGGAAATATCATAGCTAGAACACTTTGGCTAGCGCCATTGGATTCGTGAGACGATTTCCGATTTTTCTAGGGGTCCGGGAATTGTCCACAGTCGATTTTTTCGTTTTTCGCGTTTTTCTCGGCTCCTTGGCCTCTTAGAGCCAAACGGGCCCGGATTTGGACTCAGACCGATTTTCGCCCATTTCTTTGGAACTATAATATCTAGGGTAATTTGTTCGGCGCCATTGGATTCGTGAGACGATTTCCGATTTTTCTAGGGATCCGGGAATTTTCTAAAGTCGATTTTTTCGTTTTTCGCGTTTTTCTCGACTCCTGGGCCTCCTAGAGCAAAACGGGCCCGGATTTGGGATCACACGGTTTTTCGTCCGTATCTTTGGAAATATCACAGCTAGGACAATTTGGCTGGCGCCATTGGATTCGCAATACGATTTCCGATTTTTCTAGGGGTCCGGGAATTTTCTAAAGTCGATTTTTTCGTTTTTCGCGTTTTTCTCGGCTCCTGGCCCTCCTAGAGCAGAACGGGCCCTCATTTGGGATCACAGCGTTTTTAGCCCATATCTTTGGAAATATCATAGCTAGAACACTTTGGCTAGCGTCATTGGAATCGTGAGACGATTTCCGATTTTTCTAGGGGTCCGCGAATTGTCCACAGTAGATTTTTTCGTTTTGCGCGTTTTTCTCGGCTCCTGGCCCTCCTAGAGCAAAACGGGTCCGGATTTGGGATCACACCGTTTTTCGTCCATTTCTTTGGAACTATAATATCTAGGGTAATTTGTTCGGCGCCATTGGATTCGTGAGACGATTTCCGATTTTTCTAGGGGTCCGGGAATTTTCTAAAGTCGATTTTTTCGTTTTTCGCGTTTTTCTCGGATCCTGGGCCTCCTAGAGCCAAACGGGCCCGGATTTGGGTTCACACCGCTTTTCGTCCCTTTCTTTGGAACTATAATATCTAGGGTAATTTGTTCGGCGCCATTGGATTCGTGAGACGATTTCCGATTTTTCTAGTGATCCGGGAATTTTCTAAAGTCGATTTTTTCGTTTTTCGCGTTTTTCTCGGCTCCTGGGCCTCCTAGAGCAAAACGGGCCCGGATTTGGGATCACACGGTTTTTCGTCCGTATCTTTGGAAATATCACAACTAGGACAATTTGGCTGGCGCCATTGGATTCGCAATACGATTTCCGATTTTTCTAGGGGTCCGGGAATTTTCTAAAGTCGATTTTTTGGTTTTTCGCGTTTTTCTCGGCTCTTGGGCCTCCTAGAGCAAAACGGGCCCGGATTTGGGATCACACCGTTTTTCGTCCATTTCTTTGGAAGTATAATATCTAGGGTAATTTGTTCGGCGGCATTGGATTCGTGAGATGATTTCCGATTTTTCTAGGGGTCCGGGAATTGTCCACAGTCGATTTTTTGGTTTTTCGCGTTTTTCTCGGCTCCTGCGCCTCCTAGAGCCAAACGGGCCTGGATTTGGGATCACACCGTTCTTCGCCCATATCTTTGGAAATATCATAGCTAGGGCAATTTGGCTGGCGCCATTGGTTTCGTGAGACGATTTCCGATTTTTCTAGGGGTCCGGGAATTTTCTAAAGTCGATTTTTTCGTTTTTCGCATTTTTCTCGGCTCGTGGGCCTCCTAGAGCAAAACGGGCCCTGATTTGGGATGACACCGTTTTTAGCCCATATCTTTGGAAATATCATAGCTAGAACACTTTGGCTAGCGCCATTGGATTCGTGAGACGATTTCCGATTTTTCTAGGGGTCCGGGAATTTTCTAAAGTCGATTTTTTCGTTTTTCGCGTTTTTCTCGGATCCTGGGCCTCCTAGAGCCAAACGGGCCCGGATTTGGGTTCACACCGTTTTTCGTCCCTTTCTTTGGAACTATAATATCTAGGGTAATTTGTTCGGCGGCATTGGATTCGTGAGATGATTTCCGATTTTTCTAGGGGTCCGGGAATTGTCCACAGTCGATTTTTTCGTTTTTCGCGTTTTTCTCGGCTCCTTGGCCTCTTAGAGCCAAACGGGCCCGGATTTGGACTCAGACCGATTTTCGCCCATTTCTTTGGAACTATAATATCTAGGGTAATTTGTTCGGCGCCATTGGATTCGTGAGACGATTTCCGATTTTTCTAGGGATCCGGGAATTTTCTAAAGTCGATTTTTTCGTTTTTCGCGTTTTTCTCGGCTCTTGGGCCTCCTAGAGCAAAACGGGCCCGGATTTGGGATCACACCGTTTTTCGTCCATTTCTTTGGAACTATAATATCTAGGGTAATTTGTTCGACGGCATTGGATTCGTGAGATGATTTCCGATTTTTCTAGGGGTCCGGGAATTGTCCACAGTCGATTTTTTGGTTTTCCGCGTTTTTCTCGGCTCCTGGGCCTCCTAGAGCCAAACGGGCCTGGATTTGAGATCACACCGTTCTTCGCCCATATCTTTGGAAATATCATAGCTAGGGCAATTTGGCTGGCGCCATTTGATTCGTGAGACGATTTCCGATTTTTCTAGGGGTCCGCGAATTGTCCACAGTCGATTTTTTCGTTTTTCGCATTTTTCTCGGCTCCTGGCCCTCCTAGAGCAAAACGGGCCCGGATTTGGGATCACACCGTTTTTCGTCCATTTCTTTGGAACTATCATAGCTAGGATAATTTGGCTGGCGCCATTGGAATCGTGAGACGATTTGCGATTTTTCTATGGGTCCGCGAATTGCCCACAGTACATTTTTTCGTTTTGCGAAAATCACACCGTTTTTTGACCATATCTTTGGAAATATCATAGCTAGAACACTTTGTCTAGCGCCATTGGATTCGTGAGACGATTTCCGATTTTTCTAGGGGTCCGGGAATTTTCTAAAGTCGATTTTTTCGTTTTTCGCGTTTTTCTCGGATCCTGGGCCTCCTAGAGCCAAACGGGCCCGGATTTGGGTTCACACCGCTTTTCGTCCCTTTCTTTGGAACTATAATATCTAGGGTAATTTGTTCGGCGGCATTGGATTCGTGAGATGATTTCCGATTTTTCTAGGGGTCCGGGAATTGTCCACAGTTGATTTTTTCGTTTTTCGCGTTTTTCTCGGCACCTTGGCCTATTAGAGCCAAACGGGCCCGGATTTGGACTCAGACCGATTTTCGCCCATTTCTTTGGAACTATAATATCTAGGGTAATTTGTTCGGCGCCATTGGATTCGTGAGACGATTTCCGATTTTTCTAGGGATCCGGGAATTTTCTAAAGTCGATTTTTTCGTTTTTCGCGTTTTTCTCGACTCCTGGGCCTCCTAGAGCAAAACGGGCCCGGATTTGGGATCACACGGTTTTTCGTCCGTATCTTTGGAAATATCACAGCTAGGACAATTTGGCTGGCGCCATTGGATTCGCAATACGATTTCCGATTTTTCTAGGGGTCCGGGAATTTTCTAAAGTCGATTTTTTCGTTTTTCGCGTTTTTCTCGGCTCCTGGCCCTCCTAGAGCAGAACGGGCCCTCATTTGGGATCACAGCGTTTTTAGCCCATATCTTTGGAAATATCATAGCTAGAACACTTTGGCTAGCGTCATTGGAATCGTGAGACGATTTCCGATTTTTCTAGGGGTCCGCGAATTGTCCACAGTAGATTTTTTCGTTTTGCGCGTTTTTCTCGGCTCCTGGCCCTCCTAGAGCAAAACGGGTCCGGATTTGGGATCACACCGTTTTTCGTCCATTTCTTTGGAACTATAATATCTAGGGTAATTTGTTCGGCGCCATTGGATTCGTGAGACGATTTCCGATTTTTCTAGGGGTCCGGGAATTTTCTAAAGTCGATTTTTTCGTTTTTCGCGTTTTTCTCGGATCCTGGGCCTCCTAGAGCCAAACGGGCCCGGATTTGGGTTCACACCGCTTTTCGTCCCTTTCTTTGGAACTATAATATCTAGGGTAATTTGTTCGGCGCCATTGGATTCGTGAGACGATTTCCGATTTTTCTAGGGATCCGGGAATTTTCTAAAGTCGATTTTTTCGTTTTTCGCGTTTTTCTCGGCTCCTGGGCCTCCTAGAGCAAAACGGGCCCGGATTTGGACTCAGACCGATTTTCGCCCATTTCTTTGGAACTATAATATCTAGGGTAATTTGTTCGGCGCCATTGGATTCGTGAGACGATTTCCGATTTTTCTAGGGATCCGGGAATTTTCTAAAGTCGATTTTTTCGTTTTTCGCGTTTTTCTCGGCTCCTGGGCCTCCTAGAGCAAAACGGGCCCGGATTTGGGATCACACGGTTTTTCGTCCGTATCTTTGGAAATATCACAGCTAGGACAATTTGGCTGGCGCCATTGGATTCGCAATACGATTTCCGATTTTTCTAGGGGTCCGGGAATTTTCTAAAGTCGATTTTTTGGTTTTTCGCGTTTTTCTCGGCTCCTGGGCCTCCTAGAGCCAAACGGGCCTGGATTTGGGATCACACCGTTTTTCGTCCATTTCTTTGGAACTATCATAGCTAGGATAATTTGGCTGGCGCCATTGGTTTCGTGAGACGATTTCCGATTTTTCTAGGGGTCCGGGAATTTTCTAAAGTCGATTTTTTCGTTTTTCGCATTTTTCTCGGCTCGTGGGCCTCCTAGAGCAAAACGGGCCCTGATTTGGGATGACACCGTTTTTAGCCCATATCTTTGGAAATATCACAGCTAGGACAATTTGGCTGGCGCCATTGGATTCGCAATACGATTTCCGATTTTTCTAGGAGTCCGGGAATTTTCTAAAGTCGATTTTTTGGTTTTTCGCGTTTTTCTCGGCTCTTGGGCCTCCTAGAGCAAAACGGGCCCGGATTTGGGATCACACCGTTTTTCGTCCATTTCTTTGGAACTATAATATCTAGGGTAATTTGTTCGACGGCATTGGATTCGTGAGATGATTTCCGATTTTTCTAGGGGTCCGTGAATTGTCCACAGTCGATTTTTTGGTTTTTCGCGTTTTTCTCGGCTCCTGGGCCTCCTAGAGCAAAACGGGCCCGGATTTGGACTCAGACCGATTTTCGCCCATTTCTTTGGAACTATAATATCTAGCGTAATTTGTTCGGCGCCATTGGATTCGTGAGACGATTTCCGATTTTTCTAGGGATCCGGGAATTTTCTAAAGTCGATTTTTTCGTTTTTCGCGTTTTTCTCGGCTCCTGGGCCTCCTAGAGCAAAACGGGCCCGGATTTGGGATCACACGGTTTTTCGTCCGTATCTTTGAAAATATCACAGCTAGGACAATTTGGCTGGCGCCATTGGATTCGCAATACGATTTCCGATTTTTCTAGCGGTCCGGGAATTTTCTAAAGTCGATTTTTTGGTTTTTCGCGTTTTTCTCGGCTCTTGGGCCTCCTAGAGCAAAACGGGCCCGGATTTGGAATCACACCGTTTTTCGTCCATTTCTTTGGAACTATAATATCTAGGGTAATTTGTTCGACGGCATTGGATTCGTGAGACGATTTCCGATTTTTCTAGGGATCCGGGAATTTTCTAAAGTCGATTTTTTCGTTTTTCGCGTTTTTCTCGGATCCTGGGCCTCCTAGAACCAAACGGGCGCGGATTTGGGATCACACCGTTCTTCGCCCATATCTTTGGAAATATCATAGCTAGGGCAATTTGGCTGGCGCCATTAGATTCGTGAGACGATTTCCGATTTTTCTAGGGCTCCGGGAATTTTCTAAAGTCGATTTTTTCGATTTTCGCGTTTTTCTGGGCTCCTATGCCTCCTAGGGCAAAAAGGGTCTGGATTTTGGAGCACACCGTTTTACTTCCATATCTTTGGAAATATACTAGTCACCCGTCGAAGCGCATCGGTTCGATTCTTCGGCGCCTGCGCATTAGTCCGATTCCACTCCGCCTGCGCAGCAGTCCGAAGCCTCTGCGCGTGCGCATCAGTCCAATTCTTCTGCGCATGCGCGTCAGTCCCATTCTTCGCCGCATGCGCCAGACCTCCCCTCCGCCTGCGTATCAACCCGATGCCTCTGCGCATGCGCGTCAGTCCGATCCTGCTGTTCCTGCGCATCAGTCCGATCCTCCTGCTCCTGCGCATCAGTCCGATTCTTCTGCGCATGCGCATCAGTCCGACTCCCCTTCGCCGGAGTATCCGTCCGATGCTTCTGCGTCTGCGCATCAGTTCGATTTTTCGGCGCCTGCGCATTAGTCCGATTCCACTCCGCCTGCGCATCAGTCCGATGCCTCTGCGCGTGCTCGTCGGTTCGATTTCTCCGCACCTGCGCATCAGTCCGATTGCTCTCCGCCTGCACATCAGTCCAACTCCTATGGCTCCTAGAGCAAAAAAGGCCCGGATTTGGGATCACACCGTTTTCCGTCGATATCTTTGGAACTATAATATCTAAGGTAATTTGTTCGGCGCTATTGGATTCGCGAGACCATTTCCGATTTTTCTAGGGGTCCGGGAATTTTCTAAAGTCGATTTTTTCGTTTTTCGCGTTTTTCTCGGCTCCTGGGCCTCCTAGAGCAAAACGGGCCCGGATTTGGGATCACACCGTTTTTCGTCCATATCTTTGGAAATATCATAGCTAGGACAATTTGGCTGGCACCATTGGATTCGTGAGAGGATTTCCGATTTTTCTAGGGGTCCGGGAATTTTCTAAAGTCGATTTTTTCGTTTTTCGCGTTTTTCTCGGATCCTGGGCCTCCTAGTGCCAAACGGGCCCGGATTTGGGTTCACACCGTTTTTCGTCCCTTTCTTTGGAACTATAATATCTAGGGTAATTTGTTCGGCGGCATTGGATTCGTGAGACGATTTCCGATTTTTCTAGGGATCCGGGAATTTTCTAAAGTCGATTTTTTCGTTTTTCGCGTTTTTCTCGGATCCTGGGCCTCCTAGAGCCAAACGGGCCCGGATTTGGGTTCACACCGTTTTTCGTCCCTTTCTTTGGAACTATAATATCTAGGGTAATTTGTTCGGCGGCATTGGATTCGCGAGATGATTTCCGGTTTTTCTAGGGGTCCGGGAATTGTCCACAGTCAATTTTTTCGTTTTTCGCGTTTTTCTCGGCTCCTTGGCCTCCTAGAGCAAAACGGGCCCGGATTTGGTATCACACCGTTTTTCGTCCATATCTTTGGAAATATCATAGCTAGGACAATTTGGCTGGCGCCCTTGGATTCGTGAGAGGAGTTCCGATTTTTCTAGGGGTCCGGGAATTTTCTAAAGTCGATTTTTTCGTTTTTTGCGTTTTTCTCGGCTCCTGGCCCTCCTATAGCAAAACGCGGCCGGATTTGGGATCACACCGTTTTCCCCCATATCTTTGGAAATATCACAGCTAGGACCATTTGGCTGGCGCCATTGGATTCGCAATACGATTTCCGATTTTTCTAGGGGTCCGGGAATTTTCTAAAGTCGATTTTTTGGTTTTTCGCGTTTTTCCTGGCTCTTGGGCCTCCTAGAGCAAAACGGGCCCGGATTTGGGATCACACCGTTTTTCGTCCATTTCTTTGGAACTATAATATCTAGGGTAATTTGTTCGGCGCTATTGGATTCGCGAGATGATTTCCGATTTTTCTAGGGGTCCGGGAATTTTCTAAAATCGATTTTTTGGTTTTTCGCGTTTTTCTCGGCTCCTGGGCCTCCTAGAGCCAAACGGGCCCGGATTTGGGATCACACCGTTCTTCGTCCATATCTTTGGAAATATCATAGCTAGGGCAATTTGGCTGGCGCCATTTGATTCGTGAGACGATTTCCGATTTTTCTAGGGGTCCGCGAATTGTCCACAGTCGATTTTGTCGTTTTTCGCATTTTTCTCGGCTCGTGTGCCTCCTAGAGCAAAACGGGCCCTGATGTGGGATGACACCGTTTTTAGCCCATATCTTTGGAAATATCATAGCTAGAACACTTTGGCTAGCGCCATTGGATTCGTGAGACGATTTCCGATTTGTCTAGGGGTCCGGGAATTTTCTAAAGTCGATTTTTTCGTTTTTCGCGTTTTTCTCGGATCCTGGGCCTCCTAGAGCCAAACGGGCCCGGATTTGGGTTCACACCGTTTTTCGTCCATTTCTTTGGAACTATAATATCTAGGGTAATTTGTTCGGCGGCATTGGATTCGTGAGAGGATTTCCGATTTTTCTAGGGGTCCGGGAATTGTACACAGTCGATTTTTTCGTTTATCGCGTTTTTCTCGGCTCCTGGGCCTCCTAGAACAAAACGGGCCCGGATTTGGGATCACACGGTTTTTCGTCCGTATCTTTGGAAATATTACAGCTAGGACAATTTGGCTGGCGCCATTGGATTCGCAATACGATTTCCGATTTTTCTAGGGGTCCGGGAATTTTCTAAAGTCGATTTTTTGGTTTTTCGCGTTTTTCTCGGCTCCTGGCCCTCCTAGAGCAAAACGGGCCCGGATTTGGGATCACACCGTTTTTCGTCCATTTCTTTGGAACTATCATAGCTAGGATAATTTGGCTGGCGCCATTGGAATCGTGAGACGATTTCCGATTTTTCTAGGGGTCCGGGAATTTTCTAAAGTCGATTTTTTCGTTTTTCGCGTTTTTCTCGGATCCTGGGCCTCCTAGAACCAAACGGGCGCGGATTTGGGATCACACCGTTCTTCGCCCATATCTTTGGAAATATCATAGCTAGGGCAATTTGGCTGGCGCCATTAGATTCGTGAGACGATTTCCGATTTTTCTAGGGCTCCGGGAATTTTCTAAAGTCGATTTTTTCGATTTTCGCGTTTTTCTGGGCTCCTATGCCTCCTAGGGCAAAAAGGGTCTGGATTTTGGAGCACACCGTTTTACTTCCATATCTTTGGAAATATACTAGTCACCCGTCGAAGCGCATCGGTTCGATTCTTCGGCGCCTGCGCATTAGTCCGATTCCACTCCGCCTGCGCAGCAGTCCGAAGCCTCTGCGCGTGCGCATCAGTCCAATTCTTCTGCGCATGCGCGTCAGTCCCATTCTTCGCCGCATGCGCCAGACCTCCCCTCCGCCTGCGTATCAACCCGATGCCTCTGCGCATGCGCGTCAGTCCGATCCTGCTGTTCCTGCGCATCAGTCCGATCCTCCTGCTCCTGCGCATCAGTCCGATTCTTCTGCGCATGCGCATCAGTCCGACTCCCCTTCGCCGGAGTATCCGTCCGATGCTTCTGCGTCTGCGCATCAGTTCGATTTTTTGGCGCCTGCGCATTAGTCCGATTCCACTCCGCCTGCGCATCAGTCCGATGCCTCTGCGCGTGCTCGTCGGTTCGATTTCTCCGCACCTGCGCATCAGTCCGATTGCTCTCCGCCTGCACATCAGTCCAACTCCTATGGCTCCTAGAGCAAAAAAGGCCCGGATTTGGGATCACACCGTTTTCCGTCGATATCTTTGGAACTATAATATCTAAGGTAATTTGTTCGGCGCTATTGGATTCGCGAGACCATTTCCGATTTTTCTAGGGGTCCGGGAATTTTCTAAAGTCGATTTTTTCGTTTTTCGCGTTTTTCTCGGCTCCTGGGCCTCCTAGAGCAAAACGGGCCCGGATTTGGGATCGCACCGTTTTTCGTCCATATCTTTGGAAATATCATAGCTAGGACAATTTGGCTGGCACCATTGGATTCGTGAGACGATTTCCGATTTTTCTAGGGCTCCGGGAATTTCCTAAAGTCGATTTTTTCGTTTTTCGCATTTTTCTCGGCTCGTGGGCCTCCTAGAGCAAAACGGGCCCTGATTTGGGATGACACCGTTTTTAGCCCATATCTTTGGAAATATCATAGCTAGAACACTTTGGCTAGCGTCATTGGATTCGTGAGACGATTTCCGATTTTTCTAGGGGTCCGGGAATTTTCTAAAGTCGATTTTTTCGTTTTTCGCGTTTTTCTCGGATCCTGGGCCTCCTAGTGCCAAACGGGCCCGGATTTGGGTTCACACCGTTTTTCGTCCCTTTCTTTGGAACTATAATATCTAGGGTAATTTGTTCGGCGGCATTGGATTCGTGAGACGATTTCCGATTTTTCTAGGGATCCGGGAATTTTCTAAAGTCGATTTTTTCGTTTTTCGCGTTTTTCTCGGATCCTGGGCCTCCTAGAGCCAAACGGGCCCGGATTTGGGTTCACACCGTTTTTCGTCCCTTTCTTTGGAACTATAATATCTAGGGTAATTTGTTCGGCGGCATTGGATTCGCGAGATGATTTCCGGTTTTTCTAGGGGTCCGGGAATTGTCCACAGTCAATTTTTTCGTTTTTCGCGTTTTTCTCGGCTCCTTGGCCTCCTAGAGCAAAACGGGCCCGGATTTGGTATCACACCGTTTTTCGTCCATATCTTTGGAAATATCATAGCTAGGACAATTTGGCTGGCGCCCTTGGATTCGTGAGAGGAGTTCCGATTTTTCTAGGGGTCCGGGAATTTTCTAAAGTCGATTTTTTCGTTTTTTGCGTTTTTCTCGGCTCCTGGCCCTCCTATAGCAAAACGCGGCCGGATTTGGGATCACACCGTTTTCCCCCATATCTTTGGAAATATCACAGCTAGGACCATTTGGCTGGCGCCATTGGATTCGCAATACGATTTCCGATTTTTCTAGGGGTCCGGGAATTTTCTAAAGTCGATTTTTTGGTTTTTCGCGTTTTTCCTGGCTCTTGGGCCTCCTAGAGCAAAACGGGCCCGGATTTGGGATCACACCGTTTTTCGTCCATTTCTTTGGAACTATAATATCTAGGGTAATTTGTTCGGCGCTATTGGATTCGCGAGATGATTTCCGATTTTTCTAGGGGTCCGGGAATTTTCTAAAATCGATTTTTTGGTTTTTCGCGTTTTTCTCGGCTCCTGGGCCTCCTAGAGCCAAACGGGCCCGGATTTGGGATCACACCGTTCTTCGTCCATATCTTTGGAAATATCATAGCTAGGGCAATTTGGCTGGCGCCATTTGATTCGTGAGACGATTTCCGATTTTTCTAGGGGTCCGCGAATTGTCCACAGTCGATTTTGTCGTTTTTCGCATTTTTCTCGGCTCGTGTGCCTCCTAGAGCAAAACGGGCCCTGATGTGGGATGACACCGTTTTTAGCCCATATCTTTGGAAATATCATAGCTAGAACACTTTGGCTAGCGCCATTGGATTCGTGAGACGATTTCCGATTTGTCTAGGGGTCCGGGAATTTTCTAAAGTCGATTTTTTCGTTTTTCGCGTTTTTCTCGGATCCTGGGCCTCCTAGAGCCAAACGGGCCCGGATTTGGGTTCACACCGTTTTTCGTCCATTTCTTTGGAACTATAATATCTAGGGTAATTTGTTCGGCGGCATTGGATTCGTGAGAGGATTTCCGATTTTTCTAGGGGTCCGGGAATTGTACACAGTCGATTTTTTCGTTTATCGCGTTTTTCTCGGCTCCTGGGCCTCCTAGAACAAAACGGGCCCGGATTTGGGATCACACGGTTTTTCGTCCGTATCTTTGGAAATATTACAGCTAGGACAATTTGGCTGGCGCCATTGGATTCGCAATACGATTTCCGATTTTTCTAGGGGTCCGGGAATTTTCTAAAGTCGATTTTTTGGTTTTTCGCGTTTTTCTCGGCTCCTGGCCCTCCTAGAGCAAAACGGGCCCGGATTTGGGATCACACCGTTTTTCGTCCATTTCTTTGGAACTATCATAGCTAGGATAATTTGGCTGGCGCCATTGGAATCGTGAGACGATTTCCGATTTTTCTAGGGGTCCGGGAATTTTCTAAAGTCGATTTTTTCGTTTTTCGCGTTTTTCTCGGATCCTGGGCCTCCTAGAACCAAACGGGCGCGGATTTGGGATCACACCGTTCTTCGCCCATATCTTTGGAAATATCATAGCTAGGGCAATTTGGCTGGCGCCATTAGATTCGTGAGACGATTTCCGATTTTTCTAGGGCTCCGGGAATTTTCTAAAGTCGATTTTTTCGATTTTCGCGTTTTTCTGGGCTCCTATGCCTCCTAGGGCAAAAAGGGTCTGGATTTTGGAGCACACCGTTTTACTTCCATATCTTTGGAAATATACTAGTCACCCGTCGAAGCGCATCGGTTCGATTCTTCGGCGCCTGCGCATTAGTCCGATTCCACTCCGCCTGCGCAGCAGTCCGAAGCCTCTGCGCGTGCGCATCAGTCCAATTCTTCTGCGCATGCGCGTCAGTCCCATTCTTCGCCGCATGCGCCAGACCTCCCCTCCGCCTGCGTATCAACCCGATGCCTCTGCGCATGCGCGTCAGTCCGATCCTGCTGTTCCTGCGCATCAGTCCGATCCTCCTGCTCCTGCGCATCAGTCCGATTCTTCTGCGCATGCGCATCAGTCCGACTCCCCTTCGCCGGAGTATCCGTCCGATGCTTCTGCGTCTGCGCATCAGTTCGATTTTTCGGCGCCTGCGCATTAGTCCGATTCCACTCCGCCTGCGCATCAGTCCGATGCCTCTGCGCGTGCTCGTCGGTTCGATTTCTCCGCACCTGCGCATCAGTCCGATTGCTCTCCGCCTGCACATCAGTCCAACTCCTATGGCTCCTAGAGCAAAAAAGGCCCGGATTTGGGATCACACCGTTTTCCGTCGATATCTTTGGAACTATAATATCTAAGGTAATTTGTTCGGCGCTATTGGATTCGCGAGACCATTTCCGATTTTTCTAGAGGTCCGGGAATTTTCTAAAGTCGATTTTTTCGTTTTTCGCGTTTTTCTCGGCTCCGTGGCCTCCTAGAGCAAAACGGGCCCGGATTTGGTATCACACCGTTTTTCGTCCATATCTTTGGAAATATCATAGCTAGGACAATTTGGCTGGCGCCCTTGGATTCGTGAGAGGAGTTCCGATTTTTCTAGGGGTCCGGGAATTTTCTAAAGTCGATTTTTTCGATTTTCGCGTTTTTCTCGGCTCCTGGCCCTCCTCGAGCAAAACGGGGCCGGATTTGGGATCACACCGTTTTCCCCCATATCTTTGGAAATATCACAGCTAGGACAATTTGGCTGGCGCCATTGGATTCGCAATACGATTTCCGATTTTTCTAGGGGTCCGGGAATTTTCTAAAGTCGATTTTTTGGTTTTTCGCGTTTTTCTCGGCTCTTGGGCCTCCTAGAGCAAAACGGGCCCGGATTTGGGATCACACCGTTTTTCGTCCATTTCTTTGGAACTATAATATCTAGGGTAATTTGTTCGACGGCATTGGATTCGTGAGATGATTTCCGATTTTTCTAGGGGTCCGGGAATTGTCTACAGTCGATTTTTTGGTTTTTCGCGTTTTTCTCGGCTCCTGGGCCTCCTAGAGCAAAACGGGCCCGGATTTGGACTCAGACCGATTTTCGCCCATTTCTTTGGAACTATAATATCTAGGGTAATTTGTTCGGCGCCACTGGATTCGTGAGACGATTTCCGATTTTTCTAGGGATCCGGGAATTTTCTAAAGTCGATTTTTTCGTTTTTCGCGTTTTTCTCGGCTCCTGGGCCTCCTAGAGCAAAACGGGCCCGGATTTGGAATCACACCGTTTTTCGTCCATTTCTTTGGAACTATAATATCTAGGGTAATTTGTTCGACGGCATTGGATTCGTGAGATGATTTCCGATTTTTCTAGGGGTCCGGGAATTGTCCACAGTCGATTTTTTGGTTTTCCGCGTTTTTCTCGGCTCCTGGGCCTCCTAGAGCCAAACGGGCCTGGATTTGGGATCACACCGTTCTTCGCCCATATCTTTGGAAATATCATAGCTAGGGCAATTTGGCTGGCGCCATTTGATTCGTGAGACGATGTCCGATTTTTCTAGGGGTCCGCGAATTCTCCACAGTCGATTTTTTCGTTTTTCGCATTTTTCTCGGCTCGTGGGCCTCCTAGAGCAAAACGGGCCCTGATTTGGGATGACACCGTTTTTAGCCCATATCTTTGGAAATATCATAGCTAGAACACTTTGGCTAGCGCCATTGGATTCGTGAGACGATTTCCGATTTTTCTAGGGGGCCGGGAATTTTCTAAAGTCGATTTTTTCGTTTTTCGCGTTTTTCTCGGATCCTGGGCCTCCTAGAGCCAAACGGGCCCGGATTTGGGTTCACACCGTTTTTCGTCCCTTTCTTTGGAACTATAATATCTAGGGTAATTTGTTCGGCGGCATTGGATTCGTGAGATGATTTCCGATTTTTCTAGGGGTCCGGGAATTGTCCACAGTCGATTTTTTCGTTTTTCGCGTTTTTCTCGGCTCGTGGGCCTCCTAGAGCAAAACGGGCCCTGATTTGGGATGACACCGTTTTTAGCCCATATCTTTGGAAATATCATAGCTAGAACACTTTGGCTAGCGCCATTGGATTCGTGAGACGATTTCCGATTTTTCTAGGGGGCCGGGAATTTTCTAAAGTCGATTTTTTCGTTTTTCGCGTTTTTCTCGGATCCTGGGCCTCCTAGAGCCAAACGGGCCCGGATTTGGGTTCACACCGTTTTTCGTCCCTTTCTTTGGAACTATAATATCTAGGGTAATTTGTTCGGCGGCATTGGATTCGTGAGATGATTTCCGATTTTTCTAGGGGTCCGGGAATTGTCCACAGTCGATTTTTTCGTTTTTCGCGTTTTTCTCGGCTCCTTGGCCTCTTAGAGCCAAACGGGCCCGGATTTGGACTCAGACCGATTTTCGCCCATTTCTTTGGAACTATAATATCTAGGGTAATTTGTTCGGCGCCATTGGATTCGTGAGACGATTTCCGATTTTTCTAGGGATCCGGGAATTTTCTAAAGTCGATTTTTTCGTTTTTCGTGTTTTTCTCGGATCCTGGGCCTCCTAGAGCCAAACGGGCCCGGATTTGGGTTCACACCGTTTTTCGTCCCTTTCTTTGGAACTATAATATCTAGGGTAATTTGTTCGGCGGCATTGGATTCGTGAGAGGATTTCCGATTTTTCTAGGGGTCCGGGAATTGTACACAGTCGATTTTTTCGTTTTTCGCGTTTTTCTCGGCTCGTGGGCCTCCTAGAGCAAAACGGGCCCTGATTTGGGATGACACCGTTTTTAGCCCATATCTTTGGAAATATCATAGCTAGAACACTTTGGCTAGCGCCATTGGATTCGTGAGACGATTTCCGATTTTTCTAGGGGGCCGGGAATTTTCTAAAGTCGATTTTTTCGTTTTTCGCGTTTTTCTCGGATCCTGGGCCTCCTAGAGCCAAACGGGCCCGGATTTGGACTCAGACCGATTTTCGCCCATTTCTTTGGAACTATAATATCTAGGGTAATTTGTTCGGCGCCATTGGATTCGTGAGACGATTTCCGATTTTTCTAGGGATCCGGGAATTTTCTAAAGTCGATTTTTTCGTTTTTCGCGTTTTTCTCGGATCCTGGGCCTCCTAGAGCCAAACGGGCCCGGATTTGGGTTCACACCGTTTTTCGTCCCTTTCTTTGGAACTATAATATCTAGGGTAATTTGTTCGGCGGCATTGGATTCGCGAGATGATTTCCGATTTTTCTAGGGGTCCGGGAATTGTCCACAGTCAATTTTTTCGTTTTTCGCGTTTTTCTCGGCTCCGTGGCCTCCTAGAGCAAAACGGGCCCGGATTTGGTATCACACCGTTTTTCGTCCATATCTTTGGAAATATCATAGCTAGGACAATTTGGCTGGCGCCCTTGGATTCGTGAGAGGAGTTCCGATTTTTCTAGGGGTCCGGGAATTTTCTAAAGTCGATTTTTTCGATTTTCGCGTTTTTCTCGGCTCCTGGCCCTCCTCGAGCAAAACGGGGCCGGATTTGGGATCACACCGTTTTCCCCCATATCTTTGGAAATATCACAGCTAGGACAATTTGGCTGGCGCCATTGGATTCGCAATACGATTTCCGATTTTTCTAGGGGTCCGGGAATTTTCTAAAGTCGATTTTTTGGTTTTTCGCGTTTTTCTCGGCTCTTGGGCCTCCTAGAGCAAAACGGGCCCGGATTTGGGATCACACCGTTTTTCGTCCATTTCTTTGGAACTATAATATCTAGGGTAATTTGTTCGACGGCATTGGATTCGTGAGATGATTTCCGATTTTTCTAGGGGTCCGGGAATTGTCCACAGTCGATTTTTTGGTTTTTCGCGTTTTTCTCGGCTCCTGGGCCTCCTTGAGCAAAACGGGCCCGGATTTGGACTCAGACCGATTTTCGCCCGTTTCTTTGGAACTATAATATCTAGGGTAATTTGTTCGGCGATATTGGATTCGTGAGACGATTTCCGATTTTTCTAGGGATCCGGGAATTTTCTAAAGTCGATTTTTTCGTTTTTCGCGTTTTTCTCGGCTCCTGGGCCTCCTAGAGCAAAACGGGCCCGGATTTGGAATCACACCGTTTTTCGTCCATTTCTTTGGAACTATAATATCTAGGGTAATTTGTTCGACGGCATTGGATTCGTGAGATGATTTCCGATTTTTCTAGGGGTCCGCGAATTGTCCACAGTCGATTTTTTCGTTTTTCGCATTTTTCTCGGCTCGTGGGCCTCCTAGAGCAAAACGGGCCCTGATTTGGGATGACACCGTTTTTAGCCCATATCTTTGGAAATATCATAGCTAGAACACTTTGGCTAGCGCCATTGGATTCGTGAGACGATTTCCGATTTTTCTAGGGGGCCGGGAACTTTCTAAAGTCGATTTTTTCGTTTTTCGCGTTTTTCTCGGATCCTGGGCCTCCTAGAGCCAAACGGGCCCGGATTTGGGTTCACACCGTTTTTCGTCCCTTTCTTTGGAACTATAATATCTAGGGTAATTTGTTCGGCGGCATTGGATTCGTGAGATGATTTCCGATTTTTCTAGGGGTCCGGGAATTGTCCACAGTCGATTTTTTCGTTTTTCGCGTTTTTCTCGGCTCGTGGGCCTCCTAGAGCAAAACGGGCCCTGATTTGGGATGACACCGTTTTTAGCCCATATCTTTGGAAATATCATAGCTAGAACACTTTGGCTAGCGCCATTGGATTCGTGAGACGATTTCCGATTTTTCTAGGGGGCCGGGAATTTTCTAAAGTCGATTTTTTCGTTTTTCGCGTTTTTCTCGGATCCTGGGCCTCCTAGAGCCAAACGGGCCCGGATTTGGGTTCACACCGTTTTTCGTCCCTTTCTTTGGAACTATAATATCTAGGGTAATTTGTTCGGCGGCATTGGATTCGTGAGATGATTTCCGATTTTTCTAGGGGTCCGGGAATTGTCCACAGTCGATTTTTTCGTTTTTCGCGTTTTTCTCGGCTCCTTGGCCTCTTAGAGCCAAACGGGCCCGGATTTGGACTCAGACCGATTTTCGCCCATTTCTTTGGAACTATAATATCTAGGGTAATTTGTTCGGCGCCATTGGATTCGTGAGACGATTTCCCATTTTTCTAGGGATCCGGGAATTTTCTAAAGTCGATTTTTTCGTTTTTCGTGTTTTTCTCGGATCCTGGGCCTCCTAGAGCCAAACGGGCCCGGATTTGGGTTCACACCGTTTTTCGTCCCTTTCTTTGGAACTATAATATCTAGGGTAATTTGTTCGGCGGCATTGGATTCGCGAGATGATTTCCGATTTTTCTAGGGGTCCGGGAATTGTCCACAGTCAATTTTTTCGTTTTTCGCGTTTTTCTCGGCTCCTTGGCCTCCTAGAGCAAAACGGGCCCGGATTTGGTATCACACCGTTTTTCGTCCATATCTTTGGAAATATCATAGCTAGGACAATTTGGCTGGCGCCCTTGGATTCGTGAGAGGAGTTCCGATTTTTCTAGGGGTCCGGGAATTTTCTAAAGTCGATTTTTTGGTTTTTCGCGTTTTTCTCGGCTCCTGGGCCTCCTAGAGCCAAACGGGCCCGGATTTGGGATCACACCGTTCTTCGTCCATATCTTTGGAAATATCATAGCTAGGGCAATTTGGCTGGCGCCATTTGATTCGTGAGACGATTTCCGATTTTTCTAGGGGTCCGCGAATTGTCCACAGTCGATTTTGTCGTTTTTCGCATTTTTCTCGGCTCGTGTGCCTCCTAGAGCAAAACGGGCCCTGATGTGGGATGACACCGTTTTTAGCCCATATCTTTGGAAATATCATAGCTAGAACACTTTGGCTAGCGCCATTGGATTCGTGAGACGATTTCCGATTTGTCTAGGGGTCCGGGAATTTTCTAAAGTCGATTTTTTCGTTTTTCGCGTTTTTCTCGGATCCTGGGCCTCCTAGAGCCAAACGGGCCCGGATTTGGGTTCACACCGCTTTCGTCCATTTCTTTGGAACTATAATATCTAGGGTAATTTGTTAGGCGGCATTGGAATCGTGAGACGATTTCCTATTTTTCTAGGGGTCCGCGAATTGCCCCCAGTAGATTTTTTCGTTGTGCGAAAATCACACCGTTTTTTGACCATATCTTTAAAAATATCATAGCTAGGACAATTTGACTGGCCTCATTGGATTCGTCAGACGATTTCCGATTTTCCAGGGGTCCGGGAATTTTCTAAAGTCGATTTTTTCGTTTTTCGCGTTTTTCTCGGCTCCTGGCCCTCCTAGAGCAGAACGGGCCCTCATTTGGGATCACAGCGTTTTTAGCCCATATCTTTGGAAATATCATAGCTAGAACACTTTGGCTAGCGTCATTGGAATCGTGAGACGATTTCCGATTTTTCCAGGGGTCCGCGAATTGCCCACAGTACATTTATTCGTTTTGCGCGTTTTTCTCGGCTCCTGGCCCTCCTAGAGCAAAACGGGCCCGGAGTTGGGATCACACCGTTTTTCGTCCATTTCTTTGGAACTATAATATCTAGGGTAATTTGTTCGGCGGCATTGGATTCGTGAGATGATTTCCGATTTTTCTAGGGGTCCGGGAATTGTCCACAGTCGATTTTTTCGTTTTTCGCATTTTTCTCGGCTCCCTGCCCTCCTAGAAGAAAACGGGCCCGGATTTGGGATCACACCGTTTTTTGTCCATATCTTTGGAAATATCATAGCTAGGATAATTTGGCTGGCGCCATTGGATTCGCGAGACGATTTCCGATTTTTCTAGGGGTCCGGGAATTTTCTAAAGTCGATTTTTTCGATTTTCGCGTTTTTCTCGGCTCCTGGACCTCCTAGAGCAAAACGGACCCGGATTTGGGATCACACCGTTTTTTGACCATATCTTTGGAAATATCATAGCTAGGACAATTTGACTGGCCTCATTGGATTCGTGAGACGATTTCCGATTTTTCTAGGGGTCCGGGAATTTTCTAAAGTCGATTTTTTCGTTTTTCGCGTTTTTCTCGGCTCCTGGCCCTCCTAGAGCAGAACGGGCCCTCATTTGGGATCACAGCGTTTTTAGCCCATATCTTTGGAAATATCATAGCTAGAACACTTTGGCTAGCGTCATTGGAATCGTGAGACGATTTCCGATTTTTCCAGGGGTCCGCGAATTGCCCACAGTACATTTATTCGTTTTGCGCGTTTTTCTCGGCTCCTGGCCCTCCTAGAGCAAAACGGGCCCGGATTTGGGATCACACCGTTTTTCGTCCATTTCTTTGGAACTATAATATCTAGGGTAATTTGTTCGGCGGCATTGGATTCGTGAGATGATTTCCGATTTTTCTAGGGGTCCGGCAATTGTCCACAGTCGATTTTTTCGTTTTTCGCATTTTTCTCGGCTCCTGGCCCTCCTAGAAGAAAACGGGCCCGGATTGGGGATCACACCGTTTTTCGTCCATTTCTTTGGAACTATAATATCTAGGGTAATTTGTTCGACGGCATTGGATTCGTGAGATGATTTCCGATTTTTCTAGGGGTCCGGGAATTGTCCACAGTCGATTTTTTGGTTTTCCGCGTTTTTCTCGGCTCCTGGCCCTCCTATAGCAAAACGCGGCCGGATTTGGGATCACACCGTTTTTAGCCCATATCTTTGGAAATATCATAGCTAGAACACTTTGGCTAGCGCCATTGGATTCGTGAGACGATTTCCGATTTTTCTAGGGGGCCGGGAATTTTCTAAAGTCGATTTTTTCGTTTTTCGCGTTTTTCTCGGATCCTGGGCCTCCTAGAGCCAAACGGGCCCGGATTTGGGTTCACACCGTTTTTCGTCCCTTTCTTTGGAACTATAATATCTAGGGTAATTTGTTCGGCGGCATTGGATTCGTGAGATGATTTCCGATTTTTCTAGGGGTCCGGGAATTGTCCACAGTCGATTTTTTCGTTTTTCGCGTTTTTCTCGGCTCCTTGGCCTCTTAGAGCCAAACGGGCCCGGATTTGGACTCAGACCGATTTTCGCCCATTTCTTTGGAACTATAATATCTAGGGTAATTTGTTCGGCGCCATTGGATTCGTGAGACGATTTCCGATTTTTCTAGGGATCCGGGAATTTTCTAAAGTCGATTTTTTCGTTTTTCGTGTTTTTCTCGGATCCTGGGCCTCCTAGAGCCAAACGGGCCCGGATTTGGGTTCACACCGTTTTTCGTCCCTTTCTTTGGAACTATAATATCTAGGGTAATTTGTACGGCGGCATTGGATTCGTGAGAGGATTTCCGATTTTTCTAGGGGTCCGGGAATTGTACACAGTCGATTTTTTCGTTTTTCGCGTTTTTCTCGGCTCGTGGGCCTCCTAGAGCAAAACGGGCCCTGATTTGGGATGACACCGTTTTTAGCCCATATCTTTGGAAATATCATAGCTAGAACACTTTGGCTAGCGCCATTGGATTCGTGAGACGATTTCCGATTTTTCTAGGGGGCCGGGAATTTTCTAAAGTCGATTTTTTCGTTTTTCGCGTTTTTCTCGGATCCTGGGCCTCCTAGAGCCAAACGGGCCCGGATTTGGACTCAGACCGATTTTCGCCCATTTCTTTGGAACTATAATATCTAGGGTAATTTGTTCGGCGCCATTGGATTCGTGAGACGATTTCCGATTTTTCTAGGGATCCGGGAATTTTCTAAAGTCGATTTTTTCGTTTTTCGCGTTTTTCTCGGATCCTGGGCCTCCTAGAGCCAAACGGGCCCGGATTTGGGTTCACACCGTTTTTCGTCCCTTTCTTTGGAACTATAATATCTAGGGTAATTTGTTCGGCGGCATTGGATTCGCGAGATGATTTCCGATTTTTCTAGGGGTCCGGGAATTGTCCACAGTCAATTTTTTCGTTTTTCGCGTTTTTCTCGGCTCCGTGGCCTCCTAGAGCAAAACGGGCCCGGATTTGGTATCACACCGTTTTTCGTCCATATCTTTGGAAATATCATAGCTAGGACAATTTGGCTGGCGCCCTTGGATTCGTGAGAGGAGTTCCGATTTTTCTAGGGGTCCGGGAATTTTCTAAAGTCGATTTTTTCGATTTTCGCGTTTTTCTCGGCTCCTGGCCCTCCTCGAGCAAAACGGGGCCGGATTTGGGATCACACCGTTTTCCCCCATATCTTTGGAAATATCACAGCTAGGACAATTTGGCTGGCGCCATTGGATTCGCAATACGATTTCCGATTTTTCTAGGGGTCCGGGAATTTTCTAAAGTCGATTTTTTGGTTTTTCGCGTTTTTCTCGGCTCTTGGGCCTCCTAGAGCAAAACGGGCCCGGATTTGGGATCACACCGTTTTTCGTCCATTTCTTTGGAACTATAATATCTAGGGTAATTTGTTCGACGGCATTGGATTCGTGAGATGATTTCCGATTTTTCTAGGGGTCCGGGAATTGTCCACAGTCGATTTTTTGGTTTTTCGCGTTTTTCTCGGCTCCTGGGCCTCCTTGAGCAAAACGGGCCCGGATTTGGACTCAGACCGATTTTCGCCCGTTTCTTTGGAACTATAATATCTAGGGTAATTTGTTCGGCGATATTGGATTCGTGAGACGATTTCCGATTTTTCTAGGGATCCGGGAATTTTCTAAAGTCGATTTTTTCGTTTTTCGCGTTTTTCTCGGCTCCTGGGCCTCCTAGAGCAAAACGGGCCCTGATGTGGGATGACACCGTTTTTAGCCCATATCTTTGGAAATATCATAGCTAGAACACTTTGGCTAGCGCCATTGGATTCGTGAGACGATTTCCGATTTTTCTAGGGGGCCGGGAATTTTCTAAAGTCGATTTTTTCGTTTTTCGCGTTTTTCTCGGATCCTGGGCCTCCTAGAGCCAAACGGGCCCGGATTTGGGTTCACACCGTTTTTCGTCCCTTTCTTTGGAACTATAATATCTAGGGTAATTTGTTCGGCGGCATTGGATTCGTGAGATGATTTCCGATTTTTCTAGGGGTCCGGGAATTGTCCACAGTCGATTTTTTCGTTTTTCGCGTTTTTCTCGGCTCGTGGGCCTCCTAGAGCAAAACGGGCCCTGATTTGGGATGACACCGTTTTTAGCCCATATCTTTGGAAATATCATAGCTAGAACACTTTGGCTAGCGCCATTGGATTCGTGAGACGATTTCCGATTTTTCTAGGGGGCCGGGAATTTTCTAAAGTCGATTTTTTCGTTTTTCGCGTTTTTCTCGGATCCTGGGCCTCCTAGAGCCAAACGGGCCCGGATTTGGGTTCACACCGTTTTTCGTCCCTTTCTTTGGAACTATAATATCTAGGGTAATTTGTTCGGCGGCATTGGATTCGTGAGATGATTTCCGATTTTTCTAGGGGTCCGGGAATTGTCCACAGTCGATTTTTTCGTTTTTCGCGTTTTTCTCGGCTCCTTGGCCTCTTAGAGCCAAACGGGCCCGGATTTGGACTCAGACCGATTTTCGCCCATTTCTTTGGAACTATAATATCTAGGGTAATTTGTTCGGCGCCATTGGATTCGTGAGACGATTTCCGATTTTTCTAGGGATCCGGGAATTTTCTAAAGTCGATTTTTTCGTTTTTCGTGTTTTTCTCGGATCCTGGGCCTCCTAGAGCCAAACGGGCCCGGATTTGGGTTCACACCGTTTTTCGTCCCTTTCTTTGGAACTATAATATCTAGGGTAATTTGTTCGGCGGCATTGGATTCGTGAGAGGATTTCCGATTTTTCTAGGGGTCCGGGAATTGTACACAGTCGATTTTTTCGTTTTTCGCGTTTTTCTCGGCTCGTGGGCCTCCTAGAGCAAAACGGGCCCTGATTTGGGATGACACCGTTTTTAGCCCATATCTTTGGAAATATCATAGCTAGAACACTTTGGCTAGCGCCATTGGATTCGTGAGACGATTTCCGATTTTTCTAGGGGGCCGGGAATTTTCTAAAGTCGATTTTTTCGTTTTTCGCGTTTTTCTCGGATCCTGGGCCTCCTAGAGCCAAACGGGCCCGGATTTGGACTCAGACCGATTTTCGCCCATTTCTTTGGAACTATAATATCTAGGGTAATTTGTTCGGCGCCATTGGATTCGTGAGACGATTTCCGATTTTTCTAGGGATCCGGGAATTTTCTAAAGTCGATTTTTTCGTTTTTCGCGTTTTTCTCGGATCCTGGGCCTCCTAGAGCCAAACGGGCCCGGATTTGGGTTCACACCGTTTTTCGTCCCTTTCTTTGGAACTATAATATCTAGGGTAATTTGTTCGGCGGCATTGGATTCGCGAGATGATTTCCGATTTTTCTAGGGGTCCGGGAATTGTCCACAGTCAATTTTTTCGTTTTTCGCGTTTTTCTCGGCTCCGTGGCCTCCTAGAGCAAAACGGGCCCGGATTTGGTATCACACCGTTTTTCGTCCATATCTTTGGAAATATCATAGCTAGGACAATTTGGCTGGCGCCCTTGGATTCGTGAGAGGAGTTCCGATTTTTCTAGGGGTCCGGGAATTTTCTAAAGTCGATTTTTTCGATTTTCGCGTTTTTCTCGGCTCCTGGCCCTCCTCGAGCAAAACGGGGCCGGATTTGGGATCACACCGTTTTCCCCCATATCTTTGGAAATATCACAGCTAGGACAATTTGGCTGGCGCCATTGGATTCGCAATACGATTTCCGATTTTTCTAGGGGTCCGGGAATTTTCTAAAGTCGATTTTTTGGTTTTTCGCGTTTTTCTCGGCTCTTGGGCCTCCTAGAGCAAAACGGGCCCGGATTTGGGATCACACCGTTTTTCGTCCATTTCTTTGGAACTATAATATCTAGGGTAATTTGTTCGACGGCATTGGATTCGTGAGATGATTTCCGATTTTTCTAGGGGTCCGGGAATTGTCCACAGTCGATTTTTTGGTTTTTCGCGTTTTTCTCGGCTCCTGGGCCTCCTTGAGCAAAACGGGCCCGGATTTGGACTCAGACCGATTTTCGCCCGTTTCTTTGGAACTATAATATCTAGGGTAATTTGTTCGGCGATATTGGATTCGTGAGACGATTTCCGATTTTTCTAGGGATCCGGGAATTTTCTAAAGTCGATTTTTTCGTTTTTCGCGTTTTTCTCGGCTCCTGGGCCTCCTAGAGCAAAACGGGCCCGGATTTGGAATCACACCGTTTTTCGTCCATTTCTTTGGAACTATAATATCTAGGGTAATTTGTTCGACGGCATTGGATTCGTGAGATGATTTCCGATTTTTCTAGGGGTCCGCGAATTGTCCACAGTCGATTTTTTCGTTTTTCGCATTTTTCTCGGCTCGTGGGCCTCCTAGAGCAAAACGGGCCCTGATTTGGGATGACACCGTTTTTAGCCCATATCTTTGGAAATATCATAGCTAGAACACTTTGGCTAGCGCCATTGGATTCGTGAGACGATTTCCGATTTTTCTAGGGGGCCGGGAACTTTCTAAAGTCGATTTTTTCGTTTTTCGCGTTTTTCTCGGATCCTGGGCCTCCTAGAGCCAAACGGGCCCGGATTTGGGTTCACACCGTTTTTCGTCCCTTTCTTTGGAACTATAATATCTAGGGTAATTTGTTCGGCGGCATTGGATTCGTGAGATGATTTCCGATTTTTCTAGGGGTCCGGGAATTGTCCACAGTCGATTTTTTCGTTTTTCGCGTTTTTCTCGGCTCGTGGGCCTCCTAGAGCAAAACGGGCCCTGATTTGGGATGACACCGTTTTTAGCCCATATCTTTGGAAATATCATAGCTAGAACACTTTGGCTAGCGCCATTGGATTCGTGAGACGATTTCCGATTTTTCTAGGGGGCCGGGAATTTTCTAAAGTCGATTTTTTCGTTTTTCGCGTTTTTCTCGGATCCTGGGCCTCCTAGAGCCAAACGGGCCCGGATTTGGGTTCACACCGTTTTTCGTCCCTTTCTTTGGAACTATAATATCTAGGGTAATTTGTTCGGCGGCATTGGATTCGTGAGATGATTTCCGATTTTTCTAGGGGTCCGGGAATTGTCCACAGTCGATTTTTTCGTTTTTCGCGTTTTTCTCGGCTCCTTGGCCTCTTAGAGCCAAACGGGCCCGGATTTGGACTCAGACCGATTTTCGCCCATTTCTTTGGAACTATAATATCTAGGGTAATTTGTTCGGCGCCATTGGATTCGTGAGACGATTTCCCATTTTTCTAGGGATCCGGGAATTTTCTAAAGTCGATTTTTTCGTTTTTCGTGTTTTTCTCGGATCCTGGGCCTCCTAGAGCCAAACGGGCCCGGATTTGGGTTCACACCGTTTTTCGTCCCTTTCTTTGGAACTATAATATCTAGGGTAATTTGTTCGGCGGCATTGGATTCGCGAGATGATTTCCGATTTTTCTAGGGGTCCGGGAATTGTCCACAGTCAATTTTTTCGTTTTTCGCGTTTTTCTCGGCTCCTTGGCCTCCTAGAGCAAAACGGGCCCGGATTTGGTATCACACCGTTTTTCGTCCATATCTTTGGAAATATCATAGCTAGGACAATTTGGCTGGCGCCCTTGGATTCGTGAGAGGAGTTCCGATTTTTCTAGGGGTCCGGGAATTTTCTAAAGTCGATTTTTTGGTTTTTCGCGTTTTTCTCGGCTCCTGGGCCTCCTAGAGCCAAACGGGCCCGGATTTGGGATCACACCGTTCTTCGTCCATATCTTTGGAAATATCATAGCTAGGGCAATTTGGCTGGCGCCATTTGATTCGTGAGACGATTTCCGATTTTTCTAGGGGTCCGCGAATTGTCCACAGTCGATTTTGTCGTTTTTCGCATTTTTCTCGGCTCGTGTGCCTCCTAGAGCAAAACGGGCCCTGATGTGGGATGACACCGTTTTTAGCCCATATCTTTGGAAATATCATAGCTAGAACACTTTGGCTAGCGCCATTGGATTCGTGAGACGATTTCCGATTTGTCTAGGGGTCCGGGAATTTTCTAAAGTCGATTTTTTCGTTTTTCGCGTTTTTCTCGGATCCTGGGCCTCCTAGAGCCAAACGGGCCCGGATTTGGGTTCACACCGCTTTCGTCCATTTCTTTGGAACTATAATATCTAGGGTAATTTGTTAGGCGGCATTGGAATCGTGAGACGATTTCCTATTTTTCTAGGGGTCCGCGAATTGCCCCCAGTAGATTTTTTCGTTGTGCGAAAATCACACCGTTTTTTGACCATATCTTTAAAAATATCATAGCTAGGACAATTTGACTGGCCTCATTGGATTCGTCAGACGATTTCCGATTTTTCCAGGGGTCCGGGAATTTTCTAAAGTCGATTTTTTCGTTTTTCGCGTTTTTCTCGGCTCCTGGCCCTCCTAGAGCAGAACGGGCCCTCATTTGGGATCACAGCGTTTTTAGCCCATATCTTTGGAAATATCATAGCTAGAACACTTTGGCTAGCGTCATTGGAATCGTGAGACGATTTCCGATTTTTCCAGGGGTCCGCGAATTGCCCACAGTACATTTATTCGTTTTGCGCGTTTTTCTCGGCTCCTGGCCCTCCTAGAGCAAAACGGGCCCGGAGTTGGGATCACACCGTTTTTCGTCCATTTCTTTGGAACTATAATATCTAGGGTAATTTGTTCGGCGGCATTGGATTCGTGAGATGATTTCCGATTTTTCTAGGGGTCCGGGAATTGTCCACAGTCGATTTTTTCGTTTTTCGCATTTTTCTCGGCTCCCTGCCCTCCTAGAAGAAAACGGGCCCGGATTTGGGATCACACCGTTTTTTGTCCATATCTTTGGAAATATCATAGCTAGGATAATTTGGCTGGCGCCATTGGATTCGCGAGACGATTTCCGATTTTTCTAGGGGTCCGGGAATTTTCTAAAGTCGATTTTTTCGATTTTCGCGTTTTTCTCGGCTCCTGGACCTCCTAGAGCAAAACGGACCCGGATTTGGGATCACACCGTTTTTTGACCATATCTTTGGAAATATCATAGCTAGGACAATTTGACTGGCCTCATTGGATTCGTGAGACGATTTCCGATTTTTCTAGGGGTCCGGGAATTTTCTAAAGTCGATTTTTTCGTTTTTCGCGTTTTTCTCGGCTCCTGGCCCTCCTAGAGCAGAACGGGCCCTCATTTGGGATCACAGCGTTTTTAGCCCATATCTTTGGAAATATCATAGCTAGAACACTTTGGCTAGCGCCATTGGATTCGTGAGACGATTTCCGATTTTTCTAGGGGGCCGGGAATTTTCTAAAGTCGATTTTTTCGTTTTTCGCGTTTTTCTCGGATCCTGGGCCTCCTAGAGCCAAACGGGCCCGGATTTGGACTCAGACCGATTTTCGCCCATTTCTTTGGAACTATAATATCTAGGGTAATTTGTTCGGCGCCATTGGATTCGTGAGACGATTTCCGATTTTTCTAGGGATCCGGGAATTTTCTAAAGTCGATTTTTTCGTTTTTCGCGTTTTTCTCGGATCCTGGGCCTCCTAGAGCCAAACGGGCCCGGATTTGGGTTCACACCGTTTTTCGTCCCTTTCTTTGGAACTATAATATCTAGGGTAATTTGTTCGGCGGCATTGGATTCGCGAGATGATTTCCGATTTTTCTAGGGGTCCGGGAATTGTCCACAGTCAATTTTTTCGTTTTTCGCGTTTTTCTCGGCTCCGTGGCCTCCTAGAGCAAAACGGGCCCGGATTTGGTATCACACCGTTTTTCGTCCATATCTTTGGAAATATCATAGCTAGGACAATTTGGCTGGCGCCCTTGGATTCGTGAGAGGAGTTCCGATTTTTCTAGGGGTCCGGGAATTTTCTAAAGTCGATTTTTTCGATTTTCGCGTTTTTCTCGGCTCCTGGCCCTCCTCGAGCAAAACGGGGCCGGATTTGGGATCACACCGTTTTCCCCCATATCTTTGGAAATATCACAGCTAGGACAATTTGGCTGGCGCCATTGGATTCGCAATACGATTTCCGATTTTTCTAGGGGTCCGGGAATTTTCTAAAGTCGATTTTTTGGTTTTTCGCGTTTTTCTCGGCTCTTGGGCCTCCTAGAGCAAAACGGGCCCGGATTTGGGATCACACCGTTTTTCGTCCATTTCTTTGGAACTATAATATCTAGGGTAATTTGTTCGACGGCATTGGATTCGTGAGATGATTTCCGATTTTTCTAGGGGTCCGGGAATTGTCCACAGTCGATTTTTTGGTTTTTCGCGTTTTTCTCGGCTCCTGGGCCTCCTTGAGCAAAACGGGCCCGGATTTGGACTCAGACCGATTTTCGCCCGTTTCTTTGGAACTATAATATCTAGGGTAATTTGTTCGGCGATATTGGATTCGTGAGACGATTTCCGATTTTTCTAGGGATCCGGGAATTTTCTAAAGTCGATTTTTTCGTTTTTCGCGTTTTTCTCGGCTCCTGGGCCTCCTAGAGCAAAACGGGCCCGGATTTGGAATCACACCGTTTTTCGTCCATTTCTTTGGAACTATAATATCTAGGGTAATTTGTTCGACGGCATTGGATTCGTGAGATGATTTCCGATTTTTCTAGGGGTCCGCGAATTGTCCACAGTCGATTTTTTCGTTTTTCGCATTTTTCTCGGCTCGTGGGCCTCCTAGAGCAAAACGGGCCCTGATTTGGGATGACACCGTTTTTAGCCCATATCTTTGGAAATATCATAGCTAGAACACTTTGGCTAGCGCCATTGGATTCGTGAGACGATTTCCGATTTTTCTAGGGGGCCGGGAACTTTCTAAAGTCGATTTTTTCGTTTTTCGCGTTTTTCTCGGATCCTGGGCCTCCTAGAGCCAAACGGGCCCGGATTTGGGTTCACACCGTTTTTCGTCCCTTTCTTTGGAACTATAATATCTAGGGTAATTTGTTCGGCGGCATTGGATTCGTGAGATGATTTCCGATTTTTCTAGGGGTCCGGGAATTGTCCACAGTCGATTTTTTCGTTTTTCGCGTTTTTCTCGGCTCGTGGGCCTCCTAGAGCAAAACGGGCCCTGATTTGGGATGACACCGTTTTTAGCCCATATCTTTGGAAATATCATAGCTAGAACACTTTGGCTAGCGCCATTGGATTCGTGAGACGATTTCCGATTTTTCTAGGGGGCCGGGAATTTTCTAAAGTCGATTTTTTCGTTTTTCGCGTTTTTCTCGGATCCTGGGCCTCCTAGAGCCAAACGGGCCCGGATTTGGGTTCACACCGTTTTTCGTCCCTTTCTTTGGAACTATAATATCTAGGGTAATTTGTTCGGCGGCATTGGATTCGTGAGATGATTTCCGATTTTTCTAGGGGTCCGGGAATTGTCCACAGTCGATTTTTTCGTTTTTCGCGTTTTTCTCGGCTCCTTGGCCTCTTAGAGCCAAACGGGCCCGGATTTGGACTCAGACCGATTTTCGCCCATTTCTTTGGAACTATAATATCTAGGGTAATTTGTTCGGCGCCATTGGATTCGTGAGACGATTTCCCATTTTTCTAGGGATCCGGGAATTTTCTAAAGTCGATTTTTTCGTTTTTCGTGTTTTTCTCGGATCCTGGGCCTCCTAGAGCCAAACGGGCCCGGATTTGGGTTCACACCGTTTTTCGTCCCTTTCTTTGGAACTATAATATCTAGGGTAATTTGTTCGGCGGCATTGGATTCGCGAGATGATTTCCGATTTTTCTAGGGGTCCGGGAATTGTCCACAGTCAATTTTTTCGTTTTTCGCGTTTTTCTCGGCTCCTTGGCCTCCTAGAGCAAAACGGGCCCGGATTTGGTATCACACCGTTTTTCGTCCATATCTTTGGAAATATCATAGCTAGGACAATTTGGCTGGCGCCCTTGGATTCGTGAGAGGAGTTCCGATTTTTCTAGGGGTCCGGGAATTTTCTAAAGTCGATTTTTTGGTTTTTCGCGTTTTTCTCGGCTCCTGGGCCTCCTAGAGCCAAACGGGCCCGGATTTGGGATCACACCGTTCTTCGTCCATATCTTTGGAAATATCATAGCTAGGGCAATTTGGCTGGCGCCATTTGATTCGTGAGACGATTTCCGATTTTTCTAGGGGTCCGCGAATTGTCCACAGTCGATTTTGTCGTTTTTCGCATTTTTCTCGGCTCGTGTGCCTCCTAGAGCAAAACGGGCCCTGATGTGGGATGACACCGTTTTTAGCCCATATCTTTGGAAATATCATAGCTAGAACACTTTGGCTAGCGCCATTGGATTCGTGAGACGATTTCCGATTTGTCTAGGGGTCCGGGAATTTTCTAAAGTCGATTTTTTCGTTTTTCGCGTTTTTCTCGGATCCTGGGCCTCCTAGAGCCAAACAGGCCCGGATTTGGGTTCACACCGCTTTCGTCCATTTCTTTGGAACTATAATATCTAGGGTAATTTGTTAGGCGGCATTGGAATCGTGAGACGATTTCCTATTTTTCTAGGGGTCCGCGAATTGCCCCCAGTAGATTTTTTCGTTGTGCGAAAATCACACCGTTTTTTGACCATATCTTTAAAAATATCATAGCTAGGACAATTTAACTGGCCTCATTGGATTCGTCAGACGATTTCCGATTTTTCCAGGGGTCCGGGAATTTTCTAAAGTCGATTTTTTCGTTTTTCGCGTTTTTCTCGGCTCCTGGCCCTCCTAGAGCAGAACGGGCCCTCATTTGGGATCACAGCGTTTTTAGCCCATATCTTTGGAAATATCATAGCTAGAACACTTTGGCTAGCGTCATTGGAATCGTGAGACGATTTCCGATTTTTCCAGGGGTCCGCGAATTGCCCACAGTACATTTATTCGTTTTGCGCGTTTTTCTCGGCTCCTGGCCCTCCTAGAGCAAAACGGGCCCGGAGTTGGGATCACACCGTTTTTCGTCCATTTCTTTGGAACTATAATATCTAGGGTAATTTGTTCGGCGGCATTGGATTCGTGAGATGATTTCCGATTTTTCTAGGGGTCCGGGAATTGTCCACAGTCGATTTTTTCGTTTTTCGCATTTTTCTCGGCTCCCTGCCCTCCTAGAAGAAAACGGGCCCGGATTTGGGATCACACCGTTTTTTGTCCATATCTTTGGAAATATCATAGCTAGGATAATTTGGCTGGCGCCATTGGATTCGCGAGACGATTTCCGATTTTTCTAGGGGTCCGGGAATTTTCTAAAGTCGATTTTTTCGATTTTCGCGTTTTTCTCGGCTCCTGGACCTCCTAGAGCAAAACGGACCCGGATTTGGGATCACACCGTTTTTTGACCATATCTTTGGAAATATCATAGCTAGGACAATTTGACTGGCCTCATTGGATTCGTGAGACGATTTCCGATTTTTCTAGGGGTCCGGGAATTTTCTAAAGTCGATTTTTTCGTTTTTCGCGTTTTTCTCGGCTCCTGGCCCTCCTAGAGCAGAACGGGCCCTCATTTGGGATCACAGCGTTTTTAGCCCATATCTTTGGAAATATCATAGCTAGAACACTTTGGCTAGCGTCATTGGAATCGTGAGACGATTTCCGATTTTTCCAGGGGTCCGCGAATTGCCCACAGTACATTTATTCGTTTTGCGCGTTTTTCTCGGCTCCTGGCCCTCCTAGAGCAAAACGGGCCCGGATTTGGGATCACACCGTTTTTCGTCCATTTCTTTGGAACTATAATATCTAGGGTAATTTGTTCGGCGGCATTGGATTCGTGAGATGATTTCCGATTTTTCTAGGGGTCCGGCAATTGTCCACAGTCGATTTTTTCGTTTTTCGCATTTTTCTCGGCTCCTGGCCCTCCTAGAAGAAAACGGGCCCGGATTGGGGATCACACCGTTTTTCGTCCATTTCTTTGGAACTATAATATCTAGGGTAATTTGTTCGACGGCATTGGATTCGTGAGATGATTTCCGATTTTTCTAGGGGTCCGGGAATTGTCCACAGTCGATTTTTTGGTTTTCCGCGTTTTTCTCGGCTCCTGGCCCTCCTATAGCAAAACGCGGCCGGATTTGGGATCACACCGTTTTCCCCCATATCTTTGGAAATATCACAGCTAGGACCATTTGGCTGGTGCCATTGGATTCGCAATACGATTTCCGATTTTTCTAGGGGTCCGGGAATTTTCTAAAGTCGATTTTTTGGTTTTTCGCGTTTTTCCTGGCTCTTGGGCCTCCTAGAGCAAAACGGGCCCGGATTTGGGATCACACCGTTTTTCGTCCATTTCTTTGGAACTATAATATCTAGGGTAATTTGTTCGGCGCTATTGGATTCGCGAGACGATTTCCGATTTTTCTAGGGGTCCGGGAATTTTCTAAAGTCGATTTTTTGGTTTTTCGCGTTTTTCTCGGCTCCTGGGCATCCTAGAGCCAAACGGGCCCGGATTTGGGATCACAGCGTTCTTCGTCCATATCTTTGGAAATATCATAGCTAGGGCAATTTGGCTGGCGCCATTTGATTCGTGAGACGATTTCCGATTTTTCTAGGGGTCCGCGAATTGTCCACAGTCGATTTTGTCGTTTTTCGCATTTTTCTCGGCTCGTGTGCCTCCTAGAGCAAAACGGGCCCTGATGTGGGATGACACCGTTTTTAGCCCATATCTTTGGAAATATCATAGCTAGAACACTTTGGCTAGCGCCCTTAGATTCGTGAGAGGAGTTCCGATTTTTCTAGGGGTCCGGGAATTTTCTAAAGTCGATTTTTTCGTTTTTTGCGTTTTTCTCGGCTCCTGGCCCTCCTATAGCAAAACGCGGCCGGATTTGGGATCACACCGTTTTCCCCCATATCTTTGGAAATATCACAGCTAGGACCATTTGGCTGGCGCCATTGGATTCGCAATACGATTTCCGATTTTTCTAGGGGTCCGGGAATTTTCTAAAGTCGATTTTTTGGTTTTTCGCGTTTTTCCTGGCTCTTGGGCCTCCTAGAGCAAAACGGGCCCGGATTTGGGATCACACCGTTTTTCGTCCATTTCTTTGGAACTATAATATCTAGGGTAATTTGTTCGGCGCTATTGGATTCGCGAGACGATTTCCGATTTTTCTAGGGGTCCGGGAATTTTCTAAAGTCGATTTTTTGGTTTTTCGCGTTTTTCTCGGCTCCTGGGCCTCCTAGAGCCAAACGGGCCCGGATTTGGGATCACAACGTTCTTCGTCCATATCTTTGGAAATATCATAGCTAGGGCAATTTGGCTGGCGCCATTTGATTCGTGAGACGATTTCCGATTTTTCTAGGGGTCCGCGAATTGTGGACAGTCGATTTTGTCGTTTTTCGCATTTTTCTCGGCTCGTGTGCCTCCTAGAGCAAAACATGCCCTGATGTGGGATGACACCGTTTTTAGCCCATATCTTTGGAAATATCATAGCTAGAACACTTTGGCTAGCGCCATTGGATTTGTGAGACGATTTCCGATTTGTCTAGGGGTCCGGGAATTTTCTAAAGTCGATTTTTTCGTTTTTCGCGTTTTTCTCGGATCCTGGGCCTCCTAGAGCCAAACGGGCCCGGATTTGGGTTCACACCGTTTTTCGTCCATTTCTTTGGAACTATAATATCTAGGGTAATTTGTTCGGCGGCATTGGATTCGTGAGAGGATTTCCGATTTTTCTAGGGGTCCGGGAATTGTACACAGTCGATTTTTTCGTTTTTCGCGTTTTTCTCGGCTCCTTGGCCTCTTAGAGCCAAACGGGCCCGGATTTGGACTCAGACCGATTTTCGCCCATTTCTTTGGAACTATAATATCTAGGGTAATTTGTTCGGCGCCATTGGATTCGTGAGACGATTTCCGATTTTTCTAGAGATCCGGGAATTTTCTAAAGTCGATTTTTTCGTTTATCGCGTTTTTCTCGGCTCCTGGGCCTCCTAGAGCAAAACGGGCCCGGATTTGGGATCACACGGTTTTTCGTCCGTATCTTTGGAAATATTACAGCTAGGACAATTTGGCTGGCGCCATTGGATTCGCGAGACGATTTCCGATTTTTCTAGGGGTCCGGGAATTTTCTAAAGTCGATTTTTTGGTTTTTCGCGTTTTTCTCGGCTCCTGGCCCTCCTAGAGCAAAACGGGCCCGGATTTGGGATCACACCGTTTTTTGACCATATCTTTGGAAATATCATAGCTAGGACAATTTGACTGGCCTCATTGGATTCGTGAGACGATTTCCGATTTTTCTAGGGGTCCGGGAATTTTCTAAAGTCGATTTTTTCGTTTTTCGCGTTTTTCTCGGCTCCTGGCCCTCCTAGAGCAGAACGGGCCCTCATTTGGGATCACAGCGTTTTTAGCCCATATCTTTGGAAATATCATAGCTAGAACACTTTGGCTAGCGTCATTGGAATCGTGAGACGATTTCCGATTTTTCCAGGGGTCCGCGAATTGCCCACAGTACATTTATTCGTTTTGCGCGTTTTTCTCGGCTCCTGGCCCTCCTAGAGCAAAACGGGCCCGGATTTGGGATCACACCGTTTTTCGTCCATTTCTTTGGAACTATAATATCTAGGGTAATTTGTTCGGCGGCATTGGATTCGTGAGATGATTTCCGATTTTTCTAGGGGTCCGGCAATTGTCCACAGTCGATTTTTTCGTTTTTCGCATTTTTCTCGGCTCCTGGCCCTCCTAGAAGAAAACGGGCCCGGATTGGGGATCACACCGTTTTTCGTCCATTTCTTTGGAACTATAATATCTAGGGTAATTTGTTCGACGGCATTGGATTCGTGAGATGATTTCCGATTTTTCTAGGGGTCCGGGAATTGTCCACAGTCGATTTTTTGGTTTTCCGCGTTTTTGTCGGCTCCTGGCCCTCCTATAGCAAAACGCGGCCGGATTTGGGATCACACCGTTTTCCCCCATATCTTTGGAAATATCACAGCTAGGACCATTTGGCTGGTGCCATTGGATTCGCAATACGATTTCCGATTTTTCTAGGGGTCCGGGAATTTTCTAAAGTCGATTTTTTGGTTTTTCGCGTTTTTCCTGGCTCTTGGGCCTCCTAGAGCAAAACGGGCCCGGATTTGGGATCACACCGTTTTTCGTCCATTTCTTTGGAACTATAATATCTAGGGTAATTTGTTCGGCGCTATTGGATTCGCGAGACGATTTCCGATTTTTCTAGGGGTCCGGGAATTTTCTAAAGTCGATTTTTTGGTTTTTCGCGTTTTTCTCGGCTCCTGGGCATCCTAGAGCCAAACGGGCCCGGATTTGGGATCACAGCGTTCTTCGTCCATATCTTTGGAAATATCATAGCTAGGGCAATTTGGCTGGCGCCATTTGATTCGTGAGACGATTTCCGATTTTTCTAGGGGTCCGCGAATTGTCCACAGTCGATTTTGTCGTTTTTCGCATTTTTCTCGGCTCGTGTGCCTCCTAGAGCAAAACGGGCCCTGATGTGGGATGACACCGTTTTTAGCCCATATCTTTGGAAATATCATAGCTAGAACACTTTGGCTAGCGCCCTTAGATTCGTGAGAGGAGTTCCGATTTTTCTAGGGGTCCGGGAATTTTCTAAAGTCGATTTTTTCGTTTTTTGCGTTTTTCTCGGCTCCTGGCCCTCCTATAGCAAAACGCGGCCGGATTTGGGATCACACCGTTTTCCCCCATATCTTTGGAAATATCACAGCTAGGACCATTTGGCTGGCGCCATTGGATTCGCAATACGATTTCCGATTTTTCTAGGGGTCCGGGAATTTTCTAAAGTCGATTTTTTGGTTTTTCGCGTTTTTCCTGGCTCTTGGGCCTCCTAGAGCAAAACGGGCCCGGATTTGGGATCACACCGTTTTTCGTCCATTTCTTTGGAACTATAATATCTAGGGTAATTTGTTCGGCGCTATTGGATTCGCGAGACGATTTCCGATTTTTCTAGGGGTCCGGGAATTTTCTAAAGTCGATTTTTTGGTTTTTCGCGTTTTTCTCGGCTCCTGGGCCTCCTAGAGCCAAACGGGCCCGGATTTGGGATCACAACGTTCTTCGTCCATATCTTTGGAAATATCATAGCTAGGGCAATTTGGCTGGCGCCATTTGATTCGTGAGACGATTTCCGATTTTTCTAGGGGTCCGCGAATTGTCGACAGTCGATTTTGTCGTTTTTCGCATTTTTCTCGGCTCGTGTGCCTCCTAGAGCAAAACATGCCCTGATGTGGGATGACACCGTTTTTAGCCCATATCTTTGGAAATATCATAGCTAGAACACTTTGGCTAGCGCCATTGGATTTGTGAGACGATTTCCGATTTGTCTAGGGGTCCGGGAATTTTCTAAAGTCGATTTTTTCGTTTTTCGCGTTTTTCTCGGATCCTGGGCCTCCTAGAGCCAAACGGGCCCGGATTTGGGTTCACACCGTTTTTCGTCCATTTCTTTGGAACTATAATATCTAGGGTAATTTGTTCGGCGGCATTGGATTCGTGAGAGGATTTCCGATTTTTCTAGGGGTCCGGGAATTGTACACAGTCGATTTTTTCGTTTTTCGCGTTTTTCTCGGCTCCTTGGCCTCTTAGAGCCAAACGGGCCCGGATTTGGACTCAGACCGATTTTCGCCCATTTCTTTGGAACTATAATATCTAGGGTAATTTGTTCGGCGCCATTGGATTCGTGAGACGATTTCCGATTTTTCTAGAGATCCGGGAATTTTCTAAAGTCGATTTTTTCGTTTATCGCGTTTTTCTCGGCTCCTGGGCCTCCTAGAGCAAAACGGGCCCGGATTTGGGATCACACGGTTTTTCGTCCGTATCTTTGGAAATATTACAGCTAGGACAATTTGGCTGGCGCCATTGGATTCGCGAGACGATTTCCGATTTTTCTAGGGGTCCGGGAATTTTCTAAAGTCGATTTTTTGGTTTTTCGCGTTTTTCTCGGCTCCTGGCCCTCCTAGAGCAAAACGGGACCGGATTTGGGATCACACCGTTTTTTGACCATATCTTTGGAAATATCATAGCTAGGACAATTTGACTGGCCTCATTGGATTCGTGAGACGATTTCCGATTTTTCTAGGGGTCCGGGAATTTTCTAAAGTCGATTTTTTCGTTTTTCGCGTTTTTCTCGGCTCCTGGCCCTCCTAGAGCAGAACGGGCCCTCATTTGGGATCACAGCGTTTTTAGCCCATATCTTTGGAAATATCATAGCTAGAACACTTTGGCTAGCGTCATTGGAATCGTGAGACGATTTCCGATTTTTCCAGGGGTCCGCGAATTGCCCACAGTACATTTATTCGTTTTGCGCGTTTTTCTCGGCTCCTGGCCCTCCTAGAGCAAAACGGGCCCGGATTTGGGATCACACCGTTTTTCGTCCATTTCTTTGGAACTATAATATCTAGGGTAATTTGTTCGGCGGCATTGGATTCGTGAGATGATTTCCGATTTTTCTAGGGGTCCGGCAATTGTCCACAGTCGATTTTTTCGTTTTTCGCATTTTTCTCGGCTCCTGGCCCTCCTAGAAGAAAACGGGCCCGGATTTGGGATCACACCGTTTTTCGTCCATTTCTTTGGAACTATAATATCTAGGGTAATTTGTTCGACGGCATTGGATTCGTGAGATGATTTCCGATTTTTCTAGGGGTCCGCGAATTGTCCACAGTCGATTTTTTCGTTTTTCGCATTTTTCTCGGCTCGTGGGCCTCCTAGAGCAAAACGGGCCCTGATTTGGGATGACACCGTTTTTAGCCCATATCTTTGGAAATATCATAGCTAGAACACTTTGGCTAGCGCCATTGGATTCGTGAGACGATTTCCGATTTTTCTAGGGATCCGGGAATTTTCTAAAGTCGATTTTTTCGTTTTTCGCGTTTTTCTCGGATCCTGGGCCTCCTAGAGCCAAACGGGCCCGGATTTGGGTTCACACCGTTTTTCGTCCCTTTCTTTGGAACTATAATATCTAGGGTAATTTGTTCGGCGGCATTGGATTCGCGAGATGATTTCCGATTTTTCTAGGGGTCCGGGAATTGTCCACAGTCAATTTTTTCGTTTTTCGCGTTTTTCTCGGCTCCTTGGCCTCCTAGAGCAAAACGGGCCCGGATTTGGTATCACACCGTTTTTCGTCCATATCTTTGGAAATATCATAGCTAGGACAATTTGGCTGGCGCCCTTGGATTCGTGAGAGGAGTTCCGATTTTTCTAGGGGTCCGGGAATTTTCTAAAGTCGATTTTTTGGTTTTTCGCGTTTTTCTCGGCTCCTGAGCCTCCTAGAGCCAAACGGGCCCGGATTTGGGATCACACCGTTCTTCGTCCATATCTTTGGAAATATCATAGCTAGGGCAATTTGGCTGGCGCCATTTGATTCGTGAGACGATTTCCGATTTTTCTAGGGGTCCGCGAATTGTCCACAGTCGATTTTGTCGTTTTTCGCATTTTTCTCGGCTCGTGTGCCTCCTAGAGCAAAACGGGCCCTGATGTGGGATGACACCGTTTTTAGCCCATATGTTTAGTCTGATGAATTTAATTTATTCACACAAACTGTTGGAAAGTCCAGGTAAAAGTTAAATAAAGTTGACACCAAAAATCACTTCACTCTAAAATTCATATGTATTTTTTAACACTTAATTTACACTGATATTAGAAAATTAATTTACAATGGACTGTGAACGAAGTTATTTTTTACGGAAATGTTGTGGTCTTGTAAATAAACTATTAGGATACGATTTACCGTTTGGCAATATGAACGTATACAAGGGTGAAAATAGTTAAAAAGGAAGAACGATATCTTTGTTGTCAAAAATACGGACACACAGACACTGACTTTGCGAAAGAAAATTGCCGGCTTATATGTAGAAAGTCCACGTGGACTTGGACAGAAAACTTGATGGATTTTCATTGGACAAGGAAAGTGTAAGAAGATTTCTATTCGTTTTAGTTATTTTGGGGGTGTAGTGGGTGACTAAGAGAGTGGAAAGGGAAAGGAGCCAAAGGTCTGGGACGTAGTTGGGTCCGATGAGTGCGAGTGACCGTCATAAAACTATAAACATGATGAGCAGGGAAATAATTTGGATTTTTCCAGAGTTTAGAAAGGTCTAATGAAGGTGCGCAAACATTGAAAGGTTGTTCCGGATCTGAAGGACGAGGGTTTGAAAAAGGTTTTGAATTTGGCAAATATTTCGAGAATTAAAATTTAACCGTCATAAATTGTTCATTTTTAAATTGAATGAAGTACTACGGAAATGAAGGATTATCCGGAACTATCGTTTTTATTACTGCAAGATTGAAAATATTTCGAATCCCCCAAAAGTAAGGGGAATTCCCCGTTGTAAAAATACCCCAACACGATGAACAATTCCGCGACGGAACATTCTCCCCTGTTGAGAAGTCATGATCAACATGTAGAGTCATCGGTGTTGGGTAGAGGAGCCAGCTTTCTCACGTTGCGTTCATAGGTCCCTTTGGCAGTTTTCACGGTGACTGTTCGGATGATACCATCAGTGCCAGCGTGAGTCTTGATGACCCTTCCTAATGCCCACTGCATTGGAGGCAGGTTGTCCTCCTTGATGATGACAATGGTCCCCTCCTTAATTTGGTGCTCCCCAAGTGTCCATTTAGATTTGACGTTGAGCCCGCTGATGTACTCTCGATGCCAGCGAGCCCAAAAGTCCTGCTTCAACTTCTGGATGTGTTGCCAGGTTGAAAGTCGATTCTTTGGAGTCTCCCGAAAGTCTGGAGCCCTCAGATTTGTAAGGGAGTCGCCAATCAAGAAATGACCGGGAGTTAAAGCGATTGGATCATTCGGATCCGTGGAGAGAGAGGTGAGAGGTCGCGAGTTTAGCACAGCTTCAATCTCTATGGTGAGTGTGTTGAACTCTTCAAAGGTGAGTAACTCATTAGTTACAATCCTCTTCAGGTGATGCTTGAAAGATTTAACTGCTGATTCCCAGAGTCCGCCAAAGTTTGGAGATTGTGCTGGGATGAAATGCCAACGGATTTCCTTCAATGTTGCAAATTGGAGAATTTTCTGTTGTTGATCCTCATTCATCAGAAACTCGTGAATCTCTTTCAATTCATTGTTGGCACCAACGAAATTTGTGCCATTATCGGAGTATATGTGGCTGCAAACTCCCCGTCGAGCGATGAAACGTCTTAAAGCAGCGAGAAATCCTTCAGTGGTCAAGTCGCTCACGATCTCCAGATGGACTGCTTTGGTGGCAAGACATACGAAGACAGCCACGTAGACCTTGATTCGACCTCTGTTGCGCACCTTCTTTTCCTTTATAAAGAAAGGGCCACAGTAATCGATTCCAACGTTGGTAAATGGGCGCGATTCTGTCACTCGAGCCGCAGGTAGGTTGCCCATGATATAATCTACGGAAGGTGGCTTGTGTCTGATGCATTTGACACAAGCCCTAACGATGCGACGAACTGAATTGCGTCCATCTAGTAGCCAGAAACGAAGACGAACAGCATACAATGTAGCTTGAGGACCGGCATGTAGTTGCAGTATGTGTTCATTCCTGATGATATGATCAGTAACTGGATGTCTTCTTGGAAGGATGAGAGGATGGCGTTGAGCATATGGAATATTTGCATTTGTCAAACGTCCACCCACTCGCAATAAATTATCTTTGTCAAGAAATGGAGTTAATTTTGCAAATTTAGCCAATGCTGATGATTTATTCTCAGTAGTCTGAGGGTGTTGGAGCTCCTTGATGATCGCTGCGAAGGTTTCCCTTTGCACCCAGTATACAATGGCGTGAAGAGCGGTTTGAAGTTCATCAAGGATTAGTAGGCCTCGACGACGATTTTTGAATCTCAAACAATAAGCAATTATACGTTGCAACTTGGTTATAGAAGAAGACCAGATATTTGATGACGTAGGACCAGTTGTCGAGGCTAAACAGGTTTCTATTGTAGATGCTGGTGATTTTCGTAAATCAGGTATATGAGATGAGAATTCTAGTTGTAGATTGGGCCATTCACTTTCATGACGTTGTAGCCATGTTGGACCGTAAACCCAAAGTGAAGGCTTGATAAATTCAGTTGGTGTTTGCCCACGTGACACCAGATCAGCTGGATTTTCATGAGTACGTACGTGTTTCCAGTTCTTAATGTTGGTTTTTTGCTGGATTTCTGCAACGCGATTGCTGACGAAGACTTGTAATTTATGTGGTGAAGTATTCAACCAATGTAAAACAACTGTTGAATCGGTCCAATAAAATATTTCATCGACTTTGTGGTTAATGGCTGCTTGTACGTTGCTGATGAGTGATGTTAAAAGTTGTGCCCCGCACAATTCTAAACGTGGTATCGTTTGCTCTTTCAATGGCGCAACGCGAGATTTTGCACAAAGTAAAGTGACTTGAATGTTGCCATGTTTGTCAACAGATCGGAGATACAGACAAGCTCCATACGCCATTTTGCTAGCATCGCAAAATCCGTGGAGTTGAATGTTCGTGGCTTCGATGATTAGAGCTCCCCGTGGGAATGTGAGTTTTTCCAGCATTGGAAGTTGTTTGTAGAATTTCAGCCATTCCTCCTGCAAATCTAGTGGCAAAATTGTGTCCCAATCCAACTTTAGTTCCCATAATTTTTGCATAAATGTCTTGGCAACAATTATGACAGGTGATAGTAATCCCAATGGATCGAATAATCTGGCTGTTTTTGACAAAATTATTCTCTTTGTTATTTGGTCAGCATCTAGAGTAATTTTAACGGAATATTTAATCGTATCAGCGGTTGAGTCCCAAGATACTCCCAGGGTCTTCAATGTTGTGGAATCACCAAGTTGGAGATGTTTATTAATATCCTCTGCTGGAAGGTCTTGGAGAATAGTGGGATCGTTAGATGCCCATTGCCGAAGATTGAAGTGGCCCAATTTCATTAGCCTTTCGAGTTCATTTCGAATAGTGATGGCTTCCTCACGAGTTTGTGCTCCAGTAATAAGGTCATCGACGTAAAAATCCCTTTTCAAAATTGTAGCTGCAGTTGGGTACAGGTGTTGCTCGTCATCAGCTAGTTGATGGAGGCATCTGATTGCGAGGTAGGGAGCAGCAGACAGTCCAAATGTCACTGTGTTGAGTTCGAAAGTTCGTATGGGTCCATCATCATCACGCCATAAGATCCTCTGATACTTGCGATCTTCAGGGCGCACGAGAACTTGTCGATACATTTTCTCAATGTCGCCCGTCAGAACGTATCGGTGTAAACGAAATCTTGTGAGTAGAGAAACAATGTCCTCTTGTATTGTGGGGCCTATGTGAAGTGCATCATTTAAAGAAATCCCTGTGTTGGTTTTTGCAGATCCGTCAAAAACGACTCGCAATTTTGTCGTTAGGCTGCCTTCCTTAAATATTGCGTGGTGCGGTAAATAATAACCGTGTTCAATTAGATTTGAAGTATTAATTTCAGTCATGTGCCCAAGATCTATATATTCTTGGATGACCGCTCTGTACCGCGTAGCAAGTTGAGAATCGCGATGGAATTTTTTCTCGCAAGATTTAAAGCGATTGTAGGCCCTTGATCTTGATACCCCGAGTGAAGAAATCTTCTCGTTGAACGGAAGTGCTACGATATATCGTCCAGTTGGGTCTCTCATCACATGTTCTTTGAAGTGTTGCTCACACGTGGTTTCTATAGTATTTAATTGATGTTTTTCCGTAGTATTCTCTATTTCCCAGAATTTTGTTAGATCAAATACTAAAGAGTTTGTATTTTGAAGATGACATAAGCGACGATGAGATGATGTAGACGTGGGAGCGCTTCCGCCAATTACCCAACCGAGCGCAGTCTGCATGAGGAATAGAGCGGGCTGATCTTTAGCGGAAATTCGCATTTTTGAGGATCCAAGAAACGAAAGGGTGGTGCCTGTTCCGAGTAACATGTCGATCGGAGCAGGTTGATGAAAATCTGGGTCCGCAAGTTTCAAATTAGAGGAGATTTTTATTTTATTCCTATCTAGTGGTTGGCCTGGTACCATTGTCGAAATAGTGGGAACCGTCAAAAATGTAATTGTTCGCTCTTCGTCATTGATTCGCGAACGTATAGTAGCTGTGATAATATGTTTTGTTGTCGTAGTGACTGTATTTAGAGCTCCAACTGATGTCGAGAAGTGTTTCTTTGGTAGTCCAAGTGACATTGCCAAACTTTCGGTAATGAAATTTGTTGTTGAACATGTGTCCAATAACGCACGACAGTCAATGAATGAGTTATTATTATTTAATACCTTCAGTTTGGCTGTTACCATCAAATCACACGTGGACGAGTTAACGATCAGTGTCGTATGGTGTGATGATTCAGCGAGGCTCTGTGTCTGGTCTAGTCAGGAAGAGTTGTTGGACCTTGTACCTGCAGTAGTGGCGGCTTGTTCCCTTGGCGATGCTTCTGACCGATGCAGAAGTGAGTTGTGGGGTTTCTTGCAATGTAGACAACTCCTGGAATTGCAGGTATTGACACCATGCCCTGGTGTGAGACAGTTGATACAAAGAGAGAGTTTTTTCGCCTCCTTGTAACGATCCAATGGTGTTAAGGTTTTAAATTTTGGGCATTTCATAATTGTGTGGTTTTCTTTACACACAACACATGAAACTGCTGTAGGTACGCTGGATGTTACAAAAGCTTGACGTCGTCCCCGGCTGTAACTCGATTTTTCCACACGTGCAGATGAAGTACTTACAGAGGAACAATGAGAACGATTTTCCAGGAATTCCAGTAGGCTGGTGTATTTAGGGAGATTGGAATCTTTAATTTTCAATTCCCAAAGATAAACTGTCTCTGGAGAAATTTTTGATTGTATCAGATGGATGAGTGGAAGATCCCATTGCTCCACCGGTTGCTTGAGGTTACTCAGCGCCCTAGTGTGCTGATAAAATGTGTCAACTAAATGACCTAGTGCCTCTGGTGTGTCTCTAATGAGTCTGGGATATTCTTGTAGTAGTTCCCAATGTCTGCGAACAATTTTCCTGGTATTGTCGAATTTTTTCTTGATGATCTCCAGAGCGGTGTCGTAGTTCTCTTCAGTGTTTGACAAAGATTCGATGGCCTTGGCAGCTCTTCCAGTTAGGAGACTCCGAAAATATTGTAGTTTTTGGACCTTGGATAAGTCCGAGTTCTGATTGATGGTACAATCGTATATATCCCAAAACGGATGATAACTCTCATATGAACCATCGAACTTGGGAATGTCAAGTTCAGGTAGTCGCATGAGTGATAGTAGAGATGCCGTTGAGTTTGGCGTAGCAGGAGCCCCCAGAGTATTACGCTCTTGTAGAGCAATTGGTGTCTCCGATCGCTGCAAACGAGAAAGTTGATGAAGAGCATCACCGACGACTGATTCATATTTCAATAGAAGTTCGAAACGTTTCGGTCCCTCTACTTCTGGATCTGCTTCCTCTAGCTCCTCTTGAATTTCTTCGAAACGTTGAAACCGTTCCTTCAAGTTATCCAATGCAAACTGGAGCCTTTCCGGAATGCGTTCTTCATTGGGTAATGACATGTACGAGTCCAATGTTGCCTTAAACATCGTGATGGATGCTTGGATGTTGCCCCGTTGACGTCTGAGCTTGCTGAGTCTGATCTCGTTCGCCATGATGAGATAACTTTACGATAGAAATTCCCGACACTAGTAATTAAAGCAATCAATATGCTTGTTGGCAACGATATGCCGGTAAAAGGTCAAAAGAATGAAAGTCCAATTTGATATTGCAATAATATCAACGATCAAAATGTTTATAAATTCCCGAAATCACTTGTTCACTAATCCGGCTCGAAGGACCAATTTATGTTTAGTCTGATGAATTTAATTTATTCACACAAACTGTTGGAAAGTCCAGGTAAAAGTTAAATAAAGTTGACACCAAAAATCACTTCACTCTAAAATTCATATGTATTTTTTAACACTTAATTTACACTGATATTAGAAAATTAATTTACAATGGACTGTGAACGAAGTTATTTTTTACGGAAATGTTGTGGTCTTGTAAATAAACTATTAGGATACGATTTACCGTTTGGCAATATGAACGTATACAAGGGTGAAAATAGTTAAAAAGGAAGAACGATATCTTTGTTGTCAAAAATACGGACACACAGACACTGACTTTGCGAAAGAAAATTGCCGGCTTATATGTAGAAAGTCCACGTGGACTTGGACAGAAAACTTGATGGATTTTCATTGGACAAGGAAAGTGTAAGAAGATTTCTATTCGTTTTAGTTATTTTGGGGGTGTAGTGGGTGACTAAGAGAGTGGAAAGGGAAAGGAGCCAAAGGTCTGGGACGTAGTTGGGTCCGATGAGTGCGAGTGACCGTCATAAAACTATAAACATGATGAGCAGGGAAATAATTTGGATTTTTCCAGAGTTTAGAAAGGTCTAATGAAGGTGCGCAAACATTGAAAGGTTGTTCCGGATCTGAAGGACGAGGGTTTGAAAAAGGTTTTGAATTTGGCAAATATTTCGAGAATTAAAATTTAACCGTCATAAATTGTTCATTTTTAAATTGAATGAAGTACTACGGAAATGAAGGATTATCCGGAACTATCGTTTTTATTACTGCAAGATTGAAAATATTTCGAATCCCCCAAAAGTAAGGGGAATTCCCCGTTGTAAAAATACCCCAACACGATGAACAATTCCGCGACGGAACACCATATCTTTGGAAATATCATAGCTAGAACACTTTGGCTAGCGCCATTGGATTCGTGAGACGATTTCCGATTTGTCTAGGGGTCCGGGAATTTTCTAAAGTCGATTTTTTCGTTTTTCGCGTTTTTCTCGGATCCTGGGCCTCCTAGAGCCAAACGGGCCCGGATTTGGGTTCACACCGTTTTTCGTCCATTTCTTTGGAACTATAATATCTAGGGTAATTTGTTCGGCGGCATTGGATTCGTGAGAGGATTTCCGATTTTTCTAGGGGTCCGGGAATTGTCCACAGTCGATTTTTTCGTTTTTCGCGTTTTTCTCGGCTCCTTGGCCTCTTAGAGCCAAACGGGCCCGGATTTGGACTCAGACCGATTTTCGCCCATTTCTTTGGAACTATAATATCTAGGGTAATTTGTTCGACGGCATTGGATTCGTGAGATGATTTCCGATTTTTCTAGGGGTCCGCGAATTGTCCACAGTCGATTTTTTCGTTTTTCGCATTTTTCTCGGCTCGTGGGCCTCCTAGAGCAAAACGGGCCCTGATTTGGGATGACACCGTTTTTAGCCCATATCTTTGGAAATATCATAGCTAGAACACTTTGGCTAGCGCCATTGGATTCGTGAGACGATTTCCGATTTTTCTAGGGATCCGGGAATTTTCTAAAGTCGATTTTTTCGTTTTTCGCGTTTTTCTCGGATCCTGGGCCTCCTAGAGCCAAACGGGCCCGGATTTGGGTTCACACCGTTTTTCGTCCCTTTCTTTGGAACTATAATATCTAGGGTAATTTGTTCGGCGGCATTGGATTCGCGAGATGATTTCCGATTTTTCTAGGGGTCCGGGAATTGTCCACAGTCAATTTTTTCGTTTTTCGCGTTTTTCTCGGCTCCTTGGCCTCCTAGAGCAAAACGGGCCCGGATTTGGTATCACACCGTTTTTCGTCCATATCTTTGGAAATATCATAGCTAGGACAATTTGGCTGGCGCCCTTGGATTCGTGAGAGGAGTTCCGATTTTTCTAGGGGTCCGGGAATTTTCTAAAGTCGATTTTTTGGTTTTTCGCGTTTTTCTCGGCTCCTGAGCCTCCTAGAGCCAAACGGGCCCGGATTTGGGATCACACCGTTCTTCGTCCATATCTTTGGAAATATCATAGCTAGGGCAATTTGGCTGGCGCCATTTGATTCGTGAGACGATTTCCGATTTTTCTAGGGGTCCGCGAATTGTCCACAGTCGATTTTGTCGTTTTTCGCATTTTTCTCGGCTCGTGTGCCTCCTAGAGCAAAACGGGCCCTGATGTGGGATGACACCGTTTTTAGCCCATATCTTTGGAAATATCATAGCTAGAACACTTTGGCTAGCGCCATTGGATTCGTGAGACGATTTCCGATTTGTCTAGGGGTCCGGGAATTTTCTAAAGTCGATTTTTTCGTTTTTCGCGTTTTTCTCGGATACTGGGCCTCCTAGAGCAAAACGGGCCCGGATTTGGGATCACACCGTTTTTCGTCCATTTCTTTGGAACTATAATATCTAGGGTAATTTGTTCGGCGGCATTGGATTCGTGAGATGATTTCCGATTTTTCTAGGGGTCCGGGAATTGTCCACAGTCGATTTTTTCGTTTTTCGCATTTTTCTCGGCTCCTGGCCCTCCTAGAAGAAAACGGGCCCGGATTTGGGATCACACCGTTTTTTGTCCATATCTTTGGAAATATCATAGCTAGGATAATTTGGCTGGCGCCATTGGATTCGTGAGACGATTTCCGATTTTTCTAGGGGTCCGGGACTTTTCTAAAGTCGATTCTTTCGTTTTTCGCGTTTTTCTCGGCTCCTGGGCCTCCGAGAGCAAAATGGGCCCGGATTTGGGATCACACCGTTTTTCGTCCATATCTTTGGAAATATCATAGCTAGGACAATTTGGCTGCCGCCATTGGATTCGTGAGACGATTTCCGATTTTTCTAGTGGTCCGCGAATTTTCTAAAGTCGATTTTTTCGTTTTTCGCGTTTTTCTGGGCTCCTATGCCTCCTAGGGCAAAAAGGGTCTGGATTTTGGAGCCCACCGTTTTACTTCCATATCTTTGGAAATATACTAGTCACCCGTCGAAGCGCATCAGTTCGATTCTTCGGCGCCTGCGCATTAGTCCGATGCCTCTGCGCGTGCTCGTCGGTTCGATTTCTCCGCACCTGCGCATCAGTCCGATTGCTCTCCGCCTGCGCATCAGTCCGACTCCTATGGCTCCTGCACATCAGTCCGGTTCTTCTGCACATGCGCATCAGTGCGACTCCCCTGCGCCTGAGCGTCAGTCCGAGCCTCCTGCTCCTGCGCATCAGTCCGAATCCTCTGCGCCTGCGCATCAATCGGATTTTTCTGCGCATGCCCATCAGTTCGATTGCTCTCCGCCTGCACATCAGTCCAACTTCTGTGGCTCCTAGAGCAAAAAAGGCCCGGATTTGGGATCACACCGTTTTCCGTCGATATCTTTGGAACTATAAATTACTAGGGTCGATAAATTACTAGGGTAATTTGTTCGGCGCTATTGGATTCGCGAGACGATTTCCGATTTTTCTAGGGGTCCGGGAATTGTCCACAGTCAATTTTTTCGTTTTTCGCGTTTTTCTCGGCTCCTTGGCCTCCTAGAGCAAAACGGGCCCGGATTTGGTATCACACCGTTTTTCGTCCATATCTTTGGAAATATCATAGCTAGGACAATTTGGCTGGCGCCCTTGGATTCGTGAGAGGAGTTCCGATTTTTCTAGGGGTCCGGGAATTTTCTAAAGTCGATTTTTTCGTTTTTTGCGTTTTTCTCGGCTCCTGGCCCTCCTATAGCAAAACGCGGCCGGATTTGGGATCACACCGTTTTCCCCCATATCTTTGGAAATATCACAGCTAGGACCATTTGGCTGGCGCCATTGGATTCGCAATACGATTTCCGATTTTTCTAGGGGTCCGGGAATTTTCTAAAGTCGATTTTTTGGTTTTTCGCGTTTTTCCTGGCTCTTGGGCCTCCTAGAGCAAAACGGGCCCGGATTTGGGATCACACCGTTTTTCGTCCATTTCTTTGGAACTATAATATCTAGGGTAATTTGTTCGGCGCTATTGGATTCGCGAGACGATTTCCGATTTTTCTAGGGGTCCGGGAATTTTCTAAAGTCGATTTTTTGGTTTTTCGCGTTTTTCCTGGCTCTTGGGCCTCCTAGAGCAAAACGGGCCCGGATTTGGGATCACACCGTTTTTCGTCCATTTCTTTGGAACTATAATATCTAGGGTAATTTGTTCGGCGCTATTGGATTCGCGAGACGATTTCCGATTTTTCTAGGGGTCCGGGAATTTTCTAAAGTCGATTTTTTGGTTTTTCGCGTTTTTCTCGGCTCCTGGGCCTCCTAGAGCCAAACGGGCCCGGATTTGGGATCACACCGTTCTTCGTCCATATCTTTGGAAATATCATAGCTAGGGCAATTTGGCTGGCGCCATTTGATTCGTGAGACGATTTCCGATTTTTCTAGGGGTCCGCGAATTGTCCACAGTCGATTTTTTCGTTTTTCGCGTTTTTCTCGGCTCCTTGGCCTCTTAGAGCCAAACGGGCCCGGATTTGGACTCAGACCGATTTTCGCCCATTTCTTTGGAACTATAATATCTAGGGTAATTTGTTCGGCGCCATTGGATTCGTGAGACGATTTCCGATTTTTCTAGAGATCCGGGAATTTTCTAAAGTCGATTTTTTCGTTTATCGCGTTTTTCTCGGCTCCTGGGCCTCCTAGAACAAAACGGGCCCGGATTTGGGATCACACCGTTTTCCCCCATATCTTTGGAAATATCACAGCTAGGACAATTTGGCTGGCGCCATTGGATTCGCAATACGATTTCCGATTTTTCTAGCGGTCCGGGAATTTTCTAAAGTCGATTTTTTCATTTTTCGCGTTTTTCTCGGATCCTGGGCCTCCTAGAGCCAAACGGGCCCGGATTTGGGTTCACACCGTTTTTCGTCCATTTCTTTGGAACTATAATATCTAGGGTAATTTGTTCGGCGGCATTGGATTCGTGAGATGATTTCCGATTTTTCTAGGGGTCCGGGAATTGTCCACAGTCGATTTTTTCGTTTTTCGCATTTTTCTCGGCTCCTGGCCCTCCTAGAAGAAAACGGGCCCGGATTTGGGATCACACCGTTTTTTGACCATATCTTTGGAAATATCATAGCTAGGATAATTTGGCTGGCGCCATTGGATTCGTGAGACGATTTCCGATTTTTCTAGGGGTCCGGGACTTTTCTAAAGTCGATTCTTTCGTTTTTCGCGTTTTTCTCGGCTCCTGGGCCTCCGAGAGCAAAATGGGCCCGGATTTGGGATCACACCGTTTTTCGTCCATATCTTTGGAAATATCATAGCTAGGACAATTTGGCTGCCGCCATTGGATTCGTGAGACGATTTCCGATTTTTCTAGTGGTCCGCGAATTTTCTAAAGTCGATTTTTTCGTTTTTCGCGTTTTTCTGGGCTCCTATGCCTCCTAGGGCAAAAAGGGTCTGGATTTTGGAGCCCACCGTTTTACTTCCATATCTTTGGAAATATACTAGTCACCCGTCGAAGCGCATCAGTTCGATTCTTCGGCGCCTGCGCATTAGTCCGATGCCTCTGCGCGTGCTCGTCGGTTCGATTTCTCCGCACCTGCGCATCAGTCCGATTGCTCTCCGCCTGCGCATCAGTCCGACTCCTATGGCTCCTGCACATCAGTCCGGTTCTTCTGCACATGCGCATCAGTGCGACTCCCCTGCGCCTGAGCGTCAGTCCGAGCCTCCTGCTCCTGCGCATCAGTCCGAATCCTCTGCGCCTGCGCATCAATCGGATTTTTCTGCGCATGCCCATCAGTTCGATTGCTCTCCGCCTGCACATCAGTCCAACTTCTGTGGCTCCTAGAGCAAAAAAGGCCCGGATTTGGGATCACACCGTTTTCCGTCGATATCTTTGGAACTATAAATTACTAGGGTCGATAAATTACTAGGGTAATTTGTTCGGCGCTATTGGATTCGCGAGACGATTTCCGATTTTTCTAGGGGTCCGGGAATTGTCCACAGTCAATTTTTTCGTTTTTCGCGTTTTTCTCGGCTCCTTGGCCTCCTAGAGCAAAACGGGCCCGGATTTGGTATCACACCGTTTTTCGTCCATATCTTTGGAAATATCATAGGTAGGACAATTTGGCTGGCGCCCTTGGATTCGTGAGAGGAGTTCCGATTTTTCTAGGGGTCCGGGAATTTTCTAAAGTCGATTTTTTCGTTTTTTGCGTTTTTCTCGGCTCCTGGCCCTCCTATAGCAAAACGCGGCCGGATTTGGGATCACACCGTTTTCCCCCATATCTTTGGAAATATCACAGCTAGGACCATTTGGCTGGCGCCATTGGATTCGCAATACGATTTCCGATTTTTCTAGGGGTCCGGGAATTTTCTAAAGTCGATTTTTTGGTTTTTCGCGTTTTTCCTGGCTCTTGGGGCTCCTAGAGCAAAACGGGCCCGGATTTGGGTTCACACCGTTTTTCGTCCATTTCTTTGGAACTATAATATCTAGGGTAATTTGTTCGGCGGCATTGGATTCGTGAGAGGATTTCCGATTTTTCTAGGGGTCCGGGAATTGTACACAGTCGATTTTTTCGTTTTTCGCGTTTTTCTCGGCTCCTTGGCCTCTTAGAGCCAAACGGGCCCGGATTTGGACTCAGACCGATTTTCGCCCATTTCTTTGGAACTATAATATCTAGGGTAATTTGTTCGGCGCCATTGGATTCGTGAGACGATTTCCGATTTTTCTAGAGATCCGGGAATTTTCTAAAGTCGATTTTTTCGTTTATCGCGTTTTTCTCGGCTCCTGGGCCTCCTAGAGCAAAACGGGCCCGGATTTGGGATCACACGGTTTTTCGTCCGTATCTTTGGAAATATTACAGCTAGGACAATTTGGCTGGCGCCATTGGATTCGCGAGACGATTTCCGATTTTTCTAGGGGTCCGGGAATTTTCTAAAGTCGATTTTTTGGTTTTTCGCGTTTTTCTCGGCTCCTGGCCCTCCTAGAGCAAAACGGGCCCGGATTTGGGATCACACCGTTTTTTGACCATATCTTTGGAAATATCATAGCTAGGACAATTTGACTGGCCTCATTGGATTCGTGAGACGATTTCCGATTTTTCTAGGGGTCCGGGAATTTTCTAAAGTCGATTTTTTCGTTTTTCGCGTTTTTCTCGGCTCCTGGCCCTCCTAGAGCAGAACGGGCCCTCATTTGGGATCACAGCGTTTTTAGCCCATATCTTTGGAAATATCATAGCTAGAACACTTTGGCTAGCGTCATTGGAATCGTGAGACGATTTCCGATTTTTCCAGGGGTCCGCGAATTGCCCACAGTACATTTATTCGTTTTGCGCGTTTTTCTCGGCTCCTGGCCCTCCTAGAGCAAAACGGGCCCGGATTTGGGATCACACCGTTTTTCGTCCATTTCTTTGGAACTATAATATCTAGGGTAATTTGTTCGGCGGCATTGGATTCGTGAGATGATTTCCGATTTTTCTAGGGGTCCGGCAATTGTCCACAGTCGATTTTTTCGTTTTTCGCATTTTTCTCGGCTCCTGGCCCTCCTAGAAGAAAACGGGCCCGGATTGGGGATCACACCGTTTTTCGTCCATTTCTTTGGAACTATAATATCTAGGGTAATTTGTTCGACGGCATTGGATTCGTGAGATGATTTCCGATTTTTCTAGGGGTCCGGGAATTGTCCACAGTCGATTTTTTGGTTTTCCGCGTTTTTCTCGGCTCCTGGCCCTCCTATAGCAAAACGCGGCCGGATTTGGGATCACACCGTTTTCCCCCATATCTTTGGAAATATCACAGCTAGGACCATTTGGCTGGCGCCATTGGATTCGCAATACGATTTCCGATTTTTCTAGGGGTCCGGGAATTTTCTAAAGTCGATTTTTTGGTTTTTCGCGTTTTTCCTGGCTCTTGGGGCTCCTAGAGCAAAACGGGCCCGGATTTGGGTTCACACCGTTTTTCGTCCATTTCTTTGGAACTATAATATCTAGGGTAATTTGTTCGGCGGCATTGGATTCGTGAGAGGATTTCCGATTTTTCTAGGGGTCCGGGAATTGTACACAGTCGATTTTTTCGTTTTTCGCGTTTTTCTCGGCTCCTTGGCCTCTTAGAGCCAAACGGGCCCGGATTTGGACTCAGACCGATTTTCGCCCATTTCTTTGGAACTATAATATCTAGGGTAATTTGTTCGGCGCCATTGGATTCGTGAGACGATTTCCGATTTTTCTAGAGATCCGGGAATTTTCTAAAGTCGATTTTTTCGTTTATCGCGTTTTTCTCGGCTCCTGGGCCTCCTAGAGCAAAACGGGCCCGGATTTGGGATCACACGGTTTTTCGTCCGTATCTTTGGAAATATTACAGCTAGGACAATTTGGCTGGCGCCATTGGATTCGCGAGACGATTTCCGATTTTTCTAGGGGTCCGGGAATTTTCTAAAGTCGATTTTTTGGTTTTTCGCGTTTTTCTCGGCTCCTGGCCCTCCTAGAGCAAAACGGGCCCGGATTTGGGATCACACCGTTTTTTGACCATATCTTTGGAAATATCATAGCTAGGACAATTTGACTGGCCTCATTGGATTCGTGAGACGATTTCCGATTTTTCTAGGGGTCCGGGAATTTTCTAAAGTCGATTTTTTCGTTTTTCGCGTTTTTCTCGGCTCCTGGCCCTCCTAGAGCAGAACGGGCCCTCATTTGGGATCACAGCGTTTTTAGCCCATATCTTTGGAAATATCATAGCTAGAACACTTTGGCTAGCGTCATTGGAATCGTGAGACGATTTCCGATTTTTCCAGGGGTCCGCGAATTGCCCACAGTACATTTATTCGTTTTGCGCGTTTTTCTCGGCTCCTGGCCCTCCTAGAGCAAAACGGGCCCGGATTTGGGATCACACCGTTTTTCGTCCATTTCTTTGGAACTATAATATCTAGGGTAATTTGTTCGGCGGCATTGGATTCGTGAGATGATTTCCGATTTTTCTAGGGGTCCGGCAATTGTCCACAGTCGATTTTTTCGTTTTTCGCATTTTTCTCGGCTCCTGGCCCTCCTAGAAGAAAACGGGCCCGGATTGGGGATCACACCGTTTTTCGTCCATTTCTTTGGAACTATAATATCTAGGGTAATTTGTTCGACGGCATTGGATTCGTGAGATGATTTCCGATTTTTCTAGGGGTCCGGGAATTGTCCACAGTCGATTTTTTGGTTTTCCGCGTTTTTGTCGGCTCCTGGCCCTCCTATAGCAAAACGCGGCCGGATTTGGGATCACACCGTTTTCCCCCATATCTTTGGAAATATCACAGCTAGGACCATTTGGCTGGTGCCATTGGATTCGCAATACGATTTCCGATTTTTCTAGGGGTCCGGGAATTTTCTAAAGTCGATTTTTTGGTTTTTCGCGTTTTTCCTGGCTCTTGGGCCTCCTAGAGCAAAACGGGCCCGGATTTGGGATCACACCGTTTTTCGTCCATTTCTTTGGAACTATAATATCTAGGGTAATTTGTTCGGCGCTATTGGATTCGCGAGACGATTTCCGATTTTTCTAGGGGTCCGGGAATTTTCTAAAGTCGATTTTTTGGTTTTTCGCGTTTTTCTCGGCTCCTGGGCATCCTAGAGCCAAACGGGCCCGGATTTGGGATCACAGCGTTCTTCGTCCATATCTTTGGAAATATCATAGCTAGGGCAATTTGGCTGGCGCCATTTGATTCGTGAGACGATTTCCGATTTTTCTAGGGGTCCGCGAATTGTCCACAGTCGATTTTGTCGTTTTTCGCATTTTTCTCGGCTCGTGTGCCTCCTAGAGCAAAACGGGCCCTGATGTGGGATGACACCGTTTTTAGCCCATATCTTTGGAAATATCATAGCTAGAACACTTTGGCTAGCGCCCTTAGATTCGTGAGAGGAGTTCCGATTTTTCTAGGGGTCCGGGAATTTTCTAAAGTCGATTTTTTCGTTTTTTGCGTTTTTCTCGGCTCCTGGCCCTCCTATAGCAAAACGCGGCCGGATTTGGGATCACACCGTTTTCCCCCATATCTTTGGAAATATCACAGCTAGGACCATTTGGCTGGCGCCATTGGATTCGCAATACGATTTCCGATTTTTCTAGGGGTCCGGGAATTTTCTAAAGTCGATTTTTTGGTTTTTCGCGTTTTTCCTGGCTCTTGGGCCTCCTAGAGCAAAACGGGCCCGGATTTGGGATCACACCGTTTTTCGTCCATTTCTTTGGAACTATAATATCTAGGGTAATTTGTTCGGCGCTATTGGATTCGCGAGACGATTTCCGATTTTTCTAGGGGTCCGGGAATTTTCTAAAGTCGATTTTTTGGTTTTTCGCGTTTTTCTCGGCTCCTGGGCCTCCTAGAGCCAAACGGGCCCGGATTTGGGATCACAACGTTCTTCGTCCATATCTTTGGAAATATCATAGCTAGGGCAATTTGGCTGGCGCCATTTGATTCGTGAGACGATTTCCGATTTTTCTAGGGGTCCGCGAATTGTCGACAGTCGATTTTGTCGTTTTTCGCATTTTTCTCGGCTCGTGTGCCTCCTAGAGCAAAACATGCCCTGATGTGGGATGACACCGTTTTTAGCCCATATCTTTGGAAATATCATAGCTAGAACACTTTGGCTAGCGCCATTGGATTTGTGAGACGATTTCCGATTTGTCTAGGGGTCCGGGAATTTTCTAAAGTCGATTTTTTCGTTTTTCGCGTTTTTCTCTGATCCTGGGCCTCCTAGAGCCAAACGGGCCCGGATTTGGGTTCACACCGTTTTTCGTCCATTTCTTTGGAACTATAATATCTAGGGTAATTTGTTCGGCGGCATTGGATTCGTGAGAGGATTTCCGATTTTTCTAGGGGTCCGGGAATTGTACACAGTCGATTTTTTCGTTTTTCGCGTTTTTCTCGGCTCCTTGGCCTCTTAGAGCCAAACGGGCCCGGATTTGGACTCAGACCGATTTTCGCCCATTTCTTTGGAACTATAATATCTAGGGTAATTTGTTCGGCGCCATTGGATTCGTGAGACGATTTCCGATTTTTCTAGAGATCCGGGAATTTTCTAAAGTCGATTTTTTCGTTTATCGCGTTTTTCTCGGCTCCTGGGCCTCCTAGAGCAAAACGGGCCCGGATTTGGGATCACACGGTTTTTCGTCCGTATCTTTGGAAATATTACAGCTAGGACAATTTGGCTGGCGCCATTGGATTCGCGAGACGATTTCCGATTTTTCTAGGGGTCCGGGAATTTTCTAAAGTCGATTTTTTGGTTTTTCGCGTTTTTCTCGGCTCCTGGCCCTCCTAGAGCAAAACGGGCCCGGATTTGGGATCACACCGTTTTTTGACCATATCTTTGGAAATATCATAGCTAGGACAATTTGACTGGCCTCATTGGATTCGTGAGACGATTTCCGATTTTTCTAGGGGTCCGGGAATTTTCTAAAGTCGATTTTTTCGTTTTTCGCGTTTTTCTCGGCTCCTGGCCCTCCTAGAGCAGAACGGGCCCTCATTTGGGATCACAGCGTTTTTAGCCCATATCTTTGGAAATATCATAGCTAGAACACTTTGGCTAGCGTCATTGGAATCGTGAGACGATTTCCGATTTTTCCAGGGGTCCGCGAATTGCCCACAGTACATTTATTCGTTTTGCGCGTTTTTCTCGGCTCCTGGCCCTCCTAGAGCAAAACGGGCCCGGATTTGGGATCACACCGTTTTTCGTCCATTTCTTTGGAACTATAATATCTAGGGTAATTTGTTCGGCGGCATTGGATTCGTGAGATGATTTCCGATTTTTCTAGGGGTCCGGCAATTGTCCACAGTCGATTTTTTCGTTTTTCGCATTTTTCTCGGCTCCTGGCCCTCCTAGAAGAAAACGGGCCCGGATTGGGGATCACACCGTTTTTCGTCCATTTCTTTGGAACTATAATATCTAGGGTAATTTGTTCGACGGCATTGGATTCGTGAGATGATTTCCGATTTTTCTAGGGGTCCGGGAATTGTCCACAGTCGATTTTTTGGTTTTCCGCGTTTTTCTTGGCTCCTGGCCCTCCTATAGCAAAACGCGGCCGGATTTGGGATCACACCGTTTTCCCCCATATCTTTGGAAATATCACAGCTAGGACCATTTGGCTGGTGCCATTGGATTCGCAATACGATTTCCGATTTTTCTAGTGGTCCGGGAATTTTCTAAAGTCGATTTTTTGGTTTTTCGCGTTTTTCCTGGCTCTTGGGCCTCCTAGAGCAAAACGGGCCCGGATTTGGGATCACACCGTTTTTCGTCCATTTCTTTGGAACTATAATATCTAGGGTAATTTGTTCGGCGCTATTGGATTCGCGAGACGATTTCCGATTTTTCTAGGGGTCCGGGAATTTTCTAAAGTCGATTTTTTGGTTTTTCGCGTTTTTCTCGGCTCCTGGGCATCCTAGAGCCAAACGGGCCCGGATTTGGGATCACAGCGTTCTTCGTCCATATCTTTGGAAATATCATAGCTAGGGCAATTTGGCTGGCGCCATTTGATTCGTGAGACGATTTCCGATTTTTCTAGGGGTCCGCGAATTGTCCACAGTCGATTTTGTCGTTTTTCGCATTTTTCTCGGCTCGTGTGCCTCCTAGAGCAAAACGGGCCCTGATGTGGGATGACACCGTTTTTAGCCCATATCTTTGGAAATATCATAGCTAGAACACTTTGGCTAGCGCCCTTAGATTCGTGAGAGGAGTTCCGATTTTTCTAGGGGTCCGGGAATTTTCTAAAGTCGATTTTTTCGTTTTTTGCGTTTTTCTCGGCTCCTGGCCCTCCTATAGCAAAACGCGGCCGGATTTGGGATCACACCGTTTTCCCCCATATCTTTGGAAATATCACAGCTAGGACCATTTGGCTGGCGCCATTGGATTCGCAATACGATTTCCGATTTTTCTAGGGGTCCGGGAATTTTCTAAAGTCGATTTTTTGGTTTTTCGCGTTTTTCCTGGCTCTTGGGCCTCCTAGAGCAAAACGGGCCCGGATTTGGGATCACACCGTTTTTCGTCCATTTCTTTGGAACTATAATATCTAGGGTAATTTGTTCGGCGCTATTGGATTCGCGAGACGATTTCCGATTTTTCTAGGGGTCCGGGAATTTTCTAAAGTCGATTTTTTGGTTTTTCGCGTTTTTCTCGGCTCCTGGGCCTCCTAGAGCCAAACGGGCCCGGATTTGGGATCACAACGTTCTTCGTCCATATCTTTGGAAATATCATAGCTAGGGCAATTTGGCTGGCGCCATTTGATTCGTGAGACGATTTCCGATTTTTCTAGGGGTCCGCGAATTGTCGACAGTCCATTTTGTCGTTTTTCGCATTTTTCTCGGCTCGTGTGCCTCCTAGAGCAAAACATGCCCTGATGTGGGATGACACCGTTTTTTCGCCCATATCTTTGGAAATATCATAGCTAGAACACTTTGGCTAGCGCCATTGGATTTGTGAGACGATTTCCGATTTGTCTAGGGGTCCGGGAATTTTCTAAAGTCGATTTTTTCGTTTTTCGCGTTTTTCTCGGATCCTGGGCCTCCTAGAGCCAAACGGGCCCGGATTTGGGTTCACACCGTTTTTCGTCCATTTCTTTGGAACTATAATATCTAGGGTAATTTGTTCGGCGGCATTGGATTCGTGAGAGGATTTCCGATTTTTCTAGGGGTCCGGGAATTGTACACAGTCGATTTTTTCGTTTTTCGCGTTTTTCTCGGCTCCTTGGCCTCTTAGAGCCAAACGGGCCCGGATTTGGACTCAGACCGATTTTCGCCCATTTCTTTGGAACTATAATATCTAGGGTAATTTGTTCGGCGCCATTGGATTCGTGAGACGATTTCCGATTTTTCTAGAGATCCGGGAATTTTCTAAAGTCGATTTTTTCGTTTATCGCGTTTTTCTCGGCTCCTGGGCCTCCTAGAGCAAAACGGGCCCGGATTTGGGATCACACGGTTTTTCGTCCGTATCTTTGGAAATATTACAGCTAGGACAATTTGGCTGGCGCCATTGGATTCGCAATACGATTTCCGATTTTTCTAGGGGTCCGGGAATTTTCTAAAGTCGATTTTTTGGTTTTTCGCGTTTTTCTCGGCTCCTGGCCCTCCTAGAGCAAAACGGGCCCGGATTTGGGATCACACCGTTTTTCGTCCATTTCTTTGGAACTATAATATCTAGGGTAATTTGTTCGACGGCATTGGATTCGTGAGATGATTTCCGATTTTTCTAGGGGTCCGCGAATTGTCCACAGTCGATTTTTTCGTTTTTCGCATTTTTCTCGGCTCGTGGGCCTCCTAGAGCAAAACGGGCCCTGATTTGGGATGACACCGTTTTTAGCCCATATCTTTGGAAATATCATAGCTAGAACACTTTGGCTAGCGCCATTGGATTCGTGAGACGATTTCCGATTTTTCTAGGGATCCGGGAATTTTCTAAAGTCGATTTTTTCGTTTTTCGCGTTTTTCTCGGATCCTGGGCCTCCTAGAGCCAAACGGGCCCGGATTTGGGTTCACACCGTTTTTCGTCCCTTTCTTTGGAACTATAATATCTAGGGTAATTTGTTCGGCGGCATTGGATTCGCGAGATGATTTCCGATTTTTCTAGGGGTCCGGGAATTGTCCACAGTCAATTTTTTCGTTTTTCGCGTTTTTCTCGGCTCCTTGGCCTCTTAGAGCCAAACGGGCCCGGATTTGGACTCAGACCGATTTTCGCCCATTTCTTTGGAACTATAATATCTAGGGTAATTTGTTCGGCGCCATTGGATTCGTGAGACGATTTCCGATTTTTCTAGAGATCCGGGAATTTTCTAAAGTCGATTTTTTCGTTTATCGCGTTTTTCTCGGCTCCTGGGCCTCCTAGAGCAAAACGGGCCCGGATTTGGGATCACACGGTTTTTCGTCCGTATCTTTGGAAATATTACAGCTAGGACAATTTGGCTGGCGCCATTGGATTCGCAATACGATTTCCGATTTTTCTAGGGGTCCGGGAATTTTCTAAAGTCGATTTTTTGGTTTTTCGCGTTTTTCTCGGCTCCTGGCCCTCCTAGAGCAAAACGGGCCCGGATTTGGGATCACACCGTTTTTCGTCCATTTCTTTGGAACTATAATATCTAGGGTAATTTGTTCGACGGCATTGGATTCGTGAGATGATTTCCGATTTTTCTAGGGGTCCGCGAATTGTCCACAGTCGATTTTTTCGTTTTTCGCATTTTTCTCGGCTCGTGGGCCTCCTAGAGCAAAACGGGCCCTGATTTGGGATGACACCGTTTTTAGCCCATATCTTTGGAAATATCATAGCTAGAACACTTTGGCTAGCGCCATTGGATTCGTGAGACGATTTCCGATTTTTCTAGGGATCCGGGAATTTTCTAAAGTCGATTTTTTCGTTTTTCGCGTTTTTCTCGGATCCTGGGCCTCCTAGAGCCAAACGGGCCCGGATTTGGGTTCACACCGTTTTTCGTCCCTTTCTTTGGAACTATAATATCTAGGGTAATTTGTTCGGCGGCATTGGATTCGCGAGATGATTTCCGATTTTTCTAGGGGTCCGGGAATTGTCCACAGTCAATTTTTTCGTTTTTCGCGTTTTTCTCGGCTCCTTGGCCTCCTAGAGCAAAACGGGCCCGGATTTGGTATCACACCGTTTTTCGTCCATATCTTTGGAAATATCATAGCTAGGACAATATGGCTGGCGCCCTTGGATTCGTGAGAGGAGTTCCGATTTTTCTAGGGGTCCGGGAATTTTCTAAAGTCGATTTTTTGGTTTTTCGCGTTTTTCTCGGCTCCTGAGCCTCCTAGAGCCAAACGGGCCCGGATTTGGGATCACACCGTTCTTCGTCCATATCTTTGGAAATATCATAGCTAGGGCAATTTGGCTGGCGCCATTTGATTCGTGAGACGATTTCCGATTTTTCTAGGGGTCCGCGAATTGTCCACAGTCGATTTTGTCGTTTTTCGCATTTTTCTCGGCTCGTGTGCCTCCTAGAGCAAAACGGGCCCTGATGTGGGATGACACCGTTTTTAGCCCATATCTTTGGAAATATCATAGCTAGAACACTTTGGCTAGCGCCATTGGATTCGTGAGACGATTTCCGATTTGTCTAGGGGTCCGGGAATTTTCTAAAGTCGATTTTTTCGTTTTTCGCGTTTTTCTCGGATCCTGGGCCTCCTAGAGCCAAACGGGCCCGGATTTGGGTTCACACCGTTTTTCGTCCATTTCTTTGGAACTATAATATCTAGGGTAATTTGTTCGGCGGCATTGGATTCGTGAGAGGATTTCCGATTTTTCTAGGGGTCCGGGAATTGTCCACAGTCGATTTTTTCGTTTTTCGCGTTTTTCTCGGCTCCTTGGCCTCTTAGAGCCAAACGGGCCCGGATTTGGACTCAGACCGATTTTCGCCCATTTCTTTGGAACTATAATATCTAGGGTAATTTGTTCGACGGCATTGGATTCGTGAGATGATTTCCGATTTTTCTGGGGGTCCGCGAATTGTCCACAGTCGATTTTTTCGTTTTTCGCATTTTTCTCGGCTCGTGGGCCTCCTAGAGCAAAACGGGCCCTGATTTGGGATGACACCGTTTTTAGCCCATATCTTTGGAAATATCATAGCTAGAACACTTTGGCTAGCGCCATTGGATTCGTGAGACGATTTCCGATTTTTCTAGGGATCCGGGAATTTTCTAAAGTCGATTTTTTCGTTTTTCGCGTTTTTCTCGGATCCTGGGCCTCCTAGAGCCAAACGGGCCCGGATTTGGGTTCACACCGTTTTTCGTCCCTTTCTTTGGAACTATAATATCTAGGGTAATTTGTTCGGCGGCATTGGATTCGCGAGATGATTTCCGATTTTTCTAGGGGTCCGGGAATTGTCCACAGTCAATTTTTTCGTTTTTCGCGTTTTTCTCGGCTCCTTGGCCTCCTAGAGCAAAACGGGCCCGGATTTGGTATCACACCGTTTTTCGTCCATATCTTTGGAAATATCATAGCTAGGACAATTTGGCTGGCGCCCTTGGATTCGTGAGAGGAGTTCCGATTTTTCTAGGGGTCCGGGAATTTTCTAAAGTCGATTTTTTGGTTTTTCGCGTTTTTCTCGGCTCCTGAGCCTCCTAGAGCCAAACGGGCCCGGATTTGGGATCACACCGTTCTTCGTCCATATCTTTGGAAATATCATAGCTAGGGCAATTTGGCTGGCGCCATTTGATTCGTGAGACGATTTCCGATTTTTCTAGGGGTCCGCGAATTGTCCACAGTCGATTTTGTCGTTTTTCGCATTTTTCTCGGCTCGTGTGCCTCCTAGAGCAAAACGGGCCCTGATGTGGGATGACACCGTTTTTAGCCCATATCTTTGGAAATATCATAGCTAGAACACTTTGGCTAGCGCCATTGGATTCGTGAGACGATTTCCGATTTGTCTAGGGGTCCGGGAATTTTCTAAAGTCGATTTTTTCGTTTTTCGCGTTTTTCTCGGATCCTGGGCCTCCTAGAGCAAAACGGGCCCGGATTTGGGATCACACCGTTTTTCGTCCATTTCTTTGGAACTATAATATCTAGGGTAATTTGTTCGGCGGCATTGGATTCGTGAGATGATTTCCGATTTTTCTAGGGGTCCGGGAATTGTCCACAGTCGATTTTTTCGTTTTTCGCATTTTTCTCGGCTCCTGGCCCTCCTAGAAGAAAACGGGCCCGGATTTGGGATCACACCGTTTTTTGTCCATATCTTTGGAAATATCATAGCTAGGATAATTTGGCTGGCGCCATTGGATTCGTGAGACGATTTCCGATTTTTCTAGGGGTCCGGGACTTTTCTAAAGTCGATTCTTTCGTTTTTCGCGTTTTTCTCGGCTCCTGGGCCTCCGAGAGCAAAATGGGCCCGGATTTGGGATCACACCGTTTTTCGTCCATATCTTTGGAAATATCATAGCTAGGACAATTTGGCTGCCGCCATTGGATTCGTGAGACGATTTCCGATTTTTCTAGTGGTCCGCGAATTTTCTAAAGTCGATTTTTTCGTTTTTCGCGTTTTTCTGGGCTCCTATGCCTCCTAGGGCAAAAAGGGTCTGGATTTTGGAGCCCACCGTTTTACTTCCATATCTTTGGAAATATACTAGTCACCCGTCGAAGCGCATCAGTTCGATTCTTCGGCGCCTGCGCATTAGTCCGATGCCTCTGCGCGTGCTCGTCGGTTCGATTTCTCCGCACCTGCGCATCAGTCCGATTGCTCTCCGCCTGCGCATCAGTCCGACTCCTATGGCTCCTGCACATCAGTCCGGTTCTTCTGCACATGCGCATCAGTGCGACTCCCCTGCGCCTGAGCGTCAGTCCGAGCCTCCTGCTCCTGCGCATCAGTCCGAATCCTCTGCGCCTGCGCATCAATCGGATTTTTCTGCGCATGCCCATCAGTTCGATTGCTCTCCGCCTGCACATCAGTCCAACTTCTGTGGCTCCTAGAGCAAAAAAGGCCCGGATTTGGGATCACACCGTTTTCCGTCGATATCTTTGGAACTATAAATTACTAGGGTCGATAAATTACTAGGGTAATTTGTTCGGCGCTATTGGATTCGCGAGACGATTTCCGATTTTTCTAGGGGTCCGGGAATTGTCCACAGTCAATTTTTTCGTTTTTCGCGTTTTTCTCGGCTCCTTGGCCTCCTAGAGCAAAACGGGCCCGGATTTGGTATCACACCGTTTTTCGTCCATATCTTTGGAAATATCATAGGTAGGACAATTTGGCTGGCGCCCTTGGATTCGTGAGAGGAGTTCCGATTTTTCTAGGGGTCCGGGAATTTTCTAAAGTCGATTTTTTCGTTTTTTGCGTTTTTCTCGGCTCCTGGCCCTCCTATAGCAAAACGCGGCCGGATTTGGGATCACACCGTTTTCCCCCATATCTTTGGAAATATCACAGCTAGGACCATTTGGCTGGCGCCATTGGATTCGCAATACGATTTCCGATTTTTCTAGGGGTCCGGGAATTTTCTAAAGTCGATTTTTTGGTTTTTCGCGTTTTTCCTGGCTCTTGGGGCTCCTAGAGCAAAACGGGCCCGGATTTGGGTTCACACCGTTTTTCGTCCATTTCTTTGGAACTATAATATCTAGGGTAATTTGTTCGGCGGCATTGGATTCGTGAGAGGATTTCCGATTTTTCTAGGGGTCCGGGAATTGTACACAGTCGATTTTTTCGTTTTTCGCGTTTTTCTCGGCTCCTTGGCCTCTTAGAGCCAAACGGGCCCGGATTTGGACTCAGACCGATTTTCGCCCATTTCTTTGGAACTATAATATCTAGGGTAATTTGTTCGGCGCCATTGGATTCGTGAGACGATTTCCGATTTTTCTAGAGATCCGGGAATTTTCTAAAGTCGATTTTTTCGTTTATCGCGTTTTTCTCGGCTCCTGGGCCTCCTAGAGCAAAACGGGCCCGGATTTGGGATCACACGGTTTTTCGTCCGTATCTTTGGAAATATTACAGCTAGGACAATTTGGCTGGCGCCATTGGATTCGCGAGACGATTTCCGATTTTTCTAGGGGTCCGGGAATTTTCTAAAGTCGATTTTTTGGTTTTTCGCGTTTTTCTCGGCTCCTGGCCCTCCTAGAGCAAAACGGGCCCGGATTTGGGATCACACCGTTTTTTGACCATATCTTTGGAAATATCATAGCTAGGACAATTTGACTGGCCTCATTGGATTCGTGAGACGATTTCCGATTTTTCTAGGGGTCCGGGAATTTTCTAAAGTCGATTTTTTCGTTTTTCGCGTTTTTCTCGGCTCCTGGCCCTCCTAGAGCAGAACGGGCCCTCATTTGGGATCACAGCGTTTTTAGCCCATATCTTTGGAAATATCATAGCTAGAACACTTTGGCTAGCGTCATTGGAATCGTGAGACGATTTCCGATTTTTCCAGGGGTCCGCGAATTGCCCACAGTACATTTATTCGTTTTGCGCGTTTTTCTCGGCTCCTGGCCCTCCTAGAGCAAAACGGGCCCGGATTTGGGATCACACCGTTTTTCGTCCATTTCTTTGGAACTATAATATCTAGGGTAATTTGTTCGGCGGCATTGGATTCGTGAGATGATTTCCGATTTTTCTAGGGGTCCGGCAATTGTCCACAGTCGATTTTTTCGTTTTTCGCATTTTTCTCGGCTCCTGGCCCTCCTAGAAGAAAACGGGCCCGGATTGGGGATCACACCGTTTTTCGTCCATTTCTTTGGAACTATAATATCTAGGGTAATTTGTTCGACGGCATTGGATTCGTGAGATGATTTCCGATTTTTCTAGGGGTCCGGGAATTGTCCACAGTCGATTTTTTGGTTTTCCGCGTTTTTGTCGGCTCCTGGCCCTCCTATAGCAAAACGCGGCCGGATTTGGGATCACACCGTTTTCCCCCATATCTTTGGAAATATCACAGCTAGGACCATTTGGCTGGTGCCATTGGATTCGCAATACGATTTCCGATTTTTCTAGGGGTCCGGGAATTTTCTAAAGTCGATTTTTTGGTTTTTCGCGTTTTTCCTGGCTCTTGGGCCTCCTAGAGCAAAACGGGCCCGGATTTGGGATCACACCGTTTTTCGTCCATTTCTTTGGAACTATAATATCTAGGGTAATTTGTTCGGCGCTATTGGATTCGCGAGACGATTTCCGATTTTTCTAGGGGTCCGGGAATTTTCTAAAGTCGATTTTTTGGTTTTTCGCGTTTTTCTCGGCTCCTGGGCATCCTAGAGCCAAACGGGCCCGGATTTGGGATCACAGCGTTCTTCGTCCATATCTTTGGAAATATCATAGCTAGGGCAATTTGGCTGGCGCCATTTGATTCGTGAGACGATTTCCGATTTTTCTAGGGGTCCGCGAATTGTCCACAGTCGATTTTGTCGTTTTTCGCATTTTTCTCGGCTCGTGTGCCTCCTAGAGCAAAACGGGCCCTGATGTGGGATGACACCGTTTTTAGCCCATATCTTTGGAAATATCATAGCTAGAACACTTTGGCTAGCGCCCTTAGATTCGTGAGAGGAGTTCCGATTTTTCTAGGGGTCCGGGAATTTTCTAAAGTCGATTTTTTCGTTTTTTGCGTTTTTCTCGGCTCCTGGCCCTCCTATAGCAAAACGCGGCCGGATTTGGGATCACACCGTTTTCCCCCATATCTTTGGAAATATCACAGCTAGGACCATTTGGCTGGCGCCATTGGATTCGCAATACGATTTCCGATTTTTCTAGGGGTCCGGGAATTTTCTAAAGTCGATTTTTTGGTTTTTCGCGTTTTTCCTGGCTCTTGGGCCTCCTAGAGCAAAACGGGCCCGGATTTGGGATCACACCGTTTTTCGTCCATTTCTTTGGAACTATAATATCTAGGGTAATTTGTTCGGCGCTATTGGATTCGCGAGACGATTTCCGATTTTTCTAGGGGTCCGGGAATTTTCTAAAGTCGATTTTTTGGTTTTTCGCGTTTTTCTCGGCTCCTGGGCCTCCTAGAGCCAAACGGGCCCGGATTTGGGATCACAACGTTCTTCGTCCATATCTTTGGAAATATCATAGCTAGGGCAATTTGGCTGGCGCCATTTGATTCGTGAGACGATTTCCGATTTTTCTAGGGGTCCGCGAATTGTCGACAGTCGATTTTGTCGTTTTTCGCATTTTTCTCGGCTCGTGTGCCTCCTAGAGCAAAACATGCCCTGATGTGGGATGACACCGTTTTTAGCCCATATCTTTGGAAATATCATAGCTAGAACACTTTGGCTAGCGCCATTGGATTTGTGAGACGATTTCCGATTTGTCTAGGGGTCCGGGAATTTTCTAAAGTCGATTTTTTCGTTTTTCGCGTTTTTCTCTGATCCTGGGCCTCCTAGAGCCAAACGGGCCCGGATTTGGGTTCACACCGTTTTTCGTCCATTTCTTTGGAACTATAATATCTAGGGTAATTTGTTCGGCGGCATTGGATTCGTGAGAGGATTTCCGATTTTTCTAGGGGTCCGGGAATTGTACACAGTCGATTTTTTCGTTTTTCGCGTTTTTCTCGGCTCCTTGGCCTCTTAGAGCCAAACGGGCCCGGATTTGGACTCAGACCGATTTTCGCCCATTTCTTTGGAACTATAATATCTAGGGTAATTTGTTCGGCGCCATTGGATTCGTGAGACGATTTCCGATTTTTCTAGAGATCCGGGAATTTTCTAAAGTCGATTTTTTCGTTTATCGCGTTTTTCTCGGCTCCTGGGCCTCCTAGAGCAAAACGGGCCCGGATTTGGGATCACACGGTTTTTCGTCCGTATCTTTGGAAATATTACAGCTAGGACAATTTGGCTGGCGCCATTGGATTCGCGAGACGATTTCCGATTTTTCTAGGGGTCCGGGAATTTTCTAAAGTCGATTTTTTGGTTTTTCGCGTTTTTCTCGGCTCCTGGCCCTCCTAGAGCAAAACGGGCCCGGATTTGGGATCACACCGTTTTTCGTCCATTTCTTTGGAACTATAATATCTAGGGTAATTTGTTCGGCGGCATTGGATTCGTGAGATGATTTCCGATTTTTCTAGGGGTCCGGGAATTGTCCACAGTCGATTTTTTCGTTTTTCGCATGTTTCTCGGCTCCTGGCCCTCCTAGAAGAAAACGGGCCCGGATTTGGGATCACACCGTTTTTTGTCCATATCTTTGGAAATATCATAGCTAGGATAATTTGGCTGGCGCCATTGGATTCGCGAGACGATTTCCAATTTTTCTAGGGGTCCGGGAATTTTCTAAAGTCGATTTTTTCGATTTTCGCGTTTTTCTCGGCTCCTGGCCCTCCTCGAGCAAAACGGGGCCGGATTTGGGATCACACCGTTTTCCCCCATATCTTTGGAAATATCACAGCTAGGACAATTTGGCTGGCGCCATTGGATTCGCAATACGATTTCCGATTTTTCTAGCGGTCCGGGAATTTTCTAAAGTCGATTTTTTCATTTTTCGCGTTTTTCTCGGATCCTGGGCCTCCTAGAGCCAAACGGGCCCGGATTTGGGTTCACACCGTTTTTCGTCCATTTCTTTGGAACTATAATATCTAGGGTAATTTGTTCGGCGGCATTGGATTCGTGAGAGGATTTCCGATTTTTCTAGGGGTCCGGGAATTGTCCACAGTCGATTTTTTCGTTTTTCGCATTTTTCTCGGCTCGTGGGCCTCCTAGAGCAAAACGGGCCCTGATTTGGGATGACACCGTTTTTAGCCCATATCTTTGGAAATATCATAGCTAGAACACTTTGGCTAGCGCCATTGGATTCGTGAGACGATTTCCGATTTGTCTAGGGGTCCGGGAATTTTCTAAAGTCGATTTTTTCGTTTTTCGCGTTTTTCTCGGATCCTGGGCCTCCTAGAGCAAAACGGGCCCGGATTTGGGATCACACCGTTTTTCGTCCATTTCTTTGGAACTATAATATCTAGGGTAATTTGTTCGGCGGCATTGGATTCGTGAGATGATTTCCGATTTTTCTAGGGGTCCGGGAATTGTACACAGTCGATTTTTTCGTTTTTCGCATTTTTCTCGGCTCCTGGCCCTCCTAGAAGAAAACGGGCCCGGATTTGGGATCACACCGTTTTTTGTCCATATCTTTGGAAATATCATAGCTAGGATAATTTGGCTGGCGCCATTGGATTCGTGAGACGATTTCCGATTTTTCTAGGGGTCCGGGACTTTTCTAAAGTCGATTCTTTCGTTTTTCGCGTTTTTCTCGGCTCCTGGGCCTCCGAGAGCAAAATGGGCCCGGATTTGGGATCACACCGTTTTTCGTCCATATCTTTGGAAATATCATAGCTAGGACAATTTGGCTGCCGCCATTGGATTCGTGAGACGATTTCCGATTTTTCTAGTGGTCCGCGAATTTTCTAAAGTCGATTTTTTCGTTTTTCGCGTTTTTCTGGGCTCCTATGCCTCCTAGGGCAAAAAGGGTCTGGATTTTGGAGCCCACCGTTTTACTTCCATATCTTTGGAAATATACTAGTCACCCGTCGAAGCGCATCAGTTCGATTCTTCGGCGCCTGCGCATTAGTCCGATGCCTCTGCGCGTGCTCGTCGGTTCGATTTCTCCGCACCTGCGCATCAGTCCGATTGCTCTCCGCCTGCGCATCAGTCCGACTCCTATGGCTCCTGCACATCAGTCCGGTTCTTCTGCACATGCGCATCAGTGCGACTCCCCTGCGCCTGAGCGTCAGTCCGAGCCTCCTGCTCCTGCGCATCAGTCCGAATCCTCTGCGCCTGCGCATCAATCGGATTTTTCTGCGCATGCCCATCAGTTCGATTGCTCTCCGCCTGCACATCAGTCCAACTTCTGTGGCTCCTAGAGCAAAAAAGGCCCGGATTTGGGATCACACCGTTTTCCGTCGATATCTTTGGAACTATAAATTACTAGGGTCGATAAATTACTAGGGTAATTTGTTCGGCGCTATTGGATTCGCGAGACGATTTCCGATTTTTCTAGGGGTCCGGGAATTGTCCACAGTCAATTTTTTCGTTTTTCGCGTTTTTCTCGGCTCCTTGGCCTCCTAGAGCAAAACGGGCCCGGATTTGGTATCACACCGTTTTTCGTCCATATCTTTGGAAATATCATAGCTAGGACAATTTGGCTGGCGCCCTTGGATTCGTGAGAGGAGTTCCGATTTTTCTAGGGGTCCGGGAATTTTCTAAAGTCGATTTTTTCGTTTTTTGCGTTTTTCTCGGCTCCTGGCCCTCCTATAGCAAAACGCGGCCGGATTTGGGATCACACCGTTTTCCCCCATATCTTTGGAAATATCACAGCTAGGACCATTTGGCTGGCGCCATTGGATTCGCAATACGATTTCCGATTTTTCTAGGGGTCCGGGAATTTTCTAAAGTCGATTTTTTGGTTTTTCGCGTTTTTCCTGGCTCTTGGGGCTCCTAGAGCAAAACGGGCCCGGATTTGGGATCACACCGTTTTTCGTCCATTTCTTTGGAACTATAATATCTAGGGTAATTTGTTCGGCGCTATTGGATTCGCGAGACGATTTCCGATTTTTCTAGGGGTCCGGGAATTTTCTAAAGTCGATTTTTTGGTTTTTCGCGTTTTTCCTGGCTCTTGGGCCTCCTAGAGCAAAACGGGCCCGGATTTGGGATCACACCGTTTTTCGTCCATTTCTTTGGAACTATAATATCTAGGGTAATTTGTTCGGCGCTATTGGATTCGCGAGACGATTTCCGATTTTTCTAGGGGTCCGGGAATTTTCTAAAGTCGATTTTTTGGTTTTTCGCGTTTTTCTCGGCTCCTGGGCCTCCTAGAGCCAAACGGGCCCGGATTTGGGATCACACCGTTCTTCGTCCATATCTTTGGAAATATCATAGCTAGGGCAATTTGGCTGGCGCCATTTGATTCGTGAGACGATTTCCGATTTTTCTAGGGGTCCGCGAATTGTCCACAGTCGATTTTGTCGTTTTTCGCATTTTTCTCGGCTCGTGTGCCTCCTAGAGCAAAACGGGCCCTGATGTGGGATGACACCGTTTTTAGCCCATATCTTTGGAAATATCATAGCTAGAACACTTTGGCTAGCGCCATTGGATTCGTGAGACGATTTCCAATTTGTCTAGGGGTCCGGGAATTTTCTAAAGTCGATTTTTTCGTTTTTCGCGTTTTTCTCGGATCCTGGGCCTCCTAGAGCCAAACGGGCCCGGATTTGGGTTCACACCGTTTTTCGTCCATTTCTTTGGAACTATAATATCTAGGGTAATTTGTTCGGCGGCATTGGATTCGTGAGATGATTTCCGATTTTTCTAGGGGTCCGGGAATTGTCCACAGTCGATTTTTTCGTTTTTCGCATTTTTCTCGGCTCCTGGCCCTCCTAGAAGAAAACGGGCCCGGATTTGGGATCACACCGTTTTTTGTCCATATCTTTGAAAATATCACAGCTAGGACAATTTGGCTGGCGCCATTGGATTCGCAATACGATTTCCGATTTTTCTAGCGGTCCGGGAATTTTCTAAAGTCGATTTTTTGGTTTTTCGCGTTTTTCTCGGCTCCTGGCCCTCCTAGAGCAAAACGGGCCCGGATTTGGGATCACACCGTTTTTCGTCCATTTCTTTGGAACTATCATAGCTAGGATAATTTGGCTGCCGCCATTGGATTCGTGAGACGATTTCCGATTTTTCTAGTGGTCCGCGAATTTTCTAAAGTCGATTTTTTCGTTTTTCGCGTTTTTCTGGGCTCCTATGCCTCCTAGGGCAAAAAGGGTCTGGATTTGGAGCCCACCGTTTTACTTCCATATCTTTGGAAATATACTAGTCACCCGTCGAAGCGCATCAGTTCGATTCTTCGGCGCCTGCGCATTAGTCCGATGCCTCTGCGCGTGCTCGTCGGTTCGATTTCTCCGCACCTGCGCATCAGTCCGATTGCTCTCCGCCTGCGCATCAGTCCGACTCCTATGGCTCCTGCACATCAGTCCGGTTCTTCTGCACATGCGCATCAGTGCGACTCCCCTGCGCCTGAGCGTCAGTCCGAGCCTCCTGCTCCTGCGCATCAGTCCGAATCCTCTGCGCCTGCGCATCAATCGGATTTTTCTGCGCATGCCCATCAGTTCGATTGCTCTCCGCCTGCACATCAGTCCAACTTCTGTGGCTCCTAGAGCAAAAAAGGCCCGGATTTGGGATCACACCGTTTTCCGTCGATATCTTTGGAACTATAAATTACTAGGGTAGATAAATTACTAGGGTAATTTGTTCGGCGCTATTGCATTCGCGAGACGATTTACGATTTTTCTACGGGTCCGGGACTTTTCTAAAGTCGATTTTTTCGTTTTTCGCTTTTTTCTCGGCTCCTGGGCCTCCTAGAGCAAAACGGGCGCGGATTTGGTATCACACCGTTTTTCGTCCATATCTTTGGAAATATCATAGCTAGGACAATTTGGCTGGCGCCCTTGGATTCGTGAGAGGAGTACCGATTTTTCTAGGGGTCCGGGAATTTTCTAAAGTCGATTTTTTCGTTTTTTGCGTTTTTCTCGGCTCCTGGCCCTCCTATAGCAAAACGCGGCCGGATTTGGGATCACACCGTTTTCCCCCATATCTTTGGAAATATCACAGCTAGGACCATTTGGCTGGCGCCATTGGATTCCCGATACGATTTCCGATTTTTCTAGGGGTCCGGGAATTTTCTAAAGTCGATTTTTTGGTTTTTCGCGTTTTTCTCGGCTCCTGGGCCTCCTAGAGCAAAACGGGCCCGGATTTGGGATCACACGGTTTTTCGTCCGTATCTTTGGAAATATTACAGCTAGGACAATTTGGCTGGCGCCATTGGATTCGCAATACGATTTCCGATTTTTCTAGGGGTCCGGGAATTTTCTAAAGTCGATTTTTTGGTTTTTCGCGTTTTTCTCGGCTCCTGGCCCTCCTAGAGCAAAACGGGCCCGGATTTGGGATCACACCGTTTTTTGACCATATCTTTGGAAATATCATAGCTAGGACAATTTGATTGGCCTCATTGGATTCGTGAGACGATTTCCGATTTTTCTAGGGGTCCGGGAATTTTCTAAAGTGGATTTTTTTATTTTTCGCGTTTTTCTGGGCTCCTATGCCTCCTAGGGCAAAAAGGGTCTGGATTTTGGAGCCCACCGTTTTACTTCCATATCTTTGGAAATATACTAGTCACCCGTCGAAGCGCATCAGTTCGATTCTTCGGCGCCTGCGCATTAGTCCGATTCCACTCCGCCTGCGCATCAGTCCGATTCTTCTGCGCATGCGCATCAGTCCAATTCTTCTGCGCATGCGCGTCAGTCCGATCCTGCTGCTCCTGCGCATCAGTCCGATCCTCCTGCTCCTGCGCATCAGTCCGATTCTTCTGCGCATGCGCATCAGTCCGACTCCCCTTCGCCGGCGCATCCGTCCGATGCTTCTGCGTCTGCGCATCATTTCGATTTTTCGGCGCCTGCGCATTAGTCCGATGCCTCTGCGCGTGCTCGTCGGTTCGATTTCTCCGCACCTGCGCATCAGTCCGATTGCTCTCCACCTGCGCATCAGTCCGACTCCTATGGCTCCTGCGCATCAGTCCGGTTCTTCTGCACATGCGCATCAGTGCGACTCCCCTGCGCCTGAGCGTCAGTACGAGCCTCCTGCTCCTGCGCATCAGTCCGAATCCTCTGCGCCTGCGCATCAATCGGATTTTTCTGCGCATGCCCATCAGTTCGATTGCTCTCCGCCTGCACATCAGTCCAACTCCTGTGGCTCCTAGAGCAAAAAAGGCCCGGATTTGGGATCACACCGTTTTCCGTCGATATCTTTGGAACTATAAATTACTAGGGTAGATAAATTACTAGGGTAATTTGTTCGCCGCTATTGGATTCGCGAGACGATTTACGATTTTTCTACGGGTCCGGGACTTTTCTAAAGTCGATTTTTTCGTTTTTCGCGTTTTTCTCGGATCCTGGGCCTCCTAGAGCCAAACGGGCCCGGATTTGGGTTCACACCGTTTTTCGTCCCTTTCTTTGGAACTATAATATCTAGGGTAATTTGTTCGGCGGCATTGGATTCGTGAGATGATTTCCGATTTTTCTAGGGGTCCGGGAATTGTCCACAGTCGATTTTTTCGTTTTTCGCGTTTTTCTCGGCTCGTGGGCCTCCTAGAGCAAAACGGGCCCTGATTTGGGATGACACCGTTTTTAGCCCATATCTTTGGAAATATCATAGCTAGAACACTTTGGCTAGCGCCATTGGATTCGTGAGACGATTTCCGATTTTTCTAGGGGGCCGGGAATTTTCTAAAGTCGATTTTTTCGTTTTTCGCGTTTTTCTCGGATCCTGGGCCTCCTAGAGCCAAACGGGCCCGGATTTGGGTTCACACCGTTTTTCGTCCCTTTCTTTGGAACTATAATATCTAGGGTAATTTGTTCGGCGGCATTGGATTCGTGAGATGATTTCCGATTTTTCTAGGGGTCCGGGAATTGTCCACAGTCGATTTTTTCATTTTTCGCGTTTTTCTCGGCTCCTTGGCCTCTTAGAGCCAAACGGGCCCGGATTTGGACTCAGACCGATTTTCGCCCATTTCTTTGGAACTATAATATCTAGGGTAATTTGTTCGGCGCCATTGCATTCGTGAGACGATTTCCGATTTTTCTAGGGATCCGGGAATTTTCTAAAGTCGATTTTTTCGTTTTTCGCGTTTTTCTCGGATCCTGGGCCTCCTAGAGCCAAACGGGCCCGGATTTGGGCTCACACCGTTTTTCGTCCCTTTCTTTGGAACTATAATATCTAGGGTAATTTGTTCGGCGGCATTGGATTCGCGAGATGATTTCCGATTTTTCTAGGGGTCCGGGAATTGTCCACAGTCAATTTTTTCGTTTTTCGCGTTTTTCTCGGCTCCTTGGCCTCCTAGAGCAAAACGGGCCCGGATTTGGTATCACACCGTTTTTCGTCCATATCTTTGGAAATATCATAGCTAGGACAATTTGGCTGGTGCCCTTGGATTCGTGAGAGGAGTTCCGATTTTTCTAGGGGTCCGGGAATTTTCTAAAGTCGATTTTTTCGTTTTTTGCGTTTTTCTCGGCTCCTGGGCCTCCTAGAACAAAACGGGCCCGGATTTGGGATCACACGGTTTTTCGTCCGTATCTTTGGAAATATTACAGCTAGGACAATTTGGCTGGCGCCATTGGATTCGCAATACGATTTCCGATTTTTCTAGGGGTCCGGGAATTTTCTAAAGTCGATTTTTTGGTTTTTCGCGTTTTTCTCGGCTCCTGGCCCTCCTAGAGCAAAACGGGCCCGGATTTGGGATCACACCGTTTTTCGTCCATTTCTTTGGAACTATCATAGCTAGGATAATTTGGCTGGCGCCATTGGAATCGTGAGACGATTTCCTATTTTTCTAGGGGTCCGCGAATTGCCCCCCGTAGATTTTTTCGTTGTGCGAAAATCACACCGTTTTTTGACCATATCTTTGGAAATATCATAGCTAGGACAATTTGACTGGCCTCATTGGATTCGTCAGACGATTTCCGATTTTTCTAGGGGTCCGGGAATTTTCTAAAGTCGATTTTTTCGTTTTTCGCGTTTTTCTCGGCTCCTGGCCCTCCTAGAGCAGAACGGGCCCTCATTTGGGATCACAGCGTTTTTAGCCCATATCTTTGGAAATATCATAGCTAGAACACTTTGGCTAGCGTCATTGGAATCGTGAGACGATTTCCGATTTTTCCAGGGGTCCGCGAATTGCCCACAGAGCATTTTTTCGTTTTGCGCGTTTTTCTCGGCTCCTGGCCCTCCTAGAGCAAAACGGGCCCGGATTTGGGATCACACCGTTTTTCGTCCATTTCTTTGGAACTATAATATCTAGGGTAATTTGTTCGGCGGCATTGGATTCGTGAGATGATTTCCGATTTTTCTAGGGGTCCGGGAATTGTCCACAGTCGATTTTTTCGTTTTTCGCATGTTTCTCGGCTCCTGGCCCTCCTAGAAGAAAACGGGCCCGGATTTGGGATCACACCGTTTTTTGTCCATATCTTTGGAAATATCATAGCTAGGATAATTTGGCTGGCGCCATTGGATTCGCGAGACGATTTCCAATTTTTCTAGGGGTCCGGGAATTTTCTAAAGTCGATTTTTTCGATTTTCGCGTTTTTCTCGGCTCCTGGCCCTCCTCGAGCAAAACGGGGCCGGATTTGGGATCACACCGTTTTCCCCCATATCTTTGGAAATATCACAGCTAGGACAATTTGGCTGGCGCCATTGGATTCGCAATACGATTTCCGATTTTTCTAGCGGTCCGGGAATTTTCTAAAGTCGATTTTTTCATTTTTCGCGTTTTTCTCGGATCCTGGGCCTCCTAGAGCCAAACGGGCCCGGATTTGGGTTCACACCGTTTTTCGTCCATTTCTTTGGAACTATAATATCTAGGGTAATTTGTTCGGCGGCATTGGATTCGTGAGAGGATTTCCGATTTTTCTAGGGGTCCGGGAATTGTCCACAGTCGATTTTTTCGTTTTTCGCATTTTTCTCGGCTCGTGGGCCTCCTAGAGCAAAACGGGCCCTGATTTGGGATGACACCGTTTTTAGCCCATATCTTTGGAAATATCATAGCTAGAACACTTTGGCTAGCGCCATTGGATTCGTGAGACGATTTCCGATTTGTCTAGGGGTCCGGGAATTTTCTAAAGTCGATTTTTTCGTTTTTCGCGTTTTTCTCGGATCCTGGGCCTCCTAGAGCAAAACGGGCCCGGATTTGGGATCACACCGTTTTTCGTCCATTTCTTTGGAACTATAATATCTAGGGTAATTTGTTCGGCGGCATTGGATTCGTGAGATGATTTCCGATTTTTCTAGGGGTCCGGGAATTGTCCACAGTCGATTTTTTCGTTTTTCGCATTTTTCTCGGCTCCTGGCCCTCCTAGAAGAAAACGGGCCCGGATTTGGGATCACACCGTTTTTTGTCCATATCTTTGGAAATATCATAGCTAGGATAATTTGGCTGGCGCCATTGGATTCGTGAGACGATTTCCGATTTTTCTAGGGGTCCGGGACTTTTCTAAAGTCGATTCTTTCGTTTTTCGCGTTTTTCTCGGCTCCTGGGCCTCCGAGAGCAAAATGGGCCCGGATTTGGGATCACACCGTTTTTCGTCCATATCTTTGGAAATATCATAGCTAGGACAATTTGGCTGCCGCCATTGGATTCGTGAGACGATTTCCGATTTTTCTAGTGGTCCGCGAATTTTCTAAAGTCGATTTTTTCGTTTTTCGCGTTTTTCTGGGCTCCTATGCCTCCTAGGGCAAAAAGGGTCTGGATTTTGGAGCCCACCGTTTTACTTCCATATCTTTGGAAATATACTAGTCACCCGTCGAAGCGCATCAGTTCGATTCTTCGGCGCCTGCGCATTAGTCCGATGCCTCTGCGCGTGCTCGTCGGTTCGATTTCTCCGCACCTGCGCATCAGTCCGATTGCTCTCCGCCTGCGCATCAGTCCGACTCCTATGGCTCCTGCACATCAGTCCGGTTCTTCTGCACATGCGCATCAGTGCGACTCCCCTGCGCCTGAGCGTCAGTCCGAGCCTCCTGCTCCTGCGCATCAGTCCGAATCCTCTGCGCCTGCGCATCAATCGGATTTTTCTGCGCATGCCCATCAGTTCGATTGCTCTCCGCCTGCACATCAGTCCAACTTCTGTGGCTCCTAGAGCAAAAAAGGCCCGGATTTGGGATCACACCGTTTTCCGTCGATATCTTTGGAACTATAAATTACTAGGGTCGATAAATTACTAGGGTAATTTGTTCGGCGCTATTGGATTCGCGAGACGATTTCCGATTTTTCTAGGGGTCCGGGAATTGTCCACAGTCAATTTTTTCGTTTTTCGCGTTTTTCTCGGCTCCTTGGCCTCCTAGAGCAAAACGGGCCCGGATTTGGTATCACACCGTTTTTCGTCCATATCTTTGGAAATATCATAGCTAGGACAATTTGGCTGGCGCCCTTGGATTCGTGAGAGGAGTTCCGATTTTTCTAGGGGTCCGGGAATTTTCTAAAGTCGATTTTTTCGTTTTTTGCGTTTTTCTCGGCTCCTGGCCCTCCTATAGCAAAACGCGGCCGGATTTGGGATCACACCGTTTTCCCCCATATCTTTGGAAATATCACAGCTAGGACCATTTGGCTGGCGCCATTGGATTCGCAATACGATTTCCGATTTTTCTAGGGGTCCGGGAATTTTCTAAAGTCGATTTTTTGGTTTTTCGCGTTTTTCCTGGCTCTTGGGGCTCCTAGAGCAAAACGGGCCCGGATTTGGGATCACACCGTTTTTCGTCCATTTCTTTGGAACTATAATATCTAGGGTAATTTGTTCGGCGCTATTGGATTCGCGAGACGATTTCCGATTTTTCTAGGGGTCCGGGAATTTTCTAAAGTCGATTTTTTGGTTTTTCGCGTTTTTCCTGGCTCTTGGGCCTCCTAGAGCAAAACGGGCCCGGATTTGGGATCACACCGTTTTTCGTCCATTTCTTTGGAACTATAATATCTAGGGTAATTTGTTCGGCGCTATTGGATTCGCGAGACGATTTCCGATTTTTCTAGGGGTCCGGGAATTTTCTAAAGTCGATTTTTTGGTTTTTCGCGTTTTTCTCGGCTCCTGGGCCTCCTAGAGCCAAACGGGCCCGGATTTGGGATCACACCGTTCTTCGTCCATATCTTTGGAAATATCATAGCTAGGGCAATTTGGCTGGCGCCATTTGATTCGTGAGACGATTTCCGATTTTTCTAGGGGTCCGCGAATTGTCCACAGTCGATTTTGTCGTTTTTCGCATTTTTCTCGGCTCGTGTGCCTCCTAGAGCAAAACGGGCCCTGATGTGGGATGACACCGTTTTTAGCCCATATCTTTGGAAATATCATAGCTAGAACACTTTGGCTAGCGCCATTGGATTCGTGAGACGATTTCCAATTTGTCTAGGGGTCCGGGAATTTTCTAAAGTCGATTTTTTCGTTTTTCGCGTTTTTCTCGGATCCTGGGCCTCCTAGAGCCAAACGGGCCCGGATTTGGGTTCACACCGTTTTTCGTCCATTTCTTTGGAACTATAATATCTAGGGTAATTTGTTCGGCGGCATTGGATTCGTGAGATGATTTCCGATTTTTCTAGGGGTCCGGGAATTGTCCACAGTCGATTTTTTCGTTTTTCGCATTTTTCTCGGCTCCTGGCCCTCCTAGAAGAAAACGGGCCCGGATTTGGGATCACACCGTTTTTTGTCCATATCTTTGAAAATATCACAGCTAGGACAATTTGGCTGGCGCCATTGGATTCGCAATACGATTTCCGATTTTTCTAGCGGTCCGGGAATTTTCTAAAGTCGATTTTTTGGTTTTTCGCGTTTTTCTCGGCTCCTGGCCCTCCTAGAGCAAAACGGGCCCGGATTTGGGATCACACCGTTTTTCGTCCATTTCTTTGGAACTATCATAGCTAGGATAATTTGGCTGCCGCCATTGGATTCGTGAGACGATTTCCGATTTTTCTAGTGGTCCGCGAATTTTCTAAAGTCGATTTTTTCGTTTTTCGCGTTTTTCTGGGCTCCTATGCCTCCTAGGGCAAAAAGGGTCTGGATTTGGAGCCCACCGTTTTACTTCCATATCTTTGGAAATATACTAGTCACCCGTCGAAGCGCATCAGTTCGATTCTTCGGCGCCTGCGCATTAGTCCGATGCCTCTGCGCGTGCTCGTCGGTTCGATTTCTCCGCACCTGCGCATCAGTCCGATTGCTCTCCGCCTGCGCATCAGTCCGACTCCTATGGCTCCTGCACATCAGTCCGGTTCTTCTGCACATGCGCATCAGTGCGACTCCCCTGCGCCTGAGCGTCAGTCCGAGCCTCCTGCTCCTGCGCATCAGTCCGAATCCTCTGCGCCTGCGCATCAATCGGATTTTTCTGCGCATGCCCATCAGTTCGATTGCTCTCCGCCTGCACATCAGTCCAACTTCTGTGGCTCCTAGAGCAAAAAAGGCCCGGATTTGGGATCACACCGTTTTCCGTCGATATCTTTGGAACTATAAATTACTAGGGTAGATAAATTACTAGGGTAATTTGTTCGGCGCTATTGCATTCGCGAGACGATTTACGATTTTTCTACGGGTCCGGGACTTTTCTAAAGTCGATTTTTTCGTTTTTCGCTTTTTTCTCGGCTCCTGGGCCTCCTAGAGCAAAACGGGCGCGGATTTGGTATCACACCGTTTTTCGTCCATATCTTTGGAAATATCATAGCTAGGACAATTTGGCTGGCGCCCTTGGATTCGTGAGAGGAGTACCGATTTTTCTAGGGGTCCGGGAATTTTCTAAAGTCGATTTTTTCGTTTTTTGCGTTTTTCTCGGCTCCTGGCCCTCCTATAGCAAAACGCGGCCGGATTTGGGATCACACCGTTTTCCCCCATATCTTTGGAAATATCACAGCTAGGACCATTTGGCTGGCGCCATTGGATTCCCGATACGATTTCCGATTTTTCTAGGGGTCCGGGAATTTTCTAAAGTCGATTTTTTGGTTTTTCGCGTTTTTCTCGGCTCCTGGGCCTCCTAGAGCAAAACGGGCCCGGATTTGGGATCACACGGTTTTTCGTCCGTATCTTTGGAAATATTACAGCTAGGACAATTTGGCTGGCGCCATTGGATTCGCAATACGATTTCCGATTTTTCTAGGGGTCCGGGAATTTTCTAAAGTCGATTTTTTGGTTTTTCGCGTTTTTCTCGGCTCCTGGCCCTCCTAGAGCAAAACGGGCCCGGATTTGGGATCACACCGTTTTTTGACCATATCTTTGGAAATATCATAGCTAGGACAATTTGATTGGCCTCATTGGATTCGTGAGACGATTTCCGATTTTTCTAGGGGTCCGGGAATTTTCTAAAGTGGATTTTTTTATTTTTCGCGTTTTTCTGGGCTCCTATGCCTCCTAGGGCAAAAAGGGTCTGGATTTTGGAGCCCACCGTTTTACTTCCATATCTTTGGAAATATACTAGTCACCCGTCGAAGCGCATCAGTTCGATTCTTCGGCGCCTGCGCATTAGTCCGATTCCACTCCGCCTGCGCATCAGTCCGATTCTTCTGCGCATGCGCATCAGTCCAATTCTTCTGCGCATGCGCGTCAGTCCGATCCTGCTGCTCCTGCGCATCAGTCCGATCCTCCTGCTCCTGCGCATCAGTCCGATTCTTCTGCGCATGCGCATCAGTCCGACTCCCCTTCGCCGGCGCATCCGTCCGATGCTTCTGCGTCTGCGCATCATTTCGATTTTTCGGCGCCTGCGCATTAGTCCGATGCCTCTGCGCGTGCTCGTCGGTTCGATTTCTCCGCACCTGCGCATCAGTCCGATTGCTCTCCGCCTGCGCATCAGTCCGACTCCTATGGCTCCTGCGCATCAGTCCGGTTCTTCTGCACATGCGCATCAGTGCGACTCCCCTGCGCCTGAGCGTCAGTACGAGCCTCCTGCTCCTGCGCATCAGTCCGAATCCTCTGCGCCTGCGCATCAATCGGATTTTTCTGCGCATGCCCATCAGTTCGATTGCTCTCCGCCTGCACATCAGTCCAACTCCTGTGGCTCCTAGAGCAAAAAAGGCCCGGATTTGGGATCACACCGTTTTCCGTCGATATCTTTGGAACTATAAATTACTAGGGTAGATAAATTACTAGGGTAATTTGTTCGCCGCTATTGGATTCGCGAGACGATTTACGATTTTTCTACGGGTCCGGGACTTTTCTAAAGTCGATTTTTTCGTTTTTCGCGTTTTTCTCGGATCCTGGGCCTCCTAGAGCCAAACGGGCCCGGATTTGGGTTCACACCGTTTTTCGTCCCTTTCTTTGGAACTATAATATCTAGGGTAATTTGTTCGGCGGCATTGGATTCGTGAGATGATTTCCGATTTTTCTAGGGGTCCGGGAATTGTCCACAGTCGATTTTTTCGTTTTTCGCGTTTTTCTCGGCTCGTGGGCCTCCTAGAGCAAAACGGGCCCTGATTTGGGATGACACCGTTTTTAGCCCATATCTTTGGAAATATCATAGCTAGAACACTTTGGCTAGCGCCATTGGATTCGTGAGACGATTTCCGATTTTTCTAGGGGGCCGGGAATTTTCTAAAGTCGATTTTTTCGTTTTTCGCGTTTTTCTCGGATCCTGGGCCTCCTAGAGCCAAACGGGCCCGGATTTGGGTTCACACCGTTTTTCGTCCCTTTCTTTGGAACTATAATATCTAGGGTAATTTGTTCGGCGGCATTGGATTCGTGAGATGATTTCCGATTTTTCTAGGGGTCCGGGAATTGTCCACAGTCGATTTTTTCATTTTTCGCGTTTTTCTCGGCTCCTTGGCCTCTTAGAGCCAAACGGGCCCGGATTTGGACTCAGACCGATTTTCGCCCATTTCTTTGGAACTATAATATCTAGGGTAATTTGTTCGGCGCCATTGCATTCGTGAGACGATTTCCGATTTTTCTAGGGATCCGGGAATTTTCTAAAGTCGATTTTTTCGTTTTTCGCGTTTTTCTCGGATCCTGGGCCTCCTAGAGCCAAACGGGCCCGGATTTGGGCTCACACCGTTTTTCGTCCCTTTCTTTGGAACTATAATATCTAGGGTAATTTGTTCGGCGGCATTGGATTCGCGAGATGATTTCCGATTTTTCTAGGGGTCCGGGAATTGTCCACAGTCAATTTTTTCGTTTTTCGCGTTTTTCTCGGCTCCTTGGCCTCCTAGAGCAAAACGGGCCCGGATTTGGTATCACACCGTTTTTCGTCCATATCTTTGGAAATATCATAGCTAGGACAATTTGGCTGGTGCCCTTGGATTCGTGAGAGGAGTTCCGATTTTTCTAGGGGTCCGGGAATTTTCTAAAGTCGATTTTTTCGTTTTTTGCGTTTTTCTCGGCTCCTGGCCCTCCTATAGCAAAACGCGGCCGGATTTGGGATCACACCGTTTTCCCCCATATCTTTGGAAATATCACAGCTAGGACCATTTGGCTGGCGCCATTGGATTCGCAATACGATTTCCGATTTTTCTAGGGGTCCGGGAATTTTCTAAAGTCGATTTTTTGGTTTTTCGCGTTTTTCCTGGCTCTTGGGCCTCCTAGAGCAAAACGGGCCCGGATTTGGGATCACACCGTTTTTCGTCCATTTCTTTGGAACTATAATATCTAGGGTAATTTGTTCGGCGCTATTGGATTCGCGAGACGATTTCCGATTTTTCTAGGGGTCCGGGAATTTTCTAAAGTCGATTTTTTGGTTTTTCGCGTTTTTCTCGGCTCCTGGGCCTCCTAGAGCCAAACGGGCTCTGATGTGGGATGACACCGTTTTTAGCCCATATCTTTGGAAATATCATAGCTAGAACACTTTGGCTAGCGCCATTGGATTCGTGAGACGATTTCCGATTTTTCTAGGGATCCGGGAATTTTCTAAAGTCGATTTTTTCGTTTTTCGCGTTTTTCTCGGCTCCTGGGCCTCCTAGAGCAAAACGGGCCCGGATTTGGGATCACATGGTTTTTCGTCCGTATCTTTGAAAATATCACAGCTAGGACAATTTGGCTGGCGCCATTGGATTCGCAATACGATTTCCGATTTTTCTAGCGGTCCGGGAATTTTCTAAAGTCGATTTTTTGGTTTTTCGCGTTTTTCTCGGCTCTTGGGCCTCCTAGAGCAAAACGGGCCCGGATTTGGAATCACACCGTTTTTCGTCCATTTCTTTGGAACTATAATATCTAGGGTAATTTGTTCGACGGCATTGGATTCGTGAGATGATTTCCGATTTTTCTAGGGGTCCGGGAATTGTCCACAGTCGATTTTTTGGTTTTCCGCGTTTTTCTCGGCTCCTGGGCCTCCTAGAGCCAAACGGGCCTGGATTTGGGATCACACCGTTCTTCGCCCATATCTTTGGAAATATCATAGCTAGGGCAATTTGGCTGGCGCCATTTGATTCGTGAGACGATTTCCGATTTTTCTAGGGGGCCGGGAATTTTCTAAAGTCGATTTTTTCGTTTTTCGCGTTTTTCTCGGATCCTGGGCCTCCTAGAGCCAAACGGGCCCGGATTTGGGTTCACACCGTTTTTCGTCCCTTTCTTTGGAACTATAATATCTAGGGTAATTTGTTCGGCGGCATTGGATTCGTGAGATGATTTCCGATTTTTCTAGGGGTCCGGGAATTGTCCACAGTCGATTTTTTCGTTTTTCGCGTTTTTCTCGGCTCGTGGGCCTCCTAGAGCAAAACGGGCCCTGATTTGGGATGACACCGTTTTTAGCCCATATCTTTGGAAATATCATAGCTAGAACACTTTGGCTAGCGCCATTGGATTCGTGAGACGATTTCCGATTTTTCTAGGGGGCCGGGAATTTTCTAAAGTCGATTTTTTCGTTTTTCGCGTTTTTCTCGGATCCTGGGCCTCCTAGAGCCAAACGGGCCCGGATTTGGGTTCACACCGTTTTTCGTCCCTTTCTTTGGAACTATAATATCTAGGGTAATTTGTTCGGCGGCATTGGATTCGTGAGATGATTTCCGATTTTTCTAGGGGTCCGGGAATTGTCCACAGTCGATTTTTTGGTTTTCCGCGTTTTTCTCGGCTCCTGGGCCTCCTAGAGCCAAACGGGCCTGGATTTGTGATCACACCGTTCTTCGCCCATATCTTTGGAAATATCATAGCTAGGGCAATTTGGCTGGCGCCATTTGATTCGTGAGACGATTTCCGATTTTTCTAGGGGGCCGGGAATTTTCTAAAGTCGATTTTTTCGTTTTTCGCGTTTTTCTCGGATCCTGGGCCTCCTAGAGCCAAACGGGCCCGGATTTGGGTTCACACCGTTTTTCGTCCCTTTCTTTGGAACTATAATATCTAGGGTAATTTGTTCGGCGGCATTGGATTCGTGAGATGATTTCCGATTTTTCTAGGGGTCCGGGAATTGTCCACAGTCGATTTTTTCGTTTTTCGCGTTTTTCTCGGCTCCTTGGCCTCCTAGAGCAAAACGGACCCGGATTTGGCATCACACCGTTTTTTGACCATATCTTTGGAAATATCATAGCTAGGATAATTTGGCTGGCGCCATTGGAATCGTGAGACGATTTCCGATTTTTCTAGGGGTCCGCGAATTGCCCACAGTAGATTTTTTCGTTTAGCGAAAATCACACCGTTTTTTGACCATATCTTTGGAAATATCATAGCTAGGACAATTTGACTGGCCTCATTGGATTCGTGAGACGATTTCCGATTTTTCTCGGGGTCCGGGAATTTTCTAAAGTCGATTTTTTCGTTTTTCGCATTTTTCTCGGCTCCTGGCCCTCCTAGAGCAGAACGGGCCCTCATTTGGGATCACAGCGTTTTTAGCCCATATCTTTGGAAATATCATAGCTAGAACACTTTGGCTAGCGTCATTGGAATCGTGAGACGATTTCCGATTTTTCCAGGGGTCCGCGAATTGCCCACAGTACATTTTTTCGTTTTGCGCGTTTTTCTTGGCTCCTGGCCCTCCTAGAGCAAAACGGGCCCGGATTTGGGATCACACCGTTTTTCGTCCATTTCTTTGGAACTATAATATCTAGGGTAATTTGTTCGGCGGCATTGGATTCGTGAGATGATTTCCGATTTTTCTAGGGGTCCGGGAATTGTCCACAGTCGATTTTTTCGTTTTTCGCATTTTTCTCGGCTCCTGGCCCTCCTAGAAGAAAACGGGCCCGGATTTGGGATCACACCGTTTTTTGTCCATATCTTTGGAAATATCATAGCTAGGATAATTTGGCTGGCGCCATTGGATTCGCGAGACGATTTCCGATTTTTCTAGGGGTCCGAGAATTTTCTAAAGTCGATTTTTTCGATTTTCGCGTTTTTCTCGGCTCCTGGGCCTCCTAGAGCAAAACGGACCCGGATTTGGGATCACACCGTTTTTTGACCATATCTTTGGAAATATCATAGCTAGGACAATTTGACTGGCCTCATTGGATTCGTGAGACGATTTCCGATTTTTCTAGGGGTCCGGGACTTTTCTAAAGTCGATTCTTTCGTTTTTCGCGTTTTTCTCGGCTCCTGGGCCTCCGAGAGCAAAATGGGCCCGGATTTGGGATCACACCTTTTTCCCCCATATCTTTGGAAATATCACAGCTAGGACCATTTGGCTGGCGCCATTGAATTCGCGATACGATTTCCGATTTTTCTAGGGGTCCGGGAATTTTCTAATGTCGATTTTTTCGTTTTTCGCGTTTTTCTCGGCTCCTGGCCCTCCTAGAGCAAAACGGGCCCGGATTTGGGATCACACCGTTTTTCGTCCATATCTTTGGAACTATAATATCTAGGGTAATTTGTTCGGCGCCATTGGATTCGTGAGATGATTTCCGATTTGTCTAGGGGTCCGGGAATTGTCCATAGTCGATTTTTTGGTTTTTCGCATTTTTCTCGGCTCCTGGGCCTCCTAGAGCGAAACGGGCCCTGATTTGGGATGACACCGTTTTTAGCCCATATCTTTGGAAATATCAACGCTAGAACACTTTGGCTAGCGCCATTGGATTCGTGAGACGATTTCCGATTTTTCTAGGGGTCCGGGAATTTTCTAAAGTCGATTTTTTCGTTTTTCGCGTTTTTCTCGGATCCTGGGCCTCCTAGAGCCAAACGGGCGCGGATTTGGGATCACACCGTTCTTCGCCCATATCTTTGGAAATATCATAGCTAGGGCAATTTGGCTGGCGCCATTGGATTCGTGAGACGATTTCCGATTTTTCTAGGGGTCCGGGAATTTTCTAAAGTCGATTTTTTCGATTTTCGCGTTTTTCTGGGCTCCTATGCCTCCTAGGGCAAAAAGGGTCTGGATTTTGGAGCCCACCGTTTTACTTCCATATCTTTGGAAATATACTAGTCACCCGTCGAAGCGCATCGGTTCGATTCTTCGGCGCCTGCGCATTAGTCCGATTCCACTCCGCCTGCGCATCAGTCCGATCCTCCTGCTCCTGCGCATCAGTCCGATCCTCCTGCTCCTGCGCATCAGTCCGATTCTTCTGCGCATGCGCATCAGTCCGACTCCCCTTCGCCGGAGTATCCGTCCGATGCTTCTGCGTCTGCGCATCAGTTCGATTTTTCGGCGCCTGCGCATTAGTCCGATTCCGCTCCGCCTGCGCATCAGTCCGATGCCTCTGCGCGTGCTCGTCGGTTCGATTTCTCCGCACCTGCGCATCAGTCCGATTGCTCTCCGCCTGCGCATCAGTCCGACTCCTATGGCTCCTGCGCATCAGTCCGGTTCTTCTGCACATGCGCATCAGTGCGACTCCCCTGCGCCTGAGCGTCAGTGCGAGCCTCCTGCTCCTGCGCATCAGTCCGAATCCTCTGCGCCTGCGCATCAATCGGATTTTTCTGCGCATGCCCATCAGTTCGATTGCTCTCCGCCTGCACATCAGTCCAACTCCTGTGGCTCCTAGAGCAAAAAAGGCCCGGATTTGGGATCACACCGTTTTCCGTCGATATCTTTGGAACTATCAATTACTAGGGTAGATAAATTACTAGGGTAATTGGTTCGGCGCTATTGGATTCGCGAGACGATTTACGATTTTTCTACGGGTCCGGGACTTTTCTAAAGTCGATTTTTTCGTTTTTCGCGTTTTTCTCGGCTCCTGGGCCTCCTAGAGCAAAACGGGCCCGGATTTGGTATCACACCGTTTTTCGTCCATATCTTTGGAAATATCATAGCTAGGACAATTTGGCTGGCGCCCTTGGATTCGTGAGAGGAGTTCCGATTTTTCTAGGGGTCCGGGAATTTTCTAAAGTCGATTTTTTCGTTTTTTGCGTTTTTCTCGGCTCCTGGCCCTCCTATAGCAAAACGCGGCCGGATTTGGGATCACGACGTTTTTCGTCCATATCTTTGGAAATATCATAGCTAGGACAATTTGGCTGCCGCCATTGGATTCGTGAGACGATTTCCGATTTTTCTAGGGGTCCGCGAATTTTCTAAAGTCGATTTTTTCGTTTTTCGTGTTTTTCTGGGCTCCTGTGCCTCCTAGGGCAAAAAGGGTCTGGATTTTGGAGCCCACCGTTTTACTTCCATATCTTTGGAAATATACTAGTCACCCGTCGAAGCGCATCAGTTCGATTCTTCGGCGCCTGCGCATTAGTCCGATTCCACTCCGCCTGCGCATCAGTCCGAAGCCTCTGCGCGTGCGCATCAGTCCAATTCTTCTGCGCATGCGCGTCAGTCCCATTCTTCGGCGCATGCGCCAGACTCCCCTCCGCCTGCGTATCAGCCCGATGCCTCTGCGCATGCGCGTCAGTCCGATCCTCCTGCTCCTGCGCATCAGTCCGATCCTCCTGCTCCTGCGCATCAGTCCGATTCTTCTGCGCATGCGCATCAGTCCGACTCCCCTTCGCCGGCGCATCCGTCCGATGCTTCTGCGTCTGCGCATCATTTCGATTTTTCGGCGCCTGCGCATTAGTCCGATGCCTCTGCGCGCGCTCGTCGGTTCGATTTCTCCGCACCTGCGCATCAGTCCGATTGCTCTCCGCCTGCGCATCAGTCCGACTCCTATGGCTCCTGCGCATCAGTCCGGTTCTTCTGCACATGCGCATCAGTGCGATTACCCTGCGCCTGAGCGTCAGTCCGAGCCTCCTGCTCCTGCGCATCAGTCCGAATCCTCCGCGCCTGCGCATCAGTCGGATTTTTCTGCGCATGCCCATCAGTTCGATTGCTCTCCGCCTGCACATCAGTCCAACTCCTGTGGCTCCTAGAGCAAAAACGGCCCGGATTTGGGATCACACCGTTTTCCGTCGATAACTTTGGAACTATAAATTACTAGGGTATATAAATTACTAGGGTAATTTGTTCGGCGCTATTGGATTCGCCAGACAATTTACGATTTTTCTACGGGTCCGGGACTTTTCTAAAGTCGATTTTTTCGTTTTTCGCGTTTTTCTCGGCTCCTGGGCCTCCCAGAAGAAAACGGGCCCGGATTTGGGATCACACCGTTTTTTGTCCATATCTTTGGAAATATCATAGTTAGGATAATTTGGCTGGCGCCATTGGATTCGCGAGACGATTTCCGATTTTTCTAGGGGTCCGGGAATTTTCTAAAGTCGATTTTTTCGATTTTCGCGTTTTTCTCGGCTCCTGGGCCTCCTAGAGCAAAACGGACCCGGATTTGGGATCACACCGTTTTTTGACCATATCTTTGGAAATATCATAGCTAGGACAATTTGACTGGCCTCATTGGATTCGTGAGACGATTTCCGATTTTTCTAGGAGTCCGGGAATTTTCTAAAGTCGATTTTTTCGTATTTCGGGGTTTTCTCGGCTCCTGGCCCTCCTCGAGCAAAACGGGGCCGGATTTGGGATCACACCTTTTTCCCCCATATCTTTGGAAATATCACAGCTAGGACCATTTGGCTGGCGCCATTGAATTCGCGATACGATTTCCGATTTTTCTAGGGGTCCGGGAATTTTCTAAAGTCGATTTTTTCGTTTCTCGCGTTTTTCTCGGATCCTGGCCCTCCTAGAGCAAAACGGGCCCGGATTTGGGATCACACCGTTTTTCGTCCATTTCTTTGGAACTATAATATCTAGGGTAATTTGTTCGGCGGCATTGGATTCGTGAGATGATTTCCGATTTTTCTAGGGGTCCGGGAATTGTCCACAGTCGATTTTTTCGTTTTTCGCGTTTTTCTCGGCTCCTTGGCCTCCTAGAGCAAAACGGACCCGGATTTGGGATCACACCGTTTTTTGACCATATCTTTGGAAATATCATAGCTAGGATAATTTGGCTGGCGCCATTGGAATCGTGAGACGATTTCCGATTTTTCTAGGGGTCCGCGAATTGCCCACAGTAGATTTTTTCGTTTAGCGAAAATCACACCGTTTTTTGACCATATCTTTGGAAATATCATAGCTAGGACAATTTGACTGGCCTCATTGGATTCGTGAGACGATTTCCGATTTTTCTCGGGGTCCGGGAATTTTCTAAAGTCGATTTTTTCGTTTTTCGCATTTTTCTCGGCTCCTGGCCCTCCTAGAGCAGAACGGGCCCTCATTTGGGATCACAGCGTTTTTAGCCCATATCTTTGGAAATATCATAGCTAGAACACTTTGGCTAGCGTCATTGGAATCGTGAGACGATTTCCGATTTTTCCAGGGGTCCGCGAATTGCCCACAGTACATTTTTTCGTTTTGCGCGTTTTTCTTGGCTCCTGGCCCTCCTAGAGCAAAACGGGCCCGGATTTGGGATCACACCGTTTTTCGTCCATTTCTTTGGAACTATAATATCTAGGGTAATTTGTTCGGCGGCATTGGATTCGTGAGATGATTTCCGATTTTTCTAGGGGTCCGGGAATTGTCCACAGTCGATTTTTTCGTTTTTCGCATTTTTCTCGGCTCCTGGCCCTCCTAGAAGAAAACGGGCCCGGATTTGGGATCACACCGTTTTTTGTCCATATCTTTGGAAATATCATAGCTAGGATAATTTGGCTGGCGCCATTGGATTCGCGAGACGATTTCCGATTTTTCTAGGGGTCCGAGAATTTTCTAAAGTCGATTTTTTCGATTTTCGCGTTTTTCTCGGCTCCTGGGCCTCCTAGAGCAAAACGGACCCGGATTTGGGATCACACCGTTTTTTGACCATATCTTTGGAAATATCATAGCTAGGACAATTTGACTGGCCTCATTGGATTCGTGAGACGATTTCCGATTTTTCTAGGGGTCCGGGACTTTTCTAAAGTCGATTCTTTCGTTTTTCGCGTTTTTCTCGGCTCCTGGGCCTCCGAGAGCAAAATGGGCCCGGATTTGGGATCACACCTTTTTCCCCCATATCTTTGGAAATATCACAGCTAGGACCATTTGGCTGGCGCCATTGAATTCGCGATACGATTTCCGATTTTTCTAGGGGTCCGGGAATTTTCTAATGTCGATTTTTTCGTTTTTCGCGTTTTTCTCGGCTCCTGGCCCTCCTAGAGCAAAACGGGCCCGGATTTGGGATCACACCGTTTTTCGTCCATATCTTTGGAACTATAATATCTAGGGTAATTTGTTCGGCGCCATTGGATTCGTGAGATGATTTCCGATTTGTCTAGGGGTCCGGGAATTGTCCATAGTCGATTTTTTGGTTTTTCGCATTTTTCTCGGCTCCTGGGCCTCCTAGAGCGAAACGGGCCCTGATTTGGGATGACACCGTTTTTAGCCCATATCTTTGCAAATATCAACGCTAGAACACTTTGGCTAGCGCCATTGGATTCGTGAGACGATTTCCGATTTTTCTAGGGGTCCGGGAATTTTCTAAAGTCGATTTTTTCGTTTTTCGCGTTTTTCTCGGATCCTGGGCCTCCTAGAGCCAAACGGGCGCGGATTTGGGATCACACCGTTCTTCGCCCATATCTTTGGAAATATCATAGCTAGGGCAATTTGGCTGGCGCCATTGGATTCGTGAGACGATTTCCGATTTTTCTAGGGGTCCGGGAATTTTCTAAAGTCGATTTTTTCGATTTTCGCGTTTTTCTGGGCTCCTATGCCTCCTAGGGCAAAAAGGGTCTGGATTTTGGAGCCCACCGTTTTACTTCCATATCTTTGGAAATATACTAGTCACCCGTCGAAGCGCATCGGTTCGATTCTTCGGCGCCTGCGCATTAGTCCGATTCCACTCCGCCTGCGCATCAGTCCGAAGCCTCTGCGCGTGCGCATCAGTCCAATTCTTCTGCGCATGCGCGTCAGTCCCATTCTTCGGCGCATGCGCCAGACTCCCCTCCGCCTGCGTATCAGCCCGATGCCTCTGCGCATGCGCGTCAGTCCGATCCTCCTGCTCCTGCGCATCAGTCCGATCCTCCTGCTCCTGCGCATCAGTCCGATTCTTCTGCGCATGCGCATCAGTCCGACTCCCCTTCGCCGGCGCATCCGTCCGATGCTTCTGCGTCTGCGCATCATTTCGATTTTTCGGCGCCTGCGCATTAGTCCGATGCCTCTGCGCGCGCTCGTCGGTTCGATTTCTCCGCACCTGCGCATCAGTCCGATTGCTCTCCGCCTGCGCATCAGTCCGACTCCTATGGCTCCTGCGCATCAGTCCGGTTCTTCTGCACATGCGCATCAGTGCGATTACCCTGCGCCTGAGCGTCAGTCCGAGCCTCCTGCTCCTGCGCATCAGTCCGAATCCTCCGCGCCTGCGCATCAGTCGGATTTTTCTGCGCATGCCCATCAGTTCGATTGCTCTCCGCCTGCACATCAGTCCAACTCCTGTGGCTCCTAGAGCAAAAACGGCCCGGATTTGGGATCACACCGTTTTCCGTCGATAACTTTGGAACTATAAATTACTAGGGTATATAAATTACTAGGGTAATTTGTTCGGCGCTATTGGATTCGCCAGACAATTTACGATTTTTCTACGGGTCCGGGACTTTTCTAAAGTCGATTTTTTCGTTTTTCGCGTTTTTCTCGGCTCCTGGGCCTCCTAGAAGAAAACGGGCCCGGATTTGGGATCACACCGTTTTTTGTCCATATCTTTGGAAATATCATAGTTAGGATAATTTGGCTGGCGCCATTGGATTCGCGAGACGATTTCCGATTTTTCTAGGGGTCCGGGAATTTTCTAAAGTCGATTTTTTCGATTTTCGCGTTTTTCTCGGCTCCTGGGCCTCCTAGAGCAAAACGGACCCGGATTTGGGATCACACCGTTTTTTGACCATATCTTTGGAAATATCATAGCTAGGACAATTTGACTGGCCTCATTGGATTCGTGAGACGATTTCCGATTTTTCTAGGAGTCCGGGAATTTTCTAAAGTCGATTTTTTCGTATTTCGGGGTTTTCTCGGCTCCTGGCCCTCCTCGAGCAAAACGGGGCCGGATTTGGGATCACACCTTTTTCCCCCATATCTTTGGAAATATCACAGCTAGGACCATTTGGCTGGCGCCATTGAATTCGCGATACGATTTCCGATTTTTCTAGGGGTCCGGGAATTTTCTAAAGTCGATTTTTTCGTTTCTCGCGTTTTTCTCGGATCCTGGCCCTCCTAGAGCAAAACGGGCCCGGATTTGGGATCACACCGTTTTTCGTCCATATCTTTGGAAATATCATAGCTAGGACAATTTGGCTGGCACCATTGGATTCGTGAGAGGATTTCCGATTTTTCTAGGGGTCCGGGAATTTTCTAAAGTCGATTCTTTCGTTTTTCGCATTTTTCTCGGCTCGTGGGCCTCCTAGAGCAAAACGGGCCCTGATTTGGGATGACACCGTTTTTAGCCCATATCTTTGGAAATATCATAGCTAGAACACTTTGGCTAGCGCCATTGGATTCGTGAGACGATTTCCGATTTTTCTAGGGGTCCGGGAATTTTCTAAAGTCGATTTTTTCGTTTTTCGCGTTTTTCTCGGATCCTGGGCCTCCTAGAGCCAAACGGGCCTGGATTTGGGATCAGACCGTTCTTCGCGCATATCTTTGGAAATATCATAGCTAGAACACTTTGGCTAGCGTCATTGGAATCGTGAGACGATTTCCGATTTTTCTAGGGGTCCGCGAATTGTCCACAGTCGATTTTTTCGTTTTTCGCATTTTTCTCGGCTCCTGGCCCTCCTAGAAGAAAACGGGCCCGGATTTGGGATCACACCGTTTTTTGTCCATATCTTTGGAAATATCATAGCTAGGATAATTTGGCTGGCGCCATTGGATTCGCGAGACGATTTCCGATTTTTCTAGAGGTCCGGGAATTTTCTAAAGTCGATTTTTTTGTTTTTCGCGTTTTTCTGGGCTCCTATGCCTCCTAGGGCAAAAAGGGTCTGGATTTTGGAGCCCACCGTTTGACTTCCATATCTTTGGAAATATACTAGTCACCCGTCGAAGCGCATCAGTTCGATTCTTCGGCGCCTGTGCATTAGTCCGATTCAACTCCGCCTGCGCATCAGTCCGAAGCCTCTGCGCGTGCGCATCAGTCCAATTCTTCTGCGCATGCGCGTCAGTCCGATCCTGCTGCTCCTGCGCATCAGTCCGATCCTCCTGCTCCTGCGCATCAGTCCGATCCTCCTGCTCCTGCGCATCAGTCCGATTCTTCTGCGCATGCGCATCAGTCCGACTCCCCTTCGCCGGCGCATCCGTCCGATGCTTCTGCGTCTGCGCATCATTTCGATTTTTCGGCGCCTGCGCATTAGTCCGATGCCTCTGCGCGTGCTCGTCGGTTCGATTTCTCCGCACCTGCGCATCAGTCCGATTGCTCTCCGCCTGCGCATCAGTCCGACTCCTATGGCTCCTGCGCATCAGTCCGGTTCTTCTGCACATGCGCATCAGTGCGACTCCCCTGCGCCTGAGCGTCAGTCCGAGCCTCCTGCTCCTGCGCATCAGTCCGAATCCTCTGCGCCTGCGCATCAGTCGGATTTTTCTGCGCATGCCCATCAGTTCGATTGCTCTCCGCCTGCACATCAGTCCAACTCCTGTCGCTCCTAGAGCAAAGAAGGCCCGGATTTGGGATCACACCGTTTCCCGTCGATATCTTTGGAACTATAAATTACTAGGGTATATAAATTACTAGGGTAATTTGTTCGGCGCTATTGGATTCGCGAGACGATTTACGATTTTTCTACGGGTCCGGGACTTTTGTAAAGTCGATTTTTTCGTTTTTCGCGTTTTTCTCGGCTCCTGGGCCTCCTAGAGCAAAACGGGCCCGGATTTGGGATCACACCGTTTTTCGTCCATATCTTTGGAAATATCATAGCTAGGACAATTTGGCTGGCGCCCTTGGATTCGTGAGAGGAGTTCCGATTTTTCTAGGGGTCCGAGAATTTTCTAAAGTCGATTTTTTCGTTTTTCGCGTTTTTCTCGGCTCCTGGCCCTCCTAGAGCAAAACGGGCCCGGATTTGGGATCACACCGTTTTTCGTCCATTTCTTTGGAACTATAATATCTAGGGTAAGTTGTTCGGCGGCATTGGATTCGTGAGATGATTTCCGATTTTTCTAGGGGTCCGGGAATTGTCCACAGTCGATTTTTTCGTTTTTCGCATTTTTCTCGGCTCCTGGCCCTCCTAGAAGAAAACGGGCCCGGATTTGGGATCACACCGTTTTTTGTCCATATCTTTGGAAATATCATAGCTAGGATAATTTGGCTGGCGCCATTGGATTCGCGAGACGATTTCCGATTTTTCTAGGGGTCCGAGAATTTTCTAAAGTCGATTTTTTCGATTTTCGCGTTTTTCTCGGCTCCTGGGCCTCCTAGAGCAAAACGGACCCGGATTTGGGATCACACCGTTTTTTGACCATATCTTTGGAAATATCATAGCTCGGACAATTTGACTGGCCTCATTGGATTCGTGAGACGATTTCCGATTTTTCTAGGGGTCCGGGACTTTTCTAAAGTCGATTCTTTCGTTTTTCGCGTTTTTCTCGGCTCCTGGGCCTCCGAGAGCAAAATGGGCCCGGATTTGGGATCACACCTTTTTCCCCCATATCTTTGGAAATATCACAGCTAGGACCATTTGGCTGGCGCCATTGAATTCGCGATACGATTTCCGATTTTTCTAGGGGTCCGGGAATTTTCTAATGTCGATTTTTTCGTTTTTCGCGTTTTTCTCGGCTCCTGGCCCTCCTAGAGCAAAACGGGCCCGGATTTGGGATCACACCGTTTTTCGTCCATATCTTTGGAACTATAATATCTAGGGTAATTTGTTCGGCGCCATTGGATTCGTGAGATGATTTCCGATTTGTCTAGGGGTCCGGGAATTGTCCATAGTCGATTTTTTGGTTTTTCGCATTTTTCTCGGCTCCCGGGCCTCCTAGAGCGAAACGGGCCCTGATTTGGGATGACACCGTTTTTAGCCCATATCTTTGGAAATATCAACGCTAGAACACTTTGGCTAGCGCCATTGGATTCGCGAGACGATTTACGATTTTTCTACGGGTCCGGGACTTTTCTAAAGTCGATTTTTTCGTTTTTCGCGTTTTTCTCGGCTCCTGGGCCTCCTAGAGCAAAACGGGCCCGGATTTGGTATCACACCGTTTTTCGTCCATATCTTTGGAAATATCATAGCTAGGACAATTTGGCTTGCGCCCTTGGAATCGTGAGACGATTTCCGATTTTTCTAGGGGTCCGGGAATTTTCTAAAGTCGATTTTTTCGTTTTTCGCGTTTTTCTCGGCTCCTGGCCCTCCTAGAGCAGAACGGGCCCTCATTTGGGATCACAGCGTTTTTAGCCCATATCTTTGGAAATATCCTAGCTAGAACACTTTGGCTAGCGTCATTGGAATCGTGAGACGATTTCCGATTTTTCCAGGGGTCCGCGAATTGCCCACAGTACATTTTTTCGTTTTGCGCGTTTTTCTCGGCTCCTGGCCCTCCTAGAGCAAAACGGGCCCGGATTTGGGATCACACCGTTTTTCGTCCATTTCTTTGGAACTATAATATCTAGGGTAAGTTGTTCGGCGGCATTGGATTCGTGAGATGATTTCCGATTTTTCTAGGGGTCCGGGAATTGTCCACAGTCGATTTTTTCGTTTTTCGCATTTTTCTCGGCTCCTGGCCCTCCTAGAAGAAAACGGGCCCGGATTTGGGATCACACCGTTTTTTGTCCATATCTTTGGAAATATCATAGCTAGGATAATTTGGCTGGCGCCATTGGATTCGCGAGACGATTTCCGATTTTTCTAGGGGTCCGAGAATTTTCTAAAGTCGATTTTTTCGATTTTCGCGTTTTTCTCGGCTCCTGGGCCTCCTAGAGCAAAACGGACCCGGATTTGGGATCACACCGTTTTTTGACCATATCTTTGGAAATATCATAGCTAGGACAATTTGACTGGCCTCATTGGATTCGTGAGACGATTTCCGATTTTTCTAGGGGTCCGGGACTTTTCTAAAGTCGATTCTTTCGTTTTTCGCGTTTTTCTCGGCTCCTGGGCCTCCGAGAGCAAAATGGGCCCGGATTTGGGATCACACCTTTTTCCCCCATATCTTTGGAAATATCACAGCTAGGACCATTTGGCTGGCGCCATTGAATTCGCGATACGATTTCCGATTTTTCTAGGGGTCCGGGAATTTTCTAATGTCGATTTTTTCGTTTTTCGCGTTTTTCTCGGCTCCTGGCCCTCCTAGAGCAAAACGGGCCCGGATTTGGGATCACACCGTTTTTCGTCCATATCTTTGGAACTATAATATCTAGGGTAATTTGTTCGGCGCCATTGGATTCGTGAGATGATTTCCGATTTGTCTAGGGGTCCGGGAATTGTCCATAGTCGATTTTTTGGTTTTTCGCATTTTTCTCGGCTCCTGGGCCTCCTAGAGCGAAACGGGCCCTGATTTGGGATGACACCGTTTTTAGCCCATATCTTTGGAAATATCAACGCTAGAACACTTTGGCTAGCGCCATTGGATTCGTGAGACGATTTCCGATTTTTCTAGGGGTCCGGGAATTTTCTAAAGTCGATTTTTTCGTTTTTCGCGTTTTTCTCGGATCCTGGGCCTCCTAGAGCCAAACGGGCGCGGATTTGGGATCACACCGTTCTTCGCCCATATCTTTGGAAATATCATAGCTAGGGCAATTTGGCTGGCGCCATTGGATTCGTGAGACGATTTCCGATTTTTCTAGAGGTCCGGGAATTTTCTAAAGTCGATTTTTTTGTTTTTCGCGTTTTTCTGGGCTCCTATGCCTCCTAGGGCAAAAAGGGTCTGGATTTTGGAGCCCACCGTTTTACTTCCATATCTTTGGAAATATACTAGTCACCCGTCGAAGCGCATCGGTTCGATTCTTCGGCGCCTGCGCATTAGTCCGATTCCACTCCGCCTGCGCATCAGTCCGATCCTCCTGCTCCTGCGCATCAGTCCGATCCTCCTGCTCCTGCGCATCAGTCCGATTCTTCTGCGCATGCGCATCAGTCCGACTCCCCTTCGCCGGAGTATCCGTCCGATGCTTCTGCGTCTGCGCATCAGTTCGATTTTTCGGCGCCTGCGCATTAGTCCGATTCCACTCCGCCTGCGCATCAGTCCGATGCCTCTGCGCGTGCTCGTCGGTTCGATTTCTCCGCACCTGCGCATCAGTCCGATTGCTCTCCGCCTGCACATCAGTCCAACTCCTGTGGCTCCTAGAGCAAAAACGGCCCGGATTTGGGATCACACCGTTTTCCGTCGATAACTTTGGAACTATAAATTACTAGGGTATATAAATTACTAGGGTAATTTGTTCGGCGCTATTGGATTCGCGAGACAATTTACGATTTTTCTACGGGTCCGGGACTTTTCTAAAGTCGATTTTTTTCGTTTTTCGCGTTTTTCTCGGCTCCTGGGCCTCCTAGAAGAAAACGGGCCCGGATTTGGGATCACACCGTTTTTTGTCCATATCTTTGGAAATATCATAGTTAGGATAATTTGGCTGGCGCCATTGGATTCGCGAGACGATTTCCGATTTTTCTAGGGGTCCGGGAATTTTCTAAAGTCGATTTTTTCGATTTTCGCGTTTTTCTCGGCTCCTGGGCCTCCTAGAGCAAAACGGACCCGGATTTGGGATCACACCGTTTTTTGACCATATCTTTGGAAATATCATAGCTAGGACAATTTGACTGGCCTCATTGGATTCGTGAGACGATTTCCGATTTTTCTAGGAGTCCGGGAATTTTCTAAAGTCGATTTTTTCGTATTTCGGGGTTTTCTCGGCTCCTGGCCCTCCTCGAGCAAAACGGGGCCGGATTTGGGATCACACCTTTTTCCCCCATATCTTTGGAAATATCACAGCTAGGACCATTTGGCTGGCGCCATTGAATTCGCGATACGATTTCCGATTTTTCTAGGGGTCCGGGAATTTTCTAAAGTCGATTTTTTCGTTTCTCGCGTTTTTCTCGGATCCTGGCCCTCCTAGAGCAAAACGGGCCCGGATTTGGGATCACACCGTTTTTCGTCCATATCTTTGGAAATATCATAGCTAGGACAATTTGGCTGGCACCATTGGATTCGTGAGAGGATTTCCGATTTTTCTAGGGGTCCGGGAATTTTCTAAAGTCGATTCTTTCGTTTTTCGCATTTTTCTCGGCTCGTGGGCCTCCTAGAGCAAAACGGGCCCTGATTTGGGATGACACCGTTTTTAGCCCATATCTTTGGAAATATCATAGTTAGGATAATTTGGCTGGCGCCATTGGATTCGCGAGACGATTTCCGATTTTTCTAGGGGTCCGGGAATTTTCTAAAGTCGATTTTTTCGATTTTCGCGTTTTTCTCGGCTCCTGGGCCTCCTAGAGCAAAACGGACCCGGATTTGGGATCACACCGTTTTTTGACCATATCTTTGGAAATATCATAGCTAGGACAATTTGACTGGCCTCATTGGATTCGTGAGACGATTTCCGATTTTTCTAGGAGTCCGGGAATTTTCTAAAGTCGATTTTTTCGTATTTCGGGGTTTTCTCGGCTCCTGGCCCTCCTCGAGCAAAACGGGGCCGGATTTGGGATCACACCTTTTTCCCCCATATCTTTGGAAATATCACAGCTAGGACCATTTGGCTGGCGCCATTGAATTCGCGATACGATTTCCGATTTTTCTAGGGGTCCGGGAATTTTCTAAAGTCGATTTTTTCGTTTCTCGCGTTTTTCTCGGATCCTGGCCCTCCTAGAGCAAAACGGGCCCGGATTTGGGATCACACCGTTTTTCGTCCATATCTTTGGAAATATCATAGCTAGGACAATTTGGCTGGCACCATTGGATTCGTGAGAGGATTTCCGATTTTTCTAGGGGTCCGGGAATTTTCTAAAGTCGATTCTTTCGTTTTTCGCATTTTTCTCGGCTCGTGGGCCTCCTAGAGCAAAACGGGCCCTGATTTGGGATGACACCGTTTTTAGCCCATATCTTTGGAAATATCATAGCTAGAACACTTTGGCTAGCGCCATTGGATTCGTGAGACGATTTCCGATTTTTCTACGGGTCCGGGAATTTTCTAAAGTCGATTTTTTCGTTTTTCGCGTTTTTCTCGGATCCTGGGCCTCCTAGAGCCAAACGGGCCTGGATTTGGGATCAGACCGTTCTTCGCGCATATCTTTGGAAATATCATAGCTAGAACACTTTGGCTAGCGTCATTGGAATCGTGAGACGATTTCCGATTTTTCTAGGGGTCCGCGAATTGTCCACAGTCGATTTTTTCGTTTTTCGCATTTTTCTCGGCTCCTGGCCCTCCTAGAAGAAAACGGGCCCGGATTTGGGATCACACCGTTTTTTGTCCATATCTTTGGAAATATCATAGCTAGGATAATTTGGCTGGCGCCATTGGATTCGCGAGACGATTTCCGATTTTTCTAGAGGTCCGGGAATTTTCTAAAGTCGATTTTTTTGTTTTTCGCGTTTTTCTGGGCTCCTATGCCTCCTAGGGCAAAAAGGGTCTGGATTTTGGAGCCCACCGTTTGACTTCCATATCTTTGGAAATATACTAGTCACCCGTCGAAGCGCATCAGTTCGATTCTTCGGCGCCTGTGCATTAGTCCGATTCAACTCCGCCTGCGCATCAGTCCGAAGCCTCTGCGCGTGCGCATCAGTCCAATTCTTCTGCGCATGCGCGTCAGTCCGATCCTGCTGCTCCTGCGCATCAGTCCGATCCTCCTGCTCCTGCGCATCAGTCCGATCCTCCTGCTCCTGCGCATCAGTCCGATTCTTCTGCGCATGCGCATCAGTCCGACTCCCCTTCGCCGGCGCATCCGTCCGATGCTTCTGCGTCTGCGCATCATTTCGATTTTTCGGCGCCTGCGCATTAGTCCGATGCCTCTGCGCGTGCTCGTCGGTTCGATTTCTCCGCACCTGCGCATCAGTCCGATTGCTCTCCGCCTGCGCATCAGTCCGACTCCTATGGCTCCTGCGCATCAGTCCGGTTCTTCTGCACATGCGCATCAGTGCGACTCCCCTGCGCCTGAGCGTCAGTCCGAGCCTCCTGCTCCTGCGCATCAGTCCGAATCCTCTGCGCCTGCGCATCAGTCGGATTTTTCTGCGCATGCCCATCAGTTCGATTGCTCTCCGCCTGCACATCAGTCCAACTCCTGTCGCTCCTAGAGCAAAGAAGGCCCGGATTTGGGATCACACCGTTTCCCGTCGATATCTTTGGAACTATAAATTACTAGGGTATATAAATTACTAGGGTAATTTGTTCGGCGCTATTGGATTCGCGAGACGATTTACGATTTTTCTACGGGTCCGGGACTTTTGTAAAGTCGATTTTTTCGTTTTTCGCGTTTTTCTCGGCTCCTGGGCCTCCTAGAGCAAAACGGGCCCGGATTTGGGATCACACCGTTTTTCGTCCATATCTTTGGAAATATCATAGCTAGGACAATTTGGCTGGCGCCCTTGGATTCGTGAGAGGAGTTCCGATTTTTCTAGGGGTCCGAGAATTTTCTAAAGTCGATTTTTTCGTTTTTCGCGTTTTTCTCGGCTCCTGGCCCTCCTAGAGCAAAACGGGCCCGGATTTGGGATCACACCGTTTTTCGTCCATTTCTTTGGAACTATAATATCTAGGGTAAGTTGTTCGGCGGCATTGGATTCGTGAGATGATTTCCGATTTTTCTAGGGGTCCGGGAATTGTCCACAGTCGATTTTTTCGTTTTTCGCATTTTTCTCGGCTCCTGGCCCTCCTAGAAGAAAACGGGCCCGGATTTGGGATCACACCGTTTTTTGTCCATATCTTTGGAAATATCATAGCTAGGATAATTTGGCTGGCGCCATTGGATTCGCGAGACGATTTCCGATTTTTCTAGGGGTCCGAGAATTTTCTAAAGTCGATTTTTTCGATTTTCGCGTTTTTCTCGGCTCCTGGGCCTCCTAGAGCAAAACGGACCCGGATTTGGGATCACACCGTTTTTTGACCATATCTTTGGAAATATCATAGCTCGGACAATTTGACTGGCCTCATTGGATTCGTGAGACGATTTCCGATTTTTCTAGGGGTCCGGGACTTTTCTAAAGTCGATTCTTTCGTTTTTCGCGTTTTTCTCGGCTCCTGGGCCTCCGAGAGCAAAATGGGCCCGGATTTGGGATCACACCTTTTTCCCCCATATCTTTGGAAATATCACAGCTAGGACCATTTGGCTGGCGCCATTGAATTCGCGATACGATTTCCGATTTTTCTAGGGGTCCGGGAATTTTCTAATGTCGATTTTTTCGTTTTTCGCGTTTTTCTCGGCTCCTGGCCCTCCTAGAGCAAAACGGGCCCGGATTTGGGATCACACCGTTTTTCGTCCATATCTTTGGAACTATAATATCTAGGGTAATTTGTTCGGCGCCATTGGATTCGTGAGATGATTTCCGATTTGTCTAGGGGTCCGGGAATTGTCCATAGTCGATTTTTTGGTTTTTCGCATTTTTCTCGGCTCCCGGGCCTCCTAGAGCGAAACGGGCCCTGATTTGGGATGACACCGTTTTTAGCCCATATCTTTGGAAATATCAACGCTAGAACACTTTGGCTAGCGCCATTGGATTCGCGAGACGATTTACGATTTTTCTACGGGTCCGGGACTTTTCTAAAGTCGATTTTTTCGTTTTTCGCGTTTTTCTCGGCTCCTGGGCCTCCTAGAGCAAAACGGGCCCGGATTTGGTATCACACCGTTTTTCGTCCATATCTTTGGAAATATCATAGCTAGGACAATTTGGCTTGCGCCCTTGGAATCGTGAGACGATTTCCGATTTTTCTAGGGGTCCGGGAATTTTCTAAAGTCGATTTTTTCGTTTTTCGCGTTTTTCTCGGCTCCTGGCCCTCCTAGAGCAGAACGGGCCCTCATTTGGGATCACAGCGTTTTTAGCCCATATCTTTGGAAATATCCTAGCTAGAACACTTTGGCTAGCGTCATTGGAATCGTGAGACGATTTCCGATTTTTCCAGGGGTCCGCGAATTGCCCACAGTACATTTTTTCGTTTTGCGCGTTTTTCTCGGCTCCTGGCCCTCCTAGAGCAAAACGGGCCCGGATTTGGGATCACACCGTTTTTCGTCCATTTCTTTGGAACTATAATATCTAGGGTAAGTTGTTCGGCGGCATTGGATTCGTGAGATGATTTCCGATTTTTCTAGGGGTCCGGGAATTGTCCACAGTCGATTTTTTCGTTTTTCGCATTTTTCTCGGCTCCTGGCCCTCCTAGAAGAAAACGGGCCCGGATTTGGGATCACACCGTTTTTTGTCCATATCTTTGGAAATATCATAGCTAGGATAATTTGGCTGGCGCCATTGGATTCGCGAGACGATTTCCGATTTTTCTAGGGGTCCGAGAATTTTCTAAAGTCGATTTTTTCGATTTTCGCGTTTTTCTCGGCTCCTGGGCCTCCTAGAGCAAAACGGACCCGGATTTGGGATCACACCGTTTTTTGACCATATCTTTGGAAATATCATAGCTAGGACAATTTGACTGGCCTCATTGGATTCGTGAGACGATTTCCGATTTTTCTAGGGGTCCGGGACTTTTCTAAAGTCGATTCTTTCGTTTTTCGCGTTTTTCTCGGCTCCTGGGCCTCCGAGAGCAAAATGGGCCCGGATTTGGGATCACACCTTTTTCCCCCATATCTTTGGAAATATCACAGCTAGGACCATTTGGCTGGCGCCATTGAATTCGCGATACGATTTCCGATTTTTCTAGGGGTCCGGGAATTTTCTAATGTCGATTTTTTCGTTTTTCGCGTTTTTCTCGGCTCCTGGCCCTCCTAGAGCAAAACGGGCCCGGATTTGGGATCACACCGTTTTTCGTCCATATCTTTGGAACTATAATATCTAGGGTAATTTGTTCGGCGCCATTGGATTCGTGAGATGATTTCCGATTTGTCTAGGGGTCCGGGAATTGTCCATAGTCGATTTTTTGGTTTTTCGCATTTTTCTCGGCTCCTGGGCCTCCTAGAGCGAAACGGGCCCTGATTTGGGATGACACCGTTTTTAGCCCATATCTTTGGAAATATCAACGCTAGAACACTTTGGCTAGCGCCATTGGATTCGTGAGACGATTTCCGATTTTTCTAGGGGTCCGGGAATTTTCTAAAGTCGATTTTTTCGTTTTTCGCGTTTTTCTCGGATCCTGGGCCTCCTAGAGCCAAACGGGCGCGGATTTGGGATCACACCGTTCTTCGCCCATATCTTTGGAAATATCATAGCTAGGGCAATTTGGCTGGCGCCATTGGATTCGTGAGACGATTTCCGATTTTTCTAGAGGTCCGGGAATTTTCTAAAGTCGATTTTTTTGTTTTTCGCGTTTTTCTGGGCTCCTATGCCTCCTAGGGCAAAAAGGGTCTGGATTTTGGAGCCCACCGTTTTACTTCCATATCTTTGGAAATATACTAGTCACCCGTCGAAGCGCATCGGTTCGATTCTTCGGCGCCTGCGCATTAGTCCGATTCCACTCCGCCTGCGCATCAGTCCGATCCTCCTGCTCCTGCGCATCAGTCCGATCCTCCTGCTCCTGCGCATCAGTCCGATTCTTCTGCGCATGCGCATCAGTCCGACTCCCCTTCGCCGGAGTATCCGTCCGATGCTTCTGCGTCTGCGCATCAGTTCGATTTTTCGGCGCCTGCGCATTAGTCCGATTCCACTCCGCCTGCGCATCAGTCCGATGCCTCTGCGCGTGCTCGTCGGTTCGATTTCTCCGCACCTGCGCATCAGTCCGATTGCTCTCCGCCTGCACATCAGTCCAACTCCTGTGGCTCCTAGAGCAAAAACGGCCCGGATTTGGGATCACACCGTTTTCCGTCGATAACTTTGGAACTATAAATTACTAGGGTATATAAATTACTAGGGTAATTTGTTCGGCGCTATTGGATTCGCGAGACAATTTACGATTTTTCTACGGGTCCGGGACTTTTCTAAAGTCGATTTTTTTCGTTTTTCGCGTTTTTCTCGGCTCCTGGGCCTCCTAGAAGAAAACGGGCCCGGATTTGGGATCACACCGTTTTTTGTCCATATCTTTGGAAATATCATAGTTAGGATAATTTGGCTGGCGCCATTGGATTCGCGAGACGATTTCCGATTTTTCTAGGGGTCCGGGAATTTTCTAAAGTCGATTTTTTCGATTTTCGCGTTTTTCTCGGCTCCTGGGCCTCCTAGAGCAAAACGGACCCGGATTTGGGATCACACCGTTTTTTGACCATATCTTTGGAAATATCATAGCTAGGACAATTTGACTGGCCTCATTGGATTCGTGAGACGATTTCCGATTTTTCTAGGAGTCCGGGAATTTTCTAAAGTCGATTTTTTCGTATTTCGGGGTTTTCTCGGCTCCTGGCCCTCCTCGAGCAAAACGGGGCCGGATTTGGGATCACACCTTTTTCCCCCATATCTTTGGAAATATCACAGCTAGGACCATTTGGCTGGCGCCATTGAATTCGCGATACGATTTCCGATTTTTCTAGGGGTCCGGGAATTTTCTAAAGTCGATTTTTTCGTTTCTCGCGTTTTTCTCGGATCCTGGCCCTCCTAGAGCAAAACGGGCCCGGATTTGGGATCACACCGTTTTTCGTCCATATCTTTGGAAATATCATAGCTAGGACAATTTGGCTGGCACCATTGGATTCGTGAGAGGATTTCCGATTTTTCTAGGGGTCCGGGAATTTTCTAAAGTCGATTCTTTCGTTTTTCGCATTTTTCTCGGCTCGTGGGCCTCCTAGAGCAAAACGGGCCCTGATTTGGGATGACACCGTTTTTAGCCCATATCTTTGGAAATATCATAGCTAGAACACTTTGGCTAGCGCCATTGGATTCGTGAGACGATTTCCGATTTTTCTAGGGGTCCGGGAATTTTCTAAAGTCGATTTTTTCGTTTTTCGCGTTTTTCTCGGATCCTGGGCCTCCTAGAGCAAAACGGGCCCGGATTTGGGATCACGCGGTTTTTCGTCCGTATCTTTGGAAATATCACAGCTAGGACAATTTGGCTGGCGCCATTGGATTCGCAATACGATTTCCGATTTTTCAAGGGGTCCGGGAATTGTCCACAGTCGATTTCTTGGTTTTTCGCGTTTTTCTCGGCTCCTGGGCCTCCTAGAGCCAAACGGGCCTGGATTTGGGATCAGACCGTTCTTCGCGCATATCTTTGGAAATATCATAGCTAGAACACTTTGGCTAGCGTCATTGGAATCGTGAGACGATTTCCGATTTTTCTAGGGGTCCGCGAATTGTCCACAGTCGATTTTTTCGTTTTTCGCATTTTTCTCGGCTCCTGGCCCTCCTAGAAGAAAACGGGCCCGGATTTGGGATCACACCGTTTTTTGTCCATATCTTTGGAAATATCTTAGCTAGGACAGTTTGACTGGCCTCATTGGATTCGTGTGACGATTTCCGATTTTTCTAGGGGTCCGGGAATTTTCTAAAGTCGATTTTTTCGTATTTCGGGTTTTTCTCGGCTCCTGGCCCTCCTCGAGCAAAACGGGGCCGGATTTGGGATCACACCGTTTTCTCCCATATCTTTGGAAATATCACAGCTACGACCATTTGGCTGGCGCCATTGGATTCGCGATACGATTTCCGATTTTTCTAGGGGTCCGGGAATTTTCTAAAGTCGATTTTTTCGTTTTTCGAGTTTTTCTCGGCTCCTGGCCCTCCTAGAGCAAAACGTGCCCGGATTTGGGATCACACCGTTTTTCGTCCATATCTTTGGAACTATAATATCTAGGGTAATTTGTTCGGCGCCATTGGATTCGTGAGACCATTTCCGATTTTTCTAGGGGTCCGGGAATTTTCTAAAGTCGATTTTTTCGTTTCTCGCGTTTTTCTCGGCTCCTGGCCCTCCTAGAGCAGAACGGGCCCTCATTTGGGATCACAGCGTTTTTAGCCCATATCTTTGGAAATATCCTAGCTAGAACACTTTGGCTAGCGTCATTGGAATCGTGAGACGATTTCCGATTTTTCCAGGGGTCCGCGAATTGCCCACAGTACATTTTTTCGTTTTGCGCGTTTTTCGCGGCTCCTGGCCCTCCTAGAGCAAAACGGGCCCGGATTTGGGATCACACCGTTTTTCGTCCATTTCATTGGAACTATAATATCTAGGGTAAGTTGTTCGGCGGCATTGGATTCGTGAGATGATTTCCGATTTTTCTAGGGGTCCGGGAATTGTCCACAGTCGATTTTTTCGTTTTTCGCATTTTTCTCGGCTCCTGGCCCTCCTAGAAGAAAACGGGCCCGGATTTGGGATCACACCGTTTTTTGTCCATATCTTTGGAAATATCATAGCTAGGATAATTTGGCTGGCGCCATTGGATTCGCGAGACGATTTCCGATTTTTCTAGAGGTCCGGGAATTTTCTAAAGTCGATTTTTTTGTTTTTCGCGTTTTTCTGGGCTCCTATGCCTCCTAGGGCAAAAAGGGTCTGGATTTTGGAGCCCACCGTTTGACTTCCATATCTTTGGAAATATACTAGTCACCCGTCGAAGCGCATCAGTTCGATTCTTCGGCGCCTGTGCATTAGTCCGATTCAACTCCGCCTGCGCATCAGTCCGAAGCCTCTGCGCGTGCGCATCAGTCCAATTCTTCTGCGCATGCGCGTCAGTCCGATCCTGCTGCTCCTGCGCATCAGTCCGATCCTCCTGCTCCTGCGCATCAGTCCGATTCTTCTGCGCATGCGCATCAGTCCGACTCCCCTTCGCCGGCGCATCCGTCCGATGCTTCTGCGTCTGCGCATCATTTCGATTTTTCGGCGCCTGCGCATTAGTGCGATGCCTCTGCGCGTGCTCGTCGGTTCGATTTCTCCGCACCTGCGCATCAGTCCGATTGCTCTCCGCCTGCGCATCAGTCCGACTCCTATGGCTCCTGCGCATCAGTCCGGTTCTTCTGCACATGCGCATCAGTGCGACTCCCCTGCGCCTGAGCGTCAGTCCGAGCCTCCTGCTCCTGCGCATCAGTCCGAATCCTCTGCGCCTGCGCATCAGTCGGATTTTTCTGCGCATGCCCATCAGTTCGATTGCTCTCCGCCTGCACATCAGTCCAACTCCTGTCGCTCCTAGAGCAAAAAAGGCCCGGATTTGGGATCACACCGTTTCCCGTCGATATCTTTGGAACTATAAATTACTAGGGTATATAAATTACTAGGGTAATTCGTTCGGCGCTATTGGATTCGCGAGACGATTTACGATTTTTCTACGGGTCCGGGACTTTTCTAAAGTCGATTTTTTCGATTTTCGCGTTTTTCTCGGCTCCTGGGCCTCCTAGAGCAAAACGGACCCGGATTTGGGATCACACCGTTTTTCGTACATTTCTTTGGAACTATCATAGCTAGGATAATTTGGCTGGCGCCATTGGAATCGTGAGACGATTTCCGATTTTTCTAGAGGTCCGGGAATTTTCTAAAGTCGATTTTTTTGTTTTTCGCGTTTTTCTGGGCTCCTATGCCTCCTAGGGCAAAAAGGGTCTGGATTTTGGAGCCCACCGTTTGACTTCCATATCTTTGGAAATATACTAGTCACCCGTCGAAGCGCATCAGTTCGATTCTTCGGCGCCTGCGCATTAGTCCGATTCAACTCCGCCTGCGCATCAGTCCGAAGCCTCTGCGCGTGCGCATCAGTCCAATTCTTCTGCGCATGCGCGTCAGTCCGATCCTGCTGCTCCTGCGCATCAGTCCGATCCTCCTGCTCCTGCGCATCAGTCCGATTCTTCTGCGCATGCGCATCAGTCCGACTCCCCTTCGCCGGCGCATCCGTCCGATGCTTCTGCGTCTGCGCATCATTTCGATTTTTCGGCGCCTGCGCATTAGTCCGATGCCTCTGCGCGTGCTCGTCGGTTCGATTTCTCCGCACCTGCGCATCAGTCCGATTGCTCTCCGCCTGCGCATCAGTCCGACTCCTATGGCTCCTGCGCATCAGTCCGGTTCTTCTGCACATGCGCATCAGTGCGACTCCCCTGCGCCTGAGCGTCAGTCCGAGCCTCCTGCTCCTGCGCATCAGTGCGACTCCCCTGCGCCTGAGCGTCAGTCCGAGCCTCCTGCTCCTGCGCATCAGTCCGAATCCTCTGCGCCTGCGCATCAGTCGGATTTTTCTGCGCATGCCCATCAGTTCGATTGCTCTCCGCCTGCACATCAGTCCAACTCCTGTCGCTCCTAGAGCAAAAAAGGCCCGGATTTGGGATCACACCGTTTCCCGTCGATATCTTTGGAACTATAAATTACTAGGGTATATAAATTACTAGGGTAATTCGTTCGGCGCTATTGGATTCGCGAGACGATTTACGATTTTTCTACGGGTCCGGGACTTTTCTAAAGTCGATTTTTTCGATTTTCGCGTTTTTCTCGGCTCCTGGGCCTCCTAGAGCAAAACGGACCCGGATTTGGGATCACACCGTTTTTCGTACATTTCTTTGGAACTATCATAGCTAGGATAATTTGGCTGGCGCCATTGGAATCGTGAGACGATTTCCGATTTTTCTAGAGGTCCGGGAATTTTCTAAAGTCGATTTTTTTGTTTTTCGCGTTTTTCTGGGCTCCTATGCCTCCTAGGGCAAAAAGGGTCTGGATTTTGGAGCCCACCGTTTGACTTCCATATCTTTGGAAATATACTAGTCACCCGTCGAAGCGCATCAGTTCGATTCTTCGGCGCCTGCGCATTAGTCCGATTCAACTCCGCCTGCGCATCAGTCCGAAGCCTCTGCGCGTGCGCATCAGTCCAATTCTTCTGCGCATGCGCGTCAGTCCGATCCTGCTGCTCCTGCGCATCAGTCCGATCCTCCTGCTCCTGCGCATCAGTCCGATTCTTCTGCGCATGCGCATCAGTCCGACTCCCCTTCGCCGGCGCATCCGTCCGATGCTTCTGCGTCTGCGCATCATTTCGATTTTTCGGCGCCTGCGCATTAGTCCGATGCCTCTGCGCGTGCTCGTCGGTTCGATTTCTCCGCACCTGCGCATCAGTCCGATTGCTCTCCGCCTGCGCATCAGTCCGACTCCTATGGCTCCTGCGCATCAGTCCGGTTCTTCTGCACATGCGCATCAGTGCGACTCCCCTGCGCCTGAGCGTCAGTCCGAGCCTCCTGCTCCTGCGCATCAGTCCGAATCCTCTGCGCCTGCGCATCAGTCGGATTTTTCTGCGCATGCCCATCAGTTCGATTGCTCTCCGCCTGCACATCAGTCCAACTCCTGTCGCTCCTAGAGCAAAGAAGGCCCGGATTTGGGATCACACCGTTTCCCGTCGATATCTTTGGAACTATAAATTACTAGGGTATATAAATTACTAGGGTAATTTGTTCGGCGCTATTGGATTCGCGAGACGATTTACGATTTTTCTACGGGTCCGGGACTTTTGTAAAGTCGATTTTTTCGTTTTTCGCGTTTTTCTCGGCTCCTGGGCCTCCTAGAGCAAAACGGGCCCGGATTTGGGATCACACCGTTTTTCGTCCATATCTTTGGAAATATCATAGCTAGGACAATTTGGCTGGCGCCCTTGGATTCGTGAGAGGAGTTCCGATTTTTCTAGGGGTCCGAGAATTTTCTAAAGTCGATTTTTTCGTTTTTCGCGTTTTTCTCGGCTCCTGGCCCTCCTAGAGCAAAACGGGCCCGGATTTGGGATCACACCGTTTTTCGTCCATTTCTTTGGAACTATAATATCTAGGGTAAGTTGTTCGGCGGCATTGGATTCGTGAGATGATTTCCGATTTTTCTAGGGGTCCGGGAATTGTCCACAGTCGATTTTTTCGTTTTTCGCATTTTTCTCGGCTCCTGGCCCTCCTAGAAGAAAACGGGCCCGGATTTGGGATCACACCGTTTTTTGTCCATATCTTTGGAAATATCATAGGTAGGGCAATTCGGCTGGCGCCATTGGATTCGCGAGACGATTTCCGATTTTTCTAGGGGTCCGCGAATTGTCCACAGTCGATTTTTTCGTTTTTCGCGTTTTTCTCGGCTCCTGGCCCTCCTAGAGCAAAACGGGGCCGGATTTGGGATCACACCGTTTTTTGTCCATATCTTTGGAAATATCATAGATAGGACAATTTGGCTCGCGCCATTGTATTCACGAGACGATTTCCGATTTTTCTAGGGGTCCGGGAATTGTCCACAGTCGATTTTTTGCTTTTTCGCGTTTTTCTCGGCTCCTGGGCCTCCTAGAGCCAAACGGGCCCTGATTTGGGATCACACCGTTCTTCGCCCATATCTTTGGAAATATCATAGCTAGGGCAATTTGGCTGGCGCCATTGGATTCGCGAGACGATTTCCGATTTTTCTAGGGGTCCGCGAATTGTCCACAGTCGATTTTTTCGTTTTTCGCATTTTTCTCGGCTCCTGGCCCTCCTAGAGCAAAACGGGGCCGGATTTGGGATCACACCGTTTTTTGTCCATATCTTTGGAAATATCATAAATAGGACAATTTGGCTGGCGCCATTGTATTCACGAGACGATTTCCGATTTTTCTAGGGGTCCGGGAATTTTCTAAAGTCGATTTTTTCGTTTTTCGCGTTTTTCTCGGCTCCTGGCCCTCCTAGAGCAAAACGGGCCCGGATTTGGGATCACACCGTTTTTCGTCCATATCTTTGGAACTATAATATCTAGGGTAATTTGTTCGGCGCCATTGGATTCGTGAGATGATTTCCGATTTTTCTAGGGGTCCGGGAATTG